>NW_027361782.1:22712500-24147500 GCF_039654945.1 Dendrobates tinctorius | reverse complement strand
TAAACAATCCCAAATCCTGCAACCTTTCCTCATAAGACAGGGTTTGCAGACCGGTCACCATTCTGGTTGCTCTTTTCTGAACTTGCTCCAGTTTGTTGATGTCTTTTTTAAAATGTGGTGCCCAAAACTGGACACAATATTCCAGATGAGGTCTGACCAAAGAGGAGTAGAGGGAAATAATGACTTCACGTGATCTAGACTGTATGCTTCTGTTAATACATCCTAGAATTGCATTTGCTTTTTTTGCTGCTGCATCACACTGTTGACTCATGTTCAGTTTGTGATCTATTAGTATACCCAAGTCTTTTTCACATGTGCTGTTGCTTAGGCCTATTCCTCCCATTCTGTATATGCTTTTTTCATTTTTATTGCCCAGATGTAGTACTTTGCATTTGTCCCTGTTAAAAACCATTCTGTTAGTTGCTGCCCAGTTCTCCAGTTTATTTATATCTTTTTGAATCCTCTCTCTCTCTTCTCTAGTATTAGCTATCCCTCCTAGCTTTGTGTCATCAGCGAATTTAATCAGTTTACCCTCAATTCCTTCATCTAAATCGTTGATAAAGATGTTGAACAATACAGGGCCCAGGACAGAGCCCTGTGGTACCCCACTTGAGACATTCTTCCAACTGGATGTGCAGCCATTTACGACCACTCTTTGGGTCCGATCACTAAGCCAGTTATGAATCCACCTAACAGTTGCCTTGTCCATTCCATACTTAGTCATTTTTTCAATAAGGATTGTATGAGATACTTTGTCAAATGCTTTGCTGAAGTCAAGATATACTATATCTACAGCATTTCCTTGATCCACCCAATCAGTGATTCCGTCATAGAAGGAAATTAAGTTAGTCTGACATGACTTATTAGTTACAAACCCATGCTGACTCTGTTTAATCACTTCATTCTTATCCTGGTACTGACATACATGTTGTTTAATAATTTGTTCAAAGATCTTTCCTGGTATAGAAGTCAGACTCACCGGCCTATAGTTGCCTGGGTCCACCTTCTTCCCCTTTTTGAAGATAGGAACAACATTTGCTCTTCTCCAGTCTTCTGGAACTTCTCCTGTTCTCCAAGAATTTTCAAATATTATGGAGAGGGGTTCAAAAATTTCTTCTGCTATCTCCTTCAGTACTCTGGGGTGTAATTCATCTGGACCTGGAGACTTGAATTCATTTAGGTTAGCTAAGTGTTTCCTCACTATCTTTCTGTTTATAGATATCCTGGATTCTTCTATACCCTTAATAGGACAGTGAAGAACAGTTGATGTCACATTTCCTTTCTGAGAGAAAACAGATGCAAAATAGGAATTTAAAAGTTCGGCCTTCTCAACATCCTGTCTTACCATTTCATCATTTTCATCCTGTAAAAATCCTATAGCATCTTTGACTTTTCTTTTACTTTTGACATATCCCCAAAATCCTTTATTATTGCTTTTGACATCTCTTGCAAGCCTCAATTCATTGTCAGCTTTAGATAATCTGATTTGTGCCCTGCAGGTTCTACAGACAGCATTATATTCTTCTTTAGATATGCCTCCCTCTTTCCATTTTATAAACATTTTTTTCTTCCTTTTTAGCATGTGCTTAAGTTCTGTGTTCATCCATCCTGGCTTCCTTAAATGCTTCCTATTCTTCCCTCTTTTCGGAATTGTTAACAATTGTGCTTTGAGAATTTCATTTTTCAAGATTTCCCATCCTTCCTGGACATTTTTGTCTTTAAGGATATCCAGCCATTGGATCCCTCCAATTTTCTTTCTGAATCCCTTAAAATCTGCCTTTCTGAAATCTAACCTTGACGTCTGAGTCTTCACAGGTCTTCCTCCTCTAGTTATCCAAAATTCTAAAATAGCATGGTCGCTACCTCCTAGGGTCCCAGCCACTTTTACCTCCTCAACCATTTCCTCCCTGTTTATAAGGATTAGATCCAAGGTAGCAGTTCCCCTTGTTTTCTCCCGTACCTTTTGGAAGATAAAGTTGTCAGCAAGAGAGGATAAGAATTTCCTTGACCTGTTAGTTTTGCCTGAGAGAGATTCCCAACAAATGTCTGGATAGTTGAAATCTCCCATGACAACTATGTCATATTTTTGGGAGAACTTGGCCATTTGATGCATAAAGAGTTCATCCATATCTTCAGCTTGCACAGGCGGCCTGTAGTAAATGCCTACAATGGTGTCCTTTCCATTGTTCTGTCCTTGTATTCTTACCCAAACAGTTTCCACAGAACTCCCAGTCTCTGAAGCTTCAATCTCTGTGCAGATATACGCGTTTCTAACATACAATGCGACACCTCCTCCTCGTTTATCAAGTCTGTTTCTTGCAAATAAGTTGTATCCTTCTAGTCTTGTATTCCAATCATGTGTATTGTCCCACCAAGTTTCAGTGATTCCAATGACATCATATTTCTTTTCCTGCGTTAGTAGTTCCAATTCTCCTTGTTTGTTGCCCATGCTTTGTGCATTAGTATAGAAACATTTTAGTTTGTGATTGGTTTCTCTATCTCCAATATTTTTATTAATTAGATTCTTTTGTCTTTGTTCTTCCTGTTCTTCCTTTCCACTTCTAATAGCAGAGTTCTCAATAGCATTTGTCAGGTGTATGGCTTTTTCTGGCCTTTTGCTTCCCTTCCCATGTTGTTCTAGTTTAAAGCTCTCCTTACAAGTGTAGCAAGACGACTTCCAAATACATGTTTTCCAGTCTTCGTAAGGTGCACCCCATCTCTAGCAAGTAGTCCATCGTAAAGTTACCTCACTCCGTGATCCAGAAATCCAAATCGTTGCTGACGGCACCATCGACGTAGCCAGTTGTTCACCTGCAGAATCTTATTCCACCTCCTTGTTCCATGGCCATCCACTGGGAGGATGGAAGAGAAGACCACCTGCGCTCCCAGTTCTTTCACTTTCTTGCCTAAGTCTTCAAAGTCTCTGCAAATGGTTTCCAGGTCGTTTCTTGCGGTGTCATTTGTCCCCACATGTAGTAGCAGGAATGGGTAGTCATCTGTAGGTCTGAAGAGTCCTGATATCCTGTCAGACACATCTTTAATTTTTGCACCTGGAAGACAGCACATTTCTCTTGAAGATATATCCGGTCTGCAGATAGCGGCCTCTGTTCCTCTCAACAGGGAATCCCCCATGACCACCACTCTCCGTTTCTTCTTCACAACATTTTTCTTTCTCCATCCAGGAGGACTCTGAAGGCGTACAAGGTTGCTGTTTGTGGGCAAAGTCTTATCCTGATGTATTTCTTCATTGGTTTCCTGCGTGAGAGCCTGGTACTGGTTCCTGAGCAGTATGGGTGCTGACTGCCTCCTGGTCCTCCTGCTTCTCTGGGTCACATGTCTCCATTCCTCTGTTTCTTCAGGTGCACTTCGAATTTCTTCTCTTTCTGTAACATGAAGAGATAATTCTGCTCTGTCTAAGAACTCTTCGCCTTCCTTAATGATCTTCAACGTAGCTAACCTCTCTTCGAGACTTTGCAACTTTTCCTCCAACAGGGACACAAGCTTGCATTTGTGGCATGTGAAGTTTGGCTTTTCCACTGGTAAGTCTGTGAACATGTAGCAAGAAATGCAGCTCACCAAATGGCTCCTGGCCTCTTCCATATTGAGATTTCTTAAAAACGATGAAAGATGAGCCAAAATTCGGCGCGCGGCTTTCCGATTTCCTCTTTTCAGCTGCAACAGACCAGTGATCGTTGAGCTCGCGGAGACTCTTCACTTATCCCAGAAGGCACTGGGAATATGCAGATGATCTCCTCAAGACTCTTCCCCTGAGATCATTTCTGGATTCAGCATCCAAAAATTAATTAAAAACAGTTGTCTGACCTAACTCCTAAAAAATTGCGTTCCCCAGTGTTATGATTGTTTTGAACTTTGTTTCAATACTGATACGTTGTAATAGATTCTCAGCAGTTAGGATATGAGGTCAGGACTGGATTTCAGCCTTTGGATGCTCACAAGAATCCTGCCCTTAACTAGCAGCAAACAAAGGTCCTGATAATTGTGAGGAGCCTATTAGAATATTACGAAGGTTTTAATTACACGATATTATAAACCAGGAGGAGCATCTGTGCCCCTCAGTATAGCGAACCACCGTATATAAAGTGTATCCGACCTCTCAACATACAAATCCAAACGTGAATTCAACAAACATTGCATAAATCAATACTACAGACGAATATAAGAAACTGTGTAATATATATTATCAGAGAAATCTTCTTCTTTCTTCACTTTTGAGCCACTTTTCCTCCTGAACTGAGCTGCTAAAATCTATCTTTGTAATATATTTTTGTATTTAGTAATTTTGTATTCTTACTTATTTAGCGCCATCAAATTGCACCTGGCACAGAGAGGTGTCAAGTTACAGCTCCCAGCACAGAGAGCTGTCAGCATACAACTCCCAGCACAGAGAGGTGTCGGGATACAGCTCCCAGGATGGGGGAAGTTGTACGGCCCCTGAAGAATGGTAAAAATATCCACAATGCCCTTGGCAGAAAAAATGTTCCCCGCCCCTGCTTTAAAAGATCATGCTGAGCTTTGTAACAAGTCGCCTACCCTAACCCCGAGCTGGATTCACATCTACACTGCATCATGCGCCATAGAAGGCTGTTTCTGTACCGCTTTTCCCTTCCCTTTCTTATTGGCTGTCTGCCTTATAAATATTCAGATACCACTCACCCTGACAAGCCCCCGGAAGAAGCTGGTGGCGAAACACACGTCGGGGTGAGGGGATGCTGAGCAGTCACGTTTCTTACATCAGGTAATAATCTTTCTGTCTCATGCTGTGTTCACGCTGTCATTTTGTCCTTGTTATTAGGTGATTAAAATATTACTGCTGTCACATCCTTTAGCCTTGTTATAATACCCCTATATGACTATATTTCTTTTATAGGCTCCTCTGCCTTAATCACTTATATGCTGTGAGCGCTAGTGATTTACATCTTCATGTAGATACTTTTATACTTATGGCACATTGAATTGCACTTTATATCTACATATATGAGGTATATATATTTGTTACTTTCATAGCAGTTTGTGACTGTATCTTCTGTGAACTATTTTCATGGCTAGCTATGTGTTATACACCATTTTTGGTACTTTTCTCTGCTCAGTGTGCCTTGGACAGCATTGTGCTTTTTAATATATTTTTAATATTGTATTTTACTTGAATCAATAAAGTTTATTGTTTTTATCATTTATTTTGGGATCTCTTCCTTTTCCCTCATCACAGTTGTGTACGGGATAATAGTGTTATGATTATTGTGTGAAGTGCCCAGTATATATTGGACATTCTTTGTTGTAATAAAATCTATCTTTGTAATATATTTTTGTATTTAGTAACTTAGTATTCTTACTTATTTAGCACCATCAAATTGCACCTGGCACAGAGAGGTGTCAAGTTACAGCTCCCAGCACAATGAGCTGTCCGCATACAACTTCCAGCACAGAGAGGTGGTGGGATACAGCTCCCAGGACGGGGGAGATTGTACGGCCCCCGAAGGATGGCAAAAATATCCAAAATGCCCTTGGCAGAAAAAATGTTCCCCTCCCCTGCTTTAAAAGATCATGCTGAGCTTTGTAACAAGTCGCCTACCCTAACCCCGAGCTGGATTCACATCTACACTGCTCTGTACAGCTGTATAATTTCCTTCATGCTGTTGTTTCTCTCTGTGGATTAAAGAATTAAGAGCAGAAATCCATCCCTTTGTGCTGTGCATAGGAGACATGATAGCACCTAGTTACCTCTCATCAGCTCAGAGTCAATTACAAATTAAGAGCTAGAACCTGCAACAGAAGAAACTGGTGAACATGCAGGACACAATCATCTTATGACTCTTCTTTTCTTCTTGCAGAATTATGGCCTGGAGACGGAGAACCTGCGGACGCTCTCTCACAAGCTAAATGCATCAGCCAAAAATCTACAAAACTTCATAATGGGTAGAAGGCGGAGCGGACATTATGATGGGAGGGCCTCCCGCCGACTTCCAAATGACTTCCTTACCTCCGTAGTGGATCTGATTGGTGCTGCCAAGAATCTTTTAGCCTGGCTGGACAGGTAATGTCATCCGGTGTGTCTATATGTGAGTACATGTGTCTGCAATCATTGTTACTTTGTAGCGACCTGCAGGTTTATTCCTCTGACAGATATTTTCCCACACAACAAATAGATGTCAGACTCCACCCCTTACATTATTCCCTCAATCATGTGACCACTAAACTCCACCCAGGAGGAACTGATGCATCATGAGAAGAAGCTAAAAGAAATACAACAAAGGATTTATACAATTTAGATGTTCTGCACGTTGATACATTTGTGGAATTATTTAGCTTTACTTATCTTGTACTGATCTGAATCCTATCATGTTTTATCTACTAGTCACATCCAGAGTTGCAGGGAGACTTCTACTGGTTTTCTGCAAGATGTCACATTTTACTCTTGATGCAATGCATTGTGGGCGATATGATAAATTAGAGTATTCTGACTCAGGGAAAGGATTGAACTCAGAGCTTGGATTATAATAATAAATTTTATTTCTATAGCGCCGACATATTCCGCAGCACTTTACATTTCAGAAGGGGACTTGTACAGACAATAGACATTACAGCATAACAATAATCACATAGATCATAACAGATACCAAGAGGAATGGGGGCCCTGCTCGCAAGCTTACAATCTATGAGGAAAAAAGGGAGACACGAAAGGTGGGTGGTAACAATTACCCTGATTGTATGGACCAGCCATAAGTGTGTAACAGTACAGGCACAGAGGGCTAATGGATGCATAAAGCATGTGGGAACATGATGCGGGGAACCTGGTTATGGTAAAACTTTTGGCTGTGCCACACAGGGATAGATTAGGTTAATGTGTTGAGGCGATAGGCCAGTCTGAATAAATGCGTTTTCAGGGCACGCCTAAAATTGTAGGGATTGGGGACTAATCGTATTGACCTGGGAAGTGCATTCCAAAGAACTGGCGCAGCACGTGTATAGTCTTGGAGACGGGAGTGGGAGGTTCTGACTATAGAGGATGCTAACCTTAGGTCATCAGCAGAACGGAGGGCGCGGGTAGGGTGGTATACTGAAACAAGGGAGAAGATGTAGGGTGGTGCTGAGCCATGGAGGGCTTTGTGGGTGAGGGTAATAAGTTTATACTGGATTCTGGATTGATACATTTTCCATGCGCTGATACACTGTAACAAACAAATGAGGACAGCAGAAAGATTTCTCAGGCTGTGTGCCCATGTTCAGGATTTTTTGCGTTTTTTTAGCGTTTTTCTCTGCAAAAACACTTAAAAAATGCATACATTAAGCATCCCATTATTAGAATGCATTCCACAATTTTTGTGCCCATGCTGCGTTTTTTTCTGCCAAAAAAAACGCATTGTGGAAAAAAACGCGGCATGTTCATTAATTTTGCGGAAAATCTGCGGATTTGCCAATATGTTCCTTGTATTAGGATGCTCCAGAAAAATCCGCACAAAAAACGCACAAAAAACACGATAAAAACAGGAAAAAAATGTGGATTTCCTGCGAAGGAGTCCGGTTTTTCTCAGGAAAATTCTGCTTACGTGGGCACATAGCCTTAAAGCTTGACTTCCCGACTGATACATTTTACCTGCACTGATTGATACATTGTTACAAATTATCAGGACAGAAGAGAGATTTCTGCCAATGATGTTTTTAGCTTTCCAACTGCCAAGACAATGTAACAAACCCTCAGCTGTGAGCTGTAAAATGTCTACTGACTACTGGCTTTTAAGTAGATGGCGGTTAATTCTGAGATAGGTGCTATCTCTTAGAAATACTTAAGGTTGCAGGAAGATCCCTGACTCCAGCTCCTCTGTCCGTCACTCCACCAGCTGCTTGTGGTCGTCTGGATTCTCGTCATCCACAGATCGTTTTCCCTGAAGCCAATCACTTCCACAGATGATTCCCTCAAAAGAAGACAATAATGTGAGTGGCGCCCATTTCCCAGGGTTGCTCCATACAGAGATGTGAATGGGAGCACGGACGCTGGAGAGGACGCATTCATGATTCCCGCTGATGACACGTTAGCTGAGCCGCAGGCGCTCGGCCTGACCTGGTTCCGTCCGGTCTGATTACAGTCACAATGCCATTAGACGAATGCCCTTCCCACATCATTGCTGCGGCACGGCCACAGTATCCCAGAAGTAACGGCTCAGAAATGTAACGTGAAGGGGAAACGGTTCCAGTATCAACTTCCCGAAGAGCAAATGAAGCCGAAAACAAAATGTAATATCTCTGCTGGGAGTCCTTGTAGGAAAAGAGAAGTGGCCGCTCACCCTGTGCACAATGATGGCAGCATAAGCGTAGACCCAAGGCTAAACCTTCTCCAGCATCAAAAATGTGATAAAATCTCTCATTATTGAATCTTCTGAAAGACACAGACCATAAAAGACAAAGGAGGACAAGAAGCCGTTCGACCACGCGTTTCAGTCCGGTCACGAACGGCTGAAAATCCATTGTAGAAATAGTGATACAAAGAAGCAATCACACGTAACAGCCGCACCTCCTGCTAATGACTCATTGATCGCCTCCTATGTTGGGTACACAAATAGCACATGAAAGATAAATCCAATAAATACAATATAGGAGGACGAAAGAAGAAAAGTGTTAAAGTTTCAGAATAAATTCTGCCTTTTTTTAGACCTCCGGATGATCATGTTTTCAGTACAAGCATCCAATAAGGTTCCCTGTTGTAAAGTTTGCGCCATGAGTCCGCACCCCACAGTGTCTTAGAAACCTGTCCAAAGTGCCATGAAACAGATGTGGCCTAATGCAGGTCTACGATGTGCAGCTGATGTACTGCACCTGACACAGGGTGCATGGGGATGAATCACATGTCATGTACTTTCATTCATTTAATGTTTAACCTCTTCCTGACTGGTCGATCTTCCATTTTTGCCCGTTCGTTTCTTCCATCCCTTCTTCCACATAGCAGTATGAGGGCTTGTTTTTTTGTGGGACGAGTTGTTCTTCTGAATGACACCATCCATTTTATCGTGTGATGCCTTGTAAAGCAGGAAAAAAAATTCCATGTGCGGCAAAATAGTAAACCCCCCCACAATTCTCAAATTGATTTTGAGGGTTTATATTTACCATGTTCACTATATGGTAAAACTCACCAGGCAATGTGATTCTCCAGGTCGGGACGAGTGCGCAGATACCAAGCATGGATAGTTGCTTTTTTTTATATAGGTGGTGAAAAAAATGTGGAAATTTATTAAAAAAAATTCTTGCGTCACCATATCCTGAAATCCATAATGTTTTCAATTTTTAGTCAATGGAGCTGGATGAGGGCTTAGCTTTTGTGCCCTGAGCTGACGGTTTTATTGATACCATTTTTAGGGAGATACAATGTTTTGATCACCTCTTATTGCATTTTCTTGTAACATTGCAGCATCCCAAAAACTGTAGTTTTGGTGTTTCAATTTTTTTCTCATTATGCCATTTACCAATCTAGCTCATTTATTTTATATTTTGATAGATCGGACTTTTACGAACACAGCGATACCAAGCAAATACCGTATGTGTTTTATTATTATTTCTTTTTTAATTATTTATTTTATTAATTATTTATTTTTTAGCTCACATTATTAAAACATTTTCTTCTCACTTTATACTGGAGTTTTTAGTGCCCTTAGGGGACTTGAACCTGCCATTGTCTGTTCGCCTCCAGCTCCCCCTCCCATCTACATAGAATCTTATTGTAACAATCTGAACGCCGGTCTCAGTAACGTAACAATGTGTCTTCACTGAATACAGATTTTACCCGTGAATTGAGAATTTTGAGAATGAATGACCCATCCTCATGGAGAAAGAAGCGGATTTCTCTGATAAGATTTATTACAAAGTTTCTTATCTTCTTTTGTGTTATTGATTTATGAAATAGAAATTAATATGACGGTTACGATTTGATTTGATGTTGGCAGTAAGTAACACATAGTTCAAAGACCTGGGAAACATTTAGAGCACTGCACCATGTACCTTGTAGTTCCATCTCTCTCCTGTCCCATCTGTGATCTGCCTGTGTGTCAGTCCTGGGATTTTGTTCATGAATCAGTAGGCTCAGGATGAACAGGTAGTCTGCAGGACATAAGTCGCAGCGTGCACCACTTTGGCCCGTATACTACTCCATGATAAGTCAATGGGAGCATAACATTGTGTCTTTCATGGATCCATTACAGCTATACAGATAAGAAATTGTATTTCACTTTTTATTATTTATAAAATTGAAAAATGAACACAGAGTCATCAACAAGAAGGACAAATCCACTATTTCTGGCTGAAAAACGGACGATTTTGCATGCGCCTGTGTGAACCCGAGCTCACCCTCGGTGTCCAGGAGTCTTTCTTGGCCACTCTTCTGTCTAATAGGACCACGGTCAGCTCTGCTGCCGCCATAGCTTTCACGCCAGGTTCCTCTGATGCTCACCAGCCGCACTCCCTGCCGCCCTCCCACCTCCTCTTTAGGCCTCATTCACACATCAGTATTTGTGCAGTATTTTCATCATTGGTTTGTGCGCCAAAATCAGGAGTGGAACTTATAGAGAAAACTATAAGTGAAAGATTCACATCAGTTCTGTGTTTTGATGGCACTCATGGCTTTGCCATACAAATACTGATGAAAAATACTGATGTGTGAATGAGGCATTATAGTACCTGTATGCGGCACCAGAATGCAGTGCTCACCGCTGTCATCCTATTATTGGTATCTCCCAGACCTTCACTAGACATCAGGCTATCTACCACCTGGGTGGACACCAGGATACCCCATGACACAAAGTGTTCAGCCAGGACCCATTCACAATGGACACTGAACAGAGAGCAATCGCTAGACATGAGGGTAAATCAGAATCCAACACAGTGATGGAGGTATCGGTCTACCCCTCCTACAACCTGGTCACAGTGATGGTGTTCTCGGTCTGCCCCTCCTACAACCTGGTCACAGTGATGGTGTTCTCGGTCTGCCCCTCCTACAACCTGGTCACAGTGATGGTGGTCTCGGTCTACCCCCTCCTACAACCTGTTCACAGTGATAGTGATCTCGGCCTACCCCTCCTACAACCTGGTCACAGTGATGGTGTTCCCCGGTCTGCCCCTCCTACAACCCGTTCACAGTGATAGTGGTCTCAGTCTACCCCGCCTACAACCTGGTCACAGTGATGGTAGTCTCGGTGTACCCCTCCTACAACCTGGTCACAGTGATGGTGGTCTCGGTTTACCCCTCCCACAACCTGGTCACAGTAATGGTGATTGCAGTCTACCCCTCCTACAACCTGGTCATAGTGATGGTAGTCTCGGTTTACCCCTCCTACAACCTGGTCACAGAGATGGTGGTCTAGGTCTATCCCTCCTACAACCTGGTCACAGTGATGGTGGTCTCGGTCTACCCTTCCTACAACCTTGTCACGGTGATGGTGGTCTCGGCCTACCCCTCCTACAACCTGGTCACAGTGGTGGTGGTCTCGGTTTACCCCTCCTACAACCTGGTTCACAGCGATGGTGCTCTAGGTCTATCCCTCCTACAACCTGGTCACAGTGATAGTGGTCTTGGTCTACCCCTCCTACAACTTGGTCACGGTGATGGTGGTCTCGGCCTACCCCTCCTACAACCTGGTCACAGTGGTGGTGGTCTCGGTTTACCCCTCCTACAACCTGGTTCACAGCGATGGTGCTCTAGGTCTACCCCTCCTACAACCTGGTCACAGTGATAGTGGTCTTGGTCTACCCCTCCTACAACCTGGTCACAGTGATGGTGGTCTCAGTCTACCCTTCCTACAACCTGGTCACAGTGATGGTGGTCTCGGATTAACCCTCCTTTAACCTGGTCACAGTGATGGTGGTCTCGGTCTACCCCTCCTACAAACTGGTTACAGTGATGGTGGTCTCCGTTTACCCCTCCTACAACCTGATCACAGTGATGGTGGTCTCGGTTTATCCCTTCTACAACCTGGTCACAGCAATGGTGCTCTGGGTCTACCCCTCCTACAACCTGATCTCCGTGATGTTGCTACTCACTTGTAAAGTGTCAGTCATAGTAATGGTGACATTTTCCGACAACTGTTAGACAACAAAATGACCTCCTGAGCCCAAGCCTAATTATGTTGCACTACGGTGCTAAGTATCTCAGCCTTTCAGTTCTTACATTGTAGATGCCGGTTGCTAGCAGTTGTATGTAACGCGTTGTGCTCTTTTTCACCAGGTCTCCATTTGTCAGTGTGACGGAATATTCACTGCTGAAAAATAACATCGTTCAATTGTGCCTGGAGCTCACCACCATCGTGCAGCAGGTAAGACTGCGAGCTCTGGTGTCACGGTGTGGGCTGGTGTCATAGCGTGGGAAGGACCTTGTGGTTATTCGCCATGATTGTGCAAGTGGTGTTTATATCAGGGAATGGCCAGACATTAGAGAGAGACTTGACTTCTATGGGATTCGGGTTCAAGTTCAGGTAGAGTTCTGGTACCCGAACCAAACAATTTGATCAAAGCCGATGAACCCAAACATCCAGTGATCTGCTCATCCCTACTATTCTATGCTAACGGCTATTTCATTGAAGACATTTTCCACTTGTAGACCCTTCTGCTCCTTCCTCCTGCCACCTGAACTTATCAATCACTCTGAAAAACTGCTCAATTTTGTCATGGTAAAGTCCGGAGAGCCTGGCAGCTCACTGAGGGATCAGATTGCAGCTGTCTTTTGAAGTCTATGGAGAAGATAGGGGAACGAGGAGGGAGGGACATAGTAAGAGAGATACACACACACACAATGCTTTATCTCACACCAAAGATGGATTTACAGCTACACTGCCCAGTACTGCTGAAAAAAGTCCTCCATGCAGCTGACACTTTCTAATATGAGTTTATGTCATCTCTGGATTCACAGCTATACTACTTTGTACTGATGTGTAATGCTATCCATGTGAGAGATGCTTTCTGGCAAGTGTTTTATCCAACTTTAAAAGTGGATGCACAGTTACCCTGTTCAGAACTGATGTATAATGTCCACTATGTTGGTGCCAATTTTTAGTAAGTGTTTTATCTCACTGTAGCTCTTTATTCACTACAGTGAATTGTGCAGTAAAGTTATGACCATGCTGCTGATGCTTTCTATTTTGTCTTACCGCAGAGCTGAATTTACATCTGTGCTAGTCAGTACTGATGTGTAATCTTCTCCATGGTGCTGTTTTATAACTAATGTAGCATCTCACCCCAGAGCTGGATTCCTGACTACACAGCCCAAAACTGCTGTATAATGGGATCCATAATGCTGTTGTTTAGTAAATGTGTCATCATAGCAAAGAGAGGGATTCACAGCTACACTACTAAGTGCTATTGTATAATGTGTTCTATGCTGATGCTGCTTCCGAACATGTGCTGTATAGAGCCAGAGAGCAGGAATCCACCATATCTGTGTGTGCTGTGTATGGAAGACATCACAGCAGGTCATCTCTACCAACTAGCTCAGGGAAAACTGAAAATGAGAGAAAATGAGAGAGAGAGAGTCTGCAGAGGGGAAAACTGGTGAAAAATGTAGGATAGAGATCATATAATGGCCAATGCAGACAATATCCTCAACAAGGAGCGTCTGTATATATACTGTATATATTACTGGGAACAGTGCCATTTTATAGACAGCCATTAGGTTCCCTATGAGGGATGATATAGCAGCGTAACCTATATGTAAAAGAGTATAGGCTCCCTCAGCCAATCATACTATTTTTGGGGGATCAATGACTCAGACCGTACGCATAATGTTATAAAGGCTAACGTAATATAAATGGGGAAATAATAGGAAGTTTCTTTAATATAAAGAGTTGAAAGGTAAATTCCATGCCCAGCCGGTGCTCCACTTCTTGTATTACACTCCAGTAATGAGATGTTAAAAGGAGCACGTTTACTCGATGGTGCTTTAGCTTCAAAGGTGTCATACTTACTGGATGATAAAATAGGTAATAATGTATCAAGTGGGAGAAATTCCTTCCGGACCAGAAGGTTCTAATATGAGATTATAGTAAAAAGTGGGAAAATGTGAAAGATACAAAAGCAGCATTAACACAGCAAAGATGAAAGTGAAATATTCCAGAGACCATTTCCACATCTCACTGTGCAGATTATGAAGCTTAATGGATGCTGAAATCCCCAGAGCAAAAATTATAATGCGCTGCGTTACATTGTCCCGTGTAACATTCATTGACATACATGATGTATTCCCAAAGGAAAACCCTCAGCAAAACAGAAGTCCAACACTGGGTCCTAATATCCCGACAGATCCATTCCTGAGTCAATATCCAATGTTCTATAAAAAG
Source organism: Dendrobates tinctorius (assembly GCF_039654945.1). Lineage (NCBI taxonomy): Eukaryota > Metazoa > Chordata > Amphibia > Anura > Dendrobatidae > Dendrobates > Dendrobates tinctorius. The sequence goes on along the minus strand of NW_027361782.1, from coordinate 24,133,173 downwards.
GAAAAACAAAGGAAGCAAAATAGCAAAAATCCGACAAAACGTCAGTACAAGGAAGGAAGTGATATAAACAGTATTCGATGTCTGATGATGGGGAATGTCCTCAAAAGTGCTCACACCATCCTGCTGGTGGACACGCCGTGAGGTGGTTTCTGCAGCGTCTCTGCTCCCTTATGTGAAACTTTTCAAAAGGTCATTTAAGGTAAGCGTCTCAAGGTTTTCAGATCACTGAAATAAATCTAAAACCTTTGTAATAATTAGTTGCCAGCTGCCCAATTAAAGGGAAAATCCTTAAGAAGGACCTTCCACATTATTAAGCAGCCTCAGGTTTCAAGCAATATGGGAAAGAAAATGGATGTCTCTGCTGCTGAAAAATGTCACATAGTGCAATGCCTTGGACAAACGTATGAAAACATTATATATTTCATGAAAACATAAGCAGTGTGGAGACACGGAGGTCAGCGAGCGCCCCAGTCCACTAGCCGAAACCACATGGACCAGGTATCATCCTGCTGAACACCCTCTCTCAATTCCTTGTGGGCATAATACTACTCAGACAACACAGTGTGAAAGTAAAACAGTGTGGCAATACTTTATTAAACCACAAAACAGGCAGAACAGTCACAGCAAAATATCCAGCGTGCAACAAATCTACAGAGTCACACTTTCGCTGACTCGCCGGCATAAGAGCAGCTGTTACCTAAGTGCTTCCTGGGCCGACTACCCCCACCTGTGGCACGCAGAGAGAGAGGGGGTAATGACAAGTGTAAGAAGATGACAGTCCATTGAGGCACAAGGCCAGTTGACCGGAGGGTCACATATGGCTTCTCCAAAAATCTCCATGGAGCCAGGCAACTGGCAGGTCCCATTCCTGGCCCCCACAAATGTATCCATGGGTTCAGACGACCGGTGGGTCCAAATCCTGACTACAAATGTATCCATAGATTTGCGATGGTCAGTGGAGCAGATCTGTATTCTTTCAGCCGGGGCTGTGGTCCCCTAAGCTGGCATCCTGTAGAGTGACAAATCTGTGTCCCTCGTGATGGAGCCATGATGTCTTAGCTGCTGTCCTGGTTCTTTGGATCTCTGGATCTCTCGGCTGTCTGGAGGTATTTCTGTATGGAGGTATCTATACTTTTATCATGGGGTTACCATGACAAAGAGGAGCTAGAAGACTGCAGTGCCTGATTTTTCCTACTCCTGCGCTGAATAGAACCACTTCAACTTACTTCATATTAAACGGTATAAATTTATTTGGGCAGTGAAGGAGTTAATCTGCTCTGTTGAGAGCTCCTGGAGCTAAGGCTCTCAGCTGTGCACTGTTAGCCACTCCTATCCCCAATATCATAGGGGTCCTGACTAACAGACAACCTCAGAGCTAGCTTTTGCTGCATGGCTGGAGGTTGTTGGTGATGGTGGTTATTAGAGTAGGCATTTGGTGGATTTATCTGTGACTGTTGCTTGGTTTTGAGTGTGTGATAATTCCCTTTCTTCTCCTACTATGATTTAACCCCATCCTTCACTACCCGGCGCATACCTCTGTTATATGTGAGTATATTTGTATGATTGGTATTTTCCTTTATCCCTGTCTGTATTACCTTGTTTATCTGGTTGGTTTACTGTGGTACACTACTACTCCATTGTTCTCTGGGTGGGAGTAGAGTATAGATGGAGTGCAGATTCAGGAGATAAGGCAAGGTACGTGGCCCTGACGTCTTCACCATCAGAAGTAATCCAGGGAGAAGGGCAAGCTAGAGCGCCCCCTGGTCCTGGGACACCTGACAACAGAGTCATGACCCCTTTTTATAGTTAACAACTGTCCTTTTTCCAGCATTCACAGGTAAAGGGGAAGAATGGTGATGACATCAACTTGCGTTGTTTGATTATGCAATCTATTTGCATAGTTTTCCTACTCTGTTTTATAAGTCAATAAACTAGATGGTCCGGACAATGTGTAATCAACATATCAGCAAACATCTGTCACGATCCATTCTTGGATCTGTGGCAGAGTCTGGATTCTCTTTTATAAACCATTTTCCTTTCAGGCCCTCGGGGGTTAATGAGTTTTTGCCCCCGGTGGCCACTGGTGTTACTACAACTGTAGTTGGTCGGCTGCTGGGTTTTTCCCCCTCCAGTGGCTGCTGGTGTTACTACAGTTTTAATTAGTCAGCAGGTGGTGACCTCCCCCCTCCTTCCTATAAAAGATCATAAGCTGCTGCAGCTCCCTGTTGGTAATATTGGTCATTCACTAACCAACCTTTTTGAAAAGAGGTGCTATCTGGAGCAGTGCTGTTACAGCTTATCTGGAGCCTTGGTGTTTCTGCTGGAAGCTGTGTCCGGGTGCCTTACTATGCGGTCCTGTGCTTGACTGCAGAGCAAGCTAAGTGTTGTTTGTTTTTCCCTGTCTGTTGTTTTCCCTGGTGTTTTATTAGTACAGCGGTGAGGACCAGTGTCCGCACTTGCCAGTTCCCTAGTAAAGGATAGGTGCAGGGCAAGTGAGGGACTGAGGTATCCTGGTCGGCAACAGTTTGAAAGAACCTGTATAGGGAACGTGAGGAGAGTTCAGGGCTCTTCCTTAGGAGAGTGCAGGAGGTGTCCACTTCCCCGTTCCCTATTATAGGGCCCACCGTTGTAATTGTATCCCCGGTGTCCCCTTGTCTGTCTTGTGGTTTTGTGACCGACCGATCATCGGGTCGTGTCATGCAGAGCCAGACATATCATGACAACATCATTGTTCAATGACCCTGCATGACTGTCTTACAAAGATATCAGATAACAAGTTGTAAGAGCTAATATAAGATGCAAAACATTAGTCATTCATCCATTTAGAACTATCAATTTTACCTACAAGAAGAGTCAGCATTTCAGACTCTTGACCAACAAGAAAGAAACACATAAATTAAAAAAAATCAGCATATGGAAATCAGACTATTGCTCCTGGATTGCTGAAAATACACATATGGTTAATTAAGATAAAATGTTGTGTCTTCACACATGGTTATCGCAATGTGAAGAGATTTGTGACTGATACAGAGCACAGACTGATTCATGCAGATAAAGGCAGAATGTGGAAGTATTCTGCCAGACAAAAGCATCGGATTAGGACATCAGCTGCTAAGATACCATTACAAAGCAGAAGACAGAAATTTGAAGCTGATGGAGCCTCTGGAGTCCAGGAACCTCAAGGAGGAGGATCCTTCAGTGGTTGCAGTTGTGCATAAACCTAATATTCGGCTGCCCCGATATACATGAACACTAATTATAAAACAGTCTTGTTAACTGACCATGTCATTGGCTATTTTATTCTTTTAAGGACACTTTTCATCACAAGACATTTCTCTCAATATGAAAGGAGACCACTACCCTTATTCCTCTGTCTTCAGATGTCCTGAGCAGCCGTGTATGATTCATGGGAGGCTGATAATAAGATTTTCCTGAATCTCCAAGCTGGAATAGACGACATCTAAGTCAGACCCAGGAATAGCGGCCGCCTCTTCCACTCTGCACTTTGAGTTTGTAGGTTAATTTCTCACTTGGCAGAATTTCTTCTAAAATAATGAACAGACTGAAGAAAAAAATGAGTAAATGCGTGGAGCAGTGAGAAAGTGAATACCTGGGGAGATGGGAAGCTCCATGTTAGCACTTCATGGCCAGAATAGCCTTTGATGTTCTTGCGGCATCCTTCCTCTGTTTTCTGCAGCTACAATGCCATTCAATTAGTCAGGTCTGCTTTGCCTCTGGCAATTTTTGAACGTGTTCAGCCGACTTAAAAAGAACGCGTCCTGTCTTCTTCTGCTCGCTGCATGTTAACTCTTCTGTCCAATTTAGCTGCAGATTCTTCTGTAATAACAGATCAAGAATATAGCACCCCATACATCAATCCACAGATAAAGATGAGGAGACCACAAAGGATGGCATGAAAGTACCATGTACAAGGAGCAATGATGGCGTCTGCTGCACGGGAATGCTGTTTGCATGACATGTTGTAGGAGTGGGGTATGCTTTCATTCTGGAGATGATGTTATACTGAAAAGATTCACCCTACAGCCAAAATACAGTCTAAAAATAAAAATCCACAAAGAATAATGGCCAATAACTCAATAGGCGGAACATCACTTACATAACTTCTGTAATTCTACCTCCCTAAGTACAAGAATATAACTACTATAATACTTCCTCCTATGTACAAGAATATACCTACCATAATACTGCCCCTATGTACAAGAATATAGCTATTATAATACTGCCCCGTATGTACAAGACTATAACTACTATACTACTGCCCCTATGTACAAGAATATAACTACTATAATACTGCTCCTATGTACAGGAGTATAACTACTATAATACTGCCCCTTATATACAAGAATATAACTGCTATAATACTGCCCCCTATGTACAAGAAAATGACTACTATAATACTGCCCCTTATATACAAGAATATAACTGCTATAATACTGCCCCCTATGTACAAGAATATGACTACTATAATACTGCCCCTATTTACAAGACTATAACTACTATAATACTGCCCCTTATGTACAAGAATATAACTGCTAAAATACTGCCCCCTATGTGCAAAAATATAACAACTATACTACTGCCCCATATGTGCAAGAGTATTATTACTATAATACCGCCGCTATGTACAAGAATATAACTACCATAATACTGCCACTATGTACAAGAATATAACTACTATAATACTACCCCTTATGTACAAGAATATAACTGCTATAATACTGCCCCTATGTGCAAGAATATTATTACTATAATACTGCCCCCTATGTACAAGAATATGACTACTATAATACTGCCCCTATGTACAAGAATATAACTGCTATAATACTGCCCCCTATGTGCAAGAATATAACTACTATACTACTGCCCCATATGTGCAAGAATATTATTACTATAATACTGCCGCTATGTACAAGAATATAACTGCTATAATACTGTTCCCTATTTACAAGAATATAGCTACTATAATACTGCCCCTATGTACAGGAATATAACTACTATAATACTGCTCCTATGTACAAGAATATATCTACTATAATACTGCCACTATGTACAAGAATATAACTGCTATAATACTGCCCCCTATGTGCAAGAATATAACTACTATACTACTGCCCCATATGTGCAAGAATATTATTACTATAATATTGCCGCTATGTACAAGAATATAACTACTATAATACTTCCTCCTATGTACAAGAATATACCTACCATAATACTGCCCCTATGTACAAGAATAAAGCTATTATAATACTGCCCCTTATGTACAAGACTATAACTACTATACTACTGCCCCTATGTACAAGAATATAACTACTATAATACTGCCCCTTATGTACAAGAATATAACTGCTATAATACTGCCCCCTATGTACAAGAATATGACTACTATAATACTGCCCCTATGTACAAGGCTATAACTACTATAATACTGCCCCTTATGTACAAGAATATAACTGCTATAATACTGCCCCCTATGTGCAAGAATATAACAACTATACTACTGCCCCATATGTGCAAGAGTATTATTACTATAATACTGCCGCTATGTACAAGAATATAACTACCATAATACTGCCACTATGTACAAGAATATAACTACTATAATACTGCCCCTATGTGCAAGAATATAACTACTATACTACTGCCCCATATGTGCAAGAATATTATTACTATAATACTGCCCCCTATGTACAAGAATATGACTACTATAATACTGCCCCTTTGTACAAGAATATAACTACTATAATACTGCCCCTATGTACAAGAATATAACTGCTATAATACTGCCCCCTATGTGCAAGAATATAACTACTATACTACTGCCCCATATGTGCAAGAATATTATTACTATAATACTGCCGCTATGTACAAGAATATAACTGCTATAATACTGTTCCCTATATACAAGAATATAACTACTATAATACTGCCCCTATGTACAGGAATATAACTACTATAATACTGCTCCTATGTACAAGAATCTATCTACTATAATACTGCCACTATGTACAAGAATATAACTGCTATAATACTGCCTGCCCCCTATGTTCAAGAATATAACTACTATACTACTGTCCCATATGTGGAAGAATATTATTACTATAGTACTGCCCCCTATGTACAAGAATATAACTACTATAATACTGCTCCCTATGTACAAGAAAATAACTGCTATAGTACTGCCCCTATGTACAAGAATATAACTACTATAATACTGCCCCCTATGTACAAGAATATAACTACTATAATACTGCTCCTATGTACAAGAATATAACTACTATAATACTGTTCCCTATGTACAAGAATATAACTACTATAATACTGCCCCTATGTACAAGAATATAACTACTATAATACTGTACTGCCCCCTATGTAGAAGAATATAACTACTATAATACTGCTCCCTATGTACAAGAATATAACTACTATAATACTGCCCCCTATGTACAAGAATATAACTACTATAATACTGTCCCCTATGTACAAGAATATAACTACTATAATACTGCTCCTATGTACAAGAATATAACTACTATAATACTGTTCCCTATGTACAAGAATATAACTACTATAATACTGCCCCTATGTACAAGAATATATCTACTATAGTACTGCCCCCTATGTACAAGAATATAACTACTATAATACTGCTCCTATGTACAAGAATATAACTACTATAATACTGGTCCTATGTACAAGAATATAACTACTATAATACTGCTCCTATGTACAAGAATATAACTACTATAATACTGCTCCCTATGTACAATAATATAACTACTATAATACTGCCCCTATGTACAAGAATATAACTACTATAATACTGCTCCTATGTTCAAGAATATAACTACTATAATACTGTTCCTATGCACAAGAATATAAATACTATAATACTGCCCCTATGTACTGTCATGGTTTGAACAGGGTTCTTGCCCTGCACTCACAGGGTTAAGTGTTCGTGGCCTCTTTCTGGATCTGGGAGGGGTATTTATACTCACTCTTTACCAGGGTTCTCTGTCAGCTATACTGTTGTTCTGGTGTGTCTGACCCCTGGTGTGCGTGTATTCTGCATTGCTTGTTTGCTTCCCGTGTATGACCCAGCCTGTTCCCTCACTCTGTACTCCGTCTCTCGCTTTGGTACTATTGTCTTCTCCGGTTCTGACCTCCTGGCTTGGCTATCGTTACTCCGTTACAGTTTGTCCCTATTGTACCATCTATTGCCCGTTCTGGTTTTCTGATCTATTGCTACGTCCTGACTATCCTTTCTGTCTAAACCCTGTGGTACTGTATTTCTATCTTGTTCTTTGACCCTGGCTTCATCTGGTTTCTGTCTCTGTCTATGCCCCTTGGTAACATTGTCCCGTAGTTACCTTTCTAGGAGTTTCCCTGCAACTCCTAGATCTGTGGAGCTTAGGCCACGCCCCCAGCAGTCATGTGCTTTAGGTCCTGATACTCTGAAGCACGCATCGTCACCGCTGCTGCCCTGCTCCACAGGTATCTTTGAGTACTGTCTTTGTACTCAGGACACCCGCACTGGCTCAGTGAGCAAGTGCAGTGCGGTGTTCCTGACATTATAGCTGACCATTTCAGTTTTTTTTTCCCCCTCTGAGGAAAAAAAAAAAAAAAAGTGTGTTATCCTCATGGATCCCATAGAAGCTCTGGCTGATCAGGTCACGCACCTGACCCAAATGTTCCACAAACTTAATGTGGAACAGTGCACGATGGCCCAGACCCAGCAACAGTTGGTGGATACTGTGCAGGGGGCTGTCGCTGCAGGGGCTCCTAGTGCTGGGGATAGAGATGTGTCATTGGCATTCCCAGAATCTCCGGTCAAATTGCCAGACCTTTTCTCAGGGGATAAAAAGGAGTTCAGGTCTTTTAGAGAAGGATGCAAGCTTTTTTTTTCTCTGAGGCCCCGCTCTTCCGGGGATGAGTTCCAGAGGGTCGGGGTCGTCATTTCCCTACTTCGGGGGGCTCCACAGGCATGGGCTTTCTCTCTCTCTTCCTCTGCTCCTGAACGCATGTCTGTGAATTTGTTCTTTGAAGCTCTGGGGCACATTTATGATGAGCCTGATAGAGTGCGTCTGGCAGAGGATATGGTGATGAGTGTGACACAGGGAAGGAACTCTGCTGAATGGTTCTGCTCTGAGTTCAGACACTGGGCAGCGGAGGTCTCCTGGGATGATGCTGCCCTCCGGGGTTTGTTCTGTAGAGGCCTGTCCGAACGTTTGAAAGATGCCCTAGCCCTTCATCCTCCACCGGATTCTTTGGAGGACGCTATGATCCAGGCTGTCCGCATGGACCGTAGGCTGCGGGCAAGAGGGGTCATGCTGCAGGAGACCCCTTTATTCTCCAATCTGAGAGACTCTGCATCTAGTCCTGAGCCCATGGAGGTTGGTGCCACGTCATTGGAGGAAAAAGAGAGGAGACACCGAAGAAACAACCAATTGTGCTTTTACTGTGGATCCGCTGGACATTGGAGAAGGAACTGTCCTTCTTGCCCTTCTTCAGTGAAGCCGTCAGGAAAACGACTGAGTCTGGGTAACAATCGAGGAGGTTGCCCAGACTCCCAGGTACCCTTTTACTCACTTACTAAAATTCTGCTTCCGGTGGAACTGGAACTTACAGGCGGTCCGGTTGGGACTACCGCCTTTGTTGACTGTGGTTCTTCTATTAATCTGATCGATTATGTGACTTTTCATAAGATAGGGACAGTCAGGTTAAAAAATCCTGTTAAAATCGTGGCAATTGATTCTTCTCCTATCACCCAGGAGGGAATTTGTTTCATGACTGATACCTTTTCTCTGAAAGTGAGTTCCACTCACGTGGAAAAATTAAGATGTTTTGTCATAAATAATCTGCCGGCTGGACTGATACTGGGTATGCCTTGGCTTCAACGTCACAATCCTACTATTGACTGGGTCACAGGGGAGATCATTCAGTGGGGTTGTATGGCTAACGGTCTATGTTGTAACTTGACAACCCTTGTCACCCCAGTAAAATCTGTGTCAGTGTCGTCTGTCGATCTGGAAGGTATTCCGGAGTGCCTGAAAGATTTTGAAGACGTATTTTCTGAAAGTGAGGCTGAGGCGCTACCACCACATAGACCCTTTGATTGTGCCATTAATCTAGTCCCTGGAGCCAAGTTACCCAAGGCTCGCCTGTTCAATTTATCCGGGCCCGAACGTCTAGCCATGAAGGAGTATATTACTGAGAGTCTCCGCAAAGGGCATATTAGGCCTTCTGTTTCACCTGTGACAGCGGGCTTCTTTTTTGTTAAGAAAAAAGATGGTGGTTTGTGGCCGTGCCTCGACTTTCGGGAATTAAACAAAATTACTGTGAAAAATACATACCCTCTCCCCCTAATTCCTGATCTATGTAACCAACTCACCGGGGCCAAGTGGTTCTCTAAACTGGATTTACGTGGGGCATATAACCTTATAAGAGTCCGTGAAGGGGACGAATGGAAAACAGCATTCCTGATGACTGAAGGGCTGTTCGAAAACTTGGTTATGCCCTTTGGTCTCACCAACGCTCCTGCTGTTTTTCAGAATTTTATTAATGTAATTTTCTCTGATTTAATCGGTCGTTTTGTGGTTATCTATTTGGATGACATTCTGGTTGACTGTCCACCGAGTACATCTCACTTGCACCATTTGCGGATGGTTCTCATGAGACTGAGGGAGAATCATTTGTATGCCAAGCTGGAAAAATGCTCATTTTTCATGCAAGAAGTATCCTTTCTGGGGCTGATTGTGTCAGGGGAGGGGTTCCGCATGGATCCTAAGAAAGTCCAGGCTGTTATGGAGTGGGTGCAACCTCATGACTTGAAAGGGTTGCAACGATTTTTGGGCTTTGCCAACTTTTATAGGAAATTTATTAAGGGCTTCTCGCAGGTGGTAAAGGCGCTAACGGACCTCACTCTCAAGGGAGCTGATGTAAAAAATTGGTCTGTAGCTGCAAAAAACTCTTTCATGACATTAAAAAAGTGCTTTTCTTCAGCCCCTGTATTGGTACAACCCGACCCGTCAAGACCTTTTGTCGTGGAGGTTGACGCCTCGGAAGTGGGGGTGGGGGCAGTTTTGTCTCAGGGCCCTCCTACCCTTACTAACCTGAGGCCTTGCGCCTTCTTCTCTAAAAAATTTTCCTCTGCCGAGAGAAATTACGATGTCGGCAATAGAGAGTTGTTGGTGGTAAAGTTGGCTTTTGAAGAATGGAGGCATTTCCTGGAGGGGTCTGTTCATCCCATTACAGTCATCACTGATCACAAAAATTTGGCCTATATCGATAGCAATAATAAAGGATTTTGGGGATATGTCAAAAGTAAAAGAAAAGTCAAAGATGCTATAGGATTTTTACAGGATGAAAATGATGAAATGGTAAGACAGGATGTTGAGAAGGCTGAACTTTTAAATTCCTATTTTGCATCTGTTTTCTCTCAGAAAGGAAATGTAACATCAACTGTTATTCACTGTCCTATTAAGGGAATAGAAGAATCCAGGATATCTATAAACAGAAAGATAGTGAGGAAACACTTAGCTAACCTAAATTAATTCAAGTCTCCAGGTCCAGATGAATTACACCACAGAGTACTGAAGGAGATAGCAGAAGAAATTTTTGAACCCCTCTCCATAATCTTTGAAAATTCTTGGAGAACAGGAGAAGTGCCAGAAGACTGGAGAAGAGCAAATGTTGTTCCTATCTTCAAAAAGGGGAAGAAGGTGGACCCAGGCAACTATAGGCCGGTGAGTCTGACTTCTATACCAGGAAAGATCTTTGAACAAATTATTAAACAACATGTATGTCAATACCTGGATAAGAATGAAGTGATTAAACAGAGTCAGCATGGGTTTGTAACTAATAAGTCATGTCAGACTAATTTAATTTCCTTCTATGACGGTATTACTGATTGAGTGGATCAAGGAAATGCTGTAGATATAGTATATCTTGACTTCAGCAAAGCATTTGACAAAGTCTCTCATACAATCCTTATTGAAAAAATGACTAAGTATGGAATGGACAAGGCAACTGTTAGGTGGATTCATAACTGGCTTAGTGATCGGACCCAAAGAGTGGTCGTAAATGGCTGCACATCCAGTTGGAAGAATGTCTCAAGTGGGGTACCACAGGGCTCTGTCCTGGGCCCTGTATTGTTCAACATCTTTATCAACGATTTAGATGAAGGAATTGAGGGTAAACTGATTAAATTTGCTGATGACACAAAGCTAGGAGGGATAGCTAATGCAAGAGAGAGAGAGGATTCAAAAAGATTTAAATAAACTGGAGAAGTGGGCAGCAACTAACAGGTTTTTAACAGGGAGAAATGCAAAGTACTACATCTGGGCAATAAAAATGAAAAAAGCATATATAGAATGGGAGGAATAGGGCTAAGTGACAGCACATGTGAAAAAGACTTGGGTATACTAATAGATCACAGACTGAATATGAGTCAACAGTGTGATGCAGCAGCAAAAAAGGCAAATGCAATTCTAGGATGTATTAACAGAAGCATACAGTCTAGATCACGTGAAGTAATTATTTCCCTCTACTCCTCTTTGGTCAGGCCTCATCTGGAATATTGTGTCCAATTTTGGGCACCACATTTTAAAAAAGACATCAACAAACTGGAGCAAGTTCAGAAAAGAGCGACCAGAATGGTGACCGGTCTGCAAACCCTGTCTTATGAGGAAAGGTTGCAGGATTTGGGAATGTTTAGTTTGCAAAAGAGAAGACTGAGAGGAGACTTAATAGCTGTCTACAAATATCTAAAGGGCTGTCACATTGTAGAAGGATCAACTTTATTCTCATTTGCACAAGGAAAGACTAGAAGCAATGGGATGAAGCTGAATGGGAGGAGACACAGATTAGATATTAGAAAAAACTTTTTGACAGTTAGAGTGATCAATGAGTGGAACAGGCTGCCACGAGAAGTGGTGAGTTCTCCTTCAATGGAAGTCTTCAAACAGAGGCTGGACAGCCATCTAACTGGGATGATTTAGCGAATCCTGCTTTGAGCAGGGGGTTGGACCAGATGGCCCAGGAGGTCCCTTCCAACTCTACGATTCTATGATTCTATGATTGACCCCCAGACAGGCTCGGTGGGCGTTTTTTTTTTCTCGATTTCAGTTTACCATCACATTCCGCCCGGGATCTAAAAACATCAAGGCTGATGCCTTATCCCGAAGCTTTGATTCGGTGTCCCCTCCAGAACCTCCCTCCTCCATTCTTCAGCCAGGAGTAGTGGTGGCCGAAATCTCATCTGAGTTACAGAGAGGGATTTTGGAGGCCCAGACTCGGGCTCCTGGTGGTAAACCCCCAGGTAAATTGTTTGTACCGGAATGTTTCCGTCTCGGACTTATGCAGGAATTTCACGATTCGGTGTTGAGTGCTCATCCTGGGATTGCAGCTACCCGGCGGGCAATTGCGAGGGATTTCTGGTGGCCCTCTATGGTAACAGATATTAAAAAGTTCGTGACTGCATGTGGGGTGTGCGCTCGTTTTAAAAGTTCTCAGGTCCGGCCGGCCGGGGAATTGGTGCCTTTGCCAATTCCGGATAGACCATGGACACATTTGTCCATGGATTTTATCACAAATCTTCCTCCTTCCAGGGGCAACTCGGTGATATGGGTGGTGGTGGATAGGTTTTCAAAACAAGCTCACTTTGTACCTCTCCCCGCGTTACCATCTGCTGAAACCCTGGCCCGCTTATTTATGCAGCATATAATTAGGTTACATGGAGTGCCTATGAATGTGGTGTCAGACAGAGGGGTACAGTTTGTTGCCAGGTTCTGGAGGGCTTTTTGAAAAAAGCTGGGGATTTAGTTGTCCTTCTCCTCTGCCTACCACCCAGAGTCTAATGGACAGACGGAGCGCACGAACCAATCGTTGGAGCAGATTCTGAGATGCTTGGCCTCTTCCAGGCAGGAGGACTGGTGTGAGGTATTGCCCATGGCAGAGTTTGCATTCAACGGTCGTGTGAGTCAGTCTACTGGGAAGTCTCCTTTTCAGGTCAACTATGGGTTTAACCCACATTTTGGAGAGTTTTCCCGTATGGATTCAGGTTGTCCTGGTGCTGAGGATGTGACACAACGTCTTAGAATTCTTTGGAGGGAGGTTCAGAGGAATATTTCCAAGGCCCAGGAGAACTATAAGCGGTTTGCTGACAGGAGGAGGGGGCCAGGTCCAGCATTTGCAGTAGGGGAGAAGGTGTGGCTATCCACCCGCAATATCAAGCTTAAGATACCTTCTATAAAGCTGGGCCCCAAGTTTATTGGCCCATACAAAGTTTTGGAGGTTGTTAACCCAGTAGCCTACCGACTGCAGCTGCCCACCTCCTTTAAAATTTCTAATGTCTTCCACAGGTCCCTGTTAAAGCCTGTGGGGACGGTGAGAGAGGATCCCTCATCAAATGCTCCGCCAGTGCTGGTAGAGGGGCAGCTGGAGTATGAAGTAGGGCGCATTGTTGACTCCCGGTGGGTGCGCCGGAGACTCCAGTGTCTGATACACTGGAAGGGGTACTCTCTGGAGGATCGGTCATGGGTTCCGGCCAGTTCGGTGCATGCCGATCATCTGGTGCGGGCTTTCCACGCCAGATACCCAGACAAGCCTGGGGGTCCAGTGGCCCCCCATTAAGAGGGGGGTACTGTCATGGTTTGAACAGGGTTTTTTGCCCTGCACTCACAGGGTTAAGTGTTCGTGGCCTCTTTCTGGATCTGGAAGGGGTATTTATACTCACTCTTTACCAGGGTTCTCTGTCAGCTATACTGTTGTTCTGGTGTGTCTGACCCCTGGTGTGCGTGTATTCTGCATTGCTTGTTTGCTTCCCGTGTATGACCCGGCCTGTTCCCTCACTCTGTACTCCGTCTCTCGCTTTGGTACTATTGTCTTCTCCGGTTCTGACCTCCTGGCTTGGCTATCGTTACTCCGTTACAGTTTGTCCCTATTGTACCGTCTATTGCCCGTTCTGGTTTTCTGATCTATTGCTACGTCCTGACTATCCTTTCTGTCTAAACCCTGTGGTACTGTATTTCTATCTTGTTCTTTGACCCTGGCTTCATCTGGTTTCTGTCTCTGTCTATGCCCCTTGGTAACATTGTCCCGTAGTTACCTTTCTAGGAGTTTCCCTGCAGCTCCTAGATCTGTGGAGCTTAGGCCAAGCCCCCAGCAGTTATGTGCTTCAGGTCCTGATCTCTGAAGCACGCATCGTCACCGCTGCTGCCCTGCTCCACAGGTATCTTTGAGTACTGTCTTTGTACTCAGGACACCCGCACTGGCTCAGTGAGCAAGTGCAGTGCGGTGTTCCTGACATGTACAAGAATATAACTACTATAATACTGCCCCTATGTACAAGAATCTAACTACTATATTACTGCTCCTATGTACAAGAATATAACTACTATAATACTGCCCCCTATGTACAAGAATTTAACTACTATTATACTGCTCCTATGTACAAGAATAGAACTACTATAATACTGCTCCTATGTACAAGAATATAACTACTATAATACTGCTCTCTATGTACAAGAATATAACTACTATAATACTGCCCCCATGTACAAGAATATAACTACTATAATACTGCCCCTATGTACAAGAATATAACTACTATAATACTGCCCCTATGTACAAGAATATAACGACTATAATACTGCTCCTATGTACAAGAATATAACTACTATAATACTGCTCCTATATACAAGAATATAACTACTATAATACTGCCTCTATGTACAAGAATATAACTACTATAATACTGCTCCTATGTACAAGAATATAACTACTATAATACTGCCTCTATGTACAAGAATATAACTACTATAATACTGCCCCTATGTACAAGAATATAACTACTATAATACTGGTCCTATGTACAAGAACATAACTACTATAATACTGCTCCTATGTACAAGAATATAACTACTATAATACTGCTCCTATGTACAAGAATATAACTACTATAATACTGGTCCTATGTACAAGAATATAACTACTATAATACTGCTCCTATATACAAGAATATAACTACTATAATACTGCCTCTATGTACAAGAATATAACTACTATAATACTGCTCCTATATACAAGAATATAACTACTATAATACTGGTCCTATGTACAAGAATATAACTACTATAATACTGCTCCTATGTACAAGTATATTACTACTATAATACTGCTCCTATGTACAAGAATATAACTACTATAATAGTGCCCCTATGTACAAGAATATAACTACTATAATACTGCTCCTATGTACAAGAATATAACTACTATAATACTGCTCCTATGTCCAAGAATATAACTACTATAATACTGCACCTATGTACAAGAATATAACTGCTATATTACTGCCCCCATGTAAACGTACATTATTACTTGTCTCTATTGACCATATAATTTTCATCTTCACATTTCATTATATATTTTAGTCTTGTTTTTGGGTGAAGCGCTGGATATCTCTGAGTCTTTTGAATCCCACCTTCACCCATTTGTCAGACAGATTTATAAG
Source organism: Dendrobates tinctorius (assembly GCF_039654945.1). Classification (NCBI taxonomy): domain Eukaryota; kingdom Metazoa; phylum Chordata; class Amphibia; order Anura; family Dendrobatidae; genus Dendrobates; species Dendrobates tinctorius. The sequence continues at coordinate 24,117,641 of NW_027361782.1, read as the reverse complement.
TTAGTGACTTCATTTTCTTCGAGATCTTGAATAAATCACAGATGTTAAGGTTTTCTGCTTGACACGTGAGAAAACTGTCAAAGCAAAATTCTCAGATCTGCTCCATTAAATCACATTATTTAAATTCTTGTCCTGGCGTACGTTTTAGAGCCAACGATTTTGTAATAAACTGTTTCTTTTAGAGATAGAGAATCATAGAATTTCATAGAGACAGAGAAATGATTGAGAGGTGGAATGCAGGAACAGCCCGGAAGATTAACTCTGTTTCTTTTATGCTTTGACTTAAAATTCTGGTATCAGATCTAAATATCTGAGCTGCCAAATGTGAAAATCTCCAGACACGTGGCAGCTCCGTCAATCACACTTCTCCTCTGCTCAGATGTTACATCTGATATTAATGTATCCATAGTCCTCATTTTGATAAGTACAATGGAGAATGTGACAGACACTCCATTCTCCACCAGTCAGAGGGCTTCATCCCAGTGCAGGTTCTGAACCACAGCTGGACCTCATACTGACCCTGAACCCCTGTAATTCTGGCCCATCACTTGCATCAGTCCAAGCCCCAACTCAATCTGTCATATCACCTACTGCATACATTGTTGGATTCTTTTTCATTACCACCTTATGGGAGACTCAGCTTCTTTTCTGTCTGTATCTATGCAAATTGTCTCTTCAGAGAGGAAGAGGACTAGAACTCTAGTGCCGCCTATTGGAAGTAGCAATCCTAAAAGTCAATGTTGACCCTTTAACGAGCCTTTTTACATGACTTAGGATAAAAGCCAAGCAAGAATCTCAATTTGCAGACACTGTGTTTCGGGGTACTGCCCCTCGTCAGTGCAAAGTGTGAGATCTGGTTTGGCTTTGTGAGAGGCGTCTGACCGATATCTAACCTATATCTGTCTGTATGTAATATTGTTTTGACCTTTCCTATTGTATGAGCAGGATCTCCTTACTGACTGTCACCAGGTGCTATAATAAAATGTAATAGAGTATTACCCATGTGATGGTGAAATACAGCAGGATACAGAACCTGCAGGAACTGGAACAGACTCCACACTTCTCCTGCACCAAGGATGATGCAAGAAGGGAGGATTTCAGAATATGTTGTTGTGACATCGGCGGTTATGCCCGCCGATGCCCCTTTCGCTGCGGCGGCCGCTGCGGCATCCTCTCACCTGCGCGCTCCCGCTCGGTCACGTGCCCGCCGTCAGTTCCTCTTCTCCTCGGCTCCTCCCCGCCCCCTGGTTCGCGCTCGCCGCCGTCTTTCCTCTCTCTCCCATGATGGGCGGCGCTGAGGGGCGGGCCTGGTCTCCCCTGCGATGGGCGGCGCTGAGGGGCGGGCCTGGTCTCCCCTGCGATGGGCGGCGCCGAAGGGCGGGTTTTGGTGACGAGCATCCGGGGGCTGCTGTACTTCAGGCGTCCTCGCAGTTAGGAGGACGCCTGACGATCGTGTAGTTTCCCTGCACTCTCTGGCCTCTACAGTTCTACTGTAGCTTTCCGCGTTCCGCCTGACACTCCCTGTCGCTCCCCTTCTCCTGCGTCCTTCCCTCCCAGCCTGCCTGTGCACTGTCTCCCATCTCGGTGCCGTCCTCCTCCTTCTGCCCGTCTAGGTCCTCCCACGTACCATTGCCTTCCCTCTCCTTCTGTCCGTGGAGCCGTCCCTCTTGGTTCCGGCTGTCGCGCCTCCGTCCTCTGTGGTCCTGCCCCAAACGATCCCTGTATAGGGGTCGGTCTTCACCTGGTGTGCTCGACCCTGGGGCTCCGGATCCGCGATCCAGAGGGTCCACTCTCTATCTTAGGTACCCCTAGCGTTACAGTATCGTCAGGCCATGGACCCCGCCGGTGCCGCGGCTGCCACTCAAAAGGAACTGCTCTTCCTTAGAGAAAATCAGAACCGTATCATGTCATTCATGAAGTCCATGGACACCCGGCTCTCCGCTCTTCAGACCGCAGACCCAGCACACGCACCCCTATTAGTCAGTCTCCAGCAGGAGCTCGCACAACAGCGCGATGCCCAGTCTCACATTTTGGGGTATATGGCCTCCGTGGATGATAGGCTGCTTTCTTTGCAGTCCTCCACGGCCGCTTCCACCCTAGCCCGGGACACCGTCTCTACTCCCCCTCCCCGTCTCGGTAAACCACCCAGGTACTGTGGGGACCCAAAATTGTGTAGGGGATTTTTAAATCAGTGCAGGTTGCACTTTGATCTTTCGCCCCAACAGTATCCTACGGACCGTGCTAAAGTGGCCTTTATAATCTCCCACCTTGAGGGGGAGGCGTTGGCTTGGGTGAATCCATTATGGGAGAGGGATGACCCGGTGGTGACCAACATCCAGTGTTTTTTGGAGACATTTCGCAAGGTTTTCGATGAACCTGGACGCCTTGCTTCCTCCACTGAGGCCCTTTTTAACCTCTGCCAGGGGTCCCTTACGGTAGGGCAATACGCCATCCGTTTTCGGACCTTGTCCTCGGAGCTGGGGTGGAATAATGAAGCCCTGGTTGGTGCGTTCTGGAGAGGACTTTCTGGTAAAATCAAAGACGAGTTGGCCGGGCGTGACCTCCCTACCACCCTGGAGGATCTCATCTCCTTGGCTACTCGTATTGATCTGCGTTTTCAGGAGCGCGCCCGAGAGTCGGCTAGGGAGAAGAGGTCCTTTAGGTTATACCAAGCTCCTATTCCGCGCACCGTTGCCCCTCCTAGTAACACCGCTCCTGAGCCCATGCAAGTTGATCGCATCAAGTTGTCTGAACAACGGCGTAGGGAGAGAATGTCCAAGGGACTCTGTCTCTATTGTGGAGGGGCCAACCACTTCATACGCACTTGTCCTGAGAGACCGGGAAACGCATCCGCCTAGGCCAGGTAGGAGAGGGCCCCCTAGGTGATTCTACCCCCTCTCTTCCACTTACTGTTTCAGCTCTGCTTATTTCAGGACGGGGGCGTAGCTCTGTGGAGGCGTATGTGGACTCGGGCGCGGCAGGCAACTTCATCCACCAGGAGGAGGTGGACAGGCTCCAGATTCCCGTGGTCGTCCTAAGTAATCCTCGAGCAATCACCTCCGTTGACGGCAAACCTCTTCCTGGGCTCGTCACCTCGGTAACCACTGAAGTAAACCTGCAAGTTGGCGCCCTCCACTCTGAAAGGATTGCCTTTTATGTCTTGCCTCAGTTGTCCCACGCCATTCTTTTGGGGCTACCTTGGCTCAGGCGGCATGAGCCTGTTATCGATTGGCGCTCCGGAGAGATCCTGCGCTGGGGGCACGCCTGCCATGCAAGCTGTTTACGTAACCTGGTTCGTCCCCAGCCTCAGCGCAAGCCTACAGACCTCCCTGGTCTTCCTGTGCCATATCACGCTTATGCTGATGTTTTCTGCAAAAGAGAGGCGGATTCCCTGCCACCGCACCGGTCTTATGACTGCCCCATCGACCTGATGCCTGGAGCGATTCCTCCCAGAGGTAGAACATACCCTCTCTCTCCAGCCGAGACCACTGCCATGACGGAATATATCCACGAAAACCTCTCCAAGGGGTTTATCCGAAAGTCTTCCTCTCCTGCAGGCGCAGGTTTTTTCTTCGTCCGGAAGAAAGATGGATCACTGCGGCCTTGCATTGATTACCGGGGCCTGAACAAAATCACCATCAAGAATCGTTACCCTCTTCCGTTGATTCCGGAGCTTTTTGACCGGTTGAGAGGAGCCCGGATCTTCACGAAGTTAGACCTGCGGGGAGCCTACAATTTGGTCCGAATCCGTGCTGGGGACGAGTGGAAAACGGCCTTCAATACTCGTGACGGGCATTATGAATATCTAGTCATGCCATTTGGCCTTTGCAATGCCCCCGCTGTGTTCCAAGAATTTATCAATGAGGTATTCCGGGATCTACTCTATTCTTGTGTTGTCATCTACCTGGACGACATCCTCGTTTTCTCCCCCGATCTGCCTTCTCATCGCAGGAGTGTACGCTTGGTCTTGCATCGTCTCCGAGAGAACCAACTCTACGCCAAGATCGAGAAATGCCTTTTTGAGCAGTCGTCACTACCCTTCTTGGGGTATGTCGTTTCCGACTCCGGTCTAAGCATGGATCCCGAAAAACTCGATGCGGTTCTCAAGTGGCCTCGTCCTGTGGGGATTAAGGCCATCCAGCGGTTTCTTGGGTTCGCAAACTATTACCGCCAGTTTGTGCCTCACTTTTCCACGGTTACCAAACCCATCACGAACCTGACCCGTAAAGGAACGAAGACCAACAGCTGGTCCCCTGAAGCGGAGGAAGCTTTCCAGACTCTGAAACGTTCTTTTGCCTCAGCACCCATTTTGCATCGGCCTGTGGCCAGCAGACCCTTTGTCCTGGAAGTGGATGCCTCCTCCACTGGAGCTGGGGCGGTCTTGTCCCAGCAGGCTTCGTCCGGACGGCTGGTTCCATGCGGTTTTTTCTCTAAAATCTTTTCACCGGCGGAGTGCAACTACTCCATTGGAGACCGTGAATTACTGGCCATTAAGATGGCCTTAACTGAATGGCGGTATTTACTCGAGGGAGCTGTACATCCCTTTACCATCCTCACAGACCACAAAAACCTGGCCTATCTGCAATCCGCCCAAAGGCTCAATGCCCGACAAGCCAGGTGGGCCTTGTTTTTTTCCCGCTTTGACTTCCAACTTCACTTTCGACCGGGTAATAGGAACATCAAGGCCGATGCCCTTTCCAGGTCGTTGCAGTCTTCAGAGAGGGACGAAATCCCATCCTGTATCATCGAGCCTTCCAGGATGATCACCGTGGCTCCTGTGAATTTTGCTACTCCTCCGCCCGGTAAGACCTTCGTCCCTCCAGGCAAACGTATAGAGGTGTTGTGCTGGGGACATTCCTCCAAAATTGCTGGACACGTGGGGACCAAGAAGACCCTCTTCCTGCTTTCCCGGTATTATTGGTGGCCTACGCTTCGCCAGGATGTGATGGACTACGTGGCCTCTTGCACAATCTGTGCCCAGAACAAGGTGGCTAGGACCTTGCCCGCCGGTCTTCTTCATCCGTTACCAGTTCCTGAAGCCCCCTGGCAACAGATCGCCATGGACTTTGTGACCGATTTGCCCCGCTCGGCCGGATGTACCACCATCTTAGTCGTGGCTGATCGCTTTTCTAAGATGGCCCATTTTATTCCCTTATCGGGACTACCGTCCGCCCCAAAGTTGGCTGAGATCTTCATCCACCAGGTCTTCAGGCTGCATGGTCTTCCTCAGCGGATTCTGTCGGATCGGGGGGTCCAGTTCACCTCCCGCTTCTGGAGGGCACTTTGCCGGCTTATGGGTACATCTCTCGACTTTTCCTCCGCATATCATCCTCAGACCAACGGGCAAGTGGAACGAATTAATCAGGGGTTAACCACCTTCCTACGTCACTTTACCAACGCTCATCAAGACGACTGGGTTGCGCTCTTACCTTGGGCTGAATTCTCACACAATAATCATCCCAGTGAATCTACCACCAGGTCTCCTTTTTTTGTGGTAACCGGTCAGAACCCAAATATTCCATTGCCTTTTTCTACCTCTACCGAGGTACCCGCAGCTGATTCTCTTGCTAAAAAATTCTCGCAGATTTGGAGAGAGACCCGGGATGCGCTCAAAAGTGCCAACGACCGAATCAAGAAGCATGCAGACAAGAGACGGAAGGACGTACCCCCGTACCATCCTGGTGACAAAGTCTGGCTTTCAACTCGACATATCCGTCTGAGAGTTCCCTCTTACAAGCTGAGTCCTCGGTACATTGGACCGTTTGAGGTGATTGGACCTATTAATGCCGTGGCTTACAAACTAAAGTTGCCTGCTTCGCTCCGGGTGCCCAACGCCTTCCATGTCTCGCTCCTGAAACCCGTAGTCCTGAACCGGTTCCAACCGGTTTCCATCGTTCCTCCTCCAGCCATCTCTGATAACGTCTTCGAGGTCAAGGACATCTTGGCTATGAAAAAAGCCCGGGGTAAGACCCTTTTTCTTATCGATTGGGTGGGTTTTGGTCCCGAGGAGAGGTCCTGGGAGCCCCGGGAGAATATCAACGCCCCTCGCATTCTAAAAAAGTTTTTGGCCAATCTCGCTAAGGGACGCCGTAAGGGGGGAGGTACTGTGACATCGGCGGTTATGCCCGCCGATGCCCCTTTCGCTGCGGCGGCCGCTGCGGCATCCTCTCACCTGCGCGCTCCCGCTCGGTCACGTGCCCGCCGTCAGTTCCTCTTCTCCTCGGCTCCTCCCCGCCCCCTGGTTCGCGCTCGCCGCCGTCTTTCCTCTCTCTCCCATGATGGGCGGCGCTGAGGGGCGGGCCTGGTCTCCCCTGCGATGGGCGGCGCTGAGGGGCGGGCCTGGTCTCCCCTGCGATGGGCGGCGCCGAAGGGCGGGTTTTGGTGACGAGCATCCGGGGGCTGCTGTACTTCAGGCGTCCTCGCAGTTAGGAGGACGCCTGACGATCGTGTAGTTTCCCTGCACTCTCTGGCCTCTACAGTTCTACTGTAGCTTTCCGCGTTCCGCCTGACACTCCCTGTCGCTCCCCTTCTCCTGCGTCCTTCCCTCCCAGCCTGCCTGTGCACTGTCTCCCATCTCGGTGCCGTCCTCCTCCTTCTGCCCGTCTAGGTCCTCCCACGTACCATTGCCTTCCCTCTCCTTCTGTCCGTGGAGCCGTCCCTCTTGGTTCCGGCTGTCGCGCCTCCGTCCTCTGTGGTCCTGCCCCAAACGATCCCTGTATAGGGGTCGGTCTTCACCTGGTGTGCTCGACCCTGGGGCTCCGGATCCGCGATCCAGAGGGTCCACTCTCTATCTTAGGTACCCCTAGCGTTACAGTTGTATGGGGCAGAAGAGGTATGACCAGTATACAGATGAGCTATGGGAATACTCCACAGTAGTCGTGGATATAATATGACGTTAATTCCAACATTGACTAGCCCCAAGGTCTCCAGACTGTAGTATCTGTCAGCCCAGTGCAGTGGCATAGTTAAACCTACCTGTTGTTTCAGGTGACTGTTCAGAATAAGCTTTCCTGTGTGAACATGAGGAATAACTCTATTTTCTGCATTATATGACTTGTTTCCTGCATTTTATTCCTGTGCACGATCTGCTTATAATCTCCAGTTGCCTGTTATCTAAATGGAAGAAACAGCTGCTATGACATCTCCTACACACAGCACACACAGACAAGAGGGATTTTTCCTCTCCTGACTCTGTGCATCTGATTTAGCAGCAGAATGGAGGAGATTGTACTTTACTGAGCAGTACAGCTGTGAATCCAGCACTGTGGTGAGATATAACACTTTCCAGAAATCTGGAGCTGCATGGAGGTGGTTATAAAGCAATGCTAAATATTTAACTTTTATTACAACTACACAAACGTTTCCTAAATGCAGCAGCATGATCTATCTGTGACTTTGCCTTTTTCTTTCACTTATCCAACCCTCATCCGTCACTTTCCAATTATTTCAATGAGCAGCTGTGATCTGATCCCGCAGTCCATCATCTTTTGCGAAGGGCGGATTTTAGCAGTTCTTTTACTTTGAATGGTGACTTTGTGACTTTTTCTTTGATAATATGTAATATAAAGTTTCTTCTATTCACTTATACTATTGATTTAATGTAAAGTTTTTTTAAACAAATGTGAACATTTAATGCAGCTTTCGGGTTTTGTTAGGGGAGGGTGAAGGTGTAATGTGAAATGCTTGTATCAGAACATCCACTCTTTATGGAAGAAAACATTGTATTTCCTTTGTTTGCTCAGGTCCCTGAAATGTTACATTGTATCCACATAGATTCCGTGTCCTTCCGAACCTCAGGGGCTGACCCCTCTGGGACGCTCATGGGTCAGCGCTGATCGATGCCTCGGGCTCGTCTCTTATGGGACTTTGGAGACTTGTAAAATGCGAATGTTTAACCTCCTCACCTGTGACTTTTACTCCAGGAAAATCTCATCAGGGACAATTGTTTTTCGTTTTCATTCTCCAACTGCAATGACGACAGTGAAGCTTCACTTTTCAGATTTGTTGCGCAATGATGAGGAGCAATTTTTAGCTGTTAGTGAATCTGGACATTTTGCGCAGACGACAATCCCTTATCAATTTTTATCTACCGCTTTCTCATTCCCCCTTCTCTTCCTAATTTGTAAAGTCACACTTCCCGATGTTCCAGGATTGGGTTTTCGGTGAATCAGGGCTCAGGGACTCTGTATCAAAAGTCAGTAGGACATTAAAGCGATCAGTCAGCAGGTTCTCAGTGACAGGTCCACTCTCCGCTCCATCCACGCTGCAGGTCTCCTGCCGTCATCCCAATGATCCTGAATGAAATTAATCTGACAGATAAATTAGGAAGATTAAAGACGTCCGTTCTGAACACACGAGTCAAAACCAATCTGATCCCAGTGCAGATGACGCAGCGAATACATTGTGACATCCCATACAGCGAGCGTGACGAAGAGAGATGATTCACCAGCAAACACCACCATATACCGAGACTGATAAATGGGATTTATGGGGAAATGTACAGGGGCCGATAGACAGCACTGTGCAAAAGTGTTAGGCAGGTGTGGACAAAATGGCGAAAAGAAGCTTCATACATGGAAGTGATAATAGATTATTTCTAACAATTAGAAAAAAAGCGAAATGATGAACAAAAGAGAATGTAAATCCAATCAGTATCTGGTGACCACCCAGCACCTTCATCATCAGTATCTGGTGACCACCCAGCACCTTCATCATCAGAGTCTGGTGACCACCTTGCACCTCCATCATCAGTATCTGGTGACCACCCAGCACCTTCATGATCAGTATCTGGTGACCACCCAGCACCTTCATCATCAGTATCTGGTGACCACCCAGCACCTTCATCATCAGTATCTGGTGACCACCCAGCACCTTCATCATCAGTATCTGGTGACCACCCAGCACCTTCATCATCAGTATCTGGTGACCGCCCATCATCTACATCATCAGTATCTGGTGACCGCCCAGCACCTTCATCTTCAGTATCTGATGACCACCCAGCACCTTCATCAGTATCTGGTGACCGCCCAGCACCTTCATCATCAGTATCTGGTGACCGCCCAGCACCTTCATCTTCAGTATCTGATGACCACCCAGCACCTTCATCATCAGTATCTGGTGACCGCCCAGCACCTTCATCATCAGTATCTGGTGACCGCCCAGCACCTTCATCATCAGTATCTGGTGACCGCCCAGCACCTTCATCATCAGTATCTGGTGACCGCCCAGCACCTTCATCTTCAGTATCTGATGACCGCCCAGCACCTTCATCATCAGTATCTGGTGACCGCCCAGCACCTTCATCATCAGTATCTGGTGACCGCCCAGCACCTTCATCATCAGTATCTGGTGACCACCCAGCACCTTCATCATCAGTATCTGGTGACCACCCAGCACCTTCATCATCAGTATCTGGTGACCACCCAGCACCTTCATCAGTATCTGGTGACCACCCAGCACCTTCATCATCAGTATCTGGTGACCACCCGATGCCTCCATCACCAGTATCTGGTGACCACCCGATGCCTCCATCACCAGTATCTTGTCTGGTGATGATGGAAGTGACGGTATTAACAGATATTAATAATGAAGGAGGCGATGGACGGTAATAAGATAACTGATGATGGAGGCAACAGGAGGTCACCAGGTACTGATGATGGAGGCGACGGGCAGTCACCAGATACTGATGATGGAGGTGAAGGGCGGTCACCAGATACTGATGATGGAGGCGTCGGGCAGTCACCAGATATTGATGATGGAGGAGACAGTCGGTCACCAGATACTGATGATGGAGGCGACGAGCGGTCACCAGATACTGATGATGGAGGCAGTGGGCGGTCACCAAATACTGATGATGGAGGCGACAGGCGGTCACCAGATACTGATGATGGAAGTGTCGGGCAGTCACCAGATACTGATGATGGAGGCGACGGGCGGTCACCAGATACTGATGATGGAGGCGATGGGCGGTCACCAGATACTGATGATGAAAGTGACGAGTGGTCACCAGATACTGATGATGGAGGCGATGGGTGGTCACCAGGTACTGATGATGGAGGCAATGGGCAGTCACCAGACACTGATGATGGAGGCGTCGGGCAGTCACCAGATACTGATGATGGAGGCGTCGGGCAGTCACCAGATACTGATGATGGAAGTGAAGGGCATCCAGCAGATACTATTGATGGAGGCATTGGGCAGTCACCAGATACTGATGATGGAAGTGAAGGGCAGTCACCAGATACTATTGATGGAGGCATTGGGCAGTCACCAGATACTGATGATGGAGATGGACAGTCACCAGATACTGATGATGGAGGCGGTGAGTGGTCACCAGATACTGATGATGGAGGCGGTGAGCGGTCACCAGACACTGACGGGATTTTCATTCTTTTTTGTTCATCACTTTGCTTTTTGTTAATTGATAATTAATCTATTATCACTTCTACATATGAAGTTTTTTTTGCACAGCCCTGTAGATGTATAATACATGGGGTTATATTCAGAGTCTGATGTTGATCCTAGTAACCCTTAGTGTTACCTGAATGCCGTAAACCCTCAGTAACCTATAGAAGAGCTGAAGACTGGTGGCTGCACCATGTCCTAGGGTCTTTTATGGTTTTGATAGAATACACCCAATTTGTGCTCTCCAAGGTCCTGAAATCGTCTCTATGTCCCCACAATGCACTAAAAAGTAAATATTGTATTTTATTCACACAAAAATTAAGTAACACCCCCCCCCTCAAACACCTGGTTGTGTCTAATTTTCACCATTTGTGAACATACTGTATCAATACTCGCACAGTTTATAAAGGTTCCTCCTAAAAACCAGAGCAGACGAACTTTACAATTATTTACAAAACACACAATTTACTTTTTCAAAAATGTGAAGATCAGATATTGATTGATATGTCTGTCTATGTTAAAATATAACAATTTGCATTGGGGCGGGGTACTTATGTCGCTATACAGCAGCACGGTGGCTCAGTGGTTAGCACTGTTGTTTTTCACAGCTGAAGTTGTTGGTTCAAATCCCACCAAGGACAACATCTGCAAGTAGATTGTATGTCCCTCTGTGTATTTCCTCCGCTTTCCTCCCACATTCCAAAGACTGATAGGGAATGTAGATTGTGAGCCCCAACTGGAACAGTGCTGATAATATCTGTGGACTATGATTGTTGGAGTATAAGTATAATAAATAAATATGACTGTAATACAAGATTCACTTTGCAGTGAGGAGATTTCAGGACCTTGGAGAGCACAGTCTGTGTCTTGTATTCCAACCATGCAAGACTCCAGGACATGGAGCAAATGGGACTAGTCAGAAAAAGACAGTGATGATGGAGACAGAGACTCACAGAAGACCACAAACGTGAAGATCGCAAATATAACTGACAAGTGAATGTTCTTGTGTTCAGGGTCCGGTGGTCAGGGGATCGGAAGCCTCGCACCCACACATTTTATTTTGGACTAATGCTGCTTTACTTTGTAATTTCTTGGATAACTAAAAAAAGATAGATATGGGGCAATGTCAGTGGTTTTGATAAATGTCAAGAGTATGGGCAGCACAGTGGCTCAGTGGTCAACACAATGTTATATATAGGGCAGCACGATGGCTAAGTGGTTAGCATTGTACTACATAGGGAAACATGGTAGCTCTGTGGTTAGCACTGTACTATATATAGCGCAGCACAATGGCTCAGTGGTTAGCACTGTATTATATATAGGGCACACAATAACTCAGTGATTAGCACTGTGCTATATATAGGGCAGCACAGTGGCTCAGTGGTTAGCATTGTACTATATAGAGAAACATGGTGACTTAGTGGTTAGCACTGTACTATATATAGATCAGCACGGTGGCTCAGTGAGTAGCACTGTACTATATATAGGGCACACGGTGGCTCAGTGGTTAGCACTGTGGAATCTATAAGGAAACATGGTGGCTCAGTGGTTAGCACTCTACTGTATATAGGGCTGCACTGTAGCTCTGTAGTTAGCACTGTACTATATATATAGGGAAGCATGGTGGCTCAGTGGTTAGCACTATGCTATATATAGGGTAGCACAATGCCTCAGTGGTTATCACTATACTGTATACAGGGAAAGGTGGCACAGTGGTTAGCACTGTACTATATATAGGGCAATATGGTGGCTCACTGGTTAGCAATTTACTATATATAGGCAGCACAGTGGCTCAGTGGTTATCAGATTACTATATATAGAGCATCACGGTAGCTCAGTGTTTAGAACTGTATTATATATAGGGCAGCACGGTGCCTCAGTGGCAATATTTACAACACTGGGTGCCTGGGTATAAAACCAACCAAATACGACATTTGCAAGGAGTTTGTATGTTCCCCCTCTGTTTGCGTGGGATTCCTGCAAGTTCTTGGGTTTTCTCCCACAAGGACTAATAGGGACATTAGATTGCCAGCCCCAATGGGGACAGCGATGATGATGTTTGTAAAGCTGCGGAATATGATAGGAAGATATTAATAAATATCTGTATTTTGGTCATACAGTTCTCCTACGTTTCTTCCTCCTGTCCACAACAAACTTTTGTTCATGTGTTACTAGATACATAATATCAGTTTTCTCTTCTGGCTTTGGGATCATCTTTGTTTCTTTTGCTCTCTGTTTAGTCCCCCTCTTAGTTGCACTGTGCCGTTTATTCTTTCTTTCTTTTCTTTCCTTCTCTTTATTATTCTGCCTTTGATCTTATCTTTCTCTTTTGGTTTTTCTACTTTTTTCATGCCGTCACTATTTTTTCTCTCTTTTTCACACTCTGTTCTGTATTTCCTAACTTCTTTCTCCCTCCCTTTTCATTTCTTTTTCTTTCCTTTTTTTCTCTCTGCGGTGTTTTCTGACCTCTTTATTCCCCTCTCTCTATCTCTGTCCTTTCTACTTCTTTGTTTCTTTTCTCTCTTTATATTTTTCTCTTTCATATTCTCCTATTTTTTATCTTTCTCCCCTTACTTTCTACTTCTTTGTCTTTGTTTCTCCCTCATTTGTCTCTTTTTATTTCATCCACTCTCTTTTCTCCTCTAATCTCTTTCTCACTCCTCTTTTCTCTATCTCTTTCTCCTTCTCCATTTTCCCTCTATTTCTTTCTCCATCCTTCCTCCTCACTCCCTCTTTCTATGTAGTTTTCTGACCTCTTCCTTTCTCTTAATGCAGTTTATTAGGCTGTCATCAAGCTGACATTTCCCACTGCTACATTATAGGGAAGCCAGGATAATTATAGATTTGCGCTTCATTCACCGCGGTATAAATATCACATGGACTTGTGTCACCAGTTCACAGAATCCTGTACTGGAGGCTTTATATAGAAGTGAATCTGCTCTTATTATTGTATTCTGGGGTTAATATTAAATTGCCCTAAAGAATAAGGAAGAAACAACAGTGCAAATTCTGTGTGCAGTCTAATCCCATGTGCAGTCTACTCCCATGTGCATACTCATTCTGTGTGCAGTCTAATCCCATGTGCAGTCTACTCCCATGTGCATACTCATTCTGTGTGCAGTCTAATCCCATGTGCAGTCTAATCCCATGTGCATACTCATTCTGTGTGCAGTCTCTTCTTGCATGTGCAGTCTCATCCCATATGCACTCTAATCTCATGTGCAGGCTCATTCTGTGGGCAGTCTTATCTCATGTGCAACTGTATTTCAAAATGAGACATTTAGCAAAAAATTGATCAATTATTTGAGTCACCCCGCCACGCCAAGGCATTCTCATATGGGGCAGTCCTACTCTACATTTTTTATATTCGCTGTGCCATTTTTTTATCTCATGTGCAGTCTAATCCCATGTGCAATCTCTTCTTACATGCAGTCTCATCCCATATGCAGTCTCATCCCATATGTAGTCTAATCTCATATGCAGGCTCATTCTGTGTGCAGTCTCATCTCATGTGCAGTCGCTTCCTACATGCAGTCTTTTCTTGCATGCAGTCTCATCCCATGTGCAGGCTCATTCTGTGTGCAGTCTCTTCCTGCATGCAATCTCATCCCATGTGCAGGCTCATTCTGTGTGCAGTCTCTTCCTGCATGCAGTCTCATCCCATGTGCAGGCTCATTCTGTGTGCAGTCTCTTCCTGCATGCAGTCTCATCCCATGTGCAGGCTCCTGTGACCAGCAGAGAAGCCCTTTTTCAGGGGTGACTGTGGCTATAAGGGGGTTCAGAGGTAGTGATCGCCAGGCCCTGATGACTGGGACCCCAGTGTCTCCTCTGCTACATTGGATGACAGCAGCTTTATTAATGCAGGGGGCAGGCGGGGGTCTTGTAATGTATCAGAGAACATGCGAGTAAAGTTAGCGCTCCAGCCTCCCCGTGTCTCAGACCCTCACTTCTCACCCTGTAATTCACGGATGCTCCGGAATGTTCTGAAATTGCTGTGATTTAAGATCATCCTTTGTAGAATTCATTTCATCGTTCATCTCATTACAAATGGACGGAGCGTTCCATCTTCAGACAGAATTGGGCGAGCAGTGAAGCCGTGTTCTGCCCGGCTGCGGCTGCAGAATTAAAGGGCAACTCCATCTTAGGTTATAGTGGAAGAAAATAAATCTGAGGCCACGGCAGGGGGTAAAGCACCCGAACCCCCCGAGACCCCATATTAAAGGATCGTCCAGTGACACCTCCCAGAGGCGCCAGAACACCTAGAGACACATCTGCACCTCCGTGCTTACTGCGGGGTGACGCCATCAAACTCAATGACATGCGTAAAGTATCTTGTCTGAGTTTCTAAGTTTTCTGATCTGTGAGTTACACAAGGTCCCTGGAAATAGGTGGGAGCCCCGGGATCTTGGCGTCCCATAAGACTCACTATCAGTTTACATTTTTGTACCAGGAGTGGCAAAAGGTCACCCAAAAGCAGTGTGAAAGACTGGTGGAAAGCATGCCAAGACTCATGTAACAGTTCTTTTAGCATTTTTCACCCATTCAAATGAAAAGTAAAAAATGCATCAAAACGCACGTAAAAATGCATAAAAAATGTGTCAAATATGTGTATATTTCTGCAGCATTTTTCCTGCAAACATTCTAGTTTTTGGGGCAGAACATTCTGCTACAAATTCTAAACTAAATCCAATACTTATTCAACCATTGTGCTGACGTTCTCTCCCACTGTGGACATTTATCTGATCCCTGAGGGTCCCATTGATCACTGGATCAGCGATCCCAGTGAGGAAAAGTATGAATACCGCAGCTTCACACAGTCTGTGCAGCCGATGGGATCGGCCGGGGTCGCAGTTCACAATAGTCTCATTAACTTTGATATAGCCGTGGGGCTTATTCTCTATCATGTCAATTTTTTGATTGCGCAACTAAATCTGGACTTGTGGCTCCTCAGATTCCTCCAAGATCTGACAATAAAAATCCAAAGCATCAAAGGGATCTTCGGAGAAAAGATGAATGAATCGGCGGGCATCTTTGTATGGGAGAGGGACGGTTGTAGGATGGTCGTCTGTGTTGATAGCAGAAATAATACTTGGAAGTTAATAGCATTGCAGAAGGTCAATGATAATTAATTTTGCTAATTAGGTGTCACGCTGGTCTTATCTCCAAGTGACATTGTACATACTGAATATTCTCAGAATATCAATATCTGGGGAAAATGCAGGAAATCAGGAATATACACATCAGTTCTGATCCTTTTTTTTTTGTCTTTTCCCAGGATTGCACTGTCTATGAAACAGAAAATAAAATCCTCCATGTGGTAAGTGGCGTCCTGTTCAGATCTGACGCTGTCGTTCATTGTCTGTCCTGATGTTTAATCACACGAAGCTACAAAATGTCTGATGTCATCTGCAGGGGTGGGGTCAAGGTCTATGCAGGTCACTCCCGTGCTTAGTGCTGGGAGATTCTATTTATATGATCGATTATTGGGATATTTCAAACATAGTAATTGATGGCACATGTAGAGAATATAGCAAAAATGTGAGTCCCAGGGCCAGCGCCAGCACCTGAAGGATCCTGGCGAGAGCTGGGGCCTAACATTCCCAGGCATAAGCTGGCAATATCCTCTGTACATGTACTCTAGATGTGAGCAGGCTCAGGAGATGAGCCTGCTCCACACTTCACAGATGTGTTATGTCTTACTGCTGCCATCCCAGCTTTGTTGCCTCATAGATGCCATGAGGTATAATCATGGCCGCAGTATTTAAGAGACTGGAAATGGGGGGAATGTGTCCATTCTGACCTCTAATGACCACCCCCACAAGACTGTTATGGCAGTCCGGGGGTGCTCCCGAATGCCCCCGTGTCTGCCATGTTTATATGCCTGCAGCTGGGCTCCATAAGAGATTGGTTATTTTGTAACACCTTGTGTTGCTGGGAGAGCGGTTACTTTGTAACACCTAGAAATAATACAGTGTTGCAGTGTATTATATATTATCAGGTTCAAGTCCCCAGATAAAAAATAAAAGGAAGTAAAGCAAATGGAAAATATTTTTTATAGACACAACGATATAATCATTTATCTCCTTTTATTTGTAAGCAAATAAAATCACCTGGGATTGTGGGTCCGAACCAACAAAGTATTAACGGAGAAACAGAAAGAAAAAAAAAATGAAATGGTACAATTGTTGTTTTATGGATAGTTCGCCTCCAAAAAAAATGTAATAAAAAGAAAACAAAAGGTTGTACGGGTCCCAAAATGACAGTGATGAAAACTACAGCTCATAGCAGAAAAACAAGTCCTGAAACAACTCTATAGACCAAATACTAAATACAAGGGGAGAAGCGGGAGACAGCGAGCGGGCGGGCACGGTGCGGCCGGCAGACCTCAGGTTTTCAGCCCCACGGCTATCTCGGTCCGCGGCCCGTACTGAGACAGCCAGAGGGCCGGATGTGGCCCGCTGGCTGCACTTTGCCCAGGTCTGCTCTAAATGATGCTTCAATTCACTGACAGCGAACAGAGATCTTGAAAAGGATCCCAAATTGAATCATAAAGACTATTAACAGTTGGAGAACTTAAGTAATGGTGTTATTTTATCACTACTACTCCTGTCTGAGCAGAAAGAATCAATCTGTCAGGTCCCTTTAATTCTGGATTAAGGGACTTTAGCTGTAGATGCATGATTTGTGCGCTACGTGGTGCCCTGGATGCTGCCCACATCGAGGCCGATAACCCCCATCCTCCACTCCACTTCGCTCTAATACTCCTGAAGCCGTTTTATGACACTTAAGTTAACAAAGAACGTGAGCCACGATTTCTAAGTAGGTGTTATTTTCCGTGTCGCCTGTCAAGCGGCGTATTTTCATAAACACGTCCCGCTCACTCATTGTGCGCCGACCGTGAATGTAAACAAACATCGCTCGCTTAAATGGAAAATTCTCCGCTCAAGCTGTGTCATTCACTGCTGCTGCATGGAGGCAGCCGCTCACCTCTCCGGAGAGCGCACTTCAGGGCCCACCTGCCGCCCCACTCTTTACCCCCAATATCAGCGCGGCGTGTTATTACCGCAGGTTAACACTTCACGCGAGGCGATGGAAATGTTTCCTGTCATTACTTAGTGCCGGGAGGATCAATTCTAAATACAGAGATATGTGACAGCCCCACCGTCGCCCACACACAGCCGCCTCTAAAAGGGACGGTAAACTCCTGCTCTCTAAAACTAGAGAGATTTACAGTGCCTTGACAAAGTCTTCATACCCCGTGATATTTTCCACATTTTTTCACATTGCACCCATAATCTTTAATGTATTTTATTGGACGTTTATGTGACATAACAACACAAAGTAGCAACTAATTGTGAAGGGTAAAGGAAATGATACAGCGTTTTTTTAAATGTTTTAAACATATAAATCTGCAAATTGTGAGGTGCATTTATATTCAGTCCCCTTGTCAGTACTTTGTACGACCACCTTTCACTGAAATTACTGCTGCAGTCTTTTGAGGGTCTGTCTCTCTAGCTTTGCACATCTAGAGGGGACATTTTGCCCCTTCCTCTTTGCACACTCGCTCTCGCTCAGTGACAGATCAGAAATGTCAACGTCTTGTCACAGATTCTCTGGGTCTTTGGGTTTGGTCTATGAATGGGCCTTTCACACACATGTATAAACTTTGATCACACTGAAAACCCTATCCTCACAGTCACACATGGTGGTGGTGGCAGCATCATGCTGAGGGGAGGCTTTTCTTCAGCAGGGGCAGGGAAACTGGTCAGAGGTGATGGGAAGATGTATGGAGCTAAACATAGGGCAATCCTGGAGGAAAAACTGTTAGAGGCTGCAGAAGACATGAGCTTGAGGTCAGTAGCGTAGCTACCGGGGAGGCAGAGGGGGCGGTGGCCCCGGGACCCGCGCTCTGAGGGGGCCCACCTGGGCTACGCTGCTGTAACTGTATCTGTGGCAGAGCAAGGAGAATCGATCATCTCCCTGCTCTGCTGCGCTATGTTCTCTTCTCTGCCACATGACCAGTGATGAGGTCACAGGAGGGGAGGAGTCAGGGGTCACATGATCAGGACCCTCTGTGTATGCAGGACTCTGCTGTGCTGGATGTCATGGTGCTGGATGAGGGGAAGTTTATGTGTGGGGTCAGGAGGGGTTTACAGGGTGCATGTAGCAGAACTGGGTGTGGTCAAGGTGTACAGAGCAGAGCTGTGTGTGTTCGAGGTCTGTGTTTGAGGTCTACGGAGCCATGTGTGTACGAGGTGTACGGAGCAGAGTCGCGTGTGTACGAGGTGTGCGGAGCAGAGCCGCATGTGTACGAGGTGGAGTCGAGTGTGGTCGAGGTGTACGGAATGGAGCCGCATGTGTATGAGGTGTACGGAGCGGAGCCACATGTGTACGGAGCGTAGCCACGTGTGTAGGAGGTTTACGGAGTGGAGCCGCGTGTGTACGAGGTGTACAGAGCGGAACCGCATGTGTGCGATGTGCGTGGAGCAAAGCCGTATGTGTACAAGGTTTACGGAGTGGAGCCATGTGTGTACAAGGTGTACAGAGTGTGGCTGCGTATGTACAAGGTGTACGGAGCAGAACCGCATGTGTAAAAGGTTTATGGAATGAACTCATGTGTGTAGTGAGTGGAGCCGTGTGTGTGCGAGGTGTACGGAGCGGAATCATGTGTGTACGAGGCGGTGTGTAGAAAGCGGAACCGTGTGTGTATGAGGTGTGCGGAGCTATGCGTGTACAAGTTGTATGGTGGGGAGCATTCACACCTCCCAACCGTCTCGATTTTGAGAGAGTCTGCCCCGGTCAGGAGCTTTTCCCGCAGATACAGGAGTACACAGCAGAGCCCCAAGGAGCACTTTAAAATTCGCACGTGACGTTCTACCGGAAGTGACGTGCTGGAAGCTGACTGGAAATTAGGTAATTTCGGGAGGAGATTGTGACGGAACCATGGAGACACTTCAGGGAATGCTTCAGATCCATCACTGTGTCTCTTCCAACAGCGCAGACAGCGGGATGACCTTGGACTCGGGGATGTCGGCTATGTGAGCGGATCATGATATGTCCTGCATCGGGAGGCTCAGGTGGGCACTATAATGGGAGCCGGGCTACTATAGTATCTTTATAGAATCTTTCTTTCTCTGTTTCTTTCTCTCTCTCTGTTCTTTCTTTCTCTCTCTCTGTTCTTTATTTCGCTCTGTTCTTTCTTTATCTCTCTTTATCTCTCTCTGTTCTTTCTTTCTCTGTGTTTTTCTCTCTCTCTCTCTGTTCTTTCTTTCTCTATAATGTAGCCTGTTATGAGCTCATTTTCTCCTTCACCTTTGATGTCCGATGAACTCCCTCTGCTGGTGAAAGGAGATAGTGAAATCATTTGGATGGGAAAAACCTGTCATTTGGACATCCGGAGTCTCTGAGTGGATATAAGGCCGCCGACGCCCTGCTGGGTTGCTGGTGATCCTCTCTGCTCTGAGCTCTGGCCTCCAGTTTAGTCCTGTCTACTAAAGCTAAGTTTTTGCTCTGCTATTGTTCCATGAGATTATGTCTGGTTTACTTAGTGTTTGTGTTCAGCCAGCCCTGGTTGGGACTGGCTGAACTCCATTTTTTGTCTCTGATCAGTTGATCTCTTTGCTCTGTTTTCAGAATATACCTGAGTGCTGATATAGTGATTTTGAAGTCTAGTGACTTCAGGGCCTTTTCTATCAGACGTATTGGACATTATTTTTGGCAGGGTTTTAGCGTGATTGCAGACAGTTGCATTTCTTTCCTGTCCTATCTAGTTAGTGAGGGCCCCATCGCTTGCTCAGCCTGTCTTTTTGTCTGTGTTTGTGTTTTCATCTGTTTTCACCGTCAATACTTGTTGGGGGCTGTCTATTGCTTTGGGGTCTGCTCTGGGGCAGTTTAGATTTCCCCTTTCTTTCTTTAGGTTTATTTAGTTCTCTGGCTGTGAACGAGGTGTCTAGGACCACCGTAGGAACACCCCACGGCTACGGTTAGTTGTTGTGAATAGGATCAGGGGTCTGCAATCCGCTAGCTACCAACCTCTCTGGTTTTCTAGACTTAGCTTGTATTTTTGTTTTTTCCTCCTCCGGTGACTCATTCATAACAGTAGCCCCCTTCATATGGTATAATACACCCCCCCAAAGAATATAATGTAGCCCCTTCAGAATATAATGCAGCCCCCCTCATGGGGTATCATGCTGTTCTCCCTTATATGGGGTGTCATGCTGCCCCCCTTATACGGGGTATCATGCTGCCCCCCTCATGCGGGGTATCATGCTGCCCCCCATCATATGGGGTATCATGCTGCCCCCAGCATACGGGGTATCATACTACCCCCCTCATATGGGGTATCATGCTGCCCCCCATCATACAGGGTATATCATGCTGCCACCCCCCCATACGGGTTATCATAATCATGCAACCAGGACTCACTATATAAATTTAAAAAAACTATACTCACCTCTCCTCCTCGCTCCCACGTTGATTTCGGTGGTGGCTCTGCTCTCATGTCAGGAGCTGCGCTGCAGTCAGACCGGCACACGGCAGGGATGAGATGAAGTGACATCATCGTGCACCCGCTGTGTGCACTGGGGGGGCCGCACTGATGCTGCAATAATGGAATATACACTGCTCAAAAAAATAAAGGGAACACTTAAACAACAGAATATAACTCCAAGTACATCAAACTTCTGTGAAATCAAACTCTCCACTTAGGAAGCAACACTGATAGACAATCAATTTCACATGCTGTTGTGCAAATGGAATAGACAACAGATGGAAATTATTGGCAATTATCAAGACACCCTCAATAAAGGAGTGTTTCTGCAGGTGGGGACGACAGACCACATCTCAGTAGCAATGCTTTCCGGCTGATGTTTTAGTCACTTTTGAATGTTGGTTGTGCTTTCACAATCATGGTAGCATGAGACAGGCTCTACAACCCACACAAGTGGCTCAGGTAGTGCAGCTCATCCAGGATGGCACATTAATGTGAGCTGTGGCAAGACGGTTTGCTGTGTCTGTCAGCATAGTGTCCAGAGGCTTGAGGCGCTACCAGGAGACAGGACAGTACACCAGGAGATGTGGAGGGGGCCATAGGAGGACAACAACCCAGCAGCAGGACCGCTACCTCAACTTTTGTGCAAGGAAGTACAGGAGGAGCACTGCCAGAGTCCTGCAAAACGACCTCCAGCAGGTCATAAATGTGCATGTGTCTGCACAAATGGTTAGAAACCGACTCCATGAGGATGGTCTGAGTGCCCAACGTCCACAAATGGGGGTTGTGCTCACAGCCCAAGACAGTGCAGGACGCTTGGCATTTGCCATGGAACAACTGGATTGGCAAATTTGCCATGGCACCCTGCGCTCTTCACAGATGAAAGCAGGTTCACACTGAGCACATGTGACAGACGTGACAGAGTCTGGAGAAGCCGTGGAGAGCGATCTGCTGCCTGCAACATCCCTCAGCATGACCAGTTTGGCAGTGGGTCAGTAATGGTGTGGGGTGGCATTTCTTTGGCGGTCCGCACGGTGTTGGGCTGTGAGTACAACCCCCATCTGTGGACGTCGGGCACTCAGACCATCCTCATGGAGTCAGTTTCTAACCATTTGTGCCGACTTATGCACATTTGTGGCCTGATGGAGGTCATTTGGCAGGGTTCTGGCAGTGCTCCTCCTGTTCCTCCTTGCACAAAGGCACAGGTAGCTGTCCTGCTGCTGGAATGTTGCCTTCCTACGGCCTCCTCCATGTCTCCTGGTGTACTGGGCTGTCTCCTGGGAGCGCCTCAAGCCTCTGGACACTACGCTGACAGACACAGTAAACCTTCTTGCCACAGCTCACGTTGATGTGCCATCCTGGATGAGCGGCACTACCTGAGCCACTTGTGTGGGTTGTAGAGTCCGTCTAATGCTACCACGAGTGTGAAAGCACAACCAACATTCAAAAGTGACCAAAACATCAGCCAGAAAGCATTGGTACTGAGATGTGGTCTGTGGTCTCCACCTGCAGAACCACTCCTTTATTGAGGGTGTCTTGATAATTGCCAATAATTTTCATCTGTTGCCTATTCCATTTGCACAGCAACATGTGAAATTGCTTGTCAATCAGTGTTGCGTCCTAAGGCTAGTTTCACACTAGCGCTGTTGAGCGCAGCGACGGCCTGCACACAGCCGCCGCTAAGCCCCGCCCCTGCCGCGCCTCCACCGGTAGCTCCGCCTACCGGCGCATGACGCTGCATGCGTCCTGCGTCCCCTATCTTTATCACTGGTGGCGCAGGCCGTGCGCAGTATGCGTTTGGCGGCGCATGCGTCCTTTTGACAGTGCGCAGACCTGCGCCAAACGCAACCTGATGCAGTTTGGTTGCGCTCGGCGCACCGTCAAAAAGGCGCATGCGCCACCAAACGCATACTGCGCACGGCCTGCGCCCCCAGTGACAAAGATAGGGGACGCAGGACGCATGCAGCGTCATGCGCCGGTAGGCGGAGCTACCGGTGGAGGCGCGGCAGGGAGCGGGGCTTAGCGGCGGCCGTGCGCAGGCCGTCGCTGCGTTCAAAAGCGCTAGTGTGAAACAAGCCTAAGTGGACAGTTTGATTTCACAGAAGTTTGATCCACTTGGAGTTATATTCTGTTGTTTAAGTGTTCCCTTTATTTTTTTTGAGCAGTGCATATATATATATATATATATATATATATGTATATATATAGAGAGAGAGAGAGATTATATAGATTATTTTGGGCAACAGCGCAGTCATCTGCTGAGGTTCTCTGGTTAGGGGCCCACTCAGAAGTTTCTCCCCCCCCCTGAACCAAAACCCTAGCTATGCCTCTGCTTGAGGTGTAGGCTCACCTTCCAGCAGGACAACTCTAAACATCCTGACAGAGCCATAATGGATGGTTTAGATCATTTAGAGTATAGAGCATATTCATGTGTGTGTAAATGGCCCAGTCACAGTCCAGACCAAAACCCTATTGAGATTCTGTCATAAGACGTGAAAACCATCCAATCTCACTCAGCGAGAGCAAGTGTGCAAAGAAGAATGGGCAAAATGTCACCTCTAGATGTGCAAAGTTGGTAAAATGTGGCTTCAGTGAATAAAGACTTTCCCATTGCTAAGATAGAACATGGCAGTTGGTATTCATTAAGTTCTATAGAAAAGTTTCAAGGAAAATCTGCAGCAGAATATCTGTGTCTGCCTTCCCCATTGAACTTTATAAGCACCAACTGGCATATTCCATACCAGCAATGGGAATATTGGTCTTCATTGAATACAGATTTCAACCGTGAATTGCGAGCGAATGATCAGTCCTGTAGGAAAAAGAATCAGATTTCTCTAATAAGGTATATTATGTTTCTTATTTTCATGTGAACTATTGATATATTGAAATTATTAAAAAAATTAGAACAACGGATATTCTTTGGGCATCTTCTATATGGAGAGAGGCAGAAGGTACCCTGAGAAGCAACAATGTTGCCACATTTCCCACATTGGAATTTCCAGGGTAAAGGAATGGATGGATATTTTGTTACTTTTTGCACTTTTGTTCTTTCATTTTTGCGTCTTTTCATTTTTTTTTCCTCTGGGTCAACAAATCTTTGAATGTTTGCGGTAACTACACTAAACTGAGGAGAGGCTCAGTAAGTCACTTCAGCCACGGCATCTTCTCCGAAACGACCGCAATCTCCCCTCAGATATTATTGTCCCACTGAGAGGCCAAAACTGAGACGCATCAGACGACCGGCGGCTCCACCGACACTAAAACTCTACCGCGTCTTATTTATACTTTTAATAAAAGTTATTTCCTGCGCCGCATTCTTCAGGAGAGGGCAGCCGTAATTACAGATCACTGGTTATGAGGTGGTCAGGAATAAACCAAAACCCAAAGCAACATGGTGGAACAAACAGCGCCGCCGACTGCTAAACTTTCGTGGTTTTAGGAATTATTTGGTCTGTTACCACTTTCTTTGTTAACATCCTAGTTGGGCTGTAGGGAGCCATCATTAAAGGGCCGGTGTCCAGTCTTATGGTTCTGGCTTGGTGCTTATTAATCATTGACAACTTGGGCCAAACTATTTTTAGGGAAGGAGATGAATATAATTCCTGAAAAAAGAAGAATAGCAGCCTTCAATTGAGGATTATGTAATGCAATGTGCCAGTGTTTGCTGAGGGATTGTTTTATTACTCTGCACATGGAGCTGTAAGTAGATGTGAAGTTGACATTAGGAGGTTGACATTGGTCAGACCCATAGAGTCTTTCCATTCTAGGTACTAAACAGACATTTTGACTCAGGGAAAGAGCTCCTCGGTAGGGATGACCGAATTTGTTCGGATTCGGTTCCGAATACAATCGGAATCGAACATTGTTTTTGCAACATATTTTACCCTATCACCGCATAGCCGGGCAATGCTCTGTGTGCAAGGGAATATTTGGTTTCGTTTCCTGTAGACATGTTATCAGTTCTGCCATCTTGCTGACTGTTTTCAGTCTTCTGCCCTCTTGCTGATTGTTTTCAGTCTTCTGCCCTCTTGCTGATTGTTTTCAGTCTTCTGCCCTCTTGCTGATTGTTTTCAGTCTTCTGCACTCTTGCTGATTGTTTTCAGTCTTCTGCCCTCTTGCTGATTGTTTTCAGTCTTCTGCACTCTTGCTGATTGTTTTCAGTCTTCTGCCCTCTTACTGAGTGTTCTTGTTCTCTTCCCTCTGACTGTCCTCTGCCCTCTTGCTGACTATTCTCAGTCTTCTGCCCTCTTGCTGACTGTTCTCAGTCTCCTGCCCTCTTGCTGACTGTTCTTCTTCTCTTCCCTCTGACTGTCCTCTGCCCTCTTGCCGACTGTTCTTGTTCTCATCCCTCTGACTGTCCTCTGCCCTCTTACTGACTGTTCTCAGTCCTCTGCCCTCTTGCTGACTATTCTCAGTCTTCTGCCCTCTTGCTGACTGTTCTCAGTCTCCTGCCCTCTTGCTGACTGTTCTTCTTCTCTTCCCTCTGACTGTCCTCTGCCCTCTTGCTGACTGTTCTCAGTCTCCTGCCCTCTTGCTGACTGTTCTTGTTCTCGTCCCTCTGACTGTCCTCTGCCCTCTTACTGACTGTTCTCAGTCCTCTGCCCTCTTGCTGACTGTTCTCAGTCCTCTGAGGGGCTCCTACACTCCTCACAGGCAGTTCATTGACTTTTGTGATCACTCAGACCCTCCCCCACCTTACAGCAGCTGCAGTCTCTTAATGCTTTACTTTCTGTCACTCCAGAGCAGCGCTCTGTCTAGGTGGATCGGCTGCTCTTCTTCTCCTGCAGTGATTTCCCGTCTTGCTGCTGATTGTGCTCAGACGTTTCAGGAAATATAATAATAATAATAAATTTTATTTTTATAGCGCCGACATATTCCGCAGCACTTTACATTTCAGAGGGGATTTGTACAGACAATATACATTACAGCATAACAATAATCACATAGATTATAACAAATACCAAGAGGAAAGAGGGCCCTGCTCACAAGCTTACAGTCTATGAGGAAAGAGGTAGACACGAAAGGTGGGTGGTAACAGTTGCCCTGATTGTATGGACCAGCCATAATGTTAGGTGTGTGACAGTACGGACACAGAGGGCTAATGGATGCATAAAGCATGTGGGAACATGATGCGGGGAACCTGGTTATGGTAAAACTTTTGGCTGTGCCACACAGGGATAGATTAGGTTAATGTGTTGAGGCGATAGGCCAGTCTGAATAAATGCGTTTTCAGGACACGCTTAAAATTTTGGGGATTGGGGACTAATCGTATTGACCTGGGAAGTGCATTCCAAAGAATTGGCGCGGCACGTGTAAAGTCTTGGAGACGGGAGTGGGAGGTTCTGACTATTGAGGATGCTAACCTCAGGTCATCAGCAGAACGGAGGGCGCGGGTAGGGTGGTATACTGAAACAAGGGAGGAGATGTAGGGTGGTGCTGAGCCATGGAGGGCTTTGTGAGTGAGGGTAATAAGTTTATACTGAATTCTGGAGTGGATGGGTAGCCAGTGTAATGACTGGCACAAGGTAGAGGCATCGGTGTAACGATTGGTGAGGAATATGTTCCTGGCTGCAGCATTCAAGACAGATTGGAGAGGGGAGAGTTTGGTAAGAGGGAGACCGATTAGAAGAGAGTTACAATAGTCGAGACGAGAATGAATAAGAGAAACAGTAAGAGTTTTTGCAGAGTCAAAGGTAAGAAAAGGTCGAATTCTAGAAATGTTTTTGAGGTGCAGATGACAAGAGCGAGCCAGTGATCGAATGTGGGGGGAAAAGGAAAGCTCGGAATCAAGTATGACCCCAAGACAGCGGGCCTGTTGCTGGGGAGTAATAGTGGAACCACACACAGAAATGGCAATGTCGGGTATAGGTACATTAGTAGAGGGAGGAAACACCAGGAGTTCAGTCTTTGACAGGTTCAGTTTCAGATATAGTGAGGACATGATATTAGACACAGCGTTTAGACAATCGCCGGTGTTTTCTAGAAAGGCTGTCGTGATGTCAGGAGAAGAAGCGTATAATTGGGTGTCATCAGCGTAGAGATGGTACTGGAAACCAAATCTACTGATTGTTTGATCAATAGGGGCAGTGTACAAGGAGAAGAGGAGGGGGCCTAGAACCGATCCTTGGGGGACCCCAACAGTAAGGGGAAGATGAGAGGAGGAGGAACTGGCAAAAGATACAGTAAAGGAGCGGTCGGAGAGATAGGAGGAGAACCAGGAGAGAACGGTATCCTTGAGGCCAATGGAACGGAGCATAGTGAGGAGGAGCTGATGATCCACAGTGTCGAATGCTGCAGAGAGATCCAAGAGAATTAGCATGGAGTACTGACCATTTGATTTAGCTGTTAGCAGATCATTAGAGACTTTAGTGAGGGCAGTTTCAGTGGAGTGTAAAGAGCGGAAACCGGATTGGAGAGGGTCGAGAAGAGAGTTTTCTGAGAGATAGCGGATAAGACGGGAGTGGACCAGGCGTTCCAGGAGTTTAGAGATGAAGGGAAGATTAGAGACCGGTCTATAGTTAGCGGCACAGTTTTGGTCGAGGGATGTTTTTTAAGTAGTGGATGTATGATGGCATGCTTAAATGAGGAGGGAAAAATACCAGAAGAGAGAGAGAGGTTAAATATTTTAGTTAGGTGAGGGGTGACAGCAGGGGAAAGGGACTGGAGGAGCTGTGACGGAAATGGGTCACTGGTGCAAGTAGTTGGGCGAGAAGATGCAAGGAGCCTGCTTACTTCTTCTTCTGTGACTGGTTCAAAATCAGAGAGTGAGTTAGATACAGTGGAGGAGGGAGGACAGTGCATGGTATGAGGTGATTGGGAGATAATTTCCTGTCGGATCTGGTCAATTTTTTCTTTGAAGTAATTGGCCAGATCGTCAGCTCGGAGCTCCGTGGTTGGGGCCTGTACTCTTGGATTGAGTAGAGAATGAAAAGTGTCAAAGAGACGTTTCGGGTTATTGGACAGTGAGGTGATGAGGGTGTTGAAATAGGTTTGTTTGGAGAGGTGAAGGGCAGTGTTGTATGTTCTAAGCATGAACTTATAATGGATGAAATCTTCGTGTAGATTGGATTTTCTCCACAGACGTTCGGCGCACCTGGAGCACCGCTGCAGGAAACGTGTTTGCACCGTGTGCCAGGGTTGTCGCCGTCTGCGTTGTGGTGTTCTATTTATAGGGGGTGCAAATTCATCCAGGGCAGTTTGAAGTGTTTCATTGTAATGCTTCAATGCAGAATCAGGACATGAGAGGGAGGAGATAGGGGCCAATGAAGACTGCAAGTTCTTCATAAGTTTCTGGGTGTTAATGGCCTGTATGTTTCTATAAGTCTGGACAGTGGGGGCGACCTGAGCAGCCTGGCAGTTCTTGATAGAGAATGAAAGAAGGTTGTGATCAGAGAGCGGGAGAGGGGAGTTTGCAAAATCATCCACTGCACAAAGCCGAGAGAAGACCAAGTCGAGGGAGTTTCCGTCTTCATGCGTTGGAGAATTAGTAAGCTGCGAAAGGCCAAATGAGGAGGTTAGAGATAAAAGGTGAGTAGCAGATGGTGAGAGGGGAAGAGCAATGGGGATGTTGAAATCTCCCATGATGAGGGTAAGGATGTCACAGGAGAGAAAATGTGGAAGCCAAGTGGCAAAACGATCCAGGAACTGATGGGAGGGGCCGGGAGGACGATACACCACCGCCACTCGCATGGAGAAGGGGGTGTAGAGTCTGACGGCATGGACCTCAAAAGAAGGGAAGACAAGTGAGGGTACTTGAGGGATAACCTGAAAGGTACATTTTGGTGATAGGAGCAGACCAACGCCTCCACCAGCTCTATTGTCTGATCTTGGGGTATGAGAGAAGTGAAGCCCCCCGTATGAAAGAGCAGCAGCAGCGGTAGTGTCTGACTGCTGGATCCAGGTTTCAGTAAGAGCCAGGAGGTTAAGAGAATTAGGAAACACATTTATATGTCACAACAATTGATCCTAACTGCTGAATGTAAAATGAGGGAGAAGTACCAGCAACAGCAGCACAGAGTATTTAAAGGGATAATCCCACCTAGGACATAAACGTCTTATAGATGTGGGTCACATCTCTGAGCCTGAACCTGTGCGGAAAATGGGGGTCTCCAGACCCTCGCAGTGAGGCGGACACTGTTCTGGCTGTGGATACATTGCTTGTTACATACAGTAGAAATATCCCTTTAAGAAGACGAATCATAAAAAAGTTATACAGTGGAAGGAGCAGAATCCACTTGAAGAACCCATCACTTCTGAATAACTCTTTTATAAATCCTGTTGGTCTAATCACTTCCATTTATTACCTGAGGCTGTCCTGCTCCGGAGCACTTAATGCAGCTTTGTATCACTTGGTTAACCATAGACTTCACAGCGTTGTGGCGTTAATATCATTATTTGTGGCCATTACATGAAGTTTAGTTCCGTTCTCTCCACCCAATTATCATCTTGTTATTTTGGTGTTTTCTGCCGGAGATGAAAGTTCTCTCGATTCTTCCATTTCCAGATCGTTTCTTGTAATCACTGGAAGTGACTCCTGATTCGGCCTCATGAATATTCATTCTCAATCATTAAATATTCTTTGTTGTGCTCAGAATTTTATCTTTATTTATTGCACTGATGAAGATTTACTCAATACGGCATCTCTGGGAAGAAGGGATAAGCGATGGCGCCTGTAATGAGCAGATGCTCCAGGAGACGTGATAATCCGCGGACTCCCTCAAGTGAGGACTGATCCCTCAGTAAAAACACGGAGGTGGCGATCTCTGCTCCGGGGCTTTATGAGATGGATAACACCCGTGTACAAAGTCAGCTGCTTGAGCAGCAATGAGAGAGCGCCACCTCATAGTGCTACCTCTACCACCGCCACCACCTCATAGTGCTACCTCCACCACCTCATATGGCTGCCACCCCTGCCACGTTATAATGTCACCACCACACCACCTCATACAGCTGCCACCACCGCCACCTCATAGTGTTGCCACCACCACCTCATAGTGTCGCCACCACGCCACTTTATATGACTGCCACCACCACCACCGCATAGTGCTGCCATCACCACCACCTCGTACTGCCGCTATCACCGCCGCCTCATACTGCTGCTACCACCACCACCTCGTATGGCTGCCACCACCGTCAGATCGTACTGCTACCACACCACTTTGTACTGCTGCCACAACCGCCACTGTCACCTCATATTGCTGCCGCCACCCCCACCTCATAGTTTCGCCACCACCACCACAACGTACTGCTGCTACCACCACCACCTCATCAGCTACTTCCACTGCCACCTCGCACTACGGCCACCAACGCCACCTCATACTGCTGCTACAACCGCCATCTTGTACAGCTGCCACCACTGCCACCTCATAGTGTCACCAGCACCGCCACCTCGTACTGCTACCACCGTCACCTCATACAGCTGCCACTGCCACCTCGTACTGCTGCTATCATCGTCACCTTGTACAGCTGCCACCACTGCCACTTCATAGTGTCGCCACCTCTGCCACTTCATACTGCTACCTCTGCCACCTCATGCTGCTGCCATCACCACCACCTCATAGTATCGCCACCACTGCCACTTCATACTGCTACCACCGCCACCTCGTACTGCTGCCACCACCGTCATCTCGTACTGCTGCCACCTCCGCCACCTCGTACTGCTGTTACCACCACTGCCTCATACTGCTGCTACCACCACCACCTTGTGTGACTGCCACCACGACCACCAACTAGTACTGCTATCACACCACCTCATACGGCTGTCACCACCACCACCTCGTACTGCTGCTACCACCGTCACATCGTTCTGCGGCCACCACCACCACCTCGTACTGCTGATACCACCTCCATCTTGTACAGTTGCCACCACCGCCACCTTGTGCAGCTGCCACCACTACCACCTCTGCCACCTCGTACGGCCACCACCGCCACCTCGTACTACTGCTACAACCGCCACCTTGCACAGTTGCCACCACTGCCAACTTATAGTGTCGCCACCACCATCTTGTACTGCTGCCACCATCACCTCATTCAGCTGCTACCACCACCGCCACCTCGTACTGCTGCTATCATCACCTTGTACAGCTGCCACCACTGCCACCTCTGCCACTTCGCACTGCTACCTCTGCAACCTCATACTGCAGCCATCACCGCCACCTCATAGTATCGCCACGTCATACTGCTACCACCGCCACCTCGAACTGCGGCCACCACCATCACCTCGTACTGCTGCCACCACCGCCATCTCGTACTGCTGCCATCACCTCCACCTCGTACTTCTTCCACCACTGCCACTCATACTGCAACCCCCACCGCCACCTCGTACTGCTGCAGCCATAACCGTCACCTCATACTGCTGCCACCACCGCCATCTCAAACTGCTCAGAGGCTCCATACTAAATAATTAGAGATGTTGTGAGAATTGTTTCCATTTCCTCATCGTTTGCAGATGAGCGACGTCTCCACCCGGTGATTTCCATCTTGACACGTCTTTTCTTTCTTCGTGTTACATTGTAAGTACTGGGCAGTGTACCCCTACGTGTGATTTCTAAAGCTGTGAGATTCTTGCATATTTCTGTGCAGTGATGAACGCTGCGGAGTCTTTATGTTCCTGTCTCTAGAATTTGCTGAGGTTACAATGTATCGGGGTGTTACTTTCTCTTGTGTAATGTGATTTGCAGATATTTGCTCTCATTGCTGCTTTCTTTCATATTTTCTAGTGTAAAACGCTGTCGGGAATCTGTGATCACATCATCTCTCTGTCGTCGGACTCATTGGTGTCGCAGTCGGCTCACTTGGAGGTCGTCCATCTCACCAATATCATGCCCAGTGAAGGACTGGTGAGTGATACAATGATGGCGTCCGGAAAAGATCTTCTGTGGAAGTTTCTAGATTTCTCCAGTCATTTTCCTTACACAATGGTGACAATCTCAACAAAAATACATTCAACATCTGGACTTTAAGGGTATGTGCAGACGCTGCGGATTCCGCTGCGTTTCCGCAGCGGTTTTGGCCGCTGCGGACCCGCAGCAGTTTTAGCTGCGGTGTACAGTACCATTCAAATGAATGGTAAAAAAAAAAACGCTGTGTAGACGTTGCGGAAAAATCCGCGCGGATTTGCTGCGGTTTTGAAACCGCAGAAAGAAGTGACATGTCAATTCTTTCTGCGGAATCCGCAGCGGGTTCCTATCTCCACCATTGTGGAGATGGTGAATCCGCAGGACCAAACCGCAGGCAAAACCGCAGATAATCCGCAGGTCTTTTGACCTGCGGTTTATCTGCGGTTTTTGCAAAATCCGTGCGGATTAATCCGCAGCGGATTCCGCAGCGTCTGCACACACCCTAATGAACACAATGACATGTAAAATCCAAACGTCACTGTAGGGGGCGTAATATTCTCAGGGTCTTGTCTATTTTGGGGCTTAATTCTCAATTGTTGCAAAATGAACAAACTGAATAATAAATTAATTTTTAATAACGAATACACAATAATGTTTGGTCACATCAGCGCTGTTACTCAGTCTGTCACCATCCCACGCCCTGCTCCCACCAGGTGTCAGTCATGCTCATGGGCCACCTGTGACCTTGTGTGTGGCCCACAGTCATCATTGGCACCCCTCAAATTTGGGAGTCATCTTTGATCAGTACTATGGAGAGGAAAAGATGAGCGTGGCTCTCTTCATTGTAGTTTGAGGGAGTTGAAACGCTCGGCTGTTGTCACATCTCTCATATACTACAATGGAGATGTCCGCCCTTCTTTGTGGCCATCTTGGCACCTTTTATCTGGAGTGTCAAATGCTCAGGGGTCGCAGATTTTCTGTGTTAGTGTCTCCAGTGGTCCAACCACTTTGGCTGACGATGCAGTGCCAGACACAGACAGAAGAGGCCCGGGTGCAAGAACATTATATGAACCCTTTGCAGTCCAATAGGTCATCAAAATGTGCAATTTCACCTGCTGTGGAGATGGAAATGGGCCCCCTTACCTCTTGGGCCCCTGTGCGGCTGCACACGTTGCACCAATGATATGTCCACCCCAGCGACGCACCATCACCTGTCAGGCGGACGTCCACATTAAACACTCGCAGGTCACACGGCACAAAGTGGTCATTTTCTTAGCTCCATGATTGTTCATCAGGACCCACTACTCTCTAATCTGTGGTCAGCCCCTCACAGGCCCCATCCCGTCTCCTGACCACCGGAACAGGACCTCCACATCAGTCACCTATCTGTATCCCTCCTCGTGTCTTCAATACTTCGGTCCAGCACACCTTATGCGGGAAGTCCGCACTCTCCGAACATGGCCCCCAGCTTTCTTCTGCCCCACCTAACAGTGGCCCATTGGATCAGCATCACTGTGCTCGTGTTAGCAGCAAGAGCCCACATACCACTGGGCCCTGACAGTCGTCCATATTGGTTCTGTAGAAGCCCATCATTCCACCATCCAGTCTCTGCATCACACACATAATGGTGCCACAGGGGGCCACGACCCATTCTCCAAATCACATATAACACAACACACATACCGGTACATGGCACTTCAGGAACCTTAGAGAAACGTGCAACATTAGAGGTTACAGCGGACAATCCACAGGCTGCAAATAAGGGGAGATCTCACGGTGTCCCATCCTGAGAGGGGATGAGCAGACATGGGGCGAGTCTGGAGAGGCTCAGATGTCACATTCTGTTTTTCCATCATTTCACCATAAACATTTTCCATAGCTCTACTTGTTTCCAGTGAATGAGAAAATGTTTCTTTTTTCTACATTCAGAGGCTAAAAATCCGGGATCGTAAGAGTTGTTAAAATATATCCGGAGTGTAAGACTGTGACAAACCCCAGAATCTGAGACTAGCATTCAGTGACAGCAAGCAGGGATCTCGAAAACTCCTCTACATCCTGTGACATTAACTCCCAGAGCTGAACGCACATCATTATACAGTAAATACTCTCAGAAATGATGGGACATCGATCTGGTTCCTTTTATTTCCTGAAGCCAAAATGTAATTACAGATTCAAATATAATAATTGTTTATTAGCGGCAGTCACTATAATGTTATTGTGTGATATTTAAAGGGCTCGGGAGCTGCGTCACAGGTCACAAAATGCAGGTTATGGTAGGTGCCCGGTGCTTATTTCTCATCTACAATCCAAACATAATTCATTGATCACTACAGATCTAACAAGGGATTAAAGAAAAAAAAATATGTACAAAATATGGCAAAGATAAGCCACCATCTAGAGACCGGATATACTTATTGTACATAAACAACCCAGTCACTGTCTACATACATTACATTACTGATCCTGAGTTACATCCTGCATTATATTCCAGAGCTGCAGTCACTGTGTACATACATTACATTACTGATCCTGTACTGATCCTGAGTTACATCCTGTATTATACTCCAGAGCTGCACTCACTATTCTGCTGGTGCAGTCACTGTGTACATACATTACATTACTGATCCTGTACTGATCCTGAGTTACATCCTGTATTATACTCCAGAGCTGCACTCACTATTCTGCTGGTGCAGTCACTGTGTACATACATTACATTACTGATCCTAAGTTACATCCTGTATTATACTCCAGAGCCGCACTCACTATTCTGCTGGTGCAGTCACTGTGTACATACATTACATTACTGATTCTGAGTTACATACTGCATTATACTCCAGAGCTGCAGTCACTGTGTACATGCATTACATGACTGATCCTGTACTGATCCTGAGTTACATCCTGTATTATACTCCAGAGCTGCACTCACTATTCTGCTGGTGCAGTCACTGTGTACATACATTACATTACTGATTCTGAGTTACATACTGCATTATACTCCAGAGCTGCAGTCACTGTGTACATGCATTACATGACTGATCCTGTACTGATCCTGAGTTACATCCTGTATTATACTCCAGAGCTGCACTCACTATTCTGCTGGTGCAGTCACTGTGTACATACATTACATTACTGATCCTGGGTTATATCCTGTATTATACTCCAGAGCTGCACTCACTATTCTGCTAGTGCAGTCACTGTGTACATACATTACTGATCCTGAGTTACACCCTGCATTATACTCCAGAGCGGCACTCACTATTCTGCTGTTGCAGTCACTGTGTACATACATTACATTACTGATCCTGAGTTACACCCTGCATTATACTCCAGAGCTGCACTCACTGTTCTGCTGGTGCAGTCACTGTGTACATACATTACATTATATTACTGATCCGGAGTTACACCCTGCATTATACTCCAGAGCTGCACTCACTATTCTGCTGTTGCAGTCACTGTGTACATACATTACCTTACTGATTCTGAGTTACAACCTGCATTATACTCCAGAGCTGCACTCACTATTCTTCTGGTGCAGTCACTGTGTACATACATTACATTAGTGATACAGAGTTACACCCTGCATTATACTCCAGAGCTGCACTCAAGAGTGTGTGGGCAGAGACTATGTGTGAGCGGAGAAAATGTGCGTGTCTGTCTGTGGGTATCTGTGTGTCTGAGAGTCTGTGTGTATCTGTGTGTGTGTGTGCGTGTGTCTGTGTGTGTGTGCAGGTCTGTGTGTAGGCAGGCATCGTCTGATGGGACTTCTAATCCCATCCAGCTATGTCTGCTGTCACATAGGACAGTGACAGCATTAGCCGATGATGGGATAATAGTCCCATCATCTGGCGACTGTGTTGAATATTAAAAAAAACAGAAACACACATACAGTACACATACTCATCAAACAGCTAATCCCCGATGCCCTTGATCGCCTGTAAAAAAATAAAATAATAAACCAACAGTATACTCCCTGGTCCGATGTAATCCATTTAATAACGATTGTCCCACGACGATCTCCCGTGCAGAGCTGTTACATTGGGAGATGTGACCGCTCTACACGGCTTCAGTGATACAGTGACTGGAGGTAATCCTCCGCAGTGAATCCCTCCGCCACCTAGAGGTCACTGGAGTCCATGCTGTCACTTGCAGCACTGCTGCGTGAGAAAATTCACATGTTACGGTAGTGCCGTAAAGTGAGAGCACAAACTCCGATGAAGTACACGGCGGGAGTATTATCTCCTGTCCGTGAATCATCGGAGGCCCTGTAGAGCAGTCACATCTCCCGATGTGACAGCTCTACACGAGAGATCGTCGCGGGACACTCATTATTAAATGGATTACATCGGAACATTTGTGTTGTGTTGGTTTCTTATTTTATTTTTTTGCAGGAGAACAAGAGCGTTGCAGGAATTAGGTGTATAAAAAAATGGGAAACTGTGTTGTGTTTTATTTCATTAAAATATTTTGCTCTGGCTGTGTTTTTATTTAACATATAATAACTATAGGATTAGTAATGGAAAGGTGTCTTATTGGCATCTCTCCATTACTAAGCCGTGAGCTTGATGTCACCTTACAATACATAGGTGACATCAACCCCACAACTATTACCCCACTTGCCACCGCTACAGGACAAGTGGGAAGAGAAAGGCTAAGTGCCGAAGTAGGCGCATCTTAGAGATGTGCCATTTGTGGGGTGGCTGAGAGCTGGTGTTTGTAGCCAGTGAGGGGCCAATATCCATGGCCCCTTCCTAGGCTATTAATATCAGCCCACAGCTGTCTGCATAGCCTTTTCTGGTTATTAATTGTAGGGGACCCCACGTCATTTTTGGGGGGCTCCCCTATTTTAATAGCCACTAAAGGCTAGATATACAGCTGTGAGCTGATATTAATAGCTTGGGAAGATCCATGGGTATTACCCCCTTCCCAGGCTATAAACATCAGCCCCCAGTTGCTGGCTTTCCCTGTTCTGGTTTTAAAAATTGAGCGGGAGCCCACGCAATTTTTTTCTCTTTTTTTTAAATTAAACATATTGCATTTAAGGCCAGGGTCACACTTGTGAGAAACTCGCACGAGTCTTGCACCTCAATACCCGGCACTGCCGCCGGCACTCGGAACCGGAGTGTGCAGCTGCATGTATTTCTAGGCATGTTTC
The DNA here is from genome assembly GCF_039654945.1 of Dendrobates tinctorius. Classification (NCBI taxonomy): domain Eukaryota; kingdom Metazoa; phylum Chordata; class Amphibia; order Anura; family Dendrobatidae; genus Dendrobates; species Dendrobates tinctorius. The sequence continues at coordinate 24,080,758 of NW_027361782.1, read as the reverse complement.
TCGCAAGTTTGACCCCAGCCTAACGCAGATTTTGTGTGTGTGTGTCTTTATTTAACTCTTTATTTACCATTTTATTATGTTCCTTTCTAAACATCGGTCTTGGTATTATATATCTATCTCTCTATAGATATACAGTATCTATCTCTCTATAGATATATCTATCTATCAAGTTTATGAAAAATTTTTTAATAGACTTAAAATCAGTCCTATTAACCATGTTCCAGTAAATGTTCCAAATAGGACCTTAAAACTTAATAGGAAAGAGGAGTACTGGATATATAAAATGGGTAGTTTCAAACCACAGAGTCTGAATGAGATCACTGAGGTTTTCGGTTAAAATAATTTTTAAAAATAAGAATTTTTTAATATTTAGGTTTTAGATATTAATTGGTGATAATTATTCATTTATATTTGTATGGCACTTTGCACTTTGTGTGTATTAAGCTTTTTGATTGCATACTATGTACAGTGCCTTGCGAAAGTATTCGGCTCCCTGGAACTTTTCAGCCTTTTCCCACATATTATGCTTCAAACATAAAGATACCAAATGTAAATTTTTGGTGAAGAATCAACAACAAGTGGAACACAATTGTGAAGTTGAACGAAATTTAAATTTTTGTGGAAATACAATAACTGAAAAGTGGTGTGTGCATTATTATTCGGCCCCTTTAACGTAATACTTTGTTGCGCCACCTTTTGCTGCGATTACAGCTGCTTGGGGTATGTCTCTATCAGTTTTGTACATCGATAGACTGAAATTTATGCCCATTCCTCCTTGGCAAACAGCTCGAGCTCAGTGAGGTTTGATGGAGATCGTTTGTGAACAGCAGTTTTCAGCTCTTTCCACAGATTCTCGATTGGATTCCGGTCTGGACTTTGACTTGGCCATTCTAACACCTGGATACGCATATTTGTGAACCATTCCATTGTATATTTTGCTTTATGTTTGGGATCATTGTCTTGTTGGAAGACAAATCTCCGTCCCAGTCTCAGGTCTTTTGCAGACTCCAACAGGTTTTCTTCAAAAATGGTCCTGTATTTGGCTCCATCCATCTTCCCATCAATTTTAATTGTCCCTGCTGACGAAAAGCAGGCCCAAACCATGATGCTGCTACCACCATGTTTGACAGTGGGGATGGTGTGTTCAGGGTGATGAGCTGTGTTGCCTTTACGCCAAACATATCATTTGGCATCGTTGCCAAAAGTTCAATTTTGGTTTCATCTGACCAGAGCACCTTCTTCCACATGTTTGGTGTGTCTCCCAGGTGACTTGTTGCAAACTTTAAACAACACTTGTTATTGCACTCATTATTCTGCTGGTGGCACATATTACTTTACTCATCCTTCACTACAGTTCCCTCTTGTGAAATCACTTTATATCTAAGACTATTCTCTAATGTTCCCTGATATTGAGATGATATTTGTGGGTTTCCAGCTCTGTCTGATGTAGAGGCCTCAGCAGTGACCCTGTAGGCTGTATGATATAAGTAGTAACTGTACTCAGATCTTCCTCCCTCTGTTATGTAGCCACTGGTGCCGTTTTCACACTCTTCGCACAATACCGGTCACTGGTTCTTCGGTTTGATGATTTTTTTAGGACAAGATCAATTTCCATTTTCCTTCCATCTTTGTTTAGTGAATTATCAAATATGAATTTTCTGCTTTGGTTTCCAGTCTGAGAGTAAATGTCAGTGTCTGGAGCGTGCAGCGGTGCAGCAACTGTGTGATACAATGTAACTGAAGGGGAAACAGCATCAGACGAGTCATCGTATTCCTCTGTGATGTGAATGATCCACAAACTGAGAAGAGGATAGAGGATTGGGAATAAAGTGAACCCCTGACCAGAGGAGAGCTGGAGAATAATACATAATAAAACCCCGGAGAATATGGAGCGAAGCTCCTGGGGGTTTGATTAGTTCTGTGAATGTTTCTAATAATATGATTGTTTCGGCAGTCTGGCAAAAGTGCTCTTTAACCATCTCTATGGGGTCCTACAGGCTATCATGCCCATAGGCAGCTGTCTTCCTATGTAAACCAGAAAGATCCAAGAAAACAAGCAATGATGGCAAGTGTAGTCCAAGGTGACATGATCATCGGTGGGAACATTAGCTTCCTTGCTTTTCAAGAGGACCTTACTACTTTTTGCTACGTTGTATCCCTTGTAGACCACCTACAGACAGATACATTGTCTCAACCTCCGTGCTGCTGATGTGATTTACTCACAGAGGATTGTGCACGTTGGATACATTGTAACAAACTGTGAGGTCTGAGCAGGTTGTTAACTACAGCAAGCAGAGATCCTGAAAATGGAGCAAACCTGAAACAGAAAACCTAATTTCATTATAAAATGATGGTTTATATAAAACTGCTCCACGTAGGAAGCTCTACACAGAAAGGATTGGGCTCACACCAAATGGCTAGAAACTCTATCGCCACCATCAGCACTTCATCTTGAGACACTTATTCTTCCTTGAGTGCAGAGACCTTGGAGATATTAAAGAGAACTTAGATCATAAAGGTGAAATCCGCTGTTCTCGTCTCAGGTGTCATTTCTCGAGCGCCATTGATCCCAGTGATTCCTTATCTTTCCATTATAAAACCAGGCGCTGCTGATTAGGACATATTTGAAGATGTTTTTAAGGGTGAACTGGAAAATCATAAAACAGGAAATCATCTGATAACAGAGAACAACATGACTCATAAAAGACCGGTGACATCTGACACTCAACAGCCAAATAGTGAGGAAACAAGTACAGAGGGAGGGAGGGTATATGGGGGCAGGCGAACGGAGAAAACAGCAGCCGTAAGCCAGGCACACTGAGAGCGGCGAAATATAAGAATGTTCTGTGCTAAGAGCAATGGAAATCACAAGGTTCTCTACTGGGAACAGAGGAGAACACAAGGATCTGTACTGGGAACAGATGAGACCACAAGGATATGTACTGGGAGTAGTGGACACCAGAAGGATCAGTACTGGGAGTAGAGGAGAACACAAGGGTCTCTACTGGGAACAGATGAGACCACAAGGATATGTACTGGGAGTAGTGGACACCAGAAGGATCAGTACTGGGAGTAGAGGAGAACACAAGGATCTGTACTGGGAACAGATGAGACCACAAGGATATGTACTGGGAGTAGTGGACACCAGAAGGATCAGTACTGGGAGTAGAGGAGAACACAAGGATCTGTACTGGGAACAGATGAGACCACAAGGATATGTACTGGGAGTAGTGGACACCAGAAGGATCAGTACTGGGAGTAGAGGAGAACACAAGGATCTGTACTGGGAACAGATGAGACCACAAGGATATGTACTGGGAGTAGTGGACACCAGAAGGATCAGTACTGGGAGTAGAGGAGAACACAAGGGTCTCTACTGGGAACAGTGGGGACCACAAGGATCTGTACTGGCAACAAAAGAGAATACAAGGATCTGTACTGGGAGCAGAGGAGACCACAAGTATCTGTACTGGAAACAGAGGAGAACACAAAGAACTCAAGGATATGTACTGGAACAGAGGAGACCACAAGGATCTGTACTGGAAACAGATGAGAACACAAGGATATGTACTGGAACAGAGGAGACCACAAGGATCTGTACTGGAAACAGAGGAGAACACAAAGAACTCAAGGATATGTACTGGAACAGAGGAGACCACAAGGATCTTAACTGGGAGCAGATGAGAACACAAGGATATGTACTGGAACAGAGGAGACCACAAGGATCTTAACTGGGAGCAGATGAGAACACAAGGATCTGTACTAGGAACAGAGGAGAACACAAGGATCTGTACTGGGAACAGAGGAGACCACAAGGATCTGTCCTGGGAACAGAGGAGACCACAAGGATCTGTACTGGGAACAAAAGAGAACACAAGGATCTGTACTGGGAGCAGAGGAGACCACAAGGATCTGTACTGGGAACAGAGGAGAACACAAGAATCTGTACTGGGAACAGAGGAGAACACAATGATCTGTACTGGAAACAGAGGAGACCACAGGGATCTGCACTGGGAACAGAGGAGAACACAAGGATATGTACTGGGAACAGAGGAGATCACAGGGATCTGCACTGGCAACAGAGGATAGCACAAGGATCTTAGACTTACGTCCTAGATGCGCTGTCCCCTGGGTCGGAGGTGACAGATGTAATGTAGAAATATCGCCCCATGACTGTACGTTCATTAACTGCTTAACTGTGGTGGAAACATCGATATGGAGGATAGAAGCGATATCATTGTATTGGAGGCTTCAGTCTGGGACAAACGGCAGTAAATATAAATATAGTAAAAAGTGACATTAAACCAAAAAACTAAAAGTTCTGCAACTTTTGGAATATATCTTGTGTTTCAGTTTCTGCTTTCTGTTAGTGAATATAGATATTTACAGAGTTTGAAAAATCAGGAAATCTGTTGCGATCTGCACCCGCACACAAAGATATGCAAAACTAATGCAAATAAGTTCCATTTCTCAACATGTCTGCTTGCTGTCAGTGACTAGAAAGATAAATATTTGCATTGTGAAGTTGAAACCTCCACCTGCCCGCCCCAGCTCCCATGTTCTCCTCCTGCCATGATACTGCATCCAGTACTGACAAACGCTTAATACATTAGCGCCACAAATCTCATTGTTCTGCTCATAATTTGTTACAATTCATCAGTGGAGGGAAAATGTATTGATTTTGAGTCAGGAAAGATGTATATCTTTGTACCGTGTTAGCCAGTAGATATAAATATATTCAGGATTGAGAGTCCTCAGAGGTTGATACCTTTTAATGGCTAACTGAAAAGATGGTAACACATTGCAAGCTTTCCAGACTACTCAGGTCTCTTCATCAGGCTAGACTAATACAAAATCTGAAGAATCACATTTATACACAACACAGCACAGAAAAAATGCAATAGATAAGACAAGTGACGTGAAGCAGAACTATCAATATGGGAGAGGGAGAAGCATAAATATAAACATTGGACCAGTTCATAGATAAGGAGTCCGGATGTTTTATGGTCCTCTGATTGGGGTCTAGTTCTGTGTTGTGATGCCCCCACACGGTTTTAAAAGGAAATTCCTTAATTGATGTAAAAAGACATAAATCCATGTCGCAGAGACTTTGTTTAACCCCTTCTTGCCATCCGACGTACTATCCCGTCCATGGGACCTGGGCCCCTATGCCCATGGACGGGATAGTACGTCTCAGCGATCAGCGGCGCCCACGTGGTGAGCGCCGCTGATCGCGGCCGGGTGTCAGCTGATTATCACAGCTGACACCCGGCACAATGTGTCAGGGGCGGTCACAGACCGCCCCCGACACGTTAACCCCTTGCACACCGCGATCAAACATGATCGCGGTGTACCGGGGGTTAAAGGGAAGCATCGGCAGGGAGGGGGCTCCCTCCGTGCTTCCCTGAGCCCCCCACGGTAGCGCAATGTGCAGCGCTGCTGCGGGGGGCTCCTTTCCTGCGCTTTGCAGGCACTGAGGAAGCCAGCTTCCTGCAGGCCCCCGAAGGCCCCCGTTGCCATCTTGGATTCGGGGGCCTGCAGGAAGCTGGCTTCCTCAGTGCCTGCAAAGCGCAGGCATGAGGAAGCCTTCGGCACTGCCTGTTACAGATTGCTGATCTGTCACAGTGATCTGTGATGTGACAGATCAGCGATCTGTCACAGGACAGTGATGTCCCACCTGGGACTATTTAATAAAGTTAAAAAAAAAATAAAGTGTTAAAATAATTTTAAAAAAATCGCCAAATAAATTAGAAAAAAAAAAAAAAATATTCCCCCAATAAATCCATTTTTCGGAAATAAAAAAAACAAAACAATAAAAGAACACATATTAGGTATCGCCGCGTCCGAAACGACCTGCCCTATAAAACTGTCCCATTAGTTAACCCCTTTAGCGAACCCCTTAAAAAATAAAAATAAAAAACGAAGCAAAAAATAATGATTTATTATCATACCGCCAAACAAAAAGTGCAATAACGCGCGATCAAAAAGACGCATATAAATATCCATGGTACCGCTGAAAACGTCATCTTGTCCCACAAAAAACGAGCCGCCATACAGCATCATCAGCGAAAAAATAAAGAAGATATAGCTCGCAGAATAAAGCGATGCAAAAATAATTATTTTTTATATAAAATAGTTTTCATTGCATAAAACCGACAAAACATAAAAAAAGACCTAAATGAGGTATCGCTGTAACCGTACTGACCCGAAGAATAAAACCGCTTTATCAATTTTACCGCATGCGGAACGGTGTAAACGCACCCCCCCAAAAGAAATTCATGAAACGCTGATTTTTGTTCATTCTGCGTCCCAAAAATCGGAATAAAAAGCGATCAAAAAATGTCACGTGCCCGAAAATGGTACCAATAAAAACGTCAACTCGTCCCGCAAAAAATAAGACCTCACATGACTCGGTGTGTCAAAATACGGAAAAATTATAGCTCTCAATATGTGGTGATGCAAAAACTATTTTTACAATAAAAAGCGTCTTTTAGCGTGCGACAGCCGCCAAACATAAAAACCGCCATAAATAGTAAATCAAACCCCCCGTTATTACCCCCTTAGTTAGGGAAAAATAATAAAATAAAAAAATGTATTTATTTCCATTTTTCCATTAGGGTTAGGGTTAGGGCTAGGGTTAGGGCTAGGGTTAGGGCTAGGGTTAGGGCTGAGATTAGGGTTAGGGGTGTGTTGGGGTTCGGGTTGGAGTTAGAATTGGGGGTTTCCCCTGTTTGGGCACATCAGGGGCTCTCCAAATGCAACATGGCGTCTGATCTCAATTCCAGCCAATTCGAGTTGAAAAAGTCAAATGGTGCTCCTTCCCTTCCAAGCTCTGCCATGCGCTCAAACAGTGTTTTACCCCCACATTTAGGGTATCAGCCTACTCAGGACAAATTGCAAAACAATTTTTGGGGTCCAATTTCTCCTGTTACCCTTAGGAAAATAAAAATTTGAGGGCAAAAATATCATTTTTGTGGAAAAAAATGATTTTTTTATTTTCACGTCCAAGTGTTATAAACTTCTGTGAAGCACTTCGGGGTTCAAAGTGCTCACCACACATCTAGATAAGTTCCGTGGGGGGTCTAGTGTCCAAAATGGGGTCACTTGTGGGGAGTTTCAATGGTTTAAGTACATCAGGGGCTCTCTAAACGCACATGACACCCGCAAACCATTCCATCAAAGTCTGCATTCCAAAACGTCACTGCTTCCCTTCCGAGCCCCGACGTGTGTCCATACAGTAGTTTTCTCCCACATATGGGGTGTCAGCGTACTCAGGACAAATTGGATAACAACTTTTGGGGTCCAATTTCTCCTGTTACCCTTGGGAAAATGAAAAAATTGGGGACTAATTGATCATGTTTGTGGAAAAAATACGAATTTTTTATTTTCACGCCTGGGCGTTATAAACTTCTGTGAAGCACTGGGGGGTTCAAAGTGCTCACCACACATCTAGATAAGTTCCTTGGGGGGTCTAGTTTACAAAATGGTGTCATTTGTGGGGGGTTTCCACTGTTTAGGTACATTAGGGGCTCTCCAAAGGCAACATGACACCCGCAGACCATTCTATGAAAGTCTGCATTCCAAAACGTCACTACTTCCCTTCCGAGCCCCGACGTGTGCCCATACAGTAGTTTTCTCCCACATATGGGGTATCAGCATACTCAGGACAAATTGGACAACAACTTTTGGGGTCCAATTTCTCCTGGTACCCTTGGGAAAATAAAAAAATGGTGACTAAAAGATCATGTTTGTGGAAAAAATATGAATTTTTTATTTTCACGCCCGGGCGTTATAAACTTCTGTGAAGCACTGGGGGGTTCAAAGTGCTCACCACACATCTAGATAAGTTCCTTAGGGGGTCTAGTTTCCAAAATGGTGTCATTTGTTGGGGGGTTCCACTGTTTAGGTACATCAGGGGTTTTCCAGTCGCGACATGGTGTCCGATCTCAATTCCAGCCAAAAACGTCAAATGGCGCTGCTTCCCTTCCGAGCTCTGCCATGCGCCCAAATAGTGGTTTACCCCCACACGTGGGGTATCAGCGTACTCAGGACAAATTGCACAATAACTTTTAGGGTCCTGTTACCCTTGGAAAAATAAGAATTGAGGGTGAAAAGATCATTTTTGTGGAAAAAATATGATTTTTTAATTGTACGGCTTTATGTTATAAACTTCTGTGAAGCCCATAGGGGTTCAAAGTTCTCACCACACATCTAGATAAGTTCCTTAGGGGGTCTAGTTTCCAAAATGGTGTCATTTGTGGGGGGTTTCCACTGTTTTGGTACATCAGGAGTTTTCCAAACGCGACATGGTGTCCGATCTCAATTCCAGCCAAAAACGTCAAATGGCGCTGCTTCCCTTCCGAGCTCTGCCATGCGCCCAAATAGTGGTTTACCCCCACATGTGGGGTATCAGCGTACTCAGGACAAATTGCACAATAACTTTTAGGGTCCTGTTACCCTTGGGAAAATAAAAATTGGGGTGAAAAGATCATTTTTGTGGAAAAAATATGATTTTTTAATTGTACCGCTGCACGTTATAAACTTCTGTAAAGCCCTTGTGGGTTCAAAGTTCTCACCACATATCTAGATAAGTTCCTTGGGGGCTCTAGTTTCCAAAATGGGGTCACTTGTAGGGGGTTTCCACTGATTAGGTACATCAGGGACTCTCCAAACGTGACATGGCGTCCAATCTGAATTCCTGCCAATTTTGCATTGAAAAAGTCAAACGGCGCTCCTTCCATTCTGAGCACTGCCATGCGCCGAAACAGTCGTTCCCCCCACATATCAGGTATCAGCGTACTCAGGACAAATTGCACAATAACTTTTGCAGTCCAATTTCTCCTGTTACCCTTGGTAAAATAAAAAAAATTGAACCTGAAGTATTTTTTTTATGAAAAAAAGTTAGATGTTCATTTTTTTTAAATATTCAAAAAAATTCCTGTGACGCACCTAAAGGGTTAATAAACTTCTTGATTGTGGTTTTGAGCACCTTAAGGGGTGCAGTTTTTAGAATGGTGTCACTTTTGGATATTTTCTATCATATAGACCCCTCAAAGTGGCTTCAAATGTGATGTGGTCCTAAAAATAAAATGGTGTTGTAAAAATGAGAAATCGCTGGTCAACTTTTAACCCTTATAACTTCCTAACAAAAAAAATTTTGGTTCCAAAATTGTGCTGATGTAAAGTAAACATGTGGGAAATGTTAGTTATCAAGTTTATTGTGTGCCGTATCTCTGTGATTTAAGGGCATAAAAATTCAAAGTTGGAAAATTGCGAAATTTTCAAAATTTTCGCCAAATTTCCATTTTTCTCACAAATAAACGCGTTATTTGAATGAAATTTTACCACTAACATGAAGTACAATATGTCACGAGAAAACAATGTCAGAATCACCGGGATCCATGGAAGCGTTCCAGAATTATGACCTCATAAAGGTACAGTGGTCAGAATTGTAAAAATTGGCCCGGTCATGAACGTGCAAACCACCCTTGGGGGTGAAGGGGTTAAGAACTTTCCAATTGCGGAGGTAGAATGCTGAATAATTGAATAAATCCGGCCACATTTCTGTTTCATTTGATTGATGTTTCTCTCTTCCAGGGAATGTACATCAAATCCACATATGACGGACTCCACGTCATCACGGGGACCACGGAAAACGTAAGTGCAGAGCGCCTATAAGAGTGGACAGAACATAATTAGATGATATCGTTGCTTATCTTTCTATTTATTATTGATCCTCTCGCTACTATGTAACATGTAGGTGACTACATCTAGCGCTTGCCGTGGTCGGACCCTGTGTATCCTGCTGTCCGTATATGAGTGACTTAAATGCCGCAGCCAAAATTTATTTCAATTTGCCGCTCGGTGAATTTCAATTATATCCGGGCCCCGGGGGATGACAGTAATAATGAGCGGCACTGGATACATTGTATCTATGTGCAAGATGGAGGAATTCAGAAATGGCAGCAGCCGAAGATGTGGATATTTGTCCGGATACTAATGGTTTATTTTAGAACATCAGCAAACACAGCAGATTTTATAAGCTTCCATATATAATATAAGTGAGAAGAGGGATTAGCCTCGAACTATAAGTGAACTCGCACAGAATACTAATCTCCTGCAGTCCAGTCCCTCCACCCCGCGGGAACACTGTCTAAATTGGTACTGGAAACTGGATGGATTTTTAGTCTTTAGGTGTAAAACAGTAATGTTCTTATTCACTGACAGTAAGCAAAGACATGAAAATGGAGAGAAATTTATGCTCAGGGGACCTTTCATTATGCAGGAGCATGGGGTCCCACAAGATTACCATAGTGTACCATAGTGTTATTCCTAGCTATGCATGAAAGAATGGGACAGGTGATCAGTCTTATTGTAGGGGATGATCATGAAGAACAGGACAGGTGATAGTGAGGATCAAGTCATGTGATTATGAGGCACAGGGTAAGTGATGTTGATGCACAGAGCAGGTGATGGTAATGATGATAATGCATTGAGCAGGTGATGATGCTGAGAGTAGTTAGATATCGAAATGAGGAAATGGTTGCACTCAATTGCGTTAAGACATGTCATTGTGAAATACATGAAGTGTGAATAGCGTAATGGCTTTTGAAATTTAGGAAAAACACATGAGTTGCTTAGTACAAAATTTGGCCAAAAAAATGTGAGCCCATTCACCAACGTCAAGGTAATCTCATGATCAAATGGGTCCCTAATCTAACTGCCTAGTGTGAACACTTACCTCTGGCTAATATCTTGGTAAAGCCTATATTTATAGGAAGATAGGAACCAAATGCAATTGGATGTAATTAAAATCACAGCATGGTGAAGGGCAGAGTGCTCAGTCAGAAAGCTAGCATACAAATAGGGTAGTTAATTAAGATGTAGGGGGCAGGCGATTTGTGATGGTCACTGGTCACGGTGGTTGATGATGCATAGGGCAGGTGATTGTGATGGTCAGGGTGGTTGATGATGATGCACAGGGCAGGTGATCGTGATGATCAGGGTGACTGATAAAGATGCACAGGGCAGGTGCTTGTGATGGTCACAGAAGTTGATGATGATGCATAGGGCAGGTGATTGTGATAGTCAGGGTGGTTGATGATGATGCACAAGGCAGATGATAACTGTCATGAACCAGGGATGTGTAGTTGCCCCCAGTTCATAAGGGATTTATTATATCCCACTTTCCAGTTCCGGTTTAGGAACTTGCAGCTTTCTGGCACCCCCTTACCCTCAGATCAGTCAGGGAACTACACCTAGGATAAGTAGTCACCAGAAAGGCTGCCTTGCTGTGTACTGGTTATTGGGCACTCTGCAGCGAGGGCGGTATGTATATCCCCAGTCTCAGGCAGGGAATACACATGTAAAACCTCTGTTCCATCACTGCCAGAATCTCCCAAATACCCCAGAACACACTTTGCTGCCACCAGTTCCTCCTTCTACAATAAACTCAATATCGGGTCATGAGCCAACCCACATAGTAGAGTAGATTCAGCACGGTGGACGTGGTAATACGTTTATAGAGAAATGAAAACGAAACTAGTAAATTTTATATATTTACTCCAGGAAATATAGGCAGTGTTTACAAAAATATAAAAGATGTTACAAACAAGACAAGTTACAGTATATACAGGCAATTACAAAATAAAAATGGATTAAAAGATGAACTTACACTTAACAGTCAATGGCACGCCATGTGGAGGAGAGGGGAGGGGTTCCCAAAGGCAAAGATTCAGTCTACAGCATGGATGGTAAATAGCTGTCCTATCCCAGGTACTGAACAACCTGCAAAATGGCTGTTCCTGTTTAATAGTTAGCCCATAAACTTAGGGACTTCCGCCGTGCTGACCTCATTGGGTGGCTGGATATGCCCACTTTGGAAAGTTATGAAAACCCTTCTTTTGGCCATAACTCTTGGGGGGAAGCTCGTAGAGGGACGACAGAAGTATTATATGTCTGCTTACAAAATCATCTTTCATTTGAGACTAAACATCATATCTCTAGGTATTACGGGGAGGCATATACCTGTTTCTCAGTTTCTGCTGTGCGAGGAGATCGCAAAACGCTGTGGTGAATAGCTTTGATCATGCAGATTCCAAATATATACATTTCCTGCATCGATGCCCAATCTGCGTTATTATATTCAAGTTTGAGGGAACAAAGGAACTTCCAAAACCATGTGCTTTTAAACAAAGGCTGGTTTAGCTGATACCCAAACCAAATTCCCGAGGGAGAGGGAAAGAGTGGTATAGAATTTCACAAGCAGACTGAGGGGGGCATGCAGCTGTGAAGGGGGGATGTTGGTGAGCTCAGTGTACTTTACAAACCAATGGGGGGAAGGGGCCGCATGTCATTCAGAAACCAAGGAGCTGCAGCCAAAACTCTGTAGGTGTAATTGGAACAATAAGAATTATGTCATATTTCCTGACAATAATTAAGCACAGAGCAGGTGATGATGATGCTGAAGGTGGTTGATTATGATGCACAGGGCAGGTGATTTTGATGCTCAAGTTGATTGATTATGATGCAATGGCCAGGTGATTGTGATGGTCAAGGGGGTTGATGATGATGCACAGGGCAGGTGATGATGATGCACAGGACAGGTGATAATGATACACATGACAGGTGATGATGCACAAGGCAGGTGATGATGCACAGGGCAGATGATGATGATGAGGCATAGGGTGAACTGTCTCCTCTTTATCTGTCTCATCTATGAGGGGGATAGGCAGGCAGGTGGGCTTGCGCAGCTGCTATGCACTCTTTCTGAACTCTGCGCTCTCACATTCTGGGTGATTTTGTCACTTTTAATCTGTGCACTTGGTGGGATCTGGAGACGTCTCGGGGCTCCTTGGGCTTGGTAATTTACGATGCCTTGAACTTCCCTCACAGAAACATCTTAATAATCCTGCAGCTCAAAGCATCAAACCATCAAACTCCGGGATCTCCGGATGAACTTTACCGAAGATGAGAAACATTTAATTGCGGTGAAATCCCGGTGTGAAGGCGCCGAGGACACGATAACAATTGAGAATCACCATCAGTGCGAGAGAAACGTCTCTGAATAATGCTGGGATTCTTCATTTAAAGGGGAACTCTGACAGTATGAAAGCCTTTTATAGGGAATTAACTTTTTCATATACTTGTGTTTAAATTCCTCTCCATTTTCAAGACCTCCACTTGCTGTTAGTCAATGGAAATATTTTTTTGCAGTTTGAGGCTGAAAACCCATTCTAAACTTTTCACAGCTGAGTATTTGTTATAGTTGCATCTAGAGAGCAAACACAGCAGCACAATTCTGTCATTTGGCCTGAGACATTTTACCTGTGCTGATACACTGCTACCATTCACTGACAGCAAATAGAGATCTTAACAATTGTGCATAAAAGCATTCAACTGAAATATTGGGAAGTTGCAGAATCTCATTTATTGAGCCATATACTTCTCTTAATGCGTACTTTACCATAAATGTAGTGATAGGGGGCCCTGTTTGTGGATAATAACTACCTGTATTTCCCAGCACGTGGCAAATAAACAGTAAACTAGACCATCAGCTGCTCTGCCTAACCAGGGGTGCCGCTCTGCCCGGTTAGGGGAGCCGCTCTGCCCGGTCAGGAATCTCAGATGCGGGCATGGGACAGAGAGCTGAATCCTTGCCCCAGGCCGCTGGGCGATCTGTTCACCCCTTTAGGATTATTTTCTCTTTTCCTTTCCTGCAGTCTCCGGCCGATCAGTGCAAGAAGATCCACGCGGGGGATGAGGTCATCCAGGTGAACCATCAGACGGTGGTGAGTGTCCTGCTGGGATTTATCCTAGAATAATGTAAAATGGCAGAAAATGAAGCAACCAATAAGAAGTCATCCTCACATTACCCCAGTGCAGGATCTCTGCTGTCATCTGTAAATGGTCCACTGCCCACTGGGTAAATTCTCTCTTGTTTCAGTACTACCCTGGTGAACAATGTTAAAGCCCTGCAACATTGCAGTGCTATGCTGGTGCGCAGGGTAAATGTTCCTTTACATTCCAGTACTATCCTGGAGCACTGGGTAAATGCTCCATCACATCATGGTACTATCCTGGAGCACTGGTTAAATGCTTTGTCACGTTGTGATATTATTTCTGATGCAAAGGATAAATGCTCCATCATGTTGCGGTTCGATCCTGGAGCACTGGGTAAAAGTTTTATTACATTTTAACACTATCCTGGTGCATGAGCCAAGACTTAATCACATGACTGGTGCACAGGATAAATTGTCTATCACATTGCATTGCTATCCTGGTGCACAAAGTAAAGCTCCAAAACATTGCAGTACTATCCTGGTGCACTAGGCAAGACTGTCACATTGCAGTAATATCTTGGTATGAAAGGTAAATGCTCTATCACATTGCAAAAAACATTATAGTGAACAGGGTAAATGCTCCATCATACTGAGATTTATCCTGGTGCAGAGGGTAATTGCTCCATCACATTGAAAATTATCCTGGTGCAGATGGTAAATGCTCTATCATGTTGAGCATTATCCTGGTATAAAGGGTACATGCTCCATCATACTGAGAAATATCCTGGTGCAGAGGGTAAATGCTCCATCATACTGAGAAATATCCTGGTGCAGAGGGTAAATGCTCCATCATACTGAGAAATATCCTGGTGCAGAGGGTAAATGCTCCAATATATTGAGAATTATCCTGGTGCAGAGGGTAAATGCTCCAATATATTGAGAATTATCCTGATCCTGGTGCTGTGTAAATGCTTCATGATGTTGTAGCTCGATCTTGGTACATGGGGTAATGGCTCCATTACATTGCACTTCCATCCTGGTGCACAGGGCAGGACTCTGTCACATTGCAGTTCTATCCTGGTGCGCTGGGTAAATGCTCCATCACGTTATGGATTCATCCTGGCGTTTCCGCATGGCTGGGAAATCGGCACAACTGTTCCACATTTGTATTTCATTGCGGTACATGAGCTTCATTTATCACAGATGGTTAAAATGCAAAACTCGATTTCCTCAACCTCTTGTTCATGTCGAGTCTCAGTCTGTGAGCGGCTTTTTGGAGAGATTTCAAGAATTCCTAATTATGGCTGTGTTGTCAAAATACCCGGCTCATGGTGTCCAAATGAATGCGCCTCTAATATGAAAATACGCTCTGTTTCCTGCAAACATGTTCGGATATGGAGCTTAATTAGCGACTTCAACAGTAAAACGCGTCTTCCAGCCGCACATTATCTGCTGTTCTCCTGCAGTCTCATTAAGCACTTCAGTGGAGGAGGCCGGCGGTGCAGCCGTATCCACTGCTCGGCACCAGGAGACCGGGCCGGACGCCGTCTCAGGGGCCAAATACTGTGTAACCCTTCTCTGCCACCCTGTGCATCGGGGCGAGGGGGTTCATAGAGTCTGGGAGGATAGTGCTGAAGAATTGGAGGGCAACTAGTGATCCTACTAGTCCCCTGCAAGGATCTCCTGACGTTTCCCTACATGCTGACTGCTCTCCACTCGACAACTTCACCGTACAGACACAACGTCTGCAATCCTTTCCCCGCACCGTGTACGTATTGCAATACCACCCAGTAGCCAGTATGCTGGGAGTTGTAGTGCTGACCCCTAATTTGTAAGGTTCCCTGCTGGACTACGGCCATGTTCATGTTAGAGATGAGCAATTTTATTTGATTTATGCCAATTGCATACACAAGATTATAGATTCACCAGAATCAAAATATGGGGGAAAATATTAGAGTAACTATACTTTCATTCATTTTTATTATAATTTGTTGAGTGTTGGTAAGTTAACAAACTTATTATTAGGCTCACCTGGTAAGGTGCGTCATCAAAACCCAAGGTCCGGGTGGGCACATGTGCCACGGTCATCGGGGCAGCAGGCAGGCTTGTGAGAAGCAGGTAGCAGAGGTCCTGAAGGCCGCAGACAGGTAGCAGAGGTTATGGAGACTGCAGACAGGTAGCAGAAATCCTGGAGACCGCAGATAGGACTCTGGAGTCTTGAGTATTTAGAAGTCACCATACCAAGACACAACTGTGTCTTTGTGAGCCTTATATAGACCCAGGTAGATGATCATATGGGATCATGCCGTGCCATCTGCAAAGCCTGATGTGGAGCACAACAGAGTTCAGTGGACTGGGGAGAGGGGAGTAAAGCGGGATCAGAGACAGGTGCATAACACTTTGTAAATTACTTTCTAGGAGAATTTGTCTTCATTTCTGTAACAAAAGTAGCATGTAAGTTGCTTCCAAACTCCTGATTTTCCCCAGTCTATTCCCTTCCTGCTGCTGCATTGATATCAGAATATAAAGATAACATAGTAACATAGTTATTAAGGTTGAAGGAAGACTTTAAGTCCATCTAGTTCAACCCATATCCTATCCTAACTTGCCCTAACATGTTGATCCAGAGGAAGGCAAAAAAAACCCATGTGGCAAACAGTGAGCTTCACATTGGGGAAAAAAATTCCTTCCCGACTCCACATACGGCAATCAGACTAGCTCCCTGGATCAACACAATATTAAGGAAACTAGTGTATATACCCTGTAATATTATACTTTTCAAGAAAGGCATCCAGTCCCTTCTTAAATTTTAGTAGTGAATGACTCATTACAACCTCATATGGCAGAGTGTTCCATAGTCTCACTGCTCTTACAGTAAAGAATCCGCGTCTGTGATTATGCTTAAACCTTCTTTCCTCCAGACGTAGAGGATGCCCCCTTGTCCCCGTCACAGGTCTAAGAGTAAAAAGATCATTAGAAAGGTCTTTGTATTGTCCCCGCATATATTTACATTGTACTAAGATCACCCCTAAGCCTTCGATTTTCCAAACTAAATAACCCCAAGTGTAATAACCTGTCTTGGTATTGCAGACCCCCCAGTTCCCTAATAACCTTGGTCGCTCTTCTCTGCACCCGCTCCAGTTCAGCTATGTCTTTCTTATACACCGGAGACCAGAACTGTACGCAGTATTCTAAGTGTGGTCGCACTAGTGACTTATATAGAGGTAAAATTATGTTCTCCTTCATGAGCTTCTATGCCTCTTTTAATGCATCCCATTATTTTATTTGCCTTTGCAGCAGCTGCCTGATACAGGCCACTAAATGTGAGTTTGTCGTCCACCCATACAACCAGGTCTTTTTCAGTGACAGTTTTGCCCAGTGTTTTACAATTAAGCACATAATTGTACATCTTATTTCCTCTACCCAAGTGCATGACCTTACATTTATCCCCATTAAAGCTCATTTGCCATTTATCAGCCCAAGCTTCTAGTTTACATAAATCCTCCTGTAATATAAAATTGTCCTCCTCTTTATTGATTACCCTGCAGAGTTTAGTGTCATCTGCAAATATTGAAATACTACTCTCTATGCCCCCTACAAGGTCATTAAAAAATATGTTAAAAATAACCGGGCCCAATACTGACCCCTGTGGTACCCCACTGCTAACCGTGATCCAGTCCAAGTGTGCTCCATTAATGACCACCTTTTGTTTCCTATCCCTGAGCCAGCTCTTAACCCACTTACACATATTTTCCCCTATCCACATTGTTCTCATTTTAAGTATCAACCTTTTGTGTGGCATCGTATCAAAAGCTTTTGAAAAGTCCATGTACACCACGTCCACTGCATTCCCTTGGTCCAGTCCGGAACTTACCTCTTCATAAAAGCTTATCAGATTAGTCTGACAGGAACGGTCCCTTGTAAACCCAGGTTGATATTGGGTCATGAGGTTATTCTTCTCCAGATACTCCAGTATAGTATCTCTTCCTCCAGGATTTTACCCACAGTTGAGGTGCTTCTCACAAAATTAGAATATCATCAAAAAGTTTATTTATTTCAGTTCTTCAATGCAAAAAGTGAAACTCATATTATAAGGAGTCATTACAAACAGAGTGATCTATTTCACGTGTTTATTTCTGTTAATGTTGATGATTATGGCTTACAGTCAATGAAAACCCAAAAATCATTATCTCAGTAAATTAGAATTATTAACAAAAAACACCTGTAAAGGCTTCCTAAGCATTTAAAAAGGTCCATTAGTCTGTTTCAGTACATTCACTTCTTGATTCAAACAAGAATATATATATGTAAGGTATTGTTCAACCACAGCTAAAGCATACATTTTTTCCTGTGATTTCAGCTAACCAAACGTTTAAAGATACCTTAATTTCAAGAGGCCTCATACTCATATTGAAGGCAGAAAAAATCTGCGAGTATTTTTATGTTCTGTTTCATCATGGTCTTGTGGTTTTGCTGTTTTTTGAGTTTATTCATTAGGGTGTTTGTCAAATTATTTTAATGAGAATTTTATTAAAAGTTAAATTTTATCCATTGCTAATTGCAACTGATCATTTTGGATACATAATCCCGCTATTATTATAGAAAAAGGTTCACAAGCAACCGGGATAACCGCAGCCTTGAAAGGATTGTTAAAAAAAAGCCATTCAAAAATTTGGGGGAGATTCACAAGGAGTGGCGTGCTGCTGGAGTCATTGCTTCAAGAGCCACCACACACACACGTATCCAGGACATGGACTACAAGTGTCACATTCCTTGTGCCAAGCCCCTCATGACCAATAGACAACCTCAGAAGCGTGTTACCTGGGCCAAGGAGAAAAAGACAACCTACATAAGAGAAAAGATCCTCCAATGGACTTTTCCATATAAAAACATGAATTTTATTGAACTATGTCATAACATTTTTTTGTAAAAGGGATGATAACATACAAAAAAAAAACAAAGCAAACATTGTGTGGAAGGATGAGTTTTTACCCCATATACAGTAGAAACAATTAAATCAAAATTCCTGAAGATAATAAGAACAAGTTGTGAAATAAATCAGGTAGAATTAATATCATATAAATAGATAGAGGCGCAAAACAAATCCTAAAGGACACAAATGGGTTAAATAATTGTGTAGGCTTTCAAAAATCTTCTCTAGGATTTACAGGTTAATACTAAACAGATGTGGGGGAGAGAGAGAAAGCCAGAAATAAATGTGAAGCTAGATTTTTTTGCACACCATAGCCAAACCAATCAATATTACATAAAAAATCAGATAGTAAAGGAATAGATAATCAATAACAGAAAATACATGGCTGAAAGGAGGCTAAAGAGTGCATACAGTATATTTACCCATGGTCCAAGACCACCACAATGAACCCCTTGACGCGCGGTTCGGTTTCTTCCTCAGAAGGGGTGCACCAAGAAAAAGAACAGGACTGTTGTCAGTGGTCCAAGGTGTTGTTTTCAGATGAAAGTAAATTTTGCATTTCATTTGGAAATCAAGGTCCCAGAGTCTGGAGGAACAGTGGAGAGGCCACAATCCAAGCTGCTGGAGGTCTAGTGTGAAGTTTCCACAATCAGTGATGGTTTGGGGAGCCATGTCATCTGCTGGTGTAGGTCCACTGTGTTTTATCAAGACCAAAGTCAACGTAGCCGTCTACCAGGACATTATAGAGCACTTCATGCTTCCCTCTGCCGACAAGCTTTTTGGAGATGGACATTTCATCCTCCAGCAGGACTTGGCACCTGTCCACACTGCCAAAAATACAAATACCTGGTTTACAAACTACAGTATCACTGTGCTTGATTGACCAGCAAACTCATCTGATCTTAACCCCATAGAGAATCTATGGGGGATTGTCAAAAGGAAGATGAGAGACACCAGACCCAGCAATGCAGATGAGCTGAAGGCTGCTATCAAAGCAACCTGGGCTTCCATAACCCCTCAGCAGTGCCACAGGCTGATCGTCTCCATGCCACGCCGCAATGATGCAGTAACTGATGCCAAAGGAGCCCAGACCAAGTATTGAGTGCATTTACTGAGCATACATTTCAGTAGGCCAACATTTCAGATTTTACAATCATTTTTCAAGCTGGTGTTATAAAGTATTCTAATTTACTGAGATAATAACTTTTGGGTTTTCATTGGCTGTAAGCCATAATCATCAACATTAACAGAAATAAACACGTGAAATAGATCACTCTTTGTGTAATGACTCTATATAATATGAGTTTCACTTTTTGCATTGAAGAACTGAAATCAATTAACTGTTTGATATTCTAATTTAGTGAGAAGCACTTGTACTCATTTGGAGTACAGATGATGGCAGTGATGGGTCAGCCCCAATCTCCTTCTCCGAGGTTGGTGCTAGTTAAAACAATCTCCTGCAGCTTCTCCCCAAAGTGTCACACTGTGATGGTCTTCGGTAAGGAAGGGGAGCCTCAACCTGACCCTGGAACTGGGACCCTAACTATCCCTAGCTCGGGGGTACTCTTAAAGGTAGAGAAGCCATAGTCACCGACCTTACTATGCTCCTGTTAATCTCCTAAACTGTCTCCTCCCCAACCTCAGGAGGCCTGGGACAGATATGTTAGTGTTTGTGTATATACAAGTAAGACAAACCAGAATAACAAAAAGCAATTTACATACAAAACAACTCACCAAGACTAGAGAAGAATAAAGGGAAAGATAGGAAAGTACAAACCAAATGGGAATAGGATAATGGAGAAAGCATACACCCAAAAATAGCACCCACACAATCTCCAGCAGTAACTACGAACTCCAACTCCAGCACAGCAACTCCAGCAAGCAAAACTTTCACAGGCAGGGATGAGAATGTCTGGCCAGGTTTTATAGAGAGAAAATGAGCAGGTCAGGAGCAGCTGTGAGATGGAGCTGCACGTCTGTAGCCAGCATACAAGGAGTCGTTAACCTCTTTAGCGCCAAAGGAAATGAAGTCCATTTATTATGAGGAACAAAACACACAGGCTAAATGGAAGACCTGAGACTTACAATATGTAAAGATCACCTATTCCCAGATCTCCCAGGAGGACGTGACACACTTGTGACACAGTTAGTCACAGAGGAGCTGAGCTGACCCATCACTGCAATCATCTGTACTCCAAATGAGTACGATCTGATATCAATGCAGTTTCAGGCAGAAAAATAGACTGGGCAAAAGCCAAGGTATGGAAGGCAATTAGATGTAATTTTATTGCAGGAAAGAAGACAAATCCCCTAATAAAGTGATTTGCAATGTTTCATATCTTTCCTCTCTGGAAAAAATTATATAAAAAATAAATAAAGTTTGTGTTACTGTTTAGCAAATTTGATTTGTTGAGGTTGATGTGTTGTCTTTAGTTCAGATCTTTTGGGATTTACTAGAGATTATCTGGACCCACTTGGTCATTATGGATCTGGTTTGTGTCTTCACTCGGAAGCAGAGTCTGGGGGCTTCTGTTCTTTGATCTTACACACCTGTAAAGTGTTTCTTAGCAAGTGGAGCAGCGATTGTGGCAGGCGGTGGATGGTCAGCAGCGGTCAGTCAGCATTGAGCAGGCAGAGCCCAGGGAAGGCATCAGACTAATGGACTTGTTCAGCAACATGAAAGCAACAATGCAACAAGTACAGAAACCTAACGGACCTTGTTTTTTTACACCCAGCGCGGCTGAGGGGTCCGATGAGATTTGGTGCCACTACACACAGTATGCTCAATGTGCAAAGGTCCCAAAACAGTAAAGGAGATCAGCGGTGACTAAAAGACCCTGAAGCAGGATAGCCCTAGACCACTGTGACATCTCCAGCCAGGGTCTGCTGCCCTCTGCTCCTATTTCTTGTTCACGTCCTCTCCTGTAGATGCAGTGATGCTGGGTGAGCTGAGCGGCTGTGACACAGTTGGGGTGTAAAAGAGAAACATTTTAATAATGTAATTGTAGAGAAATATTCAGGGGACGCTTAAAGCAGCTCCAGCTCTCTACACTTAGCCTGCAGTGTAACGAATAGCGGATCAAGTACCATCCTACATTTCCTATGATCTGCTGTAGTGTACACTACATCTCCCACAATGCAGCAGTGCTCACTCTGTAAAGACACTGAACCAGTGAGGAACTACAGGAAGAAATTGCTGTGTATGAACTAGCAGAATTATGAATGCAGCTCTGGATGTGAATGAAGATTTGATGCAAATACAGTAGGAGGATTACTGTGTTACTAGGCGTTATGTGGAGATGTGAAAGCGAATGACATGAGGTTAACCCCCCGGATACCTGCTGGGGGCTGACTGCTATCAGTCATTGACTTCCAGATTCGGCAAGTGGCAGCCACCACTTTAGCATTTACCCTGGATATACAGGACAGGACCCCCGATCTCTGGCAGGGGGTGCGAGTTGCTGGATAAGGAATTCCATTTTTAGCAGCCATGTGATCACTTAGCTGGAATCAATAAAGTCTTTAGAGTTCTCGTCATTTCCATTAGAAGGTACAAAATAATTTGCTGGCTTCAGCTGGTGAGACCGGAGAGTGATCGATATCTGCTGAAACACTGGCATTAGTAAGTCACAGCCCGCACCGATAATATATGACTCAAGAGCTTCTCGTCATTATCTCAAGATCGTGCTCATTATTATATCACAGAGCTCGATGGACATGAGAAAATAAAGACACCAAATCGCCGAGATAGAGGAATCCCATCTACTGCTCAGCAAACCCCCCGCTCCAATATGTAACCTCCCCGAGAGGAGCAAATACCACACTGCATAGGTTTCCTGTACAAGTGTGTAGAAGAATTAACTACTGCTCCCTATGTACAAGAATATAACTACAGTACTATAATACTGCCCCCTATGTACAAGAATATAACTACTATAATACTGCTCCAATTTACAAGAATATAACTACTATAATACTGCCCCCTATGTACAAGAATATAACTACTATAATACTGCTCCAATTTACAAGAATATAACTACTAAAATACTGCCCCTATGTACAGGAATATAACTACTATAAGGCTGGTTTCACATTAGCGCTTTTTAAGCGCACGCACGGCCGGGGGTAGCTCCGCCCCCGAGCCGTCTCTATGCCCGGCATGCCCGCCCCTTGCTTGTAGCGCCGCCTCCTAGTGCACAGCGGCCCCTGCGATCGGCGCACCCTATCTTTAGCATAGGGTGCGCAGATCGTGCGCAGGCCGTGCGCTAGTTGCGCTTTGACCTGCGCTGCACACTTTTGACGGTGCGCCGTGCGCGCCAAAATCCGAAAAGTTTGATTTTGGCGCGCACGGCGCACCGTCAAAAGTGCGCAGCGCAGGTCAAAGCGCAACTAGCGCACGGCCTGCGCACAATCTGCGCACCCTATGCTAAAGATAGGGTGCGCCGATCGCAGGGGCCGCTGTGCGCTAGGAGGCGGCGCTACAAGCAAGGGGCGGGCACGCCGGGCAGAGAGCCGGCTCGGGGGCGGAGCTACCCCCGGCCGTGCGTGCGCTTAAAAAGCGCTAATGTGAAACCAGCCTAACACTGCTCCTATGTACAAGAATATAGCTACTATAATACTGCTCCTATGTACAAGAATATAACTACTATAATACTGCCCCTATGTACAAGAATATAACTGCTATAATACTGCCACCTACAGCTCTGGCAAAAATTAAGAGACCATTGCACAGTTTAATAAAAATCAGCTTCTCCACATGTCTGACAGCCATTCCATTCCAGTGTCAGTTGAATCCCAACCAGAGTACACCTCATTCTGCTTAATGTGCTTCTGATTAGGTGATCACCTGAACCAAATCTTATTTAACGAAGGAAAGTATAAAATACCCTGCTGTGGTGTTCACAATCCTCTTGCAATAGGACAAGCTGGATGGCAAAACAAGGGCTAGTAATATCCCAAAAGTAATAGGAATGAAAAAATAACTTTTATCCATGCCAAAGGAGTTGAAAGAAAAGTTTTGAGTGAGGATAAGAAGGGCTCAATTCTGGATTTACTAGCAGAGGGATACAGTGAGCGTCATGTTGCCTCCATCCTTAAAATTTCTAAGACGGCAGTCCACTACAACAAGGTCAAGCAGCAGACATTGGGGACAACAAAGCTACAGACCAACAAAGGGTGAAAACGACTCTCCACTGACCGGGATGACCGTCATCTTATTCGAATATCACTCAGCAACCGCAGGATGACATCAAGTGACCTACAAAAGGAATGGCAATTGGCAGCTGGGGTGAAGTGCATGGCAACAACAGTTTGTAACAAGCTCCTAGAGGCAGGGCTCAAGTTATGCTAAGCTAGAAAAAAGCCTTTCATCAATGAGAAGCTGTCATGATCTCAGTGCGGGTTTGACTCGCACACGTGGGGTTAATGTCTGGAACCAGTGCTGATGACTGGCATTTCTGGGGTTAAAGGTTGTGATCCCAGTGCAGGCTTACCTGCACACCTGGGGCTTATGATTGTGGCCTCTCCCTGGGTCTGGGATAGCTTCTTATAGCCTCAGGATGCTCCCATCCCCGTCAGTTATACTTTCGCCCGTGGCATAGTGTGGTGACCCCTGAGTGTGTTTGTGCTTTGTTCTTGTTTATCTGATACTCTGTGTATGACTCGGTCTGTTCTCTGGATACTGCTTGTTGGATTCTGCTTGGTACCTTCTATGTCTATTTGGTTTTGATCTCTGCTTGGCCCCGACTCTCCGTTCTGTCTCATCCCTGGTACTTTACTGTTATCTCTGTGTATGACCCGGTTTGTCTGACTTTGAGAATTCCTGCATTAGTGTTCTGCCTATCTCTGATAGCAGGACGCTAAGCCCCGCCCCCTTGTGGTCACATGACCGTAGGTCCTTCACTGCTCACTGACTTTAGCTTCTCCAGGTCCTGTTTCCTTGAACTATCCAGCCGTGTCTGACCCCGGGCCCCTCTGCAGTGTGGGCGAGTCCTTGCTCAGACGTGGCTGCACGTCGACCTTAACAGGACCTTGACATTATGACTGACCGTTAAGTTTTTGGGGGTTTTTTTTCTCTTTCTCTGCTGAGAAATATGGATCCCATACAATCTCTGGCTGAACAAATGAAAAATCTTAGTCAGATGTTTCAGGGTTTATCTCTGGAGCAGCAAGCTCTGGCTCGTTCTCAGCAGCAGGTTTCTGAGACAGTGCGAGGGGCTTTAGCTGCTGGGTCTCTGGGGGCTGGGGCGAGTGATGTTGTTTTGGTGTCCCCAGAACCACCTGTTAAACTGCCTGATTTCTTTTCTGGGAACAAAAAGGAGTTCAGGGTTTTCATGGAAGGTTGCAAACTCTTCTTTAGTTTGAGGCCACATTCCTCTGGGGACGAAAGTCAGAAGATTGGGGTCATTATGTCTTTATTAAGAGGGTCCCCACAAGCTTGGGCTTTCTCCCTTCCTCCCACTGCCCCTGAGAGTGTCTGTGAATGCGTTTTTTGAGGCCCTCGGGCACATATATGATAAGCCGGACCGAGTGCGATTGGCAGAGGACATGCTGTTGAGTGTCTGTCAGGGGAAACACTCGGCTGAGTGGTTTTGTACAGAATTCCGCCGCTGGGCCGCAGATGTCTCTTGGGACGACGCCGCACTTCGAGGACTCTTTCGCAGAGGCTTGTCAGAGCGGTTACAGGATGCCTTGGCATTACATCCCCCACCTAACTCACTCGAGGACGTTATGACCCAGGCCGTCCGGATGGACCGCAGGCTGCGGGCCAGGGGGGTGATGCAGACGGAGACTCCATTGTTCCCTAGTGGAAAAGAGACTGTTTCTGTGCCCATGGACGTAGGTGCTCTCTCCCTGAAGGAAAAGGAGAGACAACGCCGGAGAAAAAAGCAGTTAAGATTCTACAGTGGTAAAACGGGACATTGGAAAAGGGAGTGTCCTGATTGTCCATCCTCAACCCGGTCGACGGGAAACGACTAGGTCTGGGTAATCAGCGGGGAGACTACTCAGACCCTCAGGTACCCTTTTCCTCGTTTTCTAAGGTGTTGCTTCATGTGGAACTGTTAGTGGACGGTTGTTTTTTTTCTCTCTACAGCTTTCATGGACTGCGGATCATCCATCAATCCTATTGACTCCCAATTGGTCACACGCTGTAAGATAGGGACAGTTAGACTTTTGGTTCCAATCAAAGTGGTGGCCATTGACTCCTCCCCCCTCACTAAAGAGGGAATTCTCTTTATGTCTGACTTGTTTTCGCTCAAAGTGGTTGCTGCTCATGTGGAAAACTTAAGTTGTTTGGTTCTGGACAATCTACCTGCAGGATTGGTGTTGGGCATGCCCTGGTTACAACGCCATAACCCAGTCATTAACTGGAAAACGGGGGAGATTGTTCAGTGGGGGTTTAATGATTCGATGTTATGTGATAAGTCTGCACTATTGGTTGAACCTGTTAAATCTGTATCTGTGTCATCTGTCGAGCTGGAAGGTATTCCGGAGTACCTGAAAGAATTTGAAGATGTCTTCTCTGAAAGCGAGGCCGAGACGTTGCCGCCACATAGACCCTTTGACTGCGCTATCGAGTTAGTCACGGGGGCTAAATTACCTAAAGCCCGTCTGTTTAATTTGTCTGGCCCTGAGCGCTTGGCATGAAAGATTACATTGCTGAGAGTCTTCGCAAAGGACACATACGTCCCTCAGTCTCACCTGTGGCGGCAGGGTTTTTTTTGTAAAGAAAAAAGATGGCGGTTTACGTCCCTGACTCGATTTTCGTGAGCTCAACAAGATTACTGTACGAAATATGTACCCCCTTCCGTTGATTCCCGATTTGTGTAACCAACTTTCAGGGGCAAAATGGTTCTCCAAACTGGATCTTTGGGGGGCATATAATTTGATAAGGGTCCGGTAGGGGGATGAATGGAAAACCGCGTTCCTCACGACCGAGGGACTGTTTGAAAATGTAGTGATGCCGTTTGGTCTTACCAATGCCCCAGCCATATTTCAGAATTTCATCAACGTGGTATTCTCGGATCTCATTGGTCGTTTTGTTGTCATTTACTTAGACGATATTCTGATATACTCTCCCGACAGTCAATCTCATCTGAATCATGTTCTCCTAAGACTGAGGGAAAATCATCTGTATGCCAAATTGGGGAAATGTGTGTTTTTTGTTCAAGAATTGTCTTTTTGGGATTAATTGTGTCCTGTGAGGGTTTTTGCATGGACCCCAAGAAGATGCAGGCCATTTCGGATTGGGTGCAACCCCAAGACTTCAAGGGTCTTCAGCGCTTCTTGGGATTCGCCAATTATTACCGCAAATTTATTCGGGGGTTTTCACAGGTGGTCAAACCACTCACAGATCTTACATGTAAAGGTGCGGATGTGAGAAACTGGTCCTCGCTTGCAAAAGAGGCCTTTGCGACCCTGAAAAGAAGCTTTATGTCTGCTCCCGTGTTAGAACAGCCAGATCCGTCCAAACCATTTGTCGTGGAAGTGGACGCCTCTGAGGTGGGGGTGGGGGCGGTGTTGTCCCAAGGGCCTGCCACTCTAACCAACCTCAGGCCATGTGCTTTCTTTTCCAAGAAGTTCTCTGTTGCGGATAAGAAATTACGACATAGGCAATAGAGAGCTTCTTGCGGTCAAATTGGCGTTTGAAGAATGGAGGCACTTTTTGGAGGGGGCCAGTCACCCGGTTACGGTGATCACGGATCACAAAAATTTGTCATACATTGAGTCTGCTAAAAGACTAACGGCCGTTTTCAGTTTACGATTACATTTCGTCCAGGGTCTAAGAATGTCAAGGCTGACGCCTTATCGTGCAGTTTTCAGCCGGTGTCTCCCCCTGAGCCACCGTCCTCCATTCTTCACCCTGGGGTTGTGATAGCAGAGGTCTCGTCTGAATTGGAACGGGAGATTCAGGGGGCCCAGTCGCGGGCCCCGGCGGCCAAGCCGGGGGGAAATTGTTTGTCCCAGAGCAACTTCACCTGAAACTCTTGCAGGAGTTCCATGAATCCAAGCTGAGTGCTAACCCTGGTATTTCAGCCACGCGTCTGGCGGTGGCTAGGATCTTTTGGTGGCCTACCCTTGGTTCGGACATAAAAAAATTCATTGCTGGTTGTGGGGTCTGCGCTCATTCTAAATGCTCTCATAGCCGGCCAGCAGGGGAGCTGATGCCCTTGGCAGTGCCTGAAAGACCATGGACTCACTTATCCATGGATTTTGTTACCAATCTCCCTCCATCTAAGAGTAATACAGTGGTATGGGTAGTGGTGGACAGGTTTTCTAAGCAGGCTCATTTTGTGCCCCTGTCCGCACTACCGTCAGCTGAGACGTTGTCCAGGTTGTTTGTGCAGCATGTGATCCGGTTGCATGGGGTACCCCTGAATGTGGTGTCTGATCATGGTGTGCAGTTTGTGGCTACGTTTTGGCGTGCTTTCTGCAAAAAATTAGGGATGTATCTGTCCTTTTCGTCTGCATACCATCCTGAGAGCAATGTCAGACGGAGCGCACTAACCAGTCCCTGGAACAGATCCTCAGGTGTCTAACCTCTGCTAGACAGAATGACTGGTGCGATGCACTGCCGTTGGCTGAATTTGCCTTCAATAGTCGGGTGAGTCAATCCACGGGTATGACTCCTTTTTTGATCAATTATGGGCTCAGTCCTCATTTTGGTGAGTTTTCTCATCTGGACTCGGGGTATCCCGGGGCTGAGGGCTCTGTTCAGCGATTACAGAATACATGGGCAGAAGTTCAGCGGAGTATATCTAGGTCTTAGGGCAGGTCTAAGTTTTTCGCGGACAGGAAACGAACACCAGGGCCCACGTTTCAGGTTGGAGACAAGGTTTGGCTCTCCACGCGAAACATTAAGTTGAAGGTTCCTTCAGCCAAGTTGGGGCCCAAATTCATTGGCCTATACAAGATTGTGGAAAAAATCAATCCAGTCGCGTATAGGCTGTGCCTTCCACGCTCTTTCAAGATCCCTAACGTCTTCCACAAATCTCTACTGAAACCTTTTGAAGAAGTCCGGGGAGACTCTGAGTCTGCTGCTCCTCCAGCTTTGGTCGAGGGGCAGGTGGAGTACGAGGTTGATCATATCGTAGATTCCAGGTTGGTACGGCGGTTGGTACAGTGCCTGGTTCATTGGAAGGGGTATGGACCGGAAGACAGGTCCTGGGTACCGGCCCGGTTGATGCATGCTGATCGTCTGGTGCCGGCTTTCCATGCTAAGTATCCGGGCAAGCCTGGGGGTCCAGAGGCCCCCCGTTGAGAGGGGGGTACTGTCATGATCTCAGTGCGGGTTTGACTCGCACACGTGGGGTTAATATCTGGAACCAGTGCTGATGACTGGCATTTCTGGGGTTAAAGGTTGTGATCCCAGAGCAGGCTTACCTGCACACCTGGGGCTTATGATTGTGGCCTCTCCCTGGGTCTGGGATAGCTTCTTATAGCCTCAGGATGCTCCCATCCCTGTCAGTTATACTTTCGCCCTTGGCATAGT
Source organism: Dendrobates tinctorius (assembly GCF_039654945.1). Classification (NCBI taxonomy): domain Eukaryota; kingdom Metazoa; phylum Chordata; class Amphibia; order Anura; family Dendrobatidae; genus Dendrobates; species Dendrobates tinctorius. The sequence goes on along the minus strand of NW_027361782.1, from coordinate 24,051,552 downwards.
GTGGTGACCCCTGAATGTGTTTATGCTGTGTTCTTGTTTATCTGATACTCTGTGTACGACTTGGTCTGTTCTCTGGATACTGCTTGTTGGATTCTGCTTGGTACCTTCTATGTCTGTTTGGTTTTGATCTCTGCTTGGCCCTGACTCTCCGTTCTGTCTCATCCCTGGTACTTTACTGTTATCTCTGTGTATGACCCGGTTTGTCTGACTTTGAGAATTCCTTTATTGGTGTTCTGCCTATCTCTGATAGCAGGACGCTAAGCCCCGCCCCCTTGTGGTCACATGACCGTAGGTCCTTCACTGCTCACTGACTTTAGCTTCTCCAGGTCCTGTTTCCTTGAACTATCCGGCCGTGTCTGACCCCGAGCCCCTCTGCAGTGTGGGTGAGTCCTTGCTCAGCGGTGGCTGCACGCCGACCTTAACAGGACCTTGACAGAAGCAAAGGAGATCCAGGCTGAAGTTTGCCAAAGACCATAAGGATTGGACCATAGAGGACTGGAGTAAGGTAGTCTTCTCTGATGAGTGTAATTTTCAGCTTAGTCCAACACCTGGCCGTCTAATGGGTAGACGAAGACCTGAGAGGCGTACAAGCCACAGCGTCTTGCACCCACTGTGAAATCTGGTGGAGGATCGGAGATGATCTGGGGATGCTTCAGCAAGGCTGGAATTGGGCAGGTTAATCTTTGCGAAGGACGTATGAATCAAGCCGCATACAAGGGTATCCTGGAAAAACAGTTGATTCCTTCTGCTCAGGCAATGTTCCCCAACTCTGAGGACTGTTTTTTTTCCAGCAGGACAATGCGCCATGCCACACAGCTAGGTCAATCAATGTGTGGATGAAGGACCATCACATCAAATCCCTGTCATGGCCAGCCCAATCTCCAGACTTGAATCCCATTGAAAACCTCTGGAATGTAATCAAGAGGAAGATGGATAGTCACAAGCCATCAAACAAAGAAGAACTGCTTACATTTTTGTACCAGGAGTGGCATAAGGTCACCAAAAGCAGTGTGAAAGACTGGCGGAAAGCATGCCAAGACGCATGAAAGCTGTGATTAAAAATCATGGTTATTCTACAAAATATTGATTTCTGAACTCTTCCTGAGACAAAACATTAGTATTGTTGTCTCTAAATGATTATGAACTTGTTTTCTGAGGCTGGTTTCACATTCGCGCTTTTTAAGCGCACGCACGGCCGGGAGTAGCTCCGCCCCCGATCCGGCTCTCTGCCCGGCTTGCCCGCCCCTTCCTTGTAGCGCCGCCTCCTAGCGCACAGCGGCGCCTGCGATCGGCGCACCCTATCTTTAGCATAGGGTGCGCAGATCGTGCGCAGGCCGTGCGCTAGTTGCGCTTTGACCTGCGCTGCGCACTTTTCACGGTGCGCCGTGCGCGCCAAAATCAAACTATAATACTGCTCCTATGTACAAGAATACAACTACTATAATACTGCCCCTATGTACAAGAATATAACTACTATAATACTGCTCCTATGTACAAGAATATCACTACTATAATACTGCTCCAATGTACAAGAATATAACTACTATAATACTGCTCCTATGTACAAGAATATAACTACTATAATACTGTCCTCTATGTACAAGAATATAACTACTATAATACTGCCCCTATGTACAAGAATATCACTACTATAATACTGCTCCAATGTACAAGAATATAACTACTATAATACTGCTCCTATGTACAAGAATATAAATACTATAATACTGCTCCTATGTACAAGCATATAACTACTATAATACTGCTCCTATGTACAAGCATATAACTACTATAATACTGCCCCTATGTACAAGAATATAACTACTATAATACTGCCCCTATGTACAAGCATATAACTACTATAATACTGCCCTATGTATAGGAATATAATTACTATAATACTGCCTCTATGTGCAAGAATATATCTACTATAATGCTGTCCTCTATGTACAAGAATATATCTACTATAATGCTGTCCTCTATGTACAAGAATATAACTACTATAATACTGCCCCTATATACAAGAATATAACTACTATAATACTGCCCCTATATACAAGAATATAACTACTATAATACTGCCCCTGTGTACAAGAATATAACTACTATAATACTGCCCCTATGTCCTCCATGTACAAGAATATAGCTACTATAATACTGCTCCTATGTACAAGAATATAACTACTATAATACTGCCCCTATATACAAGAATATAACTACTATAATACTGCCCCTGTGTACAAGAATATAACTACTATAATACTGCCCCTATGTACAAGCATATACAGTTGAGGCCGAAAGTATTGACACCCCCGCAATTTTTTCAGATAATACTCAGTTTCTTCCTGAAAATGATTGCAAACACAAATTCTTTGCTATTATTATCTTCATTTAATTTGTCTTAAATGAAAAAACACAAAAGAGAATGAAGCAAAAAAGCAAAACATTGATCATTTCACACAAAACTCCAAAAATGGGCCAGACAAAAGTATTGGCACCCTCACCCTAATACTTGGTTGCACAACCTTTAGCCAAAATAACTGCGACCAACCGCTTCCGGTAACCATCAATGAGTTTCTTACAATGCTCTGCTGGAATTTTAGACCATTCTTCTTCGGCAAACTGCTCCAGGTCCCTGATATTAGAAGGGTGCCTTCTCCAAACTGCCATTTTTAGATCTCTTCACAGGTGTTCTATGGGATTCAGGTCTGGACTCATTGCTGGCCACCTTAGAAGTCTCTAGTGCTTTCTCTCAAACCATTTTCTATTGCTTTTTGAAGTGTGTTTTGGGTCATTGTCCTGCTGGAAGACCCATGACCTCTGAGGGAGACCCAGCTTTCTCACACTGGGCCCTACATTATGCTGCAAAATTTGTTGGTAGTCTTCAGACTTCATAATGCCATGCACATGGTCAAGCAGTCCAGTAACCAAAGGCAGCAAAGCAACCCCAAAACATCAGGGAACCTCCGCCATGTTTGACTGTAGGGACCGTGTTTTTTTTCTTTGAATGCCTCTTTTTTTCTCCTGTAAACTCTATGTTGATGCCTTTGCCCAAAAAGCTCTACTTTTGTCTCATCTGACCACAGAACAGTCTTCCAAAACCTTTTAGGCTTTTTCAGGTAAGTTTTGGCAAACTCCAGCCTGGCTTTTTATGTCTCGGGGTAAGAAGTGGGGTCTTCCTGGGTCTCCTACCATACAGTCCCTTTTCATTCAGACGCCAACGGATAGTACGGGTTGACACTGTTGTACCCTCGGACTGCAGGGCAGCTTGAACTTGTTTGGATGTTAGTCGAGGTTCTTTAGCCAACATCCGCACAATCTTGCGTTGAAATCTCTTGTCAATTTTTCTTTTCCGTCCACATCTAGGAAGGTTAGCCACAGTGCCATGGGCTTTAAACTTCTTGATGACAGTGCGCACGGTAGACACAGGAACATTCAGGTCTTTGGAGATGGACTTGTAGCCTTGAGATTGCTCATGCTTCCTTACAATTTGGTTTCTGAAGTCCTCAGACAGTTCTTTGGTCTTCTTTCTTTTCTCCATGCTCAATGTGGTACACACAAGGACACAGGACAGAGGTTGAGTCAACTTTAATCCATGTCAACTGGCTGCAAGTGTGATTTAGCTATTGCCAACACCTGTTAGGTACCACAGGTAAGTTACAGGTGCTGTTAATTACACAAATTAGAGAAGCATCACGATTTTTCGAACAGTGCCAATACTTTTGTCCACCCTCTTTTTTATGTTTGTTGTGGAATTATATCCAATTTGGCTTTAGGACAATTCTTTGTGTTTTTTCATTTAAGACAAATTAAATGAAGATAATAATAACAAAGAATTTGTGTTTGCAATCATTTTCAGGAAGAAACTGAGTATTATCTGACAAAATTGCAGGGGTGTCAATACTTTTGGCCACAACTGTAACTACTATAATACTGCCCCTATGTATAAGAATATAATTACTATAATGCTGTCCTCTATGTACAAGAATATAACTACTATAATACTGTCCCCTATGTAAAAGAATATAACTACCATAATACTGATCCTATGTACAAGAATATAACTACTATAATACTGCCCCTATGTACAAGAATATAACTACTATAATACTGCTCCTATGTACAAGAATATAACTACTATAATACTGCTCCTATGTACAAGAATATAACTACTATAATACTGCTCCTATGTACAAGAATATAACTACTATAATACTGCCCCTATGTACAAGAATATCACTACTATAATACTGCTCCTATGTACAAGAATATAACTACTATAATACTGCCCCTATGTACAAGCATATAACTACTATAATACTGCCCCTATGTACAAGCATATAACTACTATAATACTGCCCCTATGTATAAGAATACAATTACTATAATACTGCCCCTATGTATAAGAATACAATTACTATAATACTGCCCCTATGTATAAGAATACAATTACTATAATACTGCCCCTATGTACAAGAATATAACTACTATAATACTGCCCCTATGTACAAGAATATAACTACTATAATACTGCCCCCTATGTACAAGAATATAACTACTATAATACTGCCCCCTATGTACAAGAATATAACTACTATAATACTGCCCCTATGTACAAGAATATAATTACTATAATGCTGTCCTCTATGTACAAGAATATAACTACTATAATACTGCCCCTATGTACAAGAATATAACTACTATAATACTGCTCCTATGTACAAGAATATAACTACTATAATACTGCCTCCTATGTACAAGAATATAACTACTATAATACTGCTCCCTATGTACAAGAATATAACTACTATAATACTGCTCCTATGTACAAGAATATAACTACCATAATATTGCTCCTATGTACATGAATATAACTACTATAATACTGATCCCTATGTACAAGAATATCACTACTATAATACTGCTCCTGTGTACAAGAATATAACTACTATAATACTGCCCCTATGTACAAGCATATAACTACTATAATACTGCCCCTATGTATAAGAGTACAATTACTATAATACTGCTCCCTATGTACAAGAATATAACTACTATAATACTGCCCCTATGTACAAGAATATAACTACTATTATACTGCCCCTATGTACAAGAATATCACTACTATAATACTGCTCCTATGTACAAGAATATAACTACTATAATACTGCCCCTATGTACAAGCATATAACTACTATAATACTGCCCCTATGTACAAGCATATAACTACTATAATACTGCCCCTATGTACAAGAATATAACTACTATAATACTGCCCCTATGTACAAGAATATAACTACTATTATACTGCCCCTATGTACAAGAATATAACTACTATAATACTGCCCCCTATGTACAAGAATATAACTACTATAATACTGCCCCTATGTACAAGAATATAATTACTATAATGCTGTCCTCTATGTACAAGAATATAACTACTATAATACTGCCCCTATGTACAAGACTATAACTACTATAATACTGCTCCTATGTACAAGAATATAACTACTATAATACTGCCTCCTATGTACAAGAATATAACTACTATAATACTGCTCCCTATGTACAAGAATATAACTACTATAATACTGCTCCTATGTACAAGAATATAACTACCATAATATTGCTCCTATGTACATGAATATAACTACTATAATACTGATCCCTATGTACAAGAATATCACTACTATAATACTGCTCCTGTGTACAAGAATATAACTACTATAATACTGCCCCTATGTACAAGCATATAACTACTATAATACTGCCCCTATGTATAAGAGTACAATTACTATAATACTGCCCCTATGTACAAGAATAACTACTATAATACTGCCCCTATGTACAAGAATATAACTACTATAATACTGCTCCTATGTGCAAGAATGTAACTACTATAATACTGCCCCCTATGTACAAGAATATACCTACTATAATGCTGTCCTCTATGTACAAGCATATAACTACTATAATACTGCCCCTATGTATAAGAATATAACTACTATTATACTGCCCCTATGTACAAGAATATAACTACTATTATACTGCCCCTATGTACAAGAATATAACTACTATAATACTGCCCCCTATGTACAAGAATATAACTACTATAATACTGCCCCTATGTAAAAGAATATAACTACTATAATACTGCTCCTATGTACAAGAATATAACTACTATAATACTGCCTCCTATGTACAAGAATATAACTACTATAATACTGCCTCCTATGTACAAGAATATAACTACTATAATACTGCTCCCTATGTACAAGAATATAACTACTATAATACTGCTCCTATGTACAAGAATATAACTACCATAATATTGCTCCTATGTACATGAATATAACTACTATAATACTGATCCCTATGTACAAGAATATCACTACTATAATACTGCTCCTGTGTTCAAGAATATAACTACTATAATACTGCCCCTATGTACAAGCATATAACTACTATAATACTGCTCCTATGTATAAGAGTACAATTACTATAATACTGCCCCTATGTACAAGCATATAACTACTATAATACTGCTCCTATGTATAAGAGTACAATTACTATAATACTGCCCCTATGTACAAGAATATAACTACTATAATACTGCCCCTATGTACAAGAATATAACTACTATAATACTGCTCCTATGTGCAAGAATATAACTACTATAATACTGCCCCCTATGTACAAGAATATAACTACTATAATACTGCCCCTATGTACAGGAATATAACTACTATAATACTGCCCCTATGTACAAGAATATAACTACTATAATGCTGTCCTCTATGTACAAGAATATAACTACTATAATACTGCCCCTATGTATAAGTATATTGAATCTCCTATGTTTGTGGTCTAGGATTTCTTCAGTCTCCTCTTTCTTTCATTGCTTTTATTCTGATTTTAGTTGATGTTCTGAGTTCAGTATCTCCCCCTTGTGTTTTACTATGGAATCTCTCAGTTTCCATTTTGCTCTGTGACTGCAGTTGTGCCTGCTGCATTATTCTTGCTCTCCTTTTCCATATCAGTTTGTTTTATAAAACTCTTAGTGCGTGCTGTAAAGAAGAGCCACATAGAATAGAGGGCATGCTCTTAATAACTGTAGCATGACATAGTTGTTGCAGATTTGTTTCTGTCAATGGCAGTGTTAAAAACTTCCCGCAAAATCTGTATGTAAATGTTGACTAAGGCATAACAGAACAGTAGAATTCTGATTGCAGCTCTAGATGTGAATTTCATATACTGTTCTGGATGTCACTGAAGTATTAATGTTTACTATCCCAGCAGAAGTTGTTATTGCAGCTTTGAATGTAAACGGAGCATTGTGAGAACATTGTGAGTAGTAGAATTGTGAGTACAGCTCCGGATGTGATTGGTGTTTAATGGGTGCTTTTTCAGCAGAATTGTGATAGCAGATGGGAATGTCATTGGAGTATAAATTGCAGTAATAGCAGAGTTGTGATTGCAGCTCTGGATGTGATTGGAATTTAAACTGCAATGTAACTTCATAATTATGATTGCAGCTCTGAAAGTGAGAGATGTTATTTCGCACTGACTTGCTATTGCTGCTCTGGAAATGAATGGGGCTGTTAGCTGAGTAGTAAAGCCGATGTATTGACTGATTTCTTGTTTCCTAGTTTGTTTTTATCCGTGTGTTGTTTGATGTAATGAAGTATCCTGTCTTGTTACAATGTAGCGGTGTGAATTGTTCCGATGCGTCTCCCTATAGATGGACAGTGCGGGGCGCCGCTGTGCACGGCCGGGACGCATCAGCGCATTAGGAGCAGAATGGGTTTTTTTTATTTGTAGTTTCTGGAGTTTTTTTGTTTTTGTTTTTTTTTCTTCTTGTTCTAATTATTCCCACAACAGACGGAGCAGATCCAGCGGCGGCGACTTTCATGTTTAATTCCGAACATATTTCGTCTTTTTCCTGGAATATTCCACCTGTCACAGACCAGAAATCTCGCTCCACCTCGCCGCCTATCTGGGGAATTTTCTTTGAAGTGTGCCTTAATTATTTTCTGCGTCTCTGTAGAGCGATGTCTCAGGGATCCCACATTACAGGCAGAACGTCGCTTCTTCATCTCCTCTACTTCATTATGACACGTCGCGTCCGCCGTGCCGCCATCCTTTATCTTCTAACGCCGCCTTAGTCACGACTCCTGTTATATACATATTAAATATGGAGCGCAAACGACGTACGAAGAAATGAATCTGGATGGAAATCCGAGAAGGACATGCCCAGACAGAGTAATCCGACACGGTATCTAAGCAGTACATCTAAGCTCTATGTATGGTACTGTCTGATGAGAAGCAGTATCCAAGTCTATCACCTGTGATACCATCTGCTGAATCACTGTACCTTATCCAATCATGGGAGATGCTGTCTAATGAGATACAGTATTTAATCCAAGCATATGTAATACTGTATCAATGAGATTCAGTATCTAATCCTATAATGTGTGATACCATCTGCTTAGTCACCTTTTCTAATCCAATCATGTGTGATACTGTCTGATGAGATGTAGTATCTAAGCCTAGCATGCGTTATACCATCTACTGAGCCACGGTCTTTAATCCAATCACATGTGATACTGTCTTGGGACATTCAGCATCTAATCCTATCATGCGTGATACTGTCAGTGAGCCACTGTACCCAAGCGTTTCACATCTGATACTATCTGCCGTACCGCTGTATCTAAGCCTATAACATGTATGATGTGACTTTGTTTCCTGAGCTGCTGCATCTACTCCTTTTCTGATGGGCTTATGTATCTAATCCTATCATGTGAGATACTGGCTGCTGAGGTAGCGTATCTAAGCCTGTCACACGTGATACATTTTTCGGCAGTATAGGAGAAGGTGCTGAGCTTTTCATTATACATGTGGTACCTTCCTTAGATACATTTCGTCCCCTCTGTGATTAATCCTTTGTGCGGTATTTATCATCATGCCATGGACGCTCACGTTTGCAGATCACCGCTGTGATTTCTCGTACTGTATTTTCAGCAGTGGATTCTGCGTTCTGCTAAATATCACTGATAATTTTACTAAAAGTGATCAGTCTCATTGTCAAGTGAGCGGTGAAATATCTGCGACCCTAACAGCAGCCGGGTCTGTATACATCTATATAATCTGCACCCATAAGACTCCAGTGCCCGGTCCATACACAGGAACCGATACATATCATCATAAAGAGGAGGAATAACTGCACCAAACTGCATAGAAGTTTCTAATCCAGTTACAGTGGGTACGGAAAGTATTCAGACCCCTTTAAATTTTTCACTTTGTTTCATTACAGCCATTTGGTAAATTCAAAAATGTTCATTTTTTTTCTCATTAATGTACACTCTGCACCCCATCTTGACTGAAAAAAAAACAGAAATGTAGAAACGTTTGCAAATTTATTAAAAAAGAAAAACTGAAATATCACATGGTCATAAGTATTCAGACCCTTTGCTCAGTATTGAGTAGAAGCAACCTTTTGAGCTAGTACAGCCATGAGTCTTCTTGGGAATGATGCAACAAGTTTTTCACACCTGGATTTGGGGATCCTCTGCCATTCTTCCTGGCAGATCCTCTCCAGTTTCGTCAGGTTGGATGGTGAACGTTGGTGGACAGCCATTTTCAGGTCTCTCCAGAGATGTTCAATTGTGTTTAGGTCAGGGCTCTGGCTGGGCCAGTCAAGAATGGTCCCAGAGTTGTTCTCCTTTGTTATTTTAGCTGTGTGTTTAGGGTCATTGTCTTGGTGGAAGGTGAACCTTTGGCCAAGTCTGAGATCCAGAGCACTCTGGAAGAGGTTTCCATCCATGATATCTCTGTACTTGGCCGCATTCATGTTCCCTTCAGTTGCAACCAGTCATCCTGTCCCTGCAGCTGAAAAACACCCCCATAGCATGATGCTGCCACCACCATGTTTCACTGTTGGGATTGTATTGGGCAGGTGATAAGAAGTGCCTGGTTTTCTCCACACATACAACTTTTTGGTAATAATTTGAAGTGGTATCTTCATCTCATCAGATCAGAGAATCTTATTTCTCATAGTCTGGGAGTCCTTCATATGTTTTTTAGCAAACTCTATGCGGGCTTTCATATGTCTTGCACTGAGGAGAGGCTTCCGTCTGGCCATTCTGCCATAAAGACCCGACTGGTGGAGGGCTGCAGTGATAGTTGACTTTGTAGAACTTTCTCCCATCTCCCTACTGCATCAGCCACAGTGATCAAGGGGTTCTTTACCTCTCTACCAAGACTCTTCTTCCACAATTTCTCAGTTTGGCTGGATGGCCAGGTCTAGGGAGACTTCTGGTGGTCCCAAACTTATTCTATTTAAGGATTAAGGAGGCCTCTGTGCTCTTAGCAACCTTGAGTACTGCAGAAATTCTTTTCTAAGGGTACAGTTACACCTAGCGATGGACCAGCGATCCCGACCAGCAATATGACGCGGTCAGGATCGCTGGTGCATCGCTAGGTGGTCGCTAGTGAGCTGCCACACAGGCAGATCTCACCAGTGACATCGCAGGGGACGGGGATCGCTACTTACCTGTCAGACGAGGCGATCCTGCGTCCTCCCACCCGGCTCCACGCATCGCTCGTCGGCGCCACAGGAAGCGCAGCAGGAAGTGGCCGACGAGAAATGATCCAGCAGCTTCTCGCGCGATCAGCGATAACCAGCGGGGGAGCCGGTCGGAGGTATCACATGCAGCGATATCGCTAGCAATATCGCTGCAACGTCACAAAATCGGTGACTTTACAGCGATATTGCTAGCGATATCGCAGTGTGTAACAGGGGCTTAACCTTGGTCAGATGTATGCCTTGCCACAATTCTGTCTCTGAGCTCTTTGTCCAGTTCCTTTGACCTCATGATTCTCATTTGGTCTGGCATGCACTGTGAGCTGTGAGACAGGTGTGTTGCCTTTACAAGTCAACTCCTATCTGTTTAATTAAATACAGCTGGACTCCAGTGAAGGAGTAGAACAGTGGTTCCCAAAACTCCAGTCCTCACCGACCCCAACCGGTCATGTTTTCAGGATTTCCATAGTGATACACATGTGAGAGAATTCCTGATGCCTTGATGATACTTCCATCACCTGTGAAATACTACGGAAATCCTGAAAACATGACCTGTTGGGGTCCGCGAGGACTGGAGTTTGGGAAACGCTGGAGTAGAACCATTTCAAGGAGGATCACAAGGAAACGGACAGCATGTGACTTACATATGAGAGTCTGAGCAAAGGGTCTGAATACTTATGACCATGTGTTATTCTGAATTGTTCTGTCAAGATGGGGTGCAGAGTGTAAATTAATGAGAAAAAAAATAACTTTTTTGAATTTACCAAATGGCTGCAATGAAACAAAGAGTGAAAAATATAAAGGGGTCTGAATACTTTCCATACCCACTGTATATGAGATACCGTCCTCTGAGCTGTGTAACTAAGCCGATCATCTATGACATGTATTTAATATTTTTCCTTCTTCAGGTCGGTTGGCAACTAAAGAATTTAGTCAATGCCCTAAGAGAAGACCCCAGTGGAGTTATCTTGACCCTGAAGAAAAGACCTCAGAACACATTAGCATCAGCCCCTGCACTTTTAAAGAACGTCAGATGGAAACCCCTCGCTCTACAGGTACGAGAACCAGAACACTCACTATTCAGCTGGTGCAGTCACTGTATTATTCTCCAGAGCTGCACTCACTATTCTACTGGTGCAGTCACTGTGTACATACATTACTTATCCTGTACTGATCCTGAGTTACATCCTGTATTATACTCCAGAGCTGCACTCACTATTCTGCTGGTGCAGTCACTGTGTACATACATTACTGATCCTAAGTTACATACTGTATTATACTCCAGAGCTGCACTCACTATTCTACTGGTGCAGTCACTGTGTACATACATTACTGATCCTGAGTTACATCCTGTATTATACTCCAGAGCTGCACTCACTATTCTGCTGGTGCAGTCACTGTGTACATACATTACATTACTGATCCTGTACTGATCCTGAGTTACATCCTGTATTATACTCCAGAGCTGCACTCACTATTCTGCTGGTGCAGTCACTGTGTACATACATTACTGATCCTGAGTTATATCCTGTATTATACCCCAGAGCGGCACTAACTATTCTGCTGGTGCAGTCACTATGTACATACATTACTGATCCTGAGTTACATCCTGTATTATACTCCAGAGCTGCACTCACTATTCTGCTGGTGCAGTCACTGTGTACATACATTACATTACTGATCCTGAGTTACCTCCAGTATTATATTCCAGAGCTGCACTCACTATTCTGCTGGTGCATTCATTGTGTACATACATTACTGATCCTGAGTTACATACTGTATTATACTCCAGAGCAGCACTCACTATTCTACTGGTGCAGTCACTGTGTACATACATTACTGATCCTGAGATACATCCTGTATTATACTCCAGAGCTGCACTCACTATTCTGCTGGTGCAGTCACTGTGTACATACATTACATTACTGATCCTGTACTGATCCTGAGTTACATCCTGTATTATACTCCAGAGCTGCACTCACTATTCTGCTGGTGCCGTCAATGTGTACATACATTACTGATCCTGAGTTACCGCCTGTATTATACTCCAGAGCTGCACTCACTATTCTGCTGGTGCAGTCACTGTGTACATACTTTACATTACTGATTCTGAGTTACATCCTGTATTATACTCCAGAGCTGCACTCACTATTCTGCTGGTGCAGTCACTGTGTACATACATTACTGATCCTGAGTTACATCCTGTATTATACTCCAGAGCTGCACTCACTATTCTGCTGGTGCAGTCACTGTGTACATACATTACATTACTGATCCTGAGTTACATCCTGTATTATACTCCAGAGCTGCATTCACTATTCTGCTGGTGCAGTCACTGTGTACATACACTACATTACTGATCCTGAGTGACATCCTGTATTATACTCCAGAGCTGCACTCACTATTCTGCTGGTGCAGTCACTGTGTACATACATTACTAATATTTCCGTGTTGTTATCGGTCATTATGATGTAATCAGATAAATGCGTTTTGCGTTCGTCGCTCCCGCTGGGCACAGACTCGGGAAATCGCTCTTGGATATTGTCTGTGGACTTATCTTGATTCTCGGCATTGGTATTTGCCGGTTTTCGTCTTTGCTGCAGCTTCTTCCTGAGATTACTGGACATTTTCCTCTCGCTGTCAGAGCTGCAGATTAATCTTTCATTCCCTGTGACTCGCGCTCGCTCCTCGTGGTTATATTTAGCAGCGGGATCTCGTCTCCTTTTTATCGTTTATTCAACTGAAATGGGAGACAATTTACTGATTGTGCAGGAGGAGATGAAGCCGAGGTGCAGAACCTGTGCTGGTTTATTTACCCCTGTGTGAGACAACTGCACCGGCCTGCGCCTGAGGCGACCTCGCCGGCCTGCGCCTGAGGCGACCTCGCCGGCCTGCGCCTGAGGCGACCTCGCCGGCCTGCGCCTGAGGCGACCTCGCCGGCCTGCGCCTGATGCGACCTCGCCGGCCTGCGCCTGATGCGACCTCGCCGGCCTGCGCCTGATGCGACCTCGCCGGCCTGCGCCTGATGCGACCTCGCCGGCCTGCGCCTGAGACGACCTAGCCGGCCTGCGCCTGAGACGACCTCGCCGACCTGCGCCTGAGACGACCTCGCCGGCCTGCGCCTGAGTCAACTATACTGGCCTGTGTGTGGCACCACCACACCAGCCTCTGCCTGAGACAACCGCGTCGGCCTCTAACTGAAACGATCGCACCAGCCTGGCATGGGACGACATTGCCAGCCTTTGCCTGAGATGACCTTGCAGGCCTGTCCATGAGATGACTGGACCGGCCTCTGCCTGAGAAGACCGCGCCGGCCTCTGCCTGAGAAGACCGCGCCGGCCTCTGCCTGAGAAGACCGCGCCGGCCTCTGCCTGAGAAGACCGCGCCGGCCTCTGCCTGAGAAGACCGCGCCGGCCTCTGCCTGAGAAGACCGCGCCGGCCTCTGCCTGAGAAGACCGCGCCGGCCTCTGCCTGAGAAGACCGCGCCGGCCTCTGCCTGAGAAGACCGCGCCGGCCTCTGCCTGAGAAGACCGCGCCGGCCTCTGCCTGAGAAGACCGCGCCGGCCTCTGCCTGAGAAGACCGCGCCGGCCTCTGCCTGAGAAGACCGCGCCGGCCTCTGCCTGAGAAGACCGCGCCGGCCTCTGCCTGAGAAGACCGCGCCGGCCTCTGCCTGAGAAGACCGCGCCGGCCTCTGCCTGAGAAGACCGCGCCGGCCTCTGCCTGAGAAGACCGCGCCGGCCTCTGCCTGAGAAGACCGCGCCGGCCTCTGCCTGAGAAGACCGCGCCGGCCTCTGCCTGAGAAGACCGCGCCGGCCTCTGCCTGAGAAGACCGCGCCGGCCTCTGCCTGAGAAGACCGCGCCGGCCTCTGCCTGAGAAGACCGCGCCGGCCTCTGCCTGAGAAGACCGCGCCGGCCTCTGCCTGAGAAGACCGCGCCGGCCTCTGCCTGAGAAGACCGCGCCGGCCTCTGCCTGAGAAGACCGCGCCGGCCTCTGCCTGAGAAGACCGCGCCGGCCTCTGCCTGAGAAGACCGCGCCGGCCTCTGCCTGAGAAGACCGCGCCGGCCTCTGCCTGAGAAGACCGCGCCGGCCTCTGCCTGAGAAGACCGCGCCGGCCTCTGCCTGAGAAGACCGCGCCGGCCTCTGCCTGAGAAGACCGCGCCGGCCTCTGCCTGAGAAGACCGCGCCGGCCTCTGCCTGAGAAGACCGCGCCGGCCTCTGCCTGAGAAGACCGCGCCGGCCTCTGCCTGAGACACCCGCGCCGGCCTCTGCCTGAGACACCCGCGCCGGCCTCTGCCTGAGACACCCGCGCCGGCCTCTGCCTGAGACACCCGCGCCGGCCTCTGCCTGAGACACCCGCGCCGGCCTCTGCCTGAGACAACCGCGCCGGCCTCTGCCTGAGACAACCGCGCCGGCCTCTGCCTGAGACAACCGCGCCGGCCTCTGCCTGAGACAACCGCGCCGGCCTCTGCCTGAGACAACCGCGCCGGCCTCTGCCTGAGACAACCGCGCCGGCCTCTGCCTGAGACAACCACACAGGCCACTTCCTGAGACGACCACACAGGCCTGTGCTTTAGATGACAGTGCTGGCCTCTGCCTGAGAAGACCGCGCCGACCTCTGGCTGAGAAGACCACGCAGGCCTGTGCTTGAGACGACTGGGCCAGCCTCTACCTGAGACAACCACACCCGCCTGTGCATGGGACACCCGCGCCGGCCTCTGCCTGAGACACCCGCGCCGGCCTCTGCCTGAGACACCCGCGCCGGCCTCTGCCTGAGACACCCGCGCCGGCCTCTGCCTGAGACAACCGCGCCGGCCTCTGCCTGAGACAACCGCGCCGGCCTCTGCCTGAGACAACCGCGCCGGCCTCTGCCTGAGACAACCGCGCCGGCCTCTGCCTGAGACAACCGCGCCGGCCTCTGCCTGAGACAACCGCGCCGGCCTCTGCCTGAGACAACCGCGCCGGCCTCTGCCTGAGACAACCGCGCCGGCCTCTGCCTGAGACAACCGCGCCGGCCTCTGCCTGAGACAACCGCGCCGGCCTCTGCCTGAGACAACCGCGCCGGCCTCTGCCTGAGACAACCGCGCCGGCCTCTGCCTGAGACAACCGCGCCGGCCTCTGCCTGAGACAACCGCGCCGGCCTCTGCCTGAGACAACCGCGCCGGCCTCTGCCTGAGACAACCGCGCCGGCCTCTGCCTGAGACAACCACACAGGCCTGTGCTTTAGATGACAGTGCTGGCCTCTGCCTGAGAAGACCGCGCCGACCTCTGGCTGAGAAGACCACGCAGGCCTGTGCATGAGACGACTGGGCCAGCCTCTACCTGAGACAACCACACCCGCCTGTGCATGGGACACCCGCGCCGGCCTCTGCCTGAGACACCCGCGCCGGCCTCTGCGTTACACAACCACACAGGCCACTTCCTGAGACAACCGCGCCAGCCTCTGCGTTACACAACCACACAGGCCACTTCCTGAGACACCCGCGCCGGCCTCTGCGTTACACAACCACACAGGCCACTTCCTGAGACAACCACACAGGCCACTTCCTGAGACACCCGCGCCGGCCTCTGCGTTACACAACCACACAGGCCACTTCCTGAGACAACCGCGCCGGCCTCTGCCTGAGATGACCTCACAGGCCTGTGCTTTAGATGACAGTGCTGGCCTCTGCCTGAGCAGACCGCGCCGACCTCTGGCTGAGACGACCTCCCAAGCCTCTGCGTGAGACAACTGCACCGGCCTGTGCGTGAGGCAACCTTGCCAACCTCCCTCCATGAATATTTTGGGGAGCCACACACCTCGCCTTTCTTTCATACATTGTTACCATAAAGTATTGTTTTGGGGGTTCGCATACTTTACAGTTTGGTAGTTACTCTGTGCCTGACGTCTTCTACTTTGTTTTCCTCAGCCTGTAATTCCCACCAGTCCAACCAGCGGTAACACCACCCCGACGGGCACCATGGGGATGTCCTCTAAGCTGGACGGTTCCGCCCTCCATGACGTCTTCATTCTGTCTCCGGTGTCTGGACTCTATGGCCCCAGGTAAAGAGCGGGAGAGATTTCCTGAATATGACACCTGGTGAGGAATCATTTATCATCCACCATCGAACATCACGAGGGCTCCTACTTCAGGAGACATGGACTTCAGGGGGCTCATACTTCAGGGGGCACATATTTCAGGAGGCTCATAATTAAGGGGGCTATTACTTCAAGGATTTATACTTTATGGGGCCAGACTTCAGGGTTCAGATATTTCAGGATGCTCAAAATTTAGAGGGCTCTTACTTCTGGGGGCACAAACTTCAGAGGGCACATACTTCAGGGGGCACAGACTTCAAGAGGCTCATAATTCAGGGGGCTCCCACTTCAGGGGCTAATACTTTAGGGGGACAGAGTTCAGCGGGATGACACGTTATAATGATGTCCTGCACACAGGGATTAGAATGAGTTCGATGATGATGGATATGAGGATGACGACGATAAATCTCACGGTAATGAGGATGATGTGTAATCTGATTATCGTGCGATAATTCTATATATTCTTTTAGAATGAGATAATGAGGTGTATTATGGCGATGAGGATGATGTATAACATTAACAAACCAATATCCAGAACACAAAGGTAATTAGCTTTTCAAAATAACAATAAATATCCTCCTCTAATGACCATTAGTCATTAGAAACAAGAAGAGATCCAAAAATATTAAAATAACATGTTTGTTGATATTCAATTAAAAGAAATATATAAAATAAAAGGGCAAAAAATGTCTCACCACAAGGAGGAGCCACAATGAGTCAAAGACCCAACACTACGATCATAAATCATCCATATAAACAAAAATTTTTTGCATAAAATATATACCCAGTTGCTAACAAATATATCTGGTGCCATAAAAAAAACCTTCATTATTGCTCAAATTGCATAGTACGCTTCAAAGTGAAGAGAAGGAGGAAGAACGCAACCAAAATAAATAATAAATAATGGGTAACCACCTGGAGATCAAGAGATGTGGCGGCTGCCCACCCCAGCGCGCGTTTCACCACTGGCTTCTTCTGGGGGCGTGATGAGGATGATGTGTAATCTGATAATCGTGCGATAATTCTTTATATTGTTTTAGAATGAGGTGTATTATGGTGATGAGGATGGTGTGTAACATGTATGATGTACAGTTATTTAGTAACGAGATGATGATACATATATATTAATGATGTGTATTATGGTGATGATGAGTATGATGTGTAATATTAGATACAGTTACATTATAATGATGCAATGTATATTTTGAAGGATGATGATGATACATTTTTGCGATACTCCCACCCTCTGTGTGTTACGTTATTGGTCCCTGTTTCCTTCCCACAGGGACGACATTGGTATTGTGCCGTGTGATGACATCAATAAATATGGCGTCAGCAAATCTGTGATGAAAGGCTCCGAGTCTCCCAGCTATTATCTTGAGCACGAGAGCGGCAAATATTACACTTTCATGGAAGGGGAGGGACACGAAGTTGGCTCAGAATATGAGAGGGGGAGAACGACCGGAGTGCGGAGAAGAGAAAAGACGCCAACGCATGGTACTAAGCGCTAAATACCGGTCCACCAGAGTATATATTGTATACTGTGGATGTCACTGCAGTGTAAGATGTGGTGTAAAAGCAGAGTTATGAATGCTGCTCTGAGTGTGACTGGAATATAAAACATGATGTAACCACAGAATTATGCATGCAGCTCTGGTTGAGACTCAAGTATAAAATATGATGCAATAGCAGAATTATGCATGCAGCTCTGAATGAGGCTAAAGTTTGAAATTTGATGCAATGGCCGAATTGTGCAAGCAGCAGTGGATGTGACCGGAATGTAAGATTTGATGTAAAAGCAGCGTTATGAATGCTGCTGTGAATGTGACTGGTGTAAAAATGTAACTGCAGAATTATGCATGCAGCTCTGAATGAGACTACAGTAAAAATGTGATGTAATAGCAGAATTGTGTTTTCAGTTGTGGATGTCACTGGAGTATAACATATGATGTGAGAGCAGAGTTATGAATCCAGCTCTAATTATGACTGGCATATACATGACAATAAAGCCAAATTGTGAATGCAGCTCTGGAAGTGACTAGAATATAAAACTTCATGTAAGAGCAGAATTGAAGATGGACCACTAGATGTAACTGGGTATAGAGCAGAATTATACATGCAGCTTTGAATGTAACAAATATAAAACATGAAGTGAGAGCAGAATTGTGCATGCAGCTCTGGATTTGACTGGAGCATCAGACATGGTGTCAATCAAGGTCAGTACAAGACAAGTAAAGCAAAACTACTCTCCTTTAAGTTAGTAGACGTTCTGCCTTGACCCATGTCTCCTCATAAGATCCCGTCTCTGTTGGACACTTTTTCATAAATATTTGTGATCGTAAATGTTATGTAAATTTCTACAAAATCAAAATTCAAAAAATGTCACAGATTCGGTGACTTTAGAGCAGCGAGCGACGCCGGTAACAGCCGGAGTGTGAAGCACATGTGTCCCGGCCGTGCAGTCAGAGTAGACGATTCACTCATCTGTTCAGAATCGTGTAACCTCATCGGCCTCTCTGAGCGGGAAGCAACTGCGCTAATTAGGGCGCGTTATTTGCATTTAACATATGCCCTCTCTATAAATAGTCGCCAGCGTCGCCTCCATCTGCTCCGACACACGGACGGAGCTAAATACAGCATGAAGCCAAAAAAGAGAGGAGATAATAATGAGCACATCAGACAGGGCAGCGGATATCCTGCAAGACGATGAAGGAGAAATTCATACAGCAGACCTCACAGATGACCTATTATCTCCGAATGTGACCTCATATCTCAGCACTGTGCTATTATCTCCGAATGTGACCTCATATCTCAGCACTGAGCTATTATCTCTGAATGTGACCTTATATCTCAGCACTGAGCTATTATCTCTGAATGTGACCTCATATCTCAGCACTGAGCTATTATCTCTGAATGTGACCTCATATCTCAGCACTGAGCTATTATCTCTGAATGTGACCTTATATCTCAGCACTGAGCTATTATCTCTGAATGTGACCTCATATCTCAGCACTGAGCTATTATCTCTGAATGTGACCTCATATCTCAGCACTGAGCTATTATCTCTGAATGTGACCTTATATCTCAGCACTGAGCTATTATCTTTGAACATGACATCGTATGTCAGCACTGAGCTATTATCTCCGAACATGACATCATATCTCAACACTGAGCTATTATCTCCAAATGTGACCTCATAACTCAGCACTGAGCTATTATCTCCAAACATGACATCATAACTCAGCACTAAGCTATTATCTCCAAATGTGACCTTATAACTCAGCACTGAACTATTATATCCAAACATGACATCATAACTCAGCACTAAGCTGTTATCTCCAAATGTGACCTTATAACTCAGCACTGAGCTATCATATCCAAACATGGACATCATAACAGCACTGAGCTATTATCTCCAAATATGACATCATAACTCAGCATTGAACTATTATCGCCAAACATGACATTATATCTCAGCAGTGCGCTATTATCTCCGAACTTGACATCATATCTCAGCACTGAGCTATTATCTCCGAACATGACA
Source organism: Dendrobates tinctorius (assembly GCF_039654945.1). NCBI lineage: Eukaryota > Metazoa > Chordata > Amphibia > Anura > Dendrobatidae > Dendrobates > Dendrobates tinctorius. Next base: position 24,031,348 of record NW_027361782.1, on the reverse strand, counting down.
TCATACCTCAGCACTGACTTATCGCAGAATATGACATCATAACTCAGTACTGATTTTTTTATCTCTGGATATGACATCGTATCTCAGCACTGAGCTGTTATCTGCAAATATGACATTTTATCACAGATCTGACTTATTATCTCACAATATGACATAATTACTCAGCACTCACTTATGATCTCCGAATATGACATCATATCTCAGCACTGAGCTTTTATCTCTGAATATGACGTCGTATCTCAGGACTCACTTATTATCTCAGAATGACATCATATTTCAGCACTGAGCTTTTACCTCAGAATATGACATCATATCTCATCATTCACATATCTCTGAATATGGCATCATATCTCAGCACTGAGCTATTATCTCCGAACTTGACATCATATCTCAGCACTGAGCTATCATCTCCAAACATGACTTCATACATCAGCACTGAGCAATTATCTCAGAATATGACATCATATCTCAGCACTGACTTATCACAGAGTATTACATCATAATTCAGTTCTGATTTTTTATCTCTGGATATGACATCATATCTCAGCACTGAGCTGTTATCTGCAAATATGACATTTTATCACAGAGCTGACTTATTTCCGAGTATGACATAATTACCCAGCACTCACTTATGATCTCTGAATAGGACATCATATCTCAGCACTGAGCTTTCATCTCCGAATATGACGTTGTATCTCAGGACTCACTTATTATCTCTGAATATGGCATCATATCTCAGCACTGAGCTATTATCTCCAAATGTGACCTCATATCTCAGCACCAAGCTATTATCTCCGAATGTGACCTCATGTCTCAGCACTGAGCTATTATCTCCAAACATGACATCATATCTCAGCACTGAGCTATTATCTACGAACATGACATCATATTCAGCACTGAGTTATCATCTTTGAACATGACATCATATCTCAGCGCTTATCTCAGAATATGACATCATAACTCAGTACTAATTTATTATCTCTGAATATGACCTCATATCTCAGCATTCACTTATTATCTTATCTCTGAATATGGCCTCATATCTCAGCACTGAGCTATTATCTCCGAACATGACATCATATTCAGCACTGAGCTATCATCTCCGAACATGACACCATATCTCAGCGCTTATCTCAGAATATGACATCATAACTCAGTACTAATTTATTGTCTCTGAATATGACCTCATATCTCAGCATTCACTTATCTTATCTCTGAATATGACATCATATCTCAGCAGTGAGCTATTATGTCTAAATAATACAACATAACTCAGCAATGACTTATCTCAGAATGACATATTATTTCAGCACTGGCTTATTATCTCAGAATATGACATCATAACTCAGTACTAATTTATTATCTCTCAATATGACCTCAAATCTCAGCATTCACTTAATATCTTATCTCTGAATATGGCATCATATCTCAGCGCTGAGCTATTATCTCCGAACATGACATCATATTCAGCACTGAGCTATCCTCTCCGAACATGACATCATATCTCAGCGCTTATCTCAGAATATGACATCATAACTCAGTACTAATTTATTTTCTCTGAATATGACCTCATATCTCAGCATTCACTTATTATCTTATCTCTTAATATGGCATCATATTCAGCACTGAGCTATCATCTCCGAACATGACATCATATCTCAGCGCTTATTTCAGAATATGACATCATAACTCAGTACTAATATCTCTGAATATGACCTCATATCTCAGCATTCACTTATTATCTTATCTCTGTACTCCCTCAACTGTCTTAGAATTTGACATCATTTTCCACATCTGACTTGTATTAGAACTGAGCTTTCATCTCAGAATGTGACATCTATGCAGGGACAGTGCCCCCCATGGACACCCCCCACCGTGACTGCTGCTGTCTGATATCTTAGCTTGCAATTACTGTCTGAGTTCCCCTATGTGTTGGCGACTTCCACCTTGGGGGTCTCACCGATACAACATATGACTTCATATAAAACCATCATCGGAGAAAACATGGAAAACACAGAGATCTCCTGCCGAGAAGCCAAGTTCACAAGAAGTAGAACATGTGACACATTTATTAGTAATGGCAGATTTAGCAGCAGTGAAATTGGAGGATCATTAATGAGAATTGTGCACATTTTTGTGCCGTTTGAGATATTTGAATTTTACATTTATTCCTCCCAGAAATGCATGAATAAAGTGACAGAAAGGCATGATCTTGCAGATTAGGTGCATTCCTCCAGTCTGTGCCCAGTTCCCATACTGGAAACCAAACGGTGACAATTTATACTTACATTTCCAGGAGGAATTACAGAGGGGCGGCACAACAAAATCATTTTTTTTGGGGGGGGGATGCAAGAATTTACTAACTCGGGACCAGTCAGAATAGGTGAGGGATCCTCTTTGCCATTAAAGCCGTGGATTCCTGAATGGTCAAGAACCTCCTGAGATTTCACCTTGCTGCAGTTATGGGGTCTCAGGGTAGAGGGTTTCGGATTTCCCTGAGCAGGACACTGTTCTGCAGATAGCAGAACCTTCAAGCCTCTTCTAGCAGTGTCTATAATGGAAACATGGTCTTTGGCCCCTTCTCTTCCATGTGACATTTTTTTTTCTTCCATATATAACCTGATATTTTTCTCCCTGCAGGGGACCTGAGACCGGTGTCAATGCCGACAGAATACAATTGGATCGGAGACCCCAAGGAGCCCAATATGTATAAGAGAGGAAGCAGAGGTGAGTGTCAGCTCTTCAGCCCAGACTGTGACGAGTGGCTGTGATGACTTGTGGAGAAGCAGCTTGTATAGGGGACTGGGGAAGAGATCTCCAAATGTTCTATGCTGAGCAGTGGCTCAGGTAACATACTGCTACTGATGCATCGGAAAACTGCAGGTGCTATCCCTGCACCTGAGGAGCAGACACGGGATGTCCTAAAGATCCTGTCCTGTTCGCCTGGCGGTGTCCAAGAGCTCTGCTTTCTGTCAGTGAATTAGTTAATAGTAATTTTAATGACCAGGGGCACTACATTACTCTGCAGCATAACATTAACCAGCGTGGCGGCTCCTTCAGAATAAAGCCATAGCTGATGGCGTAAAGGGAATCTAATGGGCCACAGTGCAAATTTTGGACCCCCCCCCGCATGTTGGTCAGATGTGTGGTCCCTTGTTGTGTTCTAAATCCTGTAAGGACATTTGTGTTTACCCCCCTTCATTATGAAGTAATGTCCCCCATCTTGGACCTCTTACGGCTATATATGTCCTCCTCCTGGAATATATGTCCTGTATCCCCATACTTTGTGACCCTTTCCTAGTATAAATGTTCTCCGTCCTGGTAATATGACCCCTTTCCTTGTATATATGCCCTCCATCCTGGCCCCTTAATAGTATTAATGTTCCCCGTCCTGGGCCAGTTCCTGGTTTTTATGTCCCCCATTCTGGGCCCCTTAGTAGTATACATGTCCACCATCCTGGGCACTTTCCTGGTTTATATGTCCCCCATCCTGGGACCCTTCCTGGTATATATGCTACCCATCATGGGTCCCTTTCTGGCTTATATGTCTTCCTAATTAGGGGCCACTTACTAGTATATATGATCCTCCATCCTGGGCCCCTTCCTAGTATATATGTGCCCCATCCTGGGCCATTTTCTGGTATATATGTTCCCCTATCTTGGGCCCCTTCCTAGTATATATATGTGCCATCCTGGGCCCCTTCCTGGTATATATGTCCCCATCCTAGGCCCTTTTCTGGTATATATGTCCACCATCCTGGGCCCCTTCCTGGTGTATATGTCCCCCATCCTGGACCCCTTCCTGGTATATATGTCCCCCATCCTGGACCCCTTCCTGGTATATATGTCCCCCATTCTGGGCCCCTTCCTGGTATATATGTCCCCATCCTGGGCCCTGTTCTGGTATATATGTGCCCCATCCTGGACCCCTTCCTAGTATATATGTGCCCTATCCTGGGCCCCTTCCTGGTGTATATGCTACTCATCCTGGGCCCCTTCCTGGTATATATATCCCCCATCTGGGGCCACTTACTGGTATATATGTTCCTCCTTCCTGGGCCCCTTCCTAGTATATTTGTGCCCTATCTTGGGTCCCTTCCTGGTATATATGTCCCCCATCGTGGGCCTCTTCCTAGTATATATGTGCACCATCCTGGGCCCTTTTTTGGTATACATGTCCCCATCCTGGACCCCTTCCTGGTATATATGTCCCCCATCCTGGTATATATGTCCCCATCCTGGGCCCTTTTCTGGTATATATGTGCCCCATCCTGGACCCCTTCCTAGTATATATGCTACTCATCCTGGGCCCTTTCCTGGTATATATATCCCCCATCCGGGGCTACTTACTGGTATATATGTTCCTCCTTCCTGGGCCCCTTCCTAGTATATATGTTCCCTATCTTGGGTCCCTTCCTGGTATATATGTCCCCCATCGTGGGCCTCTTCCTAGTATATATGTGCACCATCCTGGGCCCTTTTTTGGTATACATGTCCCCATCCTGGGCCCTTTTCTGTTATATACAGTGGGGCAAAAAAGTATTTAGTCAGTCAGCAATAGTGCAAGTTCCACCACTTAAAATGATGAGAGGCGTCTGTAATTTACATCATAGGTAGACCTCAACTATGGGAGACAAACTGAGAAAAAAAAAAACAGAAAATCACATTGTCTGTTTTTTTTTCCTTTTATTTGCATATTATGGTGGAAAATAAGTATTTGGTCAGAAACAAGCAATCAAGATTTCTGGCTCTCACAGACCTGTAACTTCTTCTTTAAGAGTCTCCTCTTTCCTCCACTCATTACCTGTAGTAATGGCACCTGTTTAAACTTGTTATCAGTATAAAAAGACACCTGTGCACACCCTCAAACAGTCTGACTCCAAACTCCACTATGGTGAAGACCAAAGAGCTATCAAAGGACACCAGAAACAAAATTGTAGCCCTGCACCAGGCTGGGAAGACTGAATCTGCAATAGCCAACCAGCTTGGAGTGAAGAAATCAACTGTGGGAGCAATAATTAGAAAATGGAAGACATACAAGACCACTGATAATCTCCCTCGATCTGGTGTTCCACGCAAAATCCCACCCCGTGGGGTCAGAATGATCACAAGAACGGTGAGCAAAAATCCCAGAACCACGCGGGGGGACCTAGTGAATGAACTGCAGAGAGCTGGGACCAATGTAACAAGGCCTACCATAAGTAACACACTACGCCACCATGGACTCAGATCCTGCAGTGCCAGACGTGTCCCACTGCTTAAGCCTGTACATGTCCGGGCCCGTCTGAAGTTTGCTAGAGAGCATTTGGATGATCCAGAGGAGTTTTGGGAGAATGTCCTATGGTCTGATGAAACCAAACTGGAACTGTTTGGTAGAAACACAACTTGTCGTGTTTGGAGGAAAAAGAATACTGAGTTGCATCCATCAAACACCATACCTACTGTAAAGCATGGTGGTGGAAACATCATGCTTTGGGGCTGTTTCTCTGCAAAGGGGCCAGGACGACTGATCCGGGTACATGAAAGAATGAATGGGGCCATGTATCGTGAGATTTTGAGTGCAAACCTCCTTCCATCAGCAAGGGCATTGATGATGAAACGTGGCTGGGTCTTTCAACATGACAATGATCCAAAGCACACCGCCAGGGCAACGAAGGAGTGGCTTCGTAAGAAGCATTTCAAGGTCCTGGAGTGGCCTAACCAGTCTCCAGATCTCAACCCTATAGAAAACCTCTGGAGGGAGTTGAAAGTCCGTGTTGCCAAGCGAAAAGCCCAAAACATCACTGCTCTAGAGGAGATCTGCATGGAGGAATGGGCCAACATACCAACAACAGTGTGTGGCAACCTTGTGAAGACTTACAGAAAACGTTTGACCTCTGTCATTGCCAACAAAGGATATATCACAAAGTATTGAGATGAAATTTTGTTTCTGACCAAATACTTATTTTCCACCATAATATGCAAATAAAATGAAAAAAAAACAGACAATGTGATTTTCTGGATTTTTTTTTCTCAGTTTGTCTCCCATAGTTGAGGTCTACCTATGATGTAAATTACAGACGCCTCTCATCTTTTTAAGTGGTGGAACTTGCACTATTGCTGACTGACTAAATACTTTTTTGCCCCACTGTATGTCCCCGATACTGGGCCCCTTCCTGGTGTATATGTCCCCATCCTGGGACCTTTGCCTTTTACTTGCCTTCCTCTGATCCCACGATGCGCGACTTCTTCTTCTGTAGCCGGTGCAGAGGCCTCTGATTGACCAACAGCATGTATTGCAGTGCAAGGTGCCAGTGGTTCCCTGCACTGCAATACAATTCAGCTGGACCTGCATGGACCCAATTATGGATGTACACCCTTGCTGACAGCACCAGAAGATTCAGTTCGACAATTGCACGCAGTCAGGGGCAGGCATACTATTGGAGAAACCTCTGCAGCCGGCTGGGGCCCAAGAGGTCAGGGGGCCACTGTCACCTCCATTGTGATGAGATATTGGACTGCAGAGGGGCCTCTTCTGCCTGTGTATGCCTCTGCATGCAGTAGATTAACGAAGATAAATAATAATATTAATAATAATAAAAATGAGGAATAAATAATTAATAAAATCTGAGGCTATAGACTGAGACATCCAGCTGGGGGTGTTCATTGCTTGGACTTGTAGTTCTCCCATAAACCCTGAATACATCTCTGTATAATGTGACATTTGCCATTTCCTGCTGCACTAGATGCCACTTCCTCTGCTGACTGCGAGGGGCACAGGGCTCTGTGGTGTGTGCAAACCGTGAACGCTCCACGCACCATATCACCAGGGCGGATGCCAATGTGATCATAATGTGGCAGATGTAGAGTTGCATGCTAGAAGGGGTTGGGGCACCAGCAGCACAGAGGGTTTCAGGACTTAGTTCAGCCTATAGGTGGTGTTTGGGTGGTCTTGTTGTTTGCAGCCAGTCTTGGTCCTAGGATTACGGGGTTTTCTCTCTGAACGTCAGCCTTTGCTTCTGTGGGTGGAGCAGAAAGGTCACAGACATATTGCATTGCAATATGCAGGTTTAGGAGCACCCACCCCCTGCTGCGGTGCCACTCTGCTTACCTTTCATTTTTTCGTCTTTTCCATCCACCTTTATGTAACAGACTCTGAGAATTCACTTCTGCGCTACCTGAGTGATGACAAGATCCTGGTGATACAAGAAGAGCCGGTGACCCAGAAAGACAACAAGAGGGACACGGGGCGGCGATCCAGGAAAAAAGGCAAGAACCCGGGCAGCCCCAGTTACCCCATCAGCCCATCTATGCTAACCTCAACGGGGAGGTTAGACCCCACACAGCAGGATGCCCTGACCTTCTCCCTCGCCGAAAGTAACACGGTCCCACTATACCACGTAAGTACCTACCATCACCTTGCTGCGGTCTGTGGGGTTCGTCCCTGATGGATAATGAGGAGGAGGATGGTGAAGCAGGTTTCACCTCCCGTGTATACAGAATATTCTGCCTCCTCTTTGGCTTGTTAGCCGCATCCTATACACATTGCTCTCACCCTCTTCTTCCTCCATTATCTCTTCTCTAACATTCTTGGTCATCGTGTCTTTATTCTGGTGGTATTTATGTGCGGCCGATGTGTCACAGTTTTTGCCACATTTTGCACATACCGTAACTGTAACAAAATCATTTTACAAAAACATAAAGCTCAATATGAGCGATACATATCGACCTGTAGGCCGGGGTCACACTTGCGAGAAACTCGCACAAGCCTCGCGTCTCAATACCCGGCACTGCTGCCGACACTCGGGACAAGAGTGTGCGGCTGCTTGTATTTCTATGCAGCTGAGCGCTCCGGTCCCAAGTGCCGGTGGCAGTGCCGGGTATTGAGACGCGAGGCTTGTGCGAGTTTCTCGTGTGACCCCGGTCCTAGACAAACTCTTACCTGATCTGTTTTGTTTTTCTTTTTGGTTTATTTGTATCATGTGAGTAAAAATCAACAACAAATTGTTACATTGTTTCACGTGTCCTAATTCTTTCAGAAAGGCAACAAAATGGCTGGATCAAACTGTTAATTACTCTGATTTTCATGATCTCATGACTTCTGCAATGGGATAACCCCCGACCCTCCCTGTACAGAATTGAACAAATTATGTCATCCGGCTGTTCCACAGCTACTTCACTTCACTCCACTGCAGGCCAGCACTCCCCATTATGTGGGTCCCAATGTCTTTCACAAATAAAATCAGGGTTTTCTGATCACAGACCTTTATTTCATGGCCATTTTCAGAACTCCCTTAATAGTGAATGGAGAAGACGTTCATGTGCAGCCGCAATACTCATTTATAGCAGCACCGTTCTGCAGATTAAAACAAATCCCGCGTCTCAGACTTTCCTGCCATCCATAAAAGTTTCTGAAGTTTCCACGCCTCACGTTATGGTATCATGAAGAGGATCTATGTCTTTCTGTTCGTAATCATTATGAGATCTCTGTTGCTGTTAGTAAATAGAAACATTCTTGAAACCCATCATAAGTTTTAGCAGCTATAGGTTTGTTACAATGTATCCATCCAGGCAACCCTCTGCGATTTCTGTGTCTCTGATTATTCGTTACTATGTATCAGGGCAGCTCAATTTTCTGGCCTCTAAGCAGTTTAGCCGACAAGTTTTCATGCTTTGAATGTAAACAAGGTTTTTTTCCATTCACTAACAGCAAGCGGAGGAGGACGGTTGTGGTAGAATCATAGAATCATAGAATCGTAGAGTTGGAAGGGACCTCCTGGGCCATCTGGTCCAACCCCCTGCTCAAAGCAGGATTCGCCAAATCATCCCAGTTAGATGTCTGTCCAGCCTCTGTTTGAAGACTTCCATTGAAGGAGAACTCACCACTTCTCGTGGCAGCCTGTTCCACTCATTGATCACTCTAACTGTCAAAAAGTTTTTTCTAATATCTAATCTGTGTCTCCTCCCATTCAGCTTCATCCCATTGCTTCTAGTCTTTCCTTTTGCAAATGAGAATAAAGTTGATCCTTCTACAATGTGACAGCCCTTTAGATATTTGTAGACAGCTATTAAGTCTCCTCTCAGTCTTCTCTTTTGCAAACTAAACATTCCCAAATCCTGCAACCTTTCCTCATAAGACAGGGTTTGCAGACCGGTCACCATTCTGGTCGCTCTTTTCTGAACTTGCTCCAGTTTGTTGATGTCTTTTTTAAAATGTGGTGCCCAAAATTGGACACAATATTCCAGATGAGGTCTGACCAAAGAGGAGTAGAGGGAAATAATTACTTCACGTGATCTAGACTGTATGCTTCTGTTAATACATCCTAGAATTGCATTTGCCTTTTTTGCTGCTGCATCACACTGTTGACTCATATTCAGTCTGCGATCTATTAGTATACCCAAGTCTTTTTCACATGTGCTGTCACTTAGCCCTATTCCTCCCATTCTATATATGCTTTTTTCATTTTTATTGCCCAGATGTAGTACTTTGCATTTCTCCCTGTTAAAAACCATTCTGTTAGTTGCTGCCCACTTCTCCAGTTTATTTAAATCTTTTTGAATCCTCTCTCTCTCTTCTCTAGTATTAGCTATCCCTCCTAGCTTTGTGTCATCAGCAAATTTAATCAGTTTACCCTCAATTCCTTCATCTAAATCGTTGATAAAGATGTTGAACAATACAGGGCCCAGGACAGAGCCCTGTGGTACCCCACTTGAGACATTCTTCCAACTGGATGTGCAGCCATTTACGACCACTCTTTGGGTCCGATCACTAAGCCAGTTATGAATCCACCTAACAGTTGCCTTGTCCATTCCATACTTAGTCATTTTTTCAATAAGGATTGTATGAGAGACTTTGTCAAATGCTTTGCTGAAGTCAAGATATACTATATCTACAGCATTTCCTTGATCCACCCAATCAGTAATACCATCATAGAAGGAAATTAAATTAGTCTGACATGACTTATTAGTTACAAACCCATGCTGACTCTGTTTAATCACTTCATTCTTATCCAGGTATTGACATACATGTTGTTTAATAATTTGTTCAAAGATCTTTCCTGGTATAGAAGTCAGACTCACCGGCCTATAGTTGCCTGGGTCCACCTTCTTCCCCTTTTTGAAGATAGGAACAACATTTGCTCTTCTCCAGTCTTCTGGCACTTCTCCTGTTCTCCAAGAATTTTCAAAGATTATGGAGAGGGGTTCAAAAATATCTTCTGCTATCTCCTTCAGTACTCTGGGGTGTAATTCATCTGGACCTGGAGACTTGAATACATTTAGGTTAGCTAAGTGTTTCCTCACTATCTTTCTGTTTATAGATATCCTGGATTCTTCTATTCCCTTAATAGGACAGTGAATAGCAGTTGATGTTACATTTCCTTTCTGAGAGAAAACAGATGCAAAATAGGAATTTAAAAGTTCAGCCTTCTCAACATCCTGTCTTACCATTTCATCATTTTCATCCTGTAAAAATCCTATAGCATCTTTGACTTTTCTTTTACTTTTGACATATCCCCAAAATCCTTTATTATTGCTTTTGACATCTCTTGCAAGCCTCAATTCATTTTCAGCTTTATCTAATCTGATTTGTGCCTTGCAGGTTCTGCAGACAGCATTATATTCTTCTTTAGATATGCCTCCTTCTTTCCATTTTATAAACATTTTTTGCTTCCTTTTTAGCATGTGCTTAAGTTCTGTGTTCATCCATCCTGGTTTCCTTAAATGCTTCCTATTCTTCCCTCTTTTCGGAATTGTTAACAACTGTGCTTTGAGAATTTCATTTTTCAAGATTTCCCATCCTTCCTGGACATTTTTGTCTTTAAGGATATCCAGCCATTGGATCCCTCCAATTCTCTTTCTGAATCCCTTAAAATCTGCCTTTCTGAAATCTAACCTTGACGTCTGAGTCTTCACAGGTCTTCCGCCTCTAGTTATCCAAAATTCTAAAATAGCATGGTTTTCTGGCCAAGTTTTTATTTTCTATGCAGCCAAGAGGCAGCATCTTCCCAGAACAGGCGCCCATGCTCCGGGCCATGAGGGGTGACCGCAGGGTTTCCTCTATGTTGGGATGGAAAAGTCTGTTCACAGAAGAGCAGCAGGTCCTGCAGTTGTAGGGAGGAGGATCGTCCGGAGCCTCACACTACGCTCGGGTCTTCCCCTTGCAATAAGTTATGAGGCACATAATCAGCAGTCTGAAACTTTTTAGAAAACTTTGAAAGTCAGTTTTGCTGCATACACTGGTGGTTTCATCATACAGGTAATTAAATGATGAAATTGAGAGGTAACTGGAGCAAATGAAGGTTCAGCAGGGATGGAGGGAGCACTTGGATAGGCAAGGAACTCATGACACCCCACATTCACCTATAGTCTATAGAATTAGACACATTGATGGATGACTAGAAAGAGCCATCAATGTACACGACTAGACATAAAACAATATTTCTCTTTCGTCTCATTGGGGGACACAGGTACTGTGGGTGTATGCTACCGCCATCTGGAGGCTGACACTAAGTAAACAACACAAGGTTAGTTCCTCCGCCGCCGCATACACCCTCGCCCCGATTACAGGCGGAAACCAGTTTTATGCTTATTGTCTTTGGAGACACACGTGTCTGGTTTCTCCAGACTTTTTTTTTTTTCCCCTTTCCATGAAGATAAGACAGGGGCAACGGGACCCTATTGAAAGGGGCCGATCTCCCCAAACCAACAACGGGCGAGCACGTATTGAGTATCGTCTCCAAGTATCCTTTCCCGCACTGTGGGATATATCTGGGCCATTTTCCCCAGACTTTTTTTTTTTTTTTGGTTTTGCTATGAAGATTAGACAGGGACAACGGACCCTATTGAAAGGGTTCGATTTCCCCAAACCATCAATGGGCGACTACGTGCGAGTATCCCTCCACGTATCCTCTCCCACGACATGGGACAAGATGCCGGACTTAGCCCTGACCACCCCTAGGTATGGAAACCTTGGGCTGTACAGAGGCACAAGATTAGTCCGTGTGGCCCCCACTGCTCCACCAACGCTAGACGGCGATGCTGCAAGGCGGCGGACGGTCCCTCTCCTCATCCCTGGAAGGAGACAGGGGCAACGGGACCCTATTGAAAGGGGCCGATCTCCCCAAACCAACAACGGGCGAGCACGTGTTGAGTATCGTCTCCAAGTATCCTTTCCCGCACTGTGGGATATATCTGGGCCATTTTCCCCAGACTTTTTTTTTTTTTTTGGTTTTGCTATGAAGATTAGACAGGGGCAACGGACCCTATTGAAAGGGTTTGATTTCCCCAAACCATCAATGGGCGACTACGTGCGAGTATCCCTCCACGTATCCTTTCCCACGACATGGGACAAGATGCCGGACTTAGCCCTGACCACCCCTAGGTATGGAAACCTTGGGCTGTACAGAGGCACAAGATTAGTCCGTGTGGCCCCCACTGCTCCACCAACGCTAGATGGCGGTGCTGCAAGGCGGCGGACGGTCCCTCTCCTCATCCCTGGAAGGAGGACGGAGTTAGGGTGCCTGCACCATCCGGGATACCACCCCCCTCTACCTTATCGGAGAAGTGCAGTGTCCGGATGGTATGGATGTGATGGTCGGGGAGGGCCCTACGGCGTCCAGAGGGGCGGAGCTGGTCAGCAGAGGCAGGAGTTCCAGCGCTTCCCTTCCCTTTCCCGGCCCCCCCTTCCTCCCCCCCTCATGGTAACATGACTGCAGCGGTGGTGGCGGAACAGACGCCGCTCCTGATGCGGTATGACGCCGGCTCCGGCCTTAGTGTGCGGCACCCTGCCCGCCCGCCACCACCCCCATCGCGGGCAGACATTAAAAATCCAGGCCGCGGCTTCGGCCGGTGGTAGGCCGCGGCCGGAAGTCACGCCCTCCTGGCGCGATGTCACTTCCAGCGGCCCGCCCTCCAGCCTGGGCGGGCGCCGGATAAATTGAGACCTCGGCTTCGTGTCAGCATAGGCCACGACCAGGAAAGAACGGTCGGGTAGCCCTCAGCAGGACGGCACAGCAGGAGAAGCAGCACGCGTGGGGGACACAGGACCTTGTAAGTGCGGTCCCGACCGCGAGTGGCAACCAAGGGTACTCCCCTCCCCCCTCCTCCCCCTCCACAGCCCCTAGCAGGGCAGCATTAAGACCTGGTGGATACAATATGGCTTGAAAAGGAAAGACATGCATGTTTCTTTACGCTGCATGCATCGCCTGTACGGCGTCATTTCCGCGGGCACAGAGCAATAAATTATGCGAAGCTTGCGACTCCGAACAAGCCCAGGAGCCCTCCCCCCGTGACCGAGCCCGGGAATTCAAATCCTCCAGAATGGGCCTTATCGCTATCGCAATCTATGGCTTCGCTAACAAAGGAGATTGAGTCTCTTCATGCCCCAGATAGGAGCAAGGATAGTGGCTCGCTGATCTGGGAGGGGTCCTCCACCTCACAGGACCCTCCGGCCTGCAGGGGCCGCTCTCATTCCAGGCAGACGCAAAGTAAACGAACCCTCAAGGCGTCGCCCGGCCCATCCGGGGCCTAGGCGTCAGTAAGTTCGGTGTCACGCTCGCCTTCACCAGGTGTTGGGAGCGGGCAGAGTTCAGACTATGACTCAAACGAGCCACTGGACCTGGATACCCCAGAGTGTCGGGAAACAGTTGACAGCCTCATCGATGCCGTTAATCAGACACTGGGGGTTGAGGATGACGTCACCTTGGCCTCAGGCCATAAGGTATCCTTTAAGCGGGCTAATAGACTGCATGCATAGAGTGTTTGGCACTCACCCAGAGTTTTAGGACATAGTGCAGCATCACGGGGAACTGCCGGATAGGTGTTTCTCGGGGCAGAAGACGATAGGGGCAAGATATCCATTTGCCCCGGAGCTCTGTAAGAAATGGACGGAGTCCCCAGTGGTGGATCCACCAGTGTCACGCTTGGCCTCGAGATCCTTGTTATCGGTACCTAGTGGTTCTTCTATCAAGGACCCCACGGATTGGTTCATAGAAGGGTTGGCTTGCTCAGTTTTTGAAGCATCAGGATCAGCACTCGCTCCCTCGTTCGCGGCAACGTGGGTGGCCAAGGCCATGATGTCATGGTCAGAGTCATTGAGCAAGGTCTTGCAGGATAGAGACCTGCCTACAGAGGTAGCAGAGATCGTGAGTCAAATCTCTATGGCCGGTGACTACTTAATCAACGCTTCCTTGGATGTAGCCAATTGTGCGGCTCTTGAGGTCGCAAATGCGGTAGCCATTAGGAGGGCCCTATGGTTAAGGACATGGCGGGCCGATTCAATTTCCAAGAAGTCTTTGACTTCCCTGCCTTATCAGGGTGGCCGATTGTTCGGGGAAAAATTAGACCAGCTCATCTCCGATGCTACCAGGGGAAAAAGCAGCTTCCTCCCAAAACAAAAGGTCAAGCAGCCGTTTCACCAGGCTCAGGCATGGTTTTGGGCCTTTCGCAACCCTGGGTGGACGGCAGCGGCCAGCTCTGCCGCTCCAGGGTGCTCCAACCAGGATAGGAAGCGACAGGTCTCATATAGAACCAACCCATTGGGGAGAAAGCGTGCTCGCCAGCCCTGGGCGAGGGGAGCCAGGGCCGAGAGACCCTCAGCCAAATGACTCAGAGCACTTTTTAGGCGACATCAGCAGAGTGGGCGGCCGCCTGCTCTGCTTTCGCCAGGTCTGGGTCATGATAGCACGCGACTCATGGGTGGCGGAACTCGTGCCCGCAGGATACAAGATAGAGTTTTTCAAGTTTCCCCCAAAACGATTTTTCTGTCCCGACTTCCCAAGGTGGAGCCCTGGGCAAGGGAGTTGCTAGGGGCCATCAACTCACTCCAGCGCAAAGGAGTCATTATTCCCGTACCAGTGCACGAGAGGGGGCAGGGTTTTTATTCCAATCTGTTTGCGGTCCCCAAAAAGGACGGGACAATCAGGCCGGTTCTGGACCTGAAGCTCCTGAACAGGTTCATCAGGATCAAATATTTCCGAATGAAATCTCTCCGTTCAGTTGTATCGGCCATGGGCCAAGGGGAATACTTGGCCTCGATCGACATCCAGGATGCCTACCTGCACATCCCCATTTTTCCTCCGCATCAAAAGTTTCTGCATTTCGCCATCAATGGCCGACATTTCCAGTTTGCAGCACTGCCCTTCGGGCTAGTCACCGCTCCCAGAGTGTTCACAAAGGTGATGGCAGTCGTGATGGCCGTCTTACACTCTCGGGGCATAGTCGTCTTACCATATTTAGACGACCTCTTGGTGAAGGGCCCCTCGTTTCGGGCATGCAAGGAGAATGTCAGCATCACGCTGGATACCCTCTCCCGCTTAGGGTGGTTGGTCAACAGGAAAAAAATCATCCCTTGTCCCAGCTCAGAGGATTTCTTTTTTAGGGATGATTTTCGACACCTCCCGGGGGTTGGTAATTCTCCCTCAGGACAAGGCGCTAGCGCTCCGGCAAGGAGTCCAGAAGCTTCTGCAGCCAGTCACGCACACCATTCGGTTTGGGATGAGAGTGCTAGGGAAGATGGTGGCAGCAATAGAAGCGATTCCGTTTGCCCAATTTCATCTTCGCCCCCTACAGCACGCGCTCTTGTCAGCCTGGGACAAGAACCGATTCACGCTCGATCATCGATGCCGGCTATCCTCGCAGGTCAGACAGTCTCTGGAGTGGTGGACGAGCAGGTCCTCCTTTCTGCAGGGGAAACCCTTTCCCCAAGATCACTGGCTAGTGGTCACGACTGACGCCAGCCTCCTCGGCTGTTGAGCGGTTTTTCGCCACCACACCACACAGGGATTGATGGTCACCGCGGGAGGCACGCCTCCCGATCAACTTGTTGGAAATACGGGCGGTCCGGCTGGCACTGCAACATTTTCAGCACCTTCTAGCAGGACGTCCCATCCGGATTCAATCGGACAACGCCACGGCGGTGGCTTACGTAAATCGTCAGGGGGGCACGCGCAGAAGTGCAACCATGCGCGAGGTAGGACACGTGCTTCACTGGGCCGAGAGGAACCATTCGGTAATATCGGCAGTCCACATCCCGGGCGTAGAAAATTGGGCGGCAGACTTCCTCAGTCGGCAGGGTGTCGCGGCGGGGGAATGGTCTCTACACCCCGAGGTCTTCCAGCAGATTTGCGAATGGTGGGAAACACCGGATGTGGATCTGATGGCCTCCAGGGTGAACGCCAAGCTGCCCGTGTTCGTCGCTTGGTCTCAGGACCCGCGAGCGATCGCCGTGGACACGTTGGTTCTGCCATGGAACCAGTTTTGCCTTCCATACTTGTTTCCCCCGCTGCCACTACTTCCGAGGGTTATCAAGAAGATCAAGACAGAAGGGGTTCCAGCGATTCTGCTGGCCCCAGACTGGCCCCGTCGGGCTTGTTATGCAGATCTAGTGCAGCTACTCGCCGACGTCCCATGGCGACTGCCAGAGCGCCCAGATCTACTGTCCCAGGGCCCGATCTTCCACCCGAACTCAGGGGCCCTGTGTTTGATGGCATGGCCGTTAAATCTTGGATTCTGACCCAGGCTGGGTTCAGTCGCAATGTGATAGCTACAATGATTAGCACCCGGAAGGCTACCTCGACGAGGATTTACCATCATACCTGGAAGGTCTTCTTCGCTTGGTGTCGAGATCGTGGTTCTTCTCCACTGACTTTTTCGATTCCCAACATCTTGGCCTTTCTCCAGTCAGGCCTAGACTCAGGATTGGCCCCGAGCTCCCTTAGGAGACAGATATCGGCGTTGTCCATCCTGTTTCAGCGAAGGATTGCTACCAATATGCAGGTGAGGGCTTTCATCCAGGGAGTCTCCCACTTGGTACCGCCCTATAGGGTGCCCCTGGACGCCTGGGACCTTAATCTGGTCCTGAGTGTTCTGCAGGAGGTGCCTTTTGAACCACTTCAAGATGTTCCTTTGTCGTACCTTTCCCGGAAAGCAGTATTCTTGGTAGCCATAACTTCCATTAGGCGAGTCTCTGAGTTGGCAGTCTTTTCTTGCCAAGCAACGTTTCTCACCTTCCACAAGGATAAGGTGGTGCTCAGACCAGCTCCCCCCTTTCTGCCGAAGGTCGTGTCCTCATTTCACGTTAATGAGGATATTGTCTTGCCCTCATTCTGTCCGGCGCCAGTATATCGTGTGGAAAAAGCTCTTCACACGTTAGACCTGGTGAGAGCACACAGAAGGTACGTGGCGCGGACGGTATCCTTCCGTCAGACGGACACGCTGTTCGTGCTCCCCGAAGGGCGCAGGAAGGGACTCGCAGCCTCAAAGTCGACCATAGCCAGATGGATCCGTCTATCGATTCAGGAGGCCTACCGCATCAGGGGGGCACCGGTCCCAGCAGGGATCAGAGCACACACTACTCGGGCAGTGGGCGCCTCTTGGGCGCTTAGGCACCAGGCTTCAACGGAACCAGTGTGCAAGGCAGCGACCTGGTCCAGCCTGCACACGTTTACCAAACATTATAATGTTCATACTCAGGCTTCGTCAGATGCGAGCCTGGGTAGAAGGATTCTCCAAGCGGCGGTGGCGCACCTTTGAACAGGAGGTGCATGTAGCTTGGATCGGTGAGTCAATCTCCCACCCAGGGACTGCTTTAGGACGTCCCACAGTACCTGTGTCCCCCAATGAGACGATGGAGAAACATGGATTTTTGTAGTACTCACCGTAAAATCCTTTTCTCCGAGACTCTCATTGGGGGACACAGCACCCACCCTGTTAGCCAAGTTGGCTCTGGTTTATTTAATTAATGTACTTTTTTTTATGTCAGGGTGGATCTTTTCCAGACATATTGTTAATTGCATTAAGGCTGTTTTTTTCTCGTTATTCTCCGACTGCTTTTGCACTAAACTGGTTTCCGCCCGTAATCGGGGCGAGGGTGTATGCGGCGGAGGAGGAGCTAACCTTGTGTTGTTTACTTAGTGTCAGCCTCCAGATAGCAGTAGCATACACCCACAGTACCTGTGTCCCCAATGACAGTCTCGGGGAAAAGGATTTTACAGTGACTACTCACAAAAATCAATGTTTTATCTTTAAATACCTGTAGTTTTAATCTCTGCTTGTTGTCAGTGAATGTAAACTTTATATTTTACACTGTACAATCCTGTACAGAAATTAATAGCTGTGTTTGCCCATCGTTATACCTCATGGCACATTATAGTGTCTGTTTCCTGCGCTGTATATCTCCTTGCATTATGCTTTCCTGTCCCTGCCCCCACTCCGCAGCACCCACATAAAAGCAAAGTGAAACTTCACCTACAGGTAACGAAAAGAACAAGATCTGAAAACTGGAGTGATGAGAATGAGATGTTTCTACAGAATGTGACGGTTGCAGTCAGGTAACTAGTCTACACCGAAGGACTTGATAGAGACTTTAGCACCAGTGCACAGACCGGATGACATCACTAGTGCGCAGACCGGATGGCGTCACCAGTGCGCGGACTGTATGGCATCACCAGTGCGCAGACCGGATGGCGTCACCAGTGCGCAGACCGGATGGCGTCACCAGTGCGCAGGCTGGATGTCAGCACTAGTGCGCAGACTCTATGACATCATCAGTGCACAGACCGGATGGCGTCACCAGTGCTCAGACCGGATGGCATCATCAGTGTTCAGACCAGATGGCGTCACCAGTGCACAGACCGGATGGCGTCACCAGTGACCAGACTGGATGGCGTCACCAGTGCACAGACCAGATGGCGTCACCAGTGCACAGACCGGATGACATCACCAGTGCACAGACCGGATGGCGTCACCAGTGCTCAGACCAGATGGTGTCACTAGTGCGCAGACTGTATGGCATCACCAGTGCGCAGACTAGATGGTGTCGCCAGTGCGCAGACTGGATGGCATCACTGCCCCTATTATGTGACCTCTGCAGAGATGCAAGAGAAACAGTGAGATCCACAATGTAAGCAGCTGATCGCGGGGCACCCCAGATTCTGAGAAAGAGATTAGCTCTTGTATGAGTATAACCCTGTATTGTAATTTGGTGAGTGCTGTGTGCACTGTGCAGGGTCTGCAGAGGAGCAACATAACCCCCCAACTCTTCAGATTCATAACCAGAATCTGTGATTCTGATAATATGATATTCCTATATAGATCTAGAATTGTTCGCAGAGCTGTGGTTTTGTTACAGTTGTCCAGTCTAGACAATCCTCCAACCAGGGACCTCTTTCCCTCCCTGATATCCAGGCTGATAGCTCTTTTAAGTGATGTCCGGGACGGAAATATTGAGGATCTCTCCTTATAATTGGTCATCAATATCAGATCAGTAGGGGTCTGACAATTGCATAGGAGATGAGCTGCAGTACGAGAGTGGCCACTACGCAGGTTGTGGAGCTGTGCTGTTCCGTCTCTGTCCACTGTTCACATTCAGTGACTGATAACAGAAGATAGATCATCAGTATGTCAGTCATAGACAACCCTGTAACTACTTTCATACATTGTGACAGCCCTACAGTTGTGTGAGCAGGCCTAGGTTATTGTGTTTCCATTCAACGACAGCATGCAGAGACCTTTGCATTTTTTATTTTTGCCATTTTATTTTATATCTTCATATATGCTTAAAATGTCCACATGTATCACAGTTATAATGAGCCCTGCCGTTCGCCTCTGGATGCAACAAGGTGTTTTCATTCCCTGACAGCAGGCAGATATCTGGACCACGGAGGTGATGAATCACATTTCATTTTACAATGAAGCTTTTATTTTGATAACTGCAGACAGGACCCCGGCCCTTTACATTCTCAGGCTCCTGATAAACTTCCTGCGTGAGAACCCCAGGATTGTGGCCCTGGAATATATGGACATTATTCCCCCGCTGACACCGGCCCCTTCTATTTCCGCTCCCTGCGCGGTTTCCCCTTGGTGCCGCGCAGCTGATCACAGACACATGAAAAGTCCAATCTGTCAGAATGAATGTCAGTCCTCATCTGCTCATGGCCGCCGCCGTCCTGTGACACAGATCCGTCCTGACAGCTTTTATGTGTCACTAAAAGAGCCATTAATGAAACTGTAATCATCTGCGCTGCGGCCGGGACACAGAAAACCAGCGAAAACTGAATTCTGTGATGCATCCGGCGGGGATGTCAGCCGCTCTCAATCATGCCCTGAAGACCATGACTCTATGTTACGTGCGGAGAGAAAACACCAAAGTAATACAGAATGTAAAGGGAAAATGACTGGATCCTAAAGGTCACAGGATGGAAAGGACACAAAGAGGAAACAAAGTAACAAAAGGACAAACAGTCATGTTAAAGGAAAAGTTCTAGAAAAGTAAAAAAACGATTTCTTTAAGTCCTTAAATTCAAGATCTCTACTTTCTGTTATCGAATGAGAAGATTATTATTTCCATTCAGTGGCTCAGGCATCTGCCTTAATCACAGAGCTGAGGGTCTGTTACAGTGTTAGCTGCGATCAGCCTAAACCTCAGGGGGGGATTATCTGATCTGCTATATTGTAACAATCTATCAGATGTGTAAGTAGGACTCTCTGGCAAAACAAGCTCACTGCTCGCCTGAAATGCTATGTGCTCCTCGAGGACCCTGCTCCTTCCACTGTGTAACTTTCAGTCTGTTACAAGATCAGCAGGCTGCTCTCCTGACATACGTGCTGCAGGGACCCTGCTCCTTCCATTATCTATGATCTCACAAGATCAGTAGCCTCTTTTCCAGAAACACTCTGCTGTGGAATCAGCAATGTGATGGGGTAACAATGTATTTTGGAAGTTGTAATTTTCTGTATTTGTGTAACCCACTATATGCCATAATGACAAGACCTCATAATACATATGTTGGCATCTGCCGGATTATTACACTGCGCTGCCGTGCACTGGATACACAATCCTCATAGTCCTCATATTTCCATCTGACGCCGTCACCTGTAATATTCATTCAGCTTTATAGCATCAAGGTCAATGTGGTAAATATGGCGGCTGCGGAGACGTCTTCACTAGCGCCTGTTCATCATAGTTATGGGGCAGCGCTGCCCCCCGCGTCTGAGCATCATCCCCACAACAATTCATATCGACCCTGTAAATGTAACATATCAAGTTGGACAGCACGGTGGCTCAGTGGTTAGTGCTGTAGTCTTGCAGCGCTGGGGTCCTGGGTTTGAATCCCACCAAAAACAACATCTGCAAGGAGTTTGTATGTTCTCCCCGTGTTTGCGTGGGTTTCCTCCCACACTTTAAATACATACTGATAGGGAATTTAGATTATGAGCCCCATCGCGGACAGTGATGAAAATGTGTGCAAACTGTAAGTAACTGAGCGAAGTGAACACGGCCCCATTATATACAGCATATACTAGCCTCAGACTAATGGCACGAAATACAGTGTTCTGTAATGTTACACAGACCGGACTGTACTCATTATAGAGCTGCGCCCACTATTCTGCTGGTGTACATACATTACATTACTGATCATGTCCAGATCCTGAATTACAACCTGTATTATACTCCAGAGCTGCACTCACTATCCTGCTGGTGCAGTCACTGGGTACATGCATTACATTACTGATCCTGAGTTACATCCTGTATTATACTCCAGAGCTGCACTCACTATTCTGCTGGTGGAGTCACCGTGTACATACATTACATTACTGATCCTGAGTTACATCCTGTATTATACCCCAGAGCTGCACTCACTATTCTACTGGTGCAGTCACTGTGTACATACACTACATTACTGATCCTGAGCTATATCGTGTATTATACTCCAGAGCTGCACTCACTATTCTGCTGGTGCAGTCACCGTGTACATATGCTACATTACTGATCCTGAGTTACATCGTGTATTATACTCCAGAGCTGCACTCACTATTCTGCTGGTGCAGTCACCGT
Source organism: Dendrobates tinctorius (assembly GCF_039654945.1). Classification (NCBI taxonomy): domain Eukaryota; kingdom Metazoa; phylum Chordata; class Amphibia; order Anura; family Dendrobatidae; genus Dendrobates; species Dendrobates tinctorius. The sequence continues at coordinate 24,009,534 of NW_027361782.1, read as the reverse complement.
GTACATATGCTACATTACTGATCCTGAGTTACATCCTGTATTATACTCCAGAGCTGCACTCACTATTCTGCTGGTGCAGTCACTGGGTACATGCATTACATTACTGATCCTGAGTTACATCCTGTATTATACTCCAGAGCTGCACTCACTATTCTGCTGGTGGAGTCACTGTGTACATACATTACATTACTGATCCTGTGTTACATCCTGTATTATACTCCAGAGCTGCACTCACTATTCTGCTGGTGCAGTCACTATGTACATACATTACATTACTGATCCTGAGTTACATCCTGTGTTATACTCCTGAGCTGCACTCAATATTCTGCTGGTGGAGTCACTGTGTGCATACATTACATTACTGATCCTGAGTTACATCCTGTATTATCCTCCAGAGCTGCACTCACTATTCTGCTGGTGCAGTCACCGTGTACATATGCTACATTACTGATCCTGAGTTACATCCTGTGTTATACTCCAGAGCTGCACTCACTATTCTGCTGGTGCAGTCACTGTGTACATACATTACATTACTGATCATGTCCAGATCCTGAATTACAACCTGTATTATACTCCAGAGCTGCACTCACTGTTCTGCTGGTGGAGTCACCGTGTACATACACTACATTACTGATCCTGAGTTACATTGTGTATTATACTCCAGAGCTGCACTCACTATTCTGCTGGTGCAGTCACCGTGTACATATGCTACATTACTGATCCTGAGTTACATCCTGTATTATACTCCAGAGCTGCACTCACTATTCTGCTGGTGCAGTCACTGGGTACATGCATTACTGATCCTGAGTTACATCCTGTATTATACTCCAGAGCTGCCCTCACTATTCTGCTGGTGGAGTCACTGTGTACATACATTACTGATCCTGAGTTACATCCTGTATTGTACTCCAGAGCTGCACTCACTATTCTGCTGGTACAGTCACTGTGCACATACATTGCATTACTGATCCTGAGATACCTCCTGTATTATACTCCAGAGCTGCACTCACTATTCTGCTGGTGGAGTCACTGTGTACATACATTACATTACTGATTCTGCGTTACATCCTGTATTATACTCCAGAGCTGCACTCACTATTCTGCTGGTGCAGTCACTATGTACATACATTACATTACTGATCCTGAGTTACATCCTGTGTTATACTCCTGAGCTGCACTCACTATTCTGCTGGTGCAGTCACTATGTACATACATTACATTACTGATCCTGTACTGATCCTGAGTTATATTCTGTATTATACTCCAGAGCTGCACTCACTATTCTGCTGGTGCAGTCACTGTGTACATACATTACATTACTGATCCTGAGTTACATCCTGTGTTATACTCCAGAGCTGCACTCACTATTCTGCTGGTGCAGTCACTGTGTGCATACATTACATTACTGATCCTGAGTTACATCCTGTATTATCCTCCAGAACTGCACTCACTATTCTGCTGGTGCAGTCACTATGTACATACATTACATTACTGATTCTGCGTTACATCCTGTATTATACTCCAGAGCTGCACTCACTATTCTGCTGGTGGAGTCACTGTGTGCATACATTACATTACTGATCCTGAGTTACATCCTGTATTATCCTCCAGAGCTGCACTCACTATTCTGCTGGTGCAGTCACTATGTACATACATTACATTACTGATCCTGTACTGATCTTGAGTTATATTCTGTATTATACTCCAGAGCTGCACTCACTATTCTGCTGGTGCAGTCACTGTGTACATACATTACATTACTGATCCTGAGTTACATCCTGTGTTATACTCCTGAGCTGCACTCACTATTCTGCTGGTGCAGTCACTGTGCACATACATTACATTACTGATCCTGAGTTACATCCTGTATTATACTCCTGAGCTGCACTCACTATTCTGCTGGTTCAGTCACTGTGTACATACATTACATTACTTATCCTGTACTGATCCTGAGTTACATCCTGTATTATCCTCCAGTGCTGCTCTCACTATTCTGCTGGTGCAGTCACTGTGTACATACATTACATTACTGATCCGGAGTTACATCCTGTATTATACCCCAGAGCTGCACTTACTATTCTGCTGGTGCAGTCACTGTGTACATACATTACATTACTGATCCTGAGTTACATCCTGTGTTATACTCCTGAGCTGCACTCACTATTCTGCTGGTGCAGTCACTGTGTACATGCATTACATTACTGATCCTGTACTGATCCTGAGTTACATCCTGTACTATACTCCAGAGCTGCACTCACTATTCTGCTGGTTCAGTCACTGTGTACATACATTACATTACTTATCCTGTACTGATCCTGAGTTACATCCTGTATTATCCTCCGGTGCTGCACTCACTATTCTGCTGGTGCAGTCACTGTGTGCATCCATTACATTACTGATCCTGAGTTACATCCTGTGTTATACCCCAGAGCTGCACTCACTATTCTGCTGGTGCAGTCACTGTGTACATACATTACATTACTGATCCTGAGTTACATCCTGTATTATACCCCAGAGCTGCACTCACTATTCTACTGGTGCAGTCACTGTGTACCACTCTATTTAGTGTATGATGTATAACTTCAAGAAGCCACTGCAGCAGCAGGAAAAATGATATGTGAGGTGTACAAAACCAGGAGAATATTGATTGCAGCTTCAAAGAATATGAGTAGATTTAGGCTGTGCGTCCACGTAGCGATTTTTAAGCGTTTTTGCCGCGATTTTCGGCGCGAAAACGCTTAAAAATTGTGTACAGAACGCCCCCCATGCATTCCTATGGCATTCCGCACATGCTGTGCTAATGCTGCGCTTTTTTCCGGGGCGGAATCGCATCGCGGAAAACATCGCAGCATGGTCATTCTTTTGTGCGGAATCGCAAAGAATTGCCGCGATTCCGCACCCATAGGAATGCATGAGAACCGCTTACTTCCCGCATGTGGCTATGCCCACCAAGCGCGAAGTTAAGTGTCTCATGAGCGGTTGGTACCCACGGTGTGGAGGAGAGGAGACTGTCCTCCAGGCCCTGAGTACCATACCCCTGTAAAAAAAAAGAATAAAAAATAAAAAATCGGGGTATATTTACCTTCCGATGTCCCGCGCTGCATTCCCGGGCCTCAGCGTTCCCAGTAATACCTTGCGGCAAGGTCCTGTGATGACGTAGTCTCGCGTGACTCTAGTGGTCTCGCGAGATCGCTATAGCAACGCGAGACTACGTCATCACAGGTCTCGCAAGGTATTACTGGGAACGCTGAGGCCCGGGATGGCAGCGCGGGACGTCGGAAGGTAAATATACCCCGATTTTTTTTATTTTTTTAGCATTTTTAACATCCTATCTTTTACTATTGATGCCGCATAGGCAGCCTCAATAGTAAAAACCTGGTCACACTTGTCAAACACTTTCCAAGAGATGCTTCAAATCGCTTAGAAAGTGCTTGAATATCGCACGCGAAAATCGCGGCAAAATCGCGATCATAATCGTGGTGAAATCGCACGGAAAAAAACGCGCGATTTCTGGGAAGGAGTGCGGTTTTTAGTGAGCGTTTTAAAACGCTACGTGGGCCCACAGCCTAAAAGTGGTGGTCCACGGGGACTTTCCCCAATTAAAACTTTGGCAAGTTTGTATCATTGGATTTGGGGGAATGATGGGCGCTGTAGTCGGAGTTCTGCTTACTGTATGACTTCTAAGATGCAGAATTGAAATTTGTTACAAATTTAAGGTGGAAAGTTCCAAAAATAAAACCAGCTGCAAACCCATGCAGAATGCGGGGTAACGCTCAAAGTGGCAGGTCCCCAATGTACATCTCTGTTGGGAAGGGGAAGTGAGGACGCTCACCAGGAGCAGAATGGTCAGCGCAGAGTCATGCCGAGATCCTGGGGGTTAGTGCTTCGCTCAGGAGTTTGCAGTCACGATGCTCATTAACTATTTCAGTGCTGCGGCTTCTGTCCTCTTCTTGTTCCCCTTTGGTTGCATAAAGTTATCCTAGTGCAGCTAACAAGGAGATCTGATCATAAGACCTTTAAGAAGTCATGTACTGAGTGCCTTCTTAAAGGGATTGTCCACTAACCATTAAAATATTGTTTTGAGACGTTAACTTCATTCCAAATGTTGGAAATTTCACCTTTGATGATAATATAATGCTGGTGATGAATCACAACCCTGTGTCACCGTGTAATGTATGGCTGCAGCAGTCCATCAGAGAGAGACTATACTGGACATGGAGAAAAGTCAGAGTGCGAAGAAGGCAGAATATTACTAAGGACAGGAATTTAGATAAACCGCTGGTGGAGCTCAGATTATCACCTGAGTAGTCAGGGCTGCCACTACTAATTTTGGGGCCCCATACAGGCAACATTTTCGGGGCCCCCTTGAGACTCTGCCCAGGCTCAACCCCAGCCCCGCCTCCACCCCTCGAACCGTCCACAGTCCCACCACACTCTCTTGGAAAAACTCCACTTCTGTACCACATCCTCACCAATCACACATTTACAGCTCCTATCACCACATACATAGCCAGCAACTTTTGTTTTGGCCAAAAGAGATTTTACTCCGCCACCATGACAAGATAGACTCTTTTGGCCGGGCCCTACTCTACTCCAACTTACTAAACATTTGTTAAAATAGCCAATACAATTTAGGTATATTTTTATTTATTTTTAAATTTTTAAAATGACCAATAATATCACAAACAAGGAACAAATACCTCTACATCATGACCAGATCACATATTACCACCATATGGTGACAGAATAATACTACATACAAGGAACAAATACCACCACACCATGACCAAACTACGTATTACCACCACATAGTGAAAGAATAATACCTCATACAAGGAAGAAATACCATCACGCCAGGACCAGACCACATATTTCCACCACAGTGACCGAATAATAGCACATACAAGGAACAAATACCACCACACCATGACCAGGTCACATATTACCACAACATAGTGACCGAATACTACAATACTGATCATTAATACAAAAACACAATACTAATATTACCATTATATACAGGAGATCTGTACTTTGTATATGTCCGTGTATAGGTAATACAGTGATAACATGTGACATTATATACAGGAGCTCTGTAAATAGTGTATAGTGTACAGGTAATACAGGGATCACAGTGGAATTATACATAGGAGCTCTGTATATATTGTCAGTGTACAGGTAATAGTGATCACCAGTGACATTATACCCAGGAGCTCTGCTTATACGTAATATATGTACACAGTGACTGCTCCAGCAGAATAGTGAGTGCAGCTCTGGAGTATAATACAGGAGGTAACTCAGGATCAGTAATGTAATGTATGTACACAGTGACTGCTCCAGCAGAATAGTGAGTGCAGCTCTGGAGTATAATACAGGATAAAACTCAGGATCAGTAATTTAATAAATGTACACAATGACTGCACCAGAATAGTGAGTGCAGCTCTAGTATAATACAGGATGTAACTCAGGATCAGTAATGTAATGTATGTACACAGTGACTGCACCAGCAGAATGGTGAGTGCAGCTCTGGAGTATAATACAGGATGTAACTCAGGATCAGTAATGTAATGTATGTACACAGTGACTGCACCAGCAGAATAGTGAGTGCAGCTCTGGAGTATAATTCAGGATGTAACTCAGGATCAGTAATGTAATGTATGTACACAGTGACTGCACCAGCAGAATAGTGAGTGCAGCTCTGGGGTATAATACAGGATGTAACTCAGGATCAGTAATGTACAGTATGTACACAGTGACTGCACCAGCAGAATAGTGAGTGCAGCTCTGGGGTATAATACAGGATGTAACTCAGGATCATTAATGTAATGTATGTACACAGTGACTGCACCAGCAGAATAGTGAGTGCAGCTCTGGGGTATAATACAGGATGTAACTCAGGATCAGTAATGTAATGTATGTACACAGTGACTGCACCAGCAGAATAGTGAGTGCAGCTCTGGAGTATAATACAGGATGTAACTCAGGATCAGTACAGGATCAGTAATGTATGTACAGTGACTGCATCACCAGAATAGTGAGTGCAGCTCTGGAGTATAATGCAGGAGGTAACTCAGGATCAGTAATGTAATGTATGTACAGTGACTGCACCAGCAGAATAGCGAGTGCAGCTCTGGAGTATAATACAGGAGGTAAATCAGGCTCAGTAATGTAATATATGTACACAGTGACTGCACCAGCAGAATAGTGAATGCAGCTCTGGAGTATAATACAGGAGGTAACTCAGGCTCAGTAATGTAATATATGTACACAGTGACTGCACCAGCACAATAGTGAATGCAGCTCTGGAGTATAATACAGGAGGTAACTCAGGATCAGTATTGTAATATATGTACACAGTGACTGCACCAGCAGAATAGTGAATGCAGCTCTTCTGGAGTATAATACAGGATGTAACTCAGGATCAGTAATGTAATGTATGTACACAGTGACTACACCAGCAGAATAGTGAGTGCAGCTCTGGAGTATAATACAGGATGTAACTCAGGATCAGTACAGGATCAGTAATGTAATGCATGTACACAGTGACTGCACCAGCAGAATAGTGAGTGCAGCTCAGGAGTATAACACAGGATGTAACTCAGGATCAGTAATGTAATGTATGTACACAGTGACTGCACCAGCAGAATAGTGAGTGCAGCTCTGGGGTATAATACAGGATGTAACTCAGGATCAGTTATGTAATGTATGTACACAGTGACTGCACCAGCAGAATAGTGAGTGCAGCTCTGGGGTATAATACAGGAGGTAACTCAGGATCAGTATTGTAATATATGTACACAGTGACTGCACCAGCAGAATAGTGAATGCAGCTCTTCTGGAGTATAATACAGGATGTAACTCAGGATCAGTAATGTAATGTATGTACACAGTGACTACACCAGCAGAATAGTGAGTGCAGCTCTGGAGTATAATACAGGATGTAACTCAGGATCAGTACAGGATCAGTAATGTAATGCATGTACACAGTGACTGCACCAGCAGAATAGTGAGTGCAGCTCAGGAGTATAACACAGGATGTAACTCAGGATCAGTAATGTAATGTATGTACACAGTGACTGCACCAGCAGAATAGTGAGTGCAGCTCTGGGGTATAATACAGGATGTAACTCAGGATCAGTTATGTAATGTATGTACACAGTGACTGCACCAGCAGAATAGTGAGTGCAGCTCTGGGGTATAATACAGGATGTAACTCAGGATCAGTAATGTAATGTATGTACACAGTGACTGCACCAGCAGAATAGTGAGTGCAGCTCTGGGGTATAATACAGGATGTAACTCAGGATCAGTAATGTAATGTATGTACACAATGACTGCACCAGCAGAATAGTGAGTGCAGCTCTGGGGTATAATACAGGATGTAACTCAGGATCAGTTATGTAATGTATGTACACAGTGACTGCACCAGCAGAATAGTGAGTGCAGCTCTGGGGTATAATACAGGATGTAACTCAGGATCAGTAATGTATGTACACAGTGACTGCACCAGCAGAATAGTGAGTGCAGCTCTGGGGTATAATACACGATGTAACTCAGGATCAGTAATGTAATGTATGTACACAGTGACTGCACCAGCAGAATAGTGAGTGCAGCTCTGGGGTATAATACAGGATGTAACTCAGGATCAGTTATGTAATGTATGTACACAGTGACTGCACCAGCAGAATAGTGAGTGCAGCTCTGGGGTATAATACAGGATGTAACTCAGGATCAGTAATGTAATGCACTTTTTTGCCTCCTCTATATATTACTGGATGATGGGCGTTAGACAGTTATAGTTCTGTTACATGTGACTTCTTTGTTGGTTTCTGTCTTTCGGTTCTTCACTTCCTGACTTTGCAGACCCCCCTCGGCCTGTCACTTTGTATCTATGATTCTGCTTCTTTTTCTCCTCCCATCACGTTACTAAATGTTTTTTCATTTTCTCCTTCACAGAGAGCGGGTGACACAATCGGGGGCGACTCTGATAGGTAATTTATCTTTATTATTATTTATCAGCCGCTTGCAGGATGTCAATTCAATGTATTACGGTCGAGAATGCGGGGGAAGGGGATGGAACAGAAGGGAAATAAATGACCTAATGCACAGATCCGCGGTGAAATAAATGGCATCAATATCCAGCTGTATAATAATGTAATCCTGGAGGGCCGAGCGCTGTCTAAATGTGGTACATTGTATCTAACCCGCCATCAGTAGATACAGGGGTATGTCTTGTAAGTGTGAGGTGGTCCTGGGGCTCCACTTCTCTTATTTTGGGGTTACCCCAGGACAGACACTCTTGGCCTTGGCTCATTCTGTTCCATTTCTCAGGTGTCCATCACTTGCCAGAAAGTAAATGTAAGGAAAGATACTATTCAGGGACTGCAAGCAGAGATCTTGAAAACTAGAAGGAATTACAACAGAAAATCTGTCGGGAAATTGAACAACTTTTCATGATACAAAGAATGATCTTTGTTTGATGGATCCGGGCAGAATTCTCCTTTAAGTGAAACTGGTCCAGATCTGCTGTCGGTTACATTGTACATAAATGGGGCGGATCTGACCATGAAATATTCATTGCGCCCATGATGACGGCCGTTCTTTTATTGTCTCACTGTCCCTGGGGAGATCACAAGTAGCCCAGATACGGCAGGATACGACAGTCGGAGGAGGCACCGTGGATTACAATGTTACAGCGGCACTCTGCATCAATTATGGATCCCATCTGCAAGAGGTTTTCTCATTTCTGTAAACTTTATCTAATTCATTATTCATCCGATTTTCATGAAACATTGACATTCCAGCAGAAATAGGGCATTAAAGTCCTAACCAGACCGAGGGTCACACTGGGGGGAGAGGGATAAAGGAGGGGTCCGACAGCACATGGTATACACGGGGACAGGGATGAATGTCTCTATGAGATAAATAGAAAAAGTTCTGAAATGTAATTTATGTTTTAATTTATCACCATATTCAAGATCTCTGCTTGCTGTCCGCGACTTGTAACATACTTGTATATATTGAGAGGCTGAAAACCCATAGTCATCTAATGCATCTCACAGCTGAGGGTTTGTCACAGATGAATCCAGTTCATACAATGCACAGCCTGAACCCTGGACTGATATGTTGCTGCACCGATACATTGTAACAAACTATCAGCACAGGAGGGAGATTTGCAGCTCTGATGTATGTAGCAGAACAGTGTTGTGTCTGAGTACAAGGAGAGAATTTGGGCATGATAGGTCGATGTCGCTCAGCGGATTAACACTTGGCGGGGTGGAATTCCCCTTTAAGCTCAGTGATGACCGAGCAGCAACTTCAAGGTTCGAGAAGGAACGGATGGTAACCTCTCAGCCGACAGAGCTGGTGACTACGGACACAAGAAAGCAGAAGTTCTCACTAAATCTTTGATGTCCTGGGAAAGTTTTAGCAGAACTCAGGTCATTACTCTCATCAATATACAAGGATGATGGTGGTGAGGATGTGGATGATGATGGTGGTGAGGATGTGGATGATGATGTGGATGATGGTGGTTATTATATTGATGGTGATAACTATTGTAATTATGATGATGGTGGTGAGGATGATGATGATATTGAAGATGATGATGGTGGTGGTGGTTACTTTATTAATAATTGTGATGTAGATAGTGATTATGAGGATGATGTTCTTGGCGCTGACCAGTCACAGATCTCAGCAGTTTCTGGATGTCAGGGATGTGACCTGGAGGATTTTCCTGACGAGCTCCAGATCTAAACTAATTCTTATAGAATTCCTCTGTTTTTTCCTCAATACATACATGTATTTCATGCAAAGAGAAAAGGTCGCACTCATCGAGATTGAAGTTTCACTGATTTATTGACATATCAGGAACATGTCAAGTCGGGGGAGTGACATAAGGAGTGCAAGGTAGGCTGACAACTGCCGTTTCGCGCTGCTCGAGCGCTTCAACGGGTCTTGTTTGACCTGTTGAAGCGCTCGAGCAGCGCGAAACGGCCGCTGTCAGCCTACCTTGCACTCCTTATGTCACTCCCCCGACTTGACATGTTCATGATATGTCAATAAATCAGTGAAACTTCAATCTCGATGAGTGCGACCTTTTCTCTTTGCATGGATTCCCAGAATTGACTGTTTCCAGGTCTGGCACCCGAGATTCCCAGCTGTTGGGCTTCTGCATGCCGCACATCATTTGAAGTCACACGGTAACAGCGGTGCCATCCGCTTTTTATCTTGAGTTTTGTGACATACATGTATTTATCATTGAGGAGTCGGATGAGACGACCACTTGGAAGGTCCTGTGTCACATTCCTCATCCATAGACAAGACAACAATGTGGAGGGTCCCTTGTCACCTCCTCATCCATAGACGGTGCCCTGTACACATCTCCATCCATCAACTCAGTCACAATGAAGAACTTATACTGACAGATAACAGAGAACAGCAGCTGAGACTGGCGGAGAATAGAAATCAAACGTTTTATCTTGCACTGCACTCTGTAATTATACATGAAGTTTAGTAACTTTGTCATCGCTGTGTCTATACTCCAGTCACATCCAGAGCTGCTTTCAAAACTCCACTCCCATAATGCATAATGGTGACAGCTAAGAAGTGGGATATTTACTGCATCTTTGGATGTAACTGGAGACAGGAAAAGGAAAAAAAAATATTGCTGGGGGTCATTTCTCTGGATGACGATTTATTTACTTATTTTTTTCTTTTGATTTAAGGTACACGAGTTCTGCAGTAGAGCGACAAGGAACCACATCCATGAGGAAGGTATAGAGGACGTGTGCTGTAATGGTTCAGTGATTATAATGATCTGGTCAGGAGCAGACTCAGATAAGGGCCCCTGTGCAAGAAGAGTATATGGACGCCTGTGCAAGAGCATTTATGGGCCCCTGTGCAAGAGCAGTAGATGGTCCCCTGTGCAGTAACAGTATTTGGGCTCCTGTACAAGAGCAGTGTATTGGCTCCTGTGCAAGAACAGTATATGGACCCCTGTACAAGAGCAGTATATGAGCCCCTGTACAAGGGCAGTATATGGGCCCCTGTACAAGGGCAGTATATGAGCCCCTGTACAAGAACCATGTATGGGCCCCTGTGCAAGAGCAGTATATGGGCCCCTGTACAAGAACAGTATATAGGCCCCTGCGCAAGAGCAGTATATGGGCCCCTGTACAAGAACAGTATATAGGCCCCTGCGCAAGAGCAGTACATGGGCCCCAGTACAAGAACAGTATATGGGCCCCTGTGCAAGAGCAGTATATGGGCTCCTGTATAAGAGCAGTATATGGGCTCCTGTGCAGTTTAATATCTCATCATAATGCATAATTCCACTTGCTTTGGAGATGGTAGCGGCCCCATGACCTCTTTGGCCCCTGGGCAGCTGCACAAGTTGCATCAATGGTCTGTCCGCCCCTGGGTGATTATAATGACCCGCTAATTACAATGGTCCGGCAATTACAGTGATCCGGCGATTCCAATGATCTGGCAATTCCAGTGATCTGGCAATTACAGTGGTCCGGTGATTACAATGATCTGGTGATTATAATGATCCAGCGATTACAATGATCTGGTGATTACAGTGATCCGGTGATTACAATGATCAGGCGATTACAGTGATCCGGTGATTACAATGATCTGGTGATTACAGTGATTCCATGACTACAGTTATCCGGCGATTACAGTGATCAGACGATTACAGTGATCCCGTGATTATAATTATCTGGTGATTACAGTGATCTGGTGATTACAGTGACCCTGTGATTACAATGATCCTGTGATTACAATGATCCGGCGATTACAATGATCCTGCAATTACAGTGATTCGGTGATTACAGTGATCTGAAGATTAGAATGATCTGATGATTACAGTGATCCAATGATTACACTGATCCAGTGATTACAATGATCCGGTGACCATATTCGCACAGCATTGGATACTTGATTGCTCATCCATGTCCTTCAGCCTCACTGTCGCACCTCTGCGTCCAGCTGTGATCGGACGCTGTGCAGGGAACGGCTCATTATGTTGGCGCGTCCTCGGCCTCCATTGTGAAGCATGCGGGCGGCACTAATGTACTAAGTGCTACTCCGCTCCACACATCAGCTCATGCAGAAGAAGTTCAGTCTCGCTGGAAGGTCGACTAAAGGGAAGGAAAAGAACGAAATCACAAGTGTTTTATGTAACCAGAGCGGCAAGTTCAGGGGACGCAAAGAGTCGGCAACGATCAGATCTAATCTCCATCACGGCTCAAAGGGACACACATCGGAGAGTCAGGACCTGGTATATCAGTGATGTCATCAACAGGGGGCGGGGCTGACAACCTCCCACACCATGTACAGGCCAGTTGCCGTGGGTGTAATTGAGTCCTGATGCCGGGTTCCCCTTGTTTTCAGCCCCTCGTGGATGATTTGGTGTTGGCCCTCGCGTTGTAAGTTATTGTTATTAGCGCATCTGGGTCGCCCTCCCAGGGCAGTGGGGTACTCGGTACCGGGCCGGTGTCAGGGGGATGTGTCACAGCAGCGGTGACCCGGTCCGTGGCCCTGGGCGCCCAATGTCAATGGGGAATGGTGTAATGGAATAGTTCGTGACGCCACCTGTGGTGTTCGGCAAGGGAGATGTTAAGTCGACGCTGCAGACAGATCCTCTGGGACAGATGGTGGGATGCAGCAATGGTGGTATAGCCCTCCACAGGCAGGGCTGTTGTCCCAGGGCAGTGTAGACGTGGGGACACTTTGATGGTGTAGTGTCCGGCGCAGGGGATGTAGCAGTGCTGGCAGACGCAAGAAGGAAGGGAGGACACCAGGGCTTGCAGTTTCAACGCTTTACTCACAGTTCTTGGTAACCACTGGTGCCCGCTTCCATGCCGTGTCCTCCGGGGCAGAGACTCAATCAACCTCCCGGGCAAGTCAGGCTTCTAATCTCCAACACTCCGCCAACATGTACCTGTCCTGAACGACTCCGCTATTGCGCCTGTTAGTGTGAAGAGCTCCAGTACCGTGGTTACTCTGAAGTTCCTCCTGTCAGATATTCCTAACAACTCCACTTGTATGACAGACAGCTGTAGCCTGATCAAGGACCTCCTTGATCCCGGCTCTCTATCCATGTTGCTGTTGTGTCCCAAGTCTTGGATGGGAGTAATGCATTTACAGCCAACTACTCCACCGGTGTCTGCTGCAGAACCATAAGTGTCCATACAATCTCGGGGACCGGGCCCCGACCTTGCGCTGAGAACCTATAGGCAGGGTTCCTCTTCCAACCCACAACTCCTCTCTGTTCTCCTACTCCTTCGTTCCGCGCTGTTCCTTCTCTCTCTTATGGAAGCTTAGGTTGCAGTTCTACGTTTTTCTCCTTCTGTTCCTTTCCCGTGCCAGCTGGCTCAGGTCACTGAGGCAGCTGCAGCACTCCTTCCTCCATCCCTCTTCCAGGGATCCGTCCTCAGACCCTCCTGACTGACTGACCTCCAGACTGAACTGATCTCTAATTCTAAACTTTCCCACTCTTTTATATCTAACTCCACCCACCTCCCAGCACATCTCATGCTACGAAGCAAGGACCCACGAAAGGTGCTCTGCTAACCTCTAAGCATGGAGCCGCAATCTGGTCCATTGCTGAACTACCCTGTGTGTGGGTGCAGGTATTGGAGTGTGGAATGGAGCTCCCAACTTACCTAGGTGGTGGGGCACTACACCTTAGGAGAAGGTGCAGTACCTCTGTGGCGACTGAGCCTCAGGGGCGCCACACATCTCTGCTGTAAAGGTACTGTCACACTAAGCGATATCGCTAGCAATATCGCTATAACTTGTGACGTAGCAGTGATATCGCTGTGTGTGATACTTAGCTACAACCCGCTCCCCCGCTGGTTATCGCTGATCGCTCGAGAACGTCCTGGTCCGTTTCTCGTCGTCAGCTTCCTGCGGCGCTTCCTGCTGTGACGACGAGCGACGTGTGGAGCCGGGCGGGAGGACACAGGATCGCCTGGTGTGACAGGTAAGTAGCGACCCCCGTCAGCAGCGATGTCGCTGGTGAGATCTGCCTGTGTGGCAGCTCACTAGCGACCACTTAGCGATGTACCAGCGATCCTGACCGCGTCATATCGCTGGTCGGGATCGCTGGTACATCGCTAAGTGTGACAGTACCTTAATTCTAGGACTAGCGCAGCGAGCGGCTCCTGCAGTGGGATCACTTTATTTCCATTAGTTTTTGTGCCGGTCGCCAGATTGATGTTCCCATAATGTATTTTGTAGATTAGGTGGAAAGGCGCAGATAACGCCGGATAGATGGAGGGGAGATATAATGTTGTGTCTGTCCACCCCGGGCAGCGACATAATGAAAAGCGCAATAATATATCAGCGGGAAACAAGAATAAAGGGTTGATAAGAACAATATACTCTGCACGGAGTGTTACACCGATGTCCGAACATCCGGATAATCCTGAGGCCTGTGGGGCGCGCTAAACTCACTTAACAGCCACAAGGAGATCTCAGCAACCACACACTACAGCTCCCCGACAACCTCATCTACAGACTGTGGTACAGAACGTGTCCAGATTGTCAGGAGAGAAGACGAAGTGTTAAAGCATCACAATATTTCAGAATCTGATCCACACTACAGAACAAGGAGGTCAACCCCGACATGTCCTGATGGTCAGATGGTGCAAGGCCATAGTGCATCATACACAAATAAACTTTAAAGAGATCTGACTCCCTTCAATTCAGATCGAGCGACCACTTTGTCACAACATAAAAAGACTCTTAGGCTGGAGTCACACTAACCTGCGCAAAATACGGTCAGTATTTTACATGTGTTATACGGATGAATGACCCCTAAACAGTGCTCCGTATGTCATCCGTAATCAAGGTGTGGTCGCGTATTTTGCGCATTTAAGCATCCGTATGCAATCCGTATGGCATCCGTATAACGAGATTTTCTCGCAGGCTTGCAAAATGGACATATAATGGAGCCCTATGACAGGGTTTCTAACAGAAACCAAAGAATAGATATAGACACATAGAATGCATATATATATATATATATATATATATATATATATATATATATATATATATACATATATATATATATATATACATATATATATATATGTATTCAATGTGTCTATATCTATTCTTTCATTTCTTTATTAAACCTGTCAGTGTGAGTTTACTATATAGCGCACTGAATTGCCGGCTTTGGTAAAAGACACCGGGTGCGTATTTCTCGCAAGTCACATGTGTGGTCCATGTGCAATCCGTATTTTTTGCGCACCCATAGACTTGCATTGGCGTATTACGGCCGTAGTACGCTGACAATCGCAGCATGCTGCGATTGGCACGGACCGTAGAATACGGATGAGAAATATACGGCTGGTGCGAGGGACCCCATAGAGAATCATTGGTCCGTGTGTAATGCGTGCTTTTTGCGCCTCTCACTCTCCCGTATTCCTCACCAGTGTGACTCCGGCCTAATAGGAAAATGCTAACCTATGATGCCCCCTACCCATACTCCCCCCTTACTTCTTCCCTTCTTATCCCTATCACTCTTTACTCTTGTATTTAGAATGCTAATAAGATATATGCTTGTTATAATAGGTTAAAAGCAAAGTCTATTTGTACAATGACAATGATTTGAAACTGACCTTTTATACGCTAAAATTGATTGTTAATAACTTACTTTAAAATTTAATAAAAAGACCATTGAAAAGAAAAGGTGGTGCAAGGCCATGCTGGGAGTTGTAGTTTCACAGCAGCTGGAGAGCAGTAAAGGATAATGTGGTGACACGCAGTGTTGTCATAGCCCCAGCAGCTGTTCTTAGTATATGACCATTGACTGCCGGGGCCTGATGGCTGACCAAGACCAATACCCGCAGGAGCACTTTGAGAAATGCTCTCGTAATTGCGCCACTTTGCACGACTAAACTGTATCAGTAATTAACAGCGGCTTCATTGTTTGCTGTAATGAGCGGAGGCTCCGCTGGAGATGAAGGCGGATAATTAGTTGCATCCGAAACGGCAAGACTCAGAAGAGACTCAAGATTCTGCAAAAGATACTGAAGACTTCAAGAGCAGCGCTCCTCACCGCTCCCTCTGATCAGTCAGTCGCTGACAGTAATCTCCATGTAATGCGCAGTAACTGTGCCCCTCAAACCCCCCGTGCTCCCCTCATCTTGTACTGGTCCCAAGATGCGTCACATCTAAGGCCTGTTTCACACTTCCGTTTTTGTGTCCGCCAAACGGATCCGTTTCCGTTTTTTTGACGGAAACTGATGCAAACGGATCCGTTTTTTAAAAACGGATCCGTTTTTTTGACGGATCCGCGGTAACCGTAATGGAAGTCTATGGGACAAAAAAAACGGATCCTGCAAAAAATGGCGGATCCGTTTTTTTACGGAAAACAACGGATTTTGACGGATTTGAAAAAACGGAAGTGTGAAACAGGCCTTACACTGCAGTCATAACCAAAGCTCAAAGCTGCATTCACAAATCTGCTGTTATATCAAGTCTTAGGCTGGAGTCATACACAATGTATAAAAATACAGTCCGTTTTACATGGATGAGAATTGCCGAAATATTCCCTGAACAGTGATCCATATGTCATCCGTGTGCAATGCGAGGATGCGATTTCATGTAAGCATCCGTGTGACATCCGCATGGCATCCGTACGGCAAGATTAGACTTCCCGCCTACCCCGCTGTGAACTGACAGCGTGGGAAAATGTTCAGAAGCCTTCCCACGCTAATCAGTTCATCTCCGGTCAGGCGGGGAGGCTGCGCAGGCAGCTTCTCATTCATTCCTCCGTGGTTTACAGCGCATTAGCACAGCTCCCGGTTGTAAACTATTTAACCCCTTCAGATGGACTGCAGCGTGGGACTTGACTGTATGGTGGATAGGTATGGGATATTGTTGCTTTTTTATTTTGGATTTTTTACAAGAGAACGATGGCTTCGATTGGATTGGAAATTAAATAAATATGGAAAAAATGTCTGTTCAATTATTTCATTAAAAGTCTTTATTATTAATGTGTGTGTTTTAACTGTTCAGACAAGTGGATTAATAATGCATCTTTTCTGGAGAGGCTGGGGGCAGATGTTTTTAGCCGGGGGGGGGGGGGCAAAAATAATGGTCTCTCTCTAGGCTATTAATTTCTGCCCTCAGTCACTGGCTTGCCCTCTCTGGCGGAGAAAATTGCGCGGGAGCCCAAGCCAGTTTTTTCCGTGAATTAATCCTTTAATTTAACACCTACAGATCCAAAATTTAACACACATACACTAATAATATTATTAGTGAGGGACATATATAAATCTAACAGATATGTAAACCAAGTCTCCTGTCGGGTTCTGTAATGATTTTACACTTGCCGACAATTGAATTTTCACCTATTCTGCTATTTATATCTCTGTGAAATATAAATATATATATACTACCAGGAGACAGGCCAGTACACCAGCAGACTTGGAGGGGGCTGTAGGAGGGCAACAACCCAGCAGCAGGACCACTACCTCCGCCTTTGTGCAAGGAGGAACAGGAGGAGCACTGCCAGAGCCCTGCAAAATGACATCCAGCAGGTCACAAATGTGCATGTGTCTGCACAAACAGTTAGAAACCGACTCCATGAGGGTGGTATGAGGGCCCGACGTCCACAGATGGGGGTTCTGCTCACAGCCCAACAAAGTGCAGGACGCTTGGCATTTGCCACAGAACACCAAGATTGGCAAAGTCACCACTGGTGCCCTGTGCTCTTCACAGATGAAAGCAGGTTCACACTGAGCACATGTGACAGACGTGACAGAGTCTGGAGACGCCATGGAGAGCGACCTGCTGCCTGCAACATCCTTCAGCATGACCAGTTTGGCAGTGGGTCAGTAATGGTGTGGGGTGGCATTTTTTGGTGGGCTGCACAGCCCTCCATGTACTCGCCAGAGGTAGCCTGACTGCCATTAGGTATTTGATCCTCAGACCCCTTGTGAGACCATATGCTGGTGCTGTTAGCCCTGGGTTCCTCCTAATGCAGGACAATGCCAGACCTCATGTGGCTTGTATGTGTCAGCAGTTCCTGCAAGATGAAGGCTTTGAAGCTATGGACTGGTCTGTCCGTTCCCCAGACCTGAATCCGATTGAGCACATCTGGGACATCATATTTCGCTCCATCCACCAACCTTACATTGCACCAAAGACTGTCCAGGATTTGGCGGATGCTTTAGTCCAGGTCTGAGAGGAGATCCCACAGGAGACCATCCACAACCTCATCAGGAGCATGCCCAGGCATTGTAGGGAGGTCATACAGGCACGTGAAGGCCACACACAATACTGAGCGTCATTTTGACTTGTTTTAAGGACATTACAACAAAGTTGGAACAGCCTGTAGTGTGTTTTTCCACATTAATTTTGGGGGGGACTCCAAATCCAGGCCTCCATTGGTTAAGAAATTTGATTTCCATTGATGATTTTTGTGTGCTCTTGTTGTTAGCACATTCAACTTTGTAAAGAACAAAGTATTCAATGAGAATATTTCAGTGATTCAGATCTAGGATGTGATATTTGAGTGTTTTTTTGAGCAGTGTTTTTATATATATATATATATATATATATATATATATATATATATATATATATATATATATATACCTATACTATGTGTATACATGTATTCTATCTATTCTATTTTAACCTGTCAGTGTGATTTTACAGTATAGCGCATTGAATTGCCGGCTTTTCTAAAGGACACCGGTGCGTATTTCTCACAAGTCACACGTACTGCCCGTGTGTAATCCGTTTTTTTCTCGCCCCCGTAGACTTGCATTGGCGAGTCTCGGGCGTAATACAGCATGCTGCGATTTCACCCGCACGTATAATACGGGCGAGAAAAAACAGATGATGGAAGCTGCCCCATAGATTAACATTGGTCAGAGTGCTATGCGATTTTTCTCGCATAGCACTCGTCCGTATTTCTCTCTAGTGTGACTCCGGCTTTATACCCAGTCACCTTCAGAGCTGCACTCATAATTCAGCTGTTATATGATTTCTTATACTTCAGTCACCTTCATTTACCATCCTGATATATTATATGGTCTTACACTCCAGTCACAACCAAAGCTGCATTTAGAATCCTGTTGTTATATCAAATCTTATACTGCAGTCACCTTTAGGCTGGAGTCACACTAGCGTATGGCATCCGATGCGAGAACATCAGATGCGATATGCTAATGTAATGACCCTTGGCTTGACAAGTGGAAGCCGAGTGTCATGTGTCTGTGCTCCGAGCATCTTGCACAGAGAGGATCGGAGCACAGCTGCAGAGGAGGCGGAGAAATGAATTTCTCCATCTCCTCCATTGCCGGCGTCGGCGAATATCGCACCGCACTTGAATGATATCTGAGTGATGTGCACTGTGTCACTTGCACTCATAGACTTATATGGGTGCAAGTGAGCCAAGACTCGGCCGAGTGTCTATGACAATTGCAGCATGCTGCGACTGTTCTCGCATGCCGATTCAGCATGAGAAAATAATCGCAGATGTGAGCTGCCCCATAGATTAACACTGGGCCGAGTACTATGCAATGTTTTCTTACATAGCACTTGTCCGTATTCTACGGTAGTGTGACTCCGGCCTTAGAGCTGCACTAATATTTCAGCTGTTATATGATTTCTTATACTCCAGTCACATCCAAAGCTTTGTTTACCGTTCTGCTATTATATGGTCTTATACTCCAGCCACAACCAAAGCTGCACTTCCAAGTCAGCTATTAAAGGGAACGTGTCAGCAGTTTTGGCCGCTATAAGATATGGCCACCGCCTTTCAGGGCTTATCTACAGCATTCTATAATGCTGTAGATAAGCCCCCGGTCCGACCTGAAAGATAAGAAATATAAGTTTTATTTTACTCACCCGGGGGGGGCGGGGTCCGATGCAGTCCAGTCCGATGGGTGTCGCAGGTCCGAGTCCATCTTCTTGCGACGCCGCCCTCCTGCTTGTTTTGTTGCTCCCCAGCATCACGCTCCTGCGCAGGTTTACTTATCTGCCCTGTTGAGGGCAGAGCAAAGTACCAAAGTACCGCAGTGCACAGGCGCTGGGCCTCTCTGATCTCTGATAAGTACGCCTGCGCAGGAATGCGATTCCGGGATGCGATGAAGCAACAGGAGGGCGGCATCGCAAGAAGATGGGAGGCGCTGGACTCAGACCTGCAACACTCATCGGACCGGACCCCCCCGAGTGAGTATGATAAAAGTTATTTTTCTTATCTTGTAGGTCGGACTGGGGGCTTATCTACACCATTATGAAATGCTGTAGATAAGCCCTGACAGGCAGTGGCCGTATCTTATAGCGTCCAAAACAGATGACAGGTTCGCTTTAAATCAAGTCTTGTACTCCATTCACAATCAGAGCAGCATTTACAATTCTTCCACTTCTGACACCATACCATGTCTTATCTTTTACTGATGCTAAATTACCTTATGCTTTACTCCAATCCCTTCCAAAGCTGTGTTGAAACGTTTGCCGCTTGCCTCTAATTAATTTTACTCGATATCTGTACAGATGGCTGCACAATGCCATCACTTTGGAAACTTTTTAGAAACTTTTTGCCTTTTTTAAAAAGTCTCTAGAAAAAGTGGCGTCGTTACATGGATGCGGCAGATTTATTACAACGTGCGTCATTTTTTGTAATGCTGAGATCAGGACACCGCACAACTCAGCTTCAATCTATACTGTAATGCTCTGGTACCGAGAAAGTGATAGCATTATGAATGCAGCTCTGGGAGTGACTAGAGCATAATGTAACATATGTCACGATCAGCAATAGCGAAGTAAAGTGTAACATGTCATTATGTTATTACGGACGCGTTTGTTTCTCTCCCACAGTCTTTCCATTATGCATCGCTGAGGGTCAAAACCAAAAAAAGATCAAAAGGTAAAAAAAACTTTATAAAATTTCTTTAAAATAAATTTGGGAGGAGCGAGGACGCACGACTGGTAATCGGCCGGGGGAGGGGATATGTCCAATATCTGAGAATGAAGCACAATCTCACCTTTGTTTTAGGAGGGTCGCTCACAAGTGGCAGCCGGCGGCGAATTTCCTGCAAAGACCTTGGACACGGCGACTGTGAGGGCTGGCTATGGAAAAAGAAAGACGCCAAAGGATACTTCACACAGAAGTGGAAAAAGTACTGGTTCATCCTGAAGGACTCGTCCCTGTACTGGTACACCAACCAGAACGTGAGTCGCTGCCGCAGAAAGGGCCAGCGCTGCACTGCTGCAGGAAGGGCTGACACTGTGCTACGGCAGGAAGGGCCAACGCTGTGCTACCATATGAAGGGCCAACACTGCGCTGCCACAGAAATGCCTCACACTGCACTGCGGCAGGAAGGGCCAACACTGCGCTGCAGCAAGAAGAGTCGACACTGCGCTGTGGCAGGAAGGGCTGACACTGCTGCGGCAGGAAGGGCTGACATTGCGCTGCCCCATGAAGGGCTCACACTGCGCTGCTGCAGTATGGGCTCACACTGTGCTGCTGCAGGAAGGGCCGACACTGCGCTGCGGAAGGAAGGGCCGACACTGCGCTGCCGCATGAAGGGCCGACACTGCGCTGCCACAGGAATGGCTCACACTGCACTGCGGCAGGAAGGGCCCACACTGCGCTGTTGCAGGAAAGGCTGAGAATGCTGCGGCAGGAAGGGTCGACACTGCGCTGCCGCATGAAGGGCCGACACTGCACTGCCACAGGAATGGCTCACACTGCACTGCGGCAGGAAGGGCCCACACTGCGCTGTGGCAGGAAGGGCCGACACTGCGCTGTGGCAGGAAGGGCCGACACTGCGCTGCCGCATGAAGGGCCGACACTGCGCTTCGGAAGGAAGGGCCGACACTGCGCTGCGGAAGGAAGGGCCGACACTGCGCTGCGGAAGGAAGGGCCGACACTGCGCTGCGGCAGGAAGGGCCGACACTGCGCTGCCGCATGAAGGGCCGACACTGCGCTGCCACAGGAATGGCTCACACTGCACTGCGGCAGGAAGGGTCCACACTGCGCTGTGGCAGGAAGGGCTGAGAATGCTGCGGCAGGAAGGGCCGACACTGCGCTGCCGCATGAAGGGCCGACACTGCGCTGCCACAGGAATGGCTCACACTGCACTGCGGCAGGAAGGGCCCACACTGCGCTGTGGCAGGAAGGGCTGACAATGCTGCGGCAGGAAGGGCCGACACTGCGCTGCCGCATGAAGGGCCGACACTGCGCTGCGGAAGGAAGGGCCGACACTGCGCTGCCGCATGAAGGGCCGACACTGCGCTGCCGCATGAAGGGCCGACACTGCGCTGCCACAGGAATGGCTCACACTGCACTGCGGCAGGAAGGGCCCACACTGCGCTGTGGCAGGAAGGGCCGACACTGCGCTGTTCCAGGAAAGGCTGAGAATGCTGCGGCAGGAAGGGCCGACACTGCGCTGCCGCATGAAGGGCCGACACTGCGCTGCCACAGGAATGGCTCACACTGCACTGCGGCAGGAAGGGCCCACACTGCACTGCGGCAAGAAGAGTCGACACTACGCTGCGGCTGGAAGGGCCGACATTGCACTGCCGCATGAAGGGCTCACACTGCGCTGCTGCAGGAAGGGCCGACACTGCGCTGTGGCAAGAAGGGCTGACAATGCTGCGGCAGGAAGGGCCGACACTGCGCTGCCGCATGAAGGGCCGACACTGCGCTGCCACAGGAATGGCTCACACTGCACTGTGGCAGGAAGGGCCCACACTGCACTGCGGCAAGAAGAGTCGACACTGCGCTGCGGCTGGAAGGGCCGACATTGCACTGCCGCATGAAGGGCTCACACTGCGCTGCTGCAGGAAGGGCCGACGCTACGGAAGGAAGGGCCGACACTGTGCTGCGGCAGGAAGGGCCAACGCTGCGCTGCGGCAAGAAGAGTCGACACTGCGCTGCGGCTGGAAGGGCCGACATTGCGCTGCCGCATGAAGGGCTCACACTGCGCTGCGGCAGGAAGGGCGGACGCTACGGAAGGAAGGGCCGACGCTGCGCTGCAGCAGGAAGGGCTCACACTGCGCTGCTGCAGGAAGGGCCAGCATTGCACTGCTGAGGGGCAATTTCACCACGTTTTTCTGCAATCATCACAAATCTGCAACAGTTTTAGGGAGTTGTAACAAAGTCACTGGAGTTTTGCGACAGGTGAACCTCAGGGGGGATTTGCTGGCTCGGAGTTCTGCAGATCCAAGCAAGGTGAATGGGATAAGTGCTGAAATTTCAGCATCAAATCCATTGCCTGTAAATTCTCCTACAAGAGTATGTCAGATACATTGTTACAAATCACCTGCAATGTGCATTTTGCTGCAGATTTGTATTGGATTTTGCTAAAGATCTATATACAGCTCTGGCAAAAATTAAGAGACCACTGCACAGTTTTATAAAAATCAGCTTCTCTACATGTCTGACAGCCATTCCATTCCAGTGTCAGTTGAATTCCAACCAGAGTACGCCTCATTCTACTTAATGTGCTTCTGATTAGGAGATCACCTGAACCAAATTTTATTTAATGAAGGAAAGTCTAGAATACCCTGCTGTGGTGTTCACAATCCTCTTGCAATAGGACAAGCTGGATGACAAAACAAGTGCTAGTAATATCCCAAAAGAAATAGGAATGAAAAAATAACTTTTATCCATGCCAAAGGAGTTGAAAAGAAAAGTCTTGAGTGAGGAAAAGAAGGGCTCAATTCTGGCTTTACTATCAGAGGGATACAGTGAGCGTCATGTTTCCTCCATCCTTAAAATTTCTAAGACTGCAGTCCATTACAGCAAGGTCAAGCAGCAAACATTGGGGACAACAAAGCTACAGACCGGCAGAAGGCAAAAACGACTCTCCACTGACTGGGATGAACGTCATCTTGTTTGAATGTCACTCAGCAACCGCAGGATGACATCAAGTGACCTACAAAAGCAATGGCAATAAGCAGCTGGGGTGAAGTCCACAGCAAGAACAGTTTGTAACAGGCTCCTAGAGGCAGTGCTCAAGTCATGTAAAGCTAGAAAAAGGCCTTTCATCAAAGAGAAGCAAAGGAGAGCGAGGCTGAAGTTTGCCAAAGAAAATAAGGATTGGACTATAGAGGACTGGAGTAAGGTAATCTTCTCTGATGAGTTTAATTTTCAGCTTTGCCCAACACCTGGTCGTCTAATGGTTAGACGAAGACCTGGAGAGGCGTACCAGCCACAGTGTCTTGCACCCACTGTGAAATTTGGTGGAGGATTGGTGATGATCTGAGGATGCTTCAGCAAGGCTGGAATTGGGCAGGTTAATCTTTACGAAGGACGTATGAATCAAGCCGCATACAAGGTTATCCTGTAAAAACAGTTGATTCCTTCTGCTCAGTTAATGTTCTCCAACTCTGAGGACTGTTTTTTCCAGCAAGACAATGCGCCATGCCACACAGCTAGGTCAATCAATGTGTGGATGAAGGACCACCACATCCAATCCCTGTCATGGCCAGCCCAATCTCCAGACCTGAACCCCACTGAAAACCTCTGGAATGTAATCAAGAGGAAGATGGATAGTCAACAAACCATCAAACAAAGAAGAACTGCATACATTTTTGTACCAGGAGTGGCATAACGTCACCGAAAAACAGTGTGAAAGACTGGTGGAAAGCATGCCAAGACGCATGACAGCTGTGATTAAAAATCATGGTTATTCCACAAAATATTGATTTCTGAACTCTTCCTGAGTTAAAACATTAGTATTGTTGTCTCTAAATGATTATGAACTTGTTTCCTTAGCATTATTTGAGGTCTGCAAGCACTGCGTTTTTTTGTTATTTTGACCATTTCTCATTTTCTGAAAATAAATACAAAATGTAGTGCTTGAAAATTCGGAGACATGTTGTCAGTAGTTTATAGAATAAAAGAGCAATTTACATTTTACTCATAAATATACCTATAACGAGAAAAATCAGATAAACTGAAAATTTTCCAGTGGTCCCTTAATTTTTGCCAGAGCTGTTAAAAAGGGGAAGTCCGCAATATAAATGCATGACAGGCTGCAAGTGTGACAGTCTGCAGCAGAAAAATCATAAGGTTTTGTAAAATCCCCGTCATTGGCGTTGTGATTTGTTGGTGCAGATTTGAAGTGGAGAGTTTTCCAGAAATCCGCCACTCCTGAATGTGTTCTCGGGGTTAAGCAGTGGACTGCATTGTTATTGGGGGGATTTACATTGGGCTTTTTTGACCGGAGTGGCACACAGTTTTACCGTCACATTTTTTTGATGCATTTTTCTTTGATTCCGTTTTTCCAGGTGACGTGCGGAAGAGAAATGTTCGTCACCTGGAAACATCAGTGACCATTGATTTTGATGGATTTGGATGCACATTTTGTGCAGGTTTCACCCCAATGTTGCAGCCAAAACAATTATTGGATTTTATGGCAGAAAACTGTCGCACATCAGATAGTAAATTCCCTACTACGAACTCAAAGAGAAACTCAGAATAAACTGAATAGATCAATATCAGCCTGCTGACAGTTTCCACATATATTTTCTTTTATGCTGCAGTCAAGTTTCTGCAAAAAAAAAAAAAAAAGCAATTTGACCACATTGAATAATTATATTTTGTGAGTGCAGCAAAATTAGCTGTAGTATGTCTGAAAATTTCATGAGGCTCAAACTCCTCCATGCTGACTGATCCCCTCCATGCTGACTGACCCCCTGTGCACAAAGCACACTCTGCGGTCAGATTTTATCAGCCTTGCATTACTCTAGTTACATCCAGAGCTGCATGCACAATCCTGCTGGTTCCTGGTTGTGGTCACCGGTATTTGATGAGAGCGATGCTCCCTATTTCCGCAGCTGATACATTTTGCTTTCTTCCTCCAGGATGAGAAGGCGGAAGGTTTCATCAGTTTACCAGAATTCAGGATAGACCGAGCCATCGAATGCAGGAAGAAACAGTGAGTACCGAGTGATATCACTGTGATCACAGGCGCAGTGAGAGGAGCAGGCTCCCCAGCAGCACAGAGTATTTCAGGAGAGGAGTATGCCGCTGTTGTCAGATCTCATACACAAAGTAAGGCCAGTTTCACATGTCAGTGTCTCCGGTACGTGTGGTGACAGTTTTCTCACGTACCGAATACACTGACACTCGTAGACCCATTCAAATGAATGGGTCTATGTACATGTCAGTGTGTTTTCATGGACCCTGTGTCCGTGTGCAAAACACGCAGACATGTCCGTTTTTGATCGACAGTACGGATCACACGGACCCATACAAGTCAATGGGTCCATGAAAACACATACCGCACACGGATGGTGTCCGTGTGCCATCTGTGTGCGTTTTAAAAGTCATAGGGTTAAGATTGAAACAAATTGTTTCAGCACACGGATCACACACGGATGGTACACACCGACACACAGATGTGACAAATGGTCACACGGACACAGACATATCCGGTATCGTTTTCCGGTACTGGAAATATCAGGACGTGTGAAACTGGCCTTATGTAGTGATGAGAGTAGGATTATAAACAGCACAGAGTATTTCAGGAGAGCTGTGAACTGATTTGTGGGGAGGTCTGAGATGGAATAATATATAGTGAAAGTGGCGGGGAGCGATTATTGAAAGGAATGCGGTCTGCAGCAGCACAGAGTATTTTAGAAAAAGAGTGTAATGATCTCTTGGAGGTGGGGTGATTATTGGAAAAATCAGGGAACCTCCTTTTATATCAGTACACAAATATATAAAGTATTTACAGTACAGTAAAATTGAGGGTACGGCCGTATATAAGGGGCGCCGGATCCTGGGCCGTATATAAGGAGAGCCAGATCATGGGCCGCATATACAGGGCACAGATTCTGGGCCGTATATAAGGAGGGCCAGATCGTGGACTCTATATAGGGGGCACCGGATCCTAGACCGTATATAGGGGGCACCGGATCCTAAGCCGTATATAAGGGGCGCCGACTCCTGAGCTGTATATAGGAGGTGCCAGATCCTGAGCTGTGTATAGGTGGTGCACGATCCTGAGCTATATATAGGAGGTGCAGGATCCTGAGCTGTATATAGGAGGTGCCAGATCCTGAGCTGTATATAGGAGGTGCACGATCCTGAGCTATATATAGGAGGTGCAGGATCCTGAGCTGTATATAAGAGGTGCCGGATCCTGGGCTGTATATAGGAGGTGCAGGATCCTGGGCTGTATATAGGAGGTGCCGGATCCTGGGCTGTATATAGGAGGTGCAGGATCCTGAGCTGTATATAGGAGGTGCCAGATCCTGAGCTGTGTATAGGTGGTGCACGATCCTGAGCTATATATAGGAGGTGCAGGATCCTGAGCTGTGTATAGGTGGTGCACGATCCTGAGCTATATATAGGTGCAGGATCCTGAGTTGTATATAGGAGGTGCACGATCCTGAGCTATATATAGGAGGTGCAGGATCCTGAGCTGTATATAAGAGGTGCCGGATCCTGGGCTGTATATAGGAGGTGCAGGATCCTGGGCTGTATATAGGAGGTGCCAGATCCTGGGCTGTATATAGGAGGTGCAGGATCCTGAGCTGTATATAGGAGGTGCCAGATCCTGAGCTGTGTATAGGTGGTGCATGATCCTGAGCTATATATAGGAGGTGCAGGATCCTGAGCTGTATATAAGAGGTGCCAGATCCTGGGCTGTATATAGGAGGTGCAGGATCCTGGGCTGTATATAGGAGGTGCAGGATCCTGAGCTATATATAGGAGGTGCAGGATCCTGAGCTGTATATAGGAGGTGCCGGATCCTGGGCTGTATATAGGAGGTGCCGGATCCTGGGCTGTATATAGGAGGTGCAGGATCCTGAGCTGTATATAGGAGGTGCCAGATCCTGAGCTGTGTATAGGTGGTGCACGATCCTGAGCTATATATAGGAGGTGCAGGATCTTGAGCTGTATACAGGAGGTGCAGGATTCTGAGCTGTATATAGGAGGTGCACGATCCTGAGCTGTATATAGGAGGTGCCGGATCCTGGGCTGTATATAGGAGGTGCAGGATCCTGGGTTGTATATAGGAGGTGCAGGATCCTGGGCTGTATATAGGAGGTGCCGGATCCTGGGCTGTATATAGGAGGTGCAGGATCCTGAGCTGTATATAGGAGGTGCCGGATCCTGGGCTGTATATAGTAGGTGGTGCCGGATCCTGAGTTGTAAATAAGGGGCGCGGATCCTGAGCTGTATATAGGAGGTGCCGGATCCTGAGCTGTATATAGGAGGTGCCGGATCCTGAGCTTTAAATAGGAGGTGCCGGATCCTGAGCTGTATATAGGATGCTGGATCCTGAGCTGTATCTAGGGGTGCCGGATTCTGGGATATGTACTTTATATCAGGCACAGGATCCTAAGCCGTATATAAGAGGTACCAGATCCTGAGCTATATATAGGGGGAGCCGGTTCCTGAGCTGTATATTAGGGGCGCCGCATCGTGACCATGAATTCTGTGTTTCCCGTGGTTCCTTTTGTAGAGACTCAGATAACAAGGATTTTGTGTTTCTTGTTCCAGTGCCTTTAAAGCCTGTCATCCGAAAATAAAGAGCTTCTTCTTCGCCACAGACTGTGTGGAGGAGATGAACAGGTGAGGCACAGAGCGTCCTGTCGCTCTTCTCTTGGTTCCGTGGGTTTGCTGCTCCGGATTTCATCCTCATTTTGTATTTGGCAGCCTGTTGCATGTGCGCGGCCGGAGATGATGCCGGCGTTTATACGGTACATTACTTATTCCATAGACTCCATATTTGGGTACAATCTCCCTTTAATGAACCCCAATAATCACCTTTTTCCATGCAGCCATTTAACCCTTATGCTGAATCATGGCGCTAATCTCTGCACAGCGGCCTTCTCTGTGATAGGAAGTCGTGTTACCGGAGCAGCGGCTGCCATGCGGGATCCGAGACACAGAATGAATGTGTCTTGCTGCTTCTCAGCTCTATATCAGAGCCACACTCCCGGGCTTATAAATAATTGATTTCCCCAATGTATAATTGTAGAATTATCATTTCATAGAAAATCTAATCATTATATTTCATGGATTTTGCAACAGAAAATGGTCAATGGGCAGTTACTTTACAATAGCTAAATATCGTGTATTATCCCCCAGAGCTGCACTTAAAATTCTGCTGGTGCAGTCACTGTGTATATATAGTCATGGCCAAAAGTGTTGGTACCCTTGAAATTCTTTCAGAAAATTGAGTATTTATCCCAGAAAATTATTGCAATTACACATGTTTATTTCCTTTGTGTGTATTGGAATAAGCCCCCAGAAAAAAAGATAAATTGGACATAATTTGTCAAAAAAATAAGCCAAACAAAATTGCTGGCACCTTTCCAAAATTGTGGGTAAACAACTTTAATTCAACCATGTGATGCTCGTTCAAACTCACCTGTGGCAAGTAACAGGTGAGGGCAATATGAAAATCACACCTGAAAACAGATAACAAGGGTGGAAGTTGACTCAATCTTTGCATTGTGTGTCTGTGTGCTAAACTAAGCATGGAGAACAGAAAGAGGAGAAGAGAACTGTCTGAGGACTTAAGAATCAAAATTGTTGCAAAAGATCAACAATCTCAAGGTTACAAGTCCATCTCCAGAGATCTTGATGTTCCTTTGTTCACGGTGCGCAACATAATTCTGAAGTTTTTAACCCAATGCACTGTAGGATAGTCTTGATGGTGGATAAGCCCCAATTAAGGTCTAAAGAAATTCCAGCTGTCCTACTGGCTCAGGGTGCATCACTGTCAGCACAAACTATCCGTCCGCATGTGAATGAAATGAAACGCTCTAGCAGGAGACCCCGAAGGACCCCACTGCTGACACAGAGACATAAAAAGCTAGACAGCAGTTTGCCAAAATGTACATCAGTAACCCAAATAAAATCCTTCTGGGAAAGCATCTTGTGGACAGATGACACCAAGATAGAGCTTTTTGGTAAAGCACATTGTTCTACTGTTTACCAAAAAACGGCATGAATCCTACAAAGAAAAGGCAGTACCTACAGTCAGATATGGTGGAGGTTAACAGATATTTTGGGGTTGTTTTGCTGCCTCTGGCACTGGGTGCATTCCGTTTGTGCAAGGAATCATGAAATCTGAAGATTACCAAAGTATTTTGGGTCACAATATAGTGCCCAGTGCCAGAAAGCTGGGTTTGTGTCATAGGTCAATGGACAATGGCCCCAAACATGCTTCAAGAAGCCCCCAGAAATGGATGAAAACAAAGCGATGGAAAGTTCTAAAGTGCCAGCAATGAGTACGGATTTAAATTCCATTGATCACCTGTGGAGAGAGCTTAAAATTTTCTGTTGGGAGAAGATGCCTTCACATATGAGAGACCTGGAAAAGTTTGTGAGAAGAGTCGTCCAAAATTCCAGCTGAGAGGTGTAAGACGCTTCTGATGGTTATAGGAAGTGATTGATTATTTATTACAAACTGAGGGTGTCAACAATTTTGTTCGGCCCATTTTTGGTGTTTTGTGTGAAATTTTGCCCAATTTGCCTTTTTTTCTCTGTTTTTTTGTGTTGTTCCAATACACAGAAAGGAAATAAAAAGGTGTATAAAAAAGCATGTGTAATTGTGATAATGTTCTGGGAGAACTACTTCACTTTCTGGAACAATTTCAGTGGTGCCGACACTTATTGCCATGACCGTATAAATATCAATAGCCATAATCAGCCCAATTAATACCAGTATACAATGCCATACTAGTGCCATACAGAGCCTACATAATACTGCCATATCGTGCCCTCATACATCCACATCGGGTCAGCATAATACTGCTATATTCCGCATATTGGATACCGAATGTAATGCCAAGATAAAACAGTAAGTGCTTTTATCATCCTGCCACCCCATACACTGCCAGATATCGCCATACGCCATAATACTGGGAGCTTTTTCTGCTCATGGACCTCTCAAGTTGTGGGGGCCGATTTTCGGCTCCAGCTTCTGGTCTTATATGAATGTGACATTGTGGGGGCATCATCTGCAGGCAGTAACAGACTGGGGTAGAGCGGGCATGGCGGCGCCGGGTTGTGAGCAGAATATGAATCCAGATGATTGGCGCACCAGATGAATTCTCCTGTGAAGAATGGGGCAGATGGGCCGGGGGCTGTCACCATTGTGGGTCCGCTTTTGTGTTCTGTCATTTTAATCATTTACTCTTGTGTGGGGACGTGCGGCTGGCGCTCTGTATTTACGGCTGCGCCCACTGCATTGTGTGCGGCGGTGCAGGGGGGCGCAGCTGATCCGCAGCCTCGGCGGCTTATTATTTGCAGTTACACGATAATATCTGTCCTGATCCAGAGGACTCGGCACTGAGGAGCAGCAGCAGCAGTAATGACATCCCGAGCCGTGCCCACCAAACGCCACCTGTGTCCTGCCGCCTCACACCTGGGGGCATAATGGCTTTACCTTCTGACAAAATAGGAAACGCAGCAAAAAGCGACCAAACTATTTAACATCCATTGACATCACCGGAAATCAGGAGTGAAGACCACAACCTCTATCAGGAGCAGAGAGCATAGGCTGGCTGTGCATGGGAGGCAGCACTCTTCTGGCACTGTATGTGGGGGACCACTCCAGGCACTGTATATAAGGAAGCACTCTCCTGGAGCTGTATATGGGGGAGCACTGGTGGCACTGTATGTGGGGGACCACTCCAGGCACTGTATATAAGGAAGCACTCTCCTGGAGCTGTATATGGGGGAGCACTGGTGGCACTGTATGTGGGGGACCACTCCAGGCACTGTATATAAGGAAGCACTCTCCTGGAGCTGTATATGGGGGAGCACTCGTGGCACTGTATGTGGGGGACCACTCCAGGCACTGTATATAAGGAAGCACTCTCCTGGAGCTGTATATGGGGGAGCACTTGTGGCACTGTATGTGGGGGACCACTCCAGGCACTGTATATAAGGAAGCACCCTCCTGGAGCTGTATATGGGGGAGCACTCGTGGCACTGTATGTGGGGGACCACTCCAGGCACTGTATATAAGGAAGCACTCTCCTGGAGCTGTGCATGGGAGGCAGCACTCTTCTGGCACTGTATGTGGGGGACCAATCCTGGCACTGTATATAATGAAGCACTCTCCTGGAGCTGTGCATGGGTGGCAGCACTCTTCTGGCACTGTATGTGGGGGACCACTCCAGGCACTGTATATAAGGAAGCACGCTCCTGGAGCTGTGCATGGGAGGCAGCACTCTTCTGGCACTGTATGTGGGGGACCAATCCTGGCACTGTATATAAGGAAGCACGCTCCTGGAGCTGTATATGGGGGAGCACTGGTGGCACTGTATGTGGGGGACCACTCCTGGTACTGTATATAAGGAAGCACGCTCCTGGAGCTGTGCATGGGAGGCAGCACTCTTCTGGCACTGTATGTGGGGGACCACTCCAGGCACTGTATATAAGGAAGCACTCTCCTGGAGCTGTATATGGGGGAGCACTCGTGGCACTGTATGTGGGGGACCACTCCAGGCACTGTATATAAGGAAGCACTCTCCTGGAGCTGTGCATGGGAGGCAGCACTCTTCTGGCACTGTATGTGGGGGACCACTCCAGGCACTGTATATAAGGAAGCACGCTCCTGGAGCTGTGCATGGGAGGCAGCACTCTTCTGGCACTGTATGTGGGGGACCAATCCTGGCACTGTATATAAGGAAGCACTCTCCTGGAGCTGTGCATGGGTGGCAGCACTCTTCTGGCACTGTATGTGGGGGACCACTCCAGGCACTGTATATAAGGAAGCACGCTCCTGGAGTTGTGCATGGGAGGCAGCACTCTTCTGGCACTGTATGTGGGGGACCAATCCTGGCACTGTATATAAGGAAGCACGCTCCTGGAGCTGTATATGGGGGAGCACTGGTGGCACTGTATGTGGGGGACCAATCCTGGTACTGTATATAAGGAAGCACGCTCCTGGAGCTGTGCATGGGAGGCAGCACTCTTCTGGCACTGTATGTGGGGGACCACTCCAGGCACTGTATATAAGGAAGCACTCTCCTGGAGCTGTATATGGGGGAGCACTCGTGGCACTGTATGTGGGGGACCACTCCAGGCACTGTATATAAGGAAGCACTCTCCTGGAGCTGTGCATGGGAGGCAGCACTCTTCTGGCACTGTATGTGGGGGACCACTCCAGGCACTGTATATAAGGAAGCACGCTCCTGGAGCTGTATATGGGGGAGCACTGGTGGCACTGTATGTGGGGGACCACTCCAGGCACTGTATATAAGGAAGCACTCTCCTGGAGCTGTATATGGGGGAGCACTGGTGGCACTGTATGTGGGGGACCACTCCTGACACTGTATATAAGGAAGCATTCTCCTGGAGCTGTATATGGGGGAGCACTGGTGGCACTGTATGTGGGGGACCATTCCTGACACTGTATATAAGGAAGCACTCTCCTGGAGCTGTATATGGGGGAGCACTGGTGGCACTGTATGTGGGGGACAATTCCTGGCACTGTATATAAGGAAGCACTCTCCTGGAGCTGTATATGGGGGAGCACTGGTGGCACTGTATGTGGGGGACCATTCCTGACACTGTATATAAGGAAGCACTCTCCTGGAGCTGTACATGGGGGAGCACTGGTGGCACTGTATGTGGGGGACCACTCCTGACACTGTATATAAGGAAGCACTCTCCTGGAGCTGTGCATGGGAGGCAGCACTCTTCTGGCACTGTATGTGGAGGACCAATCCTGGCACTGTATATAAGGAAGCACTCTCCTGGAGCTGTGCATGGGTGGCAGCACTCTTCTGGCACTGTATGTGGGGGACCAATCCTGGCACTGTATATAAGGAAGCACTCTCCTGGAGCTGTGCATGGGAGGCAGCACTCTTCTGGCACTGTATGTGGAGGACCAATCCTGGCACTGTATATAAGGAAGCACGCTCCTGGAGCTGTATATGGGGGAGCACTGGTGGCACTGTATGTGGGGGACCACTCCTGGTACTGTATATAAGGAGGCACTCTCCTGGAGCTGTATATGGGGGAGCACTGGTGGCACTGTATGTGGGGGACCACTCCTGACACTATATAAGGAAGCACTCTCCTAGAGCTGTATATTGGGGAGCACTGGTGGCACTGTATGTGGGGGACCACTCCTGACACTGTATATAAGGAAGCACTCTCCTGGGGCTGTATATGGGGGAGCACTGGTGGCACTGTATGTGGGGGACCACTCCAGGCACTGTATATAAGGAAGCACTCTCCTGGAGCTGTATATGGGGGAGCACTGGTGGCACTGTATGTGGGGGACCACTCCTGACACTGTATATAAGGAAGCACTCTCCTGGAGCTGTATATGGGGGAGCACTGGTGGCACTGTATGTGGGGGACCATTCCTGACACTGTATATAAGGAAGCACTCTCCTGGAGCTGTATATGGGGGAGCACTGGTGGCACTGTATGTGGGGGACCATTCCTGACACTGTATATAAGGAAGCACTCTCCTGGAGCTGTATATGGGGGAGCACTGGTGGCACTGTATGTGGGGGACCACTCCTGACACTGTATATAAGGAAGCACTCTCCTGGAGCTGTATATGGGGGAGCACTGGTGGCACTGTATGTGGGGGACCATTCCTGACACTGTATATAAGGAAGCACTCTCCTGGAGCTGTATATGGGGGAGCACTGGTGGCACTGTATGTGGGGGACCATTCCTGACACTGTATATAAGGAAGCACTCTCCTGGAGCTGTATATGGGGGAGCACTGGTGGCACTGTATGTGGGGGACAATTCCTGGCACTGTATATAAGGAAGCACTCTCCTGGAGCTGTATATGGGGGAGCACTGGTGGCACTGTATGTGGGGGACCATTCCTGACACTGTATATAAGGAAGCACTCTCCTGGAGCTGTACATGGGGGAGCACTGGTGGCACTGTATGTGGGGGACCACTCCTGACACTGTATATAAGGAAGCACTCTCCTGGAGCTGTATATGGGGGAGCACTGGTGGCACTGTATGTGGGGGACCACTCCTGGCACTGTATATAAGGAAGCACGCTCCTGGAGCTGTATATGGGGGAGCACTGGTGGCACTGTATGTGGGGGACCACTCCTGACACTGTATATAAGGAAGCACTCTCCTGGAGCTGTATATGGGGGAGCACTGGTGGCACTGTATGTGGGGGACCACTCCTGACACTGTATATAAGGAAGCACTCTCCTGGAGCTGTATATGGGGGAGCACTGGTGGCACTGTATGTGGGGGACCACTCCAGGCACTGTATATAAGGAAGCACTCTCCTGGAGCTGTATATGGGGGAGCACTGGTGGCACTGTATGTGGGGGACCACTCCTGACACTGTACATAAGGAAGCACGCTCCTGGAGCTGTGCATGGGAGGCAGCACTATTCTGGCACTGTATGTGGGGGACCACTCCTGGCACTGTATATAAGGAAGCACTCTCCTGGAGCTGTAAATGGGGAAGCACTGGTGGCACTGTATGTGGGGGACCACTCCTGACACTGTATATAAGGAAGCACTCTCCTGGAGCTGTAAATGGGAGGCAGCACTCTTCTGGCACTGTATGTGGGGGACCACTCCAGGCACTGTATATAAGGAAGCACTCTCCTGGAGCTGTATATGGGGGAACACTGGTGGCACTGTATGTGGGGGGACCACTCCTGGCACTGTATATAAGGAAGCACTCTCCTGGAGCTGTATATGGGGGAGCACTGCTGGCACTGTATGTGGGGGACCACTCCTGACACTGTATATAAGGAAGCACGCTCCTGGAGCTGTGCATGGGAGGCAGCACTCTTCTGGCACTGTATGTGGGGGACCACTCCTGGCACTGTATATAAGGAAGCACTCTCCTGGAGCTGTATATGGGGGAGCACTGGTGGCACTGTATGTGGGGGACCACTCCTGGCACTGTATATAAGGAAGCACGCTCCTGGAGCTGTGCATGGGAGGCAGCACTCTTCTGGCACTGTATGTGGGGGACCACTCCTGACACTGTATATAAGGAAGCACGCTCCTGGAGCTGTATATGAGGGAGCACTGGTATCACTGTATGTGGGGGACCACTCCTGGCACTGTATATAAGGAAGCACTCTCCTGGAGCTGTATATGGGGGAGCACTGGTGGTACTGTATGTGGGGGACCACTCCTGACACTGTATATAAGGAAGCACTCTCCTGGAGCTGTATATGGGGGAGCACTGGTTGCACTGTATGTGGGGGACCACTCCTGACACTGTATATAAGGAAGCACTCTCCTGGAGCTGTATATGGGGGAGCACTGGTGGCACTGTATGTGGGGGACCACTCCTGACACTGTATATAAGGAAGCACTCTCCTGGGGCTGTATATGGGGGAGCACTGGTGGCACTGTATGTGGGGGACCACTCCAGGCACTGTATATAAGGAAGCACTCTCCTGGAGCTGTATATGGGGGAGCACTGGTGGCACTGTATGTGGGGGACCACTCCTGGCACTGTATATAAGGAAGCACGCTCCTGGAGCTGTGCATGGGAGGCAGCACTCTTCTGGCACTGTATGTGGGGGACCACTCCTGACACTGTATATAAGGAAGCACGCTCCTGGAGCTGTATATGAGGGAGCACTGGTGGCACTGTATGTGGGGGACCACTCCTGGCACTGTATATAAGGAAGCACTCTCCTGGAGCTGTATATGGGGGAGCACTGGTGGCACTGTATGTGGGGGACCACTCCTGACACTGTATATAAGGAAGCACTCTCCTGGAGCTGTATATGGGGGAGCACTGGTTGCACTGTATGTGGGGGACCACTCCTGACACTGTATATAAGGAAGCACTCTCCTGGAGCTGTATATGGGGGAGCACTGGTGGCACTGTATGTGGGGGGACCACTCCTGGCACTGTATATAAGGAAGCACTCTCCTGGAGCTGTATGTGGGGGACCACTCCTGACACTGTATATAAGGAAGCACGCTCCTGGAGCTGTGCATGGGAGGCAGCACTCTTCTGGCACTGTATGTGGTGGACCACTCCTGGCACTGTATATAAGGAAGCACTCTCCTGGAGCTGTATATGGGGGAGCACTGGTGGCACTGTATGTGGGGGACCAATCCTGGCACTGTATATAAGGAAGCACGCTCCTGGAGCTGTGCATGGGAGGCAGCACTCTTCTGGCACTGTATGTGGGGGACCACTCCTGGCACTGTATATAAGGAAGCACGCTCCTGGAGCTGTGCATGGGATGCAGCACTCTTCTGGCACTGTATGTGGGGGACCACTCCTGACACTGTATATAAGGAAGCACTCTCCTGGTGCTGTATATGGAGGAGCACTGGTGGCACTGTATGTGGGGGACCACTCCTGGCACTGTATATAAGGAAGCACTCTCTTGGAGCTGTATATGGGGGAGCACTTGTGGCACTGTATGTGGGGGACCACTCCTGACACTGTATATAAGGAAGCACGCTCCTGGAGCTGTATATGGGGGAACACTGGTGGCACTGTATGTGGGGGACCACTCCTCACACTGTATATAAGGAAGCACGCTCCTGGAGCTGTATATGGGGGAGCACTGGTGGCACTGTATGTGGGGGACCACTCCTGACACTGTATATAAGAAAGCACTCTCCTGGAGCTGTATATGGGGGAGCACTGCTGGCACTGTATGTGGGGGACCACTCCTGACACTGTATATAAGGAAGCACTCTCCTGGAGCTGTATATGGGGGAGCACTGGTGGCACTGTATGTGGGGGACCACTCCTAGCACTGTATATAAGGAAGCACTCTCCTGGAGCTGTATATGGGGGAGCACTGGTGGCAATGTATGTGGGGGACAATTCCTGGCACTATATATAAGGAAGCACTCTCCTGGAGCTGTATATGGGGGAGCACTGGTGGCACTGTATGTGGGGGACAATTTCTGGCACTGTATATAAGGAAGCACTCTCCTGGAGCTGTATATGGGGGAGCACTGGTGGCACTGTATGTGGGGGACAATTCCTGGCACTGTATATAAGGAAGCACTCTCCTGGAGCTGTATATGGGGGAGCACTGGTGGCACTGTTTGTGGGGGACAATTCCTGGCACTGTATATAAGGAAGCACGCTCCTGGAGCTGTATATGGGGGAGCACTGGTGGCACTGTATGTGGGGGACCACTCCTGGCACTGTATATAAGGAAGCACACTCCTGGAGCTGTATATGGGGGAGCACTGGTGGCACTGTATGTGGGGGACCACTCCTGGCACTGTATATAAGGAAGCACACTCCTGGAGCTGTGCATGAGAGGCAGCACTCTTCTGGCACTGTATGTGGGGGACCACTGCTGGCACTGTATATAAGGAAGCACTCTCCTGGAGCTGTATATGGGGGAGCACTGGTGGCACTGTATGTGTGGGACCACTCCTGAAACTTTATATAAGGAAGCACTCTCCTGGAGCTGTATATGGGGGAGCACTGGTGGCACTGTATGTGGGGGACAACTCCTGACACTGTATATAAGGAAGCACTCTCCTGGAGCTGTATATGGGGGAGCACTGGTGGCACTGTATGTGGGGGACCACTCCTGACACTGTATATAAGGAAGCACTCTCCTGGAGCTGTATATGGGGGAGCACTGGTGGCACTGTATGTGGGGGACAATTCCTGGCACTGTATATAAGGAAGCACTCTCCTGAAGCTGTATATGGGGGAGCACTGGTGGCACTGTATGTGGGGGACCACTCCTGACACTGTACATAAGGAAGCACTCTCCTGGGGCTGTATATGGGGGAGCACTGGTGGCACTATATGTGGGGGACCACTCCTGACACTCTATATAAGGAAGCACGCTCCTGGAGCTGTATATGGGGGAGCACTGGTGGCACTCTATGTGGGGGACCACTCCTGACACTGTATATAAGGAAGCACTCTCCTGGAGCTGTATATGGAGGAGCACGGCTGGCACTGTATGTGGGGGACCACTCCTGACACTGTATATAAGGAAGCACTCTCCTGGAGCTGTATATGGGGGAGCACTGGTGTCACTGTATGTGGGGGACAATTCCTGGCATTGTATATAAGGAAGCACTCTTTTGGGGCTGTATATGGGGGAGCACTTGTGGCACTGTATGTGGGGGACCACTCCTGGCACTATATATAAGGAAGCACTCTCCTGGAGCTGTATATGGGGGAGCACTGGTGGAACTGTATGTGGGGGACCACTCCTGACACTGTATATAAGGAAGCACTCTCCTAGAGCTGTATATGAGGGAGCACTGGTGGCACTGTATGTGGGGGACAATTCCTGGCATTGTATATAAGGAAGAACTCTCCTGGAGCTGTATATGGGGGAGCACTCGTGGCACTGTATGTGGGGGACCACTCCTGGCACTGTATATAAGGAAGCACTCTCCTGGAGCTGTATATGGGGGAGCACTGGTGGCACTGTATGTGGGGGACCTCTCCTGGCACTGTATATAAGGAAGCACGCTCCTGGAGCTGTGCATGGGAGGCAGCACTCTTCTGGCACTGTATGTGGGGGACCACTCCTGGCACTGTATATAAGGAAGCACGCTCCTGGAGCTGTATATGGGGGAGCACTGGTGGCACTGTATATGGGGGACCACTTCTGGCACTGTATATAAGGAAGCACTCTCCTGGAGCTTTATATGGGGGAGCACTGGTGGCACTGTATGTGGGGGACCACTCCTGACACTGTATATAAGGAAGCACGCTCCTGGAGCTGTATATGGGGGAGCACTGGTGGCACTCTATGTGGGGAACCACTCCTGACACTGTATATAAGGAAGCACTCTCCTGGAGCTGTATATGGGGGAGCACTGGTGGCACTGTATGTGGGGGACCACTCCTGGCACTGTATATAAGGAAGCACGCTCCTGGAGCTGTATATGGGGGAGCACTGGTGGCACTGTATGTGGGGGACCACTCCTGGCACTGTATATAAGGAAGCACGCTCCTGGAGCTGTATATGGGGGGAGCACTGGTGGCACTGTATGTGGGGGACCACTCCTGACACTCTGTATAAGGAAGCACGCTCCTGGAGCTGTATATGGGGGAGCACTGGTGGCACTGTATGTGGGGGACCACTCCTGACATTGTATATAAGGAAGCACTCTCCTGGGGCTGTATATGGGGGAGCACTGGTGGCACTGTATGTGGGGGACCACTCCTGACACTCTATATAAGGAAGCACGCTCCTGGAGCTGTATATGGGGGAGCACTGGTGGCACTGAATGTGGGGGACCACTCCTGGCACTCTATATAAGGAAGCACGCTCCTGGAGCTGTATATGGGGGAGCACTGGTGGCACTGTATGTGGGGGACAATTCCTGGCACTGTATATAAGGATGCACGCTCCTGGAGCTGTATATGGGGGAGCACTGGTGGCACTCTATGTGGGGGACCACTCCTGACACTGTATATAAAGAAGCACTCTCCTGGAGCTGTAAATGGAGGAGCACTGCTGGCACTGTATGTGGGGGACCACTCCTGACACTGTATATAAGGAAGCACTCTCCTGGAGCTGTAAATGGGGGAGCACTGGTGGCACTCTATGTGGGGGACCACTCCTGACACTGTATATAAGGAAGCACTCTCCTGGAGCTGTAAATGGGGGAGCACTGGTGGCACTGTATGTGGGGGACCACTCCTGACACTGTATATAAGGAAGCACTCTCCTGGAGCTGTATATGGGGGAGCACTGGTGGCACTGTATGTGGGGGACCACTCCTGACACTGTATATAAGGAAGCACTCTCCTGGGGCTGTATATGGGGGAGCACTGGTGGCACTGTATGTGGGGGACCACTCCTGACACTCGATATAAGGAAGCACGCTCCTGGAGCTGTATATGGGGAGCACTGGTGGCACTGTATGTGGGGGACCACTCCTGACACTGTATATAAAGAAGCACTCTCCTGGAGCTGTATATGGAGGAGCACTGGTGGCACTGTATGTGGGGGACCACTCCTGACACTGTATATAAGGAAGCACTCTCCTGAAGCTGTAAATGGGGAAGCACTGGTGGCACTGTATGTGGGGGACCACTCCTGACACTGTATATAAGGAAGCACTCTCCTGGAGCTGTATATGGGGGAGCACTGGTGGCACTTTATGTGGGGGACCACTCCTGACACTGTATATAAGGAAGCACTCTCCTAGAGCTGTATATGGGGGACCACTGGTGGCACTATATGTGGGGGACAATTCCTGGCATTGTATATAAGGAAGCACTCTCCTGGAGCTGTATATGGGGGAGCACTCGTGGCACTGTATGTGGGGGACCACTCCTGGCACTGTATATAAGGAAGCACTCTCCTGGAGCTGTATATGGGGGAGCACTAGTGGCACTGTATGTGGGGGACCACTTCTGGCACTGTATATAAGGAAGAACTCTCCTGGAACTGTATATGGGGGAGCACTGGTGGCACTGTATGTGGGGGACCACTCCTGGCACTGTATATAAGGAAGCACGCTCCTGGAGCTGTGCATGGGAGGCAGCACTCTTATGGCACTGTATGTGGGGGGACCACTCCTGGCACTGTATATAAGGAAGCACGCTCCTGGAGCTGTATATGGGGGAGCACTGGTGGCACTGTATGTGGGGGACCACTCCTGGCACTGTATGTAAGGAAGCACTCTCCTGGAGCTGTATATGGGGGAGCACTGGTGGCACTGTATGTGGGGGACCACTCCTCTCACTGTATATAAGGAAGCACGCTCCTGGAGCTGTATATGGGGGAGCACTGGTGACATTGTATGTGGGGGACCACTCCTGGCACTGTATATAAGGAAGCACTCTCCTGGAGCTGTATATGGGGGAGCACTGGTGGCAATGTATGTGGGGGACAATTCCTGGCACTGTATATAACGAAGCACTCTCCTGGTGCTGTATATGGGGGAGCACTGGTGGCACTGTATGTGGGGGACAATTCCTGGCACTGTATATAAGGAAGCACTCTCCTGGAGCTGTATATGGGGGAGCACTGGTGGCACTGTATGTGGGGGACAATTCCTGGCACTGTATATAAGGAAGCACTCTCCTGGAGCTGTATATGGGGGAGCACTGGTGGCACTGTATGTGGGGGACAATTCCTGGCACTGTATATAAGGAAGCACTCTCTTGGAGCTGTATATGGGGGAGCACTGGTGGCACTGTATGTGGGGGACCACTCCTGACACTGTATATAAGGAAGCACGCTCCTGGATCTGTATATGGGGGAGCACTCGTGGCACTGTATGTGGGGGACCACTCCTGGCACTGTATATAAGGAAGCACGCTCCTGGAGCTGTATATGGGGGAGCACTGGTGGCACTGTATGTGGGGGACAATTCCTGGCACTGTATATAAGGAAGCACTCTCCTGGAGCTGTATATGGGGGAGCACTGGTGGCACTGTATGTGGGGGACAATTCCTGGCACT
This sequence comes from Dendrobates tinctorius, assembly GCF_039654945.1. Taxonomy (NCBI): domain Eukaryota; kingdom Metazoa; phylum Chordata; class Amphibia; order Anura; family Dendrobatidae; genus Dendrobates; species Dendrobates tinctorius. The sequence continues at coordinate 23,967,161 of NW_027361782.1, read as the reverse complement.
GTATATAAGGAAGCACTCTCCTGGAGCTGTATATTGGGGAGCAGTGGTGGCACTGTATGTGGGGGACCACTCCTGACACTTTATATAAGGAAGCACTCTCCTGGGGCTGTATATGGGGAGCACTGGTGGCACTGTATGTGGGGGACCACTCCTGACACTCTGTATAAGGAAGCACGCTCCTGGAGCTGTATATGGGGGAGCACTGGTGGCACTCTATGTGGGGGACCACTCCTGACACTTTATATAAGGAAGCACTCTCCTGGAGCTGTATATGGGGGAGCACTGGTGGCACTGTATGTGGGGGACCACTCCTGACACTGTATATAAAGAAGCACTCTCCTGGAGCTGTATATGGAGGAGCACTGGTGGCACTGTATGTGGGGGACCACTCCTGGCACTGTATATAAGGAAGCACTCTCCTGGAGCTGTATATGGGGGAGCACTGGTGGCACTGTATGTGAGGGACAATTCCTGGCACTGTATATAAGGAAGCACTCTCCTGGAGCTGTATATGGGGGAGCACTGGTGGCACTGTATGTGGGGGACAATCCCTGGCACTGTATATAAGGAAGCACTCTCCTGGAGCTGTATATGGGGGAGCACTGGTGGCACTGTATGTGGGGGACCACTCCTAGCACTGTATATAAGGAAGCACTCTCCTGGAGCTTTATATGGGGGAGCACTGGTGGCACTATATGTGGGGGACAATTCCTGGCACTGTATTTAAGGAAGCACTCTCCTGGAGCTGTATATGGGGGAGCACTGGTGGCACTGTATGTGGGGGACCACTCCTGACACTGTATATAAGGAAGCACTCTCCTGGAGCTGTATATGGGGAAGCACTGGTGGCACTGTATGTGGGGGACCACTCCTGGCAATGTATATAAGGAAGCACTCTCCTGGAGCTGTACATGGGGGAGCACTGGTGGCACTGTATGTGGGGGACCACTCCTGGCACTGTATATAAGGAAGCACTCTCCTGGAGCTGTATATGGGGGAGCACTGGTGGCACTGTATGTGGGGGACCACTCCTGACACTGTATCTAAGGAAGCACTCTCCTGGAGCTGTAAATGGAGGAGCACTGGTGGCACTGTATGTGGGGGACCACTCCTGGCACTGTATATAAGGAAGCACTCTCCTGGAGCTGTATATGGGGGAGCACTGGTGGCACTGTATGTGGGGGACCACTCCTGGCACTGTATATAAGGAAGCACGCTCCTGGAGCTGTATATGGGGGAGCACTGGTGGCACTGTATGTGGGGGACCACTCCTGGCACTGTATATAAGGAAGCACGCTCCTGGAGCTGTATATGGGGGAGCACTGGTGGCACTGTATGTGGGGGATCACTCCTGACACTGTATATAAGGAAGCACTCTCCTGGAGCTGTATATGGGGGAGCACTGGTGGCACTGTATGTGGGGGACCACTCCTGACACTGTATATAAGGAAGCACTCTCCTGGAGCTGTATATGGGGGAGCACTGGTGGCACTGTATGTGGGGGACCACTCCTGACACTGTATATAAGGAAGCACTCTCCTGGGGCTGTATATGGGGGAGCACTGGTGGCACTGTATGTGGGGGACCACTCCTGACACTCTGTATAAGGAAGCACGCTCCTGGAGCTGTATATGGGGGAGCACTGGTGGCACTGTATGTGGGGGACCACTCCTGACACTGTATATAAGGAAGCACTCTCCTGGGGCTGTATATGGGGGAGCACTGGTGGCACTGTATGTGGGGGACCACTCCTGACACTCTATATAAGGAAGCACGCTCCTGGAGCTGTATATGGGGGAGCACTGGTGGCACTGAATGTGGGGGACCACTTCTGGCACTGTATATAAGGAAGCACGCTCCTGGAGCTGTATATGGGGGAGCACTGGTGGCACTGTATGTTGGGGACCACTCCTGACACTCTATATAAGGAAGCACGCTCCTGGAGCTGTATATGGGGGAGCACTGGTGGCACTGAATGTGGGGGATCACTCCTGGCACTGTATATAAGGAAGCACGCTCCTGGAGCTGTATATGAGGGAGCACTGGTGGCACTGTATGTGGGGGACAATTCCTGGCACTGTATATAAGGAAGCACGCTCCTGGAGCTGTATATGGGGGAGCACTGGTGGCACTCTATGTGGGGGACCACTCCTGACACTGTATATAAGGAAGCACTCTCCTGGAGCTGTATATGGAGGAGCACTGCTGGCACTGTATGTGGGGGACCACTCCTGACACTATATAAGGAAGCACTCTCCTGGGGCTGTATATGGGGGAGCACTGGTGGCACTGTATGTGGGGGACCACTCCTGACACTCTATATAAGGAAGCACGCTCCTGGAGCTGTATATGGGGGAGCACTGGTGGCACTGTATGTGGGGGACCACTCCTGACACTGTATATAAAGAAGCACTCTCCTGGAGCTGTATATGGAGGAGCACTGGTGGCACTGTATGTGGGGGACCACTCCTGACACTGTATATAAGGAAGCACTCTCCTGGAGCTGTAAATGGGGGAGCACTGGTGGCACTGTATGTGGGGGACCACTCCTGACACTGTATATAAGGAAGCACTCTCCTGGAGCTGTATATGGGGGAGCACTGGTGGCACTTTATGTGGGGGACCACTCCTGACACTGTATATAAGGAAGCACTCTCCTAGAGCTGTATATGGGGGAGCACTGGTGGCACTATATGTGGGAGACAATTCCTGGCATTGTATATAAGGAAGCACTCTCCTGGAGCTGTATATGGGGGAGCACTCGTGGCACTGTATGTGGGGGACCACTCCTGGCACTGTATATAAGGAAGCACTCTCCTGGAGCTGTATATGGGGGAGCACTAGTGGCACTGTATGTGGGGGACCACTCCTGGCACTGTATATAAGATAGCACTCTCCTGGAACTGTATATGGGGGAGCACTGGTGGCACTGTATGTGTGGGACCACTCCTGGCACTGTATATAAGGAAGCACGCTCCTGGAGCTGTGCATGGGAGGCAGCACTCTTATGGCACTGTATGTGGGGGGACCACTCCTGGCACTGTATATAAGGAAGCACGCTCCTGGAGCTGTATATGGGGGAGCACTGGTGGCACTGTATGTGGGGGACCACTCCTGGCACTGTATGTAAGGAAGCACTCTCCTGGAGCTGTATATGGGGGAGCACTGGTGGCACTGTATGTGGGGGACCACTCCTGACACTGTATATAAGGAAGCACGCTCCTGGAGCTGTATATGGGGGAGCACTGGTGACACTGTATGTGGGGGACCACTCCTGGCACTGTATATAAGGAAGCACTCTCCTGGAGCTGTATATGGGGGAGCACTGGTGGCAATGTATGTGGGGGACCACTCCTGACACTGTATATAAGGAAGCACTCTCCTGGAGCTGTATATGGGGGAGCACTGGTGGAACTGTATGTGGGGGACAATTCCTGGCACTGTATATAAGGAAGCACTCTCCTGGAGCTGTATATGGGGGAGCACTGGTGGCACTGTATGTGGGGGACAATTCCTGGCACTGTATATAAGGAAGCACTCTCCTGGAGCTGTATATGGGGGAGCACTGGTGGCACTGTATGTGGGGGACAATTCCTGGCACTGTATATAAGGAAGCACTCTCTTGGAGCTGTATATGGGGGAGCACTGGTGGCACTGTATGTGGGGGACCACTCCTGACACTGTATATAAGGAAGCACGCTCCTGGAGCTGTATATGGGGGAGCACTCGTGGCACTGTATGTGGGGGACCACTCCTGGCACTGTATATAAGGAAGCACGCTCCTGGAGCTGTATATGGGGGAGCACTGGTGGCACTGTATGTGGGGGACAATTCCTGGCACTGTATATAAGGAAGCACTCTCCTTGAGCTGTATATGGGGGAGCACTGGTGGCACTATATGTGGGGGACAATTCCTGGCAATGTACATAAGGAAGCACTCTCCTGGAGCTGTATATGGGGGAGCACTGGTGGCACTGTATGTGGGGGACAATTCCTGGCACTGTATATAAGGAAGCACTCTCCTGGAGCTGTATATGGGGGAGCAGTGGTGGCACTGTATGTGGGGGACCACTCCTGACACTTTATATAAGGAAGCACTCTCCTGGAGCTGTATATGGGGGAGCACTGGTGGCACTGTATGTGGGGGACCACTCCTGACACTGTATATAAAGAAGCACTCTCCTGGAGCTGTATATGGAGGAGCACTGGTGGCACTGTATGTGGGGGACCACTCCTGGCACTGTATATAAGGAAGCACTCTCCTGGAGCTGTATATGGGGGAGCACTGGTGGCACTGTATGTGAGGGACAATTCCTGGCACTGTATATAAGGAAGCACTCTCTTGGAGCTGTATATGGGGGAGCACTGGTGGCACTGTATGTGGGGGACCACTCCTGACACTGTATATAAGGAAGCACGCTCCTGGAGCTGTATATGGGGGAGCACTGGTGGCACTGAATGTGGGGGACCACTCCTGGCACTGTATATAAGGAAGCACGCTCCTGGAGTTGTATATGGGGGAGCACTGGTGGCACTGTATGTGGGGGACAATTCCTGGCACTGTATATAAGGAAGCACTCTCCTGGAGCTGTATATGGGGGAGCACTGGTGGCACTGTATGTTTTGACCACTCCTGGCACTGTATATAAGGAAGCACTCTCGTGGAGCTGTATATGGGGGAGCACTGGTGGCACTGTATGTGGGGGACAATTCCTGGCAATGTATATAAGATAGCACTCTCCTGGAGCTGTATATGGGGGAGCACTGGTGGCACTGTATGTGGGGGACAATCCCTGGCCAGTATATAAGGAAGCACTCTCCTGGAGCTGTATATGGGGGAGCACTGGTGGCACTGTATGTGGGGGACCTCTCCTAGCACTGTATATAAGGAAGCACGCTCCTGGAGCTGTATATGGGGAAGCACTGGTGGCACTGTATGTGGGGGACCACTCCTGGCAATGTATATAAGGAAGCACTCTCCTGGAGTTGTATATGGGGGAGCACTGGTGGCACTGTATGTGGGGGACCACTCCTGACACTGTATATAAGGAAGCATTCTCCTGGAGCTGTATATGGCGGAGCACTGGTGGCACTGTATGTGGGGGACAATTCCTGGCACTGTATATAAGGAAGCACTCTCCTGGAGCTGTATATGGGGGAGCACTCGTGGCACTGTGTGTGGGGGACCACTCCTGACACTGTACAGTATATAAGGAAGCACTCTCCTGGAGCTGTATATGGGGGAGCACTGGTGGCACTGTATGTGGGGGACCACTCCTGGCACTGTATATAAGGAAGCATTCTCATGGAGCTGTATATGGGGGAGCACTGGGGGGACAATTCCTGGCACTGCATATAAGGAAGCACTCTCCTGGAGCTGTATATGGGGGAGCACTGGTGGCACTGTATGTGTGGGACCACTCCTGACACTGTATATAAGGAAGCACTCTCCTGGAGCTGTATATGGGGGAACACTGGTGGCACTGTATGTGGGGGACCACTCCTGACACTGTATATAAGGAAGCACTCTCTTGGAGCTGTAAATGGGGGAGCACTGGTGGCACTGTATGTGGGGGACCACTCGACACTGTATATAAGGAAGCACTCTCCTAGAGCTGTATATGGGGGAGCACTGGTGGCACTGTATGTGGGGGGACCACTCCTGGCTCTGTATATAAGGAAGCACTCTCCTGGAGCTGTATATGGGGGAGCACTGGTGGCACTGTATGTGGGGGGCCACTCCTGGCACTGTATATAAGGAAGCACGCTCCTGGAGCTGTATATGGGGGAGCACTGGTGGCACTGTATGTGGGGGACCACTCCTGACACTGTATATAAGGAAGCACTGTCCTGGAGCTGTATATGGGGGAGCACTGGTGGCACTGTATGTGGGGCACAATTCCTGGTACTGTATATAAGGAAGCACTCTCCTGGTGCTGTATATGGGGGAGCACTGGTGGCACTGTATGTGAGGGACTACTCCTGGCACTGTATATAAGGAAGCACTCTCCTGGCACCGTGTATAAGGGAGTACTCTGCTGGTACTGTATGTGGGGGACAACTCCTAGCACTGTGAATAGGGGAGCATTCTGCTGGTGCTGTATATAGAATCATAGAATCGTAGAGTTGGAAGGGACCTCCTGGGCCATCTGGTCCAACCCCCTGCTCAAAGCAGGATTTGCTAAATCATCCCAGTCAGATGTCTGTCCAGCCTCTGTTTGAAGACTTCCATTGAAGGAGAACTCACCACTTCTCGTGGCAGCTTGTTCCACTCATTGATCACTCTAACTGTCAAAAAGTTTTTTCTAATATCTAATCTGTCTCCTCCCATTCAGTTTCATCCCATTGCTTCTAGTCTTTCCTTGTGCAAATGAGAATAAAGTTGATCCTTCTACAATGTGACAGCCCTTTAGATGTTTGTAGACAGCTATTAAGTCTCCTCTCAGTCTTCTCTGGAGGAGCACTGCTTGTACTGTATATGGGGGAGCATTCCTGACACTGTATATAAGGAAGCACTCTTCTGGTGCTGTGTGTGGGGGAGCTCTCTGCTGGTGCTGTATATGGGAGAGCACATTGCTGGTGCTGTATATGGGGGACTATTGCTGGCGCTGTATATGGGGGAGGTCTACTGGTGCTGTATATGGGGGAGCATTACTGACGCTGTATATGGGGGAGCGCTTTGCTGGGACTATATATGGTGGAGCTCTCTGGTGGCGCTGTATATGGGGGAGCGCTTTGCTGGGGCTATATATGGTGGAGCTCTCTGGTGGCGCTGTATATGGGGAACTTCTCTACTGGTGCTGTATATGGGGGAGCATTGCTGGAGCTGTATATGGGGAAGCTCTCTACTGGTGCTGTATATGGGGGAGCATTGCTGGTGCTGTATATGGTGAAGCACACTCTGCTGGTGCCGTATATGGGGGAGCCCTCTGCATGTGCTGTATATGGGGGAGCAATGCTGACGCTATATATGGGGGAGCACTTTGCTGGGGCTATATATGGTGGAGCTCTCTGGTGGCGCTGTATATAGGAGAGCACTCTGCTGGAGCTGTATATGGGGGAGCTCTCTGCTGGTGCTGTATATGTGGAAGTTCTCTACTGGTGCTGTATATGGGGGGAGCATTCCTGGCGCTGTATATGGGGAGCTCTCTGCTGGCGGTTTATATGGGGAATCTAGAATATGTCCTCAATGAATAAATAGAAAAGCAAAGATCTGTTGCCACCTACTGGACTAGTTTCAGAATACATTGATAACCGCCCACCACTTAATGGATATATCTAGTAGCAATCAGGACACCAATAAAGACAACACTTTTCTAAACGAGACCAAGTGCTCAGAAAGTGCTAATATCTGATTACATGTAAATCATGGTAATATCACAGGAGAATGCGACTGGTGCAACATCAATATGGCAGGCGACCCTGGCAGATAGTCTTAGGCCGGAGTCACACTGGAGAGAAATACGGATGAGTGAGAGGCGTAAAAACCACGCATTACACACGGACCAATGATTCTCTATGGGGCAGCTCCCATCAGCCGTATATTTCTCGCGCGTATTCTACGGTCCGTGCCAATCGCAGCATGCTGCGATTGTCCACATACTACGTCCGTAGTACGCCAATGCAAGTCTATGGATGCGCTAAAAATACGCATTACACACGGACCACACATGTGACTTGCGAGAAATACGCACCAGGTGTCTTTTAGCAAAGCCGGCAATTCATTGCACTATACAGTAAACTCACACTGACAGGTTTAATAAAGAAACAAAAGAATAGATATAGACACATAGAAAACATATATATATTTCATAGAGTTCTACATAGCAGAATAGCCCCTAATTCAATTGCCGGCTTTTGTGAAATCATTCCCCAACCCGACATGAAATGACACATGGTTTACATACAGTAAGCCATTTCACTTCATGTTTTTTTTTTATATGTCTTTCACTAGTAATTAGATGAGGGTTTGTTTGTAAAATTTGGCAGGTGTTAATTTAAGGGGTTAATTCATTGTAAAAAATTACGTCGGCTCCTGCGGTAATTTGTCAACCAGAGAGGTAAAGCAGGTGATTAGGGCAGATTTTAATAGCCTTGAGAGGGACCATTGTTTTTGCCCCCCCCCCGGCTACAAAAATCTGTCCCCGACACCCCAGAAAAGGATCTTTAAGATGCGCCTTTTCTGGCACTTATCCTCTCTATTCCCATTGCCCTGTCAGGGAGTCCTCAGCTGACCTGAGGTGAACTGATGAGCGTTGGAAAAAAAGTCAGAAACTTTTTGTGTCTCTATGACATGTATGTATGTATGTATGCGTATATATATATATGTGTGTGTATATATATATATATATGCATTCTATGTGTCTATATCTATTCTTTCATTTCTTTATTAAAACTGTCATAGGGCTCCATTATATGTCCATTTTGCAAGCCTGTGAGAAAATCTCGCCATACGGATTACATACGGATGCTTACATGCGCAAAATACGCGACCACACCTTGCTTACGAATGACATACGGAGCACTATTTAGGGGACATTTCTCCGTATTACGCATGTAAACTACGGACCGTATTTTGCGTCGGTTAGTGTGACCCCGGCCTAATACTAAAGAAATGACCCGTCAGTTATTGAAAATACAAAATATATCAATATAAGGCCACATGCACACTTTGAGTATTTGGTTAGTTTTTTACCCCAGTATTTGTAAGCCAAAACCAGGAGTAGGTGATAAATACAGAAGTGGTGCAAATGTTTCTATTATGCTTTTCCTCTGACCGTTCCACTCCTGGTTTTGGCTCACAAATACTGGGGTAAAAACTCACCAAATACTGGATGTGTGCATGTGGCCTTATAAGCTGAGACATATGGCGCAGATACAAGTCTGTTGTTGATGTGTATATATATTGTATCGTGTTGTCACAGTAATCCACGTACAGTCGCTATAACTTTAGAATGAGCCCTGGTTGGCACATCCCAATATTCACACTGTGATCTAACGCCCCCAACATTTACAATCTGAGCATGAGGTTCTTAGTGTAACATCCAGCTCAGACTGTGTGAAGCCGCTGCCATATCATGGCAAACCTCTCAAGGGGCTTGGGAATGAAAGGTCCCCACGACTCTGGGCCGCACCACCTCACAGCACCCATATCCACACGACTTCGGTCCACTCCGCCCCACAGCACCCATGTCCCCATGACTCTGGGCCGCGCCGCTCCACAGCACCCATATCCATTCCCCACGACTCCGGACCGCGTCGCCCCACGGCACCCATGTCCCCACAACTCCGGGCCATGCCGTCCCACAGCACCCATGTTCCCATGACTCCAGGTCACTCCACCTCACAGCACCCATGTCCTCACGACTCCAGGCCGCACCGCCCCACAGCACCCATGTCCCCACGACTCCAGGCCGCTCCACCCCACAGCACCCATGTTCCCACGACTCAAGGCAGCACCGCCCCACAGCATCCATGTCCCCATGACTCCAGGCCCTCCACCCCACAGCTCCCATGTCACCAGACTCCAGGCCGCTCCACCCGACAGCATTCATGTCCTTACGACTCCCGGCCGCACCGCCCCACAGCACCCATGTCCCCAAGACTCCGGGCCATGCCCCATAGCACCCATGTTCCCACAACTCCAGGCCACGCCACCCCACATCACCCTTGTCTCCACGACTCCAGGCCGCGCCGTCCCACAGCACCCAGGTCCGCACGACTCCAGACAGCGTCGCTCCACAGCACCCATGTTCCCACGACTCAAGGCAGCACCGCCCCACAGCATCCATGTCCCCATGACTCCAGGCCCTCCACCCCACAGCTCCCATGTCACCAGACTCCAGGCCGCTCCACCCGACAGCATTCATGTCCTTACGACTCCCGGCCGCACCGCCCCACAGCACCCATGTCCCCAAGACTCCGGGCCATGCCCCATAGCACCCATGTTCCCACAACTCCAGGCCACGCCACCCCACATCACCCTTGTCTCCACGACTCCAGGCCGCGCCGTCCCACAGCACCCAGGTCCGCACGACTCCAGACAGCGTCGCTCCACAGCACCCATGTCCCCACGACTCCAGGCCACGCCACCCCACATCACTCATGTCTCCAAGACTCCAGGCCATGCCATCCCACAGCTCCCATGACTCAAGGTCGCGTCACCCCACAGCATCCATGTCCCCACAACTGCAGGCCACGTCGTCCCACAGCACCCATGTCCCCAGGACTCCAGGTCACTCCGCCCAACAGGCACAATACCACAGCACCCAAGGCCGCCACACAGCACCAACACCAGGGTATGGATGTACTACGCTCACCGTCCAAATCTCTCAGAATGTGAACTGAGGGGCTCGGAGGCAGAACCCCATGTGCACTCTCCTGATAATTTATTAACAATGAGACCAAATAAAACAAAATGAGAGGGCGCCATGTGCTACAAGCGGATAGCGGTGCAGGGAGCGAGCACGGCCTTGTGCGCTTACAATCTAATGGCTTCATCATGTCCCCTGTAGATGGATGAATCGCCTCGGCCTCGCTGCCATCGGGTACACACCAGATGAAAAGGACATCAGACCCAATGAAGGTAAAATAATCCTTTACACATCATTCCAGAAATGTTCGTGCTTGTCACTGACTACGGACATGTCTACAACCGATGTCCCCGGAGCTGTCACTGCAGATTCTGCCGCTCACGTCTCCTCTGATGGGTCTATAACAGCGGGAAGCAGCACAGTCATTACTCTGAAGTCATTTAGCCGGGGAGGGCAACCTTTGGCCACTGTTTAGCCCCCACCCATCTCTTGTAATTATTACAATGTGGCCCTCCGACCTGAAGAGCGTGCGCGGTTCTGTTTTACTGTGGATCGATCACCAAATTTCACAATACGAACTGTATAAATTATTAAGTGGACATCTTGGCCCTGATGGGGCTGGTACACTTACTTTGAAAGACCATGTGATAATGGTTCAATAATACTGATCACAAAATGGGCATTTGACAAGTCCAACTAGAACTCAATATTAGGGGAACCTTTTAAAAAATAAATAAATAAGCAGCTCTTTTATCATGGTAAGTACACAAGCCTCTCAGGTCTAAGGCTACTTTCACACTTGTGTTTTTTTGCGCTGCGTGCACAATGCAAACGCGCATAAAAAAACGCATCATGCGTTTTTAATGTGTTTTCTTGTTTTTTTGCGCATGGTTTTTACCTAAAAACCTATGCGTTTTTAAACGCATGACCATGCGCACGTCAGCGCCCCCATAGACTTTAATGTGTTTTTGGGTGAATTCCGTGCGCATTGCATGTGCATGCGTTTTTTTGAGACAGGTCGGACACACAAAAAATGCAACAGGTTGCATTTTGTGCGCCTGGGCGCACACTAAAAAAAAACGCATGCAAAGGCATGACAATGCGCACCCATGTTAAATATAGGAAAAAACCGCATGCGCATGTTTGCGCAAAAACGCAGCGCAAAAAAACGCAAGTGTGAAACCAGCCTAAGAGACCTATTTAATAACAAAGACAATTTCTATTCTTAAAGGGTTTTCCACTTTTAGAAAATTGGACACCAAACATTTCCATTAAAGTAAAATATGCATTTGCTCCTCTCCAGTGCTATGGTCTCTGTGTTTGGCTGCAGAGGTTATGTGGAAATCAGCACTGCAGCCAAACAAAGGCCTGGAACAGTGACAGGGAGCTCGCAGTAAAGCAGGGGAGGGCCAACTTTTCTAAATGTGGAATACCTCTTTAAATCTGGTGACCTATCAACTTTACTGTCCATCCAGAGGTTCATCAGGATGACTGAACATGCAGTAACGCTGTCTCTGTCATTAGCAGATTATTGGAGTGAAAGTGACCAGGACGACATCGATGGGTCCATGACTTTAAAACAAGAACCTCAGACGACCGTGAGCGACAACTACCATCGCAACTCCTCAGTGAGTGCACAGGATTATGAGGGTGGATGTGCCAGTGAGCCTTTTATCAGACATAATGGGGGGTCTCTATCATTATCTCCATGTCATGCTTCATATCGGACCCTTGGTTTGGCAGGATCTGATTTCTGTCACTGCTGATACAATGTATCAAATGTGTATACGATTATACATGTGTAGTGGTTGTCTGGGCACCGCTGGGTTTTGGGTGCAGTTGCTCTGTTTCCAGGATAATTTCTTCTTCTTCTGGTTTTCCAGGTGAATTCCTCTAGTCCGTTTCCAGAACAGAAGCATGGACGCCACTTCTCCAGTGAATCCACCTACTCCCACTCCTCCGCTGAAGACTCCAGGCCGGACGCACTGAGCAGCACACACTCCTCCGGCTGTCGGCCCACGTTCCGGGAGCGGCGGTCCTGGCAGGATCTTATAGAAACCCCTCTGACCAGTTCAGGACTCCACTTCCTCCAAACCGTCCCCCCAGACCCTGAATATGTAGCTGGACGGACAGGAATGTCCCCGGAAAGGAGAAGACAGGCGACGCTACCGGTCCAGAGGCGCCACAACCATGAACGAGATGGGCCCTTTCCACTGGCAGAATGTCCCAGGGGCCACATGGTGCACACAAGGACGCAGAAACAGCGCAGCCAAAGTCTGCCCAGAAATCGAGACGCCAGAGGGAAAAACCGTAACAAGAACACGGGCCTGTTAGAGGAGAAGCCTGAGGAGGAGCAACTGAAGAGGAAGCACAGCAGCTCCAGCAAAGAAGGTGAAGAACAACAACCTGTGTATATGGCCGCCTGTACAGGGTGTATGGCAAAGGCCTGGGAGCACGCATCACCGGGTGACACTGGAGCACCGGCCCGCCATATCATATGGGATTATCCATTATGTGCCTTATAAAAGGGCAGGGCTGGTGATATTTATACTTCCAATATCAAGAAGACCTAAGACCAGATCACAAAATTAACTGAAGACCCCAGACTAGACCTACTAAAATTAAAAAGGCCCCAGAGCCTTTATATCAGAACGTTTAAATATATTCAGACTCCAAACTGGAGTCTTATATTAATATCAGACCCCAGACTAGATTACAGACCCCTCCTTGCTCACACCGCTGGTCCTGGTCCTGGACCTGGACAATGATCGGAGTCAGAACCAGCGCTGAGTAAGGCCGGGGTCACACTGGCGAGGAATACGGGAGAGTGAGAGGCGCAAAAAGCACGCATTACACACGGACTAATGATTCTCTATGGGGTCACTCGCACCAGCCATATATTTCTCATCCGTATTCTACGCTCCGTGCCAATCACAGCATGCTGCGATTGTCAGCGTACTACGCCCGTAGTACACCAATGCAAGTCTATGGGTGCGCAAAAAATACGCATTACACACGGACCACACATGTGACTTGCAAGAAATACGCACCAGGTGTGTTTTAGCAAAGCCGGCAATTCAGTGCGCTATACAGTAAACTCACACTGACAGGTTTAATAAAGAAACAAAAGAATAGATATAGACACATAGAATACATATATATATATATTCTATCTATATATATGCATTCTATGTGTCTATATCTATTCTTTCATTTCTTTATTAAAACTGTCATAGGGCTCCATTATATGTCCATTTTGCAAGCCTGCGAGAAAATCTCGCCATACGGACGCCATACGGATTGCATACGGATGCTGACATGCGCAAAATACGCGACCACACCTTACTTACGGATGACATACGGAGCACTGTTTAGGGGCCATTCATCCGTATTACGCATGTAAAATACTGACCGTATTTTGCGTTGGTTAGTGTGGCCCCGGCCTAAGAGTGAGGAGTGAGGAGAGTACACAGGGCACTATAGGTGGGAGGATTCATATTTTTTTTGTAAAGGGGTCCGTGCTGCACCCCTTTCCCAAGACAATTGAGTACAAAATATGTACACAGGGCTCGCAATAAAACCAGACAAGGTGTATGTTCTCAGTAGAATCCAGTCCTAGAATAAGTGGTGGTGGTGATACAATTGTATCGTATGGACCAGACTCCAGGGCTGCACAATGTCTCATTAATCCCCTCGTTCTCACGTCGTGCAATATCGGGAGCTCTCAGGCCATGTAACCCCCTCACATTCCTATCTCTGCCCTAGAGAACAAGAAGGAGACGTGGTGCAGCACAGATGGACTGCAGGAGCTTTACAAGACGCTGGAGCAGGCCAGTCTGTCGGCCTTTGGGGAGCAGAGACTGTCCACCAAGCAAGAGTTCAGGAGATCCTTCATAAAGAGGAGCAACGATCCCATCCTCAACGAGAAGCTGCACCGCATCCGAGTTCTGAAGAGCACTTTAAAGGTAAGAAACCCCCAAATGACCCCTCAGGTGACCCACGACGAGACCCTAGAGAGCAACTGCATCCAAACTGTGTCCACCTCACAGCAGCATTACATCCAATATTGAAAATCCTCACACACTCTGCATTTTGTTAGGCCGGTTTCATGCTCCCTGATATTTCTGGTACTGGAGACATCAGTGTCCATGTGTGTAATACTTGTGGCACAAGTGTGGCAACCGTGTGCCGCATCAGTACCACACGTACCAGTGTCTGAGAAACAGCAGTACACTTTGCGCTGTTCCCAAACGCCCGGTGCTGTAGACGGCTCTCATCATTCTTCCCTGCTATGCTGGCGATACGCCTCTCCATCACTAAGCCATGGGCTTGATGTCACCTGACAATACAAAGGTGACATCAACCCTACAAATATGAACCCCACTTGCCACCACTACAGGGCAAGTGGGAAGAGCCGGGCAAAGCGCCAGACTTGGCGCATCTGATAGATGTGCCTTTTCTAGATGGCTGCAGGCTGCTATTTTTAGGCTGAGGGGGCCATATCCATGTCGCCTTACTAGCCTGAGAATACCAGCCCCCCACGCCATTTTTATTTATTTGTTTGAATTCTATTCTTGATAAACAGCCTTGCTGAAGCTGACAGCTTAGGGTTGCAGCCTGCAGCTGTCAGTTTTGCCTGGCTGATTATCAAAAATATAGGGGAACCCACGCCGGTTTATTTATTTATTTTTATATAGCGCTGGTGGCGGGTGATGAATACTCCCATCAGCCGCTCCTGCTCTCATTGTTATCAATGGCAGCAGGTGTAGGCTGATGGGAATAATAGTCCCATCAGCCGCCGCCTGCTGTTGCTGTTATCAATTGAATATAACTTTCATTATCCCCTGCTCACGCAGATCGCCGGCAGAGCAGGGGAGAATGATGAAAGCCGTCTTCAGCACCTGGCTCCGGGGAACAGCGCTAACTGTACACTCCGCTTCTCAGGTGACGGTACGTGTTACAAGGATTACATCCCTGTGTGTCATCCGTGTGTACGTGTATGGGACGTTTTGCTGCTGTGCTGCTGATAAAAAACGGACATGTCTACGTGTGGGTCCATGGAAACACACTGACATGTGCACAGATCATTCACTTGAATGGGTCTAAGTGTGTAAGTGTCTCCAGTACATGTGGAAACTGTCACCACAGGTACCGGAGACACGGACATGTGAAAGAGGCCTTACAGTGTATCCGTATAAATCAGTGGTGAAACTACAACTCCCAGCCGCACAGTAAAGGACATCCTGGGAGATGTAGTGTTGCCACAGGTTGGAGATCCTGCAGTCGTCATCTGTTCCCTGCATTGATATATTGTATCAGTCTGGTGCAGCCTGACACATTTGTCTACGCTGGATACAAGCAAGCTCTCATCTGTCAGAATCTGGACAAGGTTTCTGCCTTTTGAGGTTCTCATTCACTGACACAAGCAGAGATCTTGGGTCCATTAGAAACGAGCAGAACTTTTTATTACACATAGCTTGCACTTCCTAAAGTTTCTCTCTTCCTGTTCCAGGCGAAGGAAGGCGACCTCTCAGTCATTAACACTCTCTTCGATGACCCCACCTTGACGGCCAAGAAATTCAAAGACTGGAAGCTGAAAAACTTTGAATTTTTTATGGATATTTGTGAGTACAGTGGAACCCTGAAACCTCAGAACGGAGCGTCCGACTCTGCTGCACCGGCGGCTCAGATCTCACACACCCACTCCTTCATTGAGACGCACGTCTGACCGGCGGAAGCTGAGGCGTCCATGATATGCCCCCCTGATGCCGCCATGACTTGTGACCCCAGAGAAGCACTATAATATTTGTACATAATGTAATCAATGGATTGTAAATAGATTGGATACGAGAATAGCGCCACCAGATGCCTATGACATTGCATGATCAAGCAGAATTCTTTTTTTTTTTTTTTTTTGCGGATTCTCTTTGCTTTGCTGTATGTATCAGGGTTGGCATCCTTCCTGAAATGTCAGGAGCTCCCGGATATCCAGTGAGCAGCCATTGTGTGAACTGCACCAGCCGCAATCATGTGACCAGTGACTATCCTACATCAGTGGCGCCCAGTGCACAAAATGGCAGCATCCAGCCTGTGTAGATGGGGAACCTCCACTATGAAGGCCATCGATAGGTGACAACCCCGGTGCCATTTCTTAGATACGTAGATAAGCTGTCCGCTGAGGACCCCCTATCTATGTATAGATCAGACCCCCATCTCATTATGAGATTTTCCTGGCCGTGTTCCCCATTTTCATCCTCATTATTTCTGAATTTCCTGGTAGCAGAGGATGAGGTTCCAGGCTGCACACGATACGGCTCAGCCCCTTAGTGCCTTACGATGTCTGTTGTGCATCCTGCAAACGGCGGTTTTCTTGCACGAAAGCTTGAAATGCGAAACCGCCGAGCGACAGAGATCCAGGGATGATCCGTTTACAGGATGCTTCAGCTTAAGGTGGACTTGCAGGATGATTGCTCCCTCCACTGTGATTACTGCGCCACGAGACTGTGACTTTACGTACCACACGTCTATAGACTGGAAGGGAAACGCGTCGGTTCAGTCATATTCATGTGCATCCTACAAGTGCAACAAGAAGGAATCCAGCTATGGACTGAAAGGGAAAAGCCAAGAGTAAGTCCATTGAATCTGATGTATGCAAAATGCGTCGCACTGCGAGATGGAAATCCAATATATGCGGACAGCAAGCTCCGGATTCTTCCAGCCTCTGTAATATCTGATGATTGTGCTCAAGGTTTGTCTTACACTTTCCAGCATAGATATCACTTTCATGGAAGCTTTCTTTTACGATCGTCCTGGTCTGGTGGGAAAGAGACAGTTCTCGCATTTCGCTTGTGATTTGTTCTGCAGCGACGGGTGGAGGAGTGATCCGATTTATCACACTTTCTCCTATATTGATGGTGGACACAATGTATCAGGTCTAATTAATCTGCCGATCATAATTGCCATCATGAATGACAAGTCCAGTCCCCAGATCTTGTGCAGCACACAGTACAGACGTGATGATGCAGAGTTTAGACGTCAGCGCTGGTCTCTCAGCCCTGTATGTCCCACTTCAGACCCATTAAAAGCGACAGCCCCACGTGTGATTGAATTAGGGAATTGCTAGTCATGCAGTAGTTGAATAAGTTTTCTGTTCTCCGCTCCTGATTATTCATCCACACTAATATTACGCCATCGCACGTTTCCAAGGCTCACGGAGTAGCAGCAACGGGTCAGATGATCACATCATGGTGTTAATGACGGCATCACACATAAACCGAATCCTGTTCTTAGTTTCCAAAGTGAGAATCTCAGGCTCCCCCCAGATCCGTTCTCATTCCTTCTATTTGCTACAATGTTTTCCTGGGAATTTTAGGTTATTGACCCGTGCACTGATACTGCAGTAATTAAAGGGTTGCTCCTCATTAGAAAATGACACATATTTAAAATAACGACTCGTTGAGTCCATTTTGCAGAACTTCAGGAGCCGCTCATCTATGTGGAGCGTCACAAGTCTCCATCATGTGGCCACACCGCCCAGTATACAATGTGCTGATCGCTCTGGGACTTGTATGGGATCACACGATCACAGTGATGCGAGGGTGCACAAAGGGCGCAGGATGGACCAGGCAAATACAAAAGGTCACATAATCCGCAGAGATAATCAGAAATCCTCAATTATGGGGTACATTTCATTCTTCATTTTTCATTCACAAATACTTAGGATTTCCAAAGTATCAGCTGATGGAGTAATGGATGTCACTATACGATATATGTATCTATAGGCGGAGTTTCCCTTTAAATCTGAAAGTAAAGCTATGTAGCATCCTTTGTAGACCTTCAGCCGAGGAATACACGTAGATTCGTCCTCCCCAGCGCCCCCAAGAGGCTCCTCTGGTCCACATCACTGTGAGTGTGGAGCCCCCTTATGCCCCTGAACAGGTCACTGTGATTCCCCCCCGCTGTTCTCAGGGGACTGACCCTTCCACCATCACCGACTGTGAGTCACTGTGATCGAACGTTACTCCTACGGGGAAGCAGTCACTAATATTATTGCATGTTTGTACTTAATGGAACTGACCCCCAAAAACATGTAAACCTGCCGCTCACTGAGCCCTGGGGCGTAGACTGGGCACCGCCACCCGGTTCTAGGTGGAAAAAGAAGATGTGAGATCTTATAATTGAACGGGTCTGAGGTCACGGTGATAAAAATCGCTCTGACGGAGCTTCCCGCAATTGCACATTGAGCGGGTGCCATCACCAAGACGTCACCTTAAGAGGAACTCCACCTAGATCTTATAAATGTCCATCTGGGCTAAAGCTGAATGCGAGTTCTGGAGATTCGCTCCGATGTGGCCGTGAAATTCAATTTGTTCTGAAGTTATTAGATATGAATTGAATGTTCCTTATTATCCAGAGCGGAAGAAACGAAGGACGGAAGAAATCTCACCTCACCACTCCGCTGTCCTCACCGCTCCGCTGTCCTTTCTGTGTGCTCCTCTGTGTGGCTCGCTCTACAGCCGAATCCCACCACGTCCACTTCAGCCCTTCCAGGACCTTTAATATGATGGATGCCATGACATCAGAGGTCTGAAAAGTAAAAAACAGAAGAGCGGAAGTGAACAAGGCATGCGTGTTATTGGGGGGCTCCGCTGAGGACGGCTGAGGGACTGCGGCTGCAGGACAGGTGAGCGGCCAGGTGAGAATTTTTCTTCCCTAGCTCTCTACAAAATAAGGAAAATGATCAGCCGCCATTTCACTGAATTCGTATGAAGCAGATCACAAAAACTTCAGATTTAGGAAAATGGGAATTTTTTTTTTTTTGCAAAACTTGAGGCCAATTCAACCGACAGCCTAAATGGCGGGTAGGACAATTACATCTTGTAATCCACTGATACGGTTATTTCTACGTTTTAGCCGGAAATCCTCTTTAATATGGTGCGCCCATGTGAGCGGCTGGCACAGTGTTACTAATCAGTGATGCTGATCCACCATGGAGGTCATTACTCCACCCGACGCCCCACTATGGGCAGTGACCAGCGCCCGCTCTGCACTGTACAAGTAATGGATGGAGGTTACCCCAAACTGGGAGGCGAGACTTTCGGCCGGGGGTCAGCGAGGACTGTAAATATCGCTTGTCAATTTGTTACCTATATAAACCTATAAATATATATAAATACATAGATCTATATAGAGGCACATATATACCGGAATATTTTTTATAAATGAGTTACTCCGTGTCGCCGTGGGAGGAGAGTGACGCGATAGAGGAGGGGTGAATACTGATGTACAGAATATGACGACTGGAAGCGATTATTTATTGTTCTATATGTAGGAAGATACAAAATTATATTAAAAAAACAAACATTTTGTTAACGAAAGAAATAATAAAAACTGTTTTGCAAAACTCAGACATTGAGACGGAGCTGCACTGAGACTTTATTCTCCTGTCCATATCTGGATTCACGTGATTGCACCAAATCTACAGGCGCCAGGGACGCAGCCGCCATCCGCTGGAGGCCGCGGACACATTGCTGCTATATGTGATATATTGTCCAATCCGAGATTAAGGCTGCGCTCTTACCCACATGGGGGCGCTCTCAGCCGTGTGTCACATCGGTAATACAATATCACTGTGTGATCAAGAACAGGATCCGATACTTCTCACAGTGGAGGGTTTGTTACAAGTGTCTCCAGTCCAGGCAATCCTCTGTGACTCTGCGCTGATACATTGTAACAATCAGTAGTGAGATTTGTGCTGCGGATGTTTTTGGCTCACAGAGGATTGTCTAGACTTCATACAGTAACACATACCGAATGGAATTGTCCTCACTGTCATTGGGAGGTGAGCGCCGCTGATGACATTGCATTGACAGGTGCCCGGCACGGCAGCATGGGCGCAGCCAACTGTGCAGCTGTGAACGGATGGCCATCAGCGCCGCTCACCCCCGAAGGACAAGGAGCATTATCGGAGAACATGTTTAAGTCCACATTGGTTTTTAGAATGTAAGCAAGAATGATCCCAATTACTGACAGCAAGCAGAGATCTTGAAAATGGTGAATTTCTCTTTATACATTGATGGATGGACATCATACTGGCAGAAGGCCTGAATTTTGTACATTTGTGTCATTCCCGAGTCCATCTGGCAGATTTACAACAATAGAGAGGAGAATGAGATTAGTGACCTGAAAGTGTCAAGAATGAGCCGAAATCTGTGTCATTACTGAGATGGCGCAGTGCAGAGGAGACTCGTGTTATATGCGGGGTAGTAAGGTGGGAAAGTCACCACTGTGGCTGCAATGAACGCTCCTACGGGGTTTCCATCACAGGTGTATAGTGATACGTCTCTCAGAGCTCTGATACTCATAGGGTTATTCCAATCTTCGTAAACTGGTAACATTTCAGCCATTCTTGAGATGTTAACACTTTTCTTTTGTTTACAGCTCATTTCCTTGGAAACCGACCGCCACTGCTAAACAGCAGCAGTTGTGCAGTGCGTACAAGCTCTCTTCTATTGAGCTTGTAAACACTGCACTGAAGCTGTGCAGGATCGCCGTTACCGCTCAAGCCCGGCCATCTTCAGCACACTGCTTATAAGACACAAAGCCGCAGAGGTCGGTCTCCTTGGCAATGAGTTGTAAGCAAAAGAAAAATAACAAAATCTCAAGAACGGCCTCAAATTTGAATGAGTAGTAAATTGCAAAAGTGATTGTTTTTACAATGTCCATCTAGGAAGATAGAAATAACCCTTGAAGAGACAAGAAAAGGAGGGCGATGGGAGCAGTAATGTCTGGCAGAACCAGAGCCAGCTGTAAAGGATGTGAACACCTTCGGAGACTTTCTTTTAAAGATTTGGGTATTTTTTGCATTTGGTTTTTATGAAATATTAATTGTCTTCTACAACCTGTATGTATAACTGTACATAGCAGTTACCAGTGAATCTGTCAGCGAGCTCGCTCTCTGGGGTGTAACTCTTATTTCTGTTCTCCCGAACTCTTCTAACCTGATTTATGACAAGCGCAGAGGAATTAAGAAGAAGAGAAAGAAGGAACGTACAGAAAAAAACAGAAACGGATGATAAGAATGGACATTAGTGTTTCCCTGTGGGAAGGACTCGCCGAGTGTGTTCGGGCTTTTCAGTGACTTTTAACCACTTTGGTTTTCTTAAAATGCCAAGTGGGGGTAAGAAGTGACCGCGCCATTCTTCTGGAGTTATCAACACTGTACTTTATAAGTCAGTGGGAAAGGTCGGCAGACATTTTTTTGAGAAGTTTGCAGTCATTTTTGCTTAAACTCCCACTCGAGGTTTCTTCTTTGTTGAATGAATTAAAAAAGAAAAAACGACAGCACAAAAACAACAATAAAACCTCCAAAACCCACTGCCGGCTAGAAGCGTTAAAAGTGTTACAGAAACAACCGTGAAATGCTACAAAAGACGCATCAGAAAAAATCACCAGTTTTCTTCGGCTTGAAAAGCTCGTCGGGCTCCCCTTAGTTTAGAAGATGTTGTGTGCAGTTGTGCACACATGCCGAGGGTTGTACCCCAGAGATGAGCTCACTGACAGATTCATAGGTAACTCATTCTGCAGCTTGCTACGTGCAGGAACACAGGGGAAGGAGAACATAAACCATATATAATATCTACAAATTGAAAAATACCATTTTTAACCAACAAATACCTGCTGACGGCACCACCCAGCATTAGCTCAGCATTGTCAGCCAGCTCTGCAGTCCCTATTCTGCTTTTACTTCCTAGAATATACCTCCAGAGCTGCAGTTACTATTCTGCTGTTACATCCTGTCTTATCCTCCAGTCACCTCCAGAGCTGCAGTCACTATTCAACTGTTACATCCTGTCTTATCCTCCAGTCACATTCAGAGCTGCAATCAGTATTCTGCTGTTACCTCATGTCTTATACTTCAGTCACCTCCAGAGCTGCAGTCACTATTCTGCTGTACATCATGTCTTATCCTCCACTCACCTCCAGAGCTGCACTCACTATTCTCCCGTTACATCATGTCTTATCCTCCAGTCACCTCCAGAGCTGCAGTCACTATTCAACTGTTACATCCTGTCTTATCCTCCAGTCACATTCAGAGCTGCAATCAGTATTCTGCTGTTACCTCATGTCTTATACTTCAGTCACCTCCAGAGCTGCAGTCACTATTCTGCTGTTACATCATGTCTTATCCTCCACTCACCTCCAGAGCTGCACTCACTATTCTCCTGTTACATCATGTCTTATCCTCCAGTCTCCTCCAGCGCTGCAGTCATTATTCTGCTGTTACACCATGTCTTATACTTCAATCACCTCCAGAGCTGCACTCACTATTCTGCTGTTACATCATGACTTATCCTCCAGTCACCTTCAGAGCTGCAATCACTATTCTGCCTTTACATTATGCCCTATATACCCTTCAGAGCTGCATTCTCTATTCTGCTTTTATATCCAAGCTTATAATTTATACAACTCCAGAGCTGCAGTCACTATTCTGCTGTATCATGTCACAGAAAAATGAATAGCGTGACAGAATAGTGAATGCAGCTCTGAAGGAGAAGAATAATACATGATATAACCTGGGAATGATGTGAGATTCTGTAAAGACAATGAGCCAACGTGTAGTGAAATGTGAAATTCAGGAGCAGCAGAATTGTGAATGCAGCTCTGGTGTTGACTTAATGAGGAGTCAAGATGTAAGTTAGTATTGGTATAGCAGAACAGTGAATTGTGGGGTCTTGAAGTCTAGATGTTAATAGGAAATCAGCAGAACTGTGAATGCAGCTGTGGAGGTGACTCAAGGATAAGACATCATGCACTTGAAGAATTATAAATGCTGCTCCTTAAGCAAATGAAGTGCAGCACATGATGCTCTTAGGTCAGTAAAGCAAAGTATTTACAAAGTAGCTGACGTGTTCTGAGGTCCAGCCCTGATCTGACACGGTGTATGGGAACCACTGCTCATACCGACTGTCAATTGTGACAAAGGAGCTGACAAGTCGCGGCCTTATGAGACCCCACAATGCAGCAATGTAGCTGTGTAGCTTCCCCCATAGTCACCCAGCCTGCAAATGCACTAACAGGACTGCACATTAGTGAGGAGCCCGGGGGCGACTATGACAATGCATCACGATGAATGGAATATTTACCCTGTTCTATGGTTTGCACTTTATAAACTGTGAAGTATAATGCGTTCCGTTAGGTTTTTACTCCTTATTATTCTTATTAAACACCAAAGCACTAACCTGGCCGGTGTGCAATCCATGTACAGTGTATAGACCAGTACACACCAGTGTTCCCAGTGTAAATATCATACTCCACATTCTAGCAGCAATATGACCATGAAACCAAACTGCATCAGACTGTTGGGAAGCATTGGCAGGCCTCTGTGTAATGTAGCGCTACTCCACCAGAGGGCGCTCTTCCTGTGTACTGATCGACAATGGCAGAACTGTTACTTTGTAAACATTCAGAATAGTTTTTCATTCTTTTTTTTGTTGAGTGATGGGGGGTTGGGAGGGCGTAAATCCTATATTGTCACGAGAGCGTGGTGTGTCTTGCGCATGTCAGGTCATAATGTTTACTTTAAGTGATGACCATGAATAATGACGACACTACATTCACGCCATTATTGTTTCATGTCATTATTATATATTATTATTATACTTTTTTAATCGCTACCATGTGTACCCAATAAACTGATTAAAGGGGAACTTATGTCTTCTTTTCTTGGTTACGGACGCGGAGTCTGGTGGTGCACAGTTTTGTCAACCTTTTCCGGATTTTACTAGAATTTCAGTTTGGCTAGAAAGGATCATTCAGATGGAGGACAGGATAGTCATAGCAGGAAACACTTTACTTGGTTCATCTGCATGGCACATTTACCACCTTCAAAATGTAGAATGTAATAGTACATCTGACGCTGACTCTGTGTGTTTGGCACAGGATCAGGAGCTGTGTATATAGCTGTCATTCGCCTATAACATCAGCGATAGGATCCTGAGCTGTGAATGTAGCCAACATCTACCTATAACAGCAGCGACCGGAACTTTTGTCTCATCTGACCAAAGAACATTCTTCCAAAACGTTTTAGGCTTTTTCAGGTAAGTTTTGGCAAACTCCAGCCTGGCTTTTTTATGTCTCGGGGTAAGAAGTTGGGTCTTCCTGGGTCTCCTACCATACAGTCCCTTTTCATTCAGACGCTGACGGATAGTACGGGTTGACACCGTTGTACCCTCGGACTGCAGGGCAGCTTGAACTTGTTTGGATGTTAGTGGAGGTTCTTTATCCAACATCCGCACAATCTTGCATTGAAATCTCTTGTCAATTTTTCTTTTCCAGCCACATCTAGGGAGGTTAGCCACAGTGCCATGGGCTTTACACTTCTTGATGACACTGCGCATGGTAGACACAGGAACATTCACGTCTTTGGAGATGGACTTGTAGCCTTGAGATTGCTCATGCTTCCTCACAATTTGGTTTCTCAAGTCCTCAGACAGTTCTTTGGTCTTCTTTCTTTTCTCCATGCGCAATGTGGTACACACAAGGACACAGGACAGAGGTTGAGTCAACTTTAATCCATGTCAACTGGCTGCAAGTGTGATTTAGTTATTGCCAACACCTGTTAGGTGCCACAGGTAAGTTACAGGGGCTGTTAATTACACAAATTAGAGAAGCATCACATGATTTTTCGCACAGTGCCAATACTTTTGTCCACCCTCTTTTTTATGTTTGGTGTGGAAATATATCCAATTTGGCTTTAGGACAATTCTTTTTGTGTTTTTTCATTTAAGACAAATTAAATGAAGATAATAATACCAAAGAATTTGTGTTTGCAATCATTTTCAGGAAGAAACTGAGTATTATCTGACAGAATTGCCGGGGTGTCAATACTTTTGGCCATGACTGTATGAGATGTGTATATAGCCGTCATCCACCTGTAACAGCAGCGACTGGAGCCGGAGCTGTGTGTATAGCAAGGATCTGCCTGTAATAGCAGTGACTGGGGTCTGAGCTGCGTATATGGCTGTCATCCACCTGTAACAGCAGCGACCGGAGCCTGAGCTGTGTATATAGCTGTCATCTACCTGTAACAGCAGCAACCGGAGCCTAAACTGTGTATATACCTTGTGTCAATCTGTAACAGCAGCGACCGGAGCCTGAGCTGGTCCCACACAAGGGTCAATCAACATATTATCAAACATTGTTCAATGGTCTCTGTATTGCAGACAATAAGAAGTAGGAGCTGATATAAGAGGCAAACAGCATCCATTAAAAAATAAAATTTTAACACTCATATGACAACAGACTATGGTTTTTGACCAACTGAAAATAAATGTCTGTATAATTAAGATTACCTGATGTGTCGTCACAGACGGCATCTGTCTGTAACAGCAGCAACCAGAGTCTGAGCTGTGTATAAAGCCGGCATCTGCCTGTAACAGCAGCGAACGGAGTCTGAGCTGTGTATATAGCTTTCATTTGCCTGTAACAGCAGCGACCGAAGCCTGAGCAGCATATATAGCCGGCATCATTCAGTATCAGCAGCGACCGGAGCCAGAGTTGTGTATATCGCTGTCATCTGCCTGTAACAGCAATGACCAAAGCCTGAGCTGTGTATGTCTAGCACCTGCATGTAACAGCAGCAAACTAAGCCTGAGCTGTGTATATAACCGGCATCTGACAGTAACAGCAGCAACTGGAGTCTGAGATGTGTATATAGGCGTTATCTACCTGTAACAACAGCGACCGGAGCCTGAGCTGGTCACAGATAATGGTCAATCAACATATTATCAAACATTGTTCAATGACTCTGCATCACTGTATTACAGATAATAAACTGTAAGAGCTGATATAAGAGGCAAACAGCAGCCATTCAAAAATAAACTATTAACACTCATATGACAACAGTCTACGGTCCATGACCAACTAAAAATAGATAAACACCCGAAATGTTTCCAACCTCAAATCCGTGCCCTTCACGCCCACCCTGCTCCCCCTCTCTTGATCACTCTGAAATGCCAGCTCCATCTGCAATAAACTCCATGTGATTCACGACCTCTTTACCTCTCGCAATTTTTCCTTCCTTGGCCTCACTGAAACATGGCTGACACCCTCTGACACCGCCTCCCCTGCTGCACTATGCTATGGCAGCCTAAACTTCACCCACACTCTTCGCCCTGGCAACAGACATGGAGGAGGAGTGGGCCTTCTCCTTTCTTCCAACTGCACCTTCAACCCAATCCCACCTCTTCCCTCCCTCATCCTCCCCTCTTTTGAAGTCCACTCTGTCCGCATCTACTCTCCCTACAACCTCCAAGTGGCTGTCATATACCAATCTCCAGGCCCAACCACTGCTTTCATCGACCAATTCTCTACCTGGCTTCTTCACTTTCCCTCTGCAGACATTCCCACCATCATCATGGGTGACTTCAACATCCCCATTGACACCCACCAGTCAGCAGTCTTAAAACTCCTGTCCCTTACTTCATTCTTTGGACTTACTCAGTGGTCCTCCTCAGCCACCCACACAGATGGACACATATTAGCCCTGGTCTTCACCCATCTCTGCTCCCTATCTAACTTCACAACCTCCCCTCTCCCTCTATCTGATTACCATCTACTCACTTTCTCATCCCTGTCCTACTCACCTGTCACCCATGTCCAGCAACACACGCACCCCCGCAGAAACCTTACACATCTAGACACTTGCACACTCTCTGACTCTATCCTACCACTGTCCTCCATATCTTCATGACACAGACACTGCCACTAGTTTCTACAATTCCACTCTTGCATCAGCCATCGACTCGGTCGCCCCTGTCATGCATAACATAGTGGGACGAATCAATAGACAACCCTGGCACAATAACATCACTAAAAAGCTTTGGCAAGCATCCAGAATTGCTGAACGGCGCTGAAAGAAAACGCATTCACAACACGACTTCACTGCACTCAAACAAGCAACACTTGCATTCAAATCAGCTCTCACCTCTGCTAAACAGGCCTTCTTTACATCCCTTGTATCTTCCCTATCCCACAACCCTAAACAGTTGTTCAATACCTTTAACTCCCTCCTCCACCCACCACTACCCCCTCCAACTTCTCTAATCTCTGCTGAAGACTTCACCACGCACTTCAAAAACAAGATAGATCAAACACGACAAGTCTTTATTATTCAACCACCACAACCCCTTTGTATACCAGACCAATGCCCAAACCCCATAATCTCCTTATCCAACATCACTCAAGGGGAGCTTGCTCATCTTCTCTCCAAATCACACCTCACCACTTGTGCACTCGACCCCATCCCATCCCACCTCCTCCCCAACCTTGCCACCACTCTAGCCCACCTCTTCAACCTATCACTAACTTCCAGTACCTTCCTTTCTGCTTTCAAACATGCCACAATCACGCCTATCCTCAAAAAGCCAACCCTTAACCCAACCGCTATGTCCAGCTATCGCCCAATATCGCTGCTCCCATTCGCTTCCAAACTCCTGGAGCAGCACGTCCACACTTAACTTTCCTCCCATCGCTCATCTAACCTGCTCTTCAACAATCTACAATCTGGTTTCCGCCCCCATCACTGTACTGAGACAGCCCTGACCAAAATTACTAACGACCTACTTACAGGCAAAGTGAACGGACAATACTCTATACTCCTGCTCCTAGACCTGTCCTCTGCCTTCGACACAGTTGACCACTGCCTCCTACTACAGATCCTCTCTTCCTTTGGCATCAAAGACCTCACCCTATCCTGGATCTCCTCATACCTCTCCAACCGCACATTCAACGTCTCCCACTCCCACACTACCTCCTCATCCCACCCTCTCTCTGTTGGAGTCCCCCAAGGCTCTGTTCTAGGACCCCTACTCTTCTCAATCTATACACTTGGCCTGGGGCAACTCATAAAGTCCCACGGATTCCAGTACCACCTTTATGCCGATGATAATCAGATCTACCTCTCTGGCCCAGACGTCACCTCTGTGATCTCCAAAATCCCGGAGTGTCTATCAGCCATATCCTCTTTCTTCTCCTCCCACTTCCTCAAACTGAATGTGGACAAATCTGAAGTGATCATCTTTCCCCAATCTCACAGATCTCCCTCACCCGACCTATTTATAACAATTGACGACATCACGATTTCCCCCATACCGGAGGTCCACTGCCTCGGAGTAACCCTCGACTCTGCCCTATCCTTCAAACCGCACATCCAAGCTCTCTCCACCTCCTGCCGCCTCCAGCTCAAAAATATTTCCAGAATCTGTCCCTTCCTCAACCCTCACTCTACTAAAATGCTTGTACATGACCTCATCATCTCCCGTCTCGACTATTGTAACATCCTTTTCTGTGGCCTCCCTGCTAACACCCTCGCACCTCTCCAGTCCATCCTTAACTCTGCTGCCCGACTAATTCATCTCTCTCCTTGCTACTCCTCCACGTCTCCCCTCTGCAAATCTCTTCACTGGTTCCCACTCTTTCATCGTATCCAATTCAAATTACTAATACTGACCTACAAGGCCATCTATAACATGTCTCCTCCATATATCTCTGAACTAATCTCCTGATATCTTCCCTCACGTAATCTCCGATCCTCCCAAGACCTCCTCTCCTCCACACTTATTCGCTCCTCACCCAACCGCCTCCAAGACTTCTCCCAAATAGCCCCCATCCTCTGGAATTCTTTGCCCCAACACATCCGGCTATCAAACACACTCAGATCCTTCAGACAGAACCTGAAAACCCATCTCTTCAGGAAAGCCTACAGCCTGCAATGATTCCCACTGCCTCCTCACCACTACTGGATCTACCGCCTCACCATCACTGGTTTTTCAGCTGCAGGGACAGGACGACTGGTTGCAACTGAAGGAAACACGAATGCGGCCAGGTACAGAGATATCCTGGATGAAAACCTCTTCCAGAGTGCTCTGGACCTCAGACTTGGCCATAGGTTCACATTCCAACAAGACAATGACCCTAAGCCCACAGCTAAAATAACAAAGGAGTGGCTACAGAACAACTCTGTGACCATTCTTGACTGGCCCAGCCAGACCCCTGACCTAAACCCAATTGAGCATCTCTGGAGAGACCTGAAAATTACTTTCCACCAACGTTCACCATCCAACCTGACCGATCTGGAGAGGATCTGCAAGGAAGAATGGCAGAGGATCCCCAAATCCAGATGTGAAAAACTTGTTGCATCATTCCCAAGAAGACTCATGGCTGTACTAGCTCAAAAGGGAGCTTCTTCTCAATACTGAGCAAAGGGTCTGAATACTTATGACCATGTGATATTTCAGTTTTTCTTTTTTAATATATTTATAAAAATTTCTCTTTCTGTTTTTTTTCAGTCAAGATGGGGTGCAGAGTGTACATTAATGAGAAAAAATGAACTTTTTTAATTTACCAAATGGCTGCAATGAAACAAACAGTGAAAAATGTAAAGTGGTCTGAATACTTTCCGTACCCACTGTATGTCTCCAGACTTTGGTTTAGGTGTTCAGTCTAATTATTAGGCCGGGGTCACACTAGCGGTGAATATGGACGAGTGCTATGCGATAAAACATCGCATAGCACTCGGACCAGTATTCATCTATGGGGCAGTTCCCATCAACATTTTTTTTCTCGGCCGTTTTCAACGTTCGAGTGAAATCACTGCATGCTTCGATTGTCCCCGACACTCGGCCAAGTCTTAGCTCACTCGCAAACATATAAGCCTATGGGTGCGAGTGAGATAACGCACATCACTCGGATTTCATCGGAGTGATGTGCGATATACAGTACGCTGACCACGGCAATGGAGGAGATGCAGAAATTAATTTCTCCGCCTCCTCCACAGGTGTGCTCCGATCTTCTCTGTGTGACAGGCTTGGTGCACAGACGCATGACACTCGGCTCCTGCTTGCAGCAGAGCAGGGGCCGAGGGTCATTAGCATATCGCATCTGATATTCTCGCATCGGATGCCATACACCAGTCTGACCTCGGCCTTAGTTTGAAGATGGAACGCCGAAGAAAGGGAGAGATGCATTCCTAAATGAGAACAAAAGGCCCTCCAAAATTTAGATACAAATTGGTTCCCCCAATCTAACACCACATCGGAGGAAACCCCCTGAAGCTTCACGATCTCAGTGACGAACACACGACCCAGGGTCTTGGCGTTAGAGAGAGCAGGTAAAGCAATGAAGAGCGCCATTTTACTAAACCTATCCACCACAACTAATATAACCATTTTACCAGAGGACGAAGGAAGATCCGTAATGAAATCCATGGATAAATGAGTCCATGGTCGGTCAGAAATGGTAATGGAAAAAGAGCCCCAGACAGACAAGTGTGCAGAATCTTGGAACACGCACAGACACTACATGAGATCACAAAGTCAACTACATCCTTACGCAGCCTTTGCCACCAAAAACGAAGAGAAAGGAAGTCCAAGGTCGCCTTAAGACCTGGGTAACCAGCCAGAGCCGAGTCATGATGTGTCTTCAAAATTTTGAGATGCAGATGAACAAATACAAACAATTTCCCTGAAGGACCAGCAGGGGTGTCCCCCTGAGCCTTCAATACATCACTCTCAAGATCAGAACACACTGCGGAGATGAGCACCCCTTCTTGTAAAACAGGGACAGCATCATCAGTACTCCTACCCCCCAGAGAATCTCCAAGACAAAGCATCTGCTTTGACATTCTTAATCCCAGGACAGTCATACACACGATCGGGAGGCAGTTCTTGACACATCTTTTCAGAGAACACTTCCTCAAAATCGGGCAAAAAAGATGGAGTGATTTTAGTGGAGACACTAGAGATAGTAGTACCTACGCAAGTATTTTTTGCAAAAATCACTCCACTTAACTATTTGTCTGGACTGCCAGTCTATAACCAGATTAAGTTTCGTAAACCAGGGAAGACCCACCATAATAGTAGGGAGACCGTCCAAGATATAACAAGAAAGGAGCTCCCTGTGAAGAGCCCCTATACGCAGCTTCACACCATGCACTACTTGCGTAACATTTCCCTGACCAAGAGGAGCAGAGTCAATTGCAAGTACAGTGGGTTCGGAAAGTATTCAGACCTCTTTAAATTTTTCACTCTTTGTTTCATTGCATCCATTTGGTAAATTCAAAAAAGTTCATTTTTTTCTCATTAATGTAAACTCTGCACCCCACCTTGACTGAAGAAAACAGAAATAGAGAAATGTTTGCAAATTTATTAAAAAAGAAAAACTGAAATATCACATGGTCATAGGCATTTGCTCAGGATTGAGTAGAAGCAGCCTTTTGAGCTAGTACAGCATGAGTCTTCTTGGGAATGATGCAACAAGTTTTTCTCACCTGGCTTTGGGGATCCTCAGCCATTCTTCCTTGCAGATCCTCTCCAGATCCATCAGGTTGGATGGTGAACGTTGGTGGAAAGTAATTTTCAGGTCATTCCAGAGATGCTCAATTATTTAGGTCAGGGCTCTGGCTGGGCCAGTCAATAATGATCACAGAGTTGTACTGAAGCCACTCCTTTGTTATTTTAGCTGTGTGCTTAGAGTCATTGTCTTGTTGAAAGGTGCACCTTCGGCCAAGTCTGAGGTCCAGGGCACTCTGGAAGAGGTTTTCATCCAGGATATCTCTGGACTTGGCCACATTCATGTTTCCTTCAATTGCAACCAGTTGTCGTGTCCCTGCAGCTGAAAACACCCCCATATCATGATGCTGCCACCACCATGTTTCACTGTTGGGATTGTATTGGGCAGGTGATGAGCAGTGCCTGGTTTTCTCCACACATACCGCTTAGAATTATCACCATAAAGTTCTATCGTCGTCTCATCAGACCAGAGAATCTTATTTCTCATAGTCTGGGAGTTCTTCATGCTTGTTTTTTTTTAGCAAACTCTATGCGGGCTTTCATATGTCTTACACTGAGGAGAGGCTTCCATCGGGCCACTCTGAAATAAAGGCCCAACTGGTGGAGAGCTGCAGTGATTGTTAACTTTGTGGAACTTTCACCCAGCTCCCTACTGCATCTCTGGAGCTCAGCCACAGTGATCTTGGGGGTCTTCTTTACCTGTCTCACCAAGGCTCTTCTTCCACGATTGCTCAGTTTGGCTGGACGGCAAGGTCTAGAAAGACTTCTGGTGGTCCAAAACTTCTTTCATTTAAGGATTATGGAGGCCACAGTGCTCTTTGAAACTTTGAGTACTGCAGAAATTATTTTGTAGCCTTGGCCAGGTCTGAGCCTTGACACAATTCTGTCTCTGAGCTCCTTGGCCAGTTCCTTTGACCTCATGATTCTCATTTGGTCTGACATGCACTTTGAGGTCTTATATAGACAGGTGTGTGTCTTTACAAGTCAAGGCAACACAGCTGGACTCCAATGAAGAAGTAGAACCATCTCAAGGAGGATGACAAGGAAATGGACAGAATGTGCCTTAAATATATGTGTCTGAGCAAAGCATCTGAATACTTATGACCATGTGATATTTCAGTTTTTCTTTTTTAACAAATTTGCAAAAATTTCTACATTTCTGTTTTTTTCAGTCAAGATGGGGTGCAGAATGTACATTAATGAGAAAAAAAATGAATCTTTTTTGAATTTATTAAATGGATGCAATGAAACAAAGAGTGAAAAATTTGAAGGGATCTTAATACTTTATGAACCCACTGTATTGGGACAGGGGACAGGTTTTATCAGAAAAGTACATGTAAGACCAAGGTCCTGTGCAAACCGAGCATCCACTATATTGGCTTCCGTCCTACTATCCAAGAGGATGGATATTTTCTCAGGTAAGAAAAACTGAGCTACATATGTGGAGGAGACATGTACACCCAGGTGGTTATCCTCTACACAACCTGGGGTTAGAAGTTTTCAGACGACTTTTTGTGCTTTGGTAAAGAAGGACAGACCCCAATGAAATGCCGAAACACGCCCTGACAAAACTGACTCCTAAGAGCAGGATCGTTCCACCGGGTATTAGTGCCTCTGAGCAGAATTCCTCTGCCGTACAGTCTCCCTGCTTGAACTTACTTAGCTTAGACTCAGCAACGGAGACACGGTCCGGATCATCATACACGAGGCCTAGAGGCTCAAAAAAACCATTAACCAACAAAAAAAACAGTGAATCTGCCGGAAATGAAAAGGTCCAAGATTGAGCATCTCCTTGAAGGAGAGCAAAAACAATCCCAACCCGTTGCTCCTCACTCCCACATGAACGAGGACAAGGTCTAAAATAAAGCTTGCAGGCTTCACATAACACCATAAATTTATCCCATTCCCCAGTAAACCTATCCGGAAGGGCCACCTTAAGTTCCGATTCAGCCTGACTGCCCACCAGACCCTCAGTCTGCTGCTGTGAGATCCTAAATTGCAGGTCTGACACTTCAAGCGACAGGTCCTGCAATGGTTTGGCAAGGACTATAATGGGATCCATACTAGGATACAAAAGGTCTGGGCCAATAATAATGTCAAGTAGGGCAGTGGGGGCCTCATACTGTCCCTGGAAGTGGGACCACAACTATCCCTCTCCAGGGGTACTCTTCATGGTAGAGAGGCCTGAGTCTCTGACCTCACTTTGCTCCAGTTAATCCCTGGTATATCCCCTCCCCAACACCATGAGGAATGGGACAGAAATGTAATGTGAACAAGACACAAAGACAAAAAAAGGGATAACAGAAAACCTCCATCATACAAAAGCACCAACCAACTATAAGGAGGACAACTATAGGACAGAGAGGAATAAACTGAATGGGAAAAAGGACCAAGAGATAAACACACACGTACTACAGAACACCTCTACAACAACTTCTCTCCATACACAGCTTTAACACACAGCATCGGAAGACGAATCTCCAGTACCAACAACGAACTCCTATTCAGCACAGTGTCTCTGAACAGCACGAAATCAGAGCTTTCACCGGCATGACAGGGAGGGTCTGACCAGGTTTTATAGGAAGAGTTATCAACCAGATCAGAAGCAGCTGAAATGGAGCTGCATGCTTCTGACCAGCATAGAAAGGGTCGGTAACCTCTTCAGCATACAAGGAAACCAAATTAATTTAACATGGGATCTAAACACAGGCTAAATGGAAGATATGCGATTCACAATGCATAGTAATCCTCTACCCCCAGATCACCCAGGTGGGCATGACACACTCGCAACATAGAGCGGTCCCGAGAGCATGCGTTCACTAGCTCCATCCCGAGGATGTGCGGTTACTATGTGAGGTGCTGGAGATATCCCAAGAGCGTGTGGTTACTGTGTGAGGTGCTGGAGATGTCCCGAGAGCGTGCGGTTATGGTGTGAGGTGCTGGAGGCCTCCCGGGAGCATGCGGTTACTATGTGAGGTGCTGGAGACATCCCGAGAGCGTGTGGTTAATATGTGAGGTGCTGATGACTTCCAGAGAGAGTACAGTTATTGTGTGAGGTGCTGGAGACGACCCAGGACCGTGCGGTGACTGTGTGAGGTAATGGAGACGTCCCAGGAGCATGCGGTGACAGCATGAGGTGCTGGAGACGTCCCAAGAGCTTGCGGGGACGCTGAGAAGTGATGGGAGATGTCTCGGAAGCGTGTGGTGATGGTGTGAGGAGCTGGAGACGTCCTGGGAGTGTGCGGTCATGCTGTGAGATGTTGGAGATGTCTCAGAAGCGTGCAGTGATGGTGTGAGGAGCTGGAGAAGTCATAGGAGTGTGCGGTGACAGTGTGAGGTGTTGGCGATGTCCCGGGAGTGTGCGGTGACAGTGTGTGAGGAGCGGGAGACATCCCGGGAGTGTGCGGTGACGGTGTGAGGAGCTGGAGACATCCTGGGAGTGTGCGGTGACGGTGTGAGGTGCTGGAGATGTTTCGGGAATGTGCAGTGATGGAGTGAGGAGCTAGAGACGTCCCGGGAGTGTGTGGTGACAGTGTGAGGTGCTAGAGACGTTTTTGGAACATGCGGTGATGGTATGAGGTGCTGGAGACGTCCCGGGAGTGTGCGGTGATGCTGTGTGTTGGATACGTCTCGGGAGCGTGCAGTGACTCTGTGAGGTACTGGTGACGTCTCATTACACTGTGTTCCAAATTATTATGCAAATGATATTTTTCTATGATTTTCCTAAATAGTCAGTACAAATGACAGTCAGTCTAATAAAAGTCATCACCCGTTAGAGTATGCATCAAATTTTATTGAAGAAACCTCCCAATGATAACAGTATAATCTCCAAAATGAATAAAAACTCAAATTGCACTGTTCCAAATTATTAGGCACAGTAGAATTTCTAAACATTTGATCTGTTTTAAAGAACTGAAAATGTTCATTTGTGGAATTTGCAGCATTAGGAGGTCACATTCACTGAACAAAAAAGCTATTTAACTCCAAAACATCCTAACAGGCCAAGTTACATGCTATCATAGGAACCCTTCTTTGATATCACCTTCACAATTCTTGCATCCATTGAACTTGGGAGTTTTTGGAGAGTTTCTGCTTGTATTTCTTTGCATGAAGTCGGAATAGCCTCCCAGAGTTGCTGTTTTGATGTGAACTGCCTCCCTCATAGATCTTTTGCTTGATGATACTCCAAAGGTTCTCTACAGGGTTGAGGTCAGGGGAAGATGGTGGCCACACCATGAGTTTATCTCCTTTTATGCCTATAGCAGTCAATGACTCAGAGGTATTTTTTGCAGCATGAGATGGTGCATTGTCATGCATGAAGAGGATTTTGCTCCTGAAAGCACATTTCTGCTTTTTATACCATGGAAGACAGCTGTTAGTCAGAAACTCTATATACAGTACTTTGTAGAGGTCATTTTCACACCTTCAGGAACCTTAAAGAGCCCTACCAGCTGTTTCCCCATGATTCCAGCCCAAAACATGACTCCTCCTCCTCCTTGCTGAAGTCGCAGCCTTGTTGGGACATAGTGGCCATCCACCAACTATCCATATGGACCATCTAGGGTTGCTCGACACTCATCAGTAAACAAGACTGTATGAAAAATAGTCTTCATGTATGTCTGGGCCCACTGCTACAATTTCTGCTTGTGAACACTGTTTAGGGGTGGCCGAATAGTAGATTTATGCACCACAGCAAGCCTTTGAATGATCCTACACCATGAGGTTCGAGGGACTCCAGAGGCACCAGCAGCTTTAAATATCTGTTTGCTGGTTTGTAATGGCTTTTTAGCAGCCACTCTCTTAATCCGATGAACTTGCCTGGCAGAAACCTTCCTCATTCTGCCTTTATCAGCACAAACATGTCTGTGCTCAGAATCAACCACAAATCTCTTAACAGTACGATGGTCACGTTTAAATTTTTGGGAAATATCTAATGTTTTCATCTCTTGACCAAGGCATTGCACTATTTGATGCTTTTCAGCAGCAGAGAGGTCTTTTTCCTAAATTCCTTGAAACCTGTGCCCTGCTTAATAATGTGGAACATCATTCTTAAGTAATTTTCCTTTAATTGGGCTCACCTGGTAAGCTAATTATCACAGGAATTTGAGATTGATTTCAGTGATCCAAAGAGCCCTGATACACAATACCATCTATGAGTTTATTTGAAAAACAAAAAATTACATCTTTATGACACTTAAATCCAATTTGCATAATAATTTGGAACGCAGTGGTGTGCGGTCACGGTGTGAGGAGCTGGAGATGTCCCGGGAATATGCAGTGATGGTGTGAGGAGCTACAGACGTCCCGGGAGTGTATGGTGACAGTGAGAGGTGCTGGAGACGTTCCAGGAACGTGCAGTGATGGTGTGAGGTGCTGGAGACGTCCCGGGAGCGTGCGGTGACGCTGTGAGGTATTGGAGACGTCTAGTTAGTGTGCAGTGACGCTGTGAGGTACTGAAGACGTCTCGGTAGTGTGCAGTGACGCTGTGAGGTACTGGAGATGTCTCGGTAGTGTGCGGTGACGCTGTGAGGTACTGGAGACG
Organism: Dendrobates tinctorius; assembly: GCF_039654945.1. NCBI lineage: Eukaryota > Metazoa > Chordata > Amphibia > Anura > Dendrobatidae > Dendrobates > Dendrobates tinctorius. The sequence continues at coordinate 23,929,956 of NW_027361782.1, read as the reverse complement.
TCTCGGTAGTGTGTGGTGACGGTGTAAGGAGTTGGAGATGTCCCGAGAATATGCAGTGATGGTGTGAGGAGCTACAGACGTCCCGGGAGTGTGTGGTGACAGTGCGAGGTGCTGGAGATGTCCCGGGAATGTGCGGTGACGCTGTGAGTTGTTGGAGACGGCTCGGGAGTGTGCGGTGACGCTGTGAGGTACTGGTGACATCTCGGTAGTGTGCAGTGACGGTGTGAGGAGTTGGAGATGTCCCGGGAATATGCAGTGATGGTGTGAGGAGCTACAGACGTCCCGGGAGTGTGTGGTGACAGTGCGAGGTGCTGAAGACGTTCCGGGAATGTGCAGTGACGCTGTGAGGTGTTGGAGTCGACTCGGGAGTGTGCAGTGACACTGTGAGGTACTGGTGACGTCTTGGTAGTGTGCAGTGACGGTGTGAGGAGCTGGAGATGTCCCGGGAATATTCAGTGATGGTGTGAGGAGCTACAGACATCCCGGGAGTGTATGGTGACAGTGAGAGGTGCTGGAGACGTTCCAGGAACGTGCAGTGATGGTGTGAGGTGCTGGAGACGTCCCGGGAGCGTGCGGTGACGCTGTGAGGTATTGGAGACGTCTAGTTAGTGTGCAGTGACGCTGTGAGGTACTGAAGACGTCTCGGTAGTGTGCAGTGACGCTGTGAGGTACTGAAGACGTCTCGGTAGTGTGCGGTGACGCTGTGAGGTACTGGAGACGTCTCGGTAGTGTGTGGTGACGGTGTAAGGAGTTGGAGATGTCCCGAGAATATGCAGTGATGGTGTGAGGAGCTACAGACGTCCCGGGAGTGTGTGGTGACAGTGCGAGGTGCTGGAGATGTCCCGGGAATGTGCGGTGACGCTGTGAGGTGTTGGAGACATCTCGGGAGCGTGCGGTGAAGCTGTGAGGTACTGGTGACGTCTCGCTAGTGTGCGGTGACGGTGTGAGAAGTTGGAGATGTCCCGGGAATATGCAGTGATGGTGTGAGGAGCTACAGACGTCTCGGGAATGTGTGGTGACAGTGCGAGGTGCTGGAGACGTCCCGGGAATGTGTGGTGACGCTGTGAGGTGTTGGAGACGGCTCGGGAGTGTGCGGTGACGCTGTGAGGTACTGGTGACATCTCGGTAGTGTGCGGTGACGGTGTGAGGAGTTGGAGATGTCCTGGGAATATGCAGTGATGGTGTGAGGAGCTACAGACGTCCCGGGAGTGTGTGGTGACAGTGCGAGGTGCTGAAGACGTTCCGGAAATGTGCGGTGACGGTGTGAGGAGCTACAGACGTCCCGGGAGTGTGCGGTGACGGTGTGAGGTGCTGGAGATGTCCCGGGAATATGCAGTGATGGTGTGAGGAGCTACAGACGTCCTGGGAGTGTGTGGTGACAGTGAGAGGTGCTGGAGACGTTCCGGGAACGTGCAGTTACGGTGTGAGGTGCTGGAGACGTCTCGGTAGTGTCCGGTGATGCTGAGGTACTGGAGACGTCTCGGTAGTGTGCGGTGACGGTGTGAGGAGCTGGAGATGTCCCGGGAATCTGCAGTGATGGTGTGAGGAGCTAGAGACATTCCGGGAGTGTTTGGTGACAGTGCAAAGTGATGGAGACGTTCCGGGAATGTGCAGTGACGGTGTGAGGAGCTTGAGACGTCCCGGGAGTGTGCGGTGACGGTGTGAGGTGCTGGAGATGTCCCGGGAATATGCAGTGATGGTGTGAGGAGCTACAGACGTCCTGGGAGTGTGTGGTGACAGTGAGAGGTGCTGGAGACGTTCCGGGAACGTGCAGTTACGGTGTGAGGTGCTGGAGACGTCCAGGGAGCGTGCGGTGACGCTGTGAGGTATTGGAGACGTCTCGGTAGTGTGCGGTGATTCTGTGAGGTACTGGAGACGTCTCGATAGTGTGCGGTGACGGTGTGAGGAGCTGGAGACGTCCCAGGAGTGTTTGGTGACAGTGAGAGGTGCTAGAGACGTTACGGGAACGTGCAGTTACGGTTGTGAGGTGCTGGAGACGTCTCGGTAGTGTGCGGTGACGGTGTGAGGAGCTGGAGATAGCCTGGGAATGTGAAGTGATGGTGTGAGGAGCTAGAGACATGCCGGGAGTGTGTGATGACAGTGTGAAGTGATGGAGACTTTCCGGGAATGTGCACTGACGGCATGAGGAGCTTGAGACGTCCCGGGAGTGTGCAGTGACGGTGTGAGGTGTTGGAGACGTCCCAATATTTTCGTTATCTCTGATTATAACGGATCAGGTAGATGAAAAATCGCACTGAACGCACAAAAGGCCATGGATGGCCGGACTCTGATGTGCGTGCGTTCTCTGTGATCAGCCCTCCTAGGCTCAGACTGACATAACTGCGGCCATGAGCAACATCCGAGGAGCGAATAATCCAGAACATACAGCAAATAGTTAACGCGGGGTACCGGACTGGTGACACAACCTCTGCTGTCAGCGGCCACTAATCCCGCCTCCTGCCGTGAGTGACAGCTCAACCCGGTGACGTCATCAGTCGGCGTCGCGCTGACAGGAGATTTGGTCCGTGCTGCTTTCCGTACTGACCTGTCTCCGACCCCGTGCGCAGGAGGAAGAGGGGAGGGGGGCCCATGGTGTCCAAGGTGAGTGTAGGAACCTAGACAGACTGTGCAGCCGGGGGCGGGAATGCTGGGATTTGTAGTTCCGTCACTGTAATATCATTGTGGTGTGTATATCTCACCTCTACAGACAGTTACAGTACAGTGGAGATACTTCATAGACCCATGTGAAGTGTATAGTTCAGAGCTCTCACCCCATCATGCAGTGCGGCTGTCACTGCTCTCCTCACATTACAGCACCAAGGAGAAGTGATGGAGATCACAAGACGAAGACGGCACGGATCTGCGGGAGATGGAATCAACAGGATCACGACCTCTGGATTCATCCAGTCCTGAGTCTGAGCTTTGTGCAGAAATCTTGGCACCTCCGGCCTTGGCTGCCATCGCTGAGGTCAATGGTCGCCTGAGAAAGGAAATCATCATGATCAGCTGCCAGCAGCTCCTGTGTGATCACGGACCATTGACCCCCGATGTACTCGATGGAGACAAGTTAGGTTCCGCTGCCGGCAGCTCCTGTGTGATCACTGGCCAATAACCCCCTATGTCAGTGATTGTGAACCTTTCTGAAACTGAGTGCCCAAACTGCAACCTAAAACCCAATTATTTATGACGAAGTGCTGACATGTGCCAAATGCCCCATCATGATCCCCTTCATGTAGAAATATGCCCATCATGATCCCCTTCATGTAGAATTTTGCCCCATCATGATCCCCTTCATGTAGAAATATGCCCCATCATGATCCCCTTCATGTAGAAATATGCCCCATCATGATCCCCTTCATGTAGCAATATGTCCCATCATGATCCCCTTCATGTAGCAATATGCCCCATCATGATCCCCCTTCATGTAGCAATATGCCCCATCGTGATCCCCCTTCATGTAGCAATATGCCCCATCGTGATCCCCCTTCATGTAGCAATATGCCCCATCGTGATCCCCCTTCATGTAGCAATATGCCCCATCGTGATCCCCCTTCATGTAGCAATATGCCCCATCGTGATCCCCCTTCATGTAGCAATATGCCCCATCGTGATCCCCCTTCATGTAGCAATATGCCCCATCGTGATCCCCCTTCATGTAGCAATATGCCCCATCGTGATCCCCCTTCATGTAGCAATATGCCCCATCGTGATCCCCCTTCATGTAGCAATATGCCCCATCGTGATCCCCCTTCATGTAGCAATATGCCCCATCGTGATCCCCCTTCATGTAGCAATATGCCCCATCGTGATCCCCCTTCATGTAGCAATATGCCCCATCGTGATCCCCCTTCATGTAGCAATATGCCCCATCGTGATCCCCCTTCATGTAGCAATATGCCCCATCGTGATCCCCCTTCATGTAGCAATATGCCCCATCGTGATCCCCCTTCATGTAGCAATATGCCCCATCGTGATCCCCCTTCATGTAGCAATATGCCCCATCGTGATCCCCCTTCATGTAGCAATATGCCCCATCGTGATCCCCCTTCATGTAGCAATATGCCCCATCGTGATCCCCCTTCATGTAGCAATATGCCCCATCGTGATCCCCCTTCATGTAGCAATATGCCCCATCGTGATCCCCCTTCATGTAGCAATATGCCCCATCGTGATCCCCCTTCATGTAGCAATATGCCCCATCGTGATCCCCCTTCATGTAGCAATATGCCCCATCGTGATCCCCCTTCATGTAGCAATATGCCCCATCGTGATCCCCCTTCATGTAGCAATATGCCCCATCGTGATCCCCCTTCATGTAGCAATATGCCCCATCGTGATCCCCCTTCATGTAGCAATATGCCCCATCGTGATCCCCCTTCATGTAGCAATATGCCCCATCGTGATCCCCCTTCATGTAGCAATATGCCCCATCGTGATCCCCCTTCATGTAGCAATATGCCCCATCGTGATCCCCCTTCATGTAGCAATATGCCCCATCGTGATCCCCCTTCATGTAGCAATATGCCCCATCGTGATCCCCCTTCATGTAGCAATATGCCCCATCGTGATCCCCCTTCATGTAGCAATATGCCCCATCGTGATCCCCCTTCATGTAGCAATATGCCCCATCGTGATCCCCCTTCATGTAGCAATATGCCCCATCGTGATCCCCCTTCATGTAGCAATATGCCCCATCGTGATCCCCCTTCATGTAGCAATATGCCCCATCGTGATCCCCCTTCATGTAGCAATATGCCCCATCGTGATCCCCCTTCATGTAGCAATATGCCCCATCGTGATCCCCCTTCATGTAGCAATATGCCCCATCGTGATCCCCCTTCATGTAGCAATATGCCCCATCGTGATCCCCCTTCATGTAGCAATATGCCCCATCGTGATCCCCCTTCATGTAGCAATATGCCCCATCGTGATCCCCCTTCATGTAGCAATATGCCCCATCGTGATCCCCCTTCATGTAGCAATATGCCCCATCGTGATCCCCCTTCATGTAGCAATATGCCCCATCGTGATCCCCCTTCATGTAGCAATATGCCCCATCGTGATCCCCCTTCATGTAGCAATATGCCCCATCGTGATCCCCCTTCATGTAGCAATATGCCCCATCGTGATCCCCCTTCATGTAGCAATATGCCCCATCGTGATCCCCCTTCATGTAGCAATATGCCCCATCGTGATCCCCCTTCATGTAGCAATATGCCCCATCGTGATCCCCCTTCATGTAGCAATATGCCCCATCGTGATCCCCTTCATGTAGCAATATGCCCCATCGTGATCCCCTTCATGTAGAAATATGCCCCATCGTGATCCCCTTCATGTAGCAATATGCCCCATCGTGATCCCCTTCATGTAGAAATTGTCCATTCCACCACCTCCATCATTTCCTCCCCATCATTGTCCCTCCCCCATTATTGGCCCTCTTCCCATCACCCCCATTATTGGCCCTCTCCCCATCACTGGCCATCTCCCCATCAATGGCCCCCTCCCCATCACTCGCCATTTCCCCATCACTCCCATCATTTGCCCTCTCCACATCATTGACAAACACACACCACACCCACACACCACAGCGGCCACACTCACCACACACTCGCCTCTCCGCGCGCCGGCAGCTTCCTCGGCTCTCACTTCCTCTCACACATTGAGAGGTGCGGCCACGCCACTCAATGTGTGAGAAGCAGGAAGCTGCAGCTCCGGATCAGTGAGGCGAGGCCGCGTGCCCTAGGTTCGCCATCACTGCCCTATTTGCTCAATGGAGACAAGTTAGGAAGCGCTGCCAGCAGCTCCTGTGTAATCTTTGACCAGTGACATCCCCGATGTGCTCGATGGAGACGCTGCTGGCAGCTCCTGTGTGATTGTAAGGAGGACCGCAATGCGGGCACCTGTACTGCGCCGGTCCGTAACTGTCGAGGCTGCGCCCCAGGTTGTCCGAGGGGAAAGAATAGGGAACCAGACAGATCTTTTCACCCGGAAGCAGGGGACATTGGTAAACAGAAAAGCCCGCCTAGCCACAGGCAGTTTTCCGCTGGCGGTGACAGAGCAGGTGTGCACGCAGCTTGCTCCGCTTACCGTGCAGCAGCACCGCAACGTACCGCGGGCGACTTCACACGAGCACGCCACTGAGACCAGCAGCAGAGGAACGTCCGTGGGCTCCGTTAAACTGAATGCCTCCATGCCAGGAGCACTAACAGTGGTGCGGCTATCTCTCCAAAGTGTCCCAGTAGCCAGTTTTCAGCAAAACACCCGGCCGCATGATGAAGTTCAGCAAAACACCCGGCCACATGATGAAGATCAGGGGTCAGTTCTCCAAGATATTTGGAACAACCTCCTGAAGAGATCTTACACTGTGTGCAAGTGCTGAGAAGATGTGATGGAGGCAGATGGGAACTGCTAAAAATATACTAGTAACGCTTCTATGTATGAAGCTTCTTACTCTGCTGCATTTGTTATGCACCTTCGTGTGTGTGTGTATATATATATATATATATCTATACAGTCATGGCCAAAAGTATTGACACCCCTGCAATTCTGTCAGATAATATTCAGTTTCTTCCTGAAAATGATTGCAAACACAAATTCTTTGGTATTATTATCTTCATTTAATTTGTCTTAAATGAAAAAACACAAAAGAGAATGAAGCAAAAAGCAAAACATTGATCATTTTACACAAAACTCCAAAAATGGGCCGGACAAAAGTATTGGCACCCTCAGCCTAATACTTGGTTGCACAACCTTTAGCCAAAATAACTGCGACCAACCGCTTCCGGTAACCATCAATGAGTTTCTTACAATGCTCTGCTGGAATTTTAGACCATTCTTCTTTGGCAAACTGCTCCAGGTCCCTGATATTTGAAGGGTGCCTTCTCCAAACTGCCATTTTTAGATTTCTCCACAGGTGTTCTATGGGATTCAGGTCTGGACTCATTGCTGGCCACCTTAGAAGTCTCCAGTGCTTTCTCTCAAACCATTTTCTAGTGCTTTTTGAAGTGTGTTTTGGGTTATTGTCCTGCTGGAAGACCCATGACCTCTGAGGGAGACCCAGCTTTCTCACACTGGTCCCTAAATTATGCTGCAAAATTTGTTGGTAGTCTTCTGACTTCATAATGCCATACACACGGTCAAGCAGTCCAGTGCCAGAGGCAGCAAATCAACCCCAAAACATCAGGGAACCGCCGCCATGTTTGACTGTAGGGACCGTGTACTTTTCTTTGAATGCCTCTTTTTTCTCCTGTAAACTCTATGTTGATGCTTTTTCCCTAAAAGCTCTACTTTTGTCTCATCTGACCAGAGAACATTCTTCCAAAATGTTTTAGGCTTTTTCAGGTAAGTTTTGGCAAACTCCAGCCTGGCTTTTTATTGTCTCGGGGTAAGATGTGGAGTCTTCCTGGGTCTCCTACCATACAGTCCCTTTTCATTCAGATGCCGACGGATAGTACGGGTTGACACCGTTGTACCCTCGGACTGCAGGGCAGCTTGAACTTGTTTGGATGTTAGTCGAGGTTCTTTATCCAACATCCGCACAATCTTGCGTTGAAATCTCTTGTCAATTTTTCTTTTCCGGCCACATCTAGGGAGGTTAGCCACAGTGCCATGGGCTTTAAACTTCTTGATGACACTGCACACGGTAGACACAGGAACATTCAGGTCTTTGGAGATGGACTTGTAGCCTTGAGATTGCTCATGCTTCCTCACAATTTGGTTTCTCAAGTCCTCAGACTGTTCTTTGGTCTTCTTTCTTTTCTCCATGCTCAATGTGGTACACACAAGGACACAGGACAGAGGTTGAGTCAACTTTAATCCATGTCAACTGGCTGCAAGTGTGATTTAGTTATTGCCAACACCTGTTAGGTGCCACAGGTAAGTTACAGGTGCTGTTAATTACACAAATTAGAGAAGCATCACATGATTTTTCGAACAGTGCCAATACTTTTGTTCACCCTCTTTGTTATGTTTGGTGTGGAATTATATCCAATTTGGCTTTAGGACAATTCCTTTTGTGTTTTTTCATTTAAGACAAATTAATTGAAGATAATAATACCAAAGAATTTGTGTTTGCAATCATTTTCAGGAAGAAACTGAGTATTATCTGACAGAATTGCAGGGGTGTCAATACTTTTGGCCATGACTGTGTATATATATATATATATATATATATATATAAAATCACACTCGTCTCTGCTGTACCCCTTATTATGGAAGATTTCTGTTCTGTTAACCCTTTTTCTTCCATCCAGATGTTGAAGGTGGCCGCGGTACCAGTGGGGTTGGTCGTCTCCTCCTATGGCCTTTATGCAGTGTCTGACCGAGAGGCTAAAGGTGATCGTGTGAACCCCCGCCAGGTAACCAGGGTACAGCGTCAGCCATGGTGGGGGGGAGCAGATCTGCTGTTATTCGTTTACACAGTGTTGCCTCCGCTCATCAACCTGACCGCTCTTTTTTTTCAGTTGTCAGTTTACGCCATTCCTCCACAAGATTCCAGATTTATTGAAGCATCGCCGGGCCGAGTACAGTGCGTGTTCTCTGCTTTACGGAAAACAGTGTGGCCTGCGGTGACTTGGACTCAGGTAAGTTATGGAGCAGTGTGTCCTTTTAAATGATCTATCGTGCAAAAAAATAAAAACATTAAAAAAATATATTAAAAATTATACTTGCCTTATGGATTTCCCACAGTTTTTCTCACAGAACTACCTTGGTGCTGTGTCATTCTGTGTTGCTTTTGAGCCTGCAGCTGATCACTGGCTGAAGTAGTGATGACCTGGTTATTGCTGCTGCCGTGATTGGCTGCAGGCTGTGATTAGGCCTAGCATATAAAATTATGATGTAAGTGCTTCTCCTGTACTGAATTTTTCTGATTTTACTTACTTATCCTGTAATAACCTTTCGTTGTTTGCCAATATGGTGACTGTCATATATCCGGGCGGGGGAGGAGGCCTGAATGCTCTGGTTACGTTATATTGCTCTGCTTCCTTCAGAATGCCTGCATCTCAGTCTGGAATGGAGTAGAAGAAACCATACAGTTTGGAAAAGGTAAGTTCCCGGCAGCAGATTCCCACTGTGCTTCACTCGCTGTTTTCTGCACATTTTCTCCACTGAATGTAATAATGGTGAAGAATCTGATGGAAACCTATTGGAACAGTTTTAATCATTTTCATTCATATGCAAATGAGATGGTAAGTGCTCTGGGCATGGTGAAGCACTTGTCAAGCTTCCACCTCCCAAGGTTGTTACCCTGCCCAGCACCAACCTGTTTGAGCCATCAATGAAACTCGTCAAGCTAAAGAGGCGCAAAACAACTTTGGGGAGGGGGGCTCCTTAAGTGGTTTTTCCCACTCAGAGCACTTAATGCATCATTTATGTATGAAAGAAAATGCTAATTACTCAGAAATGCAGCAATAGATGCACAATTTAAGGGTCATGACGGATTTACATTTTTAAGACATGCATGCCCATACATATGGTTTGTGGGGGGGGTTTCTTACCGACAGGTTTCCTTTGAATACATGTGTAATAAATATAGTTCTTGTGATTGGGTTTCATTCAAAATGTTGCTCCTTTTACCTTCTGCAGCTGCTCTGTGGCACTATCTTATTGCTGACTGCAGAATGAGGTAACTGAGAATCTGTCAGTCAGTTCACCCTGACAGGCTGGCCAGGGAATTTGTACCTATTTTGTTTTTTTCTGAGCTTCTGTTAGCTGATGTATGACAATATCAGCATTGAATATCCAAGGAAATAGAGTCTCTAAAAGCAAAATGTCACAAAAGTATGCTCCAGATGACTTCATCCTTTGTGTATGGGGGCTTCCAAACACTGATATTGGGGTAGTGCAGGATCAAGCAGTTGGATTTTCAGGGAAGAGGAGTGGAGCGGTAGCTTTCTTCTCTCCCTTTTGGAAACTCGTGAATACACAGCCTTGCACTGATGTGTATGGGGAAGTTTAGAGAGGCAGAGGTCGAACCTCTATCTCGTTTATGTAGAGGCCAAATCCTGGACTGTTCCAGCAGAATCGCGACATAACTGCGTGTAGACAAGGCAACTGTTAGGCGGATTCATAACTGGCTTAGTGATCGGACCCAAAGAGTGGTCGTAAATGGCTGCACATCCAGTTGGAAGAATGTCTCAAGTGGGGTACCACAGGGCTCTGTCCTGGGCCCTGTATTGTTCAACATCTTTATCAATGATTTAGATGAAGGAATTGAGGGTAAACTGATTAAATTTGCTGATGACACAAAGCTAGGAGGGATAGCTAATACTAGAGAAGAGAGAGAGAAGATTCAAAAAGATATAAATAAACTGGAGAAGTGGGCAGCAACTAACAGAATGGTTTTTAACAGGGAAAAATGCAAAGTACTACATCTGGGCAATAAAAATGAAAAAAGCATATACAGAATGGGAGGAATAGTGCTAAGCAACAGCACATGTGAAAGAGACTTGGGTATACTAATAGATCACAGACTGAACATGAGCCAACAGTGTGATGCAGCAGCAAAAAAGGTAAATGCAATTCTAGGATGTATTAACAGAAGCATACAGTCTAGATCACGTGAAGCCATTATTGCCCTCTACTCCTCCTTGGTCAGACCTCATCTGGAATATTGTGTCCAGTTTTGGGCACCACATCTTAAAAAAGACATCAACAAACTGGAGCAAGTTCGAGCGACCTAAATGGAGACCGGTCTGCAAACCCTGTCTTATGAGGAAAGGTTGCAGGATTTGGGAGTGTTTAGCTTGCAGAAGAGAAGACTGAGAGGAGACTTAATAGCTGTCTACAAATATCTCAAGGGCTGTCACATTGTAGAAGGATCAACTTTATTCTCATTTGCACAAGGAATGACTAGAAGCAATGGGATGAAACTGAATGGGAGGAGACACAGATTAGATATTAGAAAAATCTTTTTGACAGAGTGATCAATGAGTGGAACAGGCTGCCACGAGAAGTGGTGAGTTCTCCTTCAATAGAAGTCTTCAAACAGAGGCTGGACAGACATCTGTCTGGGATGGTTTAGCGAATCCTGCTTTGAGCAGGGGGTTGGACACGATAACCCAGGAGGTCCCTTCCAACTCTACGATTCTATGATTCTAGATTATTCGTTCATTCATGCACGTGACATCTATAGATGGATGCAGCTACTCACAGACTGGACATCATGTAAGAAGCGTTATCGACTACCCTCCTATGAAATCACTAACGCTATTATTTTCCATCTCCCCCTTTCTAGATAGTTACATTTACCTGAAGAATCCGCCCCCAGAGTTTCTTCCACGAGTGGGGATAATCTCAGTCAGTGGATTGGCCGGATTGGTGTTGGCAAGGAAAGGTGAGCTCTGGCTGCACAATGTCATGTATTCCTATAAAGGGGATATAGGAGATCGTGGGTGTGCTTAATAACGTAACATGCTGCAGTGAGGGATGTAATGGCGCAGGGAGGGAAAAAAATATGCATGTCTAAAGTGTTCACCCCAGGTAGGAAAGCAATGATAGAAGTGGGGGCAGCCACATTGCTTTCCACCTAGCTTTCTCCAAAACCTAATAGGTTACTAACGTACATTTAATGGAGGCCAGATGTGAGGGTAAGGGGATGTCCACGTTCACAATTCACTGGCCAACACACTTGAGCTTGGAAGAACCCCGTCGTCCATATTTACGTCATGTCACAGCCCTCCACCGATCCTTGGGTGCAGTGATCACATCTCGTCTACAGCATGTTCTCATGCCACCAATCATTGGGCTCAGTGGTCATGGCACAAGACAACTGAGACCAGTGATTGCCTGCAGCGGTCATGTGCTAAGTATTACACTGAGCCTAGTGAATATCTGGCTGTCCATTAATTGAATGTGCCCTCTGATGCCCCAGTATTTGGGATGTGGGACTATGCGTCATCGAACCAGACAATCAATTGTTAATCCTAGAAACTTGTTACATTATATCTTTTATGAGTCGTATCAACGTCACAAAGTATCATGAATATAAATTAAATTGACCTTTGTGCCCTATCTCGCCCTCTGCCCCTCATTTTATAGGCTCCAGGCTGAAGAAGCTCGTGTACCCAGCGGGTCTGGCTGCCCTTGGCGCGTGCGTCTGTTATCCCGCACACGCAGTTATTTTTGCCAAGGTAAAGATGTTGTCATCCTCGGTGTGTATTTAGCACATGTTGGACACAGAGGGGGGGTTGTGCTAGGACTGGTAATCCTGACATAAGAGAATTCAGCACATTTAAGATCTCTGCTTGCTGTCAGTCAATAGTGAGATACATTGTAGCAGATATGATTTTATTTCCGTCTTGACGCCTGCTTGCGATTCCTCAGGTATCCGGTAAGAAGTTATACAGCGCTGGTCATCGGACGTATGATGGCGTGAGCTCTTTGTGGAGGACGAAACCTCAGAATGAAGTAACTGTGCCAGTCCAATCAGAGGACACAAAGGTAAATGGAGCATTAAAGGAGCCGTCCACTGTTGGAGGTACTTTTTTATTGCCATATTTTTTGGACTATAAGACACACCAGACCATAAGACGCACCTAGGTTTTAGAGGAAGAAATTAGAAAAAAAAATTGAAGCAAAAAATGTGGTAAATTCTGTACTAATATCCCCTATTTTGGTATATATGGTCCCCTCATCCGCATCCTGGCATACATGGCCCCCTCATCCCTATCCTGGTATACATGACCCTCTCATCCATATATTGATATGCATGGTCTCCTCATCCCCATTCTGGTACCATGGTCTCCTCATCCCCATCCTGGTATGCATGGTCTCATTCCCATCCTGGTATGCATGGTCTCCTCATCCCCATCCTGGTATGCATTGTCCACTCATCCCCACCCTGGTATGCATGCCCCCCTCATCCCCATCCTGGTATTCATGGTCCCCTCATCCCCATCCTGGTATTCATGGTCCCCTCATCCCCATCCTGGTATTCATGGTCCCCTCATCCCCATCCTGGTATTCATGGTCCCCTCATCCCTATCCTGGTATGCATGGCCCCCTCATCCCTATCCTGATATGCATGGCTTCTCATCCCTATCCTGGTATGCATGGCCTCCTCATCCCTATCCTGGTATGCATGGCCTCCTCATCACTATCCTGGTATGCATGGCCTCCTCATACCTATGCTGGTATGCATGGTCCCCTCATCCCCATCCTGGTATACATGGTCTCCTCATTCCCATCCTGGTATGCATGGGCTCCTCATCCCCATTCTAGTATTCATGGCCCCCTCATCCCCATCCTGGTAAACATGGCCCACTCGTCCCCATCGTGGTATGCATGGCCCACTCGTCCCCATCGTGGTATGCATGGCCCACTCGTCCCCATCGTGGTATGCATGGCCCACTCGTCCCCATCGTGGTATGCATGGCCCCATCTGAAAAACATAAACCATGCTACTTACTTTCCCTGTGTTCCCTCGGAGCGTCTGGTTCCGGTGCCAGCAGCTACTTTATGCTTGTAAGCAGCGCATGGCAGTGACGTCATGCGCTGCTTACAAGCCAAGGTCAGCTGTCGGAATACTCACTGCTCTCCATGCCGGAACTATGTGCGTGAGAGCCGTGAGTATTCATTGCTCTTTAATAGCGCCCACAGTGTCTGATGTTTCTGTTTAATAGCACGCTTTTAGCCACAGCCGCCATCTTCTTGCAGCTGGCTGGCGATCACGGGTGCCCGCTACTAAAGGGAATGAATATTCACTGCATTCCACTCTTATGGGAGTGGAGAGCAGTGAATTTGCTTTGCCTTAAGTAGTGGCAAACGCGACCGCTCAGCAGCTGCAGGAAACAGGCGGCTGTGGCTAACAGCGTGTCCGCTATTAAACAGAAATGAATATTCACTGCTTTCCACTCCCATGGGCGTGGAATGCATTGAATATTCATTTCTCTTTAGCAGCGGGCACAGGAGTTAGCCGCAGCAGCCACTCCTGTCTCTGTGACCTGCTGTTCCTCCACACCACAGCCAGAGCAGATGTAGCCAGACTAAAAGAAGCACCCTCATTTTCCTCCATATTTTTGGAGGCAAAAAGTGTGTCTTATAGTCCGAAAAATACAGTAAATGTATTTATTTATTTGAGGCTCAAAATAAGATTTGCAACTGGGTTTCATTTAAAAATGTTGCACCATTTAACTTCTATAGCCTCTGTGTCGCACCGTTTATTGCTGTCTGCAGAATTGTTAACTGAGGATCCGTCAGCGAGCTCATTCTGCCGGGAGAAATGGTAACCCGTTTATCTGTCTTTTTCTGAGCTCCCCTCAGCTGATTTATGGCCATAGACCACATTGAAGTTGAATGTGCAGCAAAACAAAGAGCCTACAAGAACAAAACTGTGAAAAAGTTTTAATGAAACCAAATTGTAAAAATTGTTAGCCCTAATAACATAAGTGGAGGGGAGGAGTCACCAAAGGTGGACACCCCCTTGAAGGGCAGGTGTACACTATACACTGATCTTAAACTTTTGCAGCTAATTGCACAGTGAGTCCTTTTTAGGATTTGCCCCCTTGTAGTTCCGTGGTGTTAATTTGTGGCCTTTTACCCCAGAATCTGAAGCGATCGTGGACATGGCGCAGAGTTTACCACCTGCAGCTCGCTCAGTATTGCTCAGCCTGTACTGATCCGAATATTGCTCCCATTCCTGACAGGAGGTTCTGAGAGAAGAGGACCGCGGTACAGCAGAGTCCTCCGCAGAGCACCATGAAGCGACCAGCTCACCGGCACTGCCGAACTCATCATTACCTTTAGATCCAGCAGAACCCAGTGCCACGAGTGTTCCCACAGGTAAATTTACCACCACCGCCTGCATAAGATGAGCCGATTATCGGCTTGTGTAAACCTCAGCTGACTTACCAGCAAAACGCTTGTTCTTTAGGTGATTGGATCAATCATGGTGGCATTAAAGCAATCGCTATAGCCACCATGTGCATTACCGACTGCGATGATGATCTGTGTGCATTAATCTGCTTGTATGTAGCCGTACGCCATGGACCTGCAAGCATCCCAAGCTCCTCTTTTCGTTTGTTTCCTTGTTGTGACTTGATGCCATGCCAGAACCATAAATGAACAGAGGAGCCAGGATGCCAGCAGGTTGGAGACGTTTTACAGGGCTCTGGTGCCTGTGAACGCTGACAACTGACTTCGTCAAAATACCAGGTTTGTGAATAATAGTGATCAAAACAAAAAAAATTCCCAGCCCAGGGAATCCTAGATGTTCCTGTTGGTATCCCTAAATGAGTACCCTACCTGGCCTCAGAGGTTGTCACCCCCTCTCAGCGATGCCTGGCCCTAGCACAACATTAATAGGCCCCTTTTTTAAATTCTCAATGTTGCTAATAAAATAAATCCAGGGACCACTAGTAATTAATTTCAGTATACATCAGGGCTGTGTATTCGGTAAGCCAAACCTCCGACTCCTCCAAAATGGGTACCGACTCCACAGCCCTGGTATACACATGAATTCTCAGTTTAGTGTGAACAATTGTTTCGGTGAATATTGTTCTCTTTGCCAAGTTTCTGGAAAATAACCTTTTTTTTTTTTTTTTTTTTTTTTTTTTTGAAGAATGTGATGTAATGATATACCACAAGACAAAAAAAAGGAACGTGAAATAAAACCAGCACATGACAGATCAGGCCCTGGGCTATTAAATAGTTGCAGAAAAGTTTTTGCTCTCACTGCAGTGACAAAATAATATTTTTTTACTAAAAAGTTCAATTTTTTTGCTAAGTGGCAAAAAAAAACACATTCTATAAATTTTGTCACTTTTTTTTGGGCATTCTATACATTACACTAACCACAAAATGGGGTCCCTAACAAATCCAAATTGTCTCATAGAACACATGTCGATGAGAACATAAAAAATAACATAATAAGGGTAGGTAGATGGCATCCTTAAAGGTTTAATTTCCCACAATCACCTCCTATTACAGAGCAGGCAAAGGACGTGAAGTTTCAACCTCCACCAGAACTTGTGGACCACGGACAGTCCAACCCGGAGGATGTGGATCTGTACAGCACCAGAACTTGACGAGGACGTCACCTCCAGCTCTGGAGTGCGAGGCTTCTCTTACGATTTTATGAACTTTATTAACCCTCCACACTCAGGTGCCTCACTTTGTCACGTTTCTTAAAATAAATGGGAGATGTGTTCCACATGTGATGAAGTCCGGTCCTGTTCATTACTTTTGATCCTGGGAAGATCTTAGGTGAAAATGTAGCTTCTTGCTGGGACTTCAAAAGTGTAAATGGGTCACTTAAACAAAGTTGGTGGACAGCCCAGAGGTGATATTCCCAGACCTGCTGCTGGGCAGTCCTACAACTCCTGCGTCAGACTGGCTGACGCTTTATCTCTGAGTCATGGAGGCTACTGGAGAGGAGAACAAGATGGAGGTGATGCTAGTAAGTAAAGAGGCTTATGAGTCCTCAGACTTTCCAGTGCTAGTGGATTTTAGAGTTCGTTTTACTAGCGTCCTGTTGATATGTCCATCCACCCGGGGTGACCTCGCGGCTGTTATTTCTGTTCTTGTGTCTTTAATGGGCTGAGACCGATTTCCATCAGATGATCGTCCCCTCCTGCCAATATCCGCGTACAGACACCCTTTTTTTCTAACATGTTTGGTGGGTTTTAGGCTCCTACGGTGCAGATTTGCAGCGCTGCGGCCTGGTCGTCTCCACAGATTTTCCTTCATCCCTCTCAGTTGGACATGTCTGATCTCTCCTTTGAAGGAAAGTCCTTCACTCTGCGGTCCGAACCCGGTTCTGACGTGTTGTTTTCCGTCGGTGTCATGGAATGTCGCTTATAATGGAAAATGACTACACGAATCAAGGACCTGTCTCTGGGCGTTCAGTCTCCTTTTTATTTCCAGATTCACTGTCACAATTAACAGAAACAAAACGCTCTGCATGTGTAATGGCTGTGGAGTTACAGACACCCTGTGCCCATCTGGCAGTCGTGGCTGCAGATGCGTCTTCTTATTACCGGCACCAGGATCGGGCTCAATCTGCCATCTGCTTCAGGTTGTCCTGAGAGAATCTGAAGAGGTGCCAGCCGTCCTCCTCCGTTAAGTCAGCAGCGCCTCTCCTCTTGTAGAACTGGATGGAGGCCGCATTCGAAGACAAAACCAGAAAGTCGATGTCACTGCAGCGTTGTCCTATGGCCTCCTACTGACAGACAGGAGTAACAAGAACTGTAACTGCACCTCCAAACATCATGTGATGGGTTATACCATAGTCTCCATTACATTACTTATCCTATATTTTACTCCAGAGCTTCACTCGCTATTCTGCTGGTGCAGTCACTGTGTGCATACATTACATTACTGATCCTGTACTTATCCTGTGTTACCTCCTGTATTATATTCCAGAGCAGCAATCACTATTCTACTGGTACAGTCACTGTGTACATACATTACTGATCCTGAGTTACATCCTGTATTATACCCCAGAGCTACACTCACTATTCTGCTGGTGCAGTCACTGTGTACATACATTACTGATCCTGTACTAATCCTGAGTTACATCCTGTATTATACCCCAGAGCTGCACTCACTATTCTGCTGGTGCAGTCACTGTGTACATACATTACTGATCCTGAGTTACATCCGGTATACTCCAGAGCTGCATTCACTATTCTGCTGGTGCAGTCACTGTGTACATATATTACAATACTGATCCTGAGTTACCTCCTGTATTATACTCCAGAGCTGCATTCACTATTGTGCTGGTGCAGTCACTGTGTACATATATTACATTACTGAGCCTGAGTTACCTCCTGTATTATACTCCAGAGCTGCATTCACTATTCTGCTGGTGCAGTCACTGTGTACATATATTACATTACTGAGCCTGATTTACCTCCTGTATTATACTCCAGAGCTGCACTCCCTATTCTGCTGGTGCAGTCACTGTACATACATTACATTACTGATCCTGAGTTACCTCCTGCATTATACTCCAGAGCTGCACTCACTATTCTGGTGATGCAGTCACTGTACATACATTACATTACTGATCCTGTACTGATCCTGAGTTACATCCTGTATTATACTCCAGAGCTGCACTCACTATTCTGCTGGTGCAGTCGCTATGTACATACATTACATTACTGATCCTGAGTTACCTCCTGTATTATACTCCAGAGCTGCACTCACTATTCTGCTGATGCAGTCACCGTGTACATACATTACATTACTGATCCTGATTTACCTCCTGTATTATGCTCCAGAGCTGCACTCACTATTCTGCAGTTTCAGAACTGAAATTTTCCCAGCAACCCCTGCTTGTCCAGCATTTGCTCTGCTCATCTATTCCAGGCTCCATAGAGCCAGCTGGTGTCCGTGTTGTGTATAAGTAAGTGCACCCACCTGACTTATCCTCTTTAGTATTTCTGATCCGATCCCCATACCTGTGGAGAAGCATAGATGTAGCGTGTGATACAGGATGAGGCACCGGGTGGTCGTACGGTAACAGGACTGGGCAGGAGAAGGTCTCACCTCGATGCGGCTCCTTCACGTAGAATTCCTCTAGATGAAGTGATTTTCCGGTCCATGGGTCATACGTGAAATAATACATGGCGAATCCGACTTTTGCGCTGCCTGTAAGGAGACCTCTATGAAGTACAGATTATATGGGTGGCATCGCTGTGCTCTGCCCACACGGCCCCACTTACCCTCGCTGCACCCGTTCTTCGGCACCTCCGCTATTAGGCAGTGGTAATAAGGGTGTGCTCCAAAGCCGTCTTCTAGTAAATCTAGTAAAGGAAAGGGGGACAGGACTATAAGGGGGATGTCCACAGGAGATGCGATGTGTGAGGATAAAATCCGCATCAGATTCTGCTCCGGATCTCGCTTTCTGCATGGCAACAGTTGAAATCCACTGCGAAAATCGGTAGTGGATTTAAAAAGATTGAATGATAGCAAATCTGATTTTTCAGGAATCGAAATATATCTGTAATATTCTTAAAGTGTGTTTTTTCTTTTCTAACCTTGCTGTAGGGCGCTTAATCGCTTCTCCAATGTCATACTCGGGTTGGGGCTTTTTACTTTTCTGCATTTTCACCTCCCTTAAAGCTGAGCACACATGAGACCTCTCACCAGCCCGGCTGCCTGCATCTGAACCACTGCTTTCTCCTCCTGGCCATTGGAAGGAAGATCATGTGAGCCGAGCTGTACTGAGCATGTGTGGCCAAAGGCCATCTGCACATGCTCAGTCTACATTATAGGTCAGAGGCTCCCGATGCTGGACACTTGTCCGCGTGTATTTCATTGGGTGAGTGGTGAATCCATAATGGAGACCCTGGACTATGCATTCATCAGAATAGTCACTATTAGACAACCCCTTTAAATCTGTACTGCAGGTCCTGGTGAAATTCACAGAGTATCTATTGCATTAGAATGTATCCAAATCCTGGAAACGGTTACATTGTATCTGTCTCATCACAACATCCACTTTATCCTGACGGGGCGACAGATACATGGATACATTGTATCACTTCACAGGTCATTAGTAACCTCTCATGTCGTCCTCTCACCTTTCTCCGTTAATTCCACAGCGTCCAACATGTTCTCATAATCCGCAAGTTCCTATAAAATAAGCATATTGCACATTTTATCACAATGCTCCTAGGAGCACAAAGTATTTCCGCATAAACGTGCCCTGCTCAGTTCAATCATGGGGTCATGTTAGTGAGGACCATATTTTCACTTTTTGGGATTAAACGAGACATAGTCCATGTCTGGTGTTGAATAGGGCTGACTGCAGTACCAGACCCAACCATGGATGAAAGTGGCGCTGTTTCCTGCAGAGAACAATCAGATCCTTTTATCTTTTCACTTATGACCTTTTTAACTATATGATGGGAGGCAGTTGATTGTGAATGCTGACTGTATAGAGATGTATGTATGGTTGTGCTTGTCTTAATGCTTTAATGCCCAGTGGACCCCAAGGGCTCTCACTTTGATCATCTGCAGCAGCTCAGGACAGTCGTCCGGTTTGGCATTTCGAATGGTAAATGTGGCCTTTTCTGCACCATTGTGACAGGTGCCGCCCTCCTCTTTCCTCTGAGAATGGTCTTTGCTAGGACCTGGACATGGACTGCATGACTTCGGGAAGCTGTGATTCTCCATCTTGCGGCTTCTGATCTTGAGCCGTCGTCCAGATGTTGTCTCCACGGTCCTGCCCTCTGACACTTTACATCATTAATGGAGACCGGAATTGTCAGGATATCCAGAACCTGATTATGACATAAGCGACAACTCACAATGGAGGCTGCGTCACACCAGGCATGAATGTTGCCACCATTGGCTCATAATGGGTTGAGCACTCAACTCTGTTGAGGGAAAAACTGCAGTAAAAGTGAAAATAGTTTTGTCCAGGTACTGGAATGTCAAATTCTCGGAGTCCAGGTACATTCATGGCCGAAATTGTTGGCACCCTTTGAAATAGTTCCAGAAAATGAAGTATTTCTCCCAGATAATTATTGCGATTACACGTTTTTTATACACATGTTTATTTTCTTGGAACAACACAAAAAAACTGGAAAAAAGGCAAACTGGACATAATTTCACATAAAATCCTAAAAATGGCCTGGACAAAATTGTTGGCACCTTTCCAAAAATGTGAGTAAATAACTTTCAAGCATGTAATGTTCATTCACACTCACCTGTGACAAGTAACAAGTGTGAGCAATATGGAAATAACACCTGAAACCAAGTAAAAAGGGCTGAAGTTCACTCAATCCTTGCATCGTGTGACTCTGTGTCACACTAAGCATGGAGAATAGAAAGTGGAGAAGAGAACTGTCTGAGGATTTGAGAACCAACATTGTTGAAAAATATCAACAATCTCAAGGTTATAAGTCCATCTCTTGATGTTCTTTTATACACGGTGTGTAAGATAATCAAGAAGTTTACAACCGATCGCATTGTAGCTAATCTCCCTGGACACGGACGGCAGAGAGAAATTGATGAAGGATTGTAAGGCAGGATATTTCTTATGTGGGATAAACAGCCTCAATCAAGGGCCAAAGAAATTCAAGCTGTCCTGAAGGCTCAGGGTGCATCAGTGTCAGCACAAAATGATCTGTCCACATGTGAATGAAATGAAATGCTATTGTAGGAGAACCACGAGGACCCCACTGCTGCTTGACTGCAGTTTGCCAAAATGTACAGTATGTGAGTAAGCCAAAATCCTACTAGAAAAGCATCTCGTGGATGAGACCAAGATAGAGCTTTTGGTAAAGCGCATCATTCTACTATTTTCTGAAAACAGAATGAGGCCTACAAAGAAAATAACAGCACCTACAGTCAAATATAGTGAAGGGTCAAAGATGTTTTGGGGTTGTTTTGCTGCCTCTGGCACTTGGTGCCTTGACTGTGTGCATGGCATCGTGAAATCTGAAGATTACGAAAGGATTTTGGGTGGCAGTGTAGTGCCCAGTGTCAGAAAGCTGGGTTTGCGTTCTAGGTCATAGGTCTTCCAGTAGGACAATGACCCCAAAGACACTTCAATAGGGACCCAGGAATGGATGGAAACATAGTGCTGGAGAGGTATTAAGTGGCAGCAATGGGTCTGTATCTAAATCCCAGTGATCACCTGTGGAGAGAACTCAAAATTGCTGTTGGGAGAAGGCGAAATATGAGAGTGGGAGCAGTTTGTGAGAAGAGTCATCCAAAATTCCAGCTGAGAAGTGCAAAAAGCTTGTGGATGGTTATAGGAAGCGATTGATTGCAGTTATTTGTTCCAAAGTGCAACTACGTATTAACCCCTTCCCGACCAGTGACACAGCGTATGCGTCATGAGTCAGTGCCAATCCGACCAATGACGCATACGCTGTGTCATGAGTTTAAAGCCCCCCTGCGGGTCGGGTGACCGGGGTCAATGAAAGGTCACCCGACCCGCAGATACAGGGGGCTTTGGACTTCACCACGGGGGGGGGTGGCTTCGCCCCCACGTGGCTACGATCGCGCTGATTGGCTGTTAAAAGTGAGACGGCCAATCAGAGCGATAGTAATATTTCATCAATGAAATTTGATGAAATATTACAAACCAGTCATGGCAGATGCTGCAGTAGCACCGGACATGGCTGGTGACACGGATCCGACCCCCCCCCCCCACCGACTGGAGGCGCCGATCGGCTGCCGCCACCGACTGACGGCACCAATGGGCAGCCGCCGTCATAATCTGCCCCCCCTCCCCTTCCCTCTGCTCCCGCCACCTTCCGATCCCCCCTTACCCTCCACAGTGCCTCCGACGTCCCTCTTGCCGTCCTGGGGTCCCGCCGTCTTGGAAAATGGGGGCGCATGCGCAGTGCTCCCGCTCAGTCTGCAACGCTGCAGATTCATTAATTTATTTTGATCACTGTGATAAACTCTCACAGTGATCAAAATAAAAAAAAGTAAATCACCGCCCCCCTTATCACCCCCATATGTAGGGACAAATAATAAAATAAAGAAAATATTTTTATTTTTCCATTAGAGTTAGGGCTAGGTTTAGGGTTATAATTAGGGTTAGGGTTGGAATTAGGGTTAGAATTAGGGTTAGGGTTGGAATTAGGGTTAAAGTTAGGGGTGGGTTAGGCTTGTGGTTAGGGTTAGGGTTGGGATAAGGGTTAGGGTTGTGGCTAGGGTTATGATTAGGGTTGGGATTAGGGTTAGGGGTGTGTTGGGGTTAGGTTTCCAAAATGGGGTCATTTGTGGGGGAGCTCCAAAGTTTAGGCACACAGGGGCTCTCCAAACACTACATGGTGTCCGCTAACGATTGGAGCTAATTTTCCGTTCAAAAAGTCAAATGACACTCCTTCCCTTCTGAGCCCTGCCGTGCACCCAAACAGTAGTTCCCCCCACATATGGGGTACCAGCGTACTCAGTACAAACTGGACATCAACTTTTGGGGTTTATTTTATCCTGTTACCCTTGGGAAAATAAAAAATAGCGGGCTAAAAAATCATTTTTGAGGAAAAAAAAAATTATTTTCAGGGCTCTGCGTTATAAACTTCTGTGAAGCACTTGGGGGTTCAAAGTGCTCACTACACATCTAGATAAGCTCCTTGGGGGGGTCTAGTTTCCAAAATGGTGTCACTTGTGGGGGGTTTCTACTGTTTAGGCACATCAGGGGCTCTGCAAATGCAACATGACGCCCGCAGAACATTTAATCAAAGTCTGCATTCCAAAATGGCGTTCCTCCCTTCTGAGCTCTCCCATGCTTCCAAACAGTGATTCCCCCCCACATATGGGGTATCGGTGTACTCAGGACAAATTGCACAACAACTTTTGTGGTCCAAATTCTCCTGTCAGCCTTGTGAAAATAAAAAATAGTGGGCTAAAAAATCATTTTTGAGGAAAAAAAATTATTTATTTTCACTGCTCTGCGTTATAAACTTCTTTGAAGCACTTGGGGGTTCAAAGTGCTCATGACACATCTAGATAAGTTCCTTCGGGGATCTAGTTTCCAAAGTGGGGTCATTTGTGGGGGAGCTCCAATGTTTAGGCGCACAGGGGCTCTCCAAATGAGACATGATGTCCGCTAACGATTGGAGCTAATTTTCCATTCAAAAAGTCAAATGGCGCTCCTTCCCTTCCGGGCCCTGCTGTGCACCCAAACAGTGGTTTATGACCACATATGAGGCATCAGTGTACTCAGGAGAAATTGCCCAACAAATTTTAGGATCCATTTTATCCTGTTGTCCATGTGAAAATGAAAAAACAGAGGCTAAAAGAAAATTTTTGTGAAAAAAAGTACTTTTTTTTTTTACGGCTCAATTTGTGAAGCACCTGGGGGTTCAAAGTGCTCATTATGCATCTAGATAAGTTCCTTGGAGGGTCTAGTTTCCAAAATGGGGTCACTTGTGGGGGAGCTCCAATGTTTAGGCACACAGGGGCTCTCCAAACGCGACATGGCCACCGCTAAATATTCCAGCATATTTTCCATTCAAAAAGTCAAATGGCGCTACTTCCCTTCTGAGCCCTGCTGTGCACCCAAACAGTAGTTTATGACCACATATGAGGTATCAGAGTACTCAGGAGAAATTGCCCAACAAATTTTAGGATCCATTTTATCCTGTTACCCATGTGAAAATGAAAAAATTTATGCTAAAAGAAAATTTTTGTTGGAAAAATTAAAATGTTCATTTTTTCCTTCCACGTTGCTTTAGTTCCTGTGAAGCACCTGAAGGGTTAATAATCTTCTTGAATGTAGTTTTGAGTAGCTTGAGGTGTGCAGTTTTTAGAATGGTGTCACTTTTGGGTGTTTTCTGCCATATAGACCCCTCAAAGTGACTTCAAATGTCAGGTGGTCCCTAAAAAAATGGTTTTGTAAATTTTGTAAAAATTAGAAATCGCTGGTCAACTTTTAACCCTTATAACTTCCTAAGAAAAAAAAATTTGTTTCCAAAATTGTGCTGATGTAAAGTGGACATGTGAGAAATGTTATTTATTAACTATTTTGTGTCACATAACTCTCTGGTTTAACAGAATAAAAATTCAAAATTTGAAAATTGCGAAATTTTCAAAAATGTTTGCCAAATTTCCATTTTTTTCAAAATAAACGCAAAAATTATCGACCTAAATTTACTAACTAACTAACATGAAGCCCAATATGTCATGAAAAAACAGTCTTGGAATCACTAGGATGCGTTGAAGCGTTCCAGAGTTATTACCTCATAAAGGGACAGTGGTCAGAATTGCAAAAAATGGCCTGGTCATTAAGGTCAAAATAGGCTGGGTCACGAAGGGGTTAAGGGAGGGTGCCAATAATTTTGCATGGCCCATTTTGTGGTTTTGAGTTAAATTATGTCCAATTTGCCTTTTTTCCTCTTTTTTATGTTGTTTTAGTACATACAAAAGAAATAAACATGTGTATAACAAAACATGGGGAATTGTGATAATATTCTGGGAGAAATACGGTACTTCATTTTTTTTTAAACAATTTCAAGGGTGCTAACACTTTCGGCCATGAAGGTAAATCTATAAGGGTATGTGCACACGCTGCGGATTCTGCTGCCTTTCCGCAGCGTTTTTGGCTCTGCAGAAACGCAGCAGATTCTGCTGCGTTGTACAGTACCTTTATTTCCTATGGAAATAAAAAAAAGCTGTGCACATGCTGCGTTTTTTTCCGCGCGGTTTTGCTGCGGTTTACAATCCGCAGCATGTCAATTGTTTGGTGCAGAAACGCTGCGGTTTTACACCTCATCCATTATGAGATGTAAAACCGCAGGGCAAAACCGCAGAAAAAACGCAGATAATCCGCAGAAAAACCGCAGCACTTTGTCCTGCAGATTTCCTGCGGTTTTCTCTACAAAATCCGCAGAGACTAAAAACTACGTGTGCACATACCCTTAGTCTCTGTTCAAACATTATGCCTGAGGCCACAATGCTCTGCTGGATCCACTTCAGGTGAGATACCAGCATTGTCTGATCCCATTGAATGGCTGGATTACATTTCTTGTGACACCCAGCAGCTGAGAGATGCGACAAATTCATTAAGTACAAAGACCAAAAAAGCTTCTGTACCAAATGCCAGTAATGCTCAGCTAAAAGGATTCCCAATGCTTTAACCCCTTAGTGGCCACCAACACGTCTTTTTACTGACCTGTCATATAAGAGGATAGAATCCCCCCTGAAGGGTGGAAATGCAGCAGATATCGGCTGTACGCTATAGCTCACAACCTGCTGCATCAATCACTGGCCATGACCGTTTAACACCTTAGATGTCACTGTCAATAGTGACTATGGTATCTAGATGGTTAACAGAGTGTGGGAGCTCCCTCTTTAACTCCACTGGCACCCTGAGATTGTGATTGGGTGGTCCTGAGGTTTGCTTTCGGAATTCATGGCTAAATAACTGCTTTAGAGTCTGAGGCTATAGTGACTTGTTCAGACATTACTGACATCTAGGTGGTAAAAATAACGTTTCTTTCTAATGCCACTTTGCATTAAGTCCTGGAAAGCACCTGAAGAGTTAATAAACCACCTGACAGTTTTCAATTTGTTGAGGGGCGCTGTTTTAAAAACGGTATCACTTTTGGGGGTTTTCCAATATATAAGTCCCTCAAAGTTACATCAAAACTGAATAGAGATCCCTAAAAAAATAAGTTTTGAAAATTTGCTTGAAAAAATGAAAAATTGCTGCTACATTTTCAAACCTTGTAACATTCTAAAAAATAAAAGAATATTTTACAAATGATGCTGATGTAAAGCAGACCCAAAGTAAAAATTAATTATTTTGAGTGATTTGACTATCTAGATTAAAGGGATAATCAAAGTTTGAAAATTGCTAATTTTTTAAACATTTTTGTCAAATTTCTGATATTTTTATAATAAAAACGCAAAACGTATCAACCAAATTTTACCAATAACATATAGAATAATGTGTCACTTTCCAGAGTTATTGCTACTAAGTACAAATTAGGCCTGATCACTAAGGGGTTGAAATTAAAAAAAAAATACCCGAAACACGTGGTAGGATTATAACTCACCACAGTCTTCATCTCACCCCTAACCCACCTCTTCAACCTATTGTAAAGTGCTGCGGAATATGTTGGCGCTATATAAATAAAAATTATTATTATTATTATCACTAGCAACTGGTGTTTTCCCCTCAAGCTTTAAACATGCCTCAATCACACCTATCATCAAAAAGCCCTCTCTTGACCCATCCTCTGTATCTAGCTATCGCCCTATATCACTTCTCCCCTGTGCCTCAAAACTACTGGAACAACACGTCCATCTTAAACTGTCCTCCCACCTCTCTTCTTGCTCCCTCCTTGACCGATTACAATCTGACTTCCGGCCACACCACTCCACTGAAACTGCCCTAAATAAGGTCACCAATGACCTGCTAGCCACCAAAGCCAAGCGACACTACTCTGTTCTTCTCCTGGACCTGTCCTCTGCCTTTGACACAGTGGACCATTCCCTATTACTACAGACCCTCTCATCTCTTGGTATCACAGACTTGGCCCTATCTTGGATTGCGTCATACCTAACAGACCGGACATTCAGCATCTCCCACCCACACACCACCTCCTCACCTCGCCCCCTATCCGTCGGAGTCCCGCAAGGTTCAGTTCTAGATCCCTTGCTCTTCTCCATTTACACCTTTGGCCTCGGACAGCTCATAGAATCTCATGGCTTTCAGTATCACCTCTATGCTGATGACACACAGATCTACATCTCTGGACGATATTACCTCCCTACTAAACAGAATCCCTCAATGTCTGTCTGCTATTTCATCCTTCTTCTCCTCTAGATTTCTAAAACTTAATATGGACAAAACAGGATTAATCATCTTTCCCCCATCTCACGTGACCCCCCCCCCAACGGACCTATCCATTAAAGTAAGCGGCTGCCCACTCTCATCAGTCCCACAAGCTCGCTGCCTCGGGGTTATCCTTGACACTGATCTCTCTTTCAAACCACATATCCAAGCCCTTTCCACTTCTTGCCAACTTCAACTCAAAAATATTTCACGGATTCGTACATTCCTCAACCAAGAATCTGCAAAACCCTAGTCCATGCCCTCATCATATCCCACATTGACTACCGCAGCCTCCTACTCTGTGGCCTCCCTTCTAACACTCTCGCACCCCTCCAGTCTATTCTAAACTCTGCTGCCCGACTAATCCACCTGTCCCCCCGCTGTTCCCCGGCCTCTCCCCTCTGTCAATCCCTGCACTGACTCCCCATTACACAAAGACTCCAGTTCAAAACCCTAACCATGACATACAAAGCCATCCACAACCTAAGTCCTCCATACATCTGTGACCTCGTCTCCCGGTACTTACCTGCACGAAACCTCCGATCCTCACAAGATCTCCTTCTGTACTCCCTTATCTCCTCTTCCCACAATCGCATACAAGACTTCTCCCGCGCATCCCCCCTACTCTGGAACTCTCTACCACAACATATCAGAATCTCGCCTACCATGGAAACCTTCAAAAAGAACCTGAAGACCTACATCTTCCGTCAAGCCTACAGCCTGCAGTAACCACCAATCCACCAAACCGCTGCACGACCAGCTCTGCCCTCACCTACTGTATCCTCACCCACCCCTTGTAGATTGTGAGCCCTCGCGGGCAGGGTCCTCTCTCCTCCTGTACCAGTCGTATTGTTTAAGATTTCTGTACTTGTATGTATTATGTATACCCCTCCTCACATGTAAAGCGCCATGGAATAAATGGCGCTATAATAATAAATGATAATAAATAATACCATCCATATAGATAATACTGTAGAATCATAAGATGGCAAAGAAGCCTCCAGTGATCAGCTGCAGGGATATCAGAAAAGATCGAGATCAAAAGAGCTTCAGTTACCGGTGAGTCCTGCAACCTTCAGAAGACGCCTACATGAAGCCAAACTATTTGCAAGAATCCCTCGTAAAGTACCATTGCTGAAAACAGATGTGTTGAAAAGGTTACAATTAGCCCCAGAACACATTGATCGGTTTAAAGAGAAGTGGCAGAACGTTCTATGGACAGATAAGAGCAAGATTGTTTTTATTGGGTCTAAAGACTACGGACAGTTTGTGAGACCACCCATAAACACTGAATCCAGGCCACAGTAACTGTGAAAACTGGAAAACATGGAGGTGCAAGGAGAATGGTCTGGAGATGTCCTCATACTGTGGAGTTGGGCCCATTTATCGCATGCCAGGCACCATGGACCAGTGTCAAAATAGAGCTCAACTGACTCGATTAATAAGAAATATTATGATTATACTTTATTTTCTTACATAATAACTAGCATTTAAAACCAAACCAACAAGGCAGAAAGAGCAGGGGGGGGTAACCCTAAAAATATCATTTTTAGACCCAGTCAAAGCTGTTTGGCGAAAACACATCCTTCTTGATTGGTGTCCCTGTATTACTCTTTCTAATTTTTTCTGGTCATACATGACATTACATCCTGAACATGTGGTTCTGGCGTTGTGCTCTTGTACTTTGTTCTGCTTAGACTTGCTTCCTGTGAGTTTACATATCACATTTGTATTTATGATCTTTATGTCTTGTATTATTTCCCACATTTGTAACTTGTCTCTTGCCTATCCTTGTTCTGCCTCTATTAATTCTCAGGTGACCCCAGTGATACTTGATTCACACTTGGGCCTTCCTTTTCTCTTCCTATGTACTTAGCTTGGAGCCGATATATCGTTCTTGTTTTTTAAGTGTTCCCGTCCCGTTCTTCTTTCTGTCTTTTTTATCTGTTTATCTGGTGTTTAATGCTGTTTTACTATGTAAGACAATAAAGTATATTCGTATATTTATTTAATTGTGTTCTTCACATGTTTATTTAGCAAATGAGTGTCCAAATAAAATAAAAAAAATCAAGTTACCCTTTATGAATATGATGGGGGGAGTAACTTGCTGAGCACTGGGAATCCAACCTCTCAGACCCCCAGCAAGGTTGAGATCGGGACTTTGTCTAAAACCAGCCCTGTCTCCAAGTTTCAAAGTGAGGCAAAGTTTAAAGAGAGGCCCTAAATGCTCTCATATTGGGGCCCCACTGTTCAGGTGATTAAACAAGTGTGACCGACAATATTGAAGTCGTTCGACGCTTGTTTCCCGGCCTCTTTATACCAACTGAGGAAGAATGATGGGGACAGAACGATCTGTCCCGATGCATATCATGTTATCAGCAGTATATCTGCAGGTTACACCGGGCGATATGCTGCTTAAAGCAATATTTCTGTTCCAGCATAAACAATCCAATCACTCGATGAATAGCCAGAATTTTGGTCCTTTAGTATAATGCACCCTATAGTCCTCCACATAGTATTATGAAGCCCCCACAGTCCTCGACAGAGGTATAATGCAGCACCCCGCAGGCGTATAGTGCAGCCCCCACAGGAGTATAATGCAGCCCCCACAGGAATATAATGCAGTCCCACAGGGTATAATGCAGCCCCCATAGGGGTATAATGCAGCTCCACAGGAGTATGCTGCAGCCTCACGGGTATAATGCAGCCCCCACAGGAGTATATTGCAGTCATACAGGAGTATAATGCAGCCCCACAGGGGTTTAATGTAGTCCCAAACGGGTATAATGCAACGCCCACAGGAGAATAATGCAGTCTCACTGGGGTGTAATGCTGAACCATAGAGTATAATGGAGCCTCAGAGAGAATAATGCAGCCCCATAGAGTATAATGCAGACCAATAGAGTATACTGCAGCCCCACAGGAGTATAATGCCTCATAGAGTATAATACAGACCCATAGAGTATAATGATGACCCCACAGGGGTATAATGCAGCCCCATAGAGTATAATGCAGACTCATAAAGTATAATGCAGCCCCACAGTAGCATAATGCACCCCCAGAGAGTATAATGCAGCTCCATAGAGTATAATGCAGACCCATAGAGTATAATGCAGTCTCACAGGAGTATAATGCAGCCCCCTAGTCCTCCAGTATTATGGCCATCACGTACTCACTGATTTAAAAAAAATACATACGTCTCCTTGTTCGCCCGCTGCTCCAGTCTATGCAGCGCGTCTCCTCATCTCAGCAGCTCCATTGCTCGGCACAGCGTGGTGCATGATGCAGCGACTTATTATCACCACCGCTGCGTCAGCGGCGGAATGATGGAAGAGGGAGTGTCACCTGACGCTCTCTTCTCCATCATTGCTTTCAACTGTATTGGCATCTACGAATGTTGAATGTACGATGCGGGGGGGAGAGGAAGACCGTAGCCGGCTCTGGCACTGGACCCCCTTGACTCACGGGCCCTATTGCGATTGCGTGATTGCCTTTATTAGTGATACGCCACTGGCTGAGGCCCCTGGGGTAGTGGGGGCCCTAGGCAAATGCCTAGTTTGCCTGCCCCTAATGCCAGCCTTGTCAGGCAAGATGGAGCTCGCAGTGCCGGAGGGAGCTGACGGGACTGTGCGACCGCCGGTTTACAGGACCTGTGGCACGTGACCGTAGGAGGAGGGACCGGGGTGGGGCCAGCCACAGCACTCCAGGAGGGTGTCACGGACCGCGGTGGGGACCGGTCGGAAAGCAGGGAAGACGGGCGAACCGACAAGCGTAAATGAAGAGAGTAGTATAGCAAAGGGTCAGAACCTTGAGGACAGTAGAAATACTAGGGGCATAGACAGGAGAGTGGTCAGGTACGTAGCAGAAGTTAGAAAACCAGGCGAACGAGCAGAGAATACCAAAACAGAAGGAAAATGCACAACGGGGGGGACAGACCGGGTCAGAATACAGGAGATCACACAACAAATCAGGCACAGACACACAGGGTCAACTAACTTAGCCAAGGGCAGGAGTATAACTGACAAGGAGCGGAACCCCATAACAGCCCTATAAAGCCCTTCCACCTCCAGAGAGAGGCTACAAGATTTAACCCCTGGAGCACCGGCCTACAGAATCAGAATAGAGCATGACAGTACCCCCTCTCAATGGGGGGCCACCCGACCCCCAGGCCTTTCAGGATGCCTGGCATGAAACGCCCGAACCTGGACCAGACGGTCAGCGTGTACCGAGTACCCATGACCGATCCTCTGGCCCATAGCCCTTCCAGTGAACCAGATACTGCAAGGAGCAGCATACCAGGCAGGAATCTACAATGTGTCCAACCTCATACTCACTGTGACCCTCAACCAATACTGGGGGAGGACCTGCCACGGAATTCTCCTCCACCGACCCCAAGGGTTTCAAAAGAGATCTATGGAACACATTGGCAAGCTTCAAAGAGGCCGGAAGGTGTAACCTGTATTCTACCGGATTGACTCTCTGCACTCTCTCCACAATCTCGTATGGACCAATGAACTTTGGACCCAATTTAGCCGAGGGAACCTTGAGGTTGATATTCCATGTGGAAAGCCAAACCTTCTCCCCAACCTGAAAAGCATGACCCGAGGCTCTCTTTTTGTCAGCGAAAAATTTATACCTCCCCTGAGCTTTGGAGATATTGCAACGGACCTCAGCCCACAATTCTTTCATATGCTGAACAGACCCCTCCGCCCCAGGACAACCAGAATCCAAGCGAGAGAATTCCTCAAAATGTGGGTTAAACCCATAGTTAACCAGAAATGGGGACCTCCCGGTGGACTGACTCACCCGATTGTTAAAGGCGAATTCAGCCAAAGGCAACGCATCACACCAATTGTCCTGCCTAACTGAGGTCAAACATCTAAGAATTTGTTCCAGAGATTGATTGGTGCATTCCGTTTGCCCAATACTCTTGGGGTGGTACGCAGAAGAGAAAGATAACAGAATACCCAATTTCTTACAGAAAGCCCTTCAAAACTTAGCCACAAACTGCACACCTCTGTCAGACACCACATTCAGGGGTACCTCATGCAAACGGACCACATGCTGTACAAACAATCTGGACAAGGTTTCCACCGAGGGTAGGGCAGCTAAAGGTACAAAATGGGCCTGCTTAGAGAACCTGTCCACCACCACCCACACCACAGTGTTACCCCTGGACAGAGGGAGATTGGTGATGAAGTCCATGGACAGGTGAGTCCATGGCCTTTCAGGAACTTCTAAAGGCACCAGTTCCCCGGCCGACCGACCATGAGAGCTCTTGGAATGAGCACAAACCCAACATGCAGATACAAATTTTTTAATATCCGAACGCAGTGAGGGCCACCAAAAAACCCTAGCCACCGCCTTTAGTGTGATGGAACTACCTGGATGAGCACTCAGGCAATCAGCCTGGACTCATGAAACTCCTAAAGAACTACGCAGAAATTGTTCCAGGACAAATAATTTACCCCCCCGCTTGGAGGCAGGAGCAAGAGACTGAGCCCCCACAATCTCTCACTCCAACTCTGACGAAGAATGCAGGACAGCGGCTCAGGGGGTGACACAGGATCAAAACTACGGGACAAAGCATCCGCTTCAACATTTTTGGACTCAGGACGAAAAGTAATGGAAAACTGAAACCGAGAAAAAAAAAAGCGACTAGTGGGCCTCTCTGGGAGTCAGTCTTTTAGCAGAATCAATATAGACCAAATTTTTATGATCTGTAATCACAGTGATTGGATGAGCCGCCCACTCCAAAAAATGCCTCCATTCTTCAAATGCCAATTTGACCGCCAGAAGTTCCCTATTGCCCACATCATAGTTTCTCTCGGCTGAAGAGAACTTCCTGGAAAAGAAGGCACATGGCTTAAGATTGGTCAAGGTGGCAGGTCCCTGGGACAACACTGCTCCCACCCCCACCTCAGAAGCGTCCACCTCCACAATGAGTGGCTTGGACGGATCTGGCTGTACCAGAATCGAAGCGGACATAAAACATTTTTTCAATCTCAAAAAGGCATCCTTGGCAGCCACAGACCAATTTTTTACATCCGCCCCCTTGCATGTAAGATCAGTAAGTGGCTTAACCACCTGCGAAAACCTCCTAATAAATTTACAATAATAATTGACGAACCCCAAGAAGCGCTGAAGTCCCTTGAGATCCCGGGGTTGGACGCCTGCACCTTCTTGGGGGTCCATGCGTAACCCTTTACAGGACACGATCAGGCCCAGAAAAGACAGCTCCTGCACAAAAAACATTTCTTCAACTTGGCGAACAATAGATTTTCCCTGAGTCTTTGGAGAACAGTTCATACATGTTGCAGATGAGTGTGACTGTCAGGGGAATACACCAAAATGTCATCCAGATAGACAACAACAAAACGGCCTATAAGGTCCGCAAACACTACATTAATGAAGTTCTGAAATATGGCAGGAGCATTTGTAAGATCAAATGGCATCACCAGATTTTCAAAGAGTCCCTCCGAGGTGAGGAACGCCGTTTTCCACTCATTCCCCTCCCGGACCCCTCTCAGATTGTAGGCTCACCGAAGATCAAGTTTAGAGAACCATTTGGCCCCCGACAACTGGTTACACAGATCAGGAATCAGGGGAATTGGGTATGTGTTTCTTACGGTTATTTTGTTGAGTTCCCGAAAGTCGAGGCAGGGACGTAGACCGCCATCTTTTTTCTTTACGAAAAAAACCCAGCCGCCACAGGAGAAACAGAGGGACGTATATGCCCCTTGCGGAGGCTTTCCGCAATATACTCCTTCATGGCCAAACGTTCAGGGCCGGACAAATTAAACAACCGGGCTTTAGGCAATTTAGCCCCAGGAATTAACTCAATGGCACAATCAAAGGGTCTGTGTGGTGGTAAGACCTCAGCCTTGCATTCGGGGAAAAAAAACACGTCTTCAAAGTCTTTCAGGTATTCCAGAATACCCTCCAGATCGACAGACAACACAGAGACAGATTTCACAGGTTCGGACTATAACGCAAATTTACAACATTGATCGAGACAGTTAGGACCCCATTGAACAATTCCACCCGTCTCCCAGTTGATAACTGGGTTGTGGCGTTTCAACCAGGGCATCCCCAACACCAACCCAGCAGGCAGATTATCCAGAACAAAACAGCTTATTTTTTCCACATGCCCCGCACCACTTTGAGCAAAAAGGCCTCTGACACATAGAGAATCCCTTCTTTTGTGAGGGGCGAAAAGGCAATGGCCACCACTTTAATCAAAGTCTTTAGCCTGACTGTTCCTATCTTGCATTGTGATATTAACTGAGGGTTGACCAAGTCGATGGATGAACCGCAATCCACAAAAGCTGTAGAAAAAGAAGAACATCCGTCCACCAACAGTTCCACTTGCAGCAAAATTTTAGAAAATGAGGAAATGTGTACCTGAAGGTCTGGGTAGTCTCCTCGACAACTACCCAGACCTAGTTGCTTTCCGCCACCTTGGCCAAAGCGGGACAAGAGGGGCAGTGCTTCTTCCAGTGTCCAGATTCCCCACAGTAAAAGCACAACTGCTTCTCGCGACGGCGTCTCCTCTCTTTCTCCTTAAGGGTGACAGTGCCAACCTCCATGGCCTCAGCAGTGGGAATGGCTTCACTTCCACTGAGGAACAACGGGGTCTCCAATTGCAATACCCCTCTTGCCCGCAACCTCATGGCATCCTCCAGTGAGTAGGGTGGAGGATGAAGGGCCAATGCATCTTTCAGGCGCTCAAACATGCCTCTATGGAACAAGCCCCGGAGGGCAGCGTCATCCCATGAAACCTCAGCGGCCCAGCGTCTGACCTCAGTGCAAAACCACTCGGCCGAGTGATTCCCCTGACAAACACTCATCACCATGTCCTCAGCCAGACGCACACGGTCAGGTTCATCGTAGATATGCCCGAGGGCCTCAAAAAATGCATCTACCGACGTTCTCTCAGGGGCCGAGGAAGGGAGAGAAAAAGCCCAAACCTGCGAGGCTCCCCTTAACAGAGGCATAACAAACCGCACCCTCTGACTTTCATCCCCAGAGGAGCGAGGTCTCAAAGAAAAGAAAAGCTTGCATCCTTCCTTAACAACTTTAAACTTCTCTTTGTCCCCAGAGAAATTGTCCGGCAATTTAACCGGAGGTTCAGGAGACACTAAAGCAATATCACTGGCAGCTACCCCCTGAAGCCCTGTGGACAGAGCCCCCTGCACCGTGTCAGTCACCTGAGACTGGGCAAGAGCCTGCTGCTCCAGATTCAACTTTTGCAGCATCTGAGTCAGGTGCTTGACCTGCTCAGAGAGGGTGTACATGAGATCCATAGTATCCCCAACCGCCAAGGGAAGGGAAAAAAAATATATACGGTCAATTATAATGTCAGGCAAGACGGAGCTCGCAGTGCCGGAGGGAGCTGACGGCACGGTGTGACCACCGTCTTACAGGACCTGCGGCACGTGACCGCAGGAGGAGGGACCGACCGTGGCACTCCCTGAGGGAGTCGCAGGGACCAGTCGAAAAGCAAGGAAGACAGGTGAGCCGACAAGCGTAAATCAAGAGATTAGTCAAGTATAGCAAAGGGTCAGATTCAGAACAGAGAATGACATTCCTGCTTGGAAACAGTGTCTCTGCACCCCCACCCTATATGGAGAGGGCACGCGTGAGCAGATTATGCTCCATTCATTGTGCGTCCGAATGGGTAGCACAGCTCTACACTATTTCCTGCAGTCCGGTAGACAATGAATGGAGTGCATCTTGTCTTCATACCGGATGGGGCTCCAGAAACCCGTTTTCATGGCTCCATAGCCCTGATCTCGAGATCTATGGGGGTCTCATCAGTCAGACTCCTGATGACCAGCAAGTTACCACATATCCAATGGATAGGGGATAATTTTTAATTTTGTCGGGAATAACCCTTTAATTGGACACATCTTACTCCAGGAGTACATCATGACTGGAGTACCAAACGCTAGTCCTAAGGAATCAGGGGGCCATAGTATCCAACACTAAGAAAGTGCCTATGGTGCTTCTGACCTTGCAGAGAGCAGAATGAGGCAACTCAGCACTACGAGTCATATAGACACGTATGTCGATATCTATCAGTCTCTTGATGAAGCATGCACTGGAGTAAGGTGTGCCAAGGCCATTACGTGCTCCTTTTCATGAATGTGCCGCATCTCCCACCTGTTGTGCTCAGGACCTGGATTACACTTCTGTAACAATTCATACCACTCTTATGGTGTAAAGTAGGATTAATTTGTACACCACGCTGGCTCCAGCTAAACTCTGCCCACTTAAAAAAACAGTTTTCGGGACTGATATAAAAAAATAAAAGTTAAAAAATGTTTGAGCAGCTATGATTTGCACTAAAAATTTTGTAACTTTTCCAACAGATTTACATCAGAATTCTGTTTGAATCGAAGTTTATGATTTTTTTGTTTTTGTTTAGGGCTCATTCTGATGTCTGTGGAAGTTGTAATCTGTACATAAGATATAACCAGGGTCTTAAACGGAGTATCATATAAACACCCTATAAAAACTATCCTTTATTGTTAAAACGAACCTGAAAAAGGGGGTTCACACCACAAAGTGAACAAAACAAAAACAAAAAGTGCCCAAGAAAAACATAAAAATGGGGGTCTACTATGAGTCCCTGATGCAAACTAACACTCACGCCTTCCTTGCTGCGGAGGTTGGCACCCTAGGGGGGAACGTTGTGGCGCCCCCGCTCAATGATGACTCTCCCTAGGGACCCTATTACACCCTGCAGCCACTAGGGAAATCTCTTCCCCGATGCTAAAGGGACCCCTGTCACTATACAAAGGCAATCCTACGATAAGGAGGACCCTGAGCCCCAGTAGCTGGATCGCCTCGATACATCCCTCCCTTTAAGCATACCACTTCAATAACGCCCGCCAGCCACGGACGTCATTAGAGGACACACCCCTTATCCTCATTGCGCATGTCAGTACCGGCGTGCATATACTTTTTCTCCAATCCCAGCTACTGTACCACATCAGGACACATCTTATTGTGACATCAGGCCTCCTGATGAGCCCATATGGGGCGAAATGCGTTGGGGCGCAATAATCTGACTGGCAGATGGCGGGCGATATGATGAGTACGCAGACTATCTATATCTGAGCATTTTTTCTGATGCATGTATACTACTGGTTGGCCCTGAATGTGCTGATATCTGTATCCGTAGTGAGAATGCACTTTGAGGCAATCTAATCCTTATGGGTCGAAGTGTATCATTCTTGTGAGGCTGACCCCCGTCGCCGTACATTTATTGTTGGGGTTAAGCCAGAGCTAGTGTGTATGATGGTCATGATTTATGCCTATTCTGGTTTACCTGTTTTCTGTATGATGGTTTAACTGCCACTATATCATCAAAGCTTTTATTTAAGGAGGATTGGTTATCTTGCACTCATCTTCACCACAATAAGCCAATATACTGCCGTTGTGTTCCTATACATGTTTTTTATTTGGGGCTCAGGGTCCTCCTTATCGTAGGATTGCCTTTGTATAGTGACAGGGGTCCCTTTAGCATCGGGGAAGGGATTTCCCTAGTGGCTGCAGGGTGTAATAGGGTCCCTAGGGAGAGTCATCGTTCAGCGGGGGCGCCACAACGTTCCCCCCTAGGGTGCCAACCTCCGCAGCAAGGAAGGCGTGAATGCTAGTTTGCATCAGGGACTCATAGTAGACCCCCATTTTTATATTTTTCTTGGGCACTTTTTGTTTTTGTTTACTTTGTGGTGTGAACCCCTTTTTTTCGGGTTCGTTTTAACAATAAAGGATAGTTTTTATAGGGTGTTTATATGATACTCTGTCTGTGAAAGTTAGTCCGATCACATACTTTCCTCAGGTGTTCCGATCCAAGTGTGCCAGTGTAAGAAGGTTGCGGGATGCTGTGACGCAAAGGAGGCTGAGTAAGGGTTAACAAATTTTGCAATTTAATTAACAGGGTAGATAAACTCCTCGCAGGGAGATGGATAGTTAAATGGTGAAAAGCAAGTGCAGAATAATAAAAGTCCAATTATCAAACTTATTGTGTCCTTTATGTTCCTCCACCGCAGATGATCCCGTGGGAGTTGTAGCAACGGCCAGGGAGATGTCCACAGATGGGGTCCCTCAAACGATGATCCGTCTTCTGGCGTCAAAGGGCGGTCTCCGGTTTTACCCTTTGAGCCCCTAGTCCATGAGCCTGTGCAGCCAAAGCAAACAGAGCTGCAGCAATCCCGGGGTTAAACGTGGGCTGATGTGTAACAGATGGCAGAGAGGGCCACAAGCTACTGTCCTTTACCTGGCCCACACTTCTC
The DNA here is from genome assembly GCF_039654945.1 of Dendrobates tinctorius. Taxonomy (NCBI): domain Eukaryota; kingdom Metazoa; phylum Chordata; class Amphibia; order Anura; family Dendrobatidae; genus Dendrobates; species Dendrobates tinctorius. Next base: position 23,891,403 of record NW_027361782.1, on the reverse strand, counting down.
CACACATGCATGGTACTCACAGTCACTGGGCGCACGGTGCTCTTTACTCTCACTGTCTCGCTAGTGGTACCGGGAGCCGTCAATTGCAGCCCATCACAGCACCAGTGCTCGGGGTGTCGAGCACGCTGCTCACCCTGCTGTACTCTGCCTAACGGCAGGAAACTCTGTCTTACTTCGTGCGCTTTTCCCTTGGTTTCCAGTTTAACCGGGCCCCTTCTTTCCAGGTCATGGGACCCGTCCGGTCCCCTATTCCTTCCCCCGGGCAACATGGGACGCAGCCTCGACAGTTCTGGACTCGGCTCAGTACAGATACCCACAGCCTGGTCCTTCTCTTTACACTGTCCACAGGTGTCCTGATCTGAGCGTGCCAGCATCATAGAAATACATGGAGCTGACATGTTTCTGAAATCAATAGAAAAGCAGGAGCCCGTGACCTTTAAATCCCAAGGGGCCAGTTAATTTCAATTGTTACATATTAATATCAATGTAATCACAATAAACAGGAAGTAGGAAGAGAAACAATAATCCGAGGCCAAAGTTCTATGAGACAAAGTCCATCCAGATATGAAGATTCCCGGGAAGGAGGAAGCTCAGGTTATCTATGATTACACCTACTGCAGCTACCTGACACATATCAGTGAAAAGAGACAAAGAGATAACGAGTCATCCACCCAGTGTGCGGTGGTGTTAGGAAAGGACCCCACAATATCGGACCCCAACTGCAAGAAAGAAGGGAGAGGACTCATCCTGGCCAAGGGCCCTAGAGCAGCCTCCATGGTTATATACGTGGGGGGTCCAGAGGGGAAAATGAGGAGTCTCCTTCAGATCCATATTCTAAAATTTATTGTAAAAACTAATATCTAGGCACAAAATGTGGCTGAGCTGCTGTATCTAAGCTGAGCAGATCATAAGAAAAACAGAGTTCAGTACATATTCCCCCTTGTCTTCTGCCCTACCTGCAAAATAGTGAGTGCAGCTCTGGAGTATAATACAGGATGCAACTCAGGATCAGTAATGTACAGTATGAACACAGTAACAGCACCAGCAGAATAGTGAGTGCAGCTCTGGAGTATAATACAGGATGTAACTCAGGATCAGTACTGTATGTACACAGTGACTCCACCAGCAGAATAGTGAGTGCAGCACTGGAGTATAATACAGGATGTAACTCATGATCAGTAATGTAATGTATGTACACAGTGACTGCACCAGCAGAATAGTGAGTGCAGCTCTGTTCAGCTGCTGTTGATTGTGGTGATTGTGGGTGCGGTCAACACTGATCCTGCTGTGTGCTCCTGAGCTCTGAGATGGAGCCAAGTCCCAGGCTTCTATTTCCCGGACCAAGGCGACGGGGAGCAAGAGAAACCAGCAACCGGCCTGCACATCAGAGGACTCGGGGGATGAGACGCTCCACCAGGAGTCGCAGAAATGTGGCTCCTACTCTGCCCGGGTTTGCAGAGACCCAGAGAAGCCGCAAGGCTTCCAACATGGAGGAGAAACCTTCTAACAGCATGCATGATGGCAGTCCTTCCGGAGGAAAGCTGAGTGCTCACAGAGGTGAGGCCGACCTCACTGAAGAAGGTTGGGGGCTGCAGAGACCCAAGGAGTCTGTGTCCACCTATGCCTCCCGGGTCATGAGCCACCTCCGTGAGTACGAAGAGGCGAGTAAGACCCTGAGGAGGCTCTGGGAGGAGCTGCGCTGCACAAGTGCCAAAACTGCAGGTGCCTCCAAACCAAGGCAGAATCAGTTCCAGGCGGAGGTAAAGAGGCTGAAGCTTGAAGTTAATGAGCTGGAGGTGAGGAGGTAAGCATTCCTTAGAGAAAAAAGTGGACCATTTAAAGAAAAACTGCTGAATGAGAACAGATTCAGAGAAATGGTTGATAACAGAGAGCAAAGGCAGATGGGACTGCAGCCTGTGAGCCAGGTGGATGATGATGATGAGGATGATGACCAGCAGAAAGCCCCAACTGGCAGCCTGCAAAGTCACCCGCAGGCCACGTGCAGCGAGCTCCCTGCTGGACAGGCAACATTGACATCTGGTCGCAGTTCTGCTGGCTCTGGGGAGGACAGTGATAACAGCTTCCAGGGAGGGGTGCTAATGGCAGAGATCAAGCTCCTGGAGTCCCCGGTGTGCCTTCAGAATTTCCATCTTGGTGACGATTTACCAGAGGAGGCATCTGGGGGCCAGAATAAAAAGGTAAAGATGACCAAGCCAAAGCTCCAGGAAGTGGTAAGCTACGTGTATACCCCCCTCCCTGTTCCCCCGAGTCAGCTTCAGGGTCAGCTTGCTGTATAAGCCCCGTTGCCCAGCCCAGCCCGGGTTCTGCTGTGAATCCGGTGCAAAGGCGCGGGGAGAGTACAGAGCACGGTAGTGAGGCGCAGAGCTCCGTCTCTGCTTGTAGTAGCGGGGACGTAGCAGCAGGTGCATCAGCCGAGAGGCTGGACAGTGAGGGCGGCCCGGCGGTGGGCATACGGTTAGGCCACGATACTGTGGTGTGCTCCTCAGTGGGAGGGGGTGCGGCCCAATGTCGGGAGCAGCGCCGGTAGCCTCGGCGCTCCTGAATGCTGTTGCTGCTGATCACTTAGTTTAGAAGCGACCGCAGTGGGAGGGGGTTGCCGGAGCTGGGAGTTCCGTTCCTCCAAAAGTCCTGTTCTGCGTTGGCGCTACTGTTCAGCAAGATCTTGATATAAAGGATCTGCGGCGCCTCACAGTGGCTAAGGATCAACAGCACCTAATATCAACAATAAAGCAGCGGAAAATATCAACTGATGATGCGGAGGGCACACGTAACACCAGGGGTGAGGTCACCTCCAGTTCTGTGGAGGAGACTGAGCCCCTTGTGCCTGATGATGCGGAGGTCAAAATGTCACCCCCTGTTGCCACTGGTCCAGCAGGAGTAAATGTGGTGGGGGTATGAATGTGGAAAATTCTTTGTCTAGTGGTGTGGTTGCTGGTTTTGTGGAGTGTGAGGGTGTTATGGAGGTGGGTTATAGTGATACTGTTGGTGTTGATGTGGTCACTGGTCTGGTTGCCCCTCCGGTGGAGCAGAACCCATCAGTAGTTATGCCGCTGTCACCTCTGGGGGAAATAGGGCATCTTCCTCGTCTCCATGCTCTTGGGATGGCATGTTGTAGCAGCATCTTCTGGAGGTGCTAAAGAAGGGGGAGAGATCACTAATGGTAGAGGGTCGAGAGGTTGATCTATCCTTCTGGATAGAGAGGCATGGCCTCGGGTCCTTACGAGAGCAAAATGGGGGAAATACAGTGTGGTCCCTCCTGACAGCTGGGCCAGGTAGCATGCGTAGGAATGTGGTACGTCTTCGGTGGAGGGGCAGTGATGCGTGTCCTCCAAGGTCTAAGGTTGTGAAGTTCCTGCTGAAGATGGACTTCAAGGCTATTGACATCTACGCCTTGATACATCCCTATTCCACGCCTGAGTTTGATGTCAGCTTTGTTCGGCCAGAGGGGCTTGAGCTCTTCTGGTCGCATTATGAGTTGGCAAAAAATGAGCCCGACTGGCGAGACATTGCCATCCTGGCGGTGTCTCACCAAAATCAAGTCAAGAAAGTGACCATGATGACTTGTAACAAGTCGTTTTCTTGTCATGACATCATGACGTGGTTGGCTGATATGGAGAGGTAGTGGGTATGCTACCTCTACCGTGAAGAAATACCGTGATGACTTTGGTATCTGGTCAGTGACCCGGACGTTTATGGTAAAACTTAAGTGTTCAGGTGGTACGGTTGCCCACATACCATCATCTGCCTTCCTGGGTAGGGATCATATCCAGGTCTTCTACCAGGGGCAACTGAAGCTCTGTCACAGGTGCGGCGACCCCACACACTTCAGTGCAAACTGCACTGTGCAGAAATGTGCATTGTGTGGGGATATGGGCCATCTTGCTGCATCTTGTGTGGAGATTAGGTGCCACCTGTGTGGTGACTTAGGTCACCCATTCAGCCGTTGTCCTCGCTCCTTCGCTATTGCAGTCGTGACCCTGATGGGAGAAAGCCGTGAGGCTGATTTTGCTGGGGAAGGGACTAGCAGGGGTGAGGGAGCTGACGGGCCAAGGAGGAAAAGCAATAAAAAGACGTCTGCCCAGCTGAGGCCTCTAGACAAGTGCAGACAGGAGAGGGAGCTAGGTGAGCCCCGGGCTACTGAGGTGGCCCCTGTCCTGGACGCCAGTCTTGTTGCTGAGGCCCCGAGGGATGATGAGTTGGATGAGGAGGTGAGGATGATTCACAGGGAGGAAAGCGCCACTGCCTCTGAATCTTCCCATTATGAAAGTATGGATGAGGATAATACAGTAGGCAGTGGCTAGAAAATAAGCGTAAGCTTGGCACCAAAAAGAAGAGAAAGAAGGGAGATAAAACATCTCCTGCTCTGACCAAGGTACCTAAGGAAGGAAAAACTGTCTCCCTACTGGTTGGTCTTTCTAACCGGTTCCAAGCTCTTGAGAACATCTCTTCCTCTGAGGAGGAAGTTGAGGGTGAGGTTCCGGCTTCAGCAGGGCTTACAGGGGGTGCCGAGTCTCCTTCTTCTGGGAATGTAAGGTCCTTGGAAGGAGGGACTGACCCAGAGTCCAGAGACAAGGACGATAAAAAGAAATAACACGCGGGAATGGACACCTCCGTGTCATTAAAGAGGGGGAAGGATTCTTCCTCTGAGGCAGAGAATAAGGGGAGTGGGAAGAAGAAAGCCATTTAACTCAATCACCAATGATGGCGGTACCCACTCCGTTGATGCTGGCGTTCATTAATGTTGCCAGCCTAAAGTCATATACAGCTAGATTTGCGGCCTTTGATTTTCTCAGCCGGGTTGAAGCTGACATTTTCTTTTTGCAAGAGACCAAGCTGCCAAACATGGCAGACATATTTAAAGCTAAGACACAGAAAAAACACACAGTATGACAAACGTGCATAAATACTCTGTTGTAAAATATATGTAGCAGTAAGCAGCAAGTGCTAGTAAAAGATGTTAACAAAACCAGGGTATTTAGTTGATATGATTTTTGCAAAAAAATGTACGCTAAGCCACTCCACCACGTCACGGTATACCCTTCTCGGAGAAGTCTTATCTAATATATGTAAAACCTGATCATGTGAACAATACCTTCATGAGCAGGGTTCAGAAAGGTGCTGCCGGTATGGGCTCGCTGGGCAGAATGGCTTTTTATGTGCATGTCCCACAAGAGAGAGGCAGGGATCTCCTAAAGCTTGCATAAGCAAGAAATCAATAGATTCAGAACACATGACACATGCACAAAAATGAACAGGTCAGTAAGATATTTAAAGCTATGAGGGAGTGGAGACTCGGGCCCTCCTATTAGTCTCTAGCGGCCGAGCTATATAGCGGAGTGGCAGTCCTTTTTACCGCACCGGTGGAATGCCGACGGGTTATATTGAGTTAGAAATGGGAAGGTGCCTGATCTTAGATGTCCTCATGAAGGGACAAGAGCTCAGGCTCATTAACATCTATGGTCCCCAATCTAAGTGGGACCGAAAGTCTCTTTATGAGGATCAAGCCCTACCTTTTTACAAGTCAGCAGGTTGTCTTTGGAGGGGACTTCAATACTGTCACGAGGCCCCGAGATAGAGGAGGTTCCAGAGACAGGCTGACTTATGATAGTGTCACCCTTAATAGTATAGCTAGTGAGGCTCGCCTGGTGGATGTCCACATTCGGCACACCCCAGCCCACGTGGGGTTCACCTTTCATAGAGGTAACTGTAGGTCCATAGTAAATAGGTTTTATTTAAAGGAGGAAGCTGTCTCTTCAGCAGTGTCTGTTGTTGATGCGGAGTTCTCTGACCACTGTTTAATTTTGTTTTCTCTGAATGTTACAGAGACCCTCCGGATGGGAAAAAGCTTTTGGAGGCTCAATTCATCTCTCTTGGAAGAAGCGGAGATAAGACAGTCCTTTGAGGATTTTCTTCAGAGCCAGGTACCCTTACTAGATCTTTGTAGTAATTGATGTGGAAATTTATAGTTGGGTAAATTTACCCCTGTGCGTACTGTGGCCTGCCCAAATTAGACAGAGTCTTATTGAGCGCTCAAAGAAGGAAAGACGCCAGACTTGGTTGGCAGCAATACCTCCCAGCAAAACTCAGCAAGTTTATTGAATATACTTGGTTTCATCAGTTGTACAGAAAAGGAGTGGTTACTCATTAACATAAAGGCTGACCTTCTAGTGTAATTGGTCAATTTGAATACATGAACATACTGTATATGGAAGAGTTTACCAAAAAGCTGATTCTAGCAATATAATTTACAGCCTATTGTTTCTACAGTGTCAGCATGTTCTGGTATCGGCTGGCACATCTGGCCTAAACTTCCTCTTTCTATGTCTGGGACAAATATCACAAGACAATGCTATCATAAGATACCATCTGCTCCCCAGACTCTCTCATGGGGGGGGGCAGTAGTTCATTTCCACCAACTAGTTACAAGGTTCAAACTGTGAATATGTATCTGTGTGCAGTATATCTGAGTATATAGCAGTATATAGCCTATAGCAGAGTACATGAGTATATAGCCTATAGCAGGCAAGTGAGATCTATATGAAATACATATATATTTCCATAACAATCCCCCCTTAGATATCACTTGCCCTAAAACCCTGCTCCTGGCCCAAAGCGCTGCAACTCTTTTATGCTGCCAGTGGACTGACATATGCCTAGTGCATACATCCTCTGTACAGACTTTTGCTAATGGGCGGTCAGGAGATCTGTCCCTAAAGGGGGTGTGGTGCAATGTAATCAAAGTCTCTTAGTTAGCAGTCTATGCAGTCAGTGCATGTGTATTCTCCGTCAGGTAGGTAATTTATTCAGTCAGTCAGGGAGGTCATCCACATCATCATTCCAGCTCAGGTGTATCTTCTGGTATGAAGGCCTTTTCCTGCAATGCGATGCGTGGATCCAGGTGGGGTTTCCCTCCAGGTCGGTGGCGTCAGCACTTGGAGAAGGGCCATCGGATCTGGGATCGAGTGCTTCTCTTTACAGACTTTTTTCACCAACACTCAGCAGTCTCCTGACTTCAGGACGTGCATACCAGGCACCGAATCTGGACCTGGCAATGAAGGAGAAAAACTCGAAAATGGACATTAGCAAAATTTTTGATAAATTCATTTACACATGCAGACAAAGTATCATATTGCATAGTCAACTGCTAAGTAAAGAATACCCCTAAACTGGGTTTTTTACCCAAATAAAGTTTCATATTGGTGACAGCTTTTTCTGAGCCTATGGGAGTGTCTAATGCCAGGGTTTGTCTGTCTCTTGGGCAAAATTTTTTTTAGCATGCTGCTCTTAAGTGTCCCACCTAGTCTATGGTGTGGGATGGTGATTAGTGTGTAGGCCTAAGTCTAACCCTACTGCTGATCAGGTCTCTTGTGTTAGGTTTGCTGTGTATGCGGGTCCCTGATCACTTGCTATTGCTTCTGGAAACCCCATATCTGCACACTATTTTTGGGAGTAGCTTCTTTGCAGTAGTCTTCGCCAACTGGTTCCTTACTGGGAAGTCTTCAGGCCAGATGATGTGGGGGAACTTTTCCCGCTTGTCCGATGTTAAATTTGTCGGTGGCCGAACAGCTGCTGGGAATCTTCGCTGTTTAGGTGTGAGTTGAGTCCAATCAGGTCATTCATCTGTGTCTTCAATTCTGTGTGGGGGCCATGTGCCCATTGAACCACCGTAGGGTACACACTTTGAGATAGACTGGGTTTGTCTTGAGATAGATGTTTTGAGGTAGACGGTTTGAGGTAGACGGTTTGAGGTGGACTAGGCCTGTCTTGAGGTAGACGTTTTGATGTAGACGGTTTCTTGGAGCCCAGTGCTTTTGGCCTTCAGCATCCAGCTTTCCTTCTCCTCCTTCCGAGTCTGATCCTGTTACTTCTTGTACAGGTTTCAGGAAGTCATTTTATCAGGTTTAGTGACTGGGCTGTGGTAATTGACATTCTCTGAGCTGATTGTGGGATTTTAGCTGAGGTTTCGTCTCTGTCCGCGCCTCCCTCTGTATGAAGACTCGGGTTAGACTGTGTCAGAGGAGGACTTGGGACTCTTTGCATTGGTACCGATCCCTCCGGGGATGAGGGGGAAGGTCAAACTGTTGTACCCTTGGGATGCCTTCGGACTCATGCAGCTCGTCTCGGGGGGACAGGGTAAGTGTTGCCGTGGACTGCTGACCGTAGGACTGTGCTGGAGAAGAAGCTTCCCCACGAGAGGGTGGTGGAGGACAATCTTCTGGAATGTTCTCCATCAAATACGTCCTTTCTGGAAAGGTAGGCACCATTCTTCTGCCTCAGAATTCATATCCACGTCAGAGTCTTCGTCCTGGAAGTGATTCAGCTTGTTGGCTGGTGGAGGAGGAGGCAGCTCTTCTGTCCAATTCAGAGATGGCATCTTCAACGGTTTTCCCATTGACTTCTGTTTGCCAGGTTTTCTCGTCTTCGGTCGTCATGTAGTAGCCGTCCGGCTCTACGACCTCTCCCATTTTCCATATTGTCTTCCTCTGGCTGCTTTTTTGGCTGCCACGTCTGCCATACTGATACCCCGTGTCTCTACTGTGTTCAGTTTTCTGTGTGCCATGGCCTTCAGCACTGCCCCCACTTTTAGTAGTTGAAAGGCGTCCAGCAGGTCTCTGATGGCTCCATGGTGCTTCACGGTCGATCCGCTTGCTGTGATGAAGTTTCTTGCAGCCCAGATGGGTCCGAAGTCAGGTGTCATGTCATGCGAGTACCTGGAAGTTTTCGTTCTTCGCAATCTGGCAGGTCTTTCGTCAGCTCTATCAGCTCCGCTTCTTGGGCTCTTGGGCTGACAACCTTCTGGACCATAGAATGTCTTGATTGCTGGTCGCTGCACATCCCGTGTGGAACTTTCCTTCATCATTTGCAAGACTGGAGCCATGTACGGAATCTTGCAGATTTTTCATCTGAGGGTCCGTATGCGCATCCCCCTTTGGGAGTGGGAGTAGAGACAGGTAACGGCTGAGAGCACTGAAGAGTGGTGGAGAGCAGCCTTGTCAGGAGGACGTGTGCTGCAGGTATTGCTTTCCAGGGATCCAAGTTCTGCAGTACGAGACTAGACTAAGGAAGGACTGCATCTTCGGAGTTGTTGAGGGAGCCATCTTCTCCTCCGCGGCCCTCCGGTCATCTGTCAAGTGTTTCGTCTAGTGGGCGATACAGTGTCTTCAGGAACTTGCTTTTGACACCACTGGACTCTGTTTTGCAGAACTTACGTTGCTGCTCTGCCAGGCAGAGTAGAGGAGACATGGAAAGCGCTGTGCAGGTAGCGGTGTCGATGACTTCTGCATGCTCCGCAATCCAGTTGGTGGGGACGGAGGGCAATGCTCTTGCGAGCCGTGAAAAGCTGTTCTGGGCCCTCTTGGGTCTCACTGTCTATTTGTTCCGCACCCCTCTTGTGCGTTTTCAGGAACTGGTCGTCCAGGTGAGGGGGAGCATTGAGGGAAGCTTCGGGCAGATCCATTGCCGTGAGGACCGTTGCTGTGGCTGGCACGTTTGTCAGCAGAGTGTGCAGATCTGGCACAACTGGGGTTTCAAACACGGTTGCTTCGCTCACAGTCCTCAGGTTATACACCATTCAATCTGGTCTGGTTCTCCTTTCACAGTCTTCCTTTTGATCGAGAGAAGCTGGGACCGCATGATGATTCCCGTGGGTGAGGCGGCTGAATCTGGCCTTGCTCTTCACAGTGCCGTGAGTGACTCCCATCTTCTGGCACAGGGCTGGCAGGAAACCAAACCGTTTGCTGGCGTCCTCTTCGTCAGAGATGACGTCCAGCTGAGCTTTCTTGCTCTCACAGGGGGTCTTCTTGCTGGGGTATATTCTTTACCAGCCAGCAGCAGTTCCTTTCACCCAGCTTGATTTCAGTTCAGCATCTTGTTAACCAATTTGAGGAGCTGAGTGGCTGTCTTCAGGTCCAGGGCCTGGATTAACTTCAGGGAGCACCTTCAGAATCTTGTCCAAGATGATCCTCTGGCGCTGGAGCCAGAAGCGGTGCAGCCATTTCACGAAGCGGGTGTGGTCCCTCTAGGTTGAGAGTTTTCCTGGTCCATGGCAAAGTTCTTAGGCCGTTTCTTGAACAGCAGCTCCACTTAGACCTCCAGTTGGTCAGAGGCAGTTTAGCTCTGGGTGATGAACTGCGGGTGCTGGGCCTTCGGAGCGTCCGGGGTTGTAGACTTGGCTCTTGTAGGGCCACCAGCATGATTGATTCTTCCTGGGTCTGAGGTGGAGAAGAGGTCAAGGTCACATCTTCATGGGACACTTTGGTCACCTTCAGTTCCTACAGTAGGTCTGCGCTCATCAGGTGGGGCGGGCAGGTCTCCACCGTAAACTGGAACAAGATGGAGTGTCCTGGCTGTGTCCACATGCTCAGGGGCTTGCAAGCTGGGGAACGTCTGTCTTGACCTTAAATCCCCATACAAGACACAGAGTGTTCTGATAGACTGGTGGGGTCGGGGATTTTCACTTCTGACTGCACCAGTGTCCACAAGGAAAGATATGACAGCCCCCCAGTGATTTGAGGTATTGGGTCCGCTGATGGGGTTTCACATGTCAGGGGCGTGACGTCTGGCGGACCTGGTTTGCCTCTGTCCTATGGACAGGGTTCTTCATTGTCTTCTGTGTTTTTTTTCTTGGCCTACTCCTCTGCGGGATGACCTGGGTTGCCGGGGTGCTGTGAACTGGTTCCGGAAATGGCCAAAGTTGCCACAGTTGAAACACCTGACAGGTCTTCTGTCTCTGCAGGGTGGTTGCTCCTCCACGTCAGTGGCCATTACGGGAGGTCCTGTCCTCCGTACTCCTGGGAGGGACTCAATTCTTCTGGCTACTGTAAGCAGGACATCTACTGCTATTGTCCTGTACTCAGGTCTGGCCACTATCAGTAGTTTCTTGATTGGTTCTCTTAGTCCATGCACAAAGGCCTGTGCCAACATCTGTCCGTGTATCTGATCATGAACAGTGAAGCCTAAAATTTGGAATACTTGCCTCACTCTGCCATGAAACTCGTCTACAGACTCTGTCTCGGCTTGGCTCATGTTATGCAGGCTGAGTGCTTGTGTGGCGTTGGCCCACTCTCTAAGCTGTTCAATTAGCTTTGATCCTGATTCCCAGGAATGCACATCTAATTCTGATGGAAGCTTGAAGTGTTCCCTCATGATTGGCCAGAGTGTTTCACCTGCTTTAATCTCCATTATGGACCAGAGATCACTCCAGGTTGCAGCATATGTCTGCTGGCTCTGCTGCATTCTTCGGTAAAATGGCATGGGGTCCATAACTGGGTCTGGCAGGTTTTTTAGAATACTGAACACTTGACTAGGGGTGAAGGGCACATAGTGTAAGAGTTTTGGCTCTATCTGCCCCTGCCTACTCGGTGTCTGTGAGTTTCTTCTTGTGCTAGGTAGCATGTCTGTCCCTCCTTCATTTTCATCAGAGGAGGAACTGTGCCATTGTGTCATTGTCTTTCTGTGTTTGTGTAGCACTCCCCCCTTCTGAGACTGCAGCTCCGTTTGGCACGTAGGATCTCCAGTCTCAGCAAGTGCAGTGTCTGATAGCCCACACCTCCCTTCTGCCATCTGTTGTATCGGGAGGGCACCTGTGTTGTCATGTGTGGGGAGTGATTCACTTTCTTCTCCCGGTGTCATAACTGTCTCTTTATAGAGAGTCCCCTGTGGAACTAGGGACACTTCATTGTCTGAATCTGGCACTAGGCCAGCAGGTGACGATGAACTGAGAGATGGGTGAGAAAAAGGAAGAGGGGGAAGGATGGAGGAGAGGTTTGGAATAGGAGGAGAAATGAGAGATAGTGAAGGAGAGTGGGGAGGAGACAGAAGAGGAGGGGATGGCGAAGACAACGAGGAGGAGGAGGAAAGAGGAGGGGGATGAGAGGTGGGCGTTGGTGTTGAAGATGGAGAGGGGGGAGAGATAGGAGAGAGAGATAGGAGAGAGAGAAGGAGGAGGAGGAGAAGGGATAGGAGGAGAGATAGGCGGAGGTGAAGAAGATAGAGGAGGGAGAGTGTTATGATTGAGTCACCGTAGGAGGCAAAAACAGAAATACAAGCTAAGTCCAGAAAACCAGAGAAGTTGGCAACTATCAGATTGCAGACCCCTGAACCTATCAACACAACTAGCAGTAGCCGTGGGGGGTTCCTACGATGCCCTAGACCCCTCGAACACAGCCGGAGAATTAAATAGGCCTAAAGAAAGAAAGGGGAAATCTAAACTGCCCCAGAGCAGACCCCAAAGCAATAGGCAGCCCCCAACATATAATGACGGTGAAGCAAGATGAAAACACTAACACAGACAGAAAGATAGACTGAGCAAAGCCGGGGCCAAAACTACCTAGATAGGAAAGGACAGGAAGGCTGCTGTCTGCAATCTGCCAAAACCCTATCAAGACATAAGCCAACAAGCTGATATGAAAAAGACCCTGAAGCAGCTAGGCTTCAAAAACTAAATCAGCACTCAGGTATTTTCAGAAGACAGAGCTAAAGGAATTCAGCACACCCCAGCAGGGAATGGCAGAAATCCAGAAAAACAAAGCAAACAAAGTCAAAGCGCAAATGCAAAAAGCCGAGCAGCAAACTTAGCTTTAGAGGAGCAGGAATTCAGACTGGTCTCCAAGGATCCCACAGAAAAATCACCCGCAGGACAGAAGGGCGTCGGCAGCCTTATATCCAGTCAGTAACTCAACTCAGCCAGTCATTATCATCAGCCTCAGGTGTTTGATAATCAGGCTCACTACCTTTCTTTACCAGAAGAGGGAGTTCCTCGGGCCTCAGTATTGAAGGGGAAAATTAACTCACAACAGTACCTCCCCCTTGAGGAGGGGTCACCGAACCCTCAACCACGCCACCAGGGCGATCAGGGAGAGCCCGATGAAAGGCACGCACCAATCTTTTGGCATGAATATCAGAGGCAGAGACCCAGGAATTATCCTCATGACCATAACCCTTCCACTTAACCAAATACTGGAGTCTCCATCTAGCCAGACGGGAATCCAGTACTTTCTCTACCTCATATTCCATGTTACCTTCAACCAATACAGGGTCTGGAGGTGCCACCCCCGGAACAACAGGTTCAACAAACCTCTTCAACAAAGATTTATGGAACACATTATGGATTTTAAATGTGACAGGAAGAGCGAAACGAAAAGAGACCGGATTAATAATCTCCACAATCTTGTAAGGTCCAATAAATCTAGGCTTAAACTTAGGAGAAGCCACCTTCATAGCAATATTTTTTGATGATAACCACACCATATCACCAATCTTAAACTGGGGACCAATGGTCCTATGTCGATTGGAAAACCGCTGGGCCTTTTCCTGGGAGAGAGATAACTTATCCACCACTTGGTCCCAGATCTGGTGCATTCTCTCCACCACAGTGTCAACACCTGGGCAGGCAGAAGGCTCCACCTGCCCTGAAGAAAATCGAGGATGAAACCCAAAGTTACAAAAAAAAGGTGACATCAAAGTGGCAGAACTAGCTCTATTATTTAAAGCAAATTCGGCCAAGGGCAAAAATGAAACCCAATCATCCTGATCAGCGGAAATAAAACATCTCAAATACGACTCCAAGGTCTGGTTTGTTCTCTCTGTCTGCCCATTGGTCTGAGGGTGAAAAGCAGAGGAGAAGGACAACTGAATTCCCAGCTTGGAACAGAAAGTTCTCCAAAATCTAGACACAATCTGGACTCCTCTGTCAGATACAATGTTCTCAGGAATCCCGTGCAAACGAACCACCTGTTGTAAAAACAGGGGCACCAACTCAGAGGAAGACGGCAACTTAGGGAGTGGTACAAGATGAACCATCTTAGAGACCCTATCACAAATCACCCAAATAACAGTCATCCTTTGAGAGACAGGCATATCAGAGATGAAATCCATTGAAATATGGGTCCATGGCCTCTTGGGGACAGGCAAAGGCATCAACAACCCACTAGAGCGAGAACACGATTTAGACCGGGAGCACGTCCCACAGGACTGCACAAAATTCCTGACATCACGAGACAAGGAGGGCCACCAAAAAAACCGACTCACCAGATCTCTAGTACCAAAAATACCTGGATGACCAGCCAAAGCAGAGCAATGAACTTCAGACATCACTCTCTTCTTCCACTGGTCAGGAACATACAACTTTCCACTGGGACAACGCTCAGGCTTGTCCTCCTGGAACTCTTCCAGAGCACGTCTCAAATCGGGCAAGATGGCAGAAAGAACTACCCCTTCGCCTAAGATGGTAGCAGGCTTGGTCACCACAGGAGAATCAGCAAAGAAGCTCCTAGAGAGGGCGTCTGCCTTGACATTCTTCGTTCCAGGAAGAAAAGAAACCACAAAATCAAAACGTGTAAAAAACAAGGCCCACCTAGCCTGTCTAGGGTTCAAGCGCTTAGCCGACTCTAGGTAAATCAAATTCTTGTGGTCAGTGAGGACCACGACTTGATGCTTAGCTCCCTCCAACCAATGTCTCCACTCCTCAAATGCCCATTTCATGGCCAACAGTTCCCTATTCCCCACATCATAGTTACATTCAGATGGAGAGAACTTTCGGGAAAAGAAAGCACAGGGATTCATTTTAGATGTTACAGGATCCTTTTGGGACAAAACAGCTCCTGCACCAATCTCAGAAGCATCCACCTCTACCTGGAATGGAAGTGAGTCATCAGGTTGCCGCAAAACTGGGGCGGAGGTGAATCTTCACTTCAGCTCCTGAAAGGAAGAAACAGCCTCCGGAGACCAATTTAACACATCAGCACCCTTCTTAGTCAAATCAGTCAATGGCTTGGCAATACTAGAAAATTTTGCTATAAATTTCCGATAAAAATTAGCAAAACCCAAAAACTTCTGGAGGGCCTTCAAAGAAGTGGGCTGAACCCAATCGTAAATGGCCTGTACCTTGGCCGGGTCCATTTCAATAGTTGACGGGGACAAAATAAATCCCAAAAAAGAAATCCTCTGTACCCCAAAAAGGCATTTAGATCCTTTGACATACAGGGAATTCTCCCTCAAGATCCGGAACACAGTCCGAATATGTTCCACATGAGAATCCCAATCCTTGGAGAAGATCAAAATATCATCCAGATAGATAATCAAAAATTTATCGACAAAATCTCGGAAAATATCGTTCATGAAGCACTGGAAGACAGAAGGGGCATTAGTGAGCCCAAAAGGCATCACCAGGTACTCAAAATGTCCCTCCGGAGTATTAAACGCCGTCTTCCATTCATCCCCATGCTTAATGCGAATAAGATTATACGCCCCCCTGAGGTCAAGCTTGGTAAACCAGCAAGCACCTTTAACTCTGGAGAATAGATCAGAAATCAGGGGTAACGGATACTGATATTTAACAGTAATTTTGTTGAGGGCACGATAATCAATACAAGGTCTTAATGATCCATCCTTTTTGGCAACAAAAAAAAAAACTGGCACCTAAGGGTGACGAGGATGGTCTAATATGACCCTTCTCCAACGCCTCCTTAATATAGGATCGCATAGCCTCGTGCTCGGGTACAGATAAATTGAAGAGCCGACCCTTGGGAAATTTACACCCCGGGCTCAGTTCAATTGCACAGTCATAACTCCTATGAGGAGGCAGAGACGCAGACTCATTCTCACTAAATACATCATAAAAGTCCACCAAATAATCAGGAACATCATGCGACTGAGGAGAGGTGGAAAACACTGGAGCCTCACTAAAGGCACACCGACAACCCCAACTCACCACAGACACAGATTTCCAATCCAAAACTGGACTATGAATTTGTAACCAGGGAAACCCCAGAAAAATAGTATCATGCAGATTATGCAATACCAAAAATCTGCAATTTTCTTGATGGTCTGGGGCGACCCGCATTACCACCTGGGTCCAAAACTGAGGTTTATTTTTAGCCAAAGGAGTAGCATCAATCCCCCTCAAAGGGATAGGCGTCTGCAGAGGTGTCATCGGAAATCCACAACGTTTAGCAAAATCCAAGTCCATTAGGTTTAGGGCTGCTCCCGAATCCACAAAAGCCTTGGCGGAAAATGTGGACAGGGAGCAGATCAGAGTAATAGCCAGAAGAAACTTAGGTTGAACACCCCCAACAGAAAACGTGTGTGCAAAGCGTTTCTCTCGTTTAGGACAGACAGAAATAATATGCGAGGCATCTCCACAGAAAAAACACAACTTATTACGCCTTCTGAACTCCTGACGATGCTCTCTGGAAAAAACTCTATCACATTGCATAGGTTCAGACATTTGTTCAACAGGTGGCAACACCTCTCGTGCAGCTTTGCGTTCGCGCAAACGTCGATCAACCTGAATGGCTAATGACATAGAATCGTCAAGACCAGAGGGAACAGGAAATCCCACCATAGTATCTTTTACGGCTTCTGACAACCCCTTCTGAAAGAGAGCAGCCAAGGCATTATCATTCCAGGTAGTAAGTACTGCCCACTTTCTGAATTTTTGACAGTACAATTCTGCAGAATCACGACCCTGGTTCAATGCCAGCAGGGTCTTTTCAGCCTGATCAATGGCATTAGGTTCGTCATACAACAACCCCAAGGCCTGAAAAAATGCGTTCACATTAGTCAGAATAGGATCATCTGGTTTCAAAGAAAACGCCCAATCCTGTGGATCGCCACGCAGCAAAGAGATGACAAATTTAACCTGCTGCGCGGAGCTCCCTGACGAGTTAGGCTTCAAGGCAAAAAATAATTTACAATTATTTTTTAAATTGAAAAATTTAGACCGATCCCCAAAAAATACATCAGGTGTAGGAATTTTTGGTTCAGCAGCATGTGAATGAGCAAGGTAGGCGGAAATTCCCCGCACTTCCGCAGCGAGCTGCTCCACACGATCAGACAATTGCTTTATCTCCATTGAGAGAAAAAAAAAAATTCCCCCCTACGGCCTCAGAGATATAGAGGAAAAAATATACACACCTTTTTTTTTTTTTTTTTTACAATTCTTTCCTGCTATTGAGTACCCTAGGATCTGCGGTATGGCGGGTGATTCTGTTATGATTGAGTCACCGTAGGAGGCAAAAACAGAAATACAAGCTAAGTCCAGAAAACCAGAGAAGTTGGCAACTATCAGATTGCAGACCCCTGAACCTATCAACACAACTAGCAATAGCCGTGGGGGGTTCCTACGATGCCCTAGACCCCTCGAACACAGCCGGAGAATTAAATAGGCCTAAAGAAAGAAAGGGGAAATCTAAACTGCCCCAGAGCAGACCCCAAAGCAATAGGCAGCCCCCAACATATAATGACGGTGAAGCAAGATGAAAACACTAACACAGACAGAAAGATAGACTGAGCAAAGCCAGGGCCAAAACTACCTAGATAGGAAAGGACAGGAAGGCTGCTGTCTGCAATCTGCCAAAACCCTATCAAGACACAAGCCAACAAGCTGATATGAAAAAGACCCTGAAGCAGCTAGGCTTCAAAAACTAAATCAGCACTCAGGTATTTTCAGAAGACAGAGCTAAAGGAATTCAGCACACCCCAGCAGGGAATGGCAGAAATCCAGAAAAACAAAGCAAACAAAGTCAAAGCGCAAATGCAAAAAGCCGAGCAGCAAACTTAGCTTTAGAGGAGCAGAAATTCAGACTGGTCTCCAAGGATCCCACAGAAAAATCACCCGCAGGACA
Organism: Dendrobates tinctorius; assembly: GCF_039654945.1. Lineage (NCBI taxonomy): Eukaryota > Metazoa > Chordata > Amphibia > Anura > Dendrobatidae > Dendrobates > Dendrobates tinctorius. The sequence continues at coordinate 23,873,758 of NW_027361782.1, read as the reverse complement.
GAAGGGCGTTGGCAGCCTTATATCCAGTCAGTAACTCCACTCAGCCAGTCATCATCATCAGCCTCAGGTGTTTGATAATCAGGCTCACTACCTTTCTTTACCAGAAGAGGGAGTTCCTCGGGCCTCAGTATTGAAGGGGAAAATGAACTCACAACAGGAGAGGTCGAGATGATGAGGGAGGACGAGGTATCCTGCAGATTTTTATCTGAGGGGTCCAGATCCGTATCCCCCCTAGGGAGAGGGAGTAGAGTGGCTGGATTGAGGACTGTGCATCTGGAGATGGTGACATTGTCAGGCAGCAGTAGAGAGCACTGGAGGCGGAGGTGTCTGGCGGAGGTGTCAGATATACTGCACACAGATACATATTCACAGTTTGAACATTGTAACTAGTTGATGGAAATGACCTACTTCCCCACGTTGGGCGCCAAATTGATATGGAAATTTATAGTTGGGTAAATTTACCCCTGTGCGTACTGTGGCCTGCCCAAATTAGACAGAGTCTTATTGAGCGCTCAAAGAAGGAAAGACGCCAGATTTGGTTGGCAGCAATACCTCCCAGCAAAACTCTGCAAGTTTATTGAATATACTTGGTTTTATCAGTTGTACAGAAAAGGAGTGGTTACTCATTAACATAAAGGCTGACCTTCTAGTGTAATTGGTCAGTTTGAATACATGAACATATATGGAAGAGTTTACCAAAAAGATGATTCTAGCAATATAATTTACAGCCTATTGTTTCTACAGTGTCAGCATGTTCTGGTATCGGCTGGCACATCTGGCCTAAACTTCCTCTTTCTATGTCTGGGACAAATATCACAAGACAATTTTATCATAAGATACCATCTGCTCCCCAGACTCTCTCATGGGGGGGCAGTAGGTCATTTCCACCAACTAGTTACAAGGTTCAAACTGTGAATATGTATCTGTGTGCAGTATATCTGAGTATATAGCAGTATATAGCCTATAGCAGAGTACATGAGTATATAGCCTATAGCAGGCAAGTGAGATCTATATGAAATACATATATATTTCCATAAAATACGAAGTCAGAGTGGTGGGAGATGTTCAAAAAAGGGTGGTGAGATTCTTCCACCAGCTCTCAAGCCTCAGGAGTCTGAGCAGGTATCGGCTGTATCAGGGTCTGAGGCGGAAACTCGAGCATCTTGTCTCAACTGGAGGTAGCCGCGAAGAGATCTCCAGAGTGAAATCTTTGCTTTTTATGTGTCAGTGCGATAGACACGCATCTATGGTTTTTGAGAGGGATTATGGGAAGTACCGCTCGCCCGACCCTTACAGAAACTGCAAGATGTCAGTGAATAGTAAAGTGGTTACAGAACTGGTTGACACTACGGGGTCCCTGAGGCGATCCAGATCAGGGATCCTGAAGGTTGTCAGATCCTTCTACTCGCACCTCTTTGGGAAGAGGGATCTTGATTGGGATGAGATGTCGGCTTTCCTGGCTGAAGCCATTCTCGAACCAGGGGTAGACCCCTCTCTTAATGTTTTGACAGAGATGATCAGGGAAGAGGAAGTTAAGTTGGCATTGAAGGGATTGCCCAAAAAAAATCGCCCGGTCCAGATGGCTTAACATCTGAGTTCTATAAGACCTTTAACGGACGCTTTGATTCCTCTCTTGACTGAGGTATTCAAAGAGTGTCTTTCCTCGGGCACTCTGCCAAAGTCAATGAGGAGGTCTGCCCTGATCATATTGTCAAAGGGTAAGGACTAGAGTTGAGCGACTTTTGGCTTTTTAGGGTCGCGTTTCGTTTCGTGAAACCCAACTTTTCCAAAAGTCGGGTCGAGCAAGATCGTCCGATTATAGGGAAAAGTCGGGGTCGTACCGAAACACGAAACCCAATGTAAGTTAATGGGGAATAAAAGTCGGCAGTGAGAGGAGGACAGGAAACACACCAACAGTGCCCATTTGAATGCCAAAAGCATCAATTCTTCTTACTTAAGCTTGTCAACCTTAATTAACTTCATAATACAAGTTACGCACTGAAAAATGGGGGTTATTTGGCTACAGTTGTGGGGGGGGAGGGCTGGCTCCAGGTTTTCATGTGCCCTGGGCGAAAGAGCGCCCCTTTAACACATACCACAACTCATCATGCTCCGATACGGCAGAGAATTAGAGGTATAGTACAATGAAAAATACTTCACTTTTTACATCTCATGACGAGGCCCATCTATTTCTCCATACAGAATCATTGGTCCCATATAATGTTTGAAACAGTATATGATGAGCTCCACATAATGCTACAGTATATGTTGGTCCCCATGGATGAAGCTCCACTGTCTTATGGGCCCAAATAATGCTCCAAACATAATGGGCCCCATTTCTAATGCTCTAGTGTATAATGGGCCCTGTAAATGCTGCTCCAGTGTCTGATGTCCACCTTTGGAATGTTCCAGTGTATGGTGGGCCCCATCTATCATTCTCCAGAGTATAGTGCTCCCCAAAAATTGCTGTCCCAACATTGAAAACAATCAAATAAGTCTCCTCGCTAGGGAATCCCTGTACTTGTCTGGACTCCTCGTCGTCCCCATCTTCCATCTCACTGCACAGTATTTCAACTTTGCAAGTGCTGTGATCCTGAGCAAGCAGGGGGGGCCCACTCGTTGGCGACGGCACTGGCACAGGGCCCCTGATAGTACGGTGGTGTGTCTGATGGCGGGTGGGCCGAACCTGCACTTTCATCTGCAGCTTCCTCTTTGTCACCGTGTAATATGGAACTGTATATGGGAAGGGTAACCTGAGTTTCATCAGGGTCAGATTCAGGCCGTGTAGCGTGCGAGAGGAATGTAGTGGTCTGGGTCAATGTACCAGCAGATTCATCGAGCAGTGGCTGGGCATCAGTGCACTTGTGTCGCCCCCAGGAGTACGGTCGCCACAGTGGCATTACCTTCTTCCTAGGGAGTGTGATGTCATGCTTGGGAGCAACGAACGATCTCTCTAGCAGGTTAACTGATTGGGCGGCGTTATTCCCACGAGTCATGACCCTCCAAACAGCGTTCATGAAGGCAAAGTGTTTGTTTTACGTGGGCAGTATGGTTGCAAAGCTGAACCTTAAAGGAATGTCCAGAAGGGCACCACCAGGAGTGGAGCCTACGGTTAAATTCGACTCCACCTGGGAAACCTCAACCATGCCAGCTACAGAACAGATGCACACATTGCAAGCTTAATTCCGTTAACGAACGAGACTCCGTCATGCCCCGCGGTCCGAGTCCGGCTTACTAGAGGGACACGTGAGGCTCTGGCACATGAGATTGGCCAATAACTGGTGTGTCATGCCCTTACATGTCCGTGACTGCATGTGCGCTACACTGAAAAGGCCAGCGTTTGTCGCTTACAGGTGCAGATAACCCGCTGAACAACGTTAGTGATGGGGATCACTGATTACAATTATTACCCGCGAACAATGATTTCCCAGTAAGTGCAGGTCAACCGCAGTTCCGGAATTAGGCCTAACCGTCATTCCTGAAAAAATGAAAAACTTACGTATGCAAACCGCAGGTGCTGTAGCTTGCTTAACAGCTCGCCAGCCGTTCTCACGCCCAGTATGGATTACACGTGATTGCACAAAGGTGAGAAAGGGTACCGTATCCCCAGATAACATGTATGGATAGTGTACACATTCAAAATATATGTCTATACTTCAGGAGGCAGGCTCAGACGGTGTTAGACCCAGTATGGATTGCACGTGATTGCACAAAGGTTAGAAAGGGTACCGTATCCCCAGATAACATGTATGGATAGCGTACACATTCAAAATATATGTCTATACATCAGGAGGCAGGCTCAGACGGTGTTAGGCCCAGTATGGATTGCACGTGATTGCACAAAGGTTAGAAAGGGTACCGTATCCCCAGATAACATGTATGGATAGCGTACACATTCAAAATATATGTCTATACATCAGGAGACAGGCTCAGACGGTGTTAGGCCCAGTATGGATTGCACGTGATTGCACAAAGGTTAGAAAGGGTACCGTATCCCCAGATAACATGTATGGATAGCGTACACATTCAAAATATATGTCTATACATCAGGAGGCAGGCTCAGACGGTGTTAGGCCCAGTATAGATTGCACGTGATTGCACAAAGGTGAGAAAGGGTACCGTATCCCCAGATAACATGTATGGATAGCGTACACATTCAAAATATATGTCTATACATCAGGAGGCAGGCTCAAACGGTGTCAGGCACAGTATGGATTTGACGGCCCAGACTACACAGCGGAGGAGCAGGGAGAGGTAAAGATTGCAAATGCTGGGGCCCTGCCCAAGCAAGGGGGGCCCACTCGTGGGCGTCGGTACTGGCACTGGGCCCCTCATAGTACGGCGGTGTGTCTGACGGCGGGTGTGCACCACCACCGTCAGAGACACTTGATTGCACTATGAGGGACCCTGTGCCAGTGCCCGCGCCCAAGAGTCGGCCTACCCACCTGTCCAGGGCAACGGCACTCGCACGGTGTCGTGCGCTAGGTGGTGACCCCAGCCATGGGGGGGGGAGGCAGCACAGTTAGGGAGTTTTAGAAAGTGGCATATGTTGATGTTGGACATTCAGCTGATGCAAAAGGTGAAATAGGTCAAGTCCCAGGAAGAGGTGGACCAAAGCAAGCCATTTTTCTGTCACCCTATGTGTCATCAGGGGAAGGTGGGACAAAATCCTTGGAAACCCATGCGTGGTTCATTTTAATGAAGGTTAGATCATCCACATTTTGGGTTGACAGACGGGTCCTTTTTTCTGTCAGGATTGATCCAGCAGCACTGAAGACTCTTTCCGATAGCACACTTGCAGCTGGGCAAGCGAGCTCCTGTAAGGCATATTGTGCCAATTCAGGCCAGGTGTCCAGTTTAGCGGCCCAATAGTCAAAGGGGAATGACCTGTGTGGGAGAACATCGATATGGGAGGAAAAGTAGTTTGTAACCATAGTTGACAACTGCTGTCTCCTGTCACTTTCCATCGATGCAGTATTACCAGTTGTGTGAGCGGTACTTGAAAAATCAGTCCACAACATTGTCATGAAACCCCTGTCTCCAACCCCACTTCTGCTGTGTGCACCACGAACACCTCTGCCAAGCTGACCCCGGCCCGTACGGCTCGTGTGAGAACCATCACCGCTGCTGTGTGCTGGGAATGCCTCAAGCAACCGATTTACCAGAGTTGCTTGTTTATTAGCCAATATTAGGTCAAGGTTCTCCTGTGGCATGATGTTTTGTAATTTGCCTTTATAGCGTGGATCCAGGATGCTGGCCAACCAGTAGTCGTCATCGTTCATCATTTTGGCAATGCGGGGGTCCCTTTTTAGGATCTGCAAGGCATAATCTGACATGTGGGCCAATGTTCCCGGTGTCAATGATGCACTGCGAGTGCTGGTTGGAGGAGCACTTTCTGGCAAATCCACATCCCTCCAGTCACGCACAAACCCTGTACCAGACCTTGCCACGCCAACATTTTCACTTGCCCCACGAGATGCATCCTCCTCCCCTAAGTAATCACCCCCATCATCCTCCTCCTCCTCCTCCTCTTCTTCCTCCACCTCGTCCAGGAGAGGTCCCTGAGCAGACAATGGCTGAATGTCATCAAGGATTCCCTCCTCCTCTTCCTTCTCATAAACATTGGCTGCAGAAGCCTGCTCCTTAAGGTGCGTCAAAGTTTGCATGAGCAGACGCATAAGTGGGATGCTCATGCTTAGGATGGCGTCGTCTGCGCTTACCAGCCGTGTGCATTCCTCAAAACACTGAAGGACTTTACAGAGGTCTTTCAGCTTCGACCACTGCACACCTGTCAACTCCATGTCTGCTCTCAAAGTGCCTGGCCGTGTATCCTCCCACAAATGCATTATGGCCTGCCTCTGCTCGCACAGCCGCTCCACCATGTGCAGGGTGGAGTTCCACCTTGTTGCAATGTCGATAATGAGGCGGTGGTTGGGAAGGTGGAGCAATGGCTGCAGCTTCTGCATACGAACGGAGTGTACAGGCGACCGGCGGATGTGCGCGCACAGTCCTCGCACCTTCTGGAGCAGGGCTGTTAACTTCGGATAATTTTTGAGGAAGCACTGCACCACCAGGTTCAAGGTGTGAGCCAAGCAAGGTATGTGGCTGAGTTTTGAAAGGGCTATGGCTGCCACAAAATTACGGCCGTTATCACTAACTACCTTGCCTGCCTCAAGATGTACACTGCCCAGCCATGACTCAGTTTGTCGCTTCAAGTACTCGGCCAGCACCTCGGCGGTGTGTCTGTCGCCCAAACACATCATCTGCAACACAGCCTGCTGATGCTTTCCACTAGCTGCTCGATAGGGGGACACCTCGTGTGCAACAGTGGCAGCTGCAGATGGAGTGCTCGTACGACTGCGCTCTGTGGACGAGCTTTCGCTTCTGGAGGAGGAGGAGGAGGAGGAGGGTCGAACGCCTACAGCCAACTGTTTCCTATACCGTGGGCTAGGCAGCACTGTCCCACCACCGCTGTCCCCTGTGGACCCTGCATCCACCACATTAACCCAGTGCGCAGTGATGGACACGTAACGGCCCTGGCCATGCCGACTGGACCATGCATCAGTTGTGAGGTGCACCTTTCCGCTCACTGACTGCTTGAGTGCATGGACAATGCGGTCTTTCACTGATGGTGGAGGGCTGGGATGGCTTTGCGACAGAAGTGGCGACTGGGTAGGTCATAGCGTGGTACTGCATAGGCCATGAGTTCGCGGAAAGCTGCGCTTTCCACCAACCGAAAGGGCATCATCTCAAACGAGATTAGTTTGGCAATGTGGGCGTTCAAACCCAGTGTACGCGGATGAGAGACTGAGTACTTTCTTGACCTACTCATAGTGTCTGGGAGGGTGAGCTGGACTTGAGAGCTGCATATGGTGGAAGTAGCGGTGGACAGGGCGGACTGAGAGAGGGTTGATGATGGTGATGGAGTTGGTGTTCTTTCTGATGGCCTAGAATCAGTCTTTCGTTGATATAACAGTGGGATTCCCTGACTGCTGTGGCCTTGCAACGACACCTCAACATTTGCTGCTGTGCTAACCGGTGGGCTTACAGTGGGGGAAACAATGTAGCGTTGCTGACTACCTTCGTTGTGATCAGTTGCACATGTGGCACTTGAGGTTTGGTGTTGTGTCCACGCTTGCAAGTGCATGGTGTTTAAATGTCTAAGCATGCAACTGGTATTCAAATTTTTCAGATTTTTCCCTCGGCTAAAGGTCTTTGCGCACTTCTTACAGATAACCTTGGCCTGATCATGAGGATTTTGTTCAAAAAAGTGCCACACTGCACTCTTCCTACTTTGGCAGACATTTTGCGGCCTAGCACGCTGTGATCTTTTGACCCTCTGGACAAGCTGTCCAGCAACTCTTTTGATTTTTGAAGATGTCTTTGGAGTGCTCCGGGCCTGCCAGATAACAGCTGTTGCGATGTCGATGTCTGCTGTGGATGCTCCTCATCTGAGCTATAGTAAGCAGCACCCTCTTCCCCCAATGAATGCCAATCTGGGTCAACAACTGGGTCATCCATCACCTCCTCTTCAATGTCATGTGCACCTTCCTCTGTGTCACCGTGTATGGTGGTATAGTGTGCGGGAAGGGGCACCTGAGTCTCATCAGGGTCAGAATCTGGCTCTGTACACTGCGAGGACAATGTAGAGCTGGAGGCTGAGTCAGCAATGTAAGACAAAACTTTTTCCTGATGCTCTGGCTTTAAAAGCGGTTTGCCAACTCCTAGAAAACTAAGCCTTCGAAGCCTTATGGAGCCAGACGATGACGCAGGCTCAACACCTCCTGCATTCGGTCCTATTTTGCTCTTGCCACTACCATCAGATCTACCACCAACACCATCATTACCAGCTGCCAACCCCCGCCCAATTCCACGGCCTCTTCCACCAGCCTTCCTCATTTTTGGTAGAAATGTAGACAAAATCCAACAAACTATATAGTAATGTAAAACAAGGTACAAGGTGTCTATAGGACAGGGGAGATTTTGAATTTCTGCTCACACTAGTGGACACTGGACACTTTTGGATTGTGTGAGGCCCACTGAATATCTGAGCGCTATGTCACAGGCTCGATGGCACAGCTGTGACCAAAGTGACTAGAGGATAAGTGAGATTTTGAATTTCTGCTCACACTAGTGGACACTGGACACTTTTGGATTGTGTGAGGCCCACTGAATATCTGAGCTCTATGTCACAGGCTCGATGGCACAGCTGTGACCAAAGTGACTAGAGGATAAGTGAGATTTTGAATTTCTGCAGACACTTGTGGACACTGGACACTTTTGGATTGTGTGAGGCCCACTGAATATCTGAGCGCTATGTCACAGGCTCGATGGCACAGCTGTGACCAAAGTGACTAGAGGATAAGTGAGATTTTGAATTTCTGCAGACACTTGTGGACACTGGACACTTTTGGATTGTGTGAGGCCCACTGAATATCTGAGCGCTATGTCACAGGCTCGATGACACAGCTGTGACCAAAGTGACTAGAGGATAAGTGAGATTTTGAATTTCTGCTCACACTAGTGGACACTGGACACTTTTGGATTGTGTGAGGCCCACTGAATATCTGAGCGCTATGTCACAGGCTCGATGGCACAGCTGTGACCAAAGTGACTAGAGGATAAGTGAGATTTTGAATTTCTGCAGACACTTGTGGACACTGGACACTTTTGGACTGTGTGAGGCCCACTGAATATCTGAGCGCTATGTCACAGGCTCGATGGCACAGCTGTGACCAAAGTGACTAGAGGATAAGTGAGATTTTGAATTTCTGCAGACACTTGTGGACACTGGACACTTTTGGATTGTGTGAGGCCCACTGAATATCTGAGCGCTATGTCACAGGCTCGATGGCACAGCTGTGACCAAAGTGACTAGAGGATAAGTGAGATTTTGAATTTCTGCAGACACTTGTGGACACTGGACACTTTTGGATTGTGTGAGGCCCACTGAATATCTGAGCGCTATGTCACAGGCTCGATGGCACAGCTGTGACCAAAGTGACTAGAGGATAAGTGAGATTTTGAATTTCTGCTCACACTAGTGGACACTGGACACTTTTGGATTGTGTGAGGCCCACTGAATATCTGAGCACTATGTCACAGGCTCGATGGCACAGCTGTGACCAAAGTGACTAGAGGATAAGTGAGATTTTGAATTTCTGCAGACACTTGTGGACACTGGACACTTTTGGATTGTGTAAGGCCCACTGAATATCTGAGCGCTATGTCACAGGCTCGATGGCACAGCTGTGACCAAAGTGACTAGAGGATAAGTGAGATTTTGAATTTCTGCAGACACTTGTGGACACTGGACACTTTTGGATTGTGTGAGGCCCACTGAATATCTGAGCGCTATGTCACAGGCTCGATGGCACAGCTGTGACCAAAGTGACTAGAGGATAAGTGAGATTTTGAATTTCTGCAGACACTTGTGGACACAGGACACTTTTGGATTGTGTGAGGCCCACTGAATATCTGAGCGCTATGTCACAGGCTCGATGACACAGCTGTGACCAAAGTGACTAGAGGATAAGTGAGATTTTGAATTTCTGCTCACACTAGTGGACACTGGACACTTTTGGATTGTGTGAGGCCCACTGAATATCTGAGCGCTATGTCACAGGCTCGATGGCACAGCTGTGACCAAAGTGACTAGAGGATAAGTGAGATTTTGAATTTCTGCAGACACTTGTGGACACTGGACACTTTTGGACTGTGTGAGGCCCACTGAATATCTGAGCGCTATGTCACAGGCTCGATGGTACAGCTGTGACCAAAGTGACTAGAGGATAAGTGAGATTTTGAATTTCTGCAGACACTTGTGGACACTGGACACTTTTGGATTGTGTGAGGCCCACTGAATATCTGAGCGCTATGTCACAGGCTTGATGGCACAGCTGTGACCAAAGTGACTAGAGGATAAGTGAGATTTTGAATTTCTGCAGACACTTGTGGACACTGGACACTTTTGGATTGTGTGAGGCCCACTGAATATCTGAGCGCTATGTCACAGGCTCGATGGCACAGCTGTGACCAAAGTGACTAGAGGATAAGTGAGATTTTGAATTTCTGCTCACACTAGTGGACACTGGACACTTTTAGATTGTGTGAGGCCCACTGAATATCTGAGCGCTATGTCACAGGCTCGATGGCACAGCTGTGACCAAAGTGACTAGAGGATAAGTGAGATTTTGAATTTCTGCTCACACTAGTGGACACTGGACACTTTTGGATTGTGTGAGGCCCACTGAATATCTGAGCGCTATGTCACAGGCTCGATGGCACAGCTGTGACCAAAGTGACTAGAGGATAAGTGAGATTTTGAATTTCTGCAGACACTTGTGGACACTGGACACTTTTGGATTGTGTGAGGCCCACTGAATATCTGAGCGCTATGTCACAGGCTCGATGGCACAGCTGTGACCAAAGTGACTAGAGGATAAGTGAGATTTTGAATTTCTGCAGACACTTGTGGACACTGGACACTTTTGGATTGTGTGAGGCCCACTGAATATCTGAGCGCTATGTCACAGGCTCGATGGCACAGCTGTGACCAAAGTGACTAGAGGATAAGTGAGATTTTGAATTTCTGCAGACACTGGACACTTTTGGATTGTGTGAGGCCCACTGAATATCTGAGCGCTATGTCACAGGCTCGATGGCACAGCTGTGACCAAAGTGACTAGAGGATAAGGGAGATTTTGAATTTCTGCAGACACTTGTGGACACTGGACACTTTTGGATTGTGTGAGGCCCACTGAATATCACAGCGCTATGTCACAGGCAGAAATTGGCTAGTGTATCACAAACTACAAGGTGTATGTAGAATTGGGCAGAGTAGGAATCTCCCTAGAGTGCAGGTCTGTAAGAACGGAACATGTCCTCGACTTATTCTCACAGAGTGACACAGATAGCTTCACTGTGGCTGTGATAACAGCCGTTACACGGTACTGTGTGAGGAGCATACACCGCTGTATGGTGTGAAAACATGCACGCTCAGTACCTCAGCAGGACAAAAAAAAAAAATTGGGATTGCTTTTAAAAAAGCAGTTTGCAGCTCAGTACCTCAGCAGGACAAAAAAAAAATTGGGATTGCTTTTAAAAAAGCAGTTTGCTTTGCAGTGGGTAAACAGCAATGCAGCTGTCAGGAAGCCTTAGAAGGCAGCCCAACAACCAACACCACTGATACACCACAATATAGCCTCCCCTTGCAGTGCACACACAGTGACTGGTGCGTTGTACAGGCACAATCGCTAGCAGCAGAAGCAGTTTTTTTTCTTCTTCCCTGCCTAACACTCTCCCTACAGAATCAGCAGCAACCTCTCCCTATGCTAAGATCGGCAGAAGTAAGATGGCGGTCGGCGTGCACGCCCTTTTATACCCCCTGTGACGCCCACCAAAGCAAGCCAATCACTTGCATGCCCTTCTGAAAGATGGTGGTGACCCGTGCCTATGTCATCACGTTGCCCACAGTGTCCGTGGATCCTGATTGGCTGAAAAAGAGCGCAAAACAAACTTTTGAAACGCGACTTTGGCACGTAAGTCGCCGACCTCGTGGCCGACCTCATCCTAGGGTCGGGTTTCGTTTCATGAAACCCGACTTTGCTAAAAGTCGGCGACTTTTGAAATTTTTCGACCCGTTTCGCTCAACTCTAGTAAGGACCCATCTTGCATTGAGAATTGGCGTCCCATAGCGCTTCTCAATGCAGACAGGAAGGTTCTGGCAAAGGTGCTGTTTAATTGGCTTGTGAAATTTGCACCCTGACTCCTTTCGGAGGCCCAGCATTGCTCTGTTCCAGGTCGCAGCACATTTAGTGCTGTGCTTTGTGTCCGGGAGGCAGTTGAGCAGGGTAGGGCTGGTCACTGGAAGGGATACATGCTGTCACTGGACCAGGCAAAAGTGTTTGATCGGGTTAATCAAGAGTACCTCTGGTCTGTCCTTCTCAGATATGGCCAGCCAGGGGGGTTTATTGATTGGCTTAAAACCTTGTACGGTGGGGCAGAGAGCTTCCCGCTTGTGAATGGTTGGATTAGCAGCTCTTTTGAGGTTGGATCTGGTGTTCGCCAGGGTTGTCCCTTGAGCCCAGGGTTGGACTGGCCCACTGGAGAACCGGAGGATTCTCCGGTGGGCCCTGACTCTGACACCTGCTGGCATATTGGCCAGCAGCTGCCTAGGGCCCCCACTGCTCCAGGGGCCCCCAGCCAGTGGTGGGTCGCTAATAGCGGCACACCCAGCTGCTATGGGGCCCCTGAGTCAAGGGGGGGCCCTCCCGCTGCCAGGAGCAGCAGCTGGAGACAAGCCCCTGTCCCCGCTGCTAAAGATAAATGAATATTCACACCTTACCATGCCCCCATGGGCGTGGAGAGGCGTGAATACCATTTCTCTTTAACAGCCGGCAGTGTTAGCCATCAATCTGCGGCTAACACTGCCCACTCGTGCTGCTGAATCGAGGCCCCGGAGGTGGGCCCCCCTAAAGGGGGGCAAACTCTTATTGCGATCCCTGCGGCTTTTGACCGGAGCGGAGCTGCAGGGATCCGATCATCCGAGTCATGATCTGACACTGTCCTCCTTCCTGCTGGCCTGCCCAGCACTTCCTGTCTGACTCAGCGAGGCTGGATGACATCATCATTCAGCCCGGCTGTTTCAGAGAGGAAGCTGCCAGGATGTGCTGCGGGGCACCTGCGGAGAGGTGAGTGTGTGTGGTGCGGTGCTGTGGTGTGTGTGTGTGTGTGTGTGTGGAGCGGTGCTGTCTGTGTGTATGTGTGGTGCGGTGCTGTGTGTGTGTGTGGAGCGTTGCTGTGTGTGTGTGGTGTGGTGCTGTGTGCGTGCGTGTTGTGCGGTGCTGTGTGTGGTGTGGTGCGGTGCTGTATGCGTGTGTGGTGCGGTTCTGTGTGTGTGGCGGTGCTCTGTGGTGTGGTGCAGTGCTGTGTGTGGTGCGGTGCTGTGTATGGTTTGGTGCTCTCTGTGTGTGTGTTGTGCTGTGTGTGGTGCTGTGTGTGTGTGTGGTGTGGTGCGGTGCTGTGTGTGTGTGTGTGGTGCGGTGCTGTGTGTGTGTGTGTGTGTGGTGCGGTGCTGTGTGTGTGTGTGTGGTGTGGTGCTGTGTGTGTGTGCGGTGCTGTGTGAGTGTGTGTGAGAGTGGTGCGGTGCGGTTTGTGAGGTGCTGTATGTGTGATGGTGTGGTGTGGAGGAGGCAATAATGATGGTGAGGAGGCGATGATGATGGTGATGGGGGGAGGCAGTGATGATGGTGAGGAGGCGATGATGGTGGTGGGGGGAAGGCAATGATGATGATGGTGGTGAGGAGGCGATGATGATGGTGGTGGGGGAGGCGGTGAGGAAGCAATGATAATGGTGATGAGGAAGTGATGATGGTGGTGGGGGGAAGGTAATGATGATGGTGGAGAGGATGCGATGATGGTGGTGGGGGAGGCAATGATGGTGGTGAGGAGGCGATGATGATGGTGGTGGGGGGAGGCATTGATGATGGTGGGGGGAGGCGATGATGGTGGTGGGGGGAGGCAGTAATGATGGTGAGGAGGCAATGATGATGGTGGTGAGGAGGCAATATAATGGTGGTGAAAAGGCGATGATGGTGGTGGGGGAGGCAGTGATTATGGTGAGGAGGCAATGATGATGGTGGTGGGGGGAGGCAATGATGGAGATGTTGGAATGGGCAATGATGGGGGTGTTGGGGAGAAAGCAATGATGGTTGTGGTGTAAAGGACAATGATGGTAGTGGTGAAAAGGACAATGGTAGTGGGGGAGGAGGCAATGATGGAAGTGGTGATGAGGACAATGGTGGAGGGGTGCTGCATTATCCCCTTTGAGGGGGGCTACATTATACCCATTGAGGGGGGTTACATTATATTCTGTGGGGGGCTGCATTATATTCTGTGTGAGGGCTGCATTATACTATATGAGATGGGCTGCTTTATGCCATATGAGGGTGCTACATTATATTCTATGAGGTGGTGGCATTATAACTTATGAGGGGGTTGCATTATAGTTTGTGGGGTGCTGTATTATACAATATGAGGGGGATGCATTATATTCTATGAGGGGGCTGCATTTTATTCCATGAGGGAGGCTACATTATATTCTATGAGGGGGGCTACTTTATATTCTATGAGGGGGCTACCCCAAACCGTGCTACATAACTAAGACGTGTACTACCATATATCATACCCTGATATTAGCGTATTTTACCACAAAATTGGTGGTCTTGTATTTATTTCTATGTGGTTACATAGTGGGCCCCAAGAATGATTTTCTCTGGTGGGCCCACGGTGCTCCAGTCCGACGCTGCTTGAGCCTGCTGCTGTTCGTGTTTGCGATTGACCCACTTCTTTGGAGGGTGGAGCGTGGACCGTTGGCCAGGATCGGGATGGACCAGGTAGCACCGGAAGCCACTCTGAGTGTGGTGGCGTATGCTGATGATGTCATTCTTTTTGTTTCCTCTCACGAGGAGGCAGGGTGGCTGATGTCAGAGGTAGATCGCTACTCGGAGGAATCCAGGTCAAAGATCAACCGGGATAAGGCTGAGTTCACACGTGGCGTTTTTTTCGCGTTTCCGCAGCGGTTTTGCCGCGAAAACGCAAAAAATAAGCATCCCATGCATTCCTATGGGATTCCGCAATGCTGTGCTAATACTGCGGTTTTTACCGCGGCGGAATCGCTTCGCGGTAAAAACCGCAGCATGCTCAATAATTTCGCGGAATCGCGGCGATCCCGCACCCATAGGAATGCATTGTTCCGCTTACTTCCCGCATGTGGCTGTGCACACCATGCAGAAAGTAAGCAGAACATTTGCGGATGGTACACATGGTCCGGAGGAGAGGAGACTGTCCTCCGGGCTTTGGGTACCATATCCCTGTAAAAAATAGAATTTAAAATAAAAAATATTGTTATTCTCACCTTCCGATGTCCCACACAGCCTTCCCACTTCTCTCCACGCTCTCCTTCCCAGTAATCCTTTGCGAAAATGCCCGCGATGGCGTCCGTTCTCGCGGGATCGCGATGTCTCGCGGTCATTCGCGCGACGTCATCGCGAATAACCGCGAGACTTTGCGATCCCGCGAGAACGGATGTCATCGCGGGCATTTTCGCAAAGGATTACTGGGAACGGCTGCGCGGGACGTCGGAAGGTGAGAATAACACCATTTTTTATTTTTTTTTGCATTCTATCTTTTACTACTGATGCTGCATAGGCGGCCTCAGTAGTAAAAAGTTGGTCACACTTGTCAAACACTATGTTTGACGAGTGTGACCAACCTGTCAATCAGTTCTCCAAGCGATGCTACAGATCGCTTGGAAAACGCTAGCATTTTGAAAGCTAAATACGCTTGCAAATTGCTAGTTTTTCCGCGGGAAAATCGCGGGAATTTAAAATGCGATTTTCCCGCGGAATGGAATGCCGGAATTCTCGCGGTAATTTCCGCGAGAGTTCCGGTACGTGTGAACTTAGCCTAAGTGTGAAAGTCTTTGGCTGGGAGGAGGAGATCCTGGTTTTGATCTCCCGAACACCCTTCCAGGACTCAAAGTCTCTGCAAAAGTCCTTGGCATCGAATTTGGCCAGGGGGTTTACCCCAAGCAAAATTGGGACAGCAGGCTAGAGATCGCCACTCAGAAGGTAAACCAATGGAAGGGTTGGTCTTTGACCCAAAGGGAAAGGGTAAACCTGATCAAAACTTACCTGCTCCCTTTACTGATCTGGGCAGTGTGTGCATCTTGCCGGAGTCTCTCTGGACTCGGGTCTACAGTTTGTTCTTCCAACTGTTATGGGGGAATAGACTGAACCTGGTCAAGAGAGAGGTTACTTACCGTACAAGGAAGCTAGGAGGGTTGGGTATGGTCAACCCTGTGGTATTTGTTGTGGATACCTTCATTAAGATCAATATTGCAAACCTCTGGAAAGAGAGGGCTCCTCCGTGGGTATTCTCCTGTAGGGGATGGTTTCAGGCTTTCTTCCAGGAATGGTAGATAGGAGGGCAAGTGAAAGATCTTCGCACACCGCATGGACATCTCCCGGCTTACGCTACCTTGGATCTGAAGGTAATTCACTGGTGGGGTCTGGGAATGTGGGAGATCAGGACTCTGCCAAGGAAACTCCTTGATGGTAGGGTTCTGTTGACACATTTCCAGAGGCTTCTGGTGCTCAGGGATTGCCCAAGTCGGGATCTTGGGGTGGGTTTGCATCTTTTGAATTCTATCAGGATCCCCTCGAAGTTTTGGGACTTACCTTGACGCTGCTTCCCTGGGAAACTGTGTGTGAGGGACAATCTGAAGTGTAGGAGCTCTGAGGACAGGAACTGTCCTCGGGAGCATTATGGTACCGTGCTGGAAAGCATGGACCATTTCCTGCTTTCCTGCTTCATTGTCCATTCAACACAGAGGTGTACAACAGGGTGGGCGCCTCCATTGGCTGGTCTCGGCTGCCAGTCTCTCCTATGCGGAATGGGCCTATGGAGCATTCAGAGACCTTGGTAGTCGGGACCATTGCACCTTATTTCTAGTTAGTGCAGTGGTTAGGTATCACACATGGAATGCACAGTGCTTAGTATCGACGCAACAGAAAATCCTCCCAGTGAACGACGTGTTTAGGACCATACTCGGTGACCTGGTGAAGGTGCGCTCTCTGGAGTATGAGAGACTGGGCACACGTAGGGCCACTCTCCTCTGGAGGGGCTTTTCTTTTAGTGTACCCTAGTCTGGTCATCTCCTTTCCTGGTAGTGGGCTGCTGCTGATACTGTAGATTTTTGTTTTGTTTGATCAGTATAGAGTGATGTAGGGCTGCAGGCGCCGAACTTGGGCTTTGTGATTTGTGGGGATTGTAGTGTTTGTTTCTTTATATATTGTATATAGGAATATAGATTTGGGTGTAGGTGTTAGGTTTGGTGGTGGGAAAAGGGGGGAGGTGGGTTTACCTTGTGGGACTATGGGACACTGAGGTGTTTGGGGGAAACACTGGCACTGCCTGATCTGGCCTATGGACGTTGAACATGGAATGAGGCATGAGACGCAGGACCAGCTCTCAGGTCAGTGCGGGGGTTGGAAATGGTGGGCTTGAGTGTGGGATGGTTATTAGCTAAGGCCTGTTTCACACTTCAGTTTTCTAGCGTCAGTCAAAATCCGTCATCTTGACGGAACAACGGATCCGTCGAAAATAGTGAAAAACGGATGCAAATTATCAGCTTTTTCGACAGATCCGTCTAGCGGATCCGCCGAAAAAACGGATCCGTTTAATCAGTCGCATGCGTTTTTTTTCATCCGTTTCTTCTGTTTTTTTTGATGGATCTGTTTTTTCAGAAGCCAGATGGGAGGCTCCCAAAATGTGATTGGCTATTGGAAATTACTGGAAACATATATCTTGATTGTTTGAACAATTGGTTGGCAGTGATTGTTCATGACAAGGAGGAAGCAAGAAAGCGCATCCTGCGTCAGCGGCGGCAGAGACGTCTTTGAATCCATCCGATCAATGCAAGGCGAATGACACATGGGGTCTATTCAAAGCTCTATATGGAGTTGAGGCAAAACCCTGAAAAGTTCTTCATTTATTTACACATGAGACCTGAATACTTTGACATTTTGTTGGAACGGGTTGGAGAATGAATCAGGAGAAAGGACACCTATTTGCGCTTTTCCATTTCACCGGCAGAATGTCTGATGGTGACTCTTCCGTAAGCCTTTTTTTGTATTTTCTGCTATCTCATTCTAACTGTCATGTTGTTGCTGGTAGTTTTTATTAATTATTGTCTTTGCCTTTTTTAACAGATTCCTTGCAACTGGAGAATCCTTTTCCTCCCTCCATTATCAATTCCGGCTTGGAATTTATACAATCTCAGGGATTGTAAAACAGACCTGCTGGGCATTGTGGGATTGTTTACAGGAGGACTACATCCCACATCCAACACAGGAGAGGTGGCTGGAGATTGGCGATAATTTTCAAGAGATATGCCAGTTTCCAAATTGCTTGGGTGCAGTTGATGGGAAGCACATAAGGATTGTTAAACCTGCTGGATCGGGCTCAGAATATTTTAACTATAAAAAGTATTTTTCAATTGTACTGATGGCCATTGCCGACGCCCAATGCAAATTCATCACGGTGGATATTGGTGCCTATGGCCGCTCAAATGATTCCCTGGTTTTTAAAATGTCTGCAATGGGGCGTTGTTTATACAGACCAATCCCTCCAAGACCACTCCCTGGAACCTCTGGGGCACCCTTGCCATTTGTGTGTGTCAGAGATGAGGCCTTTCAGCTTTCACCACACCTGCTCAAGCCATATAGAAGTAGTGGATTGACGCAAAGGAAAAGAATATTTAACTATCGTTTAACACGAGCGTGAAAAGTGGTTGAGTGCGCCTTCGGGATTCTAACAACAAAATGGCAAGTCCTGCTGACTGCTATCAAACTGCAAACTGAGACTGTGGATGAGTTGGCGAAGGTTTGTCTGGTCCTGCACAATTTTGTCATGTCCAAGGAACAGGTGGAGACAGCTGGAAGGGCGGACCACGTCGATAGGGGGGAAAAGGCGACCGGGTTGGGATTGATCAGAAGTGGAAGGTGGGGAGAAAACAGGAGGTTGAGCAGGGAGGACAGGTTGGGCGGGGGGGGTTGGGGTAGATGGGAAATGATATGGTACAGGCAGGGGCGCACACAGGCTGTAGTGGGCCCTTGTGCAAGAAATTTCTCGGGCCCCCCAGTCCTTCATAGGGCAACAAAGTTATATAAACATATAGATAGGTAATATATATAGGCACCCCCGTTTCCCTTTGTTTCATAATGCTCTCACCCATATGTGGTCTACTTTTGGCATAGTGCTTCTCACCCTATGTGGCCCCCCAGTTTATGCTGCTTCTCCCCATGTGGCCCCCCAGTTTATGCTGCTTCTCCCCCTATGTGGGCTGCCCGATTCATGTTTCTTCTCCCCCCATGAGCCGTCCCATTCATGAGCAGCCAAGCATCTCCCCCAGGGCCCCCCCATTCACGAGCAGTCATGCTTCTCCCCAGGGCTCCCCCCATTCATGAGCAGCCAAGGCCATGCTTCCCTTTTCCCCAGGCCAGGGGCCCCCCATTCATGAGCAGCCAGCCCATCATGCTTCAGTTCTCCCCCAGGACGGAGCCCCCCAAAATCATGCCTGCCATGTTCAGTTCTCCCCCATCCCAGGAGCCCCCCAAAATCATGCCTGCACCTCGGTCCCAGTCCTGCTCAGCTCTGGTAGTACTCTTACCTGGAGCAGGCAGGGCAGGCCAGACCAAGAGGATACATCCATTCCACACTGTCCAGTGTCCGCACTCCGCACATTCCTGAACTGCTGCAGCATATGAGCAGGGCTGCCACTAGGAATTTCGGGCCCCATACTGGGAAAATTTTCGGGGCCCCCGTAAGACTCCGTCCAGGCTCCACCCCAGCCCCGCCTCCACCCTTCAAACTGTCCACAGTCCCACCGCCCTCTCTTGGAAAACTCCACTTCTCACCAATCACACATTAACAGTTCCCATCATGAGATCACACATATAGCCGGCAGTTTTCTTTTTTTTCCCCAAAATATTTTTTAAGCCGCCATCACAACACTGTAGACACTTTTGGCCGGGCTCTACTCTACTGTAACCTATTAAATATTTGTTAAAATATGCATTACAATTTAGGTACATTTGTATTTATTTTTCAATTTTTAAAATGACCATTAATGCCACATAGTGACCTATAATTAATACCACATACAAGGAACAAATACCGACACACCAGGACCAGACTATATATTACTACCACAGTGACCGAATAATATCACATACAAGGAACAAATACCACCACACCATGACCAGACCACATATTACCACCACAAAGTGACCAAATAATAGCACATACAAGGGACAAATACCGCAACACCATGCCCAGACCACATATTACCACCACATAGTGACTGAATACTACAACACTGATCAATAATAAAAAAAAAACATAAGTGCCATTATACACACGGGATCTGTACTTACTATTCAGTGTCTGTGTACTGGTAATACAGTGATTAATGACATTATACACAGGAGTTCTGTATATAACGTACAGGTAATACAGTGATCACTGGTGACATTATACACAGGACCTCTGTATATAGTATTGTTAGGCGTCGGATTGACTGCAGTGGCACGACAGGAATCCAGAGCCTCCCATGCTGCTCTGCAGCAAGCCATTCCTGAGGCTAAGTTCCTCTGCCTCTCCACTGAGCATGCTCACGAGACGATCTCCCATTGGAGGTCGGGAGTCACGTGCTCAGGTCCTTCTCCAGATCTGATTGGTCCATCTCAGAGATCTGAAAGGTCCCGGCAGTGCACGGCTATAAAAGGCCCGCATGGCCGCTCGTATAGGCTCTTCTTGCCAGATGTGTGAATGGTGATGGATTTATGACTCTGGTCTAACAGGCTCGGCGTTTATATTTATGGTACAGCTCCTCTGTGAGCTAACAGAGCCCGCTCTGCGCACATCGGGTGACGTTGAACCCGTGCGCGTTATACCACCATATAGCGCATCTGCCATTAATTAGCAGCAGTGTTTTCACTTTCTGCACGGTGGACCCCAAGCGGCGAACGCACTTTATTATTTATTTATTAAGTGCGTTCCGCCGTTCCTAACATTATACTAGCGCCAGGGTCTGGCTAATAATGGCGGACCAGCAGCAGCTACAGACGGTACATTCGGCAGCTAGAGAGCAGGTTGGCAGCCCTCGAGAGTTCCACCTCAGCTGCGGATGTTGCTGCAGTCGCTGCCCAGACAATTGCAGAGGCTGTCTCCCGGGCATCCATGTCCACGCCCATGCCAACAATTTCCCACTTCCCGTTGCCCGATAAATTTTCTGGTGACAGCGCCACCTGTAGGGGTTTCGTGAGCCAGTGCTCTATCCAGCTCGAGTTACTGGCCGTGCGATTCCCTACACAGCGGGCTAAAGTGGAGTTTATCGTCTCCCTCCTGTCAGGCAGGGCGTTGGAATGGGCTACGCCACTATGGGAGCATAATGACCCTGTGGTACTGAGCGCTGCTCAGTTTCTAAAATCACTAAAGCAGGTCTTTTTGGGGCCCCGGGTCACTCACAACACCTCTCTCCAGTTACTTGCATTAACGCAGGGACCCCTGTCGGTCAGTCAGTACGCCGTTCGTTTCCGGACACTGACTTCCGAGCTGGAGTGGCCTGATAAAGCACTCGTCCCTGTGTTCTGGAGAGGGTTGGCTGAGCATGTCAAAGATTCTTTATCTACCAGAGAGGTCCCCATAAGCCTGGAGGAGTTGATTGCAATTTTCACCCATATTGATCTCCGTTTTACGGAGCGCAGGCTGGAGCGTACTCAATCCAGACAGAAGCTTAGAGTGGCCCCTGACTTCTCTGAATTTCTTGAACCCCCTGATCTGGAAGTTTTACCTCCTGAGCCCATGGCTGTGTCTCGTACCGCTCCTAAACCGCATCTGGCACAGGGCTCCACATGCTGCTACCTGTGTCGACAGTCTGGCCACCTGGCTAACAGGTGTCCGCAGCGATCGAAAAAACGTTCACCTCCAGTAGTAGTTGGTGGGGATCTACCTAATATGAAAACTTTCTCCTCCAAACCGGTATTCCGAGGGACGTTAGACAGCGGAGCTTCCACCTGGGAGGTAGAGGTCACGGTGGACTCTGGGGCAGAAGGAAATTTTATGTCTTCAGCCTTCGCCCAAAAGCACGCTATTCCACTGGTGCCACTTCCTCACCCCGTGACCGTCAAGGTAGTCAACGGATCTACCTTACCATCTTAGAATACCCACCAGACAGCACCCCTGAGGTTCTCAATCTCCCCGTCTCATCGCGAGACTCATTATGCCAAAGGGCATCGACCAGGTGCTTCTCGGACTCCCCTGGCTCCGTTGCCATTCCCCTCATATAGAGTGGTCTTCGGGGCATGGCCGGCGTTAGGGGCAGGCAGACCAGGCAGCTGCCTAGGGCCCCTGCTCCTCCAGGGGCCCCCAGCCAGCGGCATATCACACAGCCGATATGGGGCCCCTGTGAGGCAGGGGGCCTGCCTGCCCCCAGCGCCGACTTCCGCCGCCACCGCATTGAAGGAGGCAGTGATGGAGGAGAGAGCGACAGCTGACGCTCCCTCTCCCATCATTCGCCGCTCTGCCTCTGACACAGCGGGGGCGCGATGACGTCATCGTGCTCTCACTGTATGCCAGACAGAGCAGGAGGAGACAGGAGCATCCAGCAGCGCGGGCACGAGGAGAAGGTGAGGAATGTTTTTTTTTTTAATCAGTGTGAGTGCTGGACTGTGGGGCCATTCTGGGGGGACTATATACCAT
Organism: Dendrobates tinctorius; assembly: GCF_039654945.1. Lineage (NCBI taxonomy): Eukaryota > Metazoa > Chordata > Amphibia > Anura > Dendrobatidae > Dendrobates > Dendrobates tinctorius. The sequence goes on along the minus strand of NW_027361782.1, from coordinate 23,851,432 downwards.
ACTCGGCTGTATCATACCATGCTGGGCTGTATTATACCATGCTGGGCTGTATTATACCATGCTCGGCTGTATCATACCATGCTGGCGGGCCTATATACCATGCTTGGCTGTATTATACCATGCTCGCCTGTATCATATCATGCTGGGGGGGCTATATACCATGCTGGGCCGTATTATACCATGCTGGACTGTATTATACCATTCTGGGGGGCTATATACCATGCTGGGCTGTATTATACCTTGCTGGGCTGTATTATACCATACTGGGGGGGCTATGTACCATGTTGGGCTCTATTATACCATGTTGGGCTGTATTATACCATTCTGGGGGGGGCTATATACCATGCTGGGCTGTTTTATTTCGTGCTGGGCTGTATTATACCATTCTGGGGGGCTATATACCATGCTGGGCTGTATTATACCGTGCTGGGCTGTATTATACCATTCTGGGTGGGCTATATACCATGCTGGGCCGTATTATACCATGCTGGGCTGTATTATACCATTCTGGGGGGCTATATACAATGCTGGGCTGTATTATACCTTGCTGGGCTGTATTATACCATTCTGGGGGGGCTATGTACCATGCTGGGCTCTATTATACCATGTTGGGCTGTATTATACCATTCTGGGGGGGGCTATATACCATGCTGGGCTGTTTTATTTCGTGCTGGGCTGTATTATACCATTCTGGGGGGGGCTATATACCATGCTGGGCTGTATTATACCGTGCTGGGCTGTATTATACCATTCTGGGGGGCTATATACCATGCTGGGCTGTATTATATCATGCTGGGCTGTATTATACCATTCTGGGTGGGCTATATACCATGCTGGGCTATATTATACCATTCTGGGGGGGGGCTATATACCATGCTGGGCTGTATTAGACCGTGCTGGGCTGTATTATACCATTCTGGGGGGGCTATATACCATGCTGGGCTGTATTACACCATTCTGGGGGGGGCTATATACCATGCTGGGCTGTATTATACCATAGTGGGCTGTATTATTCCATTCTGGGGGGCTATATACCATGCTGGGCTGTATTATACCATGCTGGGCTGTATTATACCATTCTGGGGGGGGCTATATACCATGCTGGGCTGTATTATACCATGCTGGGGGGCTATATACCATGCTGGGCTGTATTATACCATACTGGGCTGTATTATTCCATTCTGGGGGGCTATATACCATGCTGGGCTGTATTATACCATGCTGGGCTGTATTATGCCATTCTAGGGGGGCTATATACCATGCTGGGCTGTATTATACCATTCTGGGGGGCTATATATCAAGCTGGGCTGTATTATACCATTCTGGGGGGCTATATACCATGCTGGGCTGTATTATACGATGCTGGGCTGTATTATACCATGGTGGGCTGTATTATATCATGCTGGGCTGTATTATACAGCCCATCATGGTATACAGCCCAGCATGGTATACAGTCTGTATACCATGGTGGGCTATATTATACCATAGTGTGCTGTATACCATGGTGGGCTGTATACCATGTGGTGCTGGGGTATATACCATGTGGTGCTGGGCTATATACCATGTGGTGCTGGGCTATATACTGTGCGGCTGTGTTATATACCATGGAGGGTACATTTGACATTATATTCTATAGGGGGAGGCTGTGTTATATAATATGGGGGGCTACATTATATTCTATGGAGGTGGGCTGCATTATATTCTATTTGGGGCTACATTATATTCTATGGGGGGCTGTATTATATTTGATGGGGGCTGCATTATATTATATGAGGAGGGCTACATTATATTCTATGGAGGGGCTACATTATACTATATGTATAACAATCGGATTCTTCAGACGAAACCTGAAAACCCATCTCCTGCAATGATCCCTGCTGCCTCCTCACCACTACTGGAACTACCGCCTCACCATAACTGGAGCTGTTGCAACCCCCCAACCTACTGTCTCCTTCCCCGCCATCCTGTAGAATGTAAGCCCGAAAGGGCAGGGTCCTCTCTCCCCTCTATATCAGTCTGTGATTGTTAGTTTGTTTATTGTAAGTGATATCTGTACTTTGCATGCTACCCCCTCTCATGTACAGCCCCATGGAATCAATGGTGCTATATAAATAAATAATAATAATAATAATATAAGGGGCTGCATTATATCCTATGAGGGGGTTGCCATATATTCTATGGAGGGGCTGCATTATACTATATGGGGGGTGGGGCTGCATTATATTCTATGGGGGTTACATTATATTCTGTGGAGTGGCTGCATTATGCATTATACTGTGGGGTAGCTGCATTATACTATAAGAGGGGGGCTGCATTATATTCTATGGGGGTTACATTATATTGGATGGCGGGGCTGCATTATACTCTGTGGGCTGGCTGCGTTATGCTCTATTGGGTGGCTGCATTATACTATATGTGGGCTGCATTATACTGTATCGAGGACTATGGGGAATACATTATATGAAGAACTATGGGGTGCATTATGCTATGGGAAGTAAATTGTACTACATGGGTGACTATGGCGGTGCATTATACTATATGGAGAACTATGAGGAGTGTATTATACTATATGGAGGACTGAGCAGTGTATTTTAATATATGGAGGGCTATGAGGAGTGCATTATACTATATGGAGGACTGAGGAGTGTATTATACTATATAGAGGACTATGGGGGAGATTATATTATATGGAGGACTATGGGGTGTAAACTAGATGTGCTGCTGATAATATGATACTGTATGGTGATCTGTTAGGGTGTGTGCACACGTTGCAGATTAGTCTGCGGCTTTTTCTGTGGAGAATCCATATCTCTTGGCAGAAACCGCAGGGTAAAACACATGCATTTTTCCTGCGGATTCCTAACATGTGTACAGCGGATTTGATGCAGGTTCTAGTGCGGTTTGGCAGTGCAGATGAGAGAGATTGATTGATTTGTATGTCCCGGAACGTACACTGCAGCTGCGGTTCCGGAAAAAAGAAGTAACATGCTGCGGAAAATAAACCGCAGCAAATATGCGCGGAATTTTCCGCAGCATGTGCACAGCGGATTTGATTTTCCATAGGTTTACATGGTACAGTAAACCGCATGGAAACTGCTGCAGATCCGCAGCAAAAACCGCAACGTGTGCACACAACCTTAGTGATCCATTAGTGATCGTTCTGTTCCCATCATTCTTTCTCAGACGGTGGAAAGAGGCCGGGAAACAAGTGTTGAACGACTTCTTCAATATTGTCGATCACACTCATTTAGCGTCCTGAACTCAGTGCATGTAAATACAATCGAAATGCTTCTGTGTGATGTGCAATATGTTAGCATTTGGGGCCCCATTTTAAACTTTGCCTAGGGCCCCACTTTGCCTAAAACCGGCCCTGCCTCGGGGAGTATACTGGGCTGGAGCAAGGACTGTGTGGGAAGGTGCATGGGGGGCAGTGTCCAAGTAGCCTCTGCGGAGGTGCCCGCGGATCATTCTGCGCCCCTCACTGGGAATCTGAGGTCCATGGTTCCGGTCGTCCCTGAGCCAGTGCCGCCGGGCAAGACCTTTATCCCGCCTCACCTGCGGTCCAAGGTTCTCGCGTGGGCACACACGTCCAGGGTGGGTGGTCACTTTGGTTACAAGTGGACCACAAAACTCCTGGCTAGCTCTTATTGGTGGCCGCACAGGGATCGGGACACTAAAAAATACATTCAGGCATGCACCTCTTGTGCTCGGAGTAGCTCCTCTAAACAGAGGTCGGCTGGGTTACTGTATCCCTTGCCGATGGCAGACCGGGCAGTGGAGGTCCGCGACAGTCTGGGTCGCACTCCGCATTTCACTCAAATCTCTAAAATGAGAATGAAGACGCCCGCCGACACACTTCTGCGCCCCGCTCCAACGTCTGCTCCTGGCGATTTAGCCATCCCTGACGCCTTCCACGTGTCCCTTCTCAAACCTGTTCACATGTCCCAATTTTTCAAGTCATCTGCCGGGGCATCAGACTTGTCTTCGGATGAGCCTGAGGCCTATGCCTCTGTGGGACACAAGATGGTATGAGGCAAAAAACTTTATTTGGTGGATTGGAAGGTTCAGGAGGGGGGCCCTAGGAGGGGGGGTAATGTTAGGCGTCGGATTCCTGCAGCGGCACGACAGGAAACAAGAGCCTCACATGCTGCTCTGCAGCAAGCCATTCCTGAGGCTAAGTCCCTCTGCCGCTCCACTGAGCATGCTCACGAGACGATCTCCCATTGGAGGTCGGGAGTCACGTGCTCAGGTCCTTCTCCAGATCTGATTGGTCCATCTCAGAGATCTGGAAGGTCCCGGCAGCGCACGGCTATAAAAGGCCCGCATGGCCGCTCGGCCATGCGCTAGTATAGGCTCTTCTTGCTAGATATGTGAATGGTGATGGATGTATGACTCTGGTGAGTGAGTTATTAAGATTCCCCTCCCTCTAATATTACGCATGTGGATAGGGAACTAGGGAAAGAGTCAGCGCCAGTCAGTGGCAAGCCATAGGCCACAGTGCACACCGCACCTCTACACTAGCGTCCGATGGTGTCACGTCTCACACGGCACTATCACTTAGCGGCTGTGTCTGCTGCCACGATGCAGCCAGCAGCACTTACCGGCATCCGCAGTAGCGACGCCACACGCACGGTAGGTCTAGACGGACACTGACCCCAGTCTTGGGCCCGTGTCCTGTGACCGGATACCGAGCGTGCAATTTCGCTGAGACCTGTGAGTCTAACAGGCTCGGCGTTTATGTTTATGCCACACAATTTGCTAAATTTGCTGAATCATGTTGCTGCATACCTTGCTGCACACATCTTGCTGTACCACCTGGGTTGTTACACCTGCATTTCTGGAGAAGTACTGCATTACCAATCATACCCTGTATGTCCAGATTTCCAATAAACAAGTCTGGACTTCACAATGTCTGGTGTGTATCATATCTCCGGACGCATGAACAGCAAAACAGCAACAATGGTCCTGTCTGCTCTGCATCGAGGAAACGGAAGGTAGGAATCTCTCCCAGCCCCACTCAACTACAACTCCATTCGCCTCATGTGGGGACAGAACAGTCAAAAAACTGCCTGGAAGCCCAGCAAAAAATCACATACTGCAGCCCTGCTCTGCTAAGAAACTGCAGCGTCACACCAGCCCGCATTGTGCATAGAGACTCTCCGTATATTATACAACATGCTGCAGATTGTCGGACTGCAAAACCCCACAATTCTCTAAAAACACATTGGGGATCTCGTCAGGACGTCTTAACTAAGCTGCACTGCGATTTCCAGCCCCCAATTCAAAAGTTCAGCTTCTTAAAGAGACACTGCACCTTAAATCAAAATGACTGAAAATGACCCTGCACAGTCTCCCACTGCTGAAACAGCCCGATACTGTCCATTATGAAAAGGAGGAAACAGAGACAGCTTCAGAAACAGACCAAGACTCATGACAAAAACGCTCTGTCAAATCAACCATAAAGGCTGTCGAAAACTATCACAGTACAAAGGATGAGTTCAATGACAACCTGGACGACCTATGGGAACGAGTCACCTCCCTTATGTCAAGCATCCAGCGCCACAAAAATGATGCAGCGAGTCTACAGGACACTATAAAACGGCTAGACACGGCCCACGGAAGATACAAGAGACTGTCCGCAAGGTACGTTGCCTTCCTAAAAGACTCTAATATTGATGAAGCCTCATCAGAATTAAGCAAAGTGGATTCCACAGACAGAGAACGGGACGTCGCCGTGCAAGACGCCAAAGATAAAGCGGAGTTCCGTATTGCTCATCGGCAAGAATCAAGATCCCGCAGGTCAGGCTCATCCAGACACTAGTATTGAGCATTCCGATACTGCAAATATCGGGTATCGGCCGATATTCGCTGTATCGGAGTTCCGATATCGAGTTCCGATATTTTTACAATATGGAATACCGGAATCGGAAGTTCCCATAATGCAATGAGCCAGTTGTGTTAGCCATGTTAACTAATGGCATGGCTGTGATTGGCTGCTGAAATGATGTCATCATGATGCGCGGTCTGTACGGCCCTGCCGGGGGTCTGTACGGGCCTGCCGGGGGTCTGTGCGGGCTGCCGGGGGTCTGTGAGGGCCTGCCGGGGGTCTGTGCGGGCCTGCCGGGGGTCTGTGCGGGCCTGCCGGGGGTTGTGTGTGTGCAGGCATCTTCCGATGGGACTACAAGTCCCATCAGGCTCTATTCCTGCTACAATGACAGTGATTGACACATTAGCCAATGATGGGACAGTAGTAGTCCCATCATCCGGCTAATGTGTTGAATGTAAAAAAACAAAAAAAAACAAACATATATACTACATACATACTACATATATACAACATTCATACAATATACATACATACTACATACATACTTCATATATACTACATTCATATAACATACATACATACTACACATATACTACATTCATACAGCATACATACATACTACATAACACATACATACTACATATATACTACATTCATACTACATATATACTACATTCATACAACATACATACATACTACATACATACTACATACATACAACATTCATATAACATGCATACATACTACATACATACTTCATATATACTACATTCATATAACATACATACTACATATATACTACATTCATACAGCATACATACATACTACATAACACATACATACTACATATATACTACATTCATACAACATACATACATACTACATACTTACTACATACATACAACATACATACAACATGCTACATACATACAACATACATACTACATTCATACATTCATACAATACATACATATAGACATACAGTACATATAACATAGAGTACATACTCACCATCACTTGTCACTTTGATCCCCAAAGCCAGTGTCATCTCACTGTAAAAAATATTAAAATAACAAACAACCAATATACTCCCTGATCCGCAGAAATCCACGAGTGTCCCACGACGATCTCCTGCAGTGCATCACTGAGAGGTTACTATAGTTCACTGGTCTCACTTTATGGCAAAAGCTGCGTGGGAACTTTCTCACACAGCAATGCCAAAAGTGAGACTAGGGACTATTTTTTTACAGTGGCGGAGGAATACAGTGCGGAAGGATACCTACCTCCCATCATTGTATTCCTGGAGCCCCTAGAGAGCGGTCGCATCAGCTGATGCTGCTGTTCTCCATGGGAGATCGTCGTGGGACACTCGTGGATTTCTGCGGATCAGGGAGCATATTGGTTGTTTGTTATTTTAATATTTTTTACAGATGACACTGGCTTCGGGGATCAAAGTGACAAGTGATGGTGAGTATGTACTCTATGTTATATGTACTGTATGTCTATATGTATGTATTGTATGAATGTATTGTATGTAGTATGTATGTAGTATGTATGTTGTATGTCTGTAGCATGTTTTATGTATGTTGTATGTATGTATTATGTACTATGTATGTATGTATGTTGTATGAATGTAGTATATACAGTTGTGTCCAAAAGTATTGACACCCCTGCAATTCTGTCAGATAATACTCAGTTTCTTCCTGAAAATGATTGCAAACACAAATTCTTTGGTATTATTATCTTCATTTAATTTGTCTTAAATGAAAAAGCACAAAAAGAATTGTCCTAAAGCCAAATTGGATATAATTCCACACCAAACATAAAAAGAGGGTGGACAAAAGTATTGGCACTGTTCGAAAAATCATGTGATGCTTCTCTAATTTGTGTAATTAACAGCACCTGTAACTTACCTGTGGCACCTAACAGGTGTTGGCAATAACTAAATCACACTTGCAGCCAGTTGACATGGATTAAAGTTGACTCAACCTCTGTCTTGGGTCCTTGTGTGTACCACATTGAGCATAGAGAAAAGGAAGAAGACCAAAGAACTCTCTGAGGACTTGAGAAACCAAATTGTGAGGAAGCATGAGCAATCTCAAGGCTACAAGTCCATCTCCAAAGACCTTAATGTTCCTGTGTCTACCGAGCGCAGTGTCATCAAGAAGTTTAAAGCCCATGGCACTGTGGCTAACATCCCTAGATGTGGACGGAAAAGAAAAATTGACAAGAGATTTCAACGCAAGATTGTGCGGATGTTGGATAAAGAACCTCGACTATCATCCAAACAAGTTCAAGCTGCCCTGCAGTCCGAGGGTACAACAGTGTCAACCCGTACTATCCGTCGGCGTCTGAATGAAAAGGGACTGTATGGTAGGAGACCCAGGAAGACCCCACTTCTTACCCCGAGAGATAAAAAAGCCAGGCTGGAGTTTGCCAAAACTTACCTGAAAAAGCCTAAAACGTTTTGGAAGAATGTTCTCTGGTCAGATGAGACAAAAGTAGAGCTTTTTGGGCAAAGGCATCAACATAGAGTTTATAGGAGAAAAAAAGAGGCATTCAAAGAAAAGAACACGGTCCCTGCAGTCAAACATGGAGGAGGTTCCCTGATGTTTTGGGGTTGCTTTGCTGCCTCTGGCACTGGACTGCTTGACCGTGTGCATGGCATTGTGAAGTCAGAAGAATACCAACAAATTTTGCAGCATAATGTAGGGCCCAGTGTGAGAAAGATGGGCCTCCCTCAGAGGTCATGGGTCTTCCAGCAGGACAATGACCCAAAACACACTTCAAAAAGCACTAGAAAATGGTTTGAGAGAAAGCACTGGAGACTTCTAAGGTGGCCAGCAATGAGTCCAGACCTGAATCCCATAGAACACCTGTGGAGAGATCTAAAAATGGCAGTTTGGAGAAGGCACCCTTCAAATATCAGGGACCTGGAGCAGTTTGCCCAAGAAGAATGGTCTAAAATTCCAGCAGAGCATTGTAAGAAACTCATTGATGGTTACCGGAAGTGGTATTAGGCTGAGGGTGCCAGTACTTTTGTCTAGCCCCTTTTTGGAGTTTTGTGTGAAATGATCAATGTTTTGCTTTTTGCTTCATTCTCTTTTGTGTTTTTTCATTTAAGACAAATTAAATGAAGATAATAATACCAAAGAATTTGTGTTTGCAATCATTTTCAGGAAGAAACTGAGTATTATCTGACAGAATTGCAGGGGTGTCAATACTTTTGGCCACAACTGTATGTAGTATGTATGTATGTATGTATGTATGTTGTATGAATGTAGTATATATGTAGTATTTATGTTGTATGAATGTAGTATATATGTAGTATGTATGTATGTATGAATGTAGTATATATGTAGTATGTATGTATGTTGTATGAATGTAGTATATATGAAGTATGTAGTATGTATGTTATATGTATGTAGTATGTATGTATGTTGTATGAATGTTGTATATATGTAGTATGTATGTAGTATGTAGTATGTATGTATGTTGTATGAATGTAGTATATATGTAGTATGTATGCATTATGTAGTATGTATGTATGTTGTATGAATGTAGTATATATGTAGTATGTATGTAGTATGTATGTGTGTTGTATGAATGTAGTATGTATGTATGTTGTATGAATTTAGTATATATGAAGTATGTATGTAGCATGTATGTATGTTGTATGAATGTTGTATATATGTAGTATGTATGTAGTATGTATGTTTTTGTTTTTTTTTACATTCAACACATTAGCCTGATGATGGGACTACTACTGTCCCATCATTGGCTAATGTGTCAATCACTGTCATTGTAGCAGGCATCGCCCGATGGGACTTGTAGTCCCATCGGACGATGCCTGCACACACACACAACCCCCGGCAGGCCCGCACAGACCCCCGGCAGCCCGCACAGACCCCCGGCAGGCCCGCACAGACCCCCGGCAGGCCCGCACAGACCCCCGGCAGGCTCGCACAGACCGCCGAGAGGCCTGTACAGACCCCGTCCACACACACACACGCACAGTCTCCGCCCACGCACCGCCCACACTCTTCCCCCCTCCGGAACTGGATGTGCAAGGAAAGAAAGGGTTTATTTTCATTCCGGTATTTGTGCCCCATCGACTTGCATAGGTTTCCGGTATCGGAATCGGCGATACCCGATATTTTTGGGGTATCGGTCCGATCCAATCCGATCCGATATTTCCCGATATCGGAAGGTATCGCTCAACACTACCAGACACTCTTCTCGGTCATACAAATCATCCTACTCAAGAACTTCAGCCCTCAGCAACAGAATCCTAGAGGCCCGTTTAAACGCAGAGCGATCCAAACTAAGACGTTCCTACACGGAAAAGAAAGCAGAGGCAGAAGTCAAGAAAGCTGAAGTGGAGGCAGAAGCCAAGAAGGCAGAGGCTCAATCAAAAATTTTTCAAACACAAATGGAGGAAGAAATCGCGCTAGCCGAAGTAAAAATACTCGAGCAAGCAATGAATCAAAACCTCGACCCAATTTGCCTACCACCACTGGAAGAAGAGGACCCAGCCATCCGTACCAGTGATTACGTGCAGAAACAGATATCCGCAGCACACACCTTCTCCAGCGACGTTCAACCCAACAATGTGGAAACTTCCAAGTCAGCCCAGCTTACGGTGCCAGTGTTACCCACAACATCTGCAGAGACCCAAGACCAACGCCATAATGTGTCCCCTCAGGAGCAGCAATCATCACAAGACGACCACAAGATGCACTCCAGTCCATCTCCACAGTTCACGCCACAGTCATCGAAATTTCCAGAGGTTAAACCACAGCTCAACCCTGCAGCAACATCATTCTACCCGGGAACAATTCACCCTTCCACACCACACAGCTTATACGCCAGAGAGGCAACACAAGCTAACATGGTAACAAGGAGTGAAGGATCAGATATGCCCTAGTTAGCCAGGTTTATGGTGAGCAAAGATCTAATCAGCACCAGCTTCTCAAAGTTTGACGACTGTGCAGAGAACTACAGAGCCTGGAAAGCAACCTTCAAGGCCACCATTGCTGACCTCAATCTATCTGCAGAACGGGAGCTCGACCTCATGGTAAAATGGTTGGGTCCTGACTCCACAAACCGTATCAAGAGTCTTCGGACCGTCTATGTGGGGCAAGCTGAAGCAGGTCTCGCTGCTGCCTGGCTGAGACTCGAAAGAACCTATGGCAGCGCTGAAGCCATAGAAAAGTCCCTATTCAAGAGACTGCAGAACGTTCCAAGGATCAACCTTAAGGAAGCCCACAAGCTTCTGGACTTAAGCGACCTGCTTATGGAGCTGGAACTTGCAAAAAGAGACCCTCGTCAGTCTGGATTATGCTACCTGGACACTGCCCATGGGGTGAACCCAATCGTCACAAAGCTGGCGCATAGTCTGCAAGAGAAGTGGGCAGTATGCGTTTCCAGGCACAAAAGATCACATGATGTCACCTTTCCTCCGTTTAATCGGTTCTGCAAGTTTGTCGACGAACAGGCCCAAATGAGGAGCGACCCTAGCCTAGACTTCCTGGAGTCTTACACTACAGCTCCAGCAACACCGTCATCAAGGTATGAAAGCGCCTCACATAGACACAAGGACTTGAGGAGCAGTATAAGTGTCAGAAAGACTTACCTGCCACCACCTGCAGTAACTGCCGATAAACAGTACACTATTCCATCGAGAGATAAGTCTTTCAATCGTGAGTGTCCCATTCACAAAAAAACGCACTCACTGAATAAATGTAAAGGCTTCTGGGCCAAAACCAGGCAGGAGCACAATAAAATCCTCAGCGAACTTGGGGTATGTTTCAAGTGCTGCGCCTCATTAGAACACATGGCCAAGGACTGTAAATCTGCCAGAGTGTGAAGAGTGTCATAGTGACAAACACCCTTCAGCTTTGCATCCAACCTCATCCACCAGCGATTCAGCAGTCGCAGTTACCCCTAGTCTGGCTACAAGCCATGGCAGGGAGCCACAGAGTAACACCAATCCTACCACGGCTGTCTCCTGCTCATGCTCAGAGGTATGTGGGGAGAGCCAAAGTGATAAATGCTGTGCCAGGATATGCCTAATCAGAGTTTATCCAGAAGGGCAACCAGAGAAGGCAGTAAAAATGTATGCCATCATTGACGATCAGAGCAATCGATCCCTAGCTGGACCTAAGTTCTTTAAAGCCTTTGGAATCAAGGGACCAGCGACGCCATATACTCTGAACACTTGCTCAGGCCGCATAGAGACTAGTGGCAGAAGGGCACAAGGTTTCATTGCTTCTCCTGTCAACGGAGGCGTAGAAATACACTTACCTACGCTAATCAAATGCGATCAAATACCCGACCAAAGGGATGAGATCCCTACCCCAGAAGCTGCGTTCCACCAACCAAACCTAAGGCACCTAGTCAGCGTTATCCCACCTATGGACTCAGATGCTGAAATCCTACTTCTGCTTGGCAGAGACAATTTAATAATACATAAGGTCCGCCAACAGTGCAATGGTCCTGACTATGCCCCGTACGCACAGAGACTCGACTTGGGGTGGGTAATCATAGGAGATGTGTGCTTGGACCGAACAAGAGTCGATTCCTTTAAGACCTATGTACGCAGAGACGGATGAGCTACCTTCTGCAAACCATGCCCTCATCACTTTGAGGTGAAAGAGAAGCCTCCAGATCCAGTACTTCTGCCTGATGTCATTCCTTCTCCCTATGCAGATGACTTGGGAAGATCGGTGTTTCATACAACTAAGGATGACAACAATGTAGCCCCGTCAATGGAAGAAAAGAAATTTGTTAGGATAATGGACAATGAGTTCTTTAAGGACGAGACCAATCACTGGGTTTTTCCCCTACCCTTCCGAGCTACCAGGGTAAGACTCCCGAACAATCGTGAACAAGCCTTGTCCAGATTCAACTCTCTCCAGCGCACACTTAGCAACAAACCGGAGATGAAAGAGCACATTGTCACCTTCATGAGCAAGATATTCCGGAATAACCATGCTGAGCCAGCGCCTCCCTTAAAGGAAAACGAGGAGTGCTGGTACCTACCCTCATTCGGAGTATATCACCCACGGAAACCTAAGCAAATTAGAGTTGTCTTTGATTCAAGCGCCAAACATCAAGGTGTATCTCTCAACGATGTCCTCCTCACGGGTGCCAACCTTACGAACAACCTAGTAGGAGTGTTGATGAGGTTCTGGAAAGAACCCATTGCCATCACCGCCGACATTGAACAGATGTTCCACTGTTTCATAGTCAGAGAGGACCATAGGAATTTCCTCAGGTTCCTATGGTACAAGGACAATGAACCCAGCAAAGAGATGGTGGAGTATCGCATGAGGGTGCACGTATTCGGGAACAGCCCTTTCCCAGCAGTGGCAACCTATAGCCTGCCCCACTCCCTCCTGAGAAGGAACCGAAATGGGAAACCTGGAAGCAGTCTTTGTGTGCCTTGGATGAAATCCATATACCAAGATGCAACACCAGAACCTCACTTGTTGCCAGCACTAGGACGGAACTCCATGTGTTCTCAGACGCATCCACAGAAGCCATTGCAGCTGTCGCCTACTTGAAGGTGACGGGTCCCGACAATCAAGATCACGTTGGGTTCGTTTTCGGCAAGGCTAAGTTGGCTCCCAAGCCCGATCACACTATTCCCAGGCTTGAACTCTGTGCGACCGTGCTTGCAGTAGAACTCGCAAACTTTATACAGCACGAGCTTGAAACCAACATAGACGACGTACAATACTACAGTGACAGTAAGGTTGTCTTAGGTTACATCTACAACCAAACAAGGAGCTTCAACGTGTACGTCAGTAACCGCATCGAAAGAATAAGGAGGTCTTCCAAGCCTGAACAATGGCACTATATCCCATCTGAACTTAATCCAGCTGACCATGCCACTAGACCTATGTCTATAAGGTCCTTTGCTAACTCTTCTTGGCTTTCAGGTCCTAAGTTTCTGTTGGAACAGAAGGGAAGTGAATGTGTCCAGGAAGTCTTCAGCATCCAGGATCCGGATGGTGATCCTGAAGTCCGCTCCAAGGTCAGTGCTTTGGCGACGAACACTAAACCAACCTCCAGCCTCGGTTGCCAGCGCTTTGAACGCTTCTCCAATTGGATGAGACTCGTCAAGACTATAGCAAGGTTAGTCCACATTGCGAGATCGTATCACAACTCACTTGGAGACAAAGACTGTCACGGCTGGCACGTCTGCCGTAAACCACTCTCTGCTGAGGACAATTCTCACTGTGGTTCCCTTATAATACGCTACATCCAGCAGAGCATATTCAGTACTGAATGGGAATGCCTACACCACAAACAGCAGATCCCTCTGAAAAGCCCCATTGCCCACTTGAATCCAGTAACGGATGGCTTCGGTTTGCTGAGAGTCGGTGGTCGTTTAAATCAAGTCAAGATTGCGGCTTCAGAGCAACATCCTTGCATCATTCTCACTAAACATATCACTGATCTACCGATCCGGCACTTTCATGAAAAAACCGAGCACCAAGGCAGGCAGATCACAGAAGGCAAGTTACGGTCTGCAGGGCTTTGGATCATAGGTATGAAAATACGTGTAGCAGGATCACTACATTGCTGTGTGCAATGTCGGAAAATAAGAGGAAAACAGGTACATCAACAAATGGCCGACCTGCCCTCTGACAGATTGAGTGCTGAGCCACCTTTCACCTACGTTGGCCTAGATGTCTTTGGGCCATGGATGGTATCTGCACGCAGAATTCGAGGTGGTCATGCCAACAGCAAACGATGGGCTGTACTATTCACTTGCATGAGTGTCCGTGCCGTCCACATAGAGGTAATAGAGACTATGAACACATCCAGCCTGATCAAGCCCTCCGGCGGTTTCTAGCGATTAGAGGACCGGTGAAACAGTTGAGGTCTGACCGTGGAAGCAACTTCATCGGTGCATGTCGAGAGCTGGATATTGACATCAAGCCAATTCAGGATCAACTGGCAGAAAGAGGTTGCACCTGGATCTTCAATCCTCCGCATAGTTCTCACATGGGAGGTTCCTGGGAAAGGATGATCGGGATCTCACGCAACATCCTGAATTCTATGTTTATGGACGTAAACTCTTCAAGGCTTACGCATGAGACCTTGGTTACTCTTCTGGCTGAAGTTTCTGCCATAATCAACTGAAGACCACTTGTCCCAAGTGTCCATGGATCCCGAAAAACCAACCATTATTACGCCAGCTACTCTTCTCACCCAAAAGATCGGGAACCCGCTAACAGTTAGTGGAGAGTTTACTCACGCAATCACCTACCAGAAACAGAGGAAACGTGTGCAGTACCTCACTGACTACTTCTGGAACCGGTGGAGAAAGGAATATCTCGTGACTCTCCAAGGAAGAAGAAAATGGCGACAGAATAAACCGAACTTGAAAGAAGGAGACGTGGTACTAATGAAAGAACAACAAGCCCGAAGGATCGACTGGCCTATGGGAATCGTTACAAAGACTTTTCCTAGTAAAGATGATAGGGTCCGGAAGATGGAGCTGTAGGTCCTTAGGAAAGGTGAGCCTAAGACATTTCAGAGGCCAAGCCACGAGCTCGTATTGATACTACCAATTGAGGACATTCCGGTAGGATGAACCATGAACAGAACAATGCCCTACTATTTCATCCATTGGATTACCGTTGGGTCGGAGGCAGTTTGGCCTAGTGCGGCTTCTCCGATCCAAAGATGGGTACCATTAGATTGTCTCAGGAACTGACTGTCATCTACCTCGTTTTGAAGTTGTTATTATTGCATGCATATTTGTGTTTCCTTTCTAGATTATTGAACTTTACTTAAACAAAAAACATTAATATAGTGAAATCCCGTACGGAATTTCAGACGGGGAGTGTGCTGTTCCAGCTAAGGTTATGATTGTATGCTTATATAATAGTGTTATGTTACCTTTCTTTGTATTCAGTTTTACATTTGGTCTTCTGCCACCTGCTGTCCTTTTTCTGTATAGCAGACTGCAGCTATTTAATTCTAGTACATGCCTCCCACTTCCAGGTCAGATGACTCCTTCTCTTCCTGCCGGTGGCCATTACTAGTTTCCTTTTCACCCGGGAGAGACACGCTTACCAGGCTGTGGAAGGCATCAGTTTTTTGACCACACACAATTTGCTAAATTTGCTGAATCATGTTGCTGCATACCTTGCTGCACACATCTTGCTGTACCACCTGGGTTGTTACACCTGCATTTCTGGAGAAGTACTGCATTACCAATCATACACTGTATGTCCAGATTTCCAATAAACAAGTCTGGACTTCACAATATCTGGTGTGTATCATCTCTCCGGACGCATGAACAGCAAAACAGCAACAACGGTCCTGTCTGCTCTGCATCGAGGAAACGGAAGGTGTTGTGATTGAGTCACCGTAGGAGGCAAAAATAGAAATGCTAGCTATGTCCAGAAAACCAGAGAAGTTGGCAGCTATTGGATTGCAGACCCCTGAACCTATCAACACAACTAGCAGTAGCCGTGGGGGGCTCCTACGATGCCCTAGGCCCCTCGATCACAGCCGGAGGACTACATAGCCTAAAGACAGAAAGGGAAATCTAAACTGCCCCAGAGCAGACCCCAAAGCAAAAGGCAGCCCCCAACATATAATGACGGTGAAGCAAGAAGAAAGAACAAAACACAGACAGAAAGATAGACTGAGCAAAGATGGGGCCCACGCTAGCTTAGATAGGAAAGGACAGGAAGGCTGCTGTCTGCAATCCGTGAAAAACCCTATGAAAATAAGAGCCAACAACTGACAGTAAAAAAGGCCCTGAAGACGCTAGGCTTCAAAAAAGCTATGTCAGTACTCAGGAATATTCTGAAGACAGAGCAACAGGCAAAAGGAGATTCAGCTCACCCCAGCAGGGAATGGCAGAATCCAGAAAAGCAAGGAAAACAAAACACTAATGAAAAAAGGCAAAGCAGAAATCTTAGCTTTAGATGAGCAGGAATCAGACTGGTTTCCTAGAAGTCCACAGAGAAATCACCCGCATGCCAGAAGGGCGTCGGCAGCCTTATATCCAGTCATAAACTCCACTCAGCCAGTCATCATCATCAGCCCCAGGTGTTTGACAATCAGGCTCACTACCTTTCTTCACCAGAAGAGGGAGTTCCTCGGGCCTCAGTAGTGAAGGGGAAAATGAACTCACAACAGTACCTCCCCCTTGAGGAGGGGTCACCGAACCCTCAACCACGCCACCAGGGCGATCAGGGTGAGCCCGATGAAAGGCACGCACCAATCTTTTGGCATGAATATCAGAGGCAGAGACCCAGGAATTATCCTCCTGACCATAACCCTTCCACTTAACCAAATACTGGAGTCTCCGTCTAGCCAGACGGGAATCCAGTACTTTCTCTACCTCATATTCCATGTTACCTTCAACCAATACAGGGTCTGGAGGTGCAACCCCCGGAACAACAGGTTCAACAAACCTCTTCAACAAGGATTTATGGAACACATTATGGATTTTAAATGTGACAGGAAGAGCCAAACGAAAAGAGACCGGATTAATAATCTCCAAAATCTTGTAAGGTCCAATAAATCTAGGCTTAAACTTAGGAGAAGCCACCTTCATAGCAATATTTTTTGATGATAACCACACCATATCACCAACCTTAAACTGGGGACCAATGGTCCTATGTCGGTTGGAAAACCGCTGGGCCTTTTCCTGGGAGAGAGATAACTTATCCACCACTTGGTCCCAGATCTGGTGCATTCTCTCCACCACAGTGTCAACACCTGGGCAGGCAGAGGGCTCCACCTGCCCTGAAGAAAATCGAGGATGAAACCCAAAGTTACAAAAAAAAGGTGACATCAAAGTGGCAGAACTAGCTCTATTATTTAAAGCAAATTCGGCCAAGGGCAAAAATGAAACGCAATCATCCTGATCAGCAGAAATAAAACATCTCAAATATGACTCCAAGGTCTGGTTTGTTCTATCTGTCTGCCCATTGGTCTGAGGGTGAAAAGCAGAGGAGAAGGACAACTGAATTCCCAGCTTGGAACAGAAAGTTCTCCAAAATCTAGACACAAACTGGACTCCTCTGTCAGATACAATGTTCTCAGGAATCCCGTGCAAGTGAACCACCTGTTGTAAAAACAGGGGCACCAATTCAGAGGAAGACGGCAACTTAGGGAGTGGTACAAGATGAACCATCTTAGAGAACCTATCACAAATCACCCAAATAACAGTCATCCTTTGAGAGACAGGCATATCAGAGATGAAATCCATTGAAATATGGGTCCATGGCCTCTTGGGGACAGGCAAAGGCATCAACAACCCACTAGAGCGAGAACACGATTTAGACCGGGAGCACGTCCCACAGGACTGCACAAAATTCCTGACATCACGAGACAAGGAGGGCCACCAAAAAGACCGACTCACCAGATCTCTAGTACCGAAAATACCTGGATGACCAGCCAAAGCAGAGCAATGAACTTCAGACATCACTCTCTTCTTCCACTGGTCAGGAACATACAACTTTCCACTGGGACAACGCTCAGGTTTGTCCTCCTGGAACTCTTCCAGAGCACGTCTCAAATCGGGCGAGATGGCAGAAAGAGCTACCCCTTCGCCTAAGATGGTAGCAGGCTTGGTCACCACAGGAGAATCAGCAAAGAAGCTCCTAGAGAGGGCGTCAGCCTTGACATTCTTAGTTCCAGGAAGAAAAGAAACCACAAAATCAAAACGTGTAAAAAACAAGGCCCACCTAGCCTGTCTAGGGTTCAAGCGCTTAGCCGACTCTAGGTAAATCAGATTCTTGTGGTCAGTGAGGACCACGACTTGATGCTTAGCTCCATCCAACCAATGTCTCCACTCCTCAAATGCCCATTTCATGGCTAACAGTTCCCGATTCCCCACATCATAGCTACGTTCAGATGGAGAGAACTTTCGGGAAAAGAAAGCACAGGGATTCATTTTAGATGTTACAGGATCCTTTTGGGACAAAACAGCTCCTGCACCAATCTCAGAAGCATCCACCTCTACCTGGAACGGAAGTGAGACATCAGGTTGCCGCAAAACCGGGGCGGAGGTGAATCTTCGCTTCAGCTCCTGAAAGGAAGAAACAGCCTCCGGCGACCAATTTAACACATCAGCACCCTTCTTAGTCAAATCAGTCAATGGCTTGGCAATACTAGAAAATTTTGCTATAAATTTCCGATAAAAATTAGCAAAATCCAAAAACTTCTGGAGGGCCTTCAAAGAAGTGGGCTGAACCCAATCGTAAATGGCCTGTACCTTGGCCGGGTCCATTTCAATAGGTGACGGGGACAAAATAAATCCCAAAAAAGAAATCCTCTGTACTCCAAAAAGGCATTTAGATCTTTTGACATACAGGGAATTCTCCCTCAAGATCCGGAACACAGTCCGAATATGTTCCACATGAGAATCCCAATCCTTGGAGAAGATCAAAATATCATCCAGATAGATAATCAAAAATTTATCGACAAAATCTCGGAAAATATCGTTCATGAAGCACTGGAAGACAGAAGGGGCATTAGTGAGCCCAAAAGGCATCACCAGGTACTCAAAATGTCCCTCCGGAGTATTAAACGCCGTCTTCCATTCATCCCCATGCTTAATGCGAATAAGATTATACGCCCCCCTGAGGTCAAGCTTGGTAAACCAGCAAGAACCTTTAACTCTGGAGAATAGATCAGAAATCAGGGGTAACGGATACTGATATTTAACAGTAATTTTGTTGAGAGCACAATAATCAATACAAGGTCTTAATGATCCATCCTTTTTGGCTACAAAAAAAAAACCGGCACCTAAGGGTGACGAGGATAGTCTAATATGACCCTTCTCCAAAGCCTCCTTAATATAGGATCACATAGCCTCGTGCTCGGGTACAGATAAATTGAAGAGCCGACCCTTGGGAAATTTACACCCCGGGCTCAGTTCAATTGCACAGTCATAACTCCTATGAGGAGGCAGAGATGCAGACTCATTCTCACTAAATACATCATAAAAGTCCGCCAAATAATCAGGAACATCATGCGACTGAGGAGAGGTGGAAAACACCGGAGCCTCACTAAAGGCACACCGACAACCCCAACTCACCACAGACATAGATTTCCAATCCAAAACTGGATTATGAATTTGTAACCAGGGAAACCCCAGAACAATAGTATCATGCAGATTATGCAATACCAAAAATCTGCAATTTTCTTGATGGTCTGGGGCATTACCACCTGGGTCCAAAACTGAGGTTTATTTTTAGCCAAAGGAGTAGCATCAATCCCCCTCAAAGGGATAGGCGTCTGCAGAGGTGTCATCGGAAATCCACAGCGTTTAGCAAAATCCAAGTCCATTAGGTTTAGAGCTGCTCCCGAATCCACAAAAGCCTTGGCGGAAAATGTGGACAGGGAGCAGATCAGAGTAATAGCCAGAAGAGACTTAGGTTGAACACCACCAACAGAAAACGTGTGTGCAAGGCGTTTCTCGCGTTTAGGACAGACAGAAATAATATGCGAGGCATCTCCACAGAAAAAACACAACTTATTACGCCTTCCGAACTCCTGACGCTGCTCTCTGGAAAAAACTCTATCACATTGCATAGGTTCAGACATCTGTTCAACAGGTGGCAACACCTCTCGTGCAGCTCTGCGTTCGCGCAAACGCCGATCAACCTGAATGGCTAAAGACATAGAATCGTCAAGACCAGAGGGAACAGGAAATCCCACCATAGTATCTTTTACGGCTTCTGACAACCCCTTCCGAAAGAGAGCAGCCAAGGCATTATCATTCCAGGTAGTAAGTACTGCCCACTTTCGGAATTTTTGACAGTACAATTCTGCAGAATCATGACCCTGGTTCAATGCCAGCAGGGTCTTTTCAGCCTGATCAATGGCATTAGGTTCGTCATACAACAACCCCAAGGCCTGAAAAAATGCGTTCACATTAGTCAGAATAGGATCATCTGGTTTCAAAGAAAACGCCCAATCCTGGGGATCGCCACGCAGCAAAGAGATGACAATTTTAACCTGCTGCGCGGAGCTCCCTGACGAGTTAGGCTTCAAGGCAAAAAATAATTTACAATTATTTTTGAAATTCAAAAATTTAGAGCGATCCCCAAAAAATACATCAGGTGTAGGAATCTTTGGTTCAGCAGCATGTGAATGAGCAAGGTAGGCGGAAATTCCCCGCACTTCCGCAGCGAGCTGCTCCACACAATCAGACAATTGCTTTATCTCCATTGAGAGAAAAAAAAAAATTCCCCCTACGGCCTCTCAGAGATATAGAGGAAAAAATATACACACTTTTTTTTTTTTTTTTTATACAATTCTTTCTTGCAATTGAGTACCCTAGGATCTGCAGTATGGCCGGTGATTCTGTTGTGATTGAGTCACCGTAGGAGGCAAAAATAGAAATGCTAGCTATGTCCAGAAAACCAGAGAAGTTGGCAGCTATCGGATTGCAGATCCCTGAACCTATCAACACAACTAGCAGTAGCCGTGGGGGGCTCCTACGATGCCCTAGGCCCCTCGATCACAGCCGGAGGACTACATAGGCTACTAAAGACAGAAAGGGAAATCTAAACTGCCCCAGAGCAGACCCCAAAGCAAAAGGCAGCCCCCAACATATAATGATGGTGAAGCAAGAAGAAAGAACAAAACACAGACAGAAAGATAGACTGAGCAAAGATGGGGCCCACGCTAGCTTAGATAGGAAAGGACAGGAAGGCTGCTGTCTGCAACCCGTGAAAAACCCTATGAAAATAAGAGCCAACAACTGACAGTAAAAAAGGCCCTGAAGATGGTAGGCTTCAAAAAAGCTATGTCAGTACTCAGGAATATTCTGAAGACAGAGCAACAGGCAAAAGGAGATTCAGCTCACCCCAGCAGGGAATGGCAGAATCCAGAAAAGCAAGGAAAACAAAACACTAATGAAAAAAGGCAAAGCAGAAATCTTAGCTTTAGATGAGCAGGAATCAGACTGGTTTCCTACAAGTCCACAGAGAAATCACCCGCAGGCCAGAAGGGCGTCGGCAGCCTTATATCCAGTCATTAACTCCACTCAGCCAATCATCATCATCAGCCCCAGGTGTTTGACAATCAGGCTCACTACCTTTCTTCACCAGAAGAGGGAGTTCCTCGGGCCTCAGTAGTGAAGGGGAAAATGAACTCACAACAGGAAGGTAGGAATCTCTCCCAGCCCCACTCAACTACATCGGGTGACGTTGAACCCGTGTGCGTTATACCGCCATATAGCGTGTCTGCCATTAATTAGCAGCAGTTTTTTCACTGCGAACGCACTTTATTAGGCTACTTTCACACTTGCTTTTTTTTGCAGCGCGTTTTTCCCACAAAATAACGCATGGAGAAACGCATACAAACGTATACAAATGCTGCGTTTTTTTCAAGCATTTTTATGCGCATGCATGAAAAAAAACGCAGCGTTTTTATGCGTTTGTATGCGTTTTTAGTGCATTTTTACCGCGTTTGCATTTTTTTAAACACCAAAAAAATCAAGATACGGTTAGGATTAACACTAACCCAAACCATGACTTTACTAACCCTAACCCTTAACCAAACCATACTAACCCTAACCCTTAACCAAACCATACTAACCCTAACCCTAACCCTTAACCAAACCATACTAACCCTAACCCTAACCAAACCCTACTAACTCTAACCCTAACCCTAAACCCTAACTATCCCTAAACCCTAACCCTTAACCAAACCATACTAACCCAAAGCCTAACCCTAAACCCCCTTAACTAACCCTAACTCTAACCCAAACCCCTAATTTCCATTCTCTAACCAATGGTCCACAAAAAAACGCATGCGCAAAAAAACTCATACATGTGCATGCCAATGCGCACTTATGCGCACCCATAGACTTACAATGGGTGTCTTGCTGTAAAAAAAAATGCATTGCGCGCACATGCGTTTTTTTGTGGCAAGTCGGACGCCCAAAAAATGCAACAGGATGCATTTTGTGCGCCCGAGCGCACACCACAAAAAAACGCATGCGCGTAAAAACGCATACAAACGCATGTGTATGCGCACATAAGCGCATCCCATGCAAAATATAGGGGGGAAAAGCGCATGCGTTTTTTAGCGCTAAAATACAGCGCAAAAAACGCAAGTGTGAAACCAGCCTTATTTAGTGCGTTCCGCCATTCCTAACAAGTATACAGCGTATAGTGTCAGTGTATAGGTAACACACTAACTCACCAGTGGCGTCTCTAGGTAAAGTCCTTCATCCTTGCTTTTCATCTTTCATCCAGCACAGATCGCCATCACGTCTTCCAGCCAGGGCTCATCTCTGCAGGAAATAACACAGTTTTGTAGAGCTCCACTTGCAGAACACATTACTTATTTTTTTCCCAACTTCTACATTACATCACATGAAGAAAAAAAGGCAACATAGTATCACTCTACACAGTAACAGGACTGCCCCCCCCATTTAAAACAGTATACTCAAAAACTAAAATAAATACATCACTGCAGTAATAATATCCTTTAATTAGCCCCTATGGTAATAATATCCCCCATCCTGGCCCCCATGTGTCTCATTCCCGGCTTCAGCCATATGTTCTCCCATCCCACCCTCATGAGTATCCATTGTGCCCCATATGATCTCATCTGTCTCCATCGTATCCATCCTGCCCCATGATCCTGCCCCATCTGTCTCCAATCCTGCCCCATGTCTCCATTTTGCCCTGTTTCCAATCATGCCCCTTGTGTCTTTCATCCTGCTCCCTTTGTCTCCAATCATGCCCCCTGTGTCTGCAATCATGCCCCCTGTACCTGCAATCCTGCCCCCTGTGTCGCCAGTCCTGCCCGTTTTGCCAGTCCTGCCCCCATGTCTCCAGTCCTGCCCCATGTCTCCACTGCTGCTCCCGTGTCTCCAATCATGCCCCTTGTGTTTGCCATCCTGCCCCCTGTATCTCCAACCCTGCCCCTGTATCCAATCCTGCCCTGTCTCCACCCTGCCCCCAATCCTGCCCCAATGTTTCCATCCTGCCCACTATGTCTCCATCCTGCCCCAATGTCTCCAATCCTGCCCTGTCTCCATCTTGCCCCCAAAGTCTCCAATCCTGTCCCCGTCTCCATCCTGCCCCCAATGTCTCAAATCTTGCCCTGTCTCCATCCTGCCCCATCTCCATCCTGCCCCCATCTCCAATCCTGCCCTCGTCTCCAATCCTGCCCCAATGTCTCCAATCCTGCCCCGTCTCCATCCTGCCCCGTCTCCATCCTGCCCTGTCTCCAATCCTGCCCCTGTCTCCAATCCTGCCCCCATCTCCAATCCTGCCCCCATCCTGTCCCATCTCCAATCCTGTCCCATCTCCATCTTGCCCCCAATGTCTCCAATCCTGCCCCCAATGTCTCCATACTGCCCCATCTCCATCCTGCCCCATCTCCATCCTGCCCCAATGTCTCCAATCCTGCCCCAATGTCTCCAATCCTGCCCAAGTCTCCAATCCTGCCCAAGTCTGCATCCTGCCCGTCTCCAACCTGCCCCCAATGTCTCCATCCTGCCTCCAATGTCTCCATCCTGCCCCCATCTCCATCCTGCCCCCATCTCCATCCTGCCCCCAATGTCTCCAATCATGCCCCGTCTCCAATCCTGCCCCCGTCTCCATCCTGCCCCTGTCTCCAATCCTGCCCCTTCTCCATCCTGCCCCGTCTCCATCCTGAACCCATTGTCTCCAATCCTGCCCCCAATGTCTCCAATCCTGCCCGTCTCCATCTTGCCTCTCCCCTGTCTCCAATCTGCCCTGGCAGGATAGAGACACATGGTCCATGTGTCTTCATCCTGCGAGGAAACATAATAATTAAAACCTTCTTACCTGGCCGCGCTCCTGCTGGAAGATGCAGCTCCTGTGTGAGCTGAAGGACCTGTGGTGATGTCATCGTCATGTGATCAGGGGGCGGAGCTGATCAATGGTGAAGGCCTGTGATCAGCTCCGCCCCCTGATCACATGACAATGACGTCACCACAGGTCCTTCAATGCTTAGGCGCTGCTCTTCTCTCCTCTCCTCCTGCGCTCCACATGGCTAATTTGAAAATTGAATAATTAGCCATCCGGTGCAGGAGGCTGGAGGGGCCCCCCTCTCCCCCGGGGCCCTGTTCAATGAACCGGCTGCACGGGCGGTAGGTCCGCCCCTGAGTACAGGAAACTGGGCCGGGGAAGGAATATGTAACGGGGAAGGAAACTGGGGAAGGCATCTGGTACTGGGACGGACTCTGGACCTGGGATGGATTCTGGACGTGGGACGGATTCTGGAATTGGGACGGATTTTGGTAACGGCAAGGAGTTGGGTACTGGGAAGGATTTGTGTACTGGGAAGGATTGGAAGGAGGGACAGTGGCTGGGGGGGGAGAGGTGTGGAAGGAACTATTGTGGTAGGTCTAGGGGCTTGGGAGATGGTCTGTGCTAGAGCAGCTTGGCACCCTTGCATTGCATGCATCTGCAGGTCAGGAGTTAGATTCGCCATGCACGCGAGGACCGATTGAAAATATAGGCGCTCTAATTGCATTTTAATGCATCCTATCCATACGACTGCCGAGTTCAAGGATGCTGGTGTTCAACATGTTGAACCCAGCAGTCACTTGCTCGGCCAAAAGTTTTATTGCGTTCTGGAAGGCTGCATTCAGATGCAAGAACTCGGAAGCATAGCTCCTTTCCTGACCCCTCAGGCGCTGCCAGCCAGAACTCAAAGGTGTTCTTGAAGTGGTGGCAGTGTCAGAGGGGTGTGGTAAAAGGAAAGCTACCTCTTTACCTGCAGCTTCATGTAACAAAGTCTGCCCAGATGCTCCAGCACTGGTGGATGGGGCAGAGGGACCAGAAGTGAGGGAAGGGGCAGACAAAGGGTCAGAGGGGTCGGGTCGCTCAACATAGCCCACCCTGGCAGACTCCTGTGGGATCTCCCCAGAGGGGTCCAACTCTGCAGCAGGGTCCCGAGTGCTTCAAATGGTGCTGTGAAAGGATATTAAAAAAAATTAATATATTGATCTTGCATAGCCCTGGCTGAAACCCAAAAATAAGGTTAGATATGCAAACATTGTGACTTCATAAATTGGTCGGGGAATATTTACCTTCTGCTCACCATCGTCGCCCAGAGGAACGACAGGGCTCTTGCATATTTGTATTTGCTCATGCGTCCTCCAGATCCACTCGGGGCCCGCATCTCCTTGTTGAACTTCCTCTTGAAGCGATCCCTGTGTGACCGCCACCGCGTGATTACCCTGTCACCTGTAAAGTGAAAACACAAATTGGTTACAACACATTCCGTTCTGCAACCTAAAATCCATAACTGTGAATACTTACGCGCTTGAATCTGCTGCAGAAAATCGAGGTCCTCCCAGTTGTCCAAAACTATAAAACATATTTGGTCCCAGAGCCGATGGGTGATATATTGATCTGCATGGCGTCGGTCAGCCATGTTCCACAGCGGCTCCCGTTCTCGTAGCTCTTCAATGAGGCGGTCCACATCCAGACCGCCGTCCTCAACATCAGAATCGGGAGCACGCTGTGAAGACTGTTAAAAAAAACATTAAACTGCAAACCACATCTAATTTAAAAAAAATAAATAAGTACTTACTGTAGCCTGACCGCCGCGAAGATTGTGACGCCGACCCTGGGAGCTACTGGGAGGACCTCGATGGCGAGAATGTACAGCAGACTAGAAAAAAAATTTTTGTTGGATGTACGCATATGTTTTGTGCATACTGTGATGTGTGATGAAACTTACACTCTGCGTGGCCGCTCCGGGCATTTCTCCACCCCGTCCGTCTCCTTCTGGGAGACCCTCTGCTGCTTCAGCTTCCTGTGAAACCATAATTAATGCATATAGTGTTACCATAAAATTAACCATCAGCAAAACAAAAAAAAAAAAAATTTATTACCTCAGTATGCCGACCCTGTGAGGGAGGGCTCCCAGAAGAAGACATGGCCTGGTCCCTGTTTGGATCTGCAAGTAAAGACACTTGTTAGTAACTGTACAAATTATATGTTAGCTTTCTGACCTTTAATACTTACATCAGGAGTTTGACTGGTGGCCTCGTCCCTGGTGTCATGGTCTCTGGTGGCCTGGCCCCTGGTGGCCTGGACCCTGTTGGCCTGATCCCTGGTTGGATCTGCAAGTAAAGACACTTGTTAGTAACTATAACTTTTTGGCAACAGCTGAATTTGAAATTAAAAGGTAGCTCAAGAAGTAGTAGGATTTCAAAACATAAAAAGAATCTCCATAGGATCCCCACCCTAACAAACAAGGCTAACTACTTAATAGGTTTATAATGCACTCCGCTCAAATTATATATCTGAGCAATGTTCAAACAGGGAAACCATCACCCTTCTGTAACCCCAAAAAATCTACCAAGGCTCACAAGTCTGACCTTGATATCCTCCTTCCATAATATGCACGATGTGCAAGCTGCCAAACCCTCCAGCTCCTGTTCCCCCCCAAAAAAAAGACCTTGAAAATGATACCTTCTTTCAAACCCGCCACTTGAAGATCTATTGACCACAGATGCGATTTGAAAATACCCCTTTTAAAAATTTAAATAGTATACCCAATTTAGGCTGATTTCACACGTGGCGTTTTTTTAGCGTTTCCGCGGCGGTTTTAACCGCGCGATTTTGCCACGAAAACTAAGCATCCCATGCATTCCTATGGGATTCCACAATGCTGTGCTAATGCTGCGGTTTTTACCGCGGCGGAATCGCTTTGCGGTAAAAAACGCAGCATGCTCATTAATTTTGCGGAATCGCGGCAATCCCGCACCCATAGGATTGCATTGTTCTGCTTACTTTTCGCATGTGGCTGTGCATACCATGCGAAAAGTAAGCAGAACAATTGCGGATGGTACCCACGGTCCGGAGGAGAGAAGACTGTCCACCGGGCTTTGGGTACCATATCCCTGTAAAAAATAGAATTTAAAATAAAAAATATTGTTATTCTCACCTTCCGACGTCCTGCGCAGCCTTCCCGCCTCTCTCCACGCTCCCGTTCCCAGTAATCCTTTGCGAAAATGCCCGCGATGACGTACGTTCTCGCGGGATCGCGAAGTCTCGCCGGTCATTCGCGCGACGTCATCGCAAATTACCGCGAGACGTCGTGATCCCGCGAGAACGTACGTCATCGCAGGCATTTTCGCAAAGGATTACTGGGAACGGGAGCGTGGAGAGAGGCGGGAAAGCTGTGCAGGACGTCGGAAGGTAAGAATAACACCATTTTTTATTTTTTTTAATATTTTTTACATTTTATCTTTTACTACTGATGCTGCATAGGCGGCCTCAGTAGTAAAAGTTGGTCACACTTGTCAAACACTATGTTTGATGAGTGTGAACAACCTGTCAATCAGTTCTCCAAGCGATGCTACAGATCGCTTGGAAAACGCTAGCATTTTGCATGCTAATTACGCTTGCAAAATGCTAGTTTTTCCGCGGGAAAATCGTGGGAATTTAAAATGCGATTTTCCCGTGGAATGGAATTCCGGAACTCTAGCGGTAATTTCTGCTAGAGTTCCGCTACGTGTGAACCCAGCCTTAGGCTCTCCACTTTTTTAGACACCTTTTATTTAAACAAATAGACCCTAAACCAACTTTAATTGCATGCTGTGCTTTCCTGATTTTCATGAACCAAACTATCAAAGTTACCTTGTTGAAATGATACTACAGACAGTTTTGGGCTAAATTTTAATTAAATTTTTTTTTATTATTTTATTTTTACTTTTTTTGGAAAAATAAGTAGGAGCTACACTGCTTTTTATTTTAAATACGAGTACGTGGAAATTTAGAAAAAAAAAATTATAGGCACACACAGGCCACACACAAACACAGCCATCACACACACCGCAGAACTTTGTTTAACCCCTTAGTGACAGAGGCATTTTACAGCTAAATGACCAGGCCAATTTTTACAATTCTGACCACTGTCACTTTATGAGGTTATAACTCTGGAACGCTTTAACGGATCCCGCTGATTCTGAGACTGTTTTTTCGTGACATATTGTACTTCATGTTAGTGGTAAAATTTCTTCGATATGTCTTGTGTTTATTTATGAAAAAAATGGAAATATGGCGAAAATTTTGAACATTTTGCAATTTTAAAACTTTAAATTTTTATGCCCTTAAATCAGAGAGATGTGTCACATAAATTTCTTAATAAATAACATTTCCCACATGTCTACTTTACATCAGCACAATTTTGGAAACAAATTTTTTTTTGTTAGGAAGTTATAAGGGTTAAAAGTTGACAAGCGATTTCTAATTTTTACAACAAAATTTACAAAACCATTTTTTTTAGGGACCACTTCATATTTAAAGTCATTTTGAGGGGTGTACATGCCAGAAAATACCCAAAAGTGACACCATTCTAAAAACTAGACCCCTCAGGGTATGTGCACACGCTGCGGATTCCGCTGCAGTTCCGCAGCGGTTTTGGCCGCTGCGGGCCCGCAGCGGTTTTGGCCGCTGCGGACCTGCAGCAGTTTTAGCTGCGGTGTACAGTACCATTCAAATGAATGGTAAAAAAAAACGCTGTGTAGACGTTGCGGAAAAATCCGCTCGGATTTGCTGCGGTTTTGAAACCGCAGAAAGAATTGACATGTCAATTCTTTCTGCAGAATCCGCAGCGGGTTCCTATCTCCACCATTGTGAAGATGGTGAATCCGCAGGACCAAACCGCAGGCAAAACCGCAGATAATCCGCAGGTCTTTTGACCTGCGGTTTATCTGCGGCTTTTGCAAAATCCGTGCGGATTAATCCGCAACGGATTCCGCAGCGTCTGCACACAGCCTCAAGGTGCTCAAAACCACATTCAAGAACTTTATTAACCCTTTACCTGCTTCACAGGAACTAAAGCAATGTGGAAGCAAAAAATTAACATTTAACTTTTTTTTTGCAAAAAATTTACTTCAGAACCAATTTTTTTTATTTTCACAAGTGGTAAAAGAGAAAATAAGCCACAAAATTTGTTGTGCAATTTCTCCTGAATATGCCAATACCCCATATGTGGGGGTAAACCACTTTTTCAGCGCAAGGCAGAGCTCGCAAGGGAATGAGCGCCGTTTGACTTTTTCGACGCAGAATTGGCTACAATTGAGATCGGATGCCATGTTGCGTTCGGAGAGCCCCTAATGTTCCTAAACAGTGGAAACCCCCAACAAGTGACTCCATTTGGGAAACTAGACCCCTTAAGGAACTTATCTAGATGTGTGGTGAGCACTTTGAACCTTCATGTGCTTCACAGAAGTTTATAACGTAGAGCCGTGAAAATAAAAAATCATTTTTTTTCCACAAAAATTACCTTTTGCCCCCAAATTTTTATTTTTACAAGCGTAACAGGAGAAATTATACCCCCACAGTTGTTGTGTGATTTGTTCTGAGTGCGCTGATACTCCATATGTGGGGGTAAACCACAGTTTGGGCACACGGCAGTGCTCAGAAAGGAAGGAGCACAGTTTGACTTTTTCAATTCAGAATTGGCTGGAATGGAGATTGGATGCTATGTCGCTTTTGGAGAGCCCCTGATGTGCCTAAACAGTGAAAAAAAAACAAGTGACACCATTTTGGAAACTAGACCCCTGAAGGATCTTATCTAGATATGTGGTGAGCACTTTGAACCCCCAAGTGCTTCACAGAAGTTTATAACGCAGAGCAGTGAAAATAAAAAAAATCACTTTTTTTCCTCAAAAATGATTTTTTAGCCTGCTATGTTTTATTTTATCAAGGGTAACAGGAGAAATTGGACAACAAGAGTTGTTGTGCAATTTGTCCTGAGTATGATGATACCCCATATGTGGGGGGGAACCACTGTTTGGACGAATGGGAGAGCTCGAAAGGGAAGGAGCGCCATTTTGGAATGCAGACTTTGATGGAATGGTCTGTGGGTGTCATGTTGCGTTTGCAGAGCCCCTGATGTGCCTAAACAGTATAAACCCCCCACAAGTGACCCCATTTTGGAAACTAGACCCCCGAAGGAGCTTATCTAGATAGTGGTGAGTAGAGTTGAGCGAAACGGGTCAAAAAATTTCAAAAGTCGCCGACTTTTGGCAAAGTCGGGTTTCATGAAACGAAACCCGACCCAAGGATGAGGTCGGCCACGAGGTCGGCGACTTACGCGCCAAAGTCGCGTTTCAAAAGTTTGTTTTGCGCTCTTTTTCAGCCAATCAGGATCCACGGACACTGTGGGCAACGTGATGACATAGGCAGGGGTCACCACCATCTTTCAGAAGGGCATGCAAGTGATTGGCTTGCTTTGGTGGGCGTCACAGGGGTTATAAAAGGGCGTGCACGCCGACCGCCATCTTCTGCCGATCTTAGCATAGGGAGAGGTTGCTGCTGCTGATTCTGTAGGGAGAGCGTTAGGCAGGGAATAAGAAAAAAAAACTGCTTCTGCTGCTAGCGATTTTGCCTGTACAACACACCAGTCACTGTGTGTGCAGTGCAAGGGGAGGCTATATTGTGGTGGATCAGTGGTGTTGGTTGTTAGGCTGCCTTCTAAGGCTTCCTGACAGCTGCATTGCTGTTTACCCACTGCTCTGCAAACTGCTTTTTTAAAAGCAATCCCAATTTTTTTTTTTGTCCTGCTGAGGTACTGAGCGTGCATTTTTTCACACCATACAGCGGTGTACGCTCCTCACACAGTACCGTGTAACGGCTGTTATCACAGCCACAGTGAAGCTATCTGTGTGTCACTCTGTGAGAATAAGTCGAGGACATGTTCCGTTCTTACAGACCTGCACCTACTAGTTTTGTCTAGCTTTCAAACAGTTAAATATATTTGCTATTTGATCACATTCAAAACTATAGAGAGACAGCGTGTGTCAGTCCGTATACTTAAAAAACACGGAGCTTGACAATTTTACGTACACCGGACAGCCGTGTAGGTGCACGCTCCTCTCAGTACCGTGTAACGGCTGTTATCACGGCCACAGTGAAGCTATCTGTGTGTCACTCTGTGAGAATAAGTCGAGGACATGTTCCGTTCTTACAGACCTGCACCTACTAGTTTTGTCTAGCTTTCAAACAGTTAAATATATTTGCTGTTTGATCACATTCAAAACTATAGAGAGACAGCGTGTGTCAGTCCGTATACTTAAAAAACACGGAGCATGACAATTTTACGTACACCGGACAGCCGTGTACGTGCACGCTCCTCTCAGTACCGTGTAACGGCTGTTATCACGGCCACAGTGAAGCTATCTGTGTGTCACTGTGGAAGGATAAGTGGAGGACTTGTTCCGTTCTTACAGACCTACACTCTAGGGAGATTCCTATTCTGCCCAATTCTACATACACCTTGTAGTTTGTGATACACTAGCCAATTTCTGCCTGTGACATAGCGCTCTGATATTCAGTGGGCCTCACACAATCCAAAAGTGTCCAGTGTCCACTAGTGTGTGCAGAAATTCAAAATCTCCCTTATCCTGTAGTCACTTTTTTCACACCTGTGCCATCGAGCCTGTGACATAGCGCTCTGATATTCAGTGGGCCTCACACAATCCATAAGTGTCCAGTGTCCACAAGTGTGTGCAGAAATTCAAAATCTCTGTGATCCTGTAGTCACTTTTTTCACACCTGTGCCATCGAGCCTGTGACATAGCGCTCTGATATTCAGTGGGCCTCACACAATCCAAAAGTGTCCAGTGTCCACTAGTGTGTGCAGAAATTCAAAATCTCCCTTATCCTGTAGTCACTTTTTTCACACCTGTGCCATCGAGCCTGTGACATAGCGCTCTGATATTCAGTGGGCCTCACACAATCCAAAAGTGTCCAGTGTCCACTAGTGTGTGCAGAAATTCAAAATCTCCCTTATCCTGTATTCACTTTTTTCACACCTGTGCCATCGAGCCTGTGACATAGCGCTCTGATATTCAGTGGGCCTCACACAATCCAAAAGTGTCCAGTGTCCACTAGTGTGTGCAGAAATTCAAAATCTATGTGATCATGTAGTCACTTTTTTCACACCTGTGCCATCGAGCCTGTGACATAGCGCTCTGATATTCAGTGGGCCTCACACAATCCAAAAGTGTCCAGTGTCCACTAGTGTGTGCAGAAATTCAAAATCTCCCTTATCCTGTAGTCACTTTTTTCACACCTGTGCCATCGAGCCTGTGACATAGCGCTCTGATATTCAGTGGGCCTCACACAATCCAAAAGTGTCCAGTGTCCACTAGTGTGTGCAGAAATTCAAAATCTCCCTTATCCTGTAGTCACTTTTTTCACACCTGTGCCATCGAGCCTGTGACAGCACTCTGATATTCAGTGGGCCTCACACAATCCAAAAGTGTCCAGTGTCCACTTGTGTGTGCAGAAATTCAAAATCTCCCTTATCCTGTAGTCACTTTTTTCACACCTGTGCCATCGAGCCTGTGACATAGCGCTGTGATATTCAGTGGGCCTCACACAATCCATAAGTGTCAAGTGTCCACAAGTGTGTGCAGAAATTCAAAATCTCCCCTGTCCTATAGACACCTTGTACCTTGTTTTACATTACTATATAGTTTGTTGGATTTTGTCTACATTTCTACAAAAAATGAGGAAGGCTGGTGGAAGAGGCCGTGGAATTGGGCGGGGGTTGGCAGCTGGTAATGATGGTGTTGGTGGTGGATCTGATGGTAGTGGCAAGAGCAAAATAGGACCGAATGCAGGAGGTGTTGAGCCATAAGGCTTCGAAGGCTTAGTTTTCTAGGAGTTGGCAAACCGCTTTTAAAGCCAGAGCATCATGAACAAGTTTTGTCTTACATTGCTGACTCAGCCTCCAGCTCTATCGCCTCCTCTTCTGAAGTTGTAAAAAGTAAAAGCACTGAGTCGTCATTGGAGGCTCATGTTCATGAACCACACCTTTCCTTGTGTCCTTCACCCCACGCGGTGACACAGAGGAAGGTGCACATGACATTGAAGAGGAGGTGATGGATGACCCAGTTGTTGACCCAGATTGGCATCCATTGGGGGAAGAGGGTGCTGCTTCCAATAGCTCAGATGAGGAGCATCCACAGCAGACATCGACATCGCAACAGCTGTTATCTGGCAGGCCCGGAGCACTCCAAAGACAGGTTCCAAAAATCAAAAGAGTTGCTGGACAGCTTGTCCAGAGGGTCAAAAGATCACAGCGTGCTAGGCCGCAAAATGTCTGCCAAAGTAGGAAGAGTGCAGTGTGGCACTTTTTTGAACAAAATCCTCATGATCAGGCCAAGGTTATCTGTAAGAAGTGCGCAAAGACCTTTAGCCGAGGGAAAAATCTGAAAAATTTGAATACCAGTTGCATGCTTAGACATTTAACCACCATGCACTTGCAAGCATGGACACAACACCAAACCTCAAGTGCCACATGTGCAACTGATCACAAAGAAGGTAGTCAGCAACGCTACATTGTTTCCCCCACTGTAAGCCCACCGGTTAGCACAGCAGCAAATGTTGAGGTGTCGTTGCAAGGCCACAGCAGTCAGGGAATCCCACTGTTATATCAACGAAATACTGAATCTAGGCCATCAGAAAGAACACCAACTCCATCACCATCATCAACCCTCTCTCAGTCCGCCCTGTCCACCGCTACTTCCACCATATGCAGCTCTCAAGTGCAGCTCACCCTCCCAGACACTATGAGTAGGTCAAGAAAGTACTCAGTCTCTCATCCGCGTACACTGGGTTTGAACGCCCACATTGCCAAACTAATCTCGTTTGAGATGATGCCCTATCGGTTGGTGGAAAGCGCAGCTTTCCGCGAACTCATGGCCTATGCAGTACCACGCTATGACCTACCCAGTCGCCACTTCTTCTCTCGCAAAGCCATCCCAGCCCTCCACCATCATGTAAAAGACCGCATTGTCCATGCACTCAAGCAGTCAGTGAGTGGAAAGGTGCACCTCACAACTGATGCATGGTCCAGTCGGCATGGCCAGGGCCGTTACGTGTCCATCACTGCGCACTGGGTTAATGTGGTGGATGCAGGGTCCACAGGGGACAGCGGTGGTGGGACAGTGCTGCCTACCCCACGGTAGAGGAAACAGTTGGCTGTAGGCGTTCGACCCTCCTCCTCCTCCAGAAGCGAAAGCTCGTCCACAGAGCGCAGTCGTACGAGCACTCCATCTGCAGCTGCCACTGTTGCACACGAGGTGTCCCCCTATCGAGCAGCTAGTGGAAAGCGTCAGCAGGCTGTGTTGCAGATGATGTGTTTGGGCGACAGATACACCGCCGAGGTGCTGGCCGAGTACTTGAAGCGACAAACTGAGTCATGGCTGGGCAGTGTACATCTTGAGGCAGGCAAGGTAGTTAGTGATAACGGCCGTAATTTTGTGGCAGCCATAGCCCTTTCAAAACTCAGCCATATACCTTGCTTGGCTCACACCTTGAACCTGGTGGTGCAGTGCTTCCTCAAAAATTATCCGGAGTTAACAGCCCTGCTCCAGAAGGTGCGAAGACTGTGCGCGCACATCCGCCGGTCGCCTGTACACTCCGTTCGTATGCAGAAGCTGCAGCGATTGCTCCACCTTCCCAACCACCGCCTCATTATCGACATTGCAACAAGGTGGAATTCCACCCTGCACATGGTGGAGCGGCTGTGCGAGCAGAGGCAGGCCATAATGCATTTGTGGGAGGATACACGGCCAGGCACTTTGAGAGCAGACATGGAGTTGACAGGTGTGCAGTGGTCGAAGCTGAAAGACCTCTGTAAAGTCCTTCAGTGTTTTGAGGAATGCACACGGCTGGTAAGCGCAGACGACGCCATCCTAAGCATGATCATCCCACTTATGCGTCTGCTCATGCAAACTTTGACGCACCTTAAGGAGCAGGCGTCTGCAGCCAATGTTGATGAGGAGGAAGAGGAGGAGGGAATCCTTGATGACATTCAGCCATTGTCTGCTCAGGGACCTCTCCTGGACGAGGTGGAGGAAGAAGAGGAGGAGGAGGATGATGATGGGGATGATTACTTAGGGCAGGAGGATGCATCTCGTGGGGCAAGTGAAAATGTTGGCGCGGCAAGGTCTGGTACAGGGTTTGTGCGTGACTGGAGGGATGTGGATTTGCCAGAAAGTGCTCCTCCAACCAGCACTCGCAGTGCATCATTGACACCGGGAACATTGGCCCACATGTCAGATTATGCCTTGCAGATCCTAAAAAGGGACCCCCGCATTGCCAAAATGATGAACGATGACGACTTCTGGTTGGCCAGCATCCTGGATCCACGCTATAAAGGCAAATTACAAAACATCATGCCACAGGAGAACCTTGACCTAATATTGGCTAATAAACAGGCAACTCTGGTAAATCGGTTGCTTGAGGGATTCCCAGCACACAGCAGCGGTGATGGTTCTCACACGAACCGTACGGGCCGGGGGCAGCTTGGCAGAGGTGTTCATGGTGCACACAGCAGAAGTGGCGTTGGAGACAGGGGTTTCATGACAATGTTGTGGACTGATTTTTCAAGTACCGCTCACACAACTGGTAATACTGCATTGATGGAAAGTGACAGGAGACAGCAGTTGTCAACTATGGTTACAAACTACTTTTCCTCCCATATCGATGTTCTCCCACACAGGTCATTTCCCTTTGACTATTGAGCCGCTAAACTGGACACCTGGCCTGAATTGGCACAATATGCCTTACAGGAGCTCGCTTGCCCAGCTGCAAGTGTGCTATCGGAAAGAGTCTTCAGTGCAGCTGGATCATTCCTGACAGAAAAAAGGACCCGTCTGTCAACCCAAAATGTGGATGATCTAACCTTCATTAAAATGAACCATGCATGGGTTTCCAAGGATTTTGTCCCACCTTCCCCTGATGACACATAGGGTGACAGAAAAATGGCTTGCTTTGGTCCACCTCTTCCTGGGACTTGACCTATTTCGCCTCAGCTGAATGTCCAACATCAACATATGCCACTTTCTAAAACTCCCTAACTGTGCTGCCTCCCCCCCCATGGCCGGGGTCACCACCTAGCGCACGACACCGTGCGAGTGCCGTTGCCCTGGACAGGTGGGTAGGCCGACTCTTGGGCGCGGCCACTGGCACAGGGTCCCTCATAGTGCAATCAAGTGTCTCTGACGGTGGTGGTGCACACCCGCCGTCAGACACACCGCCGTACTATGAGGGGCCCAGTGCCAGTACCGACGCCCATGAGTGGGCCCCCCTTGCTTGGGCAGGGCCCCAGCATTTGCAATCTTTACCTCTCCCTGCTCCTCCGCTGTGTAGTCTGGGCCGTCAAATCCATACTGTGCCTGACACCGTCTGAGCCTGCCTCCTGATGTATAGACATATATTTTGAATGTGTACGCTATCCATACATGTTATCCGGGGATACGGTACCCTTTCTCACCTTTGTGCAATCACGTGCAATCCATACTGGGCCTAACACCGTCTGAGCCTGCCTCCTGATGTATAGACATATATTTTGAATGTGTACGCTATCCATACATGTTATCCGGGGATACGGTACCCTTTTACCCTTTCTCACCTTTGTGCAATCACGTGCAAGCCATACTGGGCCTAACACCGTCTGAGCCTGCCTCCTGATGTATAGACATATTTTGAATGTGTACGCTATCCATACATGTTATCCGGGGATACGGTACCCTTTCTCACCTTTGTGCAATCACGTGCAAGCCATACTGGGCCTAACACCGTCTGAGCCTGCCTCCTGATGTATTGACATATATTTTGAATGTGTACGCTATCCATACATGTTATCCGGGGATACGGTACCCTTTCTCACCTTTGTGCAATCACGTGCAATCCATACTGGGCCTAACACCGTTTGAGCCTGCCTCCTGAGACATATTTTGAATGTGTACGCTATCCATACATGTTATCCGGGGATACGGTACCCTTTCTCACCTTTGTGCAATCACGTGTAATCCATACTGGGCGTGAGAACCGCTGGCGAGCTGTTAAGCAAGCTACAGCACCTGTGGTTTGCACACGTAAGTTTTTCATTTTTTCAGGAATGACGGTTAGGCCTAATTCCGGAACTGCGGTTGACCTGCACTTACTGGGAAATCATCGTTCGCGGGTAATAATTGTAATCAGTGATCCCCATCACTAACGTTGTTCAGCGGGTTATCTGCACCTGTAAGCGACAAACGCTGGCCTTTTCAGTGTAGCGCACATGCAGCCACGGACATGTAAGGGCATGACACACCAGTTATTGGCCAATCTCATGTGCCAGAGCCTCACGTGTCCCTCTAGTAAGCCTGACTCGGACCGCGGGGCATGACGGAGTCTCGTTCGTTAACGGAATTAAGCTTGCAATGTGTGCATCTTTTCTGTAGCTGGCATGGTTGAGGTTTCCCAGGTGGAGTCGAATTTAACCGTAGGCTTCACTCCTGGTGGTGCCCTTCTGGACATTCCTTTAAGGTTCAGCTTTGCAACCATACTGCCCACGTAAAACAAACACTTTGCCTTCATGAACGCTGTTTGGAGGGTCATGACTCGTGGGAATAACGCCGCCCAATCAGTTAACCTGCTAGAGAGATCCTTCGTTGCTCCCAAGCATGACATCACACTCCCTAGGAGGAAGGTAATGCCACTGTGGCGACCGTACTCCTGGGGGCGACACAAGTGCACTGATGCCCAGCCACTGCTCGATGAATCTGCTGGTACATTGACCCAGACCACTACATTCCCCTCGCACGCTACACGGCCTGAATCTGACCCTGATGAAACTCAGGTTACCCTTCCCATATACAGTTCCATCTTACACGGTGACAAAGAGGAAGCTGCAGAGGAAAGTGCAGGTTCGGCCCACCCGCCATCAGACACACCACCATACTATCAGGGGCCCTGTGCCAGTGCCGTCGCCAACAAGTGGGCCCCCCCTGCTTGCTCAGGATCACAGCACTTGCAAGGTTGAAATACTGTGCAGTGAGATGGAAGATGGGGACGACGAGGAGTCCAGACTAGTACAGGGATTCCCTAGCGAGGAGACTTATTTGATTGTTTTCAATGTTGGGACAGCAATTTTTGGGGAGCACTATACTCTGGAGAATGATAGATGGGGCCCACCATACACTGGAACATTCCAAAGGTGGACATCAGACACTGGAGCAGCATTTACAGGGCCCATTATACACTAGAGCATTAGAAATGGGGCCCATTATGTTTGGAGCATTATTTGGGCCCATAAGACAGTGGAGCTTCATCCACGGGGACCAATATATGTGGAGCTCATCATATACTGTTTCAAACATTATATGGGACCAATGATTCTGTATGGAGAAATAGATGGGCCTCGTCATGAGATGTAAAAAGTGAAGTATTTTTCATTGTACTATACCGCTATTTCTCTGCCGTATCGGAGCATGATGAGTTGTGATATGTGTTAAAGGGGCGCTCTTTCGCCCAGGGCACATGAAAACCTGGAGCCAGCCCTACCCCCCCACAACTTTAGCCAAATAACCCCCATTTTTCAGTGCGTAACTTGTATTATGAAGTTAATTAAGGTTGACAAGCTTAAGTAAGAAGAATTGATGCTTTTGGCATTCAAATGGGCACTGTAGGTGTGTTTCCTGTCCTCCTCTCACTGCCGACTTTTATTCCCCATTGACTTACATTGGTTTCGTGTTTCGGGACGACCCCGACTTTTCCCTATAATCAGCCGATCTT
Organism: Dendrobates tinctorius; assembly: GCF_039654945.1. Classification (NCBI taxonomy): domain Eukaryota; kingdom Metazoa; phylum Chordata; class Amphibia; order Anura; family Dendrobatidae; genus Dendrobates; species Dendrobates tinctorius. The sequence goes on along the minus strand of NW_027361782.1, from coordinate 23,812,027 downwards.
GCTCGACCCGACTTTTGGAAAAGTCGGGTTTCACGAAACGAAACTCGACCCTAAAAAACCAAAAGTCGCTCAACTCTAGTGGTGAGCACTTTGAACCCCCAAGTGCTTCACAGAAGTTTATAAATGCAGAGCCGTGAAAATAAAAAATCATTTTTTTTCCTCAAAAATGATTTTCTAGCCCGCTATGTTTTATTTTCCTAAGTGTAACATGAGAAATTGGACCACAAAAGTTGTTGTGCAATTTGTCCTGAGTACGCTGATACCCCATATGTTGGGGGTGACCACTGTTTGGGAGCATGGGAGAGCTCGGAAGGGAAGGAGCGCCATTTTGGAATGCAGACTTTGATGGAATGTTCTGTGGGTGTCATGTTGCATTTGCAGAGCCCCTGATGTGCCTAAACAGTATAAACCCCCCACAAGTGACATTTTGGAAACTAGACCCCCAAGGAGCTGATCTAGATGTGTGTTGAGCACTTTGAACCCCCAAGTGCAGAGCCGTGAAAATAAAAAGTCTTTTTTTTTCACAAAAGTGTTTTTTTAGCCCCCAATTTTTTTATTTTCCCAAGGGTAACAGGAGAAATTAGACCCCCAAAGTTGGTAAATAGTGGAAACCCCTCAATTCTTGCTCCAACCCTAACCTCAACACACCCCTAACCCTAATCCCAATGCTAACCCTAATCCCTAATCCTAATTCTAATCCTAATCCAAATTCGCCCTAACCCTGATTCTAACCCTAGCCCTAATCCTAGCCCTAGCCCTAACCCTAATTCCAACCCTAACCCTAATTCTAGCCCTATCCCTAATTCCAACCCTAATTCTAACTCTAACCCTAGCCCTAACCCTAGCCCTAATGGAAAAATGAAAAAAAAAATATTTTCTTTATTTCATTATTGCCACGCCGCCATCGGATACAGGGACTGCTGTTCCTGCTTCGGCCACTAGGAGGCACCAGACTGGCACGTCGCCGTCAGACCCGAGCTCTGCTATTCCGGTCTCGGCCTCTGGGAGGCACCGGACTGTCATGTAACGGTCAAACTCGGGGACAGCTGTTCCTGCCTCGGCCACTGGGAGGCGCCATGGTCCACCTGTGGGTACTGCTAACAGGGAGGAGCCTCCTCCGCAGGCATCTGGCGGCCGCAGGCTGCGCTCCTCTGTCGGTCATGAAGGGGTTGGTGCATCACCATCTGGCCTGGTCCTGGGGGCGGTCCTAATGACGTCATCAGACCGTGAACCTGTGAGGGATGATCTGATCCCTCAAATACCTTGGGGCTGGGCTTGCAGGCCGCCAGATATAGTCTTGGTTTCCCCAGTGTGCAAGTTTGTTATTTGCTATCTTTAATTCTGACCTTTGCCTGGATTTCTGACTCTGTTCCTGCCTGACGATTTTGTACCTCTGCCTCCCTCCCGGTTTATTACTCTGACCTTGGCCTGGATTTGACTCTGCTACTGTCTGCCGTTTTTGTACCTCTGCTGCCCGCCTGGTTTAGACTTGGATTCCTGACTACGCTTTTGGTCCCGTTTTTTAACCCCTTTCTGGCGACCGTCCTGCTCTGGTCCGCTGCTCTTATTCAGACAGCTACCTCCTGGGCTCTGCTGTAAATCCAGATCCCTGTACAGGGGTAAAGGGTATCGGGGTTGCTCGGGGTGCTGTCTTACTGCAGCCCAGACTCACAGACGGACGTCACAATTATGTTTGCCTATCTAAGGGGGTGATAAACGGGGGGGCTATTTACTATTTTTTTTATTTTGATCACTATGATAGTTTATCATAGTGATCAAAATGAATGAATGGAATCTGCCGGCCGGAGCCCACAGATTCCTGGCGGGCGCACTGCGCATGCGCCCACAATTTTCTCCGAATCCAAGATGGCAGCGCTCACCGGAGGAAGCCGCAGGGACCCAGGACCACCGGGATGGGACAGAGGACCACCGGGCGGTACGGGGGGGGGATCGGGGACCTTATTTCTCTGTTCTCTGATGTGCGATCACATCAGAGGAAAGAGAAATTAAATGCAAAATCGCGGCTTTTTTTTTTTTTCGGTCGCCGTTATAGGGTTAATAACGGAGATCGCAAAAGCGGGGTCGACCTGATTCATGTTTTCTGGGCTCTCGGCTACCCCCAGCAGCCGAGACCCCCGAGAAAATCCGACACTGGGGGGGCGCTATTTACTTTCTCCACAGTGCCATGAATTAACGGCGCTGTGGTTTAAGTACCCTTAATTACCGCCGTTAGAAGGTGTATCGGCGGTCGTTAAGGGGTTAAAATACATGTACAGTATTACAAAAAAAAACATGGCTGAACACACACACACACCGCCATCACACACACATGCCACACAGACACACACACGCCGCACTACTTTGTTGGAAATACATGTACAGTATAAAAAAACTAAACAACCACGGCTGGACACAGACACACACACAAACACACACACCCCACACCTCACGCTGGCTAGCAGTCCTCTGGCTGGCAGTCCTCTGGCTGGCAGGCAGGCAGGTTGCTAGCAGACAGGTTGCTGGCAGGCTGGTTGCTGGCAGGCAGGTTGCTTCTACGCTTCTTGCTGGCACAGTGAGGACTGAAGCCACATGGCTGGTTTATGTAGATTTTGGTGCTGTCTGGCCAATTGGCTACTAAATACAGATTTGGAGCATGCTCAGTGTAAAAAAACGTAATCCGTCGCCGGATTCCGTCATTTGACAGACAGCAATGGATCCTGCTCCCATAAGCTTCCATTCTAGCCAATGACAGACGACGCCGGATCCGTCGCTGTCTGTCTTTTCGACGCAGACAAAAACGTTATTTTGTCCGTCCCCTCCAGACGACGGACAAACAAATTCCGACGGATCCGTCGCACGACGGACGAAACGCAAGGCCATCCGTCGTAATCCGTCGCCAATACAAGTCTATGGGGAAAAAGACGGATCCGCCAGGCAAATCCGTCTGAACCGTTTTTTTCTGCTAGCAACGGATTTTGACTGACGCCAGAAAACTGAAGTGTGAAACAGGCCTAAGTATTGTATATATTTGTATAGTTTGTGGTTATTTTATTTAAAATTTAAAAAAAATGTATATATGTAGTCATGTTTTCTAATGTTTATTTTTTTGTTTTGCTATTAGTTTGTTTGGTGTAAGTACTTAATATAATTATTTATTATTCTGTATATATGTATAATATGTTTGAGAGGCGAGAATGAGCAGCTGGACCAGTGTTCATTATATGGATTATCTTTCTGGCTGATATTTTTGTTATGTTTCTGTTATTATTATTGTTCTGTTTTTCATTTTTATAATAAAAGACCTACAGGATGTAACTCAGGATCAGTAATGTAATGTACACAGTGACTGCACCAGCAGAATAGTGAGTGCAGCTCTGGAGTATAATACAGGATGTAACTCAGGATCAGTAATGTAATGTATGTACACAGTGGCTGAACCAGCAGAATAGTGAGTGCAGCTCTGGGGTATAATACAGGATGTAACTCAGGATCAGTAATGTAATGTATGTACACAGTGGCTGCACCAGCAGAATAGTGAGTGCAGCTCTGGGGTATAATACAGGAGGTAACTCAGGATCAGTAATGTAATGTACACAGTGACTGCACCAGCAGAATAGTGAGTGCAGCTCTGGAGTATAAAACAGAATGTAACTCAGGGTCAGTAATGCGAGAGCAGCTTTGGAGTATAATACAGAATATAACTAAGGATCAGTAATGTAATGTATGTACACAGTGACTGCACCAGCAGAATAGTGAGAGCAGCTCTGGAGTATAATACAAGATGTAACTCAGGATCAGTAATGTAATGTATGTACACAGTGACTGCACCAGCAGAATAGTGAGTGCAGCTCTGGAGTATAATACAGGATGTAACTCGGGATCAGTAATATAATGTACTGTATGTACACAGTGACTGCGCCAGCAGAATAGTGAGCGCAGCTCTGGAGTATAATACAGGATGTAACTCAGGGTCAGTAATGTAAAGGTATGTACACAGAGACTGCACTAGCAGAATAGTGAGTGCAGCTCTGGAGTATAATACAGGATGTAACTCAGGGTCAGTAATGTAAGGTATGTACACTGAGACTGCACCAGCAGAATAGTGAGTGCAGCTCTGGAGTATAATACAGGATGTAACTCAGGATCAATAATGTATGCACAGTATGTACACAGTGACTGCACCAGCAGAATAGCGAGTGCAGCTCTGGATTATAATACAGGATGTAACTCAGGATCAGTAGAGGATCAGTAATGTAATGTATGTACACAGTGACTGCACCAGCAGAATAGTGAGTGCAGCTCTGGAGTATAATGCAGGATGTAACTCAGGATCAGTAATGTAATGTATGTACACAGTGACTGAACCAGAAGAATAGTGAGTGCAGCTCTGGAGTATAATACAGGATGTAACTCAGAATCAGTACAGGATCAGTAATGTATGTACACAGTGACTGCACCAGCAGAATAGTGAGTGCAGCTCTGGAGTATAATACAGGATGTAACTCAGAATCAGTACAGGATCAGTAATGTATGTACACAGTGACTGCACCAGCAGATTAGTGAGAGCAGCTCTGGAGTATAATACAGGCGGTAACACTGGATCAGTAATGTAATGTATGTATACAGTGACTGTACCAGCAGAATAGTGAGTGCAGCTCTGAGGTATAATACAGGATATAACTCAGGATCAGTAATGTAATGTATGTACACAGTGACTGCACCAGCAGAAGAGTGAGAGCAGCACTGGAGTATAATACAGGAGGTAACTCAGGATCAGTAATGTAATATACACAGTGACTGCACCAGCAAAATAGTGAGTGCAGCTCTGGAGTATAAAACAGAATGTAACTCAGGGTCAGTAATGCGAGAGCAGCTTTGGAGTATAATACAGAATATAACTAAGGATCAGTAATGTAATGTATGTACACAGTGACTGCACCAGCAGAATAGTGAGAGCAGCTCTGGAGTATAATACAGGATGTAACTCGGGATCAGTAATATAATGTATGTACACAGTGACTGCACCAGCAGAATAGTGAGCGCAGCTCTGGAGTATAATACAGGATGTAACTCAGGGTCAGTAATGTAAAGGTATGTACACAGAGACTGCACTAGCAGAATAGTGAGTGCAGCTCTGGAGTATAATACAGGATGTAACTCGGTCAGTAATGTAAGGTATGTACACAGAGACTGCACCAGCAGAATAGTGAGTGCAGCTCTGGAGTATAATACAGGATGTAACTCAGGATCAATAATGTATGCACAGTATGTACACAGTGACTGCACCAGCAGAATAGCGAGTGCAGCTCTGGATTATAATACAGGATGTAACTCAGGATCAGTAGAGGATCAGTAATGTAATGTATGTACACAGTGACTGCACCAGCAGAATAGTGAGTGCAGATCTGGAGTATAATGCAGGATGTAACTCAGGATCAGTAATGTAATGTATGTACACAGTGACTGAACCAGCAGAATAGTGAGTGCAGCTCTGGAGTATAATACAGGATGTAACTCAGAATCAGTACAGGATCAGTAATGTATGTACACAGTGACTGCACCAGCAGAATAGTGAGTGCAGCTCTGGAGTATAATACAGGATGTAACTCAGAATCAGTACAGGATCAGTAATGTATGTACACAGTGACTGCACCAGCAGATTAGTGAGAGCAGCTCTGGAGCATAATACAGGCGGTAACTCTGGATCAGTAATGTAATGTATGTATACAGTGACTGTACCAGCAGAATAGTGAGTGCAGCTCTGAGGTATAATACAGGATATAACTCAGGATCAGTAATGTAATGTATGTACACAGTGACTGCACCAGCAGAATAGTGAGTGCAGCTCTGGAGTATAATACAGGATGTAACTCAGGATCAATAATGTATGCACAGTATGTACACAGTGACTGCACCAGCAGAATAGCGAGTGCAGCTCTGGATTATAATACAGGATGTAACTCAGGATCAGTAGAGGATCAGTAATGTAATGTATGTACACAGTGACTGCACTAGCAGAATAGTGAGTGCAGATCTGGAGTATAATGCAGGATGTAACTCAGGATCAGTAATGTAATGTATGTACACAGTGACTGAACCAGCAGAATAGTGAGTGCAGCTCTGGAGTATAATACAGGATGTAACTCAGAATCAGTACAGGATCAGTAATGTATGTACACAGTGACTGCACCAGCAGATTAGTGAGAGCAGCTCTGGAGCATAATACAGGCGGTAACTCTGGATCAGTAATGTAATGTATGTATACAGTGACTGTACCAGCAGAATAGTGAGTGCAGCTCTGAGGTATAATACAGGATATAACTCAGGATCAGTAATGTAATGTATGTACACAGTGACTGCACCAGCAGAATAGTGAGTGCAGCTCTGGAGTATAATACAGGATGTAACTCAGGATCAGTAATGTAATGTATGTACACAGTGACTGCACCAGCAGAGTAGTGAGTGCAGCTCTGGAGTATAATACAGGATGTAACTCAGGATCAGTAATGTAATGTATGCACACAGTGACTGCACCAGTAGAATAGTGAGTGCAGCTCTGGAGTATAATACAGGAGGTAACTCAGGATCAGTAATGTAATGTATGTACACAGTGACTGCACCAACAGAATAGTGAGTGCAGCTCTGGAGTATAATACAGGAGGTAACTCAGGAGCACTGCAGGATCAGTAATGTAATGTATGTACACAGTGACTGCACCAGCAGAATAGTGAGTGCAGCTCTTGAGTATAATACAGGATGTAACTCGGGATCAGTAATGTAATGTATGTACACAGTGACTGCACCAGCAGAATAGTGAGTGCAGCTCTGGAGTATAATGCAGGGTGTAACTCAGGATCAGTAATGTAATGTATGTACACAGTGACTGCACCAACAGAATAGTGAGTGCAGCTCTGGAGTATAATACAGGAGGTAACTCAGGAGCACTGCAGGATCAGTAATGTAATGTATGTACACAGTGACTGCACCAGCAGAATAGTGAGTGCAGCTCTTGAGTATAATACAGGATGTAACTCGGGATCAGTAATGTAATGTATGTACACAGTGACTGCACCAGCAGAATAGTGAGTGCAGCTCTGGAGTATAATGCAGGGTGTAACTCAGGATCAGTAATGTAATGTATGTACACAGTGACTGCACCAACAGAATAGTGAGTGCAGCTCTGGAGTATAATACAGGATGTAACTCGGGATCAGTAATGTAATGTATGCACACAGTGACTGCACCAGCCGAATAGTGAGTGCAGCTCTGGAGAATAATACAGGATGTAACTCGGGATCAGTAATGTAATGTATGTACACAGTGACTGCACCAGCAGAATAGTGAGTGCAGCTCTGGAGTATAATACAGGATGTAACTCGGGATCAGTAATGTAATGTATGTACACAGTGACTGCACCAGCAGAATAGTGAGTGCAGCTCTGGAGTATAATGCAGGGTGTAACTCAGGATCAGTAATGTAATGTATGTACACAGTGACTGCACCAGCAGAATAGTGAGTGCAGCTCTGGAGTATAATACAGGATGTAACTCAGGATCAGTAATGTTATGTATGTACTGTTGTGAGTTCATTCTCCCCTTCACCTTTGATGTCTGATGAACTCCCTCTGCTGGTGAAAAGAGGTAGTGAAATTGATTGGGATGGGAAGAACCTGTCATCTGAACAGGCGGAGTGTGATTGGACATCTGGAATTACTGAGTGGATATAAGACAGTCGACGCCCTGCAGAGCTGCTGGTGATCCTTTCTCCTCTGAGCTCTTGCATCCAGCTTAGTTCCTGTCTACTAAAAGCTAAGATTTTGCCCTGCTATTATTCCTTGAGATTTTGTCTGGTTTCCTTAGTGTTTGTATTCAGCCAGTCCTGGTTGGGACTGGCTGAATTCCATTTTTGTCTCTGATCAGTTGATCTCGTTGCTCTATTTCAGAATATACCTGAGTGCTGATATAGTGATTTTGAAGTCTAGCGACTTCAGGGCCTTTTTCTCTATCAGACGGTTGGGACATTTTTGGTAGGGTTTTTTGCGGATTGCAGACAGCATCGTTTCTGTCCTGTCCTATCTAGTTAGTTGGGCCCAATCGTTTGCTCAGCCTGTCTTTCTGTCTGTGTTTGTGTTTTCATCTGTTTTTCACCGACAATACATGTTGGGGGCTGTCTATTGCTTTGGGGTCTGCTCTGGGGCAGTTTAGATTTCCCCTTTCCTTCTTTAGGCTTATGTAGTTCTCCGGCTGTGACGAGGGGTCTAGGGCACCGTAGGAACCCCCCACGGCTACTGTTAGTTGTGGTGTATAGGATCAGGGGTCTGCAATCCGATAGCTACCAACCTCTCCGGTTTTCTGGACTTAGCTTGTATTTTTGTTTTCTCCTCCTCCGGTGACTCATTCATAACAATGTACACAGTGACTGCACCAGCAGAATAGTTAGTGCAGCTCTGGAGTATAATACAGGACATAACTCAGGATCAGTAATGTAATGTATGTACATAGTTACTACAGCAGCAGAATAGTGAGTGCAGCTCTGGAGTATAATATAAGGCCATGTGCACACGATGCAGAATTCCAGCGGATCTGCAGCGGATTTTACTGCGCAGAAACGCTGCATTGTGATGAACAGTAGCATGTTAATCAATAGAGAAAAAAAAACGCTGTGCAGACACTGCGGATTTTTCCGCGCTGTTTTCTTGTGGTTCAAAATATGCAGCATGTCACTTCTTTTGTGCAGTTTTCTACCTGCTCCATTCTCCAAATCCGCAGGGGGAAATCCGCAGGGGAAAACCGTAAGAAAAAAGGAAGAAATCCGCAGGAAAAATGCAGGTCATTTGACCTGCGGATTTCTTCAATTCTGCGCGGAAAAATCCGCAGGGCAAAAAAGTACGTGTGCACTTAGCCTAAGATGTAACTCATGAACAATAATCTATGTATATACAGTGCCTACAAGTAGTATTCAACCCCCTGCAGATTTAGCAGGTTTACACATTCGGAATTAACTTGGCATTGTGACATTTGGACTGTAGATCAGCCTGGAAGTGTGAAATGCACTGCAGCAAAAAAGAATGCTATTTCTTTGTTTAATTTTTTTTTAAATTGTGAAAAGTTTATTCAGAGGGTCATTTATTATTCAACCCCTCAAACCACCAGAATTCTGTTTGGTTCCCCTAAAGTATTAGGAAGTATTTCAGGCACAAAGAACAATGAGCTTCACATGTTTGGATTAATTATCTCTTTTTCCAGCCTTTTCTGACTATTTAAGACCTTCCCCAAACTTGTGAACAGCACTCATACATGGTCAACATGGGAAAGACAAAGGAGCATTCCAAGGCCATCAGAGACAAGATCGTGGAGGGTCACAGGGCTGGCAAGGGGTACAAAACCCTTTCCAAGAAGTTGGGCCTACCTGTCTCCACTGTTGCGAGCATCATCCGGAAGTGGAAGGCTTATGGAACTACTGTTAGCCTTCCACGGCCTGGACAGCCTTTGAAAGTTTCCTCCCGTGCCGAGGCCAGGCTTGTCCGAAGAGTCAAGGCTAACCCAAGGACAACAAGGAAGGAGCTTCGGGAAGATCTCATGGCAGTGGGGACATTGGTTTCAGTCAATACCATAAGTAACGTACTCCACCGCAATGATCTCCGTTCCAGACGAGCCCGTAAGGTACCTTTACTTTCAAAGCATCATGTCAAGGCTCGTCTACAGTTTGCTCATGATCACTTGGAGGACTCGGAGACAGACTGGTTCAAGGTTCTCTGGTCAGATGAGACCAAGATCGAGATCTTTGGTGCCAACCACACACGTGACGTTTGGAGACTGGATGGCACTGCATACAACCCCAAGAATACCATCCCTACAGTCAAGCATGGTGGTGGCAGCATCATGCTGTGGGGCTGTTTCTCAGCCAAGGGGCCTAGCCATCTGGTCCGCATCCATGGGAAGATGGATAGCACGGCCTACCTGGAGATTTTGGCCAAGAACCTCCGCTCCTCCATCAAGAATCTTAAGATGAGTCGTCATTTCATCTTCCAACAAGACAACGACCCAAAGCACACAGCCAAGAAAACCAAGGCCTGGTTCGAGAGGGAAAAAATCAAGGTGTTGCAGTGGCCTAGTCAGTCTCCTGACCTTAACCCAATTGAAAACTTGTGGAAGGAGCTCAAGATTAAAGTCCACATGAGACACCTAAAGAACCTAGATAACTTGGAGAAGATCTGCATGGAGGAGTGGGCCAAGATAACTCCAGAGACCTGTGCCGGCCTAATCAGGTCTTATAAAAGATGATTATTAGCTGTAATTGCAAACAAGGGTTATTCCACAAAATATTAAACCTAGGGGTTGAATAATAATTGACCCACACTTTTATGTTTAAAATTTATTAAAATTTAACTGAGCCACATAATTTTTTGTTTTTTAAGATTTATGCATCTGTTAATAAATCCTGCTCTTGTTTGAAGTTTGAAGGCTCTAACTTATTTGCATCTTATCAAACCTGCTAAATCTGCAGGGGGTTGAATACTACTTGTAGGCACTGTAAAGTGACTCACTTGGCTTTGGAGCTGACATGGCATTCCCCTTTTACTATTGCAGAGCAGATTGATCTCGGTGTTATCTGCTGCAGTTAATCAGTAATTTGCACTAAACATAAGTTCTTCCTTCAGGATAAGACTCCTCATAATTTCCTGCAATTTGTTTAGTATAAGATGGCCTTCTTGAAACTCGGCCTGGTTTCTGCTCTCCTGTACTTGGTGACAGTGGCGACTGGAGAACGTAAGATTCACTCTGCTTTATTATATTCCAATTACACACATTGTATCAGTGACACATTACGAGGAGCGCAGGGTCAGGGCAGAGGCTGCGGATCGATGGGCTCATGGATGTCTGGGATCATCTCAGGTGGATACTGTCAGGAGGCAGCCGGACGGGAAAACAATAGCGATCAGCAGTGATCCGTTTCGGCAGACATTGTCCGCGGCTTGTACAGTCGGTCAGATCTGGTGATCGTCCGTTTTCTTATTATTGGGTGCAATGGTTATAATTCTGTAAAAGTTCTACAATTGGTTATGTACAGTTTGTGCATCAATCGCTCGGCACAACCGGGATTTCTGCTTGCTGACAGTGAATGGAGAATCATCTCACAATAAATAAACCTATCCTGACCTTCTACTTCTCACAGCTGAGGGTTTGTGACAATGAAGTGCAGTCTCCACAATCTTCCCTGTTACTGTATCCTGCATTGATTGCTCTGTTGCTATACAGGTATTCCAGGATTTTCTGCAAGAAAAAAAATAGACATTTCACATTTCCTTCCCGGGTTCAGCCGATCCAGTACCATGGATCAAACACCGATCATAAGTGATCTGATCTGTGTCCGGCTTTACCTGTGCCGATACATTGTAAAGAACTCTCAGCAGAGCATTACATCTGTAAGCCTCTGGATATGAAGAATGTTCTCCTTAACTGACAGGAAGCAGGGATCTTAGATTGTAAGCTCTCACGAGCAGGGTCGTCTTATTTTACTTTAATTGTTGTATTGTTAACGATGTTACTTATGACTTGTGTTTTGGAACTGTTAAGGGGGTTTTACACATAGCGATATCGCTAGCAATATCGCTATAACGTTACCGATTTGGTGACGCAGCAGCGATATCGCTATGTGTGATACTTACCTCCGACCGGCTCCCCCGCTGTCCATCGCTGATCGCGCGAGATCGCGCAGCTCCATTTCTCGTCAGGCGCTTCCTGCTGGCACCGACGAGCGACGCGTGGACGCGGACGGGAGGACGTCAGGATCGCCGCTTCTGAAAGGTAAGTATCGTCCGCTGTATCGCTGCTGCATCGCTGTGAAATCTGCCTGTGTGGCAGCTCACTAGCAACCATTTAGCGATGCACCAGCGATCCTGACCGGGTCGTATCGTGGTCGGGATCGCTGGTGCATCGCTAAATGTAAAGGGGCCTTTAAACTGTAAATCGCTGCGGAATATGTTGGTGCTATATAAATAAAGATTATTATTATTATTATTATCTTGATGGACACATGGAAAAAGTTGTGACATTAGTTTGTTTTAAAGGAGTTGTCTAGGACCTTTACAGTGATGACCTGTCCTTGGGATTGATAATAAATATCAGATCAGTTGGGGGTCTGACACCCGGTCCCGCAACCAATCAGGTGTTTGCAACTCCTGATATTGTCGGCATTGCACAGTGTATAGAGCCGGGCACCATAGCACCACACACAGTGTAGTGGCCATTCTTGGTACTGCCAGGCACCAAGCAGTGAACAACGTTGTGGGGTCCGCTTCCGTACACTTCCGACCGCAACAGGAGCTGTACACATCTGATCAGTGGGGAGATTCTGGTGTTGGACCCCCCCACCTAACTGATATTGATAATGGGTCATCAATATACAAGTCCAAAGTCTATTACTATTGCACCATAAACCTAACACGTGGCCTCCGATATCACAAATATCCACTGTGCCAGGAATTTATGGGGAAATTACGGCATGTGAGTGGTTTATATGGTGGGGCTGAGTCCTGGCAGTCACGGCTTCTTTTCTACCATTGCAGCAAGCTGCGCGGATGTGGAGGATTTCGGCCACTGCACTGGAGATACCGGCGACTTCTGCCCCAGTGGCATCGCATGCAGCTGTAGGAGCAGCCGCCCCTTCTGCAGGTGACTGGGGTCCGGATTGTGCCCTCTGCGACTGGCGTGAAAACGCAGGAATTCTTGCCCTAAACACTTTATTGAATCGAGAACGATGAGTTTTTCAAGTTGAAATCACATCAGGAAAACCTCTCTCTTTGGACTCATACTCACTTGTGAGAGACTAGCCCGATTCTTGTGAGAGTCTCTTGCATGAATACCCGGCACATGTATTTCTATGCCGCCACACACTCCGGTCCGAGTGCCGAGTATTCATGCAAGAGACTCTCACAAGAATCATAGTGAGTATGAGCCTTTTGGGGCATTTTTGGAGGAGTTTTTTGTCCTTTTTTTCTGAAGCAGAGTTTTATCCCAGCAGTGTTTTTTTTTTTTTTGCAGCCTTTTAATTGAACAGTTTTTATTCTGGAGCATTTTCCATCAGGATCTACTTCAAACGAGCGTCTTGCACATTTTTTTAAAATCCCATTTAATTAATAAAAAGTATTTTTTTTTGTTTTTTTAGGTGATTCTTCTGGTGTTTTCAGCAGATTTGCAAAAATAAACCCCCTCAAAAAAACAGTGTGTGCACAGCCTCAGACTATGTTCACATGGAGTTTTGTTCAGGAACATTTTTAGAGCCGATCTGCACAAAAATCCTTTCCCAAAAACTGCTCCTATGTAATATAGGAAATCCACTTAGCTCTTCATATGATTGTTTTATAAATTTTCCTGAAAAACACACTGCTGGGGAAATGAAAGCGCTGTCATTTCTTTGAAGCGGCTCCTTATGGAATTTGCTGCGAACTCTCTTCAAGAAACCAAAATCTCATCCACAAACTACCCAAAGATGGAGCGTTTCCTGAGGTGGTTTCCACTATAAAACTTGTCCTTTCTGAATGCCTCTGGGGGTTTTTTATGCACTGCATTCCAGGTTTCTGGATACAGGTGGCTGTGTAAAGAATAGAGGATTTTTTCTTCTGGATTTCCTGCTTAGGACCGATATATATTACGGTTTTAGTGATATAATGTGTGAGTGTAGTAATTTACCTTGTAAAGACCAAAGGATACATTATATTACATGCATATGCAGGAAACCTGACCTTCCCCTGAAAACCATACTGAAAACCCCTGTTCTTTAGGCTATGTGCACGTTGCAGAATTGCCATGGAAATTTCCGTGGGAATTCCTGAATTCCATTCCGCGTGAAATATGCGAGCAAATCACATTTTAATTTCCGCCTATTTCCCGCAGGAAAATTAGCGATTTGCAAGCGTAATTAGCTTGCAGAATGCTAGCGCTTTCCAAGCAATCTGTAGCATCTCTTGGAAAACTGATTTGACAGGTTGGTCACACTCGTCAAACATAGTGTTTGACGAGTGTGACCAACTTTTTACTATTGAGGCCGCCTAAGCAGCATCAGTAGTAAAATGATCTAATGTTTAAAATATTAAAAAAAAAATAAAAATCGTGTTTTTCTCACCTTCCGGCATCCTGCGCAGCGTTCCCGATCATCGCGATGCTCCCGGCAGGTCCCTTTCCCAGTGATGCATTGCGGCAATGACCTTTACAGACGTTGCGGTCTCGCGAGACCACTACGGTATTGCGAGACCGCAACGTCATTAAAGGTCATTATCGCAATGCATCACTGGGAAAGGGACCTGCCGGGAGCATCGGTGAGGCCTGGGGACACTGCGGGGGACATCGGAAGGTGAGAATATGACGATTTTTTAATTTTAATTCTATTTTTTACAGGGATATGGTACCCAGAGCCCTGAGGACAGTCTCCTCTCCTCCACCCCCTGGGTACCATCCGCAAATATTCTGCTTACTTTTCGCATGGTGGCGACAGTCACATGCGGAAAATAAGCAGAACAATGCATTCCTATGTGGGCGGAATCGCCGCAATTCCGCAAAATTAATGAGCATGCTGCGTATTTTTCCGTGATGCGATTTCGCCGTGGGAAAATCCGCAGCATTAGCACAGCATTGCGGAATCCCATAGGATTGCATGGGATGCTGTTTTTTTGCATTTTCGCAGCAAAATCGCGCGTTAAAAAACGCAGCGAAAACACAAAAAAAAACGCTACGTGTGAACACAGCCTAACACTGCAGACTGCACTCAGAAAAAAATAATATGTGCAGCACAATTTATTTTTAATGAAAAACATTAATTTTAACTTTAGGTGCCCTAAAGTGGGCACCGAAATGATACCATCCCTTTAATGGTGCAAACATCATTTTTTGCACTTTTCTCTTTTGTCTCCCATTCTAAAACTTTGGAACTATTAGGGACGTGTCCAGCCAGACAGGGAAACATACAAAACAATCATGGACAAAAGTGTTGGCACCCTTGAAAATGTTCCCCAAAATGAATTATTTTGGATAAGGGAACTGTCTGAGGACTTGAGAACCAAAGTTGCTAAAAAATATAAACAATCTTAAAGTTACAAGTCCATCTCCAGAGATCTTGATGTGCCTTTGTCCACGGTGCATAACATAATTAAGAAGTTTACAACCCAAGGGACTGTAACTAATCTCCGTAGACCTGGACAGCAGAGAGAAATTGATAGCCTGGATGGTGGATAAGCAGCCCCCATCAAGGTCCAAAGACAATCAAGCTGTCTTGCAGGCTCAGGGTGCATCAGTGTAAGCACAAACTATCCGTCCACACATGACTGAAATGAAACGCTATAGTACACTCTGGAGGACCCCACTGCTGACCGAGTCATAAGAAAGCTAGACTGCATTTTGCCAAAATGTACGCGAGTAAGCCAAAATCTTTCTGGGAAAGTGTCTTGTGGACAGATGAGACCAAGATAGAGTTTTTTGGTAAAGCACATCATTCTACTGAGGCCTACAAAAAAGAACACAGTACCTACAGTCAAATATTGTGTAGGGTCAAAGATGTTTTGCTGCCTCTGGCACTGGTTGCCTTGACTGTGTTCAAGGAATCATGAAATCTGAAGATTACCAAAGGAATTTGGGTGGCAATGTAGTGCCCAGTGATAGAAAGCTGGGTTTGTGCCCTAGGTCATTGGTCTTCCAGCAGGATAATGACCCCAAAGGCCCTTCAAGGAGCCCCCAGAAATGGATGGAAACAAAGTGCTGGAAAGTTCAGAAGTGGCAGCAATGAGTACGGCTCTAAATCCCATCACCTGTGGAGAGATCTTAAAATTTTCTTTTGGGAGAAGACGCCTTCACATATGAGAGACCTGGAGAAGTTTGGGAGAAGCGTCATCCAAAATTCCAGCTGAGAGGTGTAAGAAGCTTGTGGATGGTTATAGGAAGCGATTCATTGCAGTTATTTATCACAAAGGTTGTGCAACCAAATATTAACCAAAGGGTGCAAACAATTTTGTCTTGCCCATTTTTGAGGTTTTGTGTGAAATTATGTCCAATTTGCCATTTTTTCTCTGTTTTTTTTGTGTTGTTCCGATACACAGAAAGGAAATAAACAGGTGTATAACAAAACGTGTGTAATTGTGATAACTTTCTGGGAGAAATACTTCATGTTCTGAAACCATTTCAAAGGTGCCACCACTTTCCGCCATGACATTTCTGATCCTTACATTACCCTTTCACATACGCAGTACTAACGCCCGGCCATTTTGCTCCACAGCTGTCCCTACTATACAGGCCCCAATGGAAACTACTGGTACTTGGGTGAGAAATGTGACCAGCTATGGAGCACCCTGGACATGATCGTCATCTGCGTGTTCCCCGCGGTGGCACTGGCTTTTATTGTTGCAGTCACAGCGCAGCTCATTCACTTCTGCAAGATGAAACCGTACAGCAAGACGGTAAAAGTGGCAAAGTAAGTGAAAAATGTCAGTCCTGAATATCTGCCACTTACTGCAATACTGCAAATATGGGTCTAATGTCCATAAAAGAAGAAAACGATTGTGTCTGATCAGTGAAATGTCATCACATGGAGAAGGAAGTGCTATAATATTATATTCAGCGGCGACGGGGGGGCTGACAACCTCTCACACACCGTATACGGGCTGGTTGTCAGCAGTAATACATGAGGAACTGCTGCTGTAATATAAGGTGCGTGGTCTCAGGTTTTATCACGTCACTATATTGCTATACACAGAGGCATCTCCTTTTCAAGTTTCTAATTTTTTAATATTTATAAATTTAATTATTAGAAATTTAGAGATAAAGAGGACTAGCACGTATCCGAACCGGACGTATGTCCCTGATCTGGAGGAGGTTCGTCAGTATAAAGATCAGTCAATGGTAATTAGATTTTTATAGTAACAGCATATTATTATGTCAGGTTCAGAACCAGAGAAAAACCATCATCGCTCATCTCTTCTTATCACTTTCTAAGGTCAATGTCCAAGAACAAGTGCAACCGAAAATACAAACTGCACAATGGATGGCGCCTAGAGCCGACCCTCCAAAACCTCGCAGACTGAAGTGAGTATGAGAGTGAGAGTATGGACTGTCATGAGTGGGAAAAGCTTTTGGACCCCAATATCTTCTGGTCACAAATACACTTGTTATTTATGAGCACTCTCCATAAAAAAACAAATCACTAGTTTACCCAGAACTGATCCTGAGTTACATCCTGTACTATACTCCAGAGCTGCACTCACTATTCTGCTGGTGTAGTCACTGTGTGCATACATTACATTACTGATCCTGTACTGATCCTGAGTTACAACCTGTGTTATACTCAAGAGCTGCACTCACTATTCTGCTGGTGAAGTCACTGTGTACATACATTACATTACTGATCCTGAGTTACATCCTGTATTATAATCCAGAGTTGCACTCACTATTCTGCTGGTGCAGTCACTGTGTACATACATTACATTACTGATCCTGAGTTACATCCTGTATTATACTCCAGAGCTGCACTCACTATTCTGCTGGTGCAGTCACTGTGTACATACATTACATTACTGATCCCAAGTTACATCCTGTATTATACCCCAGAGCTGCACTCACTATTGTTCTGGTGCAGTCACTGTGTACATACATTACATTACTGATCCTGAGTTACATCCTGTTTTATACTCCAGAGCTGCACTCACTATTCTGCTGGTGCAGTCACTGTGTACATACATTACATTACTGATCCTGTGTTACATCCTGTATTATACTCCAGAGTTGCACTCACTATTCTGCTGGTGCAGTCACTGTGTACATACATTACATTACTGATCCTGAGTTACATCCTGTTTTGTACTCCAGAGCTGCACTCACTATTCTGCTGGTGCAGTCACTGTGTGCATACATTAAATTACTGATCCTGTGTTACATCCTGTATTATACTCCAGAGCTGCAGTCACTATTCTGCTGGTGCAGTCACTATGTACATAAATTACTGATCCTGAGTTACATCCTGCATCATACACCAGAGCTGCACTCACTTTTCTGCTGGTTCAGTCACTGTGTACATACATTACATTACTGGTCCTGAGTTACATCCTGTAGCTCTTTTTTATTATAAAAGTATCAAAAACACATAACAGACTACATAATACAAAACACAATACATAGCAGACAAACAATGCTCCCGACATAAATATTTGTGCAAAACTCGCAATTTTACCTGATCCCCCAGGCTTTCCAGCCTAGAGGGCCCCAGCAGAATCCCTCCACCCCTATACAACTTAAAATAAAGAAACCCCAATATAAAACATTCATCCCCTATGCACACCCTTTCACACTCCATTCGCACTCTGCACCCATACCTATATACAAGTAATAAAGAAAAAAAGAACCATCCGGCCCTTCTGCCTTAAAAAAAACCATAGCCACTTATACTGGCAAAACCCCAGCACCAGCCTAACACCTCTACGAAAAAAATTTTTTTTTTTTTTTTTTTTTAAATTTTAATAATTTTTTTTTAATTTTTTTTTTTTTTTATATTTATTTATCATCCCCCCACCACACCCAAGGTCCAAAAGTCCATGGCCCATTACACGAAACACACAAGGTCCATCAATGTTCATGGCCTATCACATCTATCTCTTGGCAACAACAGTTTATGCTCCAAGAGGAAAACCCTCACCCGGCTCCACCCAAAACCTATGCTATTTACCACGTGGTCCATTCTTCTTTTCCTTTCCACGATTTGTCCATCCACTTTCCCTTTGGATAAAGGTCCTCTTTTCCCATTCTCACCCCCCATTCACCCCCCTCCCAACCTCACTACACCCTCCCATGCACTCCTAACTAAAACAAAAGAAAGTATGTACATATGCATAATACACAAAAATAATACAAATATACAATATATAGTATCTACATATACACCACATAACATTATTACCATATTTGTTTTGGCTTGCCACCAGACTCTTTCCTTTGCAGACCCAAGATCAGTGCCTGCAAGCCCAATATCCATTTTGCCTTTATCTCAAAACAAAAATGTAGGCGTGCCATGCAGTAGCCCACCACCAGGAAATGGGAGTTCAAAAGGCCCCGTCCCTCACTAACTCATTCACCCTGTCCCTTAAAACTAAAACTGTCCCTACCTCTGTCCCTAAAGAAAACTGTCCCTGTCTGTCCCTTCCTGTCCCTACTCTACCTAACTTAACATAACTAACTCTCTATCTGTCCCTCAGTGCCTGTCCCTCCCTGTCCCTATCTGCCCCTACTTCTGTCCCTAACACACCCAGTGAAACTTATGCTATCCCTACCCTCATTCACACGGAGATAGCTCTCCCTTGAATGCGTTTTTAAAAGGAGAGGCCTCTCCAAAGCCAAGAGGCCTTCCTCACACCCAACCTTTCGAACTCCAAGGAACGGACCTTCACCAGGTCACCCAAGATGTTTCCTACCACCTCATCCCTTGGGAGGGTTTTTTTCTGCGTCGAAACTAGGCACCGTGCATTCCAAGTGTAGAACCTAACCACTACACTGACTAGGAATAAAGTGCATGGGTCCCGGCCACCCAGGGATCTGAACGCTCCATAGGCCCACTCAGCGTAGGAGAGGGACGCCAGCCGCGGCCAACGTATGGAAGCACCCACCCTGTTGTACACCTCTGCATTAAAGGGACACTGAAGCAGGAAGTGCTCCATGCTTTCCAGCACGTCGCCACACTCCTCACGGGGACAACCCCGATCATCGGATTTCCTGCACTTCAAGTTATCCTTTACATACAGCCTCCCGTGGAAGCAACGCCAGGTCAAGTCCCAAAACTTCATGGGGATCCGCTTAGAATTTAAAAGCCCCAGCCCGACCTCCAGATCCCGGCCTGGGCAATCCTTAAGGGCCAGGGGCTTCTGGAAATGGGTCAACAGGACCCTCCTGTCAAGGCATTGCCTCGACATGGTCCTGATTTCCCACATTCCCAGACCCCACCGGCGGATCACCTTCAGAACCGGGGTAGCGTAAGCCAGGAGATGCCCATGAGGTGTGCGTAGGTCCTTCACCTGCCCTCCTGTCTTCCATTCCTGGAAGAAAGGCCAAAGCCAACCCTTGCAGGAGACTACCCACGTAGGAGCCCTCTCTAGCCAGAGGTTGGAGATGTTAGTCTTAAGAAAGGTGTTTACTAGAAACACCACCGGGTTGACCATACCCAACCCGCCTAGTCTCCTCGTACGGTATGTAACCTCCCTCTTGATTAGGTTAAGCCTATTCCCCCATAACAATTGGAAGAACAGGCTATAGACCCGTGTCCAGAGAGGTTCCGGCAAGATGCACACACTGCCCAGGTATATTAATAAAGGTAGCAGAAAGCCTTTAGCCAGGGCAACCCTTTCCCTCAGGGTTAAAGACCAACCCTTCCATTGGTCCACCTTTTGGGCGGCGATCTTAAGTCTGCCCTCCCAATTTTGCTGGGGGTAATCCCCGGGGCCAAATTCGATGCCTAGAATTTTGGCGGTGGCCTGGGGCCCTGGAAGGGTGTCCGGGAGATCAAACCTGGGATCTCCCCCTCCCAGCCAGAGACTTTCACACTTATCCCGGTTGATCATGGACCCAGATGCCTCCGAGTAGCGCACTACCTCCGACATGACCCAATCCGCCTCCCCTCTCGAGGACACGAAAAGGGAGACATCATCGGCGTATGCCACCACCCTCAGAGAGGACCCAGAGCCCGCCTGGTCCATCCCGACTCCCGCCAACGGTCCACGATCTACCCTCCTTAGGAAGGGATCGATTGCGAACACGTATAAAAGCGGGCTCAGCGGACAGCCCTGACGGACCCCAGAACCCACCTCAAAAGGGCGACCTGACCAACCGTTTACCAGCGGAAAAGTCTCAGCCCCTTGGTACAAGATCTCTAACCATTTTACAAACCTCCCAGGCACACCATACCTCAAAAGGACGGACCAGAGGTACTCGTGGTTGACCCGGTCAAAGGCTTTCGCTTGATCTAATGACAGCAAGTACCCCTTCCAGTGACCTGCCCTACCCTGCTCCACTGCCTCTCGGACACCGAGCACAGCACTAAAAGTACTGCGACCTGGAACAGAGCAATGCTGGGCCCCTGAAAGGAGCCGGGGTGCAAACTTCACCAGCCGATTAAACAGCACCTTGGCCAGAACCTTCCGGTCCGTATCGAGAAGCGCTATGGGACGCCAATTCTCGATACGGGACGGATCCTTACCCTTTGACAGAATAATGAGAGCTGACTTCCTCATTGAGTCGGGAAGAGTGCCCGAGGAGAGACACTCATTAAATACCCCTGTCAAGAGGGGGACCAAGGAGTCCCTGAAAGTCTTATAGAACTCGGATGTTAAGCCATCCGGACCTGGCGATTTCTTGGGCTGAAGCCCATCAATGGCCAGTCTCACTTCCTCTTCCCTGATTTCTTCTGCCAAAACACCAAGAGAGGGATCACCCCCTGGCTCAGGGACGGTTTCGACCAGGAAAGCCGACATCCCGTCCCGATCCAGATCTTTCTTCTCCAAGAGGTGTGAGTAGAAGGATCTGACCACCTCCAGGATCCCTGATTTGGATCTGTTCAGGGACCCCGTACTGTCGATCAGTCCTGTTACCATCTTACAATTCACTGACATCTTACAGTTTCTGTAAGGGTCGGGCGAGCGGTACTTCCCGAAGTCCCTCTCAAAAACCAAAGATGTGTGTCTATCATACTGACACCTCTTGAGTAAAGATTTCACTCTGGAGATTTCCTCACGGTCACCTCCAGTCGAGACAAGCTGCTCGAGTTTCCTCCCCAGAGCCTGATACAAGCGGTGCCTGTTCAGACTTCTGAGGTTCGAGAGCTGACGGAAGAACCCCGCCACCCGCTTTTTGAAGATCTCCCACCACTCTGACTTACTACTACAGAGATCCAACAGCGGTACCTGGCTCTGAAGAAAATCCTCGAAGGATTGTCTCACCTCCGCTTCTTCCAGCAGGGACGAATTGAGCTTCCACAGCCCTCTTCCCATCCGATGAGTCTCTGCAACATTCAGAGAAAAGAAAATTAGACAGTGATCGGAGAACTCCACCTCAACGGCGGACACAGCAGAAAAGATGGCGTCCTCCTTCAAAAAAACCTATCTATTCTAGACCTACTGCTACCCCTATGGTAGGTGAAACCTCCGTGACCTGCGGTGTGCCGGATGTGGACGTCCACCAGGCGAGCTTCACTGGCTATGCTATTCAACGCAACGCTATCATAAGCCAGGCGATCTCCGGGACCCCCCCCCGGTCACGGGACCTCGTAATGGTGTTGAAGTCCCCACCGAAGACCACCTGCCGGCTCGTAAAAAGAAAGGGCTTGATCCTCAGGAAGAGACATTTGCGGTCCCACTTGGACTGCGGGCCGTAGATGTTGATGAGCCGGAGCTCTTGTCCCCTCATGAAGACATCTAGGATCAGGCACCTCCCCATTTCCAACTCAGTAACCCGTCGGCATTCAACAGCTGCAGTCTTAAAAAGGACTGCCACCCCGCTATACGGCTCGGCCGCAAGAGACCAGTATGAGGGCCCGCACCTCCACTCCCTCCGTGCTTTATAGATGGCCCCCATGTCTGTTAGTCTGGTCTCTTGCAAGAATAAAATTTCTGCCTCAATCCGGGAGAAAAAATCAAAGGCCGTGAAGCGAGCCGCATCTGACTTTATGCTGGCAACATTAATAGATGCCAGCGTCAACGGGGCGAGTTCCGCCATCATGGGTGATCAAGTTGGATGGCCAACTTCTTACCACTGCTATCACCTCCACCTGGGGAGGGGTCGGACACCTTCCTTTTCAGGGAAGCTCCCGTTGTGTCCATCCCACCCCCCCCGGTGTCCTCGCCCCCGGGTTCCAGGTCTGTCCCCCCCAGGAGGAACACTGCCCCCTGAGGGACGGACCCCACCATCCCCCAAAGGACCCTCCGGTGGTACCCCCGGCCCAGCATCCTCGTCTTGCGGCCCAGCATCCGAGCCTCCGAGGACGCTGAACCGGTTGGAGAGATCAATCAGAGGGGGGTCAGCGGGCCCTTCCGTGCGCACCCTGGTGGTCGGGGGCGGGGGAGATTTTGAAGGCTTGCCAGCCTTCTTCCCCCCCGATTTGTTACGATTGGCACGTTTGCTTTTGCCAACCGCTGCTGTAGGCTGCTCCTGGACCTCCTCATCAACACTTTCATACTGTGAGGACCCGTCCGAGTCAGCCGCTTTATCCTCCCTCTCCATCCTCCTGATCTCCTCTCACCACACTCTCCCTCAGGACCTCAGAGGCTTTTGCCACGGGCCTGGAGGGAGGAGCAGGCATCGACCCGGTTGCCCGAGACTTCACCTGCCCCCCACCCCCATGGCGTTTTTCTTGCCTCCGCACATACGCGGGGCCCCTCACCTTGGCATGGCCCTTCCTCACCGGTCCCTCAGCCCCTTCCTCTCCGCCACCACCTACCACAGCTGCAGGAGCGCCGCCAGAGGTTTCTCCCTCACGGACTCCTCCTGCCGTCCCTGCAGCGGCATTAGAAAAGGAGCGAGGGCAGCGGCTGAGAGGGTGACCTAGGTCACCACACAAGTGACACCGAATGTCTTTACACGAGGCGGCCAGATGACCTACCCCACCATACAAGGCACATTTCTGTACCTTGCAGCTAGCGCTGAAGTGAGTGGGGTCGCCGCACTTGTGGCAGACCTTCGGTTGCCCCTGGTAGAAGACCAGGATCCTGTCCCTTCCCAGGAACGCCGAGGAAGGGATGTGGGTGACCGTGCCGCCGGAAATCTTCAGTGTAACCATGAAGGTCCAGCCCCCCGACCAGATGCCGAATTCGTCCCTGTTCTTTTTGGGGACCTCGGTGACTTCCCCGTAACGGGAAAGCCACGTCATAATGTCCACGCCGGCAAGTGACTCGTTACAAGTGACCACGGTCACTCGCTTGACGGAATTTTGGCGAGACACCGCTTGCGCAACGAAGTCTCGCCATCCGGGCTCTTCCCGCACCAGCTCATAGTTAGACCAGAAGAGCTCAAGCCCCTCTGGCCGCACAAAGCTGACGTCGAAGAAGCGGGACGCCGAAGGATGTATCAGGGCAAAGATGTAATTCGCCCCGAAGCCCATCTTAAGGAGCTCCACCACCTTGCTCCTAGGTGGAAAGCTTCACTGCCCCCCCACCTAAGACGGACCACATTCCTCCTTTGCAGCCCCTGCCCGGCTGTGGGGAGAGACCAAACAGTCCCTCCCTCCCTTTGATTTTGGAAGGCAGCAAGGCCGTGTCTCTCTATGCAGAAAGACAAGTCCACTGTCCTCCCCTCTACCACTATCGACCTTTCTCCTTTTTTGAGGGCCTCCAGGAAACGGTGGTGCAAAGCGCCGTCCCTGGAGCCCGGAGGCGAGGAGACCCCCCCAGGACCACCCCGACCCCCAGCCGCGGCCCCCGCATAACTATGTTGGGGTCTTGCGGCCGGGGGGGGCAGATGGGCCAGCCCTCCCACCACCACTCGTGCTTGCACCCTCATTTATCTGCCCATTCACTCTTTTATTATTGCCATTCACTCCAGCACTTTCAGACCCATTCACACCCGCACACACTCCCTCATCCATGTCACTCATATCTCCATTCACCTCTGCAAACATCTCTTCAAAAATATCCACGCCACTCTCATACTCACTATCACTCACACAAATGGTGCTTGCATTATTTACAGTATTAGTTTTTTCCCCGCAGTTCTCCCTCCCTCCTGCTGGGGGCCCTCTCTGGCTGCCCGGTGCTCCTGGTCTGGACAGTGCTGCTGGCCAGGAGTGCTGCTGCTCCTTTAAGGGCCTCCATGTTAGCCTGCATGTTACTCTGGCTGGGCCTGGGAGCAGCAGCTCCTGGTTTCCCCAGCTCATTTTTTTTTTCTTTTGTCCAAGGCACCACAGTCGTCCTTTCCCGTCTGTACTCTCTGGGCAGGGACGGCCACTGGCACCGCTCCCTGCCCTGCATCTCCTCTCTCCGCCCCCGCCACTGGCATCCCAGGAAGAGCCGGAGCCCCCGCACCCCCAGATGACGGTAGGTGGGCCGGGGACCCCGACAACTCCCCACCAGTTTCTGGGGGCCTTGCTACATTGCTGGGAAGGGTGGGTGGGACAGAGGGCAGCGGGCCCGCCGTGGCCACGCTCCCCCCGCCGGTCGCAGTCACTCCAGGCTGGGCAGTGACCCCTTGCGAGACCACTCCCCCCGGGTGACGCAAGCACAGCGGGCGGAGCCGCGACCGCCGAGGCCATGCCCCCCCGCCAGCCACAGCCACCACGGGCAGAGCAGCGGCCCCTTGCAAGGCCACGCCCCCGGGTGATGCGGACATAGCGGGCGGGACTATGGCCGAGGAGGATACGCCCCCCCGCACGCTGCAGCCTTTGCAGGCCGGGCAACACTCGGGGAGGCCTCGCCCCCCTCACGGACCACCGCCGCCACCCTGTGCCCACCGCTCGACATGGGCAAGGCCGGCCACTCCCCCTCGTCACCCAATGGCGGCGGAGCCCCCTGCACGGACCCCTTTTTGGGTCGACGTGCCGGAGACCCCGCTCTCACCACGGGCGCCGATAGGGGAGCTACCAGCACCTTGCACCGCTTGAGCTGCGATTTAATTGCTGGATCGCCCTTTCTTGGCTTCTGGACCCCCACCAGCGATCCAGACCTAACGGATCCGTACGTGGGGGGCCCAGAAGCCCCAGCACTCGCCGTCGGAGGTGCGGCCCTGGCTGTACCAACTTTACCTGGTGCCAGGCCAGCCCCCCCTGCCACTGAGGGCTGAGCCTGGACACCACCACCAACACCACAACCAGCACCGACCTCCATGTCACTGCCCTGGTCTGAACTGTCACCAGATGCGACAGTCAGGTCACAACAGTCATCTCTCTCCCCGCTCCCTCGCTGCGGACCCACCACAGGGCCCGAGCCGGGGTGGATAGCGGGTTCCACACAGCGGGACAGAGGGGCCCCGGGAAGAGGAGCAAAAACCAGTTGTTTCTCCACGCCTTCAGAGGCCTTACGCCTGCGCCTCCTGTTTCTCCTCCTCCAGGTTGCCTCATCCTCTGGGCAGACTTCATACCCAAACAACAGCGTGCCAAACCGTGCTGGGGATTCCGTCTGCCGTACTTGTTTAAGGATGAGGCAGCCCCCCTCAGAACTACTCCCGCTCCCTCCTTCCTCCCCCTCGCTCCCGCTTGCCTCCGCGTTACTGGAGTCCAGCGGGAGGGCCACCTGCTCGGGGGCTATCCCACTGCATGTTACCTGGCTCACGCTGGTGTCCGCCAGGTCTTCAGGTGGAGGTGGCCCGGGTGTGGTGTGGGCGCCATCTTGCTCTTCCTCCTCCTCGCTTTCCTCCACCTGGATGGGGACTCCTGACCCCCCAGGAGACCCACCGGCCATGGCCCTGAACCGGTCCTCGTTTTGAAGCTTTTCCTGCTGGCCATGATGGTACTTCGCCGGTCCTCCAGGGCCCGAATCTCCCCTTTCAGCCGCTTGACTGTGGTGGTGACCTCCGCTCTCTTTGAGGCAGGGAGCCTGTTTTTACTTATGACCCGGGCTCCCTCCAGCTCCCCCCGGAGTCTCCTGAGCTGCGTGCCGGCCTCCTCGTACTCGGAGAGGTGGGCATGAATGCGGGAGGCATAGGTGGTAGCTGGCTCTCCCACAACCTTGGAGCCCCAGATGTTAAGGAGGGGCCCTGCCTCACCTCTGCCGGCTGCTGCACCTCCGGGGGAAGGGCCTGCCACAGCCTTCACTTCAGGGGTCCCGGACCCTGGAGCCTTACGGCCCCCTGGGGTCCGCTTTTTCCCCATCCCTGGGACTGGCTGTGCCTTGGGCCTCCTGATGGTGGATGAGGCCCCCCCACCCCCAGCTGGCTTGCCGGGGGGTGGGAGCCAGGGGCCCAGCCCCGGCGCTCAGTCACAGGTAGAGTCCTCTTTCCTGGGAAGGGGGCAGATGGAAAGTCCTTGCAGGAAAAAAAAACTCCCTTCCCAAAAACCCCAGCCTGCAGACGCTCAGCACAGACGCTCCTCCTCTTCCTGGGCGTGTACAGGGCTGCACTCAGTATGCTGCTGGTGCAGTCACTGTGTACAGACATTACATTACTGATCCTGAGTTACATCCTGTTTTATACTCCAGAGCTGCACTCACTATTCTGCTGGTGCAGTCACTGTGTACATACATTACTGATCCTGTACTAATCCTGAGTTACATCCTGTATTATACTCCAGAGTTGCACTCACTATTCTGCTGGTGCAGTCACTGTGTACATACATTACATTACTGATCCTGAGTTACATCCTGTTTTATACTCCAGAGCTGCACTCACTATTCTGCTGGTGCAGTCACTGTGTGCATACATTACATTACTGATCCTGTGTTACATCCTGTATTATACTCCAGAGCTGCAGTCACTATTCTGCTGGTGCAGTCACTATGTACATAAATTACTGATCCTGAGTTACATCCTGCATCATACACCAGAGCTGCACTCACTTTTCTGCTGGTTCAGTCACTGTGTACATACATTACATTACTGGTCCTGAGTTACATCCTGTATTATACTGCAGAGCTGCACTCACTATTCTGCTGATGCAGTCACTGTGTACATACATTACTGGTCCTGAGATACAGCCTGTATTATATTCCAGAGCTGCACTCACTATTCTGCTGGTGCAGTCACTGTGTACATACATTACTGGTCCTGAGTTACATCCTGTATTATACTCCAGAGCTGCACTCACTATTCTGCTGGTGCAGTCACTGTGTACATACATTACTGGTCCTGAGATACATCCTGTATTATATTCCAGAGCTGCACTCACTATTCTGCTGGTGCAGTCACTGTGTACATACAATACATTACTGATCCTGAGTTACAGTATATCCAGTATTATACTCCAGAGCTGCACTCACTATTCTGCTGGTGCAGTCATTGTAGAGTAACATCTCTTGTATTGCAGCTATTACTCTGATGTTCCTCCTGTCGGTCGATCCTCCAATTACTTTGAAGGAAGGCAGCAATCTCAGAATTATGGTCACCGACTCCCAGAGCAGGACTTTCATGGCTACGACCAACAGCAGCAATATTCTGTAAGTGTCAGCTTCCGGCTGTGCCGCATCGTCACTCCTATCCGTTATACTACTGCAATACTCAGAATACAACTCAGCGCTCAGGTATAATTGACGCTATGACACCTGCACTATAGTCAGTATATCAAGCGTGCAGTCATCACATACAGGTGCTTCTCACAAAATTAGAATATCATCAAAAAGTTAATTTATTTCAGTTCTTCAGTACAAAAAGTGAAACTCATATATTATATAGAGTCATTACAGACAGAGTGATGTATTTCACGTGTTTATTTCTGTTGATGATTATGGCTTACAGCCAATGAAAATCCAAAAGTCATTATCTCAGTAAATTAGAATAATTATCAAAAACCCCTGCAAAGGCTTCCTAAGCATTTATAAAGGTCCCCAAGTCTGATTCAGAAACTCCACAATCATGGGGATGACTGCTGATCTGACAGATGTCCAGAAGGCAGTCATTGACACACTCCACAAGGAGGCTAAGCCACAAAAGGTCATTGCTATAGAAGCTGGCTGTTCACAGGGTGCTGTATCCAAGCATATTAATGGAAAGTTGAGTGGAAGGAAAAAGTGTGGTAGAAAAAGGTGCACAAGCAACTGGGATAACCGCAGCCATGAAAGGATTGTTAAGAAAAGGCAATTCAAAAGTTTGGGGGAGATTCACTTTGAGTGGCGTGCTGCTGGAGTCATTGCTTCAAGAGCCACCACACACAGACGTATCCAGGACATGGGCTACAAGTGTCACATTCCTTTTGTCAAGCCCCTCATGACCAATAGACAACGCCAGAAGCGTCTTACCATGGCCAAGGAGAAAAAGAACTGGACTGCTGTCAGTGGTCCTAAGTGATGTTTTCAGATGAAAGTAAATTTTGCATTTAATTTGGAAATTAAGGTCCCAGAGTCTGGAGGTAGAGTGGAGAGGCCACAATCCAAGCTGCTGGAGGTCTAGTGTGAAGTTTCCTCAATCAGTGATGGTTTGGAGAGCCATGTCATCTGCTGGTGTAGGTCCACCGTATTTATCAGAAACAAAGTCGGCGCAGCCGTCTACCAGGAAATTTTAGAGCTCTTCATGCTTCTCTCTGCCGACAAGCTTTTTGGAGATGGAAATTTCATTCTCCAGCAGGACTTGGCACCAGTCTACACTGCCAAAAGTACCGATACCTGGTTTACAAACAACAGTATTACTGCGCTTGATTGGCCAGAAAACTCGCCTGACCTTAACACCATAGAGAATCTATGGGGGATTGTCAAAGCTGCTATCAAAGCCACCGGGCTTCCATAACCCCTCAGCAGTGCCACAGGCTGATCGCCTCCATGCCACAACGCATTGATGCAGTAATTGATGCAAAAGGAGCCTCGACCAAGTATTGAGTGTATTTACTGAACATACATTTCAGTAGGCCAATATTTCAGATTTTAAAATCATTTTTCAAGCTGGTGTTATAAAGTATTCTAATTTACTGAGATAATGACTTTTGGGTTTTCATTGGCTGTAAGCCATAATCATCAACATCAACAGAAATAAACACGTGAAATAGATCACTGTTTGTAATGACTACATGAGATTCAAAATAATTGAAAAAGCCGACAGGATAGGAGACATGGTTTACATATAGTAAACCATTGCATATCCGTTAGTTTTATATATGTGCCTAACAAATAATGTTAGTAGTGTGTGTGTGTAAAATTTTGGAGCTGTGATAAATTAAAGGATCAATTCACGGAAAAAACTGGCGTGGGCTCCCGCGCAATTTTCTCCACCAGAGAGGGAAAGCCAGTGACTGAGGGCAGATATTAATAGCCTAGGAAGGGACCATGGTTATTGGCCACCCCCTGGCTAAAAAAAATCTGCCCTCAGCCACTCCTGAAAAGATGCATCTGTAAGATGTGCCAATTCCGGTACTTAGCCTCTCTCTTCCCATTGCCCTGTAGCGGGTGGCATATGGGGTAATAAGGGGTTAATGTCACCTTGCTATTGTAAGGTGACATTAAGCCTGGTTAATAATGGAGAGGTGTCAATAAGACACCTCTCCATTATTAATCCAATAGTCTGAAATGGTTAAAAAAACACACACAATAAGAATAAAGACTTTTAATGAAATAAACACTGTTTTTTCCATCTTTATTTAACTCCCAATCCAATCGAAGCCATCGTTCTCCTATAAAAAATCCAAAATAAAAACGCAACAATATCCAATACCTGTCCGTCGTACAGTCTCTCCGACGCTGCAGTCCATCTGAAGGGGTTAAATAGTTTACAGCCAGGAGCGGTGTTAATGCGCCCAGCCCGGCTGTAAACCATCGAGGAATGAAGGTAAAGCTGCCTGTGCAGCCTCCCCGCCTTTCTAGAGATTAACCGATTAGAGTGGGAAAGTTTCTGAACATTTTCCCTCGCTGTCAGTTCACCGCCGGTCAGGCTGGGAGTCTGTGCAGCCTTAGTGACTCCCTGCTCAGTTCATCTTCGGTCAGATGGGGAGGCTGCGCAGTCAGCTTTTCCTTCATTCCTCCATGGTTTACAGTCAGTTGCATTAGCACTGCTCCCGTTTGTAAACTATTTAACCCCTTCAGATGGATTGCAGCGTCGGACATAACTGTACGGTGGACAGGTATGGGACATTGTTGCTTTTTTATTTTGGATTTTTTACAGAATGATGGCTTTGATTGGATTGGAAGTTAAATAAAGATGGAAAAAACTGTGTTTATTTCATTAAAAGTCTTTATTCTTAATGTGTTTTTTTTAACCCTTTCAGACTAGTTGATTAATAATGGATTCCATTATTAGCCAGGCTTAATGTCACCTTACAATAGCAACGTGACATTAACCCCTTATTACCCCATATGCCACCCGCTACAGGGCAATGGGAAGAGATACAGGGCAATGGGAAGAGATATGGTAAGTGCTGGAATTGACGCATCTTACAGATGCGCCTTTTCTGGGGTGGCTGGGGCAAATTTTTTTAGCCGGGGGGGCCAAAAACAATGGTCCCTCTCTATGCTATTAATATCTGCCCTCAGTCACTTGCTTGCCCTCCCTGGCAGAGAAAATTGGGCGGGAGCCCACGCAAGTTTTTTTCCGTGAATTAATCCTAATTTAACACCTACTGCTCCAATATTTTACACACATACACTACTAACATTATTAGTGAGGGACATGTACAAATCTAACGAATATGCAATGGTTTACTGTATTGTAAACCATGTCTCATATCCTGTCGGGTTCTGTAATGATTTTATAGATTCCGACAATTGAATTATCGGCTATTCTGCTGTCTAGCTCTGTATGAAATATATATATACCTATTCTATGTGTATACATGTATTTTTTCTTTTCTATTATAACATATCAGTGTGATTTTTTTTACTGTAGCCGAACATGAATTGCTGGCTTTTCAAAGGACACAGGTGTGTAAAAATCGGACAGCACTCGCATCGTGCGAGTGCGGTCCGATTTTTTTCTCACACCCATTGACTTGCATTGGTAAGTCTCATCCGAGATACACAGCATGCTGCGATTTTTTTTCTCAGTCCGGTTTTGGCTAAGAAAAAAATTGCAGATGAGATGTCACCTATTGAATAACATTGGTCCGAGTGCGATCCGATTTTTTATCAGATTGCACTCGTCCGTATTTTCTCACTAGTGAGTATGGGCCCTTATGGCTGTTATTTATCACATTCACCTCAGTCGTCGGCTCTCATGTCTGTTACAGAGAATTTCGAGGGCTGCGCCTGCTCCTGCTGACTATCTGCAGCGGTCTCCAGAGCCGTCCAGCCCGAACACCGCCTGGGACTCCCGGCCTTTTAGTTTTGCACGTCCGCAAGTTAAAGCTGTCTACGACTATTAATAACCATTATAGTGTGCCGCGCTCTGACCGCCTCAGCGTACACGACCGTTGTCTGAGGACGTCACTGTGATATCCTGCAATGGACCGCCGCGGGCCTCGTCATACACCATAATCCTCCATGTTTTAATAAAATTGAACTTTGTTTAGCGGTATCTGCCGCGTCCGGCTGTTCTGGGGTTTGTGTTACTGATTAATGTACGTTTTACCTCATGTATAAAAACACAGAACATGGCGGTGATGCCCATAGCAACCATATTATGGAGGACAGCAACCAATCAAATCACTGCTTTCATTGTATAGAGCGCAGAAGTGAATAGTAACCAATCAGACCACTGCTTTCCATCCCTTCATAGGTATAGTAACCAATCAGATCATTGCTTCCATCCCTTCTAGGTATAGTAACCAATCAGGTCATTGCTTTCCATCCCTTCATAGGGATATCAACCAATCAGAAAATTGCTTTTAATCTCTTCATAGATATAGTAACCAATCTGATCACCGCTTTCATTGTCTATAACTGTGACCTTATAACCAGGTTGGTGGGTGGAAGAGGGCGCAACCAATGAAATTAGTGTTTATAGCCGTTCGCCAATAGCAACCAATCAAATGCTCGCTTTGTTTACAGGTGGGAAAATAGAAGCGGTGATCTTGCTGGTTGCTATGGGTAACTGTTCGGCTCTCGGTCGCTGACCCCTATAGACTGGTCTCTGTTCCTGGTAACGCGCCGGACAATGGAGGCCCCGGTACACCAGCACACGGCCGGGGCCTGCGTGTGAGGAGAGATGCTGGGGCTTGTAGTACCTCACCACCCCGTGACACCCGCAGGGCCCGGCAGTGATGAGCAGGTGACTGTCAGTCCTCGTCCTGGGGTCTGTGCTCCGACGTGAGGAGGGGAGGGCGGTGCTGCGGCCTGCAGCTGCCGGTTCTCCGCCGCCAGTGACGTGCGGTGTGGAGGGAGGAGGCCGCTCCGGGCCGGGGGGAGGAAGAGGAGGCCGCGCCCGCTCCCCGCGCTCATTGGCCGAGGCCTCGCAGCCCCCTGATCCGGAGACCCGAGACCCCGGCGGAGAGAGGACGCCCGGAACCTGGCAGGTAAGCGGGGGGATGAGGAGGACAGGCCGCGGCCCAGGGACGCCGGAATATCCATCTACAGGCCGTAGCTATGCGGAGAGGCGCCGGGCACAGTGAGGAGGACAGGAGACCCCCGGGTCTGTCACAAGGGAGACCCCTCCCCTCACCCATATACAGCTCTGGTCTGTCACACGAGAGACCTCCCCCATATACAGGTCTGTGTGACACGGGAGACCCCAGGTCTGTCACAGAGAGACCCCCCCCAGGTCTATGACACTGGAGGACCCCCATGTACAGCTCTGGTCTGTCACACGAGAGACCTCCCCCATATACAGGTCTGTGTGCCATGGGTGACCCCCTGGTCTGGGACACGGGAGAACCCCCCATATACAGCTCTGGTCTGTCACACGAGAGACCTCCCCCATATACAGGTCTGTGTGCCATGGGTGACCCCCTGGTCTGGGACACGGGAGAACCCCCCATATACAGCTCTGGTCTGTCACACGAGAGACCTCCCCCATATACAGGTCTGTGTGACACGGGAGACCCCAGGTCTGTCACAGAGAGACCCCCCCCCCCCAGGTCTATGACACCGGAGACCCCCCATATACAGCTCTGGTCTGTCACACGAGAGACCTCCCCCATATACAGGTCTGTGTGCCATGGGTGACCCCCTGGTCTGGGACACGGGAGAACCCCCCATATACAGCTCTGGTCTGTCACACGAGAGACCTCCCCCATATACAGGTCTGTGTGACACGGGAGACCCCAGGTCTGTCACAGAGAGACCCCCCCCCCCCCAGGTCTATGACACCGGAGACCCCCCATATACAGCTCTGGTCTGTCACACGAGAGACCTCCCCCATATACAGGTCTGTGTGCCATGGGTGACCCCCTGGTCTGGGACACGGGAGAACCCCCCCATATACAGCTCTGGTCTGTCACACAGGAGACCCTCCATATACAGCCTGTTAGGAACGGCGGAACGCACTAAATAAAAATATAATAAAGTGCGTTCGCCGCTCGGGGTCCACCGTGCAGTAGGTGTTACACCGCTGCTAGGTAATGACAGAAGAGCGATATGGCGGTATAATGCGCACGGGTTCAACTTCACCCTAAGTGCGCAAAGCGGGCTCTGTTCACACACAGAGGTGCTGTAACATAAACATACGAAAACGCTGAACCTGTTAGTGTCACAGACCACAGGGAAATGCACACACAGTATCTAGTCACAGGAGCAGGACCCGAGGCAGAGGAGCTGCGTCCGTCTAGACCTACCGTGTGTGCGGCGTCGCTACTGCAAACGCCAAGGAGGGCTGCAACTGCAGCGCAGGGCACGGCCGCTAGCTGACAAAGCTAGGAAGCAGGCGCAATGTCGGACGCTAGCGTAGAGGTGCGGTGTGCACAGTGGCCTAAGGCTTGCCACTGACTGGCGCTGACTGCTGCACTAATTCCCTATCCACATGCGTAATATCAGAGGGAAGGGGTTTCAAATGAGTCAGTCACCAGAGTCATACATCCATCACCATTCACACATTAGCTTGAAAAGTCTATACTAGTGCATGGCCAAATGGTCATGCGCGCTTTTTATAGCCGTGCGGGACCTTCCAGATCTCCGAGATGGACCAATGAGATCTGGAGCAGGACCTTGGCACATGACTCCCGATCTCCAATGGGAGATCGCCTCGTGAGCATGCCCCAGTAGGAGCACAGAGGAACTTAGTCTCTGGAGCGGTCTGCTGCAAAGTAATCTTCTCTGTAGTAGATAGACAGCAGGAGACCGCAGAATGTAAGGCTCTGGATTCCTGCAGAGCAGACGCAGAACCCAGACGCCTAACACAGCCCCAGCCTGTCTCACAGGAGACCCTCCGTCCACAACCCCGGACTGTGACCCAGGAGACCCTCCGTCCACAGCCCCGGCCTGTGACCCAGGAGACCCTCCATCGCACATATATACACAGATCACCCGTTTATCCTCCTGCTGTTACGTAAAGTCGTTGTGCCTGTCGCTAACCCCCATACCTTGCGCCTGTTGCCACGCCCCAACCCATACTGCGTGTCTGTAGAACCCACATACCGCTCTCCTGTCGCCTGCCCCTCCCCCCCCCCATACCGTGCGCCTGTCTTGTACACCCCCATAATCTATACTGGTCACCCCCTGCCCAGCATTCATCACACACAAGCATTTCCGCACCTCCATGCCACGGGTAAAACGCATGCGGAATTCGTATGCATTTTCCCGCAAAACACAAGCGTTTTGCAAGCGTTTTTAGCTTGCAGAATGTTAAAAATAATAAAAAAACATAAAACATAGGGATATACTTACCCTCTGTCGGCCCCCGGAGCCCTCCCAGTCGTCATTGTCGCTGGCGGCAAGTTCTGTTCCCTGGGAACGGAAGTTGCTGCCAATATCGATGAGGGCTGGGAGGGCTCCGGGGGCCAACAGAGGGTAAGTATATCCCTATGTTTTATTTTAACTCTATTTTTTACAGGGCTATGGGTACCCAGGGCATGGAGCAGAGTCTCCTCTCCTCCAGACCCTGGGTACCATCCGAACATGAAGCGCTCCCTTTACGCATGGTGGGCATAGCCACATGCGTAAAGTGAGCGTTTCAATGCAATCCTATGGCGGCGGAATCGCCGCGATTCCGCATAAATAATGGACATGCTGCGGATTTTACCGCTATGCGATTCCGCAGCGGTAAAATCCACAGCATTTGACACAGCAACTGCGGAATCCCATAGGATTGCATGGGAATGTGTTTTTAATTGTTTCTGTGGCCGCAAAAACGCTTACAAAACGCAACGTGGGCACACAGCCTAATACTACAGTGGATATAAAAATTAAATCACAAATATGTCCCAAAATATATTCATATATCCCTTTTACCTTGGGAAAAATATATACCTCAGAATCAACTAATCACATTTATGGCAACCATATAGTGAAAAAATAAGGTACCACAAGATGGTATATAGAGTTAAAATATGATACTTTTATTAACAATAATTTAAAACACATAAGATAAGGTGCAAGATATAATGAAAGAGGGACTATTCAGCCATGGGATACCCACTAAATCAATTTCCACCAACCAAAAATACAACCGGTTTCATATGCCAAAATTTGTCAAGTACTAATAATACTCGTTTATGAGATCAGCTACCACACATCCTTATACATAAGTACACTTTACCCGAATGGGCATAGAAAATACCAAGGACAAATAAGCAGGAATTTCTCTACAAACTACCAATAATATATGCACAAAAAGTGCCATATGCGGTTTAAGGCAAAGATATCAAGATGCAAGTAAACATCCCCGGACGTCCCTCTGCCCCTTTCCTTGTGTTATTTTAACCCTCTTTCCTAAGCAAGTTTCCTATTCTATTTTTCATTTCCATCCCCAGGCTATATCACAACAAAACTTTCATTAAGATTAATATTATAAAGCCTGATTCTTTGCATGTAAATAAGTAAAACCTTTTAAAAAAAAATATTAAAGGTGGAAAAACTCGAGAAATCATTATTCTTGTTAGGAATTTTTTTTTTTTTACGTGACTAAAACCTGAGATATTATCAGAGGAGTGTAGACTTTTTATATCCATTATATACCGTGGCTTGCATAAGTATTCACCCCTTGAAATTTTTCTATTTTGTTACATTACAACCTGTTTAAATATATTTTTTTTTTATTCAATTTGTGTGTGATGCATCAGCAATAAATAGTCTAAGCTGGTGAAGTGAGAAAAATATAGGCATAAATTAAATTTATACTATCAAATAACTAAGAATTGCTATGTGCATATGTATTCATCCCTTTTACGATGAAGCCCCTAAAAAAATTTTGCGCATGCAATTCCCTTCATAAGTCCCATGCTTAGTGACAGGACGTCCTCCTGAGTGCAATCTAAAGGGCCTGTCACACTAAGCGATATCGCTAGCAATATCGCTATAACGTCACTGGTTTTGTGACGTTATGGCGATATTGCTAGCAATATCGCTATGTCTGGTACTTACCTCCGACCGGCTCCCCTGCTGGTTATCGCTGATTGCGCGAGAACGGCCTGGGCCGTTTCTCGTCGTCAGCTTCCTGTGGCGCCGAGCGTCGCGTGGACGCGGGCAGGAGGACGTCAGGATCGCCGCGTCTGACAGGTAAGTAGCGACCCCCGACCGCTGCTATGTCGCTGGTGAGATCTGCCTGTGTGGCAGTTCACTAACGACCACTAAGGCTGTGTGCAGACGTACTTTTTGGCCCTGCGGATTTTTCCGCGCAGAATGGAAGAAATCCGCAGGTCAAATGACCTGCATTTTTCCTGCGGATTTCTTCCATTTTTCATGCGGTTTTCAAGCGTTTTTTGTGTGGTTTTCCATCGCGGTTTTCCCCCTGCGGATTTGGTGACAGGGGAGATGGAAAACCGCACAAAAGAAGTAACATGCTGCGGATTTTGTACCGCGGAAAAATCTGCAGCGTCTGCACAGCGTTTTTTTTTTTTCATTGATTTTAAGGCTACTGTACATCACAATGCAGAAATGCAAATTTTCTGCGCGGTAAAATCCGCTGCGGAACCGCAGCAAATCTGCATCGTGTGCACACAGCCTTAGCGATGCACCAGCGATCCTGACCGCGTCATATCGCTGGTCGGGATCGCTGGTGCATCGCTATGTGTGACAGTACCCTAAATGTCACATATCTGTAAGTATATACACTTTACCTTTTGTGAAAGGCCACAGAGGCTGCAACACCAATAACAAGAGGCACCACTAACCAAACATCATGAAGACCAAGGAGATCTCCAAACACCACCACACAAGTCAAGGATAAAGTTGTAGAGAAGTACAAGTCAGAGTTGGGTTATAAAAAAAAAAAAAAAAAAAAGCACAAAATCTCCCAATTTCTGATGATCCTCCTGAGCACCATCATATCCATCATCATCAAATGGAAAGAACATAAAAAAAACCTCCCCAGAGAGGGCACCCACTAAAACTGTCAGCCCTGGCAAGGAGGGCATTAATCAGAGAGACGAACGGGACAGAGACCAAAGGTAACCCTGAAGGAGCTACAGAGTTCCCAAGCAGAGTCTGGAGTATCCGTCCATATGACCACAATAAGCCGTACACTCCATAGAGGTGGCTTTTATGGAAGAGTAGGGAAAAAAAGCCTTTACTTGCACCCAAAAAATGTAAGGCTTGTTTTGACTTTTCTAAAAGCCATGTGGAAGACTCCCCAAATGTATGGAGGAAGCTGCTGTGGTCAGATGAGACCAAAATTGAACTTTTTGGCCACCAAAGTAAACGCTATGTCTGACGCCAAACCAACACAGATCCTCACCCTAAGAACACCCTCCCCACAGCGAAACATGGTGGCGGCAGCATTATGCTGTGGGGATGTTTACCGTCAGCAGGGACAGGGAAAATGGGCTCAGTCGAAGGAAAGATGGATGGTGCAATATTTTTGAGCAAAACCTGTTCGTCAGTGATTTGGGACGGCGGTTCCTTCCAACAAGACAATGACCCAAAGCATACTGGTAAAGTAACACTCGAGTGTTGTTGGGGAAATGTGTAAATGTTTTTGAGCAACCTAGCTAAAGCCCAGACTTTAACCCCTTTGAGACGAAGCCTGTTTTCACTTGATGACTAGGCCAATTTTTACAATTCTGACCAGTATAACTTTTTGAGGTCATAACTCTGGAACACTTCAACGGATCCCGGTGATTCTGAGATTGTTTTCTTGTGACATATTGTACTTTTATGATAGTGGTAACATTTCTTCGATTATAACTTGCGTTTATTTGTGAAAAAAATCTCACAAAATAGTTCATAAATAACATTTCCCACATGTCTACTTTACATCAGCACAATTTTGGAAACATAATTTTTTTGTGAGGAAGTTATAAGGGTTTAAAGTTGACCAGCGATTTCTCATTTTTACAACAAAATTTGCAAAACCATTTTTTAGGGACCAAAAATGACACCATTCTAAAAACTGCACCCCTCAAGGTACGCACAACCACATTCAAAAAGTTTATTAACCCTTCAGGTGCTTTGCAGGAATTTTTGGAATGTGGAAGGAAAAAAATAAACATATACTTTCGCAAAAAATTTCCTGTAGACCTAATTTTTTTTTTTTTACTTTCGCAAGGGTAATAGGAGAAAATGGACCATACATTTTTGTTGTGCAATTTCTCCTTAGTATGCCGATACCCCATATGTGGAGGAAATTTACTGTTTGGGTGCACGGCAGGGCTCGGAAAGGAAGGAGACCCTGATGTGCCTAAACAGTGGAAACCCCCAACAAGTGACACCTTTTTGGAAACTAGACCCCTTACGGAACTTATCTAGATGTGTATTGAGCACCTTGAACCCACAGGTGCTTCACAGAAGTTTATCATGTAGAGCCGTGGAAATAAAATCACATTTTTCCCACAAAAATCTTTTATAGCTCCAAATTTTGCATTTATATAAGGGTAAAATGAGATATTGCACCATATAATTTGTTGTGCAATTTCTCCTGAGTTCAGCGATACCCCATATGTGGTCGAAAACTACTTTTGAGGCACAGTGCAATGCTCAAAAGGGAAGTAGCGCCATATTACAGTACGGATTATGCTGCACTTGTTTGTGGGTGCCATGTTACATTGGCAGAGCCTCTGAGGTGCCAGAACAGCAGAACTCCCCCACTAAAAAATGATAGTGTTGGCCCCCTTAAAAATAGTCTGGCTGAATTGGTGGATGAGGATGAGGAAAAAGCCAATATGCTAAATGTTTTTTTTTTTTTCAACAGTACTGTATTTACACAAGAAAATCCCATGACGGATAACATGATCAGTGATAAAAATTCTCCATTAAATGTCACCTGCTTAACCCAGCAGGAAGTACGGCGGCATCTAAAATTCACTAAAATTTGAAAAATCCCCGGGCCCGGATGGGATACACCCCCGAGTACTGCAGGAATTAAGTACAGTCATAGATAGACCATTATTTTTAATCTTTAAAGATTCCATAATAACAGGGTCTGTACCACAGGACTAACAAAAAGACACGTCACTCCGATAATTCGATAAGGGGTGCTCAGAACAGGATACCAGTCCCAATAAATCATATAAGAAAAAAATCCGGCACTCCCAAATGCAAAAAGAAGTCCTTTTTATTTTTCACAGCTTAATAATCCACATGATGTACATTCAATAACGTTTCGGTCTCTATAATGGACCTTCTTCAGACATGTGGAGCTGTGAGGATCGTCATGTGCAGGAAAACATGCGCTGTCAGTTGTATGCTGCCATTAGAAAAAGCGCACTTTTTCTAATGGCAGCATACAACTGACAGCGCATGTTTTCCTGCACATGACGATCCTCACAGCTCCACATGTCTGAAGAAGGTCCATTATAGAGACCGAAACGTTATTGAATGTACATCATGTGGATTATTAAGCTGTGAAAAATAAAAAGGACTTCTTTTTGCATTTGGGAGTGCCGGATTTTTTTCTTATATGTACCACAGGACTGGCGTATAGCAAATGTGGTGCCAATATTCAAAAAGGGGACAAAAACTTAACTTGGAAATTATAGGCCAGTGAGCTTGACCTCTACGGTAGGTAAAATCCTGGTGGGTTTTCTAAGAGATACTATACTGGAGTATCTGGAGAAGAATAACCTCATGACCCAATATCAACATGGGTTTACAAGGGACCGTTCCTGTCAGACTAATCTGATAAGCTTTTATGAAGAGGTAAGTTCCGGACTGGACCAAGGGAATGCAGTGGATGTGGTGTATATGGACTTTTCAAAAGCTTTTGATACGGTGCCACACAAAAGGTTGATACATAAAATGAGATCAATGGGGATAGGGGAAAATATGTGTAAGTGGGTTAAGAGTTGGCTCAGGGATAGGAAACAAAGGGTGTTATTAATGGAGCACACTCGGATTGGGTCACAGTTAGCAGTGGGGTACCACAGGGGTCAGTATTGGGCCCGCTTCTTTTTAACATATTTATTAATGACCTTGTAGGGGGCATAGAGAGTAGAATTTCAATATTTGCAGATGACACTAAACTCTGCAGAGTAATCAATACAGAGGAGGACAATTTTATATTACAGGAGGATTTATGTAAACCAGAAGCTTGGGCTGATAAATGGCAATTGAGCTTTAATGGGGATAAATGTAAGGTCATGCACTTGGGTAGAACAAACAAGATGTATAATTATGTGCTTAATTGTAAAACACTGGGCAAAACTGTCACTGAAAAAGACCTGGGTGTATGGGTGGACGACAAACTCACATTTAGTGGCCAGTGTCAGGCAGCGGCTGCAAAGGCAAGTAAAATAATGGGATGCATTAAAAGAGGCATAGATGCTCATGAGGAGAACATACCGTATTTTCCGCTTTGTAAGACGCACTTTTTTTCCCCAAAATTTGGGGGGAAAACAGGGGTGCGTCTTACAAAGCGGACATGCCTTACCTAGGCTGTGATCGGGGGCGTCCGGCGGTTGCTGGCCGCTGCTGCGGGTGTGTCCGGTGCCGCGTTGTGTGCCCGTCGATGCCCGGGGCTCTGCCAACATTGTGCGACAGGCCAGAGCCCCGGCATTTCCTCAGTTCCCTGTGTGCCGGTAAAAAGATGGCCGCCGGCGCGTGCGCAGATGGGATCTCGGGACCCAGTTCTCGAGAGATGAGATTTGAAATCTCATCTCTCGAGAGGTGGGTCCCGAGATCCCATCTGCGCACGCGCCGGCGGCCATTTTCCCTGGGTTCCCTGTGTGCGCGCGGTGGTGCCTGCAAAAAAATGGCCGCCGCGCGTGCGCAGATGGGATCTCGGGACCCAGCTCTCGAGAGATGAGATTTCAGATCTCATCTCTCGAGAACTGGTCCCGAGATCCCATCTGCGCACGCGCCGGCGGCCATTTTTTTTTTACCGGCACTTCAGCGCACATATACAGGGAACCAAGGAAATGCTGGGGCTCTGGTCTGTCAAACAATGTCGGCAGAGCCCCGGACATCGATGGACACACAACGCCGCACCGGAGCACCTGCAGCACCGGCCTCCAACCGCCGGACAAGTGGAGAAACCTGACACAAGCACAAGACTCTGCAGCAGCAACAGCACACATCGGAGCCCCCCCTCATCCCTGAATGCGGCCTGCAGCATCACTCCACGCCTGCCTCCTCCAGCAGCGAGCCTGGGACCCCTCTACACCGCAGCCACCAACCCCGGTAAGCAATAAGATGCAAGGATTATAAGAGGCACCACCATTTTATTAAAAAATATTTTTTTCTTATTTTTCTCCTCAAAAATTGTGGTGCGTCTTATAATCCGGAGCGTCTTATAAAGCGAAAAATACGGTAATTTTACCTCTATATAAGTCACTAGTGCGACCACACTTAGAATACTGCGTACAGTTCTGGTCTCCGGTGTATAAGAAAGACATAGCTGAACTGGAGCGGGTGCAGAGAAAAGCGACCAAGGTTATTAGGGAACTGGGGGGTCTGCAATACCAAGACAGGTTATTTCACTTGGGGTTATTTAGTTTGGAAAATCGAAGGCTTAGAGGTGATCTTAGTACAATGTATAAATATATGCGGGGACAGTACAAAGACCTTTCTAATGATCTTTTTCCACTTAGACCTGTGACTGGGACAAGGGGGCATCCTCTACGTCTGGAGGAAAGAAGGTTTAAGCATACTCACAGACGTGGATTCTTTACTGTAAGAGCAGTGAGACTATGGAACTCTCTGCCATATGAGGTTGTAATGAGTGATTCACTACTAAAATTTAAGAAGGGTCTGGATGCCTTTCTTGAAAAGTATAATATTACAGGGTATATACACTAGTTTCCTTAATATTGCGTTGATCCAGGGAGCTAGTCTGATTGCCGTATGTGGAGTCGGGAAGGAATTTTTTCCCCCAATGTGAAGCTTACTGATTGCCAGATGGGTTTTTTTTGCCTTCCTCTGGATCAACATGTTAGGGCAGGTTAGGATAGGATATGGGTTGAACTAGATGGACTTAAAGTCTTCCTTCAACCTTAATAACTATGTTACTATAAGTGACTCTATTTTACCAATTAAACCTCGCAATAAATTCATCTAGGGGTGCAGTGATTAAATTAACACCTCAGGTGTTTCACAAACTTTTATATCATTGGGTAGTGAAGTAAAAATAATTACCACCAAGATT
Organism: Dendrobates tinctorius; assembly: GCF_039654945.1. Lineage (NCBI taxonomy): Eukaryota > Metazoa > Chordata > Amphibia > Anura > Dendrobatidae > Dendrobates > Dendrobates tinctorius. The sequence goes on along the minus strand of NW_027361782.1, from coordinate 23,768,849 downwards.
GTGTGTTAACCCAAGTTTTACTTTTTCACACTGGGAAATGGGTAAAAATGGCACCAGAATTTGTCCCACAATTTCAGCTGAAAGTAGAAATACCCCATACACACGTGGTCAAAATTGTTAGTACCCCTATTTTAATGACAGAAAAACCCACAATACTGACATAACTAACTTGAATCTGACAAAAGTAATAATAACTAAAAAATCTAGGAAAATGAACAAATGAAATTCAGACATTGTTTCATTGCTTTTCAACCATGCTTCCACATAATTAAAAAAAAACAAAAATAGGCCTGGACAGAAATGAAGGTACCTCTGAAAATAATGTGACAAAAGGGATGTGTTACATCAAGGTGTGTCCACTAACTAGCATCACGGGTGTCTACAATCTTGGAATCAGTGAGTGGGCCTGTATAGAAGGCTACAGATACTCACTGTGCTGTTTGGTGACATGGTGTGTATCACACTCAACATGGACCAGAGGAAGCGAAGGAAAGAGTTGTCTCAGGAGATTAGAAAGAAAATGATAGACAAACATGTTAAAGGTAAAAGTTATAAGACCACCTCCAAGCAGCTTGATGTTCCTGTAACTACAGTTGCACATATTATTCAGAAATTTAAGATCAGTGGGACTGTAGCCAACCTCCCTGGACGTGGCTGCAAGAGGAAAAACTGATGACAAATCAAAGAGACGGATAATACGAATGGTAACAAAAGAACCCCAAAAAACTTCTAAACAAATTAAGGCTGTGTGCCCACGATGCGATTTTTAAGCGTTTTTGCCACGATTTTCGGCGCGAAAACGTTTAAAAATCTTGTACAGAACGCACCCCATGCATTCCTATGGCATTCCGCTATGCTGTGCTAATGCTGCGCTTTTTTCCGCAGCGGAATCGCATCGCGGAAAAAATCGCAGCATGCTCATTCTTTTGTGCGGAATCGCAAAGAATTGCCGCAATTCTGCACCCATAGGAATGCATGAGAATCGCTTCCCGCATGTGGCTATGCCCACCATGCACGAAGTTAAGCATCTCGTGCGGTTGGTACCCACGGTGTGGTGGAGAGGAGACTGTCCTCCAGGCCCTGGGTACCATACCCCTGTAAAAAAAAAAGAATAAAAAATCAGGGTATATTTACCTTCCGAAGTCCCACGCTGCCATCCCGGCCTCAGCGTTCCCAGTAATGCCTTGCGGCAAGGTCCTATAATGACCTAGTCTCGCGTGACTCTATCGGTCTCGTGAGATCGCTATAGCAACGCGAGACCAACGTCATCACAGGTCTCGCAAGGCTTTACTGGGAGCGCCGAGGCCCGGGATGGCAGCGCGGGACGTTGGAAGGTAAACATACCCCGATTTTTTTTATTATTTTTTACATTCTTTCTTTTACTATTGATGCCGCATAGGCGGCCTTAATAGTAAAAACCTGGTCACACTCGTCAAACACTATGACGAGTGTGACCAACCTGTCAATCACATTCCAAGCGATGCTTCAAATCGCTTGGAAAGTGCTTGAATATCGCACGTGAAAATCGCGGCAAAATCGCGCGGGGAAAAAACCGCGTGATTTCTGGGAAGGAGTCCGGTTTTCAGTGTCTGGATTTAAACGCTACGTGGGCACATAGCCTAAAGGTGAACTTCAAGCTCAAGGAACATCAGTGTCAGATCGCACCATCCGTCGTTGTATGAGCCAAAGTGGACTTCATGGGAGACGACCAAAGAATGGCTAAGGAGAAAACATGGGACTATTCTGAAGTAGCCTTCTATGAGCCCTAACCCTAAATCCTGTTGAGCATCTTTGGAAAGAGGTGAAACATGCCATCTGGAAAAGGCAACCTTCAAACGCGAGACAACTGGAGCAATTTGCTCTTGAGGAGTGAGCCAAAATACCTGTCGAGTGGTGCAGAAGTCTCATTGACAATTACAGGAATCATTTGATTTCAGTGATTGCCTCAAAAGGTTGTGCAATAAAATATTAAGTTAAGGGTACTATCATTTCTATCCAGGCCTAGTTCATCAGTTTTATTTTTTTTTTTATTCTGTGGAAGCATGGTTGAAAAGCAATGTCTGACTTTCATTTGTTCATTTCCATAGATTTTTGATTTATTACTACTTTTGTCAGATTAAAGTCATTTCTGTGACCATTGTCGGTTTTTCTGTCATTAAACGAGGGGTACCAACAACTTTCACCACGTGTGTATGTGGCTGTACAGTCGTGTTTTGCCATACAGAGTGACTCGGGAGGGACAGAGCGCTATTTGTCTCCTGGAAAGCAGATTTTCCTAGACTAGTTTGTGGATTCCATATAAAGAGCCTCTAAGTGCTAGAAAAGCAGACTCCCCCCCCCCCCCCCCCCCCCTCAAATGACCCCATTTTGGAAATTATAGCCCTTTGGGTATTTATCTACAGATGTATTGATGATTTTGACTCCATGGGTGTTTTCCAGAAACAGGCAGCAGTGGATGTTGCTGAGTGAAAATTGCAAACTGCCGTTGTAGTGTGACCAGTACGTTGCAGTCACCAGTACATTATGCCCAGCTCATGCTTCTGGTGACACACACCTGTAAATTAGGTGGGCTTTCATCACTACAGAAACGACAAACTTGTATGTACGTAATGTTGTTTAGGTACATTGGGACTCAGAAGGGAGGGGGCATTTGGATTTGGGAGCAGAGAATTTGCTGAATTTCTTTTGGGGGGTGAGGAGCCAAAGTAGCTTTTTCAAGGACTTTTTGCTACCAGTAACGTGGAAGTCACCTGTATTTCCATTAACAGATGACAGACATGAGTGGAGACTTGCTTTTTTTGTGGATTAAGTGGAAGCTTTTAAATGGGAACATTTTACATAACGTTTGAGATCAGTTATCCTGAGCTCTACGCTGAGCACTTTGGGGTTTCCATCTAAATCTCTGTGTGAAGTGATTCAGATGAAACCCTTGAGAGATCCTTTCAGTATTGTGAGGCAGCAGAGTTACTCTGGACTTCATCTGGCCTTTGTCCCGCTGTTTCCTTCTTTTCAGAAGTGCACAAAACTGTGGCCGCCGGCACTTTTATGCAATCCTTAAAAGACAGACACCGCCGGGTCACAGGTCCTATGGCTTCTACTATGCCTCCATCTGCTGCCTCATTATAGAAAATCTTTCAGTGGGGGTTCTGTGTGAGTCAAGTATTTCAGAGATTTACAAGAAAACCACGATGTAAGCGCTCAGCACGGAGTGCAGGATAAATGTTCGCCGATCCTTACTGCGATCTTTGGGAGGCAGAATGAAAAAAAATCAGCATGTGAAGAATTGGATTTATGTATTTTTTTATGCCGTTCCTCGTGCGGTATAAGTGATTAGGCGACTTTATTCTTCAGATCAGTGCGATTCTAGATTTATATCCGGTTTTTATGTTTGGCTGCTGTCACACACTAAAAGACTTTTTATTGTGAAAACTAGTTTTTGCATCACCATATTCTGAGAGCTATAATTCTTTCATGTTTCGGCCGACAGTCATGTGAGGCCTTGCTTTTTGCGGAACAAGCTATCTTTTTTATTGGTACCATTTTTGGGCACATGACTTTTTTTTATTTTATCACTTTCTACTCCGATTTCTGGGAGACAGAATGAAGAAAAACCAGCAACTCGGGAATTGTTTTTTTTTTTTTTTATACCATTTCGTGTGTGGTAAAATTGGTAAGGCAGTTTTATTCTTCGGGTCGGTACAATTACAGCGATACCTCATATCATTTTTTTATCTTTTGGCGCCTTTACACAATAAAAACTATTTCATCGAAAAAATTATTTTTCCATTGCTTTACTCTGAGAGCTATAACTTTTTTATTTTTCTGCTGATGAAGCTTGTTTTTTGCGGGACAAGATGACGTTTTCAGCGGTACCATTTTTATTTAAATCTGTGTTTTTGATTGCGTTTTATTGCACTTTTTTTTTCGGCGGTATGATGATAAAGCATTGTTTTTTGCCTCGTGTTTTTTTTTTTTTTTTTTTACGGTGTTCACTGAAAGAGTTAACTAATGGGACAGTTTTATAGAGCATGTCCGTTACCTACCGAGGGACGCAGTAGCAGTTTTGCCTTGAGGAATGGGCAAAAATCCCAGTGGCCAGATGTGTCAAGTTAACCAAAGCGACTTTCAGCTGCAATTGCCACAAAATGAGGCTCTACAAAGTACTGACTTTAGTTGGGTTAAATAGTTATGCAAACTGAAGTTTTCAGTTAATTTGTCCTATTTGTTGTTTGCTTCACAATAAAAAGAAAACCAAATGTTCACAGTTGTAGGCATGTTCTATACAGGAACTGATGCAAACCCTGCAAAAACAGTGAAATTTCTGGTTGCGAGGCAAAACACGAAAAATTCCAAGGTAGTGTGAATACTTTCGCAAGCTACTGTACATCGGAGGTGCTGTAGGTCCTTTATTTGATAGTACTGTGAACTCTGTGCAATCAGGTGGATTGAGATGACTTACTAGGAACAATTGCTTTTTTTTTCGATAATCTTGCAGTGTAAATCGGCTGCCATTCACCAGATTAACGGGTAAAACTCTTGTTCATCAGGAGGAATTATCTTTTGTGCTGCACAAGCGTTCAGGGTTTTTTGCAGTGCGTTGTCCTGTGTAAAAAGGACCTGCGCTGTCAAGAACAATGGCGGCCTATATGCACTGAGCGGTCTATACGGATTGTGCAGGGATTATTGTTTACCCTGGTCTCCATGTGTGAATGGGCAATTAAACATTGCTGATCCGTGGTTATTAGATGGAAACCCACCTAAATGCAGCCATATACATAATTCAGCCTGCTCTCCCATACGCAGGTGGGCTTGTTGGGCTGAGCGCTCCTGTGTTCTCTATGAGAAAGCTGCTGACGGACATGTCGGACGGAGCTTATGTTCAGGAGAACAATGTATTCGGCAGTCCGAAATCAGATGTGCAATCAGCGTCTCTCCCCGACCACCAGTCGGCCGGCACCTCATGTAGCAGCAAGGGCCGATATTGGCGAATTAGTCCTTTTCCCTGTACTAGGACTGTAATCTGGAATAAACCCCTCTGAACACCGCACTCCCATTCATCCATTAATATGTGGCTTTATGTTCCGCAGGTTTTGTGAATGCTTCGGTATAATCATGGATCCGGGAGGTGGAGGACTGGAGCTCCAGATACAAGAAGCCAAAATTCCTCACACCATGATCATGCAGGACTTCGGTACGTTCATCCTATATATATTTTTTATTTCCCTACTCCATACATTTAATAGTAATGGCTGAATGTGAGGCTGTGATATGTGCTCAGGACCTTGCTAAGGTCTAAACCTCTTGTATCTTCTTTGGTTGTCTCCACAGTGGCTGGGATGACCAGCACAGCCCACGTCGAAGGTGACCACATTGTCGTCTCTGTTCCAGAGGGCATGTTAGTTTCCGATGTCATCACTGACGATGACATCACCTTGGCGCAAGAGGAGCTGTCAGATGACGTAGTTCAGGGTCCGGACATTATCAGTGAGGATGACGTCGTTACAGAGAACGATATTGTGCCGGAGGCTGTCCTGGAAACTGACGTCGCTCTTGAGGAGGAGCTGGAAAGCAGCCATCAAGTATTAGAATCTGACATTATTACCGAGACTGTAACGGACCAAGTGTTTGTGGCCGATCTTGTGGCTGCAACTGATGGTCACTTGGCCCATGTGGTGCAGGACGTGATGTCAGGCTCTCACTCCCCAACTATGGTGTCGCAGGAGGTTCTGGTGGCCAGCTGTGACTCTGATGCCATAATTCATTCTGCTAACATCCAGGCTGCCGGATCCTCTGTAACCATTAAAACAGAGGACGTTGATCTAAAATGTCCTCCTGAGGATTACCTGATGATATCTTGTAAGTAAAGGTCTATTTATTAAGGATATAGTTAGAGAAAAAAAGCTGTAGTTTATAATGGATCTCCACACTTGAGCTGCCGGTGGACTTTTCTATAGTCTCAATTTAGTCACATTGTGTCATAGCTGTGGTCTGCGGTCATCAGTGCAATAATGGTAAAGTTGATGGACATTTGCATATATCATATACTTATCTGCTTCTTGATGCATTTACATCATCGTTCAGATTCTCAAAGACACCATACACCTGTCAAGTGCTGGCGTATCCGGTATATCGAATATGCTGCTGGACTATTGGGCTTTCTAGATGTAGAATTCACCTATGTATGTTGCTTGGGAGGGGTAGTAACAGCTAATCATTATATACATTATTGCCTTTCTAAACCCTGCCCTTGTTTTCTTTTATTTACAGCGTATTTGATTGAGGTTTCAAACTCAGAGAGCCCAGATTTCATGTCGGGCTCCTTAAGCTTGTATTCCTCAAGAGACCCCATAACTAAGAGCCTGAAAAGTTATTGTCTTTCTGTCATCACATTGTACGTTGGTTGTGTAAGTACCTGCACATGTAGTTTACTATTCAAATAGAGCTCAGTAAGTTACCTGTTACATATACTGATGTAGAGATTCTGATACAGAGCTTCAAATCCCCTGCTCCCACCAGCTGTAAAGAGACACTTATAAAAGTTTTAGTCTGCAACCACAACTATGGGGATCTTCCTGCATTTATCTATATTATTGGCTTCTATAGGAAGTGTCATTCTGTATGTAGTGAGCGCTCACTACTGGTGGCTGCAGGGTGGAGGTTGGTCATATAGTTAGTATATGGTGGTCATATATGGGAGTCTCTGAATATGTCATAATGCGTATCTTATATATTTGGGTCTTGTGCTGACCATGTATTATACTCCAGAGCTTGCACTCACTATTCTGCTGCTGCAGCTACTGTGTACATACATTACATTACTGGTCCTGAGTTACATCCTGTATTTATGCTCCAGAGCTGCACTCACTATTCTGCTGGCGCAGTCACTCAGTACATACATTACTGATCCTGTATTATACTCCAGAGCTGCACTCCCTTTTCTGCTGGTGGAGTCACTGTGTACATGCATTACTGATCCTGAGTTATATCCTGAATGATACTCCACATCTGCACTCACTATTCTGCTGGTGCAGTCACTGTGTACATACATTACATTACTGATCCTGAGTTACATCCTGTATTATATGCTAGAGCTGCACTCACTATTCTGCTGGTGCAGTCACTGTGTACATACATTACATTACTGATCCTGAATTACATCCTGTATTATACCCCAGAGCTGCACTCACTATTCTGCTGGTGCAGTCTCTGTGTGCATACATTACATTACTGATCCTGAATTACATCCTGTATTATACCCCAGAGCTACACTCACTATTCTGCTGGTGCAGTCACTGTGTACATACATTACATTACTGATCCTGAGTTGCATCCTGTATTATACGCCAGAGCTGCACTCACTATTCTGCTGGTGCAGTCACTGTGTGCATACATTACATTACTGATCCTGTACTGATCCTGAGTTACATCCTGTATTATACCCCAGAGCTGCACTCACTATTCTGCTGGTGCAGTCACTGTGTACATACATTACATTACTGATCCTGAGTTACATCCTGTATTATACCCCAGAGCTGCACTCACTATTCTGCTGGTGCAGTTACTGTGTATATACATTACATTACTGATCCTGAATTACATCCTGTATTATACTCCAGGGCTGCACTCACTATTCTCCTGGTGCAGTCACTGTGTACATACATTACATTACTGATCCTGAGTTACATCCTGTATTATACGCCAGAGCTGCACTCACTATTCAGCTGGTGCAGTCACTGTGTACATACATTACATTACTGATCCTGAGTTACATCCTGTATTATATGCTAGAGCTGCACTCACTGTTCTGCTGGTGCAGTCACTGTGTACATACATTACATTACTGATCCTGAATTACATCCTGTATTATACCCCAGAGCTGCACTCACTATTCTGCTGGTGCAGTCTCTGTGTACATACATTACATTACTGATCCTGAATTACATCGTGTATTATACGCCAGAGCTGCACTCACTATTCTGCTGGTGCAGTCACTGTGTACATACATTACATTACTGATCCTGAGTTACATCCTGTATTATACGCCAGAGCTGCACTCACTATTCTGTTGGTGGTCACTGTGTACATACATTACATTACTGATCCTGAGTTACATCCTGTATTATACTCCAGAGCTGCACTCACTATTTTGCTGGTGCAGTCACTGTGTACATATATTACATTACTGATCCTGAGTTACATCCTGTATTATACCCCAGAGCTGCACTCACTATTCTGCTGGTGCAGTCACTGTGTACATACATTACATTACTGATCCTGAGTTACATCCTGTATTATACCCCAGAGCTGCACTCACTATTCTGCTGGTGCAGTCACTGTGTACATACATTACATTACTGATCCTGTATTGATCCTGAGTTACAGCCTGTATTATACTCCAGAGCTGCACTCACTATTCTGCTGGTGCAGTCACTGAGTACATACATTACATTACTGATCCTGTATTGATCCTGAGTTACAGCCTGTATTATACTCCAGAGCTGCATTCACTATTCTGCTGGAGTCACTATGTACATACACTACATTACTGCAAATCGAACGAGAGTGTGGAAACCACAAAACAATGCGACCAGAGATCCCATATTATCGTGTATAAATATATCTTCTTTATTAAGTAGAGGACAGAATTGGACAAATGGGGGACATGTGCAAACAGCAAACAAAGTGCAGCAGTGCAAAAACGCGCAGGACTAGCCACAGCCAAACACAGCTATTATCAGGGTATTCAAATCAATTGACATGAAAATTAAAGGAGGCAGATAATGTGTTAAATATGCTCACAGAAAATAGTTGGCAATTGTGGTCCACCTAAGGTGAACAACAATGGAACACCAAAAAACAGCTAACAGCTGCATATGCAATCAGATCACAATATTAAACAGATTTATATAACGCCCACCCAAATGGGGTTAATACTCCAAGACAACATTACCTCCAAAAGAGCCTTCGAATGACCGGGCGGTCCGCACGTGACGTGACGTGACTCCAAAGAAGGCTCTTTTGGAGGTAATGTTGTCTTGGGGTATTAACCCCATCTGGGTGGGCGTTATATAAGTTCCCCAGCGGGAGGGATTACAAGTCTCTCCGATGTAATGTATGCACACAGATAAAATTTCTTGGCTTTGTGGCAGCAGCACATAATGGTTTTATTGGCATCTAGCCGAACAATGTATTGGAGCATATGTAGATTACATTCTATTGGCACATGTCTGTTTAACCCCTTAATGTCCAATGACGGACTGTGTCCGTCATTAGACATCTCCCCTGCTTTGATGAGGGCTCCGGCGCTGAGCCCGCTTCAAAGCCGGGACATGTCAGCTGTTTTGAACAGCTGACGTGCCCGCAATAGGCACGAGCGGAATCGCCGTCCTCCCGCGCCTATTAACTAGTTAAATCCCTCTGTCAAAGCTGACAGCGGGCATTTAAATAGCACTTCTGGACGCCGGGCCGGAAGTGAGCTCATCGCCGACCCCGTCACGTGATCAGGGGTCAGCGTCATGTTGCCTGGACAACCAGAGGTCTCATAGAGACCTCTATGGTTGTTCCATGCTGAAAGCACAGGAGTAAATCTGCTACATATGGGTGATCTGCTCATCGCCCATATGTAGCAGAGCCGATCGAGTTGTGCATGCTTCAAGCCTCCTATGGAGGCTATTGAAGCATGCCAAAAGTAAAAAAAAAAAAAAAATGTTTTAAAAAAAAAAAAATGAAAAAAAAACTAAAAGTTCAAATCACCCACCTTTCTCCCCAATCAAAATAAAACAGTAAAAAAATAATCCCTCATACACATATTAGGTATCGCCGCGTTCAGAATCGCCCGATCTATCAATAGAAAAAAGCATTAACCTGATCGCTAAACGGCGTAGCGAGAAAAAAAGTCAAAACCCCAGAATTACGTTTTTTTGATCTCTGTCACAATGCATTAAAATGCAATAACGGGCGATCAAAAGAACGTGTCTGCATAAAAGTGGTATCCTTAAAAACGTCAGCTCGGCATGCAAAAAATAAGCCCTCACCCGACCCCAGATCACAAAAAACGGAGACGCTATGGGTCTCGGAAAATGGTGTTGTTTTTTTGGGGGGATTTTTTTTTTTCCACTTAGATAAAAAAAGAACCTAGACATGTTTGGTGTCTATGAACTCGTAATGACCTGGCGAATCATAATGGTGGGTCAGTTTTAGCATTTAGTGAACCTAGCAAAAAAGCCAAGCAAAAAACAAGTGTGGGATTGCACTTTTTATGCATTTTCACCGCACTTGGAATTTTTTCCCCGTTTTGTAGTACACGACATGGTAAAATCAATGGTGTTGTTCAAAAGTACAACTTGTCCCGCAAAAAATAAGCCCTCACATGGCCATATTGACGGAAAAATAAAAAAGTTATGGCTCTGGGAAGAAAGGGAGCGAAAAGCAAAAACGAAAATAACCCCGGTCCTTAAGGGGTTAATATTGTGATCTGATTGCATATGCAGCTGTTAGCTGTTTTTTGGTGTTCCATTGATGTTCACCTTAGGTGGACCACAATTGCCAACTAGTGGGCATATTTAACACATTATCTGCCTCCTTTAATTTTCATGTCAATTGATTTGAATACCCTGATAATAGCGGTGTTTGGCTGTGGCTAGTCCTGCGCGTTTTTGCACTGCTGCACTTTGTTTGCTGTTTGCACATGTCCCCCATTTGTCCAATTCTGTCCTCTACTTAATAAAGAAGATATATTTATACACGATAATATGGGATCTCTGGTCGCATTGTTTTGTGGTTTCCACACTCTCGTTCGATGAATTGTAGCGATTGATCCTTGACTGTCCAATAATAATGGCATCGATGTGTTAAAATATACATACAGGATGCTTTTATATACCTTTGCTATTGTGTTTTATTACATTACTGCAGTATTTTGCAGACTTTAGAGCTGCATGGAGCCGTTTCTGGCATTTTCTCCGGCTCTGCCGTCCTCCCATGTAGCAGTGAGCTCCCTGCCCTCGTGTTTTGTAAACGCTCAGTGAATATATTACAGACCACTGCTCAGGAGTTTGACGATTCATCAGAACGAGTTCTGTGTAGACAGCGATCACACAGGGAATGCTGGGGGATTTCAGCTGAGAGGCTGGCAGAATGCAGCTGCAGCAGGCTGCAACTTGTGTAAAATTGTGTGAAGGTTCATGTCTGGTATAAGACTGCCCTTTTCTTGGCCAGCCCCCCTAGCACTGTGGATTGTCCCTCCAGACAGAAGTGCTTGCCTGTTGTGAGCATCTTTCTGGTGCGTCTATGGTGGTCTCTGCATTATTAAGGTTCCATCCACTGCAAGTGGTGAGATGCAGAGACCACCGCGATGCCCAGATTAAGACCCCATCAGGTAAGATGGTGATGTCCTGCTCCTGTCTCTGCACGTCATCTTTTCACAGTTAATTAACATCATGTAAATACATTTTCTTCCTGCAGTAGACGACGTCGGGGACAAGTTAGAACGCATCGGCAGCACTCCTCTCAAAATCAGCACCGAGGTTTCCCATGGGGACGCGGCGTCTAAAGAAAATGGGTTTGGTTCAGAGGTGATTAAAGTTTACATATTCAAAGCGGAGGCAGATGATGATGTGGAAATAGGTCAGTACACTTCACACGTGGCCATCAAACCATCTCACCGTGAAATGCTAGATTGTGAATATGTATGAACATGTATCCGCTCGGTGCTGCTCATCACCTTGTTTCCACACTGAAATGCATAATGCGCTTTGTGAAGACTAGTGTGCGAGCGGGAGAAACTAGTACAGGACCCCTGACCGCGGCGTCACTAGCCAGACTGAAAACACTCTGAACCTACGTGTAGAGTTCCTGGGATTGTTAAATGCTGGAGTCCTCCAGACAAAATCAAAACACATGCGTCCAGAACCGGCGCGATTCCAGTGAGGTCAGCGCTGTCTCCCGGAGGTCATGTGATATCATGTCGCATGAGCGCTGCAGACAGTCATCCTCAGACGGAACTATGATGGCTGCAGCGCTCACAGGACATGACAATGTCACATGAGACCCCATTGCTGGAAGGACACCAGTCCTGGAGGAGAGGTATGTTTTTTTATTTATTTGGATTTATCCAGTAATAGATCTTGTAACAAGCGTAGGCAGTCCTATCCATAGGAGAAGTGATAACTTACTGATCGCCAGAGTCACGAGCACAGGATTCAGTTGGAATGGAGAAACAGTGGAGCATGAGCACCGCGTCACAATTCACTGTCCATAGTACTGCCATAGAAAGCGAAGCTGTACTTGGCTGTTTCCAGTAGCCCCATAGACAATGAGAGGGAGACGTGCTGTGCATGGTCTATCTCCACTGTATGCAGATCCCCAATCTCAGGATCATTGGGGGTCACAGATCTCGTCCCCCAAAACATGTTGTATTGCTGCCACATTGCAGTGTAATGTGAATGAATGTTACTGCAAAAACCCCTATGTCACAACGCAAGCCGCCACTTGAAGGAGGCCACAGCTACTTGACACCATCTTAGTGTTACGGTGTGCCCCAGCCCAAAAATGACTTAATGTCCTTGGACACAGAAAGCCATTCTCTGGAGGCAGGAAGTCAGCAAAGCTGCTTTTTATGTGACTAGAGGCAGAATATAAATGTAGACGAGAAGGAAAACATTTGTAGAAGTAGACAACACTTTGTTTTGTCTTTCACGTGTCGGTGTCTCCTTTCTGGATTTTCTTTATTTAACCTCATATCTATCTCCTACAGGAGCATTATTAGTTGTGACATTGCATTAGGAATTACTGTGTAAGCAATTTGCTCACATTGGAAATGGAAAAAATCTTAGGAATGCAAAATAAATTTAAAAAAAATTTTATAGACTGAACCACGACAAAACCAGTCCTACCGCAGATGACCTGGGGGTGACGAGCATCATGGCCCGGTGGCCAGGTCTGCAGCCTTGATCCTAGGGTCTTATCCCCTTATACAGCCCCCTGAAGTCACTTTCAAGCATCCTGAAGACGTGTCCTATGGATTTCTATATGGAGTATATTTTTGCAGATATGATGGCTCAGATATCTGATAATACGGCACAGAGGATGCTGGATTATTGGATTTTTGTTGTGGAGCTGTAAAGTGTGTTAGCGTTCAGTGAATGTGAGACACAAAGACAACATTGAACAGCCTGGACATCTACCATATTACATCGGGCCTGTTTCTGTTGTACAGCGCCTTCCTAGTGGACGCTATTAGATAATGTTTCATTGCATTGATGGGAACTTTTCTGCTACTGGCCATGTATCACTTCATCAAATTGAAAGCTTTTGGTAAAGCCGTTGTCTTATGACGTTTTACTAATTATTAAGTCTTCTTCCAGGGGGGACAGAAATTGTTACAGAGAGTGACTTCCACAACGGGCATCCCATCGCCGGAGTCCTCGAGCAGAGCGGTCTGGCTCGAGTACAGAGAGAGAAGATGGTGTACATGACTGTCAAAGACTCCACTCAGGAAGATGAAGATATCGGTAAGGAAACACACCTCTTTATTCTTCCCTAAACGGGAGTCACCCTGAAGACTTTACAAGGGGTCGTCCACTGGACAAGAAAGCTGAAGTACTTGTTGTAACAGGTGCCCCAGGCTCAAATTGTCTGCATAGATCAGGGGTCCCGGCAGCTCCATTTTTCACCTTTTTGCTTGACACTGATGTGTTTGGAGGGGGCTGGCTGCCTCATTTTACTAGCTGAGCCAGCTCCCTTCCTGATACACAGCACTGATGACCGGATACGAGAAGATTCTTCCTTATCACAAGTGTATCAGTCATTTCATTATAGATTAAATGCACCCCAGGCAGACATCCCCCAGAAAATAACACAATATTCATGTATCTTGGTTACTTTTGTATAAAATGTCCTGACTTTGTAGATTTTACATCCGGTCTGATACTCTAGTTACCTCTAGAGCTGCGTAGAAATGCTGATGGTACACATTCAGTACTTGTGGGCTCATTCCCACCATTTCTTTAGTTTGTGGGCCGCTGTATTAGTGTATTAGACAGTGGCTTATCCTGTAATATGGCACCTACTCATCCAGAAATCTGTGATATGTGATAGTCAAGGACTTCTCCATTATACCCAGGCTGCGCGGAAATCGCAGATGAAGTTTACATGGAGGTGATCGTGGGGGAAGAAGAGGCGTCTTCTCTTCCAGAAGCTCAGACTGAGGACTCCAACCTGAGCAAGACCTTTGTTCCTGTGGCCTGGGCAGCTGCTTATGGTGGGTGAAATATCTGCAGTCCCTGAGGACTTGTATAACAAACTAGGGGAGATATCTGGATGAAGCCGTAAACCAAATCACTTGGGGCTCATGCACGCGAACGAGTGCGATCCATACTTGATATTCTATGGGGCTGTACACATGTTCCATCTTGTTGTTTTTTTCTTCCTTGGACCAATTGGTTTTCAGAAAAAAATAGAAGTCCACAATTTTTGATCCAAGTGTCGGATCAAAATCAGCAATGCAAGTCTATGGGTCTGTAGAAAAAAATGGACCATATTCAATAGAGAATGTGGAAAAACTTTTTTTTTTTTTTTTTTTTTTTTTAGCTTTTCTCTTTCCATGTCTGAAAAAAAAACTGATGACAGCCTGATCAGACTAATTGGACCATTTTTCTCAGATGTAGAGAAATCGGTCTTGTGAACCTGCCCTTACAATGAGGCGTCTAGTCTGTTAATGAAAACCTCCACTTTTGGATGATGGATACATCCCCCGTCCAGCGTAACGCTGTACACACTGTGCTCTTCCCATCTTGTGCTGGATTGGTCCCGCTTCTGCGATTTCTAAGCTTGGTTATCACTGCTGCTGATTGGTGGCAGCGTTTTTGCATTCCACCAGAATGGAAGTCTGATGTGATGGAATAGAGAAGGCTGCAGACGATCTGCGGCCACTGAGTGTTGTCATTATACAACTCTGTAAATTTGCATAAATAATCCATTACTACTGAATATTTAAAAAAATATATATTTTATTTTGTGTTCAGCGATTCTAAAAGTCATAATCCCTTGTTGAAACATCAGGCTCTGACTCTTATATTGGATGTGGACCCGTCGTGGTCGGGTGCTAGTGATAGAGCAGCGATTAATATTCATTGCCATTAATCTCCTTTACAGTGATAAGTGGGAACTTAATTACCTTACTGCACTCTATTATAGTATGTCTTTGGTTTCCGTGCTATTCAGTTTGTGGGACCTGGGGTCCCGCAGGGGAGGCATTCGGGGTGCGGGTTTCCAGCCCAAACATCAGGCCTCACAAAGAACGCTCCTGTTGTAGGAACCCATTGATTGTGGCTCTTGTAATCGCTGCACATATGTTTCCTCAAACAAGATAATCCCATGGCACCGTAAACCCAGAGGAGCAAGATTGCAGACGTGGCGAGCTGACTTCATTTAGTGCAACTATGAAAATTTTGTTCAAGAAAAAAAACTAAAGAAAGAAAACAATTGCAAAAGATTGCATTTGCGTCTTTTTTTAGTATTTTTTTTATGTGTTCGCCTGATTTCTATGTTCATCATGGTTAGTGTGATTTTTCAGCTTTTTCTTCAATTTTACAAAGTTGCAGAATGTTAATGCAAATGACCTCCAGTCTCCTCATCACGTAGTGCCAGAAAGCTCCAGGACAGATGTACTCAGAAGTTACTACTTTGACTTTCTATGTAGTTGTTGATTATAAAATTCTTTTTTTTTTTTTTCCTGTAGATGAGCGGG
Source organism: Dendrobates tinctorius (assembly GCF_039654945.1). Classification (NCBI taxonomy): domain Eukaryota; kingdom Metazoa; phylum Chordata; class Amphibia; order Anura; family Dendrobatidae; genus Dendrobates; species Dendrobates tinctorius. The sequence goes on along the minus strand of NW_027361782.1, from coordinate 23,753,101 downwards.
AGCTGCCCAGAAAATACGGAGACTGGCAGGAGACTGGTAAGTCTTCAGAGTGAAATTAAAAATTGGAGTCTTACATTGTGATTGTGTCACCTCTCCAGAGGAAAAATGTGTCTGTCCCCATCAAGCTCAAGAACGAGGGTCGAGTGTCCCTCTTCAGTGGATCACGCTCTATTAATGATCTATGGGAGTCGTGAAGATCAATATTGGATTGCTGCACACCAATGCCTCCTTCAGGCTTATTGACAATGGTGGGAGACACAGGACCGGATTCTTGTGATTCTTTTGAGTATCACAAAATGTATATGAGGATACCGAGCCAAAAACGTACACGTAGGTAGATAGACAATAACCTACAGGGAGCCAAAGGACCCGTAAAGTGGCATTAATTTGTCTCCGCACAATTTTGCATTCAGCTCTGTGACCCTTGTGTTTTACGACCATACAGTGCATTTATTAACGAGCACAGGGTCAGTGAACCGCCTCATCAATGGGACACAATCCAGTTTTTTTGTTTTCTTCTCCTTATGACATTTTATTTCAACAGGAAACTTGGAGCCTCGACAAAACAAGAACGGACCAGCCACCCAGTACCTGCAGATCTGTGACAGTATTGCCACCAGCAGAGCACTGAAACAAAAAGCCAAGAAGAGGAGGAGAGGTGACGCCAGGCAGTGGCAGACAGGTACAACAAGATCTAGAACTTGGCACACAAAATGGCCCGGAAAAATAAACCTGTGTGTGAGCTGGGTTTGGTGATGGATACTGCTTAACAATTTATTATGTATTAAAATCTACATGGATGTAATATTAAGTATAAATCCTACAGTGACGCTGCACATCACTGATGTACAAATCACACAGCAATACTTGGAGATGGCAGCATCCTTCTGCTGGAGGTCCTTGAAGACTTCGGTATTTATTGGAAGTTTTTTGTTTTGTTTTTTGCACCTTGTATTAGATTGACCTAAAACATCTTGAGCCCTTGGAAGGAAAACCTGCCTAGTAGTGATGAGTGAACGTGGTCAGAAAGTGTTATCTGAGCATGCTCATGTGCTAATGGTGTCTTGGGCATGCTCGAATAATATGTCTTAGTCCCCGCCACTCAGGGACAGCCACAACACATGCAGGGATTGCCTAGCAAACAGAAAATTCCTGCATATGTCGGGGCTGTCGAACAGCCGCGAGCCATGCAGCCACAGGACTCGAACGTATTTTTCGAGCACACTGAAGGCACTCTGTTAGCATACAAGCATGCTCGGTTAGCACCTTATCCGAGCACGTTCGTTCATCACTATTGTCTAGGTACATTGTCACACCTGTGGAGAAATCCTCCATGATAGTAAACTCTGGCTGCTGGGCTGGAGTCAGGAGAATCGCCATTTGCGTATCTACTGTTGATTAGTTGACCTGGCAAGAAGTCAATGTTGTGATTTTGTTCCAGGTCAGCTAATCAAACGAAGAGCCGCAGATGCCGACAGGTAATTGGTGGGCTCACAGCTCCCACCCAGAGGCCAGAATTTACTGTTGTGGCCAATTTCTCCACCTGTGGTGTAGTGTGACAATGTCCCTAGGCAATTTTTACATCTCAGCCATCAAGATGCTTTAGGCCAGTCTAATACAAGGTGCAGAAAAACAAAGCACTAAATGCTGAAGTCTTCCACGACCTCCTATAGAATGATGCAGCCAGAGATTACGGTCAGGGTGATGGTTTGGGTTGTGCTAACCGATTCACACCAACTGTTCATGGGAAGCTGCTGACCCCATGTGTCATATGGGTAGAAGACATTATTGTGGGGCTCCATGATCCTGCAGCATTATTATTTCTGGTCACAATTTTTCATGACTTCCATAGTATTTCTTTATAGTTTTGGGGTCCCCTGAAGTTGGGGCTTTTGCTATAGGTTAGTTAATAATGTCATGGTTTCTTCACATGATGATCCTCTGCTGCAATATTTACTGTTTTTTTTCTTTGTTTTCTGCTCAGCCGTCATTATCGGTCCAGACGGACAGCCACTGACTGTCTACCCTTGTCACATATGTGGCAAGAAGTTTAAGTCCAGAGGTTTCCTGAAACGGCACATGAAGAATCACCCCGACCACATGATGAAGAAGAAATATCAGTGCACAGACTGCGACTTCACCACCAACAAGAAGGTCAGTTTCCACAACCACCTGGAGAGCCACAAGCTGAGCAGCAAACTGGACAAGACGCATGAGTTCACCGAATACACGCGGAGGTACCGGGAGGCGAGCCCCCTCAACTCCAACAAGCTCATCCTGAGAGATAAAGAACCCAAACTCCACAAGTGCAAATATTGTGACTATGAGACCAGCGAGCAGGGACTGCTGAACCGTCACCTGCTGGCCGTTCACAGCAAGAACTTCCCCCATGTGTGCGTTGAATGCGGAAAGGGTTTCCGGCATCCCTCTGAACTAAAAAAACATATGAGGACGCACACAGGCGAGAAGCCATACTTGTGCCACTATTGTGAATTCAGGTGCGCCGACCAGTCCAATCTAAAAACTCACATTAAAAGTCGCCATGGGACGGACTTGCCCTACAAATGTGAACAGTGCCCGCAGGCATTTACTGATGAAAAGGAACTTTTAAGGCACACTGAGCTTTTTCAAGGTCACAAAACACACCAGTGCCCTCACTGTGACCACAAGAGCACCAACTCCAGTGACCTTAAACGGCACGTCATATCCGTTCACACCAAGGACTTCCCCCACAAATGTGAGGTGTGTGAGAAAGGGTTTCACCGTCCTTCAGAACTCAAGAAGCACAGCGAGACCCACAAAGGCAAAAAGATTCACCAGTGCCGCCACTGTGACTTTAAGACGTCAGACCCCTTCATACTGAGCGGCCACATCCTCTCCGTTCACACCAAGGACTTGCCCTTTAAATGTAAAAAGTGCAAACGAGGCTTCCGGCTTCAGCTCGAGCTCAAGAAGCACATGAAGACTCACAGCGGCAAGAAGGTGTACCAGTGTCAGTACTGCGAGTACAGCACCACCGACGCCTCGGGGTTTAAGCGGCACGTCATCAGCATTCACACCAAGGACTACCCGCACCGCTGCGAGTTCTGCAAGAAGGGATTCCGCCGGCCATCAGAAAAAAATCAGCACATCATGAGGCACCACAAAGAGGCCGTCATGTAGCAACAGCTGCCGCAGAGGATGACCACCGCTTCAGAGTCGGGAACCGCAGACTTTTCATAATTTTTTTTTTTCTTTATTTCTTGCACTTTGCTGTGCGTTCCTCGGTCATGAAGGGGTTATTCTTTAATTGTGCACTACAGTACGTGACACGTGTAACTGACCAACTCTGAAAATAGAAGGGCAAGGCGGGGAGGAAAGAGGCTGCAGGAGAACCACAAGAACCAGCACTCTGCAGCCCGCCCACCTCTGCTTAGACCTGGATATAGGACTGATCGAGGGTTCACAAACGCTCGTTTTCAACTTTGTGCCTGAACGTTGCAATTTCCATGTGCTGCAAAACGAAGCGATTGTGCCCTTCTGGAAACCGCCATGGCGGCGGATACCGTGTGTAATGAGTTTACAGCGCTGCTAACAGGACGAGGTGACGGGGTTCAGTATTGATCCAGTAGCATTTTTATTATTTCCTGATCCTAAAGGTGGAATGCAGCCAGATACAAGGTGCTAGATAAGGCGGCGTTGCCCTCCAGACACAGCTTCTTATCGTTATTACAGTGGAGTGTGGTTTTATTGTACGTATGAGTCTGATGGAGTTTTGTTATTTTAAATATATGTAAATAAGTATATATTATATCTATAAATGGAAGAATATACCAGAAAATTAGCACTTTTATCTCTGATACGTCTGCAATTTAGGGACGGCAGGAGACGGTGGCGCTTCTGGACAACTGCTGCAATGCTGAAAATCCCAAGAAATGCAGGGTGTGTGTATGTACCAGGGGCACCACAGCGATACAGCGGAGGATCCGCACTGGGATCTTCATTAGGGGCTCTGCCCTCTTTGTTTTTATCCCACAGCCAATGTCCTGTCCATTGGGAACAAGATAGTATATGGGGGGGGGAACACCCACTCATCTGGCATCTTTAGATGCCTGCAGGGTCCCCCCGTTAAATGCAGAAGTTTAATTCACAGTATTTAAAAAGTCGATTTTTCTGTGCTGAAAATGTCCATGGCGCGTTCGAGATTTGTTATATCTCAGCCACTCTCCTATTAATATTCTGTATGGCGGGTTTTCCATCACTTGTGGACACACCCTAAATCATTTTACACTCAGCGGATTTGTCATGGATTTTTTTTTTAATTTTAGCAAAGTACCAGCTATGTAGATGAAATTTCATAAATTCTACTGTCCATGATGCCGAGTTTCCGTATGGGAGTTGATCTGTAGAGCAGATATTTTTCCTTCGCACATGCTAGCACGTGGTGCATATTGCTGTGGATTTGCAGCAGCGTGTCAATTTTTCTTCTGCAACATCCACGTGTTGTGCATGGACATTGTGCTGTGGATTGTAGCCTGTATGGATGTTCTGTTGTTTCTTACTGGGGATTTCAAATCTGTAACTAATTTCCTATGTTTTACTGCTGATTTTGCAGCAAAGTGCAGGTAGCAATACAGTGTTAAAGAATTGCTCAGGCCTGGCCGAGCCTTTACCTGCAATGCTGGAGCAGGCACAACGTTTTGGGTTGGCGCATTTCTTTATTTCGTACGTCAAGAGGAGGGGAACATTTTTAGGATCAGATTCTTCCCAGTTGCTTCCGTTTGTATGTATATAGAGCAATGGCCGCTCATGTAGGCCTCAGAGATGAAGTTCTCTTTTGTTGGGGGATGATGACATGGGAGCTGTGTACAAGTATAGAGGCACTGACTGCTTATGGCTGGACCCACAAGCTGACACTTCACTGATACATGCGCTTTCCTCTGTTGTTCAGAGCAGTTTTGCAGTAGTTGTCCTTTAAGCTTCACCAGGACCGGATCTGTTCAACAGCCTCAATTCTATCAGTGGATGGAATCGCCCATAATCCCATGCTGTGGCATACCCCAAACAGTGTGTGTATTTTTCCAATCAGCCTCTGCTGCCCCCCAGTAAGGTGGTCCGCAGATCCTCCAGTTTACAGCGAACATATACGCACCTCTCGAGTGCCGCTGTGTGTTAGCATGCCGCTGACCATAAACCTAGTACGCGAGGGCAGGCATACTGGAGTATTAAGCGTTTTATGTGATTTTTTATATTTGTTTGTGGGACTTCCGTAACTGGTGCAGATTCTTATGACTGGAGGTGAAAAATCCTACTTAAGGGGAACCTGATTGTGCACAGTAACTACAGACAGTGTCAGGTCGGCGCCGTTATACTGAGAACACTGATATGTCAGCAGGATTGTGCATAGTAACTACAGTGTCAAGTCAACGCCGTTATACTGATTACAATGAATACCCGGTTATGAAATCCGTCTTGTAGTTGTTTAATCTTTATTTTCAGTTTTGAGTTAAATATGCTCGTGCTCCAGTGCGGCGGCCTGTGGTGGGCGGGTTCTTCATGTAGTGCTCTGATTAGGTATTCACCAGTATAGCTAGTGATAGATCACATTCATAATGTGTAAGTAATTATTTTTTTTAATGTTATCCATAAATTCCTAACAAAAAAAATCAGTTTGAAAATGGCGCCGGCCGCACCTGCACAGCAGCAGTTATCAGCGATCCCATAGCTGATACTACACAGGTGTCGGCAGCACAATTCTAGTGGAGATAATTTTTTCCTTTTTCTCTAGTAAGATGGCGCCTGCACAGTAGCATCTATCGATCGCCAATAGCTGCTACTGTGCAGGAGCGGCCGGCGCATTTTTCAACCTGATTTTTCTTTTGGGGAATTTATGGATAACATGAAAGAAGAGGATTACATACACATTATTTATGTGATTATTCTGCAGTACTGGTGCCTGCAGAAGTGGATTTTTTTTTTTTCAAGAGATAGATGAAGACCCCAGCAGCCCTGGAGCACGAGCATATCATTAACTGAAAATAAAGATTACACAACAACCAAAAGACGGATTTCATCACCAAGTAGCAGTGTAATCAGTATAACGGTGCCGACCTGACTGTCTGTAGTTATTGTGCACAATCCTGATGACAGGTTCCCTTTAAGCATGTGGAACAGATTTTCACAAAAGCTTTCTGTAGAACATATGCCCCATGTGAACTGACCCTAAAGATCACAATCCAGGTTGTAACGTGAGGTTCCATAATTCTCGGCAGCACTTGGGGAACCTTCGCTGCATTCTGTAACCAAGCCTCCAATATAGGCATATGTCCTGGGACTGCTCCCAGCAAGTGGCTACTTTTTTTTTTTTTTGCACAATTGTATCAAATGAAAAAAAAATAATTTTGTTTTCTGTATTGACTTATGTGTTTTTGTCGTCAGTTTTTTTTAAAGAACCTGTTCTATTTTTTTTTTCTATTAATGAATTTCAGGTAAAAAGTTCCTCGGAAATGAGCCGGTAACGTGGCTGTATGTGGGTGTAAATGACGTACACGTTGTAAGATAAGATTATTCATGTTCACGTGCGGATATTTGTGTTTCCTCATCATAATGAGCATCAAATAAAGAGCAGATCTTGCATTTTATTTTTTACAATTTCTATAAACAATTACTAACCAGGTGTGATCAGCAAGCAGCTATAAAAGGTTTCTTCTTCTCTGGAAATCTCAATATTCTGCTGGGGCAGCTTCCCAATCCTTCAGCTGTAAAGGGTTGTCCAGGGCTTATTCTAGGAGAGGCCAAAGTCCTGGGCAATCCCTTTAATTTTACGCCTGCATTAGAGTTTTATAAGGTCATATGCTCCAGTTGTACCCAGAGCTGCAATCACAGTTTTGCTAGAAGTTAAGTTGATTATATGCAATGCGTGTCCTGTACTAATAGGCGACCAGTCGACAGATGCACAGCGTGCCCTGTACTGATCGGTGAGGTAATGCAAACTGATAGTAATGAGCAGTCTGTATAATATTAAATGCAGCTCTGGCTGTGACTGGAGTATGACATTAAATACTGTTACTTTTTAGTGCAGAATTTTCCAGTCTGGACACAATTCTCATGGTTTTTATCTATTTTATTCTAGAATAAATTCCACAGCGGCTTTTATTCTTCAGCCTACAAAATGCAAACTATACACCGTACCAGCAAGAAGAGGCGACCGAGGGTTTAGTCACACCATACCATCCAGGTATCAGATGCTTCCACCATCAGCCCCAATAGACCCTGTGATTCTCATCTCTCAGGATCACCCCATGTAATGTCTGGAGTCGTGTAACATTCAGAAACGTGAATGCAAAGTGTGAAAGCTTAATGCTACTCGTAAAGAGATCTTTTGCTTTAAATTGTCTTGTGCCAAGTTACATTATGGCTGAGGAGCTTCCTCACATGCCATGATGCAAACAGTGGTGAATGCAGGTCTGGATATGAGTGGAATACACTCCAGTCACAGGTAGAGCTGCATCAACAATTGGTGGTGGTTTCACACTTAAGGCTATGTGCGCACGTAGCTGAACTCTAGTGGAAGTTACTGCGAGAATTCCAGAATTCCATTCCGTGGGAAAATCGCATTTTAAATTCCCGTGGAAAAACTAGCGATTTGCAAGCGTAATTAGCTTGCAGAATGCTAGCGTTTTCCAAGCGATCTGTAGCATCGCTTGGAGAACTGATTGACAGTGTTTGACGAGTGTGACCAACTTTTTATTATTGAGGCCGCCTATGCAGCATCAGTAGTAAAAGATCGAATGTTAAAAATAATAGAATAAAAAATGGTTTTATATTCCCCTTCCGGCATCCTACGCCGCCTTCCCGGGCCTCAGTGATGCTTCCGTTCACAGTAATGCCTTGCGAGACCTTTGATGACGTTGCGGTCTCGCGAGGAATAGGGACCGCTACATTATCGCGAGACTGCGACGTCATCAAAGGTCTCGCAAGGCATTACTGGGAACGGAAGCATCGCTGAGGCCCGGGAAAGCTGCGCGGGACGCCAGAAGGTGAATATAACACCATTTTTTATTCTATTTTTTACAGGGATATGGTACCCAGAGGACAGTCTCCTCTCCTCCGGACCGTGGATACCAAACGCAAATGTTCTGCTTACTTTTCGCATGGTGGGCACAACCACATGCGGGAAGTAAGCGGAACAATGCAATCCTATGAGTGCGTTTTCACGTCGAAAACGCAAATAAAAGCGACATGTGAACGCAGCCTTACTCTCCAATAACGTGGATGGGACTGGACCAGATCAGTAAAGCAGAGATAACCCACAATGTCTGTATATTGACCCCAGGAGATTTTTTTTTTTTTTAATTTTTCCATTTTTATATCTGAATGTTTTTTCCCCCGCTATAAAAATAACAAAACTAGAAAACTGAATAACCACATCCGACAGGTATTAGCATTTCATGTAAACCGCTGTAATAAGTCTGTCCCCATCATGATATACAAGATGCGAGCAGCCGGTTGGATCTCTGCATGATCCGCACACGGCGGCTTCACACCATAGAATTATAGGCTTTTATAAGGAAATACTATGATACACCCATAACATAAGGCCTAAGTCTGCGCTTCCATGGAGCCTCACACACACAAACACCGCACCCAGCCGTCAGATCCACAACATTAAAGGGGGTTTTACACATAGCAATATCGCTATAATGTCACCGATTTGGTGACGTTATAGCAATATCGCTATGTGTGATACTTACCTCCGACTGGCTCCCCCGCTGTCCATTGCTGATCGCGCACTTCCTGCTGGCGCCGACGAGCGACGCGCGGACGTCATGATCGTCGCTTCTGAAAGGTAAGTACCTTCCGCTGTATCACTGCTGCATCGCTGTGAGATCTGCCTGTGTGGCAGCTCACTAGCGATCATTTAGCGATGCACCAGCAATCCTGACCGCGTCATATCGTGGTCGGGATCGCTGGTGCATCGCTAAATGTAAAAGGGCCTTTACTCCGGATGGGAGGGAGCAGTTCTACCCAGATAAGGGGTGCTGTATGCTGGGTCCTGTAAGGACTGGATCTATGGATACAGTTCAGGCCCTGGGCCACTACATCCATGAGTCCTTCAGATAGCACCCCACATACAGCGACATGTATCTCAGCTTCCAGGTATTCCAGAAGGCTGTAGTTTAGGAGTCAGTGTGCTAATCTTTATCCAGTTCTGATAATTTATATACATCCAATCTTATAGACACTGTGGTAAATGTAACAGCAGAGTAATATACGCTCCTCGCTATCAGCGCACACAAGGACGTCTAAGACTCTGCCCGAGCCCAGGGCAATTTCCCCCTATACGGCCATACGATGCTTGCTGTCAGTAAATGTGTGTGTGAGGGCCGAGCCTCATGTCTGAACTACTGATAGATTGGATGTCTTGCGTTTCGGATCACACACAGGCGACCTGGCAGCAGCCCCGTACTGGCAGCTGCGGCTCATTCATTCCTGAAAGGGAGAAGTAATAATATAAGTGTTAGGCACTAATACCACGTGGCCCTATAGTCAGTGCCGGCGCAACGGTCACCGCTTACATATTTGGACGTTTGTCGCCGCTCTATGACGATGGTCTGTGATCCCATTGATGGAGATGTGTCCTTATAGTCGGAGAGCAGCCGGAGAATGGGGTAATGATTACTGTAACTGAAACAAAGGGATGAGGACAGGTTACTTATAAAAGCTCAATATACAGTAGAAGGTACCATTAGCTTGTTGTGACAGCAACATTTTTAGTGTCGTGCCAATTCAAACCCCTTAAACCCACAGTGCCAGTGGTTTGACATAGCGCCACCGTCTTTGTACTCCCATTAACTAGTGATCATTTGATCGAACTTTAACCCCTTCACGACCTTTGATGCCACATAGGAGTCATGAAAAGTCGTGCCAAAACGACCCATGACGCCTATGTGGCGTCATGACTTTAAAGCCCCCCTGCGGGTCGGGTGACCTAGGTCACCCGACCCGCAGATACAGGGGGCTTTGTTCTTCACCACATGGCTACGATCGCTCCGATTGGCTGTTTCACTTTTAACAGCCAATCAGAACGATAGTAATATTTCATCAATGAAAATTGATGAAATATTACAATCCAGCCATGGCCGATGCTGCAGTAGCATCGGACATGGCTGGAGACCGTGATCCGACATCTCCCCCCCCCCCCATCGACTCACAGGGCCGATCGGCCCCCGATACCGACTGACGGTGGCAAGGTGCCGCCACCGTCCTCATCAGCTCCCCTCCCCCTCCGACCCCCCCTCACCCCCCCCCCCCCCCCTCCGCCTCCCGGTGTCCCGCTTCATGGGCGCCGCCATCTTGGAAAATGGCGGGTGCATGCGCAGTGCGCCCGCCGGCTGCGATTTCCCTTCATTCATTTTGATCACTTTGATAAACTCTCACAGTGATCAAAATAGAATCAAAAGTAAATAAACCCCCCGTTTATCACCCCCATAGCCAGGATCAACTAATAAAATAAAGAAATTATTTTTATTTTTCCATTAGGGTTGGAAAGAGGGTTAGGGTTGGAATTAGGGTTGGGGTTATGGGATGTGTTGGGGTTAGGGCTGTGGTTAGGGGTGTGTTGGGGTTAGTGTTGAAGTTGGAATTGAGGGGTTTCCACTGTTTAGGCACATCAGGGGGTCTCCAAACGCGACATGGTGCAACCATTGATACCAGCCAATTTTGCGTTCAAAAAGTCAAACGGTGCTCCCTCCTTTCCAAGCCCCGACGTGTGCCCAAACAGTGGTTTACCCCCAACATATGGGGTATCAGCGTACTCAGGAAAAATTGCACAACAGCTTTGGTGGTCTAATTTCTCCTGTTACCCTTGGGAAAATAAAAAATTGGGGGCTAAAAAATTATTTTTTGGAAAAAAAATGATTTTATTTTCATGTCTGTGTGTTATAAATGTCTGTGAAGCACTTGGGGGTTCAAAGTGCTCACCAGACATCTAGATAAGTTCCTTGGAAGGTCTAGTTTCCAAAATGGGGTCACTTGTGGGGGGTTTCTACTGTTTAGGCACATCAGGGGCTCTGCAAACGTAACGACGACCGCAGACCTTTCCATCAAAGTCTGCATTTCAAAACGTCACTACTTCCATTCTCAGCCCTTACGTGCGCCCAAACAATGGTTCCCCCCCACATATGGGGTACCAGCGTACTCAGGACAAACTGGACAACAACTTTTGGGGTCCAATTTGTGGGGGGGGGGGGGGGGGGGGTTCCACAGTTTAGACCATTCCATCAAAGACAGCATTTCATAATGTCACTAATTACGTTCCGAGCCACGACATGCGCCCAAACAGTGGTCCCCACCCACATATGGGGTATCAGCGTACTCAGGACAAACTGGACAACAACTTTTGGGGTCCAATTTATCCTGTTACCCTTGTGAGAAAAAAATTGTGAGAGCTAAAAATCTTTTTTTCTTGAGGAAAAAAAATGATTTTTTGTTTTCACGGCTCTGCGTTATAAACTTCTGTGAAGCACTTGGGGGTTCAAGGTGCTCACCACACATCTAGATAAGTTCCTTGGGGGGGGTGGTCTAGTTTCCAAAATGGGGTCATTTGTGGGGAGTTTCCACAGTTTAGGTACATCAGGGGCTCTGCAAATGTAACATGATGCCCGCAGACCATTCCATCAAAGTCTGCATTCCAAATTGTCACTACTTCTCTTCCGAGCCCCGACGTGTGCCCAAACAGTGGTCCCCCCCCACATATGGGGTACCAGCGTACTCAGGACAAACTGGACAACAACTTTTGGGGTCCAGTTTCTCCTGGTACCCTTGTGAAAATAAAAAATTGCGCACTAAAAAATAACTTTTTGAGGAAAAAATTTTTTTTATTTTCACGGCACTGCGTTATAAACTTTTGTGAAGCACTTGGGGGTTCAAAGTGCTCACTATGCATCTAGATAAGTTCCTTAGGGGGTCTAGTTTCCAAAAAGGGGTTATATGTGGGGGAGCTCCAATGTTTAGGCACACAGGGGCTCTCCAAACACGACATGGTGTCTGCTAACGATTAGAGGTCATTTTCATTTCAAAAAGTCAAATGGTTCTAATTCCCTTCTGAGCCCTGACGTGCACCCAAACAGCGGTTCCCCCCCACATATGGGGTACCGGTGTACTCAGAACACATTGCACAACAACTTTTGTGGTCCAATTTCTCCTGTTACCCTTGTGAAAATGAAAAATAGCGTGCTAAAAAATCATTTTTGAGAAAAAAAAATATTTTTTCTTTTCACTGCTCTGCGTTATAAACTTCTGTGAAGCACCTGGGGGTTCAAAGTGCTCACTACACATCTAGATAAGTTCCATAAGGGGTCTAGTTTCCAAAATGTTGTCACTTGTGGGGGAGCTCCAATGTTTAGGTACACAGGGGCTCTCCAAACGCGACATGGTGTCCGATAACGATTGGAGCTAATTTTCCATTCAAAAAGTCAAATAGCGCTCCTTTACTTACGGACCCTGCCGTGCGCCCAAACAGTAGTTTATGACCACTTATGAGGTATCTGTGCACTCAGGAGAAATTGCCCAACAAATTTTAGGATCCATTTTATCCTGTTGCCCATGTGAAAATGAAAAAACTGAGGCTAAAAGAAAATTTTTGTGAAAAAAAAAGTACTTTTTTTTTACTGATCAATTTGTGAAGCACCTGGGGGGTTCAAAGTGATCACTATGCATATAGATAAGTTCCTTGGGGGGTCTAGTTTCCAAAATGGGGTCACTTGTGGGGGAGCTCCAAAGTTTAGGCACACAGGGTCTCTCCAAACGCGACATGGCAACCGCTAAATATTCCAGCATGTTTTCCCATTCAAAAAGTCATATGGCGCTCCTTCCCTTCTGAGCTCTGCCATGCACCCAAACAGTGGTTTATGACCACATATGAGGTATCGGTGTACTCAGGAGAAATTGCCCAACAAATTTTAGGATCCATTTTATCCTGCTGCCCATGTGAAAATGAAAAAATTGATACTAAAAGAAAATTTTTGTTGTAAAAATTAAAATGTCCATTTTTTCTTTCCACGTTGCTTTATTTAGTTCCTGCAAAACACCTGAAGGGTTAATAATCTTCTTGAATGTAGTTTTGAGTAGCTTGATGGGTGCAGTTTTTAGAATGGTGTCACTTTTGAGTATTTTCTGCCATATAGACCCCTCAAAGTGACTTCAAATGTGAGGTGGTCCCTAAAAAAATGGTTTTGTAAATTTTGTTGTAAAAATGAGAAATCGCTGGTCAACTTTTAACCCTTATAACTTCCTGACAAAAAGACAAAAAAAAAAAAAAAAAAAATTGTTTCCAAAATTGTGCTGATGTAAAGTAGACATGTGGGAAATGTTATTTAGTAACCACTTTGTGTCACATAGCTCTCTGGTTTAACAGAATAAAAACTCAAAATTTGAAAATTGCGAAATTTTCTAAATTTTTACCAAATTTCTGATTTTTTCACAAATAAACGCAAAAATTAACAGCCTAAATTTACCACTAACATGAAGCCCAATATGTCACGAAAAAACAATCTCAATCGCTAGGATCCGTTGAAGTGTTCCTGAGTTATTACCTCATAAAGGGACATTGGTCAGAATTGCAAAAAATGGCCAAGTCATTAAGATCAAAATAGGCTGGGTCATGAAGGGGTTAAGTAAAAAATATATACATTCATACACACACACACCCTTCTTGAAAGTCTTGATGTATGACTATTTAAAATCAACCCTTACAGTTATATGCAAATTGCCTCTTCAGAAAGAAAGAGGACTTTTACTCTACAGCGCCACCTATTGGTAGTAGCGATCCTACAAGTCACAATCAACCCTTTAACGAGTCTTGTAGTATGACTTAGGATACAAGCCAAATCCTAAGTCATACTACAAGACTCGTTAAAGGGTTGATTGTGACTTGTAGGATCGCTACTACCAATAGGTGGCGCTGTAGAGTAAAAGTCCTCTCTTTCTTTCTTAAGAGGCAATTTGCATATTTTCCCAGAGGAGCATTGCACGGCGAATAAGTCTCCTTACCTTGACAAGCCACAGCTGGCATGTCACTCTCCGCAAGGAGAAACCTTACTTCTTAGACCCTTACAGTTAGTGAGAAATAAAACGCGATAGTTTCTGGTTTTCGCTTGGTGCGACTCCCCCCAATAAATAACGATAGGTGCGACTCCCCCCATAAATAACGATAATGTCGGGAGAACTGAATCGTGGCACCAATAAACACATCAGCTCAGCCGGCTCCACACAGCAGCGCACCCCAAGATGGTCCCACAGCGCATACCCCCCTCCTCCCAATCCCGCAGCTCTCAGCCACGTGTCTGCCTGCAGCTCACAGGTGTGCAGCAGCTTGTCTGACTGCACTTGGTTTTATCATGTTCATGGTTTGGGCTCCTCAAGCTTCATGGCCCCTGCCCGCCCTGTCCTCCACTCACTTTCTGGTGATGACCTCCTGGCTGACGCTTTTAGAGTCTCTCAGCTGGCGCAGCCTGAAAAGCTCCTGAGGAGAAAGTAAGATACAAATCAATCTCTGGACAACAAACTCCAGACTGCGGCGATGAAAATCTGGGTGGCCATCAGCGGTCTTGCACCACTGTGATCCTTTGTCCGAGGGGGCACTTCCAACCTTCCACCTCTATGGGATGAGACCCAAGCCCTGACCCCTGTATACCAGCAGGAGCCAACTCTCCCCCCCCATAGTATTAGCTTCTTTCTAGGATTTACCTCTTGCTGCCTCCTGATTTGAGAGTCTCTCTCCTCCAGGGACGATGTCAGCTCCTGCAGCCTCATCTGTAAATCGCTGCTGCTTCCTTCCCGAGAAATCACTTCATGCTGGAACTTAGAGATCTGGGACTGGAATACACAATTCATCCACACGTCACCTGCACATCCCACACCCAAAACAATCACATCAACCTGTCGGTGAACTCTGATTAGAACTGAAAATATTTTACATTTCTTTGGAATCTGAAGCAGTCATTGGGTGGTGCTATGCTAATTGGATGCCATTTGGTGGCGCTGTACTAATTGGATGCCATTGGGTGGCGCTGTACTAATTGGTTGCCATTGGGTGGTGCTGTTCCATAAAAGATCAAATCAGCTGCTTCTGTCCTATTTGTCATGACATGCAGCCACTAGGTGGCCCTGTTCTATGAAGGATAGATAAGCTGCTTACAGCCTGGGTTTACTAACACACAATTAAATGAAGGCATCGTGTTGTAGATAACCAGATAGGCCAGAGGTCCTCAAACTACTTCACTGCAGATCAATGCCGGCGGGCCCTGTAAACACGGGCAGCACAAAGTGCTGAGGAAAGGCGTTGCGCAGCCCTCCGTATGCAGCGAGCACACACAGACGACGTGATTGTTGTCACGCCGCCTGTGCCGGAAGAAGACGGAGACGAGTGGGCGCCTCTTCAGAGCAGCAGGGGACATAGGTGAGTACTGTTTTTTTTTTTTTTAGTGCTGCCTATTGGGGGCTTTTACCTACCTATTGGGGACCTGTGCTGGCTATTGGGGACCTGTGTTGCCTATTGATGGCATTTACCTGCCTATTGGGGACCTGTGCTGCCTATTGAGGACATTTACCTGCCTATTGGGGACCTGTGCTGCTATTGAGGGCATTTACCTGCCTATTGAGGACCTGTGCTGCCTATTGGGGACTCTCGCACCACACCAGTCTGAGCCTGAGGTTAAAGCAGAGTTCCCCCAATATGGGCACTGGTGAGGCTGCAATCTGTATGTCTCTGAGAGCAATTTTATTGGTGGTATATTGTTTTTGTAGCGCTGTGTGTATATCACTGGCGTATGGGGCGTGGTGGGCAGAGGGGACCCGCATCTCTCACCAGGCTCCTACTGGCAGGTAAACTGGGCCCTCAGCGGCGCTGTGGCAGCTGAACGCTATTGACATGCGGGCCCGTCAACAGTTAACTGCCAGCCAATCGGAGGCTGGCAGCTGACTGTCAGTTGCCGGCGAGTGCGCGCTTCAGCTGCGTGGAGGGACGGAGCGAGGCCAGGTAAGAAGAACTTTTTTTTTTTTTTTATTAAATTGAAAGCGGCGATCTGGGGGGCCCAGGGCAGAAGGCGAGACATGATGGGGACAGAATGTGAGATATGGGGGCAGAATGGACACAGGGGCAGAATGTGAGACACATGGTGCTGGGGCAGGATGGATACGATGGAGACAGATGGGGAGATAATATGGGGCAGAATGGATACTCATGAGGGCGGGATGGGAGAACATATAGCTGAAGCCAGGAGTGAGACACACGGGGGCCAGGATGGGGGATATTATTACCATAGGGGCTAATTAAGGGATACTATTACTGTAGTGATGTATTTATTTTGTTTTTTTGAGTATACAGTTTTAAATGGCAGCATGGTGGCTCAGTGGTTAGCACTGCAGCCTTGAAGCGCTGGAGTCCTAGGTTCGAATCCCACCAAGGACAACATCTGCAAGGAGTTTGTATCTTCTCCCTGTGTTTGCCTGGGTTTCCTCCCACATTCCAAAGACATACTGATAGGGAATTTAGATTGTGAGCCCCATCAGGGACAGCGATACTGTGTGCAAAAACTGTAAAGCGCTGCAGAATATAATAGCGCTATATAAAGAAATGGGGGAAGAGTAATACTATGTTGCCTTTTTTTTCTTTATGTGATGTAATGTACTGTAGAAGTTGGGAAAAAAATAAGTCATGTGTTCTGCAAGCGGAGCTCTTTAACTTATTTCCTGCAGAGAAGAGCCCTGGCGGGAAGACGTGATAGCGATCTGTGCTGGATGAAAGGTGAAAAGCAAGGATGAAGGACTTAACCTAGAGACATCACTGGTGAGTTAGTGTATTACCTATACACTGACACATCACTGGTGAGTTAGTGTGTTAAATATACACTGTATACTATATACAGAGGTCCTGTGTATAATGTCACCAGTGATCACTGTATTACCTGTACATTATATACAGAGCTCCTGTGTATGTCATTGATCACTGTATTACCTGTACACAGACACTGCATACTAAGTACAGATCTCCTGTGTATAATGCCACTTAGGGTGATAGTATTGTGGTTTTTTTTATTACTGATCAGTTTTGTAGTATTCAGTCACAATGTCGTGGTAATATGTGGTCTGGACATGGTGTTGTGGTATTTGTCCGTTGTATGTGCTATTATTTGGTCACTTTGTGGTGGTAATATGTGGTCTGGTCATGGTGCAGTGGTATTCCTTGTATGTGATATTATTTGGTCACTATGGTAGTAATATGTGGTCTGGTCATGGTGTGGCAGTATTTGTTCCTTGTATGTAGTATTATAGGTCTCTAGGTGGTGGTAATATGTGGTATGGACATGGTGCGGTGGTATTCCTCGTATGTGATATTATTCGGTCACTATGGTAGTAATATGTGGTCTGGTCATGGTGTGGCAGTATTTGTTCCTTGTATGTAGTATTATAGGTCTGTATGTGGTGGTAATATGTGGTCTGGTCATGGTGCAGTGGTATTCCTTGCAGGGCTGTGGAGTCGGAGTCGTGGAGTCGGAGTTAGTTTTGGTTGAAGTCGGAGTCGGTAGAAATGTACCGACTCCAGCTTTAAAAAAAATGTATTAATATTTCATAATTGAACTTTCATATGAATTTTATAAATGTTACTCAAATATATATGTTCTATCAAACTATGAACAACAGTGATAAGCAGTTCTGCTGGAGATAGACATTTCTTACTTCTTGTGTGTCACTGTTCTCCACTGCCCTTATCTAATCTTATACTTGGTTAACCTCATGCTGCCCCAACCCCCCTACTTACAATGTAGGAAACTGAAAGTGAAAATGTGTTGCAAATTCTTAGTAGTAAAGCTCCTCCTCTAGACTAGATCATATTAGGTGTGCGTCTTCCAAGCATCTCACAGCTGCCTGCTACTCAGAAGAGGAAGACTGTAAGAAGTATTATCCTTTCAACAAACTTTGCATCAGTTAACTGTGAGTACATGAGGAATAATAACAGTATTACTGACCACTATATCAGTTGTACGACCTGGCAATAATTTTGTACAATTGTTTTTAGGAAAAACAATTGTCATTTGGATTGTGAATGCAGAATTAAAAACCTGAGAATGTCAAAGAAGCATCACATTAAATCAGCTGTATTTGAACATTTCACCATCACTCAAGATAGAAAACATTATGTCTGTCAGTGTATGACAAATGATCCAGACGAAAACAAATGCTGTGAAGCCAAGATGAGTGCATATTCAGGCAAAAATAAAAATGCTCCTACTAGAGCTTCTAATCTAAAGAGACATTTACAGCGCTTTCATCCAGAAGTACTGAAAGCAGTGGATGAGAGACTGCATCCAAACCAATGAACCAGTGCCCAGCTCTTCCAGCCAAACAAAGGAGCAGAGAACTTTGCAGCCATCAGTTGCAAGATATTTTGTCAGTGACAAAGTTACTGTGACAATGACAGTAGATACATTTAAAAAGCAGATCATACAGCTTGTCGTAAAGGATAGTGTGCCTATTTCATTATTTTCACGACCAGCTTTTGTGTGTCTGAATGGGGAAATGGCCTGCAAGCTTGGTGTTTCTCTGGAGAGAGAGAGTATTAGAAAATTAGTAATCGAAGAAGCTTTTAAACAAAAGGAAGAACTTAAAAAACTCTCAAGGGACGCTTTCTGTTTCTTAAAATGGATGCCTGCACACGTCACAGAGTGAACTATTTTGCCATCAATGTCCGATTTGTTTGTGACAAAAATGAAATAGTTACCAAGACATTGGCAGTAAAAGACACCAAAGCTCATCACACCAGTGAGTTTCTCCAGGTCTTGGTGGAAAAGGTTCTGCAAGACTATGAACTTAAAAAAGAGCAGGTTCTTTCTGTCGTAACTGACAATGCTTCAAATATGATAAGTACTATTAAGCTAATGAATGAGAGTAATGATGGTGACCAGCAGCTAGAAGAACATTCTGGGTCCACAGACACAGAAATGTTTGAAATAGAGGAACACAGTATTGTAACTGAGGAGCAAACTGAAGTTGCTTCAGATGAACAGCAACATGATAGTTTAGATGATCTTGTTGAAACTGTGTCAATATGTTCTTTCATTCATCACATGCGCTGTGTTGTGCATACGCTACAGCTGGCTATAAGAGACAGTCTGCAAGAAGGACATGCTGCTGCACTGATTGGCAAGGTGAGAAAATTGGCTACTGTTGCCAGAACCCCTAAAGTTGACTCAATTTTGAAGAGACATGCTGGAAAAGGGGCAATTATTGATCAAGCCACACGATGGGGCAGTACTTACTTAATGATTCAGCGCTTGGTTGAACTGAAAACCTTTCTTGTAGACATGGCTAACCCTCAACTGACGCTAAATGAAAGTCAGTGGAATCAGGTGACTGAGCTGGAAAAATTGCTAGAGCACCCATTTACAGTGACTAAAAAATTACAAGCAGAGGACTTAACTCCAGGTATTTTCTTAAAGGAGTGGAAGAACCTGATGTTTCGCCTGTCTCAAAGAGGAGGGTTAATTGCAAGTGGCATTGCTACATCAATGAAACGGAGAGAGGAGCTACTATTATAAAATAACATTCTTTTGGCAGCTGTTTATGTAGACCCAATGCATCGGATTCTTCTAGATGATCAACAGCTAAGTAAAGGAAAAGAAGCTCTGTTTGAAATAGCAGTAAGGATGAAAGGGTTGCAGAACAGTCAGGAGGAACAAGAAGAATTTGGTCGTCCTGCCACATCTTCACCCTCATCATCAACTGATGAAGAATTTAATTTCGAAAAATATTTGGATCACAAGGACCGTGCAAAGCGTTCCCGCATAGAAGAGTCATCCCCATCAAGGAACACAGCCAGTACATTTCAGCAGAATTTTTCATGTGCACTAAAAGAAATTGAGAAATTTGACCGTTCATCAAAAATAACAGTGCAACAAGCGATTCCTCTGTATCCTGACATTGTCAGAGATGTTGCCCGAGTGGTTACTGCTTTGCCACCAACACAAGTTAGTGTAGAGAGGTTGTTCTCTGCTCTCAAAATAATTAGCTCAGATTTGAGGGCATCCATGAAGGAGGATCTGACAGAGGCAATACTTTTTCTGAGGACAAATTTATAGATTTCTTCTTATTAACTGCATAAAAGTGTTTATTGCATATTTACTTACAGTTTAGAAACCACCATGGTTACTTACCGGTAGCCGGTTTTTCCGGAACCCATGACAGCACCACCTGAGAGAGGGATCCGCCCCGCCAGGACAGGAACCTACTGAGACATAAGGGGCGGCACCTCTCCCCCGCTTCAGTTGGGTTACAGAGCATTGAGAGGACTTCCCGGTTAGTTACATGTTTAATCCAACACCACAACACTCAAAACACCCTACTAATTGTGCACACCATACAGTGAAAAAGGGGGGGAATGTACGGGTGCTGTCATGGGTTCCGGAAAAACCGGCTACCGGTAAGTAACCATGGTGGTTTTCCCTTCACCCATGACAGCACCACCTGAGAGATTTTTGGAGACTTCGAAACACCTTAGGGAGGGACCACCGCTTGCAGCACCCTTCTACCAAAGGTTAAGTCAGCAGAGGAGGATAGATTTAATCTATAGTGCTTAAAGAAGGTTGAAGGTGAGGCCCAGGTAGCGGCCTTACAAATTTGTTCGATTGATACCTCTGCCTTTTCAGCCCAGGAGGTCGCCACGGCTCTGGTGGAATGAGCCTTGATGCCGTCAGGAATCGGGATACCACTAGCTGAATAGGCTACACTAATGGCTTCCCTGATCCATCTAGCAATAGTCCCTTTTGAAACCCCATAGCCTTTCCTGGCACCCTGAAAAGCTACGAATAGGGACTGTGACCTCCTCCACTGGCTAGTGGCAGATATATATTCTACAAGAGCTCTTTTAACATCCAGACTATGGAATTTTTCCTCCCCCAGATTTTTTGGATTTTCGCAAAAGGATGGAAGAACAATTTCCTGACCCCGATGGAAATCTGACACTACCTTGGGCAGATAACTGGGGTCTGTTCTTAACACTACCCTATCCTGAAAGACTTGCGTATAAGGAGGATTTACTGAGAGAGCCTGTAAGTCGCTTATCCTGCGGGCTGATGTGAGGGCTACTAACAGGATCGTTTTTAGGGTCAAAAACTTTAGGGGTAGCTGATGTAATGGCTCATACGGTTCTTTTGTAAGGGCTTCTAACACCAGGTTTAAATCCCAGGGGGCTATTCTAGGTATTGGAATAGGCCTAGCTCTATGGCAGGATTTAATAAATCTGGCTATCCACCTATCTGATGCCAGTTTGCAATTGTAGAGCGCCCCTAGTGCCGACACCTGAACCTTAAGTGTGTTTACTGCTAACCCCATCTGCAACCCAGATTGTAAGAACTCTAGGATGTCACTAATCGGGGGTTCTTTCCCTAACGGCTTACCCAAGAACTGTAGGAACTTATCCCATGTTCTGCCGTAGATGTTAGTAGTCACCGGTTTCCTGCTTTTTAGCAGAGTGGCCACCAGCCCAGGGGAGAACCCCCTATCTATTAAAAGCGACCTTTCAAATTCCACGCCGTCAGATGGAATCCTTTGACCTGAGCGTGCAATATTGGACCCTGAACTAGTAGGTCCGGGATTTCTGGCAGAACCCAAGGATCGGAGAGGGACATCTTCCGTAGCAGAGCGAACCAGGGCCTTTTTGGCCAAAATGGAGCTATTAGAATCACCCTGGCTTGATCGTTTCTGATTTTTCTTACCACAGTCGGGATCAGAGCTACTGGGGGGAACGCGTAAGCCAGTCTGAAGTTCTACTGGATGTGCAATGAGTCCACTGCCCATGGGTTTTCTCTTGGGTTTAGAGAGCAGAACCTTTCTGTTTGCCTGTTGTGCTTGTTTGCAAAGAGGTCTATCACCGGTTACCCCCAAAGCTGAATTAACTTTTGAAAAATGGATCGGTTTAGCGCCCATTCTCCTTGCCTCAGGGTATTGCGACTCAGGAAATCTGCCTCTATGTTTTCTGCCCCTTTTATGTGTAGGGCTGTCACGGAGTGTAGGTGATCCTCTGCACTGCTCAGAATGTCTGTTGCTGCTTCCATTAAGGAGTGTGATCTTGTCCCTCCTTGGTGGTTGATGTATGCCACTGCTACCTTGTTGTCTGACATGATGCGTACATCTCGACCCTGGAGTAGCGGAATGAAGTGGTTTAGGGCCTTGCCCACTGCCCACAGTTCTCTCAGGTTGGAGGATGCCTTCCTTTCTTGAGGTGTCCAGGAACCTTGACCTATGAGGCCCCTTAGGTGTGCCCCCCACCCCGAGGAGCTTGCATCTGTTAAAATTATATCTGTCGCCTGTCTGTCCCATGGTATTCCTAAGGTCAGATTTGTCTCGTTCAACCACCAGTTGAGAGAGTCTCTGGTTTTTAAGGAAAGCTCCAGCTTTCCTTCCAAACGCCCTCTTAGCGATCTTTGTGCTCTTAGTATCTCCCCTGGAGTTGCCGGGTGTGAAACTGAGCCCACCTGACCGCCGGAATACAGGATGTTAGGGTACCTAGCAGGGACATTGCTTTTCTTAATGTCATACATGGTTGGTTTCGGCCCGCCAAGGCCAGATTTTGCACCTTCTCTATCTTGGACTCTGGGAGCAGACACTCTTGCCTTTCTGAGTCCAGTATAAATCCCAGGAAGGTCTGTTTCTTTAGGGGTTGTAATTTTGATTTTTTGAAATTGACTATCCACCCTAACTCTTGCAAGGTGTTGATCACCTGAGTCAGCTGTGCTGTACAGTGGTCCTCTGAACTGCCCACTATAAGAAAATCGTCCAGGTATGGTATTATGACCGTATCGTGAATCTGGAGAAAGGCTGTCACTTCCGCTATGACCTTGGTGAAGACCCTCGGGGCTATGGATATGCCAAACGGAAGAGCCCTGAACTGAAAGTGCCTTAGTGTGCCCTGAATATAAAGCGCTACCCTCAGGTATTTCTGGTAATCTGGATGGATAGGGATGTGGTAATACGCATCCTTTAAATCGACTACGGCCATGAAGCAATCTTGATGTAGCAGCTTCACTGCCGTAGTTACTGATTCCATCTTGAAGGTCGGGTTCTTTATCCATAGATTGAGGCGTCTGAGATTTATGATTGTCCTGAACGACTGATCCGGTTTTTTTATTAGGAAAAGGGGTGAATAAAACCCCTTTCCTTCCTGTAAGCGTGGCACCTCGGACAGTACCCGCTTGTCTATCAGGCTCAGGATTTCTGTTTCTAAGGCCAGTTGTTCTTCGGTCATCTTCCTGATAGGTGTGATGACGACCACGGATTTTGGCTGACGAATAAAGGGGATTTTCAGGCCTTCTTTTAGGATGCTCAGAATCCAGGTGTTGGAGGAGATCTTTTCCCAGGCCTGGAAAAAGAGTGCCAATCTCGCTCCTACTGGAATACTGGCGTCACTGTGGTGACTTTTTGGAGGTGGAGGTGCCTCCACCAAACATAAACCCTGATTCTTTTTTCTTTTTATCCTCCCATCTTCTTCTGTCAGCGGGAGGACGCCCCCTATTGAATCTCCCCCTCCGAAAGGGCTGTCTCCTCTGATCCATAGGAAATCTGGGGAAGCCTTTTTTCTTATCGCCTGCTTTCTCCAGAATATCGTCCAAGTTCTTGCCGAACAGGAATCGGCCATCGCAGGGGAGAGAGCACAATTTGGCCTTGGACTGAAGGTCACCCGGACAGCCCTTAAGCCATAACGCGCGTCTAGCAGCATTTGATAGTGACGCTGCTCTGGCTGTCAATCGCATAGAGTCCGCCGAGGTATCTGCCAGAAAAGCCGCTGCCCCGTGCAAGAGATACATGTCTGATAAGATCTTCTCTCTTGGGACCCTTGACGCCAGCTTCTCTTCTAACTGCTGCAGCCAGATCATGAGGGAGCGTGCCGTGCAGGTGCCCGCTATCGCCGGCTTAAGACCTCCTGCTGTCGCTTCCCATGCGTGCCTCAAATATGAGTCCGCTTTTTTGTCTAGCGGGTCTCTAAGAACCCCTGCGTCTTCCAAGGGCAGGGCCGACCTTTTGGAAGACCTGGACACCGCTGCATCTATTTTTGGGACTTTGTCCCATATTTCCGTATCCTTGTATTCAAAGGGGTATCGTCTCTTAGAGGCGGATGGAAGGGCCCCCGATTTTTCAGGCTTTTTCCACTCCTTCTCAATAAGCGCCTGGATTTTCGCGTTTACTGGAAAGGTTCGTTTTTTCCTCTCCTGAAGCCCCACAAACATGACGTCCTCTAGGGTTTTAGCCGCCCTTTCTTCCTGTAGGCCCATTGTGGTTCTAATGGCCTTTAGGAGGGCATCTGTATCTTCTACAGGGAAACATGGCTTTCCCCCTGTGTCACTATCTGAGGAGTCTGAGGAGGATGATTTTTCCGCCTGAGATGATACTGATGCGGAATCTGAGGGGGAACTAGGGAAATCCTTCCTGCTTTTTTTCCCTTTTTTCAATAAGGACTTAATTGAGCCTTCCATTTCTGACCTGAGGGCAGATATTAGATTGGCTGCGAAACTAGGCGCTTCCTCCGCCATAGTCCGCTGAATGCACGAAGCACAGAGATCTTTTTGCCAGTCTCTTGCTAGGGGAGATTTACATATAGCACAATCCCTATTGTTCTTCTTGCTTCCTGCTTTTCTGGGCCTTTCCTACAGGGTGAAGCATACAATAGAAAAACCCCCTATTAATATACTGCTGACATTCACGAAGATCACTCACCACCCGTAATCAAGGGTACCGGATTTGGAGGCTGCGTCGGAGCACCTGACCCGCGCTCTTTGGACCTTGAGGAGTGCCCCGACCTGCGGCTGGGGCGACTGCTGCTTGAATGGCTTCCATGCTTTCTGCCAGAGGGCTGTGAGGGAGGCAGGGACGCTGAACGTTCCTGCTCGGACTCCATCTTGCACCGCCGATCTACAGCTGTCTTTCCTCTTTTAAATTGCATGCCTCCGCCTGGTGAGCGTCTTCCTCCCCTCCCCCCTGCGACCGCCGGCCCAGCGCTTCCGAAAGCCGGCCGGCGTCGCACCCGGCGCCATTACACCGTCGCCCTCTGCTGACGTCAGCCGGCGCACCCAGCATTCCAAGCGCCGCTGACGTCAGCGGCCGGAAGACGCCAGCGTCTCTCCCCTACCACGGGGATCGAGATGCGGCGTGCGCGAGGGGAGGGCGGCGCGGTGGGGGCTTCCCGGAGCCACCGGGATCCCATCCACGCCCGCACGAACCCGGAGCCCCAGGGACCCCGGGGACTGCGCTTCCAGGACCCGACGGCCGGCGCTACAGGTAAGCTACCTGTTCTTCCCGCGCCGGGACGGGCCTGGGTCTTTATCTTTTCTCTTCGCCCATGACAGGCACCGCCACAGTGGGATTCCTTCCAGGACAGGAACCCAACTGAAGCGGGGGAGAGGTGCCGCCCCTTATGTCTCAGTAGGTTCCTGTCCTGGCGGGGCGGATCCCTCTCTCAGGTGGTGCTGTCATGGGTGAAGGGAAAAAGTTTATAAAAGTTATTTGCTATATTCTAGTTGTATTCTAATAAATGTAGTTTTTGCTCTAAGTGGTCTGATTACTTATATGATGGTGAGAAACTGAATAAGCACGATGTTTAATATTTTACAACAGTAAATTTGTTGTTATGAATTGGCCATTTATGAAGGAGCCGGAGTCGGAGCCTGATAAAATCCAGGAGTCGGAGTCGCAACTGTGGCTTACCGACTCCACAGCCCTGATTCCTTGTATGTGATATTATTCGGTCACTATGATAGTAATATGTGGTCTGGTCATGGTGTGGCGGTATTTGTTCCTTGTATGTAGTATCATAGGTCTCTATGTGGTCTGGACATGGTGCGGTGGTATTTGTCCCTTGTATGTAATATTATTGGTCATTTTAAAAATTGAAAAATAAAAAAATATACCTAAAAATTGTATTGCATATTTTACCAAATATTTAATAGGTTAGCGTAGAGTAGAGCTCAGCCAAAAGTGTCAGTGTTGTGATGGCGGCTTAAAAAATCTTTTGGTCAAAACAAAAGCTGCCGGCTATATGTGTGATCTGGTGATGGGAACTGTTAATGTGTGATTGGTGAGAAGTGGAGTTTTTCCAAGAGAGGGCGGTGGGACTGTGGACAGTTTGAGGGGTGAAGGCAGGGCTAGGGTGGAGCCTGGGCGGAGTCTAAAAGGGGCCCCGAAAATTTTGCCAGTATGAAGCCCCAAAATTCCTAGTGGCAGCCCTGTATATTATATATCAGGGTGCCAAGGAAATGCATGGTAAAAATTAAGTCGCAACTTTTTGAAGGTCTTGCCTCCTAATTTTGTTCCTTTTTGGTCATATTTTATTTATTTTTTTTTTTTTTTTTTTTTTTTTAAGATTAGTTATCATTTACTGGTTGCTCAATGGCACATCATATTGCAGTTTTAAATGTTTGTTTAGTATTTATAGTTATGCATATCCCACGTTATGTATGGTATGTTATGCCGTTTACCGATCAGATTAATTGATTTTATATTTTGATAGATTGGGCGTTTTGAACGCGGTGATACCAAATGGGTGTGTATAATTATATATACATACACACACACACATACAATACAGACCAAAAGTTTGGACACACCTCATTCAAAGAATTTTCTTTATTTTCATGACTATGAAAATTGTAGATTCACTCTGAAGGCATCAAAACTATGAATAACACATGTGGAATTATATAATTAACAAAAAGGTGTGAAACAACTGAAAATATGTCTTATATTCTAGGTTCTTCAAAGTAGCCACCTTTTGCTTTGATTACTGCTTTGCACACTCTTGGCATTCTCTTGATGAGCTTCAAGAGGTAGTCACCGGAAATGGTTTTCACTTCACAGGTGTGCCCTGTCAGGTTTTATAAGTGGGATTTCTTGCCTTATAAATGGGGTTGGAACCATCAGTTATGTTGTGCAGAAGTCTGGTGGATACACAGCTGATAGTCCTACTGAATGGACTGTTAGAATTTGTATTATGGCAAGAAAAAAGCAGCTAAGTAAAGAAAAACGAGTGGCCATCATTATTTTAAGAAATAAAGGTCAGTCAGTCTGAAAAATTGGGAAAACTTTGAAAGTGTCCCCAAGTGCAGTGGCAAAAACCATCAAGCGCTACAAAGAAACTGGTTCACATGAGCACCGCCCCAGGAAAGGAAGACCAAGAGTCACCTCTGCTGCGAGGATAAGTTCATCAGAGTCACCAGCCTCAGAAATCGCAGGTTAACAGCAGCTCAGATTAGAGACCAGGTCAATGCCACACAGAGTTCTAGCAGCAGACACATCTCTACAACAACTGTTAAGAGGAGACTTTGTGCAGCAGGCCTTCATGGTAAAATAGCTGCTAGGAAACCACTGCTGAGGACAGGCAACAAGCAGAAGAGACTTGTTTGGGCTAAAGAACACAAGGAGTGGACTCTACATGCCTGGTTCCCACCGTGAAGCATGGAGGAGGAGGTGTGATGGTGTGGGAGTGCTTTGCTGGTGACACTGTTGGGGATTTGTTCAACATTGAAGGCATACTGAACCAGCATGGCTACCACAGCATCTTGCAGCGGCAAGCTATTCCATCCGGTTTGCGTTTAGTTGGACCATCATTTATTTTTCATCAGGACAATGACCCCAAACACACCTCCAGGCTGTGCAAGGGCTATTTGATCAAGAAGGAGAGTGATGGGGTGCTACGCCAGTTGACCTGGCCTCCACAGTCACCAGACCTGAACCCAATCGAGATGGTTTGGGGTGAGCTGGACCGCAGAGTGAAGGCAAAAGGGCCAACAAGTGCTAAGTATCTCTGGGAACTCCTTCAAGACTGTTGGAAGAACATTTCCGGTGACTACTTCTTGAGGCTCATCAAGAGAATGCCAAGAGTGTGCAAAGCAGTAATCAAAGCAAAAGGTGGCTACTTTGAAGAACCTAGAATATAAGACATATTTTCAGTTGGTTCACACTTTTTTGTTAATTATATAATTCCACATGTGTTAATTCATAGTTTTGATGCCTTCAGAGTGAATCTACAATTTTCATAGTCATGAAAATAAAGAAAACTCTTTGAATGAGGTGTGTCCAAACTTTTGGTCTGTACTGTGTGTGTGTGTGTGTATATATTATACACATATACACACACACACACACACACATATACCCTTTTAATGATAATTTGAACTTTTAGGTTTTCTTTTTAATAAAAAAAAATTTACTTTTTTTTTTTTTTTTACTTGGTCAGAGCTCCTTTAACATCAATTACTGCATCAATGCGGGGTGGCATGGAGGCGATCAGCCTGTGGCACTGCTGAGGGGTTATGGAAGCCCAGATGGCTTTGATAGCAGCCTTCAGCTCATCTGCATTGCTGGGTCTGGTGTCTCTCATCTTCCTCTTGGCAATACTCCATAGATTTTCTATGGGGTTAAGGTCAGGCGAGTTTGCTGCCAATCAAGCACAGAGATACTGTTGTATGTAAACCAGGTATTGGTACTTTTGGCAGTGTGGACAGGTGCCAATTCCTGCAGGAGAATGAAATTTCCATCTCCAAAAAACCTTGTCGGCAGAGGGAAGCATGAAGTGCTCTAAAATTTCCTGGTAGACGGCTGCGCTGACTTTATACTTCATAAAACACGGTGGACCTACACCAGCAGATGTCATGGCTCCCCAAACCATCACTGATTGTGGAAACTTCACACTAGACCTCAAGCTGCTTGGATTGTGTGCTCAACATTCCATCTGCTTGGATACAGCACTCTGATCAGCCAGCTTCTTTAGCAATGGCATTTTGAGGCTTACCCTCCTTATGGACATCTGTCAGGTCAGCAGTCTTCCCCATGATTGTGGAGCTGCTGAAACAGACTAAGGGACCTTTATGCTTAGGAAGCCTTTGCAGGTGTTTTTTGTATTCAAATTTCCTGAGATAATGACTTTTGGGTTTTCATTGGCTGTAAGCCATAGTCATCAACAGAAATAAACACGTGAGATAGATCACTCTGTAATGACTCTATATAATAGAGGAGTTTCACTTTTTGTATTGAATAACTGAAATAAATTAACTTTTTGATGATATTCTAATTTTATGAGAAGCACCTGTATATCTACACAGCACTGTGCAAAAGGCAGGTGAGGAGAAAATTCTGTGAAGTAAGAAGCTTTCAGAAAAACAAGTGATAATTATTGTATTTAACAATTAACAAAATGCAAAATGAAGAAAACAAATGTTATTCCAATCAGTAGTTGGTGACCACCCGTCGCCTCAGTCATCGGCATCAGGTGACCGCCCATCGCCTCCATCATCAGTATCTGGTGACTGCCCGTCGCCACCATCATCAGTACCTGGTGGTGATAGAGGCGATGGGCGGTCACCAGATACCAATGGGATTTACATTTCTCTTTTGTTCATTCACTTTGTATCTTGTTGATTAATAAAAATAATCCATTGAAGCTTCTGATTTAGGCTGAGTGCAGACAGACTTTTTAGCCCTGCGGATTTTTCCGCGCAGAATGGAAGAAATCCGCAGGTCAAATGACCTGCGTTTTTCCTGCGGATTTCTTCCATTTTTCCACTGCGGTTTTCCCCTTGCGGATTTGGCGACAGGGGAGATGGAAAACCGCACAAAAGTAGTAACATGCTGCGGATTTTGTACCGCAGAAAAATCTGCAGCGTCTGCACAGAGGTTTTTTTTTCTCATTGATTTTACGGCTACTGTACATCACAATGCGAATATGCAACGTTTCGGTGCGGTAAAATCCGCTGCAAATCTGCATCGTGTGCACACAGCCTTATAAGCTTCTTACTGTGCAGATTTGCTCCACGGCGCCCTCCATCTTGCACAGCGCTGTACGTATATGTATATATTTTCTATGATTCGGACTCACCCTTAATATGCGGATCTCCTTATCCTTCTCGTCTCGGAGGCTGTCGATCATATCCTTGTACTGCCTGGTGATCTCGTCTGTCTTGGTCTGCAGCATGGGGTTGGAGACCGTTTCAGTGACCTGAGGTGAAAAGTGAACCAGTGACTGAATATAATATAAATATAATGGCGGCTCTCTTCTTGGCCAAAATAGCGTGATAAGAGTGGTCAGCGTCCTGAGTGAGAGGATCAGCGAGAGCTCCACACCCATAGAAAGATCGTCTAGGATCCCCCGGTGTGCACCGGCCCAGCCCACCTGTACTCGCAGGTTCTTGTTCTCCTGCTGCAGGGCGTTCCTGGCGTATTCCAGCTCCTTCAAGCGATAATCTTTGTCACTCTCTGCATTGCGCATAGACAGGATGTTTTCCTCCACTCCGCGCAGCTTCATCTGACCATCCTTAATTTCTTGCTGAATACACAAAAAAAGGTCACCAGACAAATAAACCGATGTAGCAGAGCCAAGAATGTTACATGGGACTGCAGGGAGTCTCACTGTGCACAACACAGACGGAAGAAAGTGCAGGTACAGCGCCTCAGAAAATGTACAGAGAAACTGCCGGAAAACTTCACATCCATAGACAGTAATATGGAGAAAAGTATGTGCCCCCCACATCTACCTTCGGGGGCTTCTCTGTCATCCACATCCATAGACATTAATATGGAGACATTATGTGCCCCTTCCCAGGCCGGACGTCATACACCGGCAGAGTGATGAGACTTTCTCCGCACACTGCGCTTGCCACCTCCTTATGTCTCAGATTCGGATGTGTACCTGCTGCTGACGATTCTTTTCCCGTAAAGAAGCCAACATGGTTTCGTATTCCTTGATCTGCTCGTCCTTAAAAGTCAAGTCCCGCTCCAGACTTTTCTTATCAATTTCTAATTTCTTTAGGAGAAAACAAATGAAATCAATCACTTCATTCATGACCGTTGAAAAGAGGCGTGGCTGAGAAGCAGTAACACGGGTCACCAACACTGGGGGCATGGCCAAGAAGCAGCAACACATGGGTCACCAACACTGGGGGGTGTGGCAGAGCAGCAGCAACACACGGGACACCTACACTGGGGGCGTGGCAGAGCAGCAGCAACACATGGGTCACCTACACTGGGGGCGTGGCCGAGCAGCAGCAACACATGGGTCACCTACACTGGGGGCGTGGCTGAGGAGTAGTAACAAAGGTCATCTAGACAAGGAGGCGTGGCTATTAACATTGTAACACATGGATCATCTAGATTGTTTTAATGGCTGATTAATGATGACTACACACAAGGCTTGTTATCTTTGACCACAGTAGGGTACAAGTGTATTAATGAAAGCAAAATCATGGCCAAAAAGCATTACCCTTCTGTTTCCCATTCATTCCAGTGCGTCTTACATTTAAATCATTCTGTAAATGCCCCAGGTCATCCCGCAGACTGCTGAATGTGGATAAGACCAGTCTCATTGACTTATCTGAAGTTTGTCGCATCTGGGGAGGGGAGATAAAAAAAAGAAATCAATATGTACCACCCACATATGGGGAGGTGATAATATACAGCACCCATATAAGGAGATGTGATAACATACAGAGCCCATATAATGAGATGTCATAATATGCAGCGCCCATATAAGCAGATGTGATAATATACAGGGCCCTTATAAGGAGTGTGACAGTGTACAGGGTCCAAATAAGGAGATGTGATAATATACAGCGCCCATATAAGGAGATGTGATAATATATAGCGCCCATATAAGGAGATGTGATCATATATAGCGTCCACATAAGAGGCGGTGATAAATGTCAGCCTCGTCTGACCTGGAGGAGGTAGCGGATTTGCTGCTTGGTGAGTTCTGAGACTCCTTTAGGAATCAGTGATTCAATATCTTCTGACTTTAAAGAAAGAAAAAGCATCATAATAACAGTAAGTATCTATAATGACAATCATACATTGTAATAAGCTCTCAGCTGGGAGATGTTCTCTTCAAGGATAACATTTTAGTTACTGACTATAAACAAGTATGTTACAATTCACTGAAACAAGCAGACAACACGATATAAAGATAATGGGACCTGCAGACTGACAGAAGCCGATCTGTCCCGTTACTTTGTATGAGGCAGTGCAGCAGGGCAACATTTGTAGCAGTTGTCAGGAGCTGCTCATGGACTTACCGAACATTCAGAGTCTGACGGTTTCCTGAGAAAAGAAGAAAAACAGTCGAATTAGAAAATCTCCAGATCGAAAGAAATAACGTGAGTCGGAGCGGACGTTACCTGGCGCCAATCTTCTCCACGTGAGTCATCAAACAGCTGTACAGATCATTGTTCTTCCTGCTCAACTCGGCCAAAAGCTCGCCGAAATAACGGGCGTCCAGCTGCTCTGGGCCCGAACTGCTGCTGCTGCGGCGCTGAAACCACATAAGGAGACAGGAGGAGGAATGGCCTCAGTGCTACAGACCGGGCTGGACCAGAACCAGAGATAATCACAAGGGAGAAATCCACTTCCAAAACCTCACTGTCAGCTGTGTCTGTGCTATGATCTATTTTCAAAGGTTCCTCAATCAACAAATAGAAGAATTGGCCTCGGCAGGCCCATTACCAGCGCAGCGTGTGGCGGGGGTTGACTGGCTCATTAGAATAGTTCAGCCAGTTCTCGTCTCTGCCTGTACATTGTCCATGATAGAGAAGGGGCTACCCTAGATATTTCATTGAGACAAATAGCCAGCCCCCTTCACACACTGCTTTGATGAGCAGTCTGGAGACACTAATAGTGTGAAAAACTATATTAGTAAGGTCTTTAAAATCACATCATAAACACATCTAGCAGTGAGCCTTGTACTGGGCTAGGCTAATTAAAGATGTGGTCCTGCATTTAAAAATAAAAAAAAATATATCTATATCATACACACACACACACTACTGTTCAAAAGTTTAGGGTCACTTAGAAATTTCCTTATTTTTGAAAGAAAAGCAGTTTTTTCCAATGAAGCTAACATTAAATGATTCAGAAATGCACTATATGCATTGTTAATGTGGTAAAAAAAACTTTCATGTGAAACTCGACAGTCTATTCTTGTTCTTAGAAATTAAGGCTATTCCATGTGAGAAATTGCCAATATCCAAGAAGTATCATTTCTCCTTGCGGAGAATGACATGCTAACCATGTCGAGGTGAGGAGACTTAAAGCCGCAATGCTCCTCTGGGAAATATGCTAATTATGCAAATTGTCTCTTCAGAGAGGAAGAGGACTAGAACTCTAGTGCCACCTATTGGAGGTAGCAATCCTAAAAGTCAATGTTGACCCTTTAACGAGCCTAGTTACATGACTTAGGATAAAAGCCAAGCCAGAATCTCCATTTGCAGACACTGTGTTTCGGGGTACTGCCCCTCATCAGTGCAAAGTGGGAGATCTGGTTTGGCCAAACCAGATCTCCCACTTTGCACTGATGAGGGGCAGTACCCCGAAACACAGTGTCTGCAAATGGAGATTCTGGCTTGGCTTTTATCCTAAGTCATGTAACTAGGCTCGTTAAAAGGGTCAACATTGACTTTTAGGATTGCTACCTCCAATAGGTGGCACTAGAGTTCTAGTCCCCTTCCTCTCTGAAGAGACAATTTGCATAATTAGAAATTGCCAAGAAACTGAAAATTTCCTACAACGGTGTGTACTACTCCCTTCAGAGGAGAGCACAAACAGGCTCTAACCAGAGTAGAAAGAGAAGTGGGAGACCCCGCTGCACAACTGAGCGACAAGTATATTAGTTTGTAGTTTGAGAAATCAACACCTCACAGGTCCTCAACTGGCAGCCTTATTAAATAGTACACGCAAAACGCCAGTGTCAATGTCTACAGTGAAGAGACGACGCCGGGATGCTGGACTTCAGGGCAGAGTGGCAAAGAAAAAGCCATATCTGAGACTGGCTAATAAAAAGGAAAAGATTAATATGGGCAAAAGAACACAGACATTGGACAGAAGAAGATTGGAAAAAAGTGTTATGGACAGACGAATCCAAGTTTGAGGTGTTTGGATCACACAGAACATTTGTGAGTCGCAGAACAACTGAAAAGATGCTGGGAGAGTGCCTGATGCCATCTGTCAAGCATGGTGGAGGTAATGTGATGGTCTGGGGTTGCTTTGGTGCTGGTAAAGTGGGAGATTTGTACAAGGTAAAATAGATTTTGAATAATTAAGGCTATCACTCCATTTTGCAATGCCATACCCTGTGGACAGCGCTTGATTGGTGTCAATCCTACAACAGGACAATGACCCAAAGCACACCTCCAAATTATACAAGAACTATTTAGGGAGGAAGCAGGCAGCTGGTATTCTATCTGTAATCGAGTGGCCAGCGCAGTCACCAGATCTCAACCCCATTGAGCTAGAGTTGAGCGAAACAGGTCGGTCAGATTCAAAAGTCGCCGACTTTCGCCAAAGTCGGGTTTCATGAAACAAAACCCGACCACAGTGTGAAGTCAGCCATGCGGTCGGCGACCCAAGCGCCAAAGTCGGGTTTTGCCGAATGCTTGCACGTGACTTTTTTCAGCCAATGAGAGAAGCATAGCGTAGCTGGAGTGGGAGAGAGAGAGAGATTTCGCCGCCTCTAGGGTTAAAATTCATGCCAGGTGTGTTTACAGTCCTCCACTCACTGCCGACTTTTCTCCCCATTGACTTGCATTGGGTTTCATGTTTCCCAACTTCTCCCTATAGTCGGTCGATTTAGTTCGACTCGACTTTTGAGAAAGTCGGGTTTCATGAAACCCGACTTGACCCTAAAAAAGGCAAAATCGCTCATCTCTAAAAGGGATCATTATTTCACCAAAGCAAAGTTTGAAGGAGAAAATTATTATTTCAAATAAAACTTTTTTTTTGAACCTTGTCAACGTCTGGACTAGATTTTAAACTCATTTGATTAATAAAAGTATGAGTTTTCATGGAAAACACAAAATTGTCCGGGTGACCCCAAACTTTTGAACGGTAGTGTATATACATTATATATACACACACACCTTCTTCCAAAATCAGCACCACTCTTGTCTGCAGGCTGTTCGCAGTATTGCAACTCAGCCCCACTGACACAATAATCCAAGGCAGAGACTCCACATACGGCTCCGTCCCTCAGCTGCTCTAGAGCAGATACCGTACAAAGTATCAGAATTCCAGCTCTACCACTGAACGATCCACGTGTCAGTCTACACTGACCAGGTCTGGTTCTGTTCATGAAGCAGGAGGCTCAGGATGAAAAAGCAAAACACAAATCCTCACAGAATAGGAAGATGCTCCGGTATATAATTATAAGCAGCCAAAGAAACATTATCATCCCTGTGAGGAACAGCTGATAACAGGGAACAATAGATTGTTTTACTTCATATACAAAACTGATGGGAGGTAAGATGCCTATAGGTCCTGGGTCCGATTAAGATCACCCCCTAGGTGCAGGTTGCATTCCTAGTATAAGAGGTGACAAATAGATGTTTCCATACAGAAATAAAACTGTAACAAAATGCAATGAAAGCAGAAATTATGGCCGGAGATTTTGATGCCAGCAACCATTTCACATGTGTCTGGCGGTGCATTGACTTCTTGGCGGCCGCACCTTCCTCCTGGTTGTGACTTGTTCATACACAAGAAAACGACTTCATGGGAACTTAAATGGTTGATGAAGATTTCATCCGAAAAACCCTGGGGCTTCTCGATTGAGGGATCTCCACCTGACTCTATACTTAGTGAATCTACAACGTATCCTAACGTATCGAGAGAATAAAGGACCCGGGTCTGAGCTGCAAATAAAGCTGCTGCAACTTTCTGATAGACTTTATGTAGCTAGCATTAAACATTATCAAGATCTTCTTCTTGTCAACGATCATCATTTTAGAACCCGCGTCCTGTCCTAATACTTCCTGGAATTTATTACAATGTACCATTACAGACAATCAACTAAACTGGATACAACTGCACACGGAGGGCTAAGGCTCTGTTCACACATCCAGTAGTTTTCATTTTTGGATCATAAATTAATCCAGGATACGACCTATTCATTTATATAGGAACAGAAGCTCCTAGCAGTTTTTCAGCCAGAACAAAAAGTCTGCAAAATGTTTTTGAGTGGCAAAAAAAAAAAAAAAAAAAAAAAAGACAGCACTAAAGTCTATGGGAAATGGATCGCACCCCGTGGATCATTAATGAACACATCCTAATTTTAAGCATTGTTCCTGCAGAACATTAGAGATGACAGAGCCACAGCTAATAAAAATGGAGCTGATACAAATGAAACAAAAGCAGATGAAAACCAGAAACCAAAGTGTCTGTTGTTAATATGATCCTTTTTTTTTTTTTCTTTTTAAAGAGTGATCAATTCAAAAAACAGAAACTTTGGTTTCCACTTTGCATTCGTTTTGCTCCATTTAAAAAGGAGCTGGACGCGCCTGTAGGAATACACTTCTCTAGACCTAGACACAGCTTGGCAGATCAAAAAGTCCAAATATTGAAAGGTCATTTTAATAGTGACAGAGAAAGAAAAATCTGGGAGTTCAAGTTTATAAATAGGTTTCAATCTCTTAACAATAGGACTGAATTTGATACCTGGATTCATGACTCATTACATGGACACAGTTCACACCTCCACAAGAAGGTCCTCAGATCTCTAATAGAACACTTCCACCTCATTTGCATGTCTTAACAAAAACCTTAAATTGATTTCCTTGGCCTGTATCACCTTATGTCCTGTTGTAATTCCTATTTAAATGGTGCCATCTCTTCTCAGTAATTCACTTATAATATAGCCTGATGAAGGGGCCTTCTGAGCCCTGAAAGCTTGCAAATATAAAAATATAATTTTTGGGGGACATAAGTATTTAAAACATCTATTTTTCTGTCTAACATAGTACCACAATATTATTTTGTATTGCTCCATTTGTAACTATTTTTTCTTAAGCATCTGTTATAAATGGATGACAACCGGTTATGTGAACAGAACCATGCCTGCACTGATACAATGTAACAGTTTAAGCAGCTGTGAATTAGATCAGGGAGGGATTTCTAGCTTCTAGATCAGGGTTCCCCAACTCCAGTCCTCAAGGCCCACCAACAGATCATGTTTTCACGATTTCCTTTGTATTGCACAGGTGATGGAATTATCACCTGAGCAATACTAAGGAAATCCTGAAAACATGATCTGTTGGTGGGCCTTGAGGACTGGAGTTGGGGAACCCTGTTCTATATGCAAATAACATTCCCAGTCACTGACAGCAAGCAGAGATCTTGAAAATGGAAGTGGAATGCAAAGTTTATCAAATGTTGCAGAACTTTCCTTGACACAATGAAGCTTTAGTTATAGAAGACCGAGTGCTGCAGACTAGGCACGGTGCAGCAGCCATGGTGCTTTACGTCCCGACTAACTGTGGCCGAGGCGTGGTGCAGCAGCCATGGTGCTTTATGTCACTGTTCTCCCTGGTTTGCACTGTGGCCGAGGCGCGGTGCAGCAGCCATGGTGCTTTATGTCACTGTTCTCCCTGGTTTGCACTGTGGCCGAGGCGCGGTGCAGCAGCCATGGTGCTTTATGTCACTGTTCTCCCTGGTTTGCACTGTGGCCGAGGCGCGGTGCAGCAGCCATGATGCTTTATGTCACTGTTCTCCCTGGTTTGCACTGTGGCCGAGGCGCGGTGCAGCAGCCATGGTGCTTTATGTCACTGTTCTCCCTGGTTTGCACTGTGGCCGAGGCACGGTGCAGCAGCCATGGTGCTTTATGTCACTGTTCTCCCTGGTTTGCACTGTGGCCGAAGCGCGGTGCTTTATGTCACTGTTCTCCCTGGTTTGCACTGTGGACGAGGTGCGGTGCAGCAGCCATGGTGCTTTACATGACGGTTCTCGCTGTGTTGCACTGTGGACGAGGCGTGGTGCAGCAGCCATGGTGCTTTATGTCACTGTTCTCCCTGGTTTGCACTGTGGACGAGGCACGGTGCAGCAGCCACGGTGCTTTAGGTCACTGTTCTCCCTGGTTTGCACTGTGGACGAGGCGCTGTGCAGCAGCCATGGTGCTTTATGTCACTGTTCTCCCTGGTTTGCACTGTGGACGAGGCGCGGTGCAGCAGGCATGGTGCTTTACGTGACGGTTCTCGCTGTGTTGCACTGTGGACGAGGCGCGGTGCAGCAGCCATGGTGCTTTGTGTCACGGTTCTCGCTGTGTTGCACTGTGGACGAGACGAGGCGCGGTGCAGCAGCCATGGTGCTTTACGTCACGGTTCTCGCTGTGTTGCACTGTGGACGAGGCGCGGTGCAGCGGCCATGGTGCTTTACATCACGGTTCTCGCTGTGTTGCACTGTGGACGAGACGAGGCGCGGTGCAGCAGCCATGGTGCTTTACGTCACGGTTCTCGCCGTGTTGCACTGTGGACGAGGCACGGTGCAGCAGCCATGGTGCTTTACGTCACGGTTCTCGCTGTGTTGCACTGTGGACGAGGCGCGGTGCAGCGGCCATGGTGCTTTACGTCATGGTTCTCACTGTGTTGCACTGTGGACGAGGCGCAGTGCAGCGGCCATGGTGCTTTACATCACGGTTCTCGCTGTGTTGCACTGTGGACGAGACGAGGCGCGGTGCAGCAGCCATGGTGCTTTACGTCACGGTTCTCGCTGTGTTGCACTGTGGACGAGGCGCGGTGCAGCAGCCATGGTGCTTTACGTCACTGTTCTCCCTGGTTTGCACTGTGGCCGAGGCACGGTGCAGCAGCCATGGTGCTTTAGGTCACTGTTCTCCCTGGTTTGCACTGTGGACGAGGCGCAGTGCAGCGGCCATGGTGCTTTACATCACGGTTCTCGCTGTGTTGCACTGTGGACGAGGCGCGGTGCAGCAGCCATGGTGCTTTACGTCACTGTTCTCCCTGGTTTGCACTGTGGACGAGGCGCGGTGCAGCAGCCATGGTGCTTTATGTCACTGTTCTCCCTGGTTTGCACTGTGGCCGAGGCGCGGTGCAGCAGCCATGATGCTTTATGTCACTGTTCTCCCTGGTTTGCACTGTGGCCGAGGCGCGGTGCAGCAGCCATGGTGCTTTATGTCACTGTTCTCCCTGGTTTGCACTGTGGCCGAGGCACGGTGCAGCAGCCATGGTGCTTTATGTCACTGTTCTCCCTGGTTTGCACTGTGGCCGAAGCGCGGTGCTTTATGTCACTGTTCTCCCTGGTTTGCACTGTGGACGAGGTGCGGTGCAGCAGCCATGGTGCTTTACATGACGGTTCTCGCTGTGTTGCACTGTGGACGAGGCGTGGTGCAGCAGCCATGGTGCTTTATGTCACTGTTCTCCCTGGTTTGCACTGTGGACGAGGCACGGTGCAGCAGCCACGGTGCTTTAGGTCACTGTTCTCCCTGGTTTGCACTGTGGACGAGGCGCTGTGCAGCAGCCATGGTGCTTTATGTCACTGTTCTCCCTGGTTTGCACTGTGGACGAGGCGCGGTGCAGCAGGCATGGTGCTTTACGTGACGGTTCTCGCTGTGTTGCACTGTGGACGAGGCGCGGTGCAGCAGCCATGGTGCTTTGTGTCACGGTTCTCGCTGTGTTGCACTGTGGACGAGACGAGGCGCGGTGCAGCAGCCATGGTGCTTTACGTCACGGTTCTCGCTGTGTTGCACTGTGGACGAGGCGCGGTGCAGCGGCCATGGTGCTTTACATCACGGTTCTCGCTGTGTTGCACTGTGGACGAGACGAGGCGCGGTGCAGCAGCCATGGTGCTTTACGTCACGGTTCTCGCCGTGTTGCACTGTGGACGAGGCACGGTGCAGCAGCCATGGTGCTTTACGTCACGGTTCTCGCTGTGTTGCACTGTGGACGAGGCGCGGTGCAGCAGCCATGGTGCTTTACGTCATGGTTCTCACTGTGTTGCACTGTGGACGAGGCGCAGTGCAGCGGCCATGGTGCTTTACATCACGGTTCTCGCTGTGTTGCACTGTGGACGAGACGAGGCGCGGTGCAGCAGCCATGGTGCTTTACGTCACGGTTCTCGCTGTGTTGCACTGTGGACGAGGCGCGGTGCAGCAGCCATGGTGCTTTACGTCACTGTTCTCCCTGGTTTGCACTGTGGCCGAGGCACGGTGCAGCAGCCATGGTGCTTTAGGTCACTGTTCTCCCTGGTTTGCACTGTGGACGAGGCGCAGTGCAGCGGCCATGGTGCTTTACATCACGGTTCTCGCTGTGTTGCACTGTGGACGAGGCGCGGTGCAGCAGCCATGGTGCTTTACGTCACTGTTCTCCCTGGTTTGCACTGTGGACGAGGCGCGGTGCAGCGGCCATGGTGCTTTACGTCACTGTTCTCCCTGGTTTGCACTGTGGACGAGGCGCGGTGCAGCGGCCATGGTGCTTTACGTCATGGTTCTCACTGTGTTGCACTGTGGACGAGGCGCAGTGCAGCGGCCATGGTGCTTTACATCACGGTTCTCGCTGTGTTGCACTGTGGACGAGGCGCGGTGCAGCAGCCATGGTGCTTTACGTCACTGTTCTCCCTGGTTTGCACTGTGGCCGAGGCACGGTGCAGCAGCCATGGTGCTTTAGGTCACTGTTCTCCCTGGTTTGCACTGTGGCCGAGACGCGGTGCAGCAGCCATGGTGCTTTATGTCACTGTTCTCCCTGGTTTGCACTGTGGCCGAGGCGCGGTGCAGCAGCCATGGTGCTTTAGGTCACTGTTCTCCCTGGTTTGCACTGTGGCCGAGGCGCGGTGCAGCAGCCATGGTGCTTTACGTGACGGTTCTCGCTGTGTTGCACTGTGGACGAAGCGCGGTGCAGCGGCCATGGTGCTTTACGTCACGGTTCTCGCTGTGTTGCACTAAACTGGATTTTTTTCTTTATTGGAGCCAGAATAATCCTTGTTGGACACAAACAGATCATTATTGTCTGGGAATAAAAGCAGGATGATACACCATCTGCTCTGCTGCAGATCACAGGACTCGCTGAATGCACAATCACCAGGACAAACCCACAGAGCGGTAACTGTGCCGCTAACAGGAGGCGGTAAAGAGGAACAGCCGCAGTGAGATCTGGCACGCGGACAGAACACATTCCTCATAGGATTTGTCACTGAGGTC
Organism: Dendrobates tinctorius; assembly: GCF_039654945.1. Taxonomy (NCBI): domain Eukaryota; kingdom Metazoa; phylum Chordata; class Amphibia; order Anura; family Dendrobatidae; genus Dendrobates; species Dendrobates tinctorius. The sequence continues at coordinate 23,712,120 of NW_027361782.1, read as the reverse complement.
CCATTATTGCCTCATTGCCTGGACACAACAGCAAGTCCAGAAACTGCAGAGCCAGGAGAAACGCTCTGCAGAGCGCTCTACTGTCATGCCCCCCAGGTGCCCAGCAATATTAACTTTGGCAATTAGGGTGGATTTGCAATATAGACTCAAGATTCTCCATGTCGTACCTGTTCGATGCTCTGCACCGACGACACCTTCTGAATATTCTGCTCAGATATCACCTCCTGTATGGAGAGAAGCAACCATAGGTGAAGAGGAAGAAACACTGTCTCCAAACAATCTTCATGTTAATTCACGTTAAATCTTAACATATTATTCCAATATTTTATTCTATGTAAGAGCAATAAAAAGAAAATGGCTCAATATAGAAATATGTAATAACAAAGGATAAAAAAACCTTCAATAATGCAGATAATAAAGTGTGATGCCAACAAAAATGACCCCCAAACACAGTAAGACACCCCCACAATATGATGACCCTACTGTACTCCCTGTCTCGCAACCATCCCAGCAAAGTTTGGTAACCCTAACCCAACATACTATGATTAACTGTGACCCCCACACAGTACAGTTCCTCAACTGTAATCCTAACATAGAGCTCCACACAGTATCTTGGACCCCACATAGTCCTCCACACAGTATAATGGACCTCACAAAGCTCCACACAGTATAGTGGACTCCACATAGCCCTGCAACAGTATAATGGACCCCACATAGTCCTCCGAACAGTATAATGGACCTCACATAAAGCTCCACAGTTTAATGGACCCCACATAGCCCTGCAATAGTATAATGGACCCCACATAGCCCTGCAATAGTATAATGGACCCCACATAGTCATCCATGCAGAATAATGGACCCCACATAGCTCTGCAACAGTATAATGGACCCCACATAGTCATCCATGCAGTATAATGGACCCCACATAGTCCTCCACACAGTATAATGGACCTCACATAAAGCTCCACACAGTATAATAGACCCCACATAGTCCTCCATAGAGTATAATGGGCCCAAATAGTCCTACATACAGTATAATGGACCTCACATAAAGCTCCACACATTATAATGGACCCCACAGTCATTCACGCAGTATAATGGACCCCACATAGTCATCCACACAGTATAATAGACCCCACAGAGCTCCACACGGTATAATGGACCTTACACAGAGCTCCACACAGTATAATGGACCCCACATAGTCCTCCATAGACTATAATGGGCCCAAATAGTCCTACATACAGTATAACGGCCCCATATAGTGCTTCATACATTATAATGGCCACACATAGTGCTCCATACAGTATGATGGGCACCACATAGTGCTCCATACATTATAATGGCCATACATTAAAAAAAAGAAAAAATACATCTCCAGTATAAAGTGCGATGCCGGCAGGAGGCACGCCCAGCATCACAGGGCCAAATATACTCACCCTTTGTCTCGCGAGGAAGAGTTTGACATGTGTTCCCTACATGAACACAGGGGGCGCCACTCACCTCTGAAGACTGGATGGAAACTTTTTTCTGGTTCTGGTTGCTCTCAATAACTTGGTCATTAACCGAAGAGACGCTCGTCCCTCTGATCACCTGCGTCTGCCGCTCCTGGGAGGGAAAGGCAAGCAGTTTAAGCAACACCATGGGATTCGTGATTAATACACCGATTGGGACTGTATGTTATGTGCAGATTCCGGACTACCGAAACTTTAGTATCTATTATAGCGGGATTCTCTGGAATATCGATGCTCCTAAAGGGAAGAAGGGCACACATTACGTGCAGATTCCGGTAAATCGGAAATTCACATTACAGTGGGTGTCTCTCGGCATCCTTTGGATTATGGATACTCCTATTGGGAGAAGTGTGCGGACTACGAGCAGATTCCGGACTGTCAGACCTTCCTGCCCCCATACAGCAGAAGCATTGATATTTCTACTGGGAGAAGTGTACAGACTACGAGCAGATTCCGGACTGTCGGACCTTCCTACCCCCATACAGCACAAGCATTGATATTGCTACTGGGATAAGTGTGCGGACTACGAGCAGATTCCGGACTGTCGGACCTTCCTACCCCCAATACAGCACAAGCATTGATATTGCTACTGGGAGAAGTGTGCGGAGTACTAGCAGATTCTGGACTGTCGGACCTTCCTGCCCCCATACAGCATGAGCATAGATCCTGCAATTGGGACAAGTGTGCGGACTACGAGCAGATTCTGGACTATCGACCCTTCCTGCCCCCACACAGCACAAGCATTGATACTCCTATTGGGAGAAGTGCACAGACTATGCGCAGATTCTGGACTATCGGACCTTCCTGCCCCCATACAGCATGAGCATAGAGTCTGTTATTGGAAGAAGTGTGTGGACTATGAGCAGATTCCAGACTATCGGACCTTCCTGCCCCCATACAGCACAAGCATTGATACTCCTATTGGGAGAAGTGCACAGACTATGAGCAGATTCTGGACTATCGGACCTTCCTGCCCCCATACAGCACAAGCATTGATACTCCTATTGGGAGAAGTGCACAGACTACGAGCAGGTTCTGGACTATCGGACCTTCCTGCCCCCATACAGCATGAGCATAGATTCTGCTATTGGAAGAAGTGTGCGGACTATGAGCAGATTCCGGACTATCGGACCTTCCTGCTCCCATACAGCACAAGCATTGATACTCCTTTTGGGAGAAGTGTGCGGACTACGAGGAGATTCTTTACTCTCGGACCTTCCTGCCCCCATACAGCACAAGCTTGTCTCCGTCTGTGTGTATTTCTTATTAATTAATGGCAGCGTGAGCCATCACTCCCATCATCAGCGCAGACATCTCACATAATAAGTATTCACGCCCCCGGTGCTGAGTGACAGAGTGGCTCAACCCGAAGATCTTGGCAGGAACCTTGAGAAATATTAATTACAAGGCCGGTTACAGAAGGAGCTTTGTGCTGGGAGAGGATCCGCCTGCAGGAGCTGCGCCTCCATCACCTGGTGCCCGCACTCCCCCAGGACCTGACTCACTACCTAGACAGATCATCCGCCTCGCATTATATTCACCCCTTACCTGTCATTCACTACAAGAAACAAATCTGCTGCAATCCGGAACCTCCAGAGTAATCGACAAGAACCATGAAGACAACACGGGGCCCTAGGAGTCAGGGGCCCAGCAAGCAGCTGTGTGACCCAAGGGCAGAGCTATGTAGTCCACATCCGCTACCTCATGTTACAGGCTGATTAAAGCCTTCAACATTGTCAAATTGTGCACCGAGAAGCTGAAATCTGTGACAACTTCGTCCTGTTCGTACCTGTGGGTACGTTAAATGGTCACCCAGTCCTGTGAGATGAGCAGCCTGTACCCCGGGGGACACATTGTGTAAACCCTCATCAGGACTGGCGACATTTGTGCAGCTGCTGATGTTAACATCTTGATATAAATCAGGGTGTGAATATTCACTGACAGCAAGCAGAGATGTTAGGCTTCAGTTCCACAACCTCTACGTCTCTCAGAGAGCTGGAGAATTGCTTTATACCTCTAATGGTTACGAAGACGACGAGGTCTTTAATGAAGGACAGAACGTGTCGCCACTGGGCGACCACACCGGCACTCACCTCCGGGTTCCCCATCTCCACTCTACGGACGGTTTTCTCATAGATGACATTATTGGACGGGATGTAGTTCACTCCTGACACGTAGTTCTAAAGAAATCACAAAAATACAAAGAAAACTAAAAATCCTCATGACCCGTACAGGTGATACATGAGTCATCAGTGCAAAACCCAAACTGGCCCACTGATTGATAAAATAAATGTGCAAACTCATGAGCTGAAACAGGTCAATGGGCCAAAGACTGAAGGACAAGACAGCGACCTCCAAAGAACGGCACCAGCCAGCCAGATTTACATGGGACTGCTCTCAATACTCAGCTCTGACGCACAGTGGGAGGTTGCGTTTCTGCAAGGAACGGACAGACTGACATTTACATGACGACGTTTCTAAAGGGTCATCTTCGGACGTCACTTTAACACTTTCTGTGCTGTATTATATAAAATGCACCGAGAACAATCACAGAACTGACCCCTGATGAAGACAAGAACGGTTTGTGTGTTTATAAAGAAATGATGAAAGCAGTAGAGTTACACAGAGCGACATTTTCTGGGATGTTCTAGGCCACTTGTATCAACCGCAACCACCTACATAATTGACTGGAGCGACACAATGTCTGTCCATAATCATCCTGCCAGCAAATTGGGAACGGTGTTACGTTTCAGCTTACTCTATGTGATCTCAGTGTAGTAAGAGACACGACGGTTCTCCACCGACAAATAACTCAGTCACTCACCTGCTCTGGGTTCTGCACTATGTATCTGCGCACTGTCTCATGGGGATATGTCTGTATCTCCTGAAAATATGCGTTAAAATAGGATTAACTACAAAGTATCCATTATACAAACACAGAACTACAGATTCTTCATTCTTCAAAACAGATACTGATATAATGAGGGAGCAGTATTATAGTAGTTATAGTCTTGTACATAGGGGCAGTATTATAGTAGTTATATTCTTGCACATAGGGGCAGTATTATAATAGTTATATTCTGATACATAGGGGCAGTATTATAGTAGTTAAAATCTTGTACATAGGAGCAATATTATAGTAGTTATATTCTTGTATATAGGGCAGTATTTTAGTAGTTATATTCCTGTACATGGGGCAGTATTATACTAGTTATATTCTTGCACGTAGGAGCAGTATTATAGTAGTTATATTCTTATACATAGGGGCAGTATTATAGTAGTTATATTCTTGCACGTAGGAGCAGTATTATAGTAGTTATATTCTTGCACGTAGGAGCAGTATTATAGTAGTTATACTCTTGTACATAGTTATTGTCTTGTACATACATTGTCTGACCACTCCTCTCAGCTTCACACCTGAATGCACTTTGTAGCACATATATTGCATAGCACAAGTCTGCAGTGTGTATCCTAGAAGTGTGTATCTTAAAAGTGTGAGATGATATGAATATATGAATTAATCCAGAATTGAACCAGAAGGGAACTGAAGGTAACTGGAAAAAGACACTGTAAACAATGTATGTTTGTTTTCACTCTGACCCCTATAATCGTTCACTTTCTGATAACCCCACTAATCCCTACACCAAGCAAGGAACTGTTCATCTCTTCTTTAATCCTTCCAATCCATCTCTCCTCAGATCTGTTCCTCAACATACAATCCTCTGTCTCCAAACACAAAGAGCCCCCTCATGCCCTCGCCTGCTCCCATCTGCTAACACTCTCTCCTCCTCACTGCCTGCGATATCTCTCCAAATCCTGGTCCTCCTCACCACATTCCCACAGTCATTTCTACCTCCCATCCATGCCCAATCACAACTTTACGTAACCACTCCAACCTTATACACATTCACCCGGCCCCAGCTTCTCCAGTCCCACTACCAGGAGCTCTGTGGAACGCTCGCTCTGTCTGCAACAAACTTTCCTTCATCCATGATCTTTTTATTACTAACAAACTTTCCTTCCTCGCCATCACCGAAACCTGGCTCACCCCTCTGACACAGCCTCTCCTGCTGCACTCTACCTTTCCCACAACCCCAGCCCCAGCAGCAAGCATGGTGGAGGAGTTGGTTTTCTCCTGTCAGATAACTTCTCCTTCACCCCAATCCCACTGCCACTCTCTGTTACCCTCCCTTCCTTTGAGGTGCACTCTGTGTGCATCTACTCCCCCTCCAACTAGCTGTCATATACCGCCCTCCAGGGCCAGCCACCACCTTCTTTGACCACTTCACCACCTGGCTACTTCATTTCCTTTCCACGGATATCCCCACTATCATCTTGGGCGACTTCAACATCCCCATTGACACTTCCCTCTCAGCTGCCACTAAACTTCCATCTCTCACTTCCTCCTTCGGCCTCTCTCAATGGTCAGCTGCAGCCACTCACAAAGATGGTCACACACTAGACCTCATCTTCACCCGCCTCTGCTCCATATCTAGCTTCTCTAACTCACCTCTTCCTCTCTCTGATCACAGCCTACTTACATTCTCTTCCCTCTCCTCCTCAGGTCCACAATCCCCACCTCAAAAACTTGCACACCCTCGCGGAAATCTTCAACACCTCGATCTACACTCATTGTCTGAATCCCTCCTCCCTCTTACAGACATAAGTTCCCTACACAATGCGGACGCCGCTCAATATAACACCACAATAGCTGTAGCTTGGGAATCAGTTGCCCCTCTCAAACATACCAAAGCTTGCAAAATCAACAGACAGCCCTGGCACACCAGTCTGACCAAAGAACTGAGGCGGGCTTCCAGGGCTGCTGAGCGGAGATGGAAAAGATCCCAATCCAATGAGGACTTCATCGCATTCAAAACAGTCCCTCACTATTTTCAAGGACACACTCGCTGCAGCAAAACAAACCTACTTCTCATCTCTCATATCCTCCCTGTCTCACAACCCTAAACAGTTATTCAACACCTTCAATTCTCTCCTCCGCCCCCCAGCACCTCCTCCCTCCCCACTCATCTCAGCTGAAGACTTTGCCTCATTTTTCAAGGAGAAGATTGACAACATCAGAGACAGTTTTGGTCAACAACCCCCAGTGCCCTTCCTCCTAACTGCCCTGCCCTCCTCCTCCAAAACCAACTTCTCCACCATTACAGAAGATCAACTCTCCACTCTACTCTCAATATCACATCTCACTACCTGTGCACTTGACCCGATCCCATCCCACTTTATCCCAAGCCTAACCACAGTATTCATCCCAACCCTAACCCACCTCTTCAACCTATCACTAACAACTGGTGTTTTCCCCTCAAGCTTTAAACATGCCTCAATCACACCTATCCTCAAAAAGCCCTCTCTTGACCCATCCTCTGTATCTAGCTATCGCCCTATGTCACTTCTCCCCTATGCCTCAAAACTACTGGAACAACATGTCCATCTTGAACTGTTCACCCACCTCTCTTCTTGCTCCCTCCTTGACCGATTACAATCAGGCTTCCGGCCACACCACTCCACTGAAACTGCCCTAACTAAGGTCACCAATGACCTACTAGCCGCCAAGGCCAAACGACACTACTCTGTCCTCCTCCTCCTGGACCTGTCCTCTGCCTTTGACACAGTGGACCATCCCCTTTTACTACAGACCCTCTCATCACTTGGTATCACAGACTTGGCCCTATCTTGGGTTGCGTCATACCTAACAGACCGGACATTCAGTGTCTCCCACTTGCACACCACCTCCTCACCGCGCCCCCTATCCGTCGGAGTCCCTCAAGGTTCAGTTCTAGGGCCCCTGCTCTTCTTCATTTACACCTTCGGCCTCGGACAGCTTATAGAATCTCATGGCTTTCAGTATCACCTCTATGCTGATGACACACAGATCTACATCTCTGGACCAGATATCACCTCCCTACTAAACAGAATCCCTCAATGTCTGTCTGCTATTTCATCCTTCTTCTCCGCTAGATTTCTAAAACTTAATATGGACAAAACAGAATTAATCATCTTTCCCCCCATCTCACGAGACCACCCCCCCCCCCCCCCCCCAACGGACCTATCCATTAAAGTAAACGGCTGCCCACTCTCTCGAGTCCCACAAGCTCGCTGCCTCGGGGTTATCCTTGACACTGATCTCTCTTTCAAACACATATCCAAGCCCTTTCCACTTCCTGCCAACTTCAACTCAAAAATAATTCTCGGATCTGCACATTCCTCAACCAAGAATCTGCAAAAACCCTAGTCCATGCCCTCATCTCCTGCCTTGACTACTGCAACCTCCTGCTCTGTGGCCTCCCCTCTAACACTCTCGCACCCCTCCAATCTATTCTAAACTCTGCTGCCCGACTAATCCACCTGTCGTCACGCTATTCCCCAGCCTCTCCCCTCTGTCAATCCCTGCACTGGCTCCCCATTACCCAAAGACTCCAGTTCAAAACCCTAACCATGACATACAAAGCCATCCACAACCTGAGTCCTCCATACATCTGTGACCTCATCCCCCGATACTTACCTGCACGAAACCTCCGATCCTCACAAGATCTCCTACTGCACTCCCCTCTTATCTCCTCTTCCCACAATCACATACAAGATTTCTCCTGCGCATCCCCCCTACTCTGGAACTCTCTACCACAACATATCAGTCTCTCGCCTACCATGGAAACCTTCAAAAAGAACCTGAAGACTCACCTCTTCCAGCAAGCTTACAACCTGCAGTAACCACCGATCCACCAAACCGCTTCACAACCAGCTCTACCCTTGCCTACTGTATCCTCACCCATCCCCTGTAGATTGTGAGCCCTAGCGGGCAGGGTCCTCTCTCCTCCTGTACCAGTCGTGACTTGTATTGTTTAAAAATTCCTGTATGTATTATGTATACCCCTCCTCACATGTAAAGCGCCATGGAATAAATGGCGCTATAATAATAATAATAATAATAATGATGATAATAACATCAACAACATAGGGGCTGTATTATAGAAGTTATATTCTTATACATAGGGGCAATATTATAGTACCGTATTTTCCGGCGTATAAGACGACTTTTTAACCCCTTCTTAAAAGTCGGGGGTCGTCTTATACGCCGGGTGTAGTCTTATACGCCAAGTGCATATTGTGGGGGAGTGGTCCCGATGAAGAAGGGAGGGTGTAAGTGGTGTTATCATCCCCCTTTTACCTCATTGGTGGCAGCGGTGCGGCGGCTCCTCCTTCAGTAGTGTGGTGGCTCTGTGCTGGGGGTCGACGCAGCTCCTCTTTGTCCAGCATGGGGGCGCTGTGCTGGGGTGGCTCTCTGTCCAGCGTCGGGGCTTTTCCGGCATTTCCCCAAAGCCCAGAGGCCCAAGGCAGCTCCATTGCTGCGATGCGGTGGTCTCCGGGAAAATGGCAGCCGGAGCCCACGCATGCTCAGATTCAGATCTTGTCCCGAGATCTCAGGAGATGAGATCTGAATCAGCATGCACGGGCTCCGGCGGCCATTTTCCCGGAGGCCACCGCATCGCAGCAATGGAGCTGCCTGGGCCTCCGGGCTTTGGGGAAATGCCGGAGGAGCCCCGACGCTGCCCAAAGAGCCACCGCAGCCGCCCCCCAGCACAGCACCCCCACGCTGAACAAAGAGGAGCCGCTGCCGACCCCCAGCACAGAGCCGCCCGACTGCAGATGGAGGAGCCGCCGATCCCCAGCACAGAGACCCACAGATACTGTAGCACCGCTGCCACCAATGAGGTAAAAGGGGGATGATAACTCCACTTACACCCTCCCTTCGTCATCGGGACTACTCCCCCGCCATATGCAGATTGCTCCGCACCCGGCATATAGGACGACACACTGCATATAAGAAGACCCCCCGACTTTTAGGAAGATTTTCTGTTTTAACTGGAAAAGTTGGGGGGTCGTCTTATACGCCCGGTTGTCTTATACGCCGGAAAATACGGTAGTTGTAGTCTTGTACATAAGAGCAATATTATAGTAGTTATATTTTTGTACATAAGGGAAGTATTATTGTAGTTATATTCTTGTACATAGGGGGCAGTATTACAGTAGTTATATTCTTGTACATAGGGGCAGTATTATAGTAGTTATATTCTTGTACATAGGGGCAGTATTATAGTAGTTATATTCTTGTATATAGGAGCAGTATTATGGTACTTAAACCCTTGTACATACAGTGGGTATGGAAAGTATTCAGACCCCTTTAAATTTTTCACTCTTTGTTTCATTGCAGCCATTTGGTAAATTCAAAAAAGTTCATTTTTTTCTCATTAATGTACACTCTGCAACCCATATTGACTGAAAAAAACACAAATGTAGAAGTTTTTGTGCATTTTTAAAAAAAGAAAAACTGAAATATCACATGGTCATAAGTATTCAGACCCTTTGCTCAGAAACTCATATTTAAGTCACATGCTGTCCATTTCCTTGTGATCCTCCTTGAGATGGTTCTACTCCTTCATTGGAGTCCAGCTGTGTTTAATTAAACTGATAGGACTTGATTTGTAAAGGCACACACCTGTCTATATAAGAGCTCACAGTGCATGTCAGACCAAATGAGAGTCATGAGGGCAAAGGAACTGGACAAAGATCAGAGACAATTGTGGCAAGGCACAGATCTGGCCAAGGTTACAAAAGAATTTTTGCAGTACTCAAGGTTCCCAAGAGCACAGTGGCCTCCATAATCCTTAAATGGAAGAAGTTTGAGACCTCCAGAAGACTTCCTACACCTGGCTGTCCAGCCAAACTGAGCAATCGAGGGAGAAGAGCCTTGGTGAGGGAGGTAAAGATGAACCCCAAGATCACTGTGGCTGAGCTCCACAGATGTAGTACGAAGATGGGAGAAAGTTCCACAAAGTCAACTATCACTGCAGCCCTCCACCAGTCAGGCCTTTATGGCAGAGTGGCCCAGCAGAAGCCTCTCCTCAGTGCAAGACATATGAAAGCCCGCATAGAGTTTGCTAGAAAACACATGAAGGACTCCCAGACTATGAGAAATAAGATTCTCTGGTCTGATGAGACAAAGATAGAACTTTTTGGTGATAATTCTAAGCGGTATGTGTGGAGAAAACCACATACAAAATAGGGTTGCACTCTATCATGCTAAAGCATGTCAATGTGGAATATATGAAATTTGAATAGAGTATTAGGAAAAAAAATATGAGATGCTTAGCATATAACTTGGCCAAATTATATCTGCCCATCAACCATCGTCAAGATGGCCTCAAAGTCTGATGGGTACCTACACTGTGTGACGATGGTTGATGGGCAGATATAATTTGGCCAAGTTATATGCTAAGCATCTCATATTTTTTTCCTAATACTCCATAGCCGTATTGCTATTCAAATTTCATATATTCCACATTGATACGCTTTAGCATGATAGAGTGCAACCTTATTTTGTAAATGGAGGTAGCTCCTCCTGGTATGCACCTATTCACACTAGTCTGGATGTGCCAGTCAGTTTTTTGTCTTATGGAGAAAACCAGGCACTGCTCATCACCTGCCCAATACAATCCCAACACTGAAACATGGTGGTGGCAGTATCATGCTATGGGGGTGTTTTTCAGCTGCAGGGACAGGAAGACTGGTTGCAATTGAAGGAAACATGAATGCGGTCAAGTACAGAGATATCCTGGATGAAAACCTCTTCCAGAGTGCTCTGGACCTCAGACTTGGCCGAAGGTTCACCTTCCAACAAGACAATGACCCTAAGCACACAGCTAAAATAACAAAGGAGTGGCTTCAGAACAACTCTGTGACCATTCTTGACTGGCCCAGCCAGAGCCCTGACCTAAACCTAATTGAGCATCTCTGGAATGACCTGAAAATTACTTTCCACCAACGTTCACCATCCAACCTGATGGATCTGGAGAGGATCTGCAAGGAAGAATGGCAGAGGATCCCCAAAGCCAGGTGTGAAAAACTTGTTGCATCATTCCCAAGTAGACTCATGCTGTACTAGCTCAAAAGGCTGCTTCTACTCAATACTGAGCAAAGGGTCTGAATACTTATGACAATGGGATATTTCAGTCTCTTATTTAATTAATTTGCAAAATTTCTACATTTCTTGGGGGTTTTTCCAGCAAGATGGGGTGCTGAGTGTACATTAACGAGAAAAAAAAAATGAACTTTTTGAATTTACCAAATGGCTGCAATGAAACAAAGAGTGAAAAACGTAAAGGGGTCGGAATACTTTCCGTATCCATTATAGGAGTAGTATTATAGTAGATATATTTTTGTACATAGGGGACAGTATTATAGCACCGTGTATACTTGTGTAAAAGCCGACCCCCCCTAATTTTGCCACAGAAAACTGGGAAAACTTATTGACTCATGTACTGTATAAGCCGAGGGTGGTGCTGCACAAGGGTTAATGGTGGTCCAAGAAGATGCTCCATAGATAAATACACCTCATAAAATGCTGCATAAGGGTTAATGGTGGCCCAAGATGCTCCATAGATAACCCCCCCCCTTATGCTGCTGCACAAGGGTTAATGCTGCCCCATAAGATGCTCTACAAATACCCCCCATGCTGCAATAAAAAAAAAAAAAAAAAAAAAAGACATACTCACCTCTCAGTCGCTGGGGGCCAGGTGCCGGTGTCCTGAGCAGGCGGTGACAGGTTCTGATGTCACCGCTGGCTCAGGCCCCCCGACACTGGCGATATTTACCAGTCCTCGTTCCATAGCCGTCCACCGCTCTGTCTCCAGAGTCTCTGCAGTGACGTTCAGCAGACGGCGCGCACTGACTACGTCATCGCGCCCTCTGCTGAACTTCACAGCAGGAGGACCCAGAGACACAGCGGTGCACGGTGATGGAACGGGGACAGGTGAATTTTGCTCTGCCCCCTGTCATACTCAACCCCTCCTGGCGCACGGTCTCCTCTGCAGCCCCTGCTTCTCCCTTGGTCCTCCTCTTCCTGCTTTCAGCAGTCACGTGGTACCGCTCATTAAACTCATGAATATGCGCATATTCATGAGTTTAATGAGCAGTACCACGTGACCGCTGAACACAGGCGCAGAAAACCTACGGAGAAGCGGGGGGGCTGCAGAGACGTGCCATGAGGGGGTGAGTATGATCTCTGACACCCCCGCTCCCCCTCTCCCGCCGACCCCCGGTATATGACTTGCGTATAAGCCGAGAGGGGGACTTTCAGCCCAAAAAAGTGGGCAGAAAATCTCTGCTTCTACGCGAGTATATACGGTAGTTATATTCTTCTACATAGGATCAGTATAACATGGCTGAGTGCTATCCATACGTTATCGGATAGCATTTGACCCAGCTATGGGGCAGTGTGGATAAGGAATTATTTTCTCATGCCGAATCAGATTGCTCGCACTCTGGCCTTATACAGAGCGACAATTTCTACTGGGACCTTCTAGGCCATTTCTATAAAACACTCATCACCTACTTAAATCGGATGCAGCAACACAATGTTTCTAATCCTCCAAGCACAAAATCAGTAACGTTGGTAAGTTTCAGTGACAATTATTCTACGTGATCTCAGTTTAGTCAGTGACACAACCCTTCCCCCAACTACATAAATAATTCAGTCACTCACCTGCTCCGGATTCTGCACTATGTATCTTCGCACTGTCTCATGGGGATATGTCTGTATCTCCTGAAAGCAGGGGTAAAAATATGATTAACTACAAAGTATCCATTATACAGACACAAAACTACAGATCCCTAACAACAGATAGTGATATAATGAGTGAGCAGTATTATAGTAGTTATATTCTTCTACATTGGGGGCAGTATTATACAGTTGTGCTCAAAAGTTTACATACACCAGCAGAATTTTTGCTTTCTTGCCTTTTTTTCAGAGACTATGAATGATAACATCGAAACTTTTTCTCCACTCATGGCTAGTGGTTGAGTGAAGCCATTTATTGTCAAACTACTGTGTTTTCTCTTTTTAAATCATAAGGACAACCCGAAACATCTAAATGACCTTGATCAATAGTTCACATAACCCATTTCTTAATACCATGTATTGCCCCCTCTAACATCAATGACAGCTTGGAGTCTTTTGTGGTAGTTGTGGATGAGGTTCTTTATTTTCTCAGATGGTAAAGCTGCCCACTCTTCTTGGCAAAAAGCCTCCAGTTCCTGTAAATTCCTGGGCTGTCCAGCATCAACTGCGCGCTTGAGATCTCCCCAGTGTGGCTCAATGATATTGAGGTCAGGAGACTGAGATGGCCACTCCAGAACCTTCACTTTGTTCTGCTGTAGCCAATGACAGGTCAACTTGGACTTGTGTTTTGGATCGTTGTCATGTTGGAACGTCCAAGTACTTCCCATGCACAGTTTCTGGGCTGATGATTGCAAATTTGCCTTCAGTATATGCTGATAATGTGCTGCATTCATATCCCTTCAACTTTGACCAAATTTCCTGTGCCTCTGTAGCTCACACATTCTGAAAACATCAGTGATCCACCTCTGTGCTTTACAGTAGGAATGGTGTTCCTTTCATCATAGGCCTAGTTGACCTCTCTCCAAATGTAACGTTTATGGTTGTGGCCAAGATGTTCAATTTTGGTCTCATCACTCCAAATTACATTGTAACAGAAGTTTTCAGTTTTGTCTCTGTGTGGTTTTGTGTATTGTAGGCAAGATACTTTGTGGCATTTGTGCAGTAATGGCTTTCTTCTGGTGACTCAACCATGCAGCCCATTTTTCTTCACGTACCTCCTTATTGGGCATCTTGAAACAGCCATACCGCTAGTTTTCAAAGAGTCCAGTTCAGCTGCTGTTATTTGTGGGTTTTTCTTTGCATCCCGAACAATTTTCCTGGCAGTTGTGGATGAAATATTTGTTGGTCTACCTGACCATGGTTTTGTTTTTTACAGAGCCCCTGATTTTCCATTTGTTAATCACAGTTTGAAAGCTGCTGACTGGCATTATCAATTCCTTGGATATCTTTTTGTATCCCTTTCCTGCTTTATACAGTTCAGCTACCTCTTCCCATAGATCCATTGACAATTCTTTTGCTTTCCCCATGACTCACAGTCCAGAAATGTCAGTGGCTGGATGAAAGATGCAAGAGTCTGTCTGGATGCCAGAAACTCAATGAGCTTTTATGCAAACAGGTCACAGGTCTGTGACCTTTACTAGCCATTCAAACCCATTTGTCAACTTCTGTGCATGTTCTCAGGCCAAAATCAGCAATGTATGTGAACTTTTGATCAGGATCATTTGGATGTTTTGAGTTGTCATCATGATTTAAACAGAGAAAACAGTAGTTTGACAATAAATGGCTTCACCCAACCACTAACCATGAATGGAAAAAAAGTTTTGGTGTTATCATTCATATTCTCTGAAAAAAGGCCAAGAAAGCAAAAATTCTGCTGGGGTATGTAAACTTTTTAGCACAACTGTAGTAGTTATATTCCTGTATATAGGGACAGTATTATAGTAGTTATATTCTTGTACATAGGGGGCAGTATTATAGTAGTTATATTCTTGTACATAGGAGCAGTATTATAGTAGATACAATGAGTACGGAAAGTATTCAGACCCCTTCACATTTTTCACTTTGTTTCATTGCAGTCAATTGGTAAACTCAAAAAAGTTCTTTTTTTTTCTCATTAATGTACACTCTGCATCCCATCTTGACTGGGAAAAAAACAAATGTAGAAATTTTTGCAAATTTATTAAAAAGGAAAAACTGAAATATCACATGGTCATAAGTATTCAGACCCTTTACTCAGTATTGAGTAGAAGCACCCTTTTGAGCTAGTACAGACATGAGTCTTCTTGGGAATGATGCAACAAGTTTTTCACACCTGGATTTGGGGATCCTCTAATTCTTCCTTGCAGATCCTCTCCAGTTGTGTCAGGTTGGATGGTGAACGTTAGTGGACAGCCATTTTCAGGTCTCTCCAGAGATGCTCAATTGGGTTTAGGTCAGGGCTCTGGCTGGGCCAGTCAAGAATGGTCACAGAGTTGTTCTGAAGCCACTCCTACAGGATATCTCTGTACTTGGCCACATTCACATTTCCTTCAATTGCAACCAGTCGTCCTGTCCCTGCAGATGAAAAACACCCCAACAGCATGATGCTGCTACCACCATGTTTCACTGTTGGGATTGTATTGGGCAGGTGGTGAGCAGTGCCTGGTTTTCTTCACACATACCGCTTATAATTATCACCGTCTCATCAGACCAGATAATCTTATTTCTCATAGTCTGGGAGTCCTTCATGTGTTTTCTAGCAAATTCTATGCGGGCTTTCATATGTCTGGCACTGAGGAGAGGCTTCAGTCAGGCCAGACTGGTGAAGGGCTGCAGTGATAGTTGACTTGTGGAACTTTCTCCCATCTCCCTACTGCATCTGTGGAGCTCAGCCACAGTGTTCTTTACCTCTCTTACCAAGGCTCTTCTCCCCCAATTGCTCAGTTTGGCTGGATGGCCAGGTCTAGGAAGACTTCTGGTGGTCCCAAACTTCTTCCATTTAAAGATTATGGAGGTCACTGTGCTTAGGAACTTGAGTACTGCAGAAATTCTTTTGTAACCTTGGCCAGATCTGTGCCTTGCCACAATTCTGTCTCTGAGCTCCTTGGCCAGTTCCTTTGACCTCATGAGTCTCATTTGGCCTGACTTGCACTGTGAGCTGTGAGGTCTTATATAGACAGGTGTGTGCCTTTACAAATCAAGTCCTATCAGATTAATTAAAACACAGCTGGACTCTAATGAAGGAGTAGAACCATCCCAAGGAGGATCACAAGGAAATGGACAGCATGTGAATTAAATATGAGTGTGAGCAAAGGGTCTGAATACTTATGACCACCGGATTTCAGTTTTTCTTTTTTAATAAATTTGAAAAAAAAATTATACATTTTTGTTTTTTTTCAGTCAATATGGGGTGCAGAGTGTACATTAATGAGAAAAAATTACTTTTTTAATTTAATGGATGCAATGAAACAAAGAGTGAAACATTTAAAAGGGGAGTGAGTACTTTCCGTACCCACTGTATATTCTTGTACATAGTGACATTATTATAGTAGTTATATTCTTGTACATAGGGGGCAGTATTATAGTAGTTATATTCTTGTACATAGGAGCAGTATTATAGTAGCTATATTCTTGTACATAGGGGCAGTATTATAGTACTTATATTCTTGTACATAGGGGCATTATTATAGTACTTATATTCTTGTACATAGGGGGCAGTATTACAGTAGTTATATTCCTGTACATAGGGGCAGTATTATAGTAGTTATATTCTTGTACATAGGAGCAGTATTATAGTAGTTATATTCTTATACATAGGAGCAGTATTATAGCAGTTATATTCTTATACATAGAGGGCAGTATTATAGTAGTTATACTCTTATACATAGGAGCAGTATTATAGTAGTTATATTCTTGTATATAGTGGCAGTATTATAGTACTTATATTCTTGTACATAGCAGGCAGTATTACAGCACTTTCATTTTCTAGAGCAGGCGTCACTTTCTCTCTCTACCAGGCCCTTATATAAAGATATTGAGCACATCGCTTTTCTTCCAGCATAAAGCAGATGAGAGGTGGAGACATTACAGTAAGGTGATAAAATGCTGAATATTTTGCTGCGCAGGGTTCTTAATTAGTATATGTCCAGCTCCTGGAATCTTTCTGTCTGAGATAATCAGGTTGGTGTTTATAGAAACATGGAGATTAGTGAAATTCCTGGTTACATTGTGACTAGTGCTGTAACCTTCAGGACATGCAGTTGTGATGTTACATTGTGTCACATTCTTTATCTCCTGTTTGATGGAGGAAAGTATTGCAGTAATCAGGATTCTTCATTAATAGTTGAGAAGCTGTGATTAGAGTTGAGCGAAACGGGTCGAAAAATTTCAAAAGTCGCCGACTTTTGGCAAAGTTGGGTTTCATGAAACGAAACCCGACCCTAGGATGAGGTCGGCCACGAGGTCGGCGACTTACGCGCCAAAGTCGCGTTTCAAAAGTTTGTTTTGCGCTCTTTCAGCCAATCAGGATCCACGGACACTGTGGGCAACGTGATGACATAGGCAGGGGTCACCACCATCTTTCAGAAGGGCATGCAAGTGATTGGCTTGCTTTGGTGGGCGTCACAGGGGTTATAAAAGGGCGTGCACGCCGACCGCCATCTTACTTCTGCCGATCTTAGCATAGGGAGAGGTTGCTGCTGCTGATTCTGTAGGGAGAGCGTTAGGCAGGGAAGAAGAAAAAAAAAAAACTGCTTCTGCTGCTAGCGATTTTGCCTGTACAACACACCAGTCACTGTGTGTGCAGTGCAAGGGGAGGCTATATTGTGGTGGATCAGCGGTGTTGGTTGTTAGGCTGCCTTCTAAGGCTTCCTGACAGCTGCATTGCTGTTTCCCCACTGCTCTGCAAACTGCTTTTTTAAAAGCAATCCCAATTTTTTTTTTTGTCCTGCTGAGGTACTGAGCGTGCATTTTTTCACACCATACAGCGGTGTACGCTCCTCACACAGTACCGTGTAACGGCTGTTATCACAGCCACAGTGAAGCTGTGTGTCACTCTGTGAGGACATGTTCCGTTCTTACAGACCTGCACCTACTAGTTTTGTCTAGCTTTCAGTTAAATATATTTGCTATTTGATCACATTCAAAACTATAGAGAGACAGCGTGTGTCAGTCCGTATACTTGAAAAACACGGAGCTTGACAATTTTACGTACACCGGACAGCCGTGTACGTGCACGCTCCTCTCAGTACCGTGTAACGGCTGTTATCACGGCCACAGTGAAGCTGTGTGTCACTGTGGAAGGATAAGTGGAGGACTTGTTCCGTTCTTACAGACCTACACTCTAGGGAGATTCCTATTCTGCCCAATTCTACATACACCTTGTAGTTTGTGATACACTAGCCAATTTCTGCCTGTGACATAGCGCTCTGATATTCAGTGGGCCTCACACAATCCAAAAGTGTCCAGTGTCCACTAGTGTGTGCAGAAATTCAAAATCTCCCTTATCCTGTAGTCACTTTTTTCACACCTGTGCCATCGAGCCTGTGACATAGCGCTCTGATATTCAGTGGGCCTCACACAATCCAAAAGTGTCCAGTGTCCACAAGTGTGTGCAGAAATTCAAAATCTCCCCTGTCCTATTGACACCTTGTACCTTGTTTTACATTACTATATAGTTTGTTGGATTTTGTCTACATTTCTACAAAAAATGAGGAAGGCTGGTGGAAGAGGCCATGGAATTGGGCGGGGGTTGGCAGCTGGTAATGATGGTGTTGGTGGTGGATCTGATGGTAGTGGCAAGAGCAAAATAGGACCGAATGCAGGAGGTGTTGAGCCTGCATCATCGTCTGGCTCCATAAGGCTTCGAAGGCTTAGTTTTCTAGGAGTTGGCAAACCGCTTTTAAAGCCAGAGCATCAGGAAAAAGTTTTGTCTTACATTGCTGACTCAGCCTCCAGCTCTATCGCCTCCTCTTCTGAAGTTGTAAAAAGTAAAAGCACTGAGTCGTCATTGGAGGCTCATGTTCATGAACCACACCTTTCCTTGTGTCCTTCACCCCAACCAAGATTGAAGGATGACGCAGGCCATACTACTGATTACTCCATGGAGCTGTTTTCACATACCATGCCTGGATTATCAAGTGAAATGGTGAATTACCCAGGCCAAGATGAATCTGACATGGAGTGCACTGATGCACAGCCGCTGATGGATGATTCTGCTGGTATATTCACTCAGAGCACTACATTGTCCTCGCAGTGTACAGAGCCAGATTCTGACCCTGATGAGACTCAGGTGCCCCTTCCCGCACTCTATACCACCAAACACGGTGACACAGAGGAAGGTGCACATGACATTGAAGAGGAGGTGATGGATGACCCAGTTGTTGACCCAGATTGGCATCCATTGGGGGAAGAGGGTGCTGCTTCCAATAGCTCAGATGAGGAGCATCCACAGCAGACATCGACATCGCAACAGCTGTTATCTGGCAGGCCCAGAGCACTCCAAAGACAGGTTCCAAAAATCAAAAGAGTTGCTGGACAGCTTGTCCAGTGGGTCAAAAGATCACAGCGTGCTAGGCCGCAAAATGTCTGCCAAAGTAGGAAGAGTGCAGTGTGGCACTTTTTTGAACAAAATCCTCATGATCAGGCCAAGGTTATCTGTAAGAAGTGCGCAAAGACCTTTAGCCGAGGGAAAAATCTGAAAAATTTGAATACCAGTTGCATGCTTAGACATTTAACCACCATGCACTTGCAAGCGTGGACACAACACCAAACCTCAAGTGCCACATGTGCAACTGATCACAAAGAAGGTAGTCAGCAACGCTACATTGTTTCCCCCACTGTAAGCCCACCGGTTAGCACAGCAGCAAATGTTGAGGTGTCGTTGCAAGGCCACAGCAGTCAGGGAATCCCACTGTTATATCAACGAAATACTGAATCTAGGCCATCAGAAAGAACACCAACTCCATCACCATCATCAACCCTCTCTCAGTCCGCCCTGTCCACCGCTACTTCCACCATATGCAGCTCTCAAGTCCAGCTCACCCTCCCAGACACTATGAGTAGGTCAAGAAAGTACTCAGTCTCTCATCCGCGTACACTGGGTTTGAACGCCCACATTACCAAACTAATCTCGTTTGAGATGATGCCCTATCGGTTGGTGGAAAGCGCAGCTTTCCGCGAACTCATGGCCTATGCAGTACCACGCTATGACCTACCCAGTCGCCACTTCTTCTCTCGCAAAGCCATCCCAGCCCTCCACCATCATGTAAAAGACCGCATTGTCCATGCACTCAAGCAGTCAGTGAGTGGAAAGGTGCACCTCACAACTGATGCATGGTCCAGTCGGCATGGCCAGGGCCGTTACGTGTCCATCACTGCGCACTGGGTTAATGTGGTGGTTGCAGGGTCCACAAGGGACAGCGGTGGTGGGACAGTGCTGCCTAGCCCACGGTATAGGAAACAGTTGGCTGTAGGCGTTCGACCCTCCTCCTCCTCCTCCAGAAGCGAAAGCTCGTCCACAGAGCGCAGTCGTACGAGCACTCCATCTGCAGCTGCCACTGTTGCACACGAGGTGTCCCCCTATCGAGCAGCTAGTGGAAAGCGTCACCAGGCTGTGTTGCAGATGATGTGTTTGGGCGACAGACACACCGCCGAGGTGCTGGCCGAGTACTTGAAGCGACAAACTGAGTCATGGCTGGGCAGTGTACATCTTGAGGCAGGCAAGGTAGTTAGTGATAACGGCCGTAATTTTGTGGCAGCCATAGCCCTTTCAAAACTCAGCCACATACCTTGCTTGGCTCACACCTTGAACCTGGTGGTGCAGTGCTTCCTCAAAAATTATCCGGAGTTAACAGCCCTGCTCCAGAAGGTGCGAAGACTGTGCGCGCACATCCGCCAGTCGCCTGTACACTCAGTTCGTATGCAGAAGCTGCAGCGATTGCTCCACCTTCCCAACCACCGCCTCATTATCGACATTGCAACAAGGTGGAACTCCACCCTGCACATGGTGGAGCGGCTGTGCGAGCAGAGGCAGGCCATAATGCATTTGTGGGAGGATACACGGCCAGGCACTTTGAGAGCAGACATGGAGTTGACAGGTGTGCAGTGGTCGAAGCTGAAAGACCTCTGTAAAGTCCTTCAGTGTTTTGAGGAATGCACACGGCTGGTAAGCGCAGACTACGCCAGCCTAAGCATGAGCATCCCACTTATGCGTCTGCTCATGCAAACTTTGACGCACCTTAAGGAGCAGGCGTCTGCAGCCAATGTTGACGAGGAGGAAGAGGTGGAGGGAATCCTTGATGACATTCAGCCATTGTCTGCTCAGGGACCTCTCCTGGACGAGGTGGAGGAGGAGGAGGAGGAGGAGGAGGAGGATGATGATGATGGGGATGATTACTTAGGGGAGGAGGATGCATCTCGTGGAGCAAGTGAAAATGTTGGAGTGGCAAGGTCTGGTACAGGGTTTGTGCGTGACTGGAGGGATGTGGATTTGCCAGAAAGTGCTCCTCCAACCAGCACTCGCAGTGCATCATTGACACCGGGAACATTGCCCCACATGTCAGATTATGCCTTGCAGATCCTAAAAAGGGACTCCCGCATTACCAAAATGATGAACGATGACGACTACTGGTTGGCCAGCATCCTGGATCCACGCTATAAATGCAAATTACAAAACATCATGCCACAGGAGAACCTTGACCTAATATTGGCTAATAAACAAGCAACTCTGGTAAATCGGTTGCTTGAGGCATTCCCAGCACACAGCAGCGGTGATGGTTCTCACACGAGCCGTACGGGCCGGGGGCAGAGGTGTTCATGGTGCACACAGCATAAGTGGCGTTGGAGACAGGGGTTTCATGACAATGTTGTGGACTGATTTTTCAAGTACCGCTCACAAAACTGGTAATACTGCATCGATGGAAAGTGACAGGAGACAGCAGTTGTCAACTATGGTTACAAACTACTTTTCCTCCCATATCGATGTTCTCCCACACAGGTCATTCCCCTTTGACTATTGGGCCGCTGAACTGGACACCTGGCCTGAATTGGCACAATATGCCTTACAGGAGCTCGCTTGCCCAGCTGCAAGTGTGCTATCGGAAAGAGTCTTCAGTGCAGCTAGATTAATCCTGACAGAAAAATGGACCCGTCTGTCAACCCAAAATGTGGATGATCTAACCTTCATTAAAATGAACCATGCATGGGTTTCCAAGGATTTTGTCCCACCTTCCCCTGATGACACATAGGGTGACAGAAAAATGGCTTGCTTTGGTCCACCTCTTCCTGGGACTTGACCTATTTCGCCTTTTGCATCAGCTGAATGTCCAACATCAACATATGCCACTTTCTAAAACTCCCTAACTGTGCTGCCCCCCCCCCCATGGCCGGGGTCACCACCTAGCGCACGACACCGTGCGAGTGCCGTTGCCCTGGACAGGTGGGTAGACCGACTCTTGGGCGCGGGCACTGGCACAGGGTCCCTCATAGTGCAATCAAGTGTCTCTGACGGTGGTGGTGAACACCCGCCGTCAGACACACCGCCGTACTATGAGGGGCCCAGTGCCAGTACCGACGCCCACGAGTGGGCCCCCCTTGCTTGGGCAGGGCCCCAGCATTTGCAATCTTTACCTCTCCCTGCTCCTCCGCTGTGTAGTCTGGGCCGTCAAATCCATACTGTGCCTGACACCGTCTGAGCCTGCCTCCTGATGTATAGACATATTTTGAATGTGTACGCTATCCATACATGTTATCCGGGGATACGGTACCCTTTCTCACCTTTGTGCAATCACGTGCAATCCATACTGGGCCTAACACCGTCTGAGCCTGCCTCCTGATGTATAGACATATATTTTGAATGTGTACGCTATCCATACATGTTATCCGGGGATACGGTACCCTTTCTCACCTTTGTGCAATCACGTGTAATCCATACTGGGCGTGAGAACGGCTGGCGAGCTGTTGAGCAAGCTACAGCACCTGTGGTTTGCACACGTAAGTTTTTCATTTTTTCAGGAATGACGGTTAGGCCTAATTCCGGAACTGCGGTTGACCTGCACTTACTGGGAAATCATTGTTCGTGGGTAATAATTGTAATCAGTGATCCCCCATCACTAACGTTGTTCAGCGGGTTATCTGCACCTGTAAGCGACAAACGCTGGCCTTTTCAGTGTAGCGCACATGCAGCCACGGACATGTAAGGGCATGATACACCAGTTATTGGCCAATCTCATGTGCCAGAGCCTCACGTGTCCCTCTAGTAAGCCGGACTCGGACCGCGGGGCATGACGGAGTCTCGTTCGTTAACGGAATTAAGCTTGCAATGTGTGCATCTTTTCTGTAGCTGGCATGGTTGAGGTTTCCCAGGTGGAGTCGAATTTAACCGTAGGCTCCACTCCTGGTGGTGCCCTTCTGGACATTCCTTTAAGGTTCAGCTTTGCAACCATACTGCCCACGTAAAACAAACACTTTGCCTTCATGAACGCTGTTTGGATGGTCATGACTCGTGGGAATAACGCCGCCCAATCAGTTAACCTGCTAGAGAGATCCTTCGTTGCTCCCAAGCATGACATCACACTCCCTAGGAGGAAGGTAATGCCACTGTGGCGACCGTACTCCTGGGGGCGACAAGTGCACTGATGCCCAGCCACTGCTCGATGAATCTGCTGGTACATGGACCCAGACCACAATCTGACCCTGATGAAACTCAGGTTACCCTTCCCATATACAGTTCCATCTTACACGGTGACAAAGAGGAAGCTGCAGATGAAAGTGCAGGTTCGGCCCACCCGCCATCAGACACACCACCGTACTATCAGGGGCCCTGTGCCAGTGCCGTCGCCAACGAGCGGGCCCCCCCTGCTTGCTCAGGATCACAGCACTTGCAAGGTTGAAATACTGTGCAGTGAGATGGAAGATGGGGACGACGAGGAGTCCAGACTAGTACAGGGATTCCCTAGCGAGGAGACTTATTTGATTGTTTTCAATGTTGGGACAGCAATTTTTGGGGAGCACTATACTCTGGAGAATGATAGATGGGGCCCACCATACACTGGAACATTCCAAAGGTGGACATCAGACACTGGAGCAGCATTTACAGGGCCCATTATACACTAGAGCATTAGAAATGGGGCCCATTATGTTTGGAGCATTATTTGGGCCCATAAGACAGTGGAGCTTCATCCATGGGGACCAACATATACTGTAGCATTATGTGGAGCTCATCATATACTGTTTCAAACATTATATGGGACCAATGATTCTGTATGGAGAAATAGATGGGCCTCGTCATGAGATGTAAAAAGTGAAGTATTTTTCATTGTACTATACCGCTATTTCTCTGCCGTATCGGAGCATGATGAGTTGTGGTATGTGTTAAAGGGGCGCTCTTTCACCCAGGGCACATGAAAACCTGGAGCCAGCCCTACCCCCCCACAACTTTAGCCAAATAACCCCCATTTTTCAGTGCGTAACTTGTATTATGAAGTTAATTAAGGTTGACAAGCTTAAGTAAGAAGAATTGATGCTTTTGGCATTCAAATGGGCACTGTAGGTGTGTTTCCTGTCCTCCTCTCACTGCCGACTTTTATTCCCCATTGACTTACATTGGGTTTCGTGTTTCGGGACAACCCCGACTTTTCCCTATAATCAGCTGATCTTGCTCGACCCGACTTTTGGAAACTTTTGACGAAACGAAACTCGACCCTAAAAAAACAAAAGTCGCTCTACTCTAGCTGTGATACCTTGGCTCCATCTTGTTAAGCTACATTCACATGTCTAGTAATCAATCATCCATTAGAATGGATCTAGCAGTAATCTGCGAACAGAAAAATTGTGCAGACAATTTTTCTGTGCAGCTAACAAAAACAGATTTCAACTGGATCCGTTTTTATCATTGAAGTCTATGGAGAACTGATCAGCTAGTTAGCCATCAGTAATAAAAAGCGCATCTTTTCAAATTAAAGAAAACCTGTTAGATAATTAATGGATCAGTTTCCCATAGATGTCAATGTTATTAAAACAGATCCAGGTGAAATTAGTTTTTTTTTTTTTTAGTTGGACAAAAAAAAAAAAAAATTATGGTCTGCAGAACTTTTTTTCGTTAACGACTGCTACTAGACCCGTTCTAAGGCCGGTTTCACACGTCAGTGGCTCCGGTACGTGTAGTGACAGTTTCCTCATGTACCGGAGACACTGACACATGTAGACACATTAAAATGAATGTGTCTCTGCACATGTCAGCGTGTTTTCACGGACACACGGTCCGTGTGCAAAACACGGAGACATGTCAGTGTTTGTGGGAGCGCACGGTCCGCAAAAGTGCTGAACACGTGCACATGGAGAACAGTTCACACTGTCCTCAGTGTTCACGGACGGCCTCCGGGGAAGAAGCGCTACTGTAACAGCAAGCAGGAGAGAAAGAATGAATGAAAACCCAATGTGGGGTCCCCCTTTTATTTGTAACCAACCCAGCAATCACAGCTGGGGGCTGCTATTTTCAGGCTGGTAAGGGGCCATTGATTTTGCCCCCTCCAGCCTAAAAATAGCAGCCCCCAGCTGCCCAGAAAAGACGCATCTATTAGATGCGCCTATTCTGGAGCTTTGTCGGGTTCTTCCCACTTGCACTGAAATGGTGGCAAGTGGGGTTAATAAGGGGTTAATGTCACCTTGCTATTGTAAGGAGACATTAAGCCCGGGTTAGTAATGGAGAGTTGTCAAAAAGACTACTGGGGAATGAATGGAAGCAGCCGGCCATACCGCGATCCATAGCGGCTGCAGCCCAGCACATCACGTGCTTCTGATGTCACGCAGGTCCTTTGCTGATGAGCACAGCGTGACGGTCGGGCACAGCGTTCAGCACATGCAACTTTTTTCAGCCTGCATATAGCGCTTGCTGCCGTCGGCCGGGGCAGCACCGCTACCGTGACTATTGCAAGCGATAAGGAGAAAGGAATCATTTGATTATTTAATAGAGGAGTGATATCGATCCTAAAAGGACCTGTGGAACCTGTAACATGGAATCAGCGGCGGCTTCATTCAAGTCTGTAGCCGCCTACTTCACTTGTGGTAGCCTCAACCCTTACTCCTGGAGGAGGTAACTTTGATCCATGTGCAATATCTGTTACTGGGCACCTTGATTCCAGACTGAGTTCATTCCTTTTAGTTTTTTTTTGTTGTGTGGTAGTTTAACCCCTACTACAATAGGAGACAAGATCCAAAGGGATTTATATGACTAGTTTTGTGCTAACTATACTGTTTGTCCTAATTTGGTTATTCATTACTGGCTCATATACCGTATATACGCCGAGATTTTCAGCCCATTTTTTTGGGCTGAAAGTCCCCCTCTCGGCTTATACACGAGTCATATACCTGGGGGTCAGCAGGGGGGGAGGGGGTGTCACAGATCATACTCACCCGTCCTGGCACCCTCTGCAGCCCCCTCGCTGCCTTCAGCGGTCACGTGGTACCGCTCATTAAACTCATGAATATGCGCATATTCATGAGTGGTAATGAGCGGTATCACGTGACCTCTGAAGGCAGGAAGGGAGACAGTGGAGAAGCGAGGCTGCAGAGACGTTCCAGGACTGGTGAGTATAGCGATATTCACCTGTACTCGTTCCCACGCTGCTCACCGCCGTCTGCTGCTTCCTGTGTCCGTGATGTTTAGCCAGCAGGGGGTGCGGTGACGTGGTTAGTGCGCGCTGCGCCCTCTGCTGGCTGAAGAGTCACTGATAGAGGACGCACAGACAGTGGTGAGCAGCGATGGACTCCGGACAGCTGAATATCACCAGTGCCGGGTCCTGAGCAGGAGAGGTGCGTATGGCAGTTTTGTTTTTTTTTTGCAGCATAATATATGGAGCAGCATATAGGGGCATATTCCATGGGGCAGCATAATCTATGGAGCATTTTATGGGGGCATATTATTCTATGGAGCATCTTATGGGGCCATTATTAACCTTTGTGCAGCATTATATGGGGTGTATTTTGTATGGAGCATTAAATGGGGCTCCTGATTCAATATGGATATTCAAAAACATTCAACCTACTGATGTCTCAATTAATTTTACTTTTATTGGTATCTATTTTTATTTTTGAAATTCACCAGTAGCTGCTGCATTTTCCACCCTAGGCTTATACACGAGTCAGTAAGTTTTCCCAGTTTTTTGTGGCAAAATTAGGGGTGGAGGGTGTTTAGTCGGCTTATACACGAGTATATACGGTATTTGTTTTTCCATTTTAATTTTACGGTGACTCCAAGCGCAATAGTAATATTTTTTAGTTCTATTGATTTTATTCTGACACCGACGGTGACTGGTGTATTTTACATATGCTGCTGGAGACCGTGTGTATACTTGAGCGCCACTGATCGTTTGCATTATTATAAGTAAGGTATATTGTTGGTTTATTATTTTACAATTATTTACAGGAGAACGATGGCGTCGATATGGAATTAGGAGTGTCATAAAGATTTAAACACTGTGTGTGGTGTATTCTTTCATGAAAATACTTTGCTCTTATTGATATAGGAAAGATGTATATCTTTGTACCGTGTTAGCCAGTAGATTGAAAAATATTCAGGATTGAGAGTCCTCAGTAGTTGATACCATCTTTTCAGTTAGCCATTAAAAGGTAACACATTGCAAGCTTTCGAGACTACTCAGGTCTCTTCATCAGGCTAGACTAAAACAAAATCTGAAGTCACATATTTATGCACAATACAGCCTAGAAAAAATGCAATAGATAAGACAAGTGACGTGAAGCAGAACTATCAATATGGGAGAGGGAGAAACATAAATATAAACATTGGACCAGTTCATAGATAAGGAGTCTGGTTCCTTAAAACATCCAGACTCCTTATCTATGAACTGGTCCAATGTTTATATTTATGTTTCTCCCTCTCCCATATTTATAGTTCTGCTTCACGTCACTTGTCTTATCTATTGCATTTTTTCTAGGCTGTATTGTGCATAAATATGTGACTTCAGATTTTGTTTTAGTCTAGCCGGATGAAGAGACCTGAGTAATCTCGAAAGCTTGCAATGTGTTACCATCTTTTCAGTTAGCCATTAAAAGGTATCAACTACTGAGGACTCTCAATCCTGAATATTTGCTCTTATTGAGTGTGTTTATTTATACCCTTTAATAACTCTAGGATTAGTAATGGATAGGTGTCTTATTGACACCTCTCGATTACTAACCCGGGCTTAATGTCACCTTACAATAGCAAGGTGACATTAACCCCTTAATAACACCACTTGCCACCGCTACAGGACAAGTGGGAATAACCCCACAAAGCTCCAGAATAGGCGCCTTTTCTGGGCAGCAGGGGCCTGCTGTTTTTAGGCTGGGGGGGGGGGGGGGGGGGGGGGGGGGAGAGCAAGATCAATGTCCCCTTACCAGCCTGAAAATAGCAGCCCCCAGCTATGTTTTGCCAGGTTGGTTACAAATATAAGGGGGACCCCACGTCAGGTTTTTATTCATTCTTTCTCTCCTGCTCGCTGTTGCCGGCAGAGCAGGAGAGAAGAATGACAGCCGCATTCAGCACCAGCCGCCGGGGAACAGTGCTTACTGTAGCGCTTTTTCCCCCGGCGGCCGTCCGTGTGGTCCTGATGCAGCACACTTTTGCCACGCGGATGTACCACGTATCCACACGGACATCTCCGGTACCGGAATTATCTGGACGTGTGAGACCACCCTAACGGATGATTACTGGACATGTGAATGTAGCTTTACTGTACTCATATTGTTTGCTGTTCTTGTTTTGTTCCCTAACATTCCTAACTACATAAGCATGTTGCTGCCCAGAGCGGAGGTTACATTCCTTCTGGAAACTAGATATCATAATGGACTGGGGGGGGGGGAAATATTTAGAAGACAAGAAACCTATTGATTCCTTAGTAAAACTTGATGGATACGATTCTTACCATCCAACGTAACAAAGAAAATAGAATCTACAAACAAGCCGCCACGCAGAGAAGCGAAGAGTACAGTCATCTACTGTATCTAATCCCATCATGTGTCATTCTGTCTGCTGTATCTAATCCCATCATGTGTCATTCTGTCTGCTGTATCTAATCCCATCATGTGTCATCCTGTCTGCTGTATCTAATCCCATCATGTGTCATCCTGTCTGCTGTATCTAATCCCATCATGCGTCATCCTGTCTGCTTAGCTGCTGTAACTACACTGTGTCCAGAATTGTTAGCAGCTTGTTCTCAAGAAAAACAAGACAGCAAAAAAAAAAAAAAGAGATTAAACTAAGTCTGAGAAGTCTCAAAGTGTTCCCAGCCTACAGTAGACGCAGCTCCTTTGATTGTTAGATATTGGGGCAATCACAGACCAGAAATAGTTTTATTACGAATAATTGCCAGGTGCAAAACACAAGAGAAAAAATTACAGAAAAGACTGTCAAGAGATACAAGAATAAGATGTGAAGCCACCAGGAGCCATTATCCTACAGTCATATTCCAGAGCTATAAACTCCCTCACAGACACGACCTAGGTGAGGAGGATGAACCCGACCACCACTGGGCAAGACACAAGTGTAAGGTGCTCAGTGCTCAGAGACACGGCCAAGGTGAGGAGGCTGAGCCCGACCACCACTGAGCCAGACACAGAAGTGCACGGTGTGCTGTGCTCAGAGACACGGCCAAGGTGAGGAGGCTGAGCCCGACCACCACTGAGCAAGACACAGAAGTGCAAGGTTTGCAGTGCTCAGAGACTCAGCCAAGGTGAGGAGGCTGAGCCCGAGCACCACTGAGCCACGGCCAAGGTGAGAAGGCTGAGCCAGACATAGAAGTGCAAGGTGCTCAGTGACACGGCCAAGGTGGGGAGGCCGAACCCGACCACCACTGAGCCAGACACAGAAGTGCAAGGTGTGCAGTGCTCAAGACACGGCCAAGGTGGAGAGGCCGAACCCGACCACCACTGAGCCAGACACAGAAGTACAAGGACCAAATTGCGCTCTGACTTTCTTAACCTTCTGGACTGATGACAGCACTGGAGATGTGTAACAATAACATTAATATTTAAATTAACAAATTGCTTAATAATTCTGTACACGGTGTAATCGTATAATGTGATACAGTCTGCTGAGATGGGTAGCTAATCCTCTCCTGTGTGATACCGTCTGCTGAGATGTGTAGCTAATCCTCTCCTGTGCGATACCATCTGCTTAGTTGTGTACCTAAGCTTATCATGTGAGAAGCACCCTGCAGCACCCGTCATGTTATACTACTGCACCCCTCCTCTCCTGTCGGCAGGGGCTGATGGGAGTGTTACCCTAGAATTCTGCATGATCCCGACCTGCAGGAATGGGAGGTTCCTCCTCCTGCAGATAATGAGGAGTCCCCCTGGTCAGACTGGTTTCTCATGAACAATGTGCAGAATAATCTCGGCCCCAGGCATATGTCAGAGCGAAGTACAGGATGATGAACTGTCAGTCACCAACTACAACCTCCAGTATGCTCAGACGGCTGCAGGAATACAGCGGTGAGATGCATCACGTCCATTACTCCAGTTACACCCAGAGCTGTAGACATCAGGTGCTGCTTCCAGTCCATGCTCTGATGTCATTGCGCACAGCTGACATTCTATGACAACATCAGACAAAAATTACATCTCCCACAATGCAATGCTGCAGACCCCGAGCTCAAACCCTCTACCTCCCGCTCATGAATAACTGATCCCTGCGGCAGAGGCTGCTTAGGAACCTCTTGGATTCACTACAAGTCAGATTTAGGCATCACGTTTTCGTACCGGTTCAGGGTTTTGGACAATGTAGCGTCGTATCGTTCCCTGAGTATACGGAGCCTGAAGGTCCTGAAAGACAAAATATATGTTACTATGAAGCTGCTACAGTCACATTCAGCATCATAAAGGAGAACTCCACCTCGGATGGAAACAGTCAGCATGTCATCTTATAGGACGACAGTGCCATGGCTGAACAGACACTTGTCCTCCAATAGGAATGATACCTTTTATGCAGAGATCGGATGTGCAATACATGAGATATGCAAAGCAGGATGGAAATGCACTGGGGGTGTGTCAGAGCACTTAGATAGCTTCTTCCACGCCCACAGGCACTTCTGCATATGACCTCTTCACTAGATAGCTCATGACTGGCACAGTAACATTTCTGATGGCCAAAGCACTACTGCCAGATGTAACAATGAGGTGGTATTAGATGGAAACTGCTGCTGTGTCGCTAAAATGTATGCAAAGGGAAGTTCACATGTAACAAATCTAGACTAGAGACCGGATGTGCGGATATCACGCACCCAGCTCTCCCACTAACCCCCCCCCCCCCCCCATGTACTCAGCTCTCCCGCCGACCCTCCCCCCCCCCCCATGTACTCAGCTCTTCCGTCGCGCCCTCCTATGCATTCAGCTCTCCCGCCAGCCCCCCCATCTACTCAGCTCTCCCACCAGCCCCCCCCCCCCCATCTGCTCAGCTCTCACACCAGCCCCCCATCCGCTCAGCTCTCCCACCAGCCCCCCCCCCCCACCCCATCTACTCAGCTCTCCCGCCAGCCCTCCCATATACTCAGCTCTCCCGCCAGCCCCCCCTTTCAAGTAGATGGCTTCTCCTCCTGTCACTCACCTGCTCTGGGTTCTGCACGATGTATCTTCTGATCGTTCCTTGTGTGTACGGGCCGGGAGACTGCACCTCCTGCAACAGACAGATCCAGTTACCACCAGTACTGCAGCTATACATGTTCACACAACCTGAAAATACTGAAATCCAATATCAGCCACATCGACCCACGTGGGATCTCATTTAAGATAAAGGATTGGTAGTTTAATATAGAAGAGCGGATGTAGCCAACATCTCCATCCTACATCAGTGTGAACCACAACCTGGGACGGGAAGGCAGAAAGAAACATTTGTTACAATTTCATATTTATCAGCTTTATTGTCATGAAATTCTATGATTCTATGAAATAAATTGTTATAGTCAATGCACATATAGGATATAATCAGCGCTGGAGCGTAATACGAGACTGATATCAGTCACATATGATGTAATGTCTGGAGGATATATCAGTACTGGAGCGTTGTAAGAGGCTGATATCAGTCACATATGGTGTAATGTCTGGAGGTTATATCAGTACTGGAGCATTATAAGAGGCCGATATCAGTCACATATGGTGTAATGTCTGGAGGTTATATCAGTACTGGAGCATTATAAGAGGCTGATATCAGTCAAATATGGTGTAATGTCTGGAGGTTATATCAGTACTGGAGCACTATAAGAGGGGCTGATATCAGTCACATATGGTGTAATGTCTGGAGGATATATCAGTACTGGAGCGTTGTAAGAGGCTGATATCAGTCACATATGGTGTAATGTCTGGAGGTTATATCAGTACTGGAGCATTATAAGAGGCCTATATCAGTCACATATGGTGTAATGTCTGGAGGATATATCAGTACTGGAGCGTTGTAAGAGGCTGATATCAGTCACATATGGTGTAATGTCTGGAGGATATATCAGTACTGGAGCATTATAAGAGGCCGATATCAGTCACATATGGTGTAATGTCTGGAGGTTATATCAGTACTGGAGCATTATAAGAGGCTGATATCAGTCAAATATGGTGTAATGTCTGGAGGTTATATCAGTACTGGAGCACTATAAGAGGGGCTGATATCAGTCACATATGGTGTAATGTCTGGAGGATATATCAGTACTGGAGCGTTGTAAGAGGCTGATATCAGTCACATATGGTGTAATGTCTGGAGGTTATATCAGTACTGGAGCATTATAAGAGGCCTATATCAGTCACATATGGTGTAATGTCTGGAGGATATATCAGTACTGGAGCGTTGTAAGAGGCTGATATCAGTCACATATGGTGTAATGTCTGGAGGATATATCAGTACTGGAGCATTATAAGAGGCCGATATCAGTCACATATGGTGTAATGTCTGGAGGTTATATCAGTACTGGAGCATTATAAGAGGCTGATATCAGTCAAATATGGTGTAATGTCTGGAGGTTATATCAGTACTGGAGCACTATAAGAGGGGCTGATATCAGTCACATATGGTGTAATGTCTGGAGGATATATCAGTACTGGAGCGTTGTAAGAGGCTGATATCAGTCACATATGGTGTAATGTCTGGAGGTTATATCAGTACTGGAGCATTATAAGAGGCCGATATCAGTCACATATGGTGTAATGTCTGGAGGTTATATCAGTACTGGAGCATTATAAGAGGCTGATATCAGTCAAATATGGTGTAATGTCTGGAGGTTATATCAGTACTGGAGCATTATAGGAGGGGCTGATATCAGTCACATATGGTGTAATGTCTGGAGGATATATCAGTACTGGAGTGTTATAAGAGGGGCTGATATCAGTCACATATGGTGTAATGTCTGGAGGTTACATCAGTACTGGAGTGTTATAAGAGGGGCTGATATCAGTCACATATGGTGTAATGTCTGGGGGTTATATCAGTACTTGAGTATTATAAGAGGGGCTGATATCAGTCACATATAGGTTCTCCGCCTGAAGATATGGGATATATAGTTCTGATTATGGGGGTCAAAGGGCTTTATTCATTACATATTTCTCATCCCATTGTAGAACACAAAAGTCGTTCCTCAGCCTGAACGTCTGATAACAGAGAATAAATATCA
This sequence comes from Dendrobates tinctorius, assembly GCF_039654945.1. Lineage (NCBI taxonomy): Eukaryota > Metazoa > Chordata > Amphibia > Anura > Dendrobatidae > Dendrobates > Dendrobates tinctorius. The sequence continues at coordinate 23,678,514 of NW_027361782.1, read as the reverse complement.
CAAAGAAAATAGAGGGAAAGTGACTACAAGTCCATACAGCTTCACACCTGCAATATTCATGTAACCTGTCCGGATGTGGAGAATTACCTCCCAGCCGCGCTCATTGTAAGTGTGTCCTGATACTCTGAGTACATTGTAAGAAGCTGGAACAGGAGTTATCCCCGAGCAAATACTGAGACCAAAGAGGAGAACGATTCAAGAGCCTCCTCACCTGCTCCAACCTGGAGGACGGCGTGGCCCAGAGCCAGGAGGCTTCTGATAATGAGTCACAGCCTGGACAAACCCTGCACCATGCTCCCCTGAGCCTCAAGCCCCCGTCCAGGAGGTCCATAGCAACAAAAACTCCGGGGTCACCCTGATCGTGGCCTCATGTGTTATCAGGGGCCCAGACTAATGAAGGACATCTACGTACTCCCACCCAGAGGCCGGCGCTCCACCAGACACCAATGAGTGCCAACAGTGTTACTATTTATGTGTTATATTTATCAATATTACATTATGTGATTATTTACATCTTTACAATATGACGCTCGGGGGATTTTATAGATTTCCTGCCTTGTCTGTGACTTTCATCTTGGAATTACGCAAATATTTCATGTTGCCCGGACCCGTGCCCTGGGAGCCCAGTCACGACAAGCTGTGGCCTGTGCTGTAATGACTGCTTACTGCTTCAGTACTCTGAGGACAACTCCCCCCCCCATCCTCCTTAATACGGTCACAATGATTTATGAAGTTAGTAACACAAACAATGAGGACATTTCATTCATTCAAGTCAAAAGCAAGAGCAAATCCTGAAAAACCAAACCCCAGAACTGTGTCGTTCAGTGAAAGTCAGCTCCGGAGTCCCCAAATCCCAATTCAGCCCTTTTGTAGTAGTGTCTACATCTGGGAAAGCTGGGTGACCCTCCAGTATGGCCTCATTACAACTCCAGCTTTCCCAGATCCCAGAAAAGGCAAAACTCTCTCCTGTCCTGGACATCACCTGCCCCAATACATTGTAACAAACCCTCAGCTGTGAGAGGTAATGTCTGTGTAGGTGTTCAGCTGCTGGATAGAAAAATATTCTGTACATTCCTATTCTACGACAGCAAGTAGAGATGTTGAAAACCAGCAACAGTTTTAATAAATTTGAAATGTTTAATTTTACAATCACAATTTAATATGAACTGGAAAACCTGTAAATGGGGACAAACAACAGATTCTCCGTTACAATGCTTCACCAACTTTACAGAACACTGCTAAATACTAGTAAATTAATTATTAATATAGCGCCATTGATTCCATGGTGCTGTACATGAGAAGGGGTTACATACAAAGTTATAGACATCGTTAACAGTAAACAAGTTTACAATGACAGACTGGTACAGAGGGGAGAGAGGACCCTGCCCTTGCGGGCTTACATTCCAAATCAGCAACAAAGATTAAAACATCACAAACAAGCAAAAAAATAAAAAAAGTTGCAAAATAGTTGACACCTCCATTTCCCATACTTAAGAATTCACGCCCTGAAAATAAAAGCTGATGTCATGAGATGAAGCAATAGACAGCGATTACTGAGGATTCACAGGCACGTGCTACATACTGCGGCCGAGCGCTGAATATTCCTGTGTAAGGAGAGGCTGAGAAACCCGGGCCCAGGGCAGCCCAAATGCTCCAACCGGCAACAAATACAAAGTGAAGGGGCAACATTGCGACTGATTCATGCCTTTATTCAGAATGTAACAGGAAGAACCAATTTATTATTGCTCTTGGGGAAAAAAAAAAACAAAAAACGGTGCCATTTTGCAAAATGTGTTATCAAACCTATCTTCTACCGTTCTGTGTCTACAGCGCCCATGCAGACCCATGTGTCTCCAGACTACAAGCACACCTTGTGTAGTCCGATCCGACAGAGGAAGAGAGCCATAACAAATGGCTGCACAATCACACTGCACGCGTGTAGCCTGGAGATGCAGAGATCGGCATGAGAGCTGTACACCCAAAACAGTACATGATAGCTTGGGCAAAATTGTTTACAACATGGCACCTTTTATTTTTTAACTGGAGCAATAACAAAATGGTACTTTTTGTATTTTACATCAGTATTAGTAAGCAAAACCCAGGAGTGGGTGATTAATCCAGAAGTGGTGACGTGTTTCTATTGTACTTTTCCTCTGATTGTTCCTCTCCTGGTTGTGGCTACAAATAACAATGTAAAATACTGAACAAATACTGAATGGGTGAACACGGCCTCTGATACTTTGTAGCCCCCTCACACAGGTCTCTGCAGGATGAGCATGGTTGTATCTGTTACTGTTTGTAATCATGGAGACACATTACAGCTATGGGTTTGGAACAGAAATAATGCAAGAGAAAAGATCAGGGGTGCCATGTTTTAGTAGCATGGAGACCACTTAAATCTAGTGATCAGTTGGCTTCCCCAAGACTCCCCACTGATCGGTATTACCCTGACGTCACTGTTGGGAAAACCCCACTAATCGTATAAAGAAAAGTAATAGGGAAGACAGATTGCAAGCAGTCGCCCCCTTCAGATCCCTTAGGTCCATTCTGTAGAACTTCCATTCATTCTGCCACATGATTTGGCTCCTGCCACAAAAGAGGCAGAACATCATCCAGGGTTTGAGCTGCCAAGCAACCAGAGAACCCGGCCCGGGAATCCCTGCAAGGTCAAGAAATCATTATCATCCTCTCCTGGAGACATGACGACAACATACAAAAATGTCAGCGTCCAGAAAAGTGTCAGTTCTTGTGAAATCAGGCACCATAATATAGAGGTATACTATCCCAAACAGATTTTCTTCTAGAAAGAATGAGGAAACCATTGGCCGCCCCTCACACTTGGGGCACAACTTGCAGAGGCACACACACCGTGCAGAACCCCCCCCCCCCCCCGCCACACACACATACACTGTGGGCACAACGTGCAGAGGCCCCTACAGTTTCCTATTATCCAGCCCCCACTTTCTGTTCACTGTCGGACATCATTATGTGCTTACATTACTGAAGAGACACAAATATGAAGAACAGATCTGGAAACAGCAGCTTGTTAGTAGTAACTGAAAAGGTAAAATGTGGAAAAAAAAAAAAAACAAAGAAACAGGGAGGTTGCATGTTACGGGTGATGACTACACAGTCGGTGTCAAAGGTGGAGCCCGTCAGTATTAGTGTGAATCGCCCAGCAGCTGCACGGGTGATCGTGGATCAGACAGGAAACTGCTTACTCACAAGTAAAAGGATTTAATTTTAGCTTTTTATCTTATTTTGACTTCGGCTCCACCTTAAAGGAACCTAAAAATACTCGGTGCACAGAGACGGAGGCTGCGCCCGGCATTAACCGCCCTTTTATTACCAGGATAATTATGGGGTGTCATGCCTTAAGCCCCACATTAAACAGGAAACTGCGGACTAGGAGGTGAGTAAACCGTGCGGGGAGCAGGCCCTGCCGGAATAATGGAGCCCATTCATCTGCAAATAAAACCTAATGTACCGAGCCGGGGACACTCCCCCAAAATCTACTCTTGGGTCCTAAAGCAAAACCTCAAACTGATCCCCATGTATAATAGTGGGGTCCAATGTGGCAGAGGGGGCTTCTCAGTCACCAGGACTTTCCCTGACACCATGTGCCCCCCATATATTCTGTAGCACAAAGAAAGGCTTTACAAGGACCCCCACTAGTGTCACTGTGATCATAACCAAAGTGTGATCCCTGTACTGTGCCGCACATACTGCAGGCGACACCTCTACTCGGATCTACCGCCTGATCATTGTGTACACTGACGTTAAAAGCCGTAACTGATGGAAACACGGATCATTCTGTCTGACTGTGATCTCAAACACCGATCACTGCACCTCCGGGAATGATGGATGACAGGTCAACTACAAGGAAACCTCTTCTGCTTTACAAATCCTTCTCTTGCGCTGATCCCAAGTTATAGCATGTCTCCACTTACATCCAGAGCTGCAATCCCAACACAATTCTGCTGTTATATTAAGTCCTACATGACAATCACATTCGGAGCTGCATTCACAATTCTGCCCTTACAGCGTATGCTGTACTCAGGTCATCTCCACAGCTGCATTCAGAATACTCTGGTTATATCCATCATGTTTTAGGGGCTCATCTAAGCAGTTAAGTTGGGGTTGTCGATGGGAGAGCAAACACAGGACTATGCTGTCCAGTTCGAGACAGCAGAATTCATTCATGATCTGCTGCACAGTAATGGTGGCAGCCATGTCTGTGTCACCCAGCTTTCCCAGAAATTGATAAAGCAGCTGAACAGAAAGTGTTAGAGGACAAATCAAGACTTGTAATTATGGGATTGTGACACCAGCACCCGAAGATTTGGGACCCGCTGATCTCAGAGTCAAAATTCTCTTCCAGGGAAGTTTCTGGGGCCAAAAAACAGAAGCACAGAGGAGATGAAACCTTGTTGTGATTACGGGCAGTGAAGCAGACGAGAGTGACAGTCCAGAGCAGGATTCCTCCCCAGCTGCCGCCCTGGGGTCACCCAACCCATCAGTGTTTAACATTCCAGCAGTGACCGTGAAGGTTCCCATGGAATAACACAGGCATTTAACATTGAAGTTCACTGGGCCCAATGTACAGCAGTACCTGATTACATTGGCCGGTACATCGCCTGCCTGACCCCCACTAGCCCCCTATGATCCCCCTGCAGACTGATACATTGTAGAAAATACCAGATGTGCATGTTACAGAGCATTGTAGCAAATACCATATGTGCATGTTACAGAGGCTTGTCTGATACATTGTAACAATCATTGCTCACTTTTAGCCTCCGGATATAATTTATTTTACACGAGTTAAGAATTATTTATACCAGAAATCCTAATAACAGAAGCGTCACTTCTCCAGCACATAAGACCCTGTTGCTGGATCCGGACCACCAAAGTCATCACTCACTGCCAGGAGACCCTACCCCATAGAGCTGCAGTGGGGGAAGGGGAGTGTTTGCCTCTAGGTATAGGGGATCAGCAGCAATCCCAGGCCCGGCGCCCCTTTTCTTCACAGTTCCATTTGATTCTATCTACGCAGAAGTATAGATATAGTTAATGATCTACAGGACACGGCGGGAGGAGATCCCTGTGGACTTTACACCCACGATCATCTCACGACAGGACGGTGCAGGAACTTATCCAAAAAAGGCGTCAATAACGTACTGAACTGACAGCAATGAAAGAACAATCTGCACGTGAATGGTCTCCACGGGCATGGAACAATAGTTTGATGTCACCAATCCCCGTATACAGCAGAGCGCAATGTCACCGATCCCACTATACAAAACAGCTCGATGTCACTAATCCCCATACACAGCACAGCTCAATGTCACCAATCCCCGTATACAGCATTATGATGTCATTAATCTCCATATACAGCACAGCTCAAGGTCACCGATCTCCGTATACAGCAGTATGATGCCACCAATCCCCATACACAGCTCGATGTCACCAATCCCCGTATACAGCAGTATGATGTCATTAATCTCCATATACAGCACAGCTCAAGGTCACCAATCTCCGTATACAGCAGTATGATGCCACCAATCCCCATATACAACACAGCTCGATGTCACCATGTCACCAATCCCCGTATACAGCAGTATGATGTCATTAATCTCCATATACAGCACAGCTCAAGGTCACCGATCTCCGTATACAGCAGTATGCTGCCACCAATCCCCATATACAGCACAGCTCGATGTCACTAAACCCCGTATACAGCACAGCTCGATGTCACCAATCCCCATACACAGCACAGCTCAATGTCACCAATCCCCGTATACAGCATTATGATATCATTAATCTCCATATACAGCACAGCTCAAGGTCACCGATCTCCGTATACAGCAGTATGATGCCAATCCCCATACACAGCACAGCTCGATGTCACCAATCCCCATATACAACACAGCTCGATGTCACCAATCCCCATATACAGCACAGCTCGATGTCACCAATCCCCATATACAGCAGTATAAGGTCATTGATCTCCGTATACAGCACGATGTCACCGATCTCCGTATACAGCAGTATGATGTCATCAATCCCCATTTACAGTACAGCACGATGTCACCAATCCCCATATACAGTATAATGTCAACAAACCCTATACAGCACAGCTTGATGTCACCAATCCCCCTATACAGCACAGCTCAATGTCACCAATCCCCATATACAGCAGTATGTCATTGATCTCTGTATACAGCACAGCACGATGTCACCGATCGCCGTATACAGTAGAGTGTGATATCACTGATCCCCGTATACAGTAAAGCGTGATGTCACAGCTCCCCATACCCAGCACAGTGCGATGTCACAGCTCCCCATATACCGTACAGCGTGATATCCCTGATCCCCATAAACAGTAGAGTGTGATGTCATCACGGGTGCACCATCCATGGCAGCTTTGCTTTGGGCTCATTGTTACGGGACAGAAGGGGGCAGATTAAAGCAGACATACACACAATCCATTAATGCTCTCACCCCTCCAAAAGCCCAGTTGCCCCCTGGATGTTACTGGAGACTGGTAGTTGACACCAGGTGCACCCAGCAGCTCCCAGTCACAGCTCCGCGGTGGACACCTGTAATCCACGACCAGTGGCCTCACGACCAGGAACTGTCACCCCACAAGTGCCGAGTCCTTACCCGTCGCAGCCCTTGCCAGTCCATTGCCGCGCCCTCCACCTGGGTTTAGACAGTGAAACAGGTGTAATCAGCCGATAACCTGCACTGAGCAAACACTGCTCTGCACAGAGCCACCACTGCTCGGGAGATGGGCACACCCAATCACCGCTGACAGCTTCTTAAAGGGAAAGGAACTTTTAAGAAGAGATGAGCTTAGGAAATACAGACTACAATACACCTCAGCCTGATAATACTATGGGCGTCATTAATAGGTTGCAAGCCAGACACTTTGCATCACACTTATAGGTGTGACTGACGTCCTATGCAAATCTTATCTATGTGCATTTTTCCTACTAGGCAGCCAACCCCACCATGGTTTGTTAGGTGTGGGGTGGTTGTTTTTATCAGTAGTTTGCACCTGAGCTGCCCCTTGCCTTTATTAGTGGAGGCCCGCTGCATCCTGCTATATGTGCATTTGTCATCAGACAGGGTTTTGGTAAGGCCATATCTTGTTGTGTGAGTTTTTTTGAATTTTGTCTATATTACTGTAGCTGTTTGACATTAGTGTTAGGGACCTGCAATATTATGAGGAGCCTTGACGTTGGATTGCAGGCTCTATCTATTTTGGCCAAAATATTAACCAATACCTCATTTAATGTACTCATTGTATGCATTAATTTTTTGCACTTATATCATTTTTTGCAGGATGCAGCCGGGCCTCTTTCTGTTGGCTTGGTCTATTGGGGCGTCTGTCACTGTGTGTTGCATATTATAGTGCTGTAGCAGCCCGCCTGATAATACTATGGGCGTCATTAATAGGTTGCAAGCCAGACACTTTGCATCACACTTATAGGTGTGACTGACGTCCTATGCAAGTCTTATCTATGTGCATTTTTCCTACTAGGCAGCCAACCCCACCATGGTTTGTTAGGTGTGGGGTGGTTGTTTTTATCAGTAGTTTGCACCTGAGCTGTCCCTTGCCTTTATTAGTGGAGGCCTGCTGCATCCTGCTATATGTGGATTTGTCATCAGACAGGGTTTTGGTAAGGCCAAATCTTGTTGTGTGAGTTTTTTTGAATTTTTTCTATGTTAGCTGTTCAAACACTGCTCTGCACAGAGCCACCACCGCTCGGGAGATGGGCACACCCAATCACCGCAGACAGCTTCTTAAAGGGAAAGGAACTTTTAAGAAGAGATGAGCTTAGGAAATACAGACTACAATACACCTCAGCTCTGTCACCCCCTCCCCAAAGTATAACATCCGTCCATGGGGTCCCCCCCCCCCAGAGTATAACATCCGTCCATGGGGTCCCCCCCCCCCAGAGTATAACATCCGTCCATGGGGTCCCCCCCCCCCAGAGTATAACATCCGTCCATGGGGTTCCCCCCCCCCAGAGTATAACATCCGTCCATGGGGTCCCCCCCCCCCCAGAGTATAACATCCGTCCATGGGGTCCCCCCCCCAGAGTATAACATCCGTCCATGGGGTCCCCCCCCCCCCCAGAGTATAACATCCGTCCATGGGGTCCCCCCCCCCCCCAGAGTATAACATCCGTCCATGGGGTCCCCCCCCCCCAGAGTATAACATCCGTCCATGGGGTCCCCCCCCCCCAGAGTATAACATCCGTCCATGGGGTCCCCCCCCCCCCAGAGTATAACATCCGTCCATGGGGTCCCCCCCCCCCAGAGTATAACATCCGTCCATGGGGTCCCCCCCCCCCAGAGTATAACATCCGTCCATGGGGTCCCCCCCCCCCAGAGTATAACATCCGTCCATGGGGTCCCCCCCCCCCCCAGAGTATAACATCCGTCCATGGGGTCCCCCCCCCCCAGAGTATAACATCCGTCCATGGGGTCCCCCCCCCCCAGAGTATAACATCCGTCCATGGGGTCCCCCCCCCCCAGAGTATAACATCCGTCCATGGGGTCCCCCCCCCCCAGAGTATAACATCCGTCCATGGGGTCCCCCCCCCCCAGAGTATAACATCCGTCCATGGGGTCCCCCCCCCCCAGAGTATAACATCCGTCCATGGGGTCCCCCCCCCCCAGAGTATAACATCCGTCCATGGGGTCCCCCCCCCCCAGAGTATAACATCCGTCCATGGGGTCCCCCCCCCCCAGAGTATAACATCCGTCCATGGGGTCCCCCCCCCCCAGAGTATAACATCCGTCCATGGGGTCCCCCCCCCCCAGAGTATAACATCCGTCCATGGGGTCCCCCCCCCCCAGAGTATAACATCCGTCCATGGGGTCCCCCCCCCCCAGAGTATAACATCCGTCCATGGGGTCCCCCCCCCAGAGTATAACATCCGTCCATGGGGTCCCCCCCCAGAGTATAACATCCGTCCATGGGGTCCCCCCCCAGAGTATAACATCCGTCCATGGGGTCCCCCCCCAGAGTATAACATCCGTCCATGGGGTCCCCCCCCAGAGTATAACATCCGTCCATGGGGTCCCCCCCCCAGAGTATAACATCCGTCCATGGGGTCCCCCCCCAGAGTACAACATCCGCCCCTGTCACCCCCCCCGGAGTATAATGTCCATCCCGGTCACCGTGCTGGACCGCAACCCGATCCCTTTGGGTTGAACTAGAATGGATATTGTGAGGCCGGGCCTACCCCTTCATCAGTCTTACCCCACAAATGTTCAGGATGAAGGGGAAAAAATGCCCACAGACAAAACCTTGCAGAAAGAAGAAGAGCAGAGATGTTATGTCTGCAGAGGATAACGCCATATTAATGTCTATGGATGTAGATGAGGACAGAGAAGCCCCGGGAGGTGGATGTGGGGGGGGCACATACTTTCTCCATATTAATGTCTATGGATGTAGACGAGGACAGAAGCCCCCGGAGGTGAATGTGAGGGGCACATACTTTCCTCCATATAGTGTATATACGTGGCTGATTCTTCGTGGTTGTATCAGTATCCCATATCCCTCAGTAATGGAGGAACAGGATAATGATGGCTGTCACCTGTCCAGCTTTCCTCTCATAGACCTAACCACACTGCGCCCCCAGTGGCCTTTTCTGCACATTGCACCTCCCCTCCCCTTATTGCCTGCGGGTCACAATGTAGCAAACACTTCACAACAAGCGTAAAGGAAAACCGGAGAACAGCAGATTATGTACAGACATCGTAATAACCAGGATGATTACTGTATAAATACAAGATCCGACTACAGAGAGCGGAGCAAAGAGCAGCACAGATCCAGGCATACTGTGCAAAGCATCACACCACAACCGGAAATACAGCGGCGACCTGCACTGCACAGACTGTATTTACACAGGAGTATACAAGTACAGATAATGTCACCTGCAGTCCTATGTAACACCACAGAAAACAGTGACAACTCTTCGAGTACAGATAATGTAGTAGATGTCATTGATGTCACCTGCAGTCCTATGTAACCACAGTTATAACCGAGTACAGATAATGTAGTAGATCTCACCTGCAATCCTATGTAACACCACAGATAACAGTGATACTTCTGCGTACAGATAATGTAGTAGATGACACCTGCAGTCCCATGTAACACACAATGATGTGGAGATGAACCACACTCCCAGCTCTGCTCCATCTGCACATTTCACCCCGTTATCATTACCCACATTACAGAGAACGTCACTGATCTTGGATCGGTTGGTCCAGGATCCTATAGGTAAGGGATCCCCTCCCCCACTATGATTAACCCCATCTTCCTCGGTGCATTCGCTTTTTACCCAGCAGTTGGGGCCCATAATAAACCCTATATTGGGCTCATTGCTCCCTTCTGGCTGGAGCACTGGTCCGGACCTTGGAGGGTTAATAGTTGTGTGCGGCGGTGCTGCGAACGTTGCTGACACAGGGCGCGGCGCTTTAGTTTTGAACTGTCAAATGATCAAAGAGGGTGCGAGTTCTCCGAACCAAGTGAGGGGCCCGGGACCTGCAACTCCAGGAAATAGCAAAAAAATCCCAAGATGTCTTCAGGGTACATGTGACACCTGAGGAGGGCAGTGTTTGCATGGACCAGGATGGGCAAAGCTCCCAACTGATATGTCTCCTATCCAATCACTCCTTGCAGACTGGGGAGTGAACTGTGCAGGATCCTCTCATCTCAGGGATGGTGCAGTGACTACTGGCTGATAACAATTGATTAAACACAATATAGTTGAATGTTAAACGACAGGACGGAAGATGGCGGATAATGAACCAGTCCTCAGTGTCAGTCTTTACTATGGGGCTGGAATTCAATGCATGAACCGACACCACAATCTAACAGAAATCCGGCAGCACTCCACACTATAAATCCCAGCAAGTTCTCCCAGCCACCGGACCATAATACAGAGGCGACCCCCGTCCCCTCCTCACCTGGATCTGCTGAACCTGCTGCTCCTGGGCCCAAAGCCTGGACTGCACCCCAGAACCCACGGATATGGGGGACAGGGGGCCGGAGTCATCCCGGACATGGAAGGACTTGGTGATGGGACTGTAGGTTCTCACTCGCTCAATGAAGACGTTGTCCTTGTCCGAGGCGCTGCCGTTCTCCGACACCCAGTAGCTGGAGGTGGACATCTCCGCGGTTACACCTGAGGACAAGACTCAAATGTGAATATCCAGAGAAACCCGACCAAGACTACGCCAAAAGCAGCCGCATGCTAGGAGTTGTAGTCTCACCAAAGCACAGCAGAGACTGAGCGATTGTGTGCAAGTTCGATCCACTCCTCACACCTCCGGCAAAACAATCAGGTTCTCGTCAGGTTACACCACACATCATCCCTCGCGTCTTATATAATATACGGCGAAAAAGGGTGGGGGGCGGCAACACCTTAAAATCATTTGTGACACTCTGAGCCCGAGCTCACACTGATATATAGAACATGAACATTGCTGCAGTCTGCTAATGGTGGCAGCTAAACACCAGGTCTCCTGCTGCAGAGTGCAGCTCCCACCCCATCACGGAGCAGAGACTCTGCAATTCTCCAGAAAGCTGCAGATTTTCTAGTTTTCATGCGTTTGTGCAGCAGATTTGGCAATGCAGAGGGTAAAACCGCAGGGAACTCCCCAACTAGCCTTCCAATGGTGCTGGGGCGTTATAAGACGAGGGCCGATGCCAAAGAGGTAAAGGTTTCACCAGGTTCTCAGCCCAGCTGATAACAGCAAGCAACAGCTTGTGCACACATAATATTCCAATGCACTTTGCTTTTCTTGTCCAGGGGCCACCTCCACATGCACAGGATCCTCAGATCAGAGGGGCCCCACAGGGAATTGTAGAAATAAGACTCTGTGGGGACGGGGCCATCAGCAATATGCAGGCCCTGGAGCGAGACCCTATAATATTCAGAAACCTGCAGAGCATTGCACCCGGAGGATGAGGTCTCCTGCAGGGAAGTGTCAGCCGTCAGACTCTACACTGACCGCTGCCCAGCCCCCTGCTGCTGATCACACTAAATCATCTACGGACCCCTATAATGGGGCAACAATGACAGCTCCGTACCTATATATACACGGGACCCCACGTACCTGCACACAGCCCCCTATATATACGCGGGACCCCACGTACCTGCACACAGCCCCCTATATATACGCGGGACCCCACGTAACTGCACACAGCCCCCTATATATACGCGGGACCCCACGTAACTGCACACAGCCCCCTATATATACGCGGGACCCCACGTACCTGCACACAGCCCCCTATATATACGCGGGACCCCACGTACCTGCACACAGCCCCCTATATATACGCGGGACCCCACGTACCTGCACACAGCCCCCTATATATACGCGGGACCCCACGTACCTGCACACAGCCCCCTATATATACGCGGGACCCCACGTAACTGCACACAGCCCCCCTATATATACGCGGGACCCCACGTAACTGCACACAGCCCCCTATATATACGCGGGACCTCACGTAACTGCACACAGCCCCCTATATATACGCGGGACCCCACGTACCTGCACACAGCCCCCTATATATACACGGGACCCCACGTAACTGCACACAGCCCCCTATATATACACGGGACCCCATGTATAAGTGGGACCCCAGGTACCTGCACACAGCCCCCTATGTATAAGTGGGACCCCATGTACCTGCACACAGCCCCCTATATATACGCGGCACCCCACGTAACTGCACACAACCCCCTATATATACACAGGACCTCACGTAACTGCACACTGCCCCCTATATATACACAGGACCTCACGTAACTGCACACAGCCCCCTATATATATACACGGGACCCCACATAACTGCACACAGCCCCCTATATATACACGGGACCCCATGTATAAGTGGGACCCCACGTACCTCCACACAGCCCCCTATATATACACGGGACCCCATGTATAAGTGGGACCCCACGTACCTGCACACAGCCCCCTATGTATACGCGGGACCCCACGTACCTGCACACAGCCCCCTATGTATACGCGGGACCCCACGTAACTGCACACAGCCCCCTATGTATACGCGGGACCCTATGTATAAGTGGGACCCCACGTACCTGCACACAGCCCCCTATATATACGCGGGACCCCACGTACCTGCACACAGCCCCCTATATATACGCGGGACCCCACGTAACTGCACACAGCCCCCTATATATACGCGGGACCCCACGTAACTGCACACAGCCCCTATATATACGCGGGACCCCACGTAACTGCACACAGCCCCTATATATACGCGGGACCCCACGTAACTGCACACAGCCCCTATATATACACGGGACCCCACGTAACTGCACACAGCCCCCTATATATACACAGGACCTCACGTAACTGCACACAGCCCCCTATATATACACGGGACCCCATGTATACGCGGGACCCCACGTACCTGCACACAGCCCCTATATATACGCGGGACCCCACGTAACTGCACACAGCCCCGTATATATACGCGGGACCCCACGTAACTGCACACAGCCCCGTATATATACGCGGGACCCCACGTAACTGCACACAGCCCCGTATATATACGCGGGACCCCACGTAACTGCACACAGCCCCGTATATATACGCGGGACCCCACGTAACTGCACACAGCCCCCCTATATATACGCGGGACCCCACGTAACTGCACACAGCCCCTATATATACGCGGGACCCCACGTAACTGCACACAGCCCCTATATATACGCGGGACCCCACGTAACTGCACACAGCCCCCTATATATACACAGGACCTCACGTAACTGCACACAGCCCCCTATATATACACGGGACCCCATGTATACGCGGGACCCCACGTACCTGCACACAGCCCCTATATATACGCGGGACCCCACGTAACTGCACACAGCCCCGTATATATACGCGGGACCCCACGTAACTGCACACAGCCCCGTATATATACGCGGGACCCCACGTAACTGCACACAGCCCCGTATATATACGCGGGACCCCACGTAACTGCACACAGCCCCCTATATATACGCGGGACCCCACGTAACTGCACACAGCCCCTATATATACGCGGGACCCCACGTAACTGCACACAGCCCCCTATATATACACAGGACCTCACGTAACTGCACACAGCCCCCTATATATACACGGGACCCCATGTATACGCGGGACCCCACGTACCTGCACACAGCCCCTATATATACGCGGGACCCCACGTACCTGCACACAGCCCCGTATATATACGCGGGACCCCACGTAACTGCACACAGCCCCGTATATATACGCGGGACCCCACGTAACTGCACACAGCCCCGTATATATACGCGGGACCCCACGTACCTGCACACAGCCCCCTATATATACGCGGGACCCCACGTAACTGCACACAGCCCCCTATATACACGCGGGACCCCACGTACCTGCACACAGTGTCCGGTACCTGCTCAGCCGCCGCTGTCTCTTCTCTCCCGGTTTCTATTCCTCTCTGAGTCAGAGCGTTTATTGGCTGCGTGCGGAGCCGTCAACTCTGAAAAGGCGGGGCACACACACCGGGGGGCGGGGCCCACATAGCGGGGGGCGGGGCCCACACGTGACAGGTGACACCTTGCGCGCCCCCCGTGCCCGTGAGTCTGTAGAATTCGTGCGATGTCGCAGCGACAATTCCAGCGCAATGTGTACGATATCGCAGACTTGTGTGTGCACAGAATGTTCTAGCAGTGATGAGGGTCGCACTGTGCGGCAGTGTCAGTCTGTGCCAGAGCGCCCCCTACTGGTAACACCATGCTTTCAGATTAGGCAAGAATTTGTGAGGAACCACACGGATCTGCATCTGCTCCAGGCCTCCTGCCTCCTGCCACAGCTCCGGACAGAGGCGTATCTAGGCTTCCTGGCACCCGGGGCAAGAATTCGGTTTGGCGCCCCCCCGCCCAAGTACATATGCGACTTGCACACTTAGCCATGTACCCACGAGCTGCTCTCCCTAATGCTCTCAATGTTCAGTAAAAAACTGAGAGAAGCAGGAAGAGAAGCTCGTTGTCACAGGACCATAACTATGAAAATCGCATATGAGTGAAGTGTCCGTGTGATGGCTACTGGAACCTGCAGAGCTGAATCCTGACACTGCAGCTTCTGAATTCTCACAACGAATGCATTGCACACTTTTAGGATTCTCCCTTGCCAATATACAGTCATGTCAGCACAAGTATGTGATTTATATACTTCTGGCCACATACCGACTAGACGTGCCCGGCCTCGCTCTGTTCATTTTCATTGAGTGAGGCCACACATGTCTAGTCAGCATGTGACCGCATGTATGTAAATTACCGGCACGAGAGAATCCTAACAGCGTTCAGTCAGCACTGTGAGAATTCAGAAGTCTGCAGTCACATAGAATGTCTGCAGACTCAGCACAAGCCAGGACAACCCCATTAATGTTCCTAACAAATAAAAACATGAGAATTAGTCAGTGTCACAAATAACATTTACATCCAGGTACCTTATAGATGACGTCATCTCTGCAGTCGGTCTCCTTTTCTTCTTCTTGTCCAGACCCCATGATGAGTTTTCTCACCCACATCTCGTCTCAGCAGACTTCCATCTTCTCCGGTCTTCTGCAGCAAATCTCCACACGATGCCCTTAAAGATAGAAGTGTCATTATAATGCCCCTAAATAAAAATATCTGCAATATACTGTCTCCTCACACTATTCCCCTCTAGCATCCCACCTGTTCACCATACTGTCTCCTCATATATTTACCCCCTCACTCTCTATACTGTCTGCTCACACATACCCCCGACTCCCCATACTGTGTCCACATACATTAACCTGTTCGCTCCCCATACTGTCTGCACCCAACCCCCATACTGTTTCCTCATACATACTCTGTGTCCTCAAATCTCCCCACACACATTAAATCCCCCCATCCCCACTCCAAATCCCTCAGACACATTAAATACCCCCCATCCACACTCCAAATCCCTCACACACATTAAATAACCCCCCATCCCCACTACCAAATCCCCCCCCACACATTATGTACCCCCCACTCCAAGTCCCCCACACATTAACCCCATCCCCACTCATTAACCCCCATCCCCACTCCCAAATCCCCCCACACATTATGTACCCCCCACTCCAAATCCCCCGCATATTAACCCCATCCCTACTCATTAACTCCCCAAACAACCCCCATCCCCACTCAGTTCCATCCCCACTCATTAACCCCTTCCATACTCCCAAATCCCCCAACACATTATGTACCCCCACTCCATATCCCCCACACATTAACCCCCATCCCCACTCATTAACTCCCCACATATTAATTCCATCCCCACTCATTAACCCTCCACAAATTAATTCCATCCCCACTCAATAACCCCCATCCCCACTCATTAACCCCCCACTCACTCAATAACCCCCATCCCCACTAATTAACCCGCCACAAATTAACCCCCATCCCCACTCATTAACCCCCCCACACATGAACCCCCATCCCCACTCTTTACCCCCACACATTAACCCCCATCCCCACTCTTTACCCCCACACAGTAACCCCCATCCCCACTCTTTACCCCCCACACAGTAACCCCCATCCCCACTCTTTACCCCCCACACAGTAACCCCCATCTCCACTCTTTACCCCCCACACATTAACCCCATCCCCACTCTTTACTCCCCACACAGTAACCCCCATCCCCTCTCTTTAACCCCCCCACACAGTAACCCCCTTCCCCACTACACATTAACCCCATCCCCACTCTTTAACCCCCACATATTAATCCCCATCCCCACATTAACCTCATCTCCACTCATTAACCCCCCCACGCATTAACCCCATCCCCACTCATTAACCCCACTACACATTAACCCCATCGCCACACATTAACAACCCCATCTTCGGTGGTTTCTTCAGCTCCACATTGGAGCACACTTACCACCAGCGCTGAGCGTTCACTCTGGGCGCCGGGGAGTGACGTCAGCAGCGTGATCACATGACATGTCACGCTGCAGACGTCGCTCTGGGCCGGCGGTCAGAGCTGCAATTGTACTGGCGTCTATACAGACGCCAGTACAATTGTTCCCTGGGAGCCGGCACGCGCACCTTCTCTGCACCAGCTGTCAGCTTGACAGCTGACAGAGAGAACCGCCGACTCTCAGGACAGGGGGGCGGCAGAACGCAGCCGCCAGGGAGGACACTGCGGACCGCTGCATTAGGCGGCCCGGACTGCGCCCCCTGCCGGCTGCGCCCGGGGCAACTGCCCCCCCTAGATACGCCCCTGGCTCCGGACTATAGGTTGGAGTCAGTACCGGACTATCGGAGCCAGATCTCACAAGGGCAGAAATGCTGCAGGGCCCGGGGGGGACTGTGGCCCTTGCACCCTGTACATTTCTGTCCCTGGGCCCGCAGGGAGACGCCTTCATCACAGGGGCGCCATACC
Source organism: Dendrobates tinctorius (assembly GCF_039654945.1). Taxonomy (NCBI): domain Eukaryota; kingdom Metazoa; phylum Chordata; class Amphibia; order Anura; family Dendrobatidae; genus Dendrobates; species Dendrobates tinctorius. The sequence goes on along the minus strand of NW_027361782.1, from coordinate 23,661,033 downwards.
TCACCCAGGCCTCCGGGAGCCTCTCCTGGAGGAGTCGCAGGACTATAGGGCCGTGTTCCCACCATCTGCTTTTGGTGAATTTTTGATGCTGCAGATTTTCTGCCCCATTGAGTAAAATCGGTTACTTATTTTATAAAAAAAAAACTGCGTAAAAACTCATGGTGAGAGCGTGACCTTATGTGTCAGTTCTGGATGTGGCAATCGTGTATCATCAGTGGAGGCTCCAGTATCGCCTGCATAGGGTGGTGTGCAGTACACCGAGCCTTGTCTGCTCCTACTGTATCAGTCACAGCCTCAGCTCTGCTCAGCCTGAGCCTCCTGCTTCATAAACACAATGACAGCACTGCAGTAAGAAAGACACATCCAAGTACAACCTGCTGAGCTGTATCTAATCTTAGCAAGAGATGCTGAGATGGCACGCACTGTGGGATACACACTGTTAGATACATACTGTGGGATACGCACTGTTAGGGTGTGTGCACACGCTGTGGGTTCTGCTGCGGATCCGCAGCGGTTTTGGCCGCTGCGGATCCGCAACAGTTTTTGCTGCGATGTACAGTACCATTCATTATTCCTTATGGGAATAAAAAAACGCTGTGCAGACGGTGCGAATTTTTCCTGCGGTTTTGAAACCGCAGAAAGAATTGACATGTCAATTCTTTCTGCGGATTCCGCTGCGGTTTGCCATCTCCTCCATTGGAGATGAAAAACCACAGAGCAATCCGCAGGTAAAACCGCAGGTCTTTTTACCTGCGGATTTTACAAAATCCGCGTGGCCAAATCCGCACCCCAATCCGCAGCGTGTGCACGTAGCCTTAGATACATACTGTGGGATATGCACTGTTAGATACATACTGTGGGATAAGCACTGTTAGATACATACTGTAGGATAAGCACTGTTAGATACGGTTGTGGCCAAAAGTATTGACACCCCTGCAATTCTGTCAGATAATACTCAGTTTCTTCCTGAAAATGATTGCAATCACAAATTCTTTGGTATTATTATCTTCATTTAATTTGTCTTAAATGAAAAAACACAAAAGAGAATGAAGCAAAAAGCAAAACATTGATCATTTCACACAAAACTCCAAAAATGGGCCAGACAAAAGTATTGGCACCCTTAGCCTAATACTTGGTTGCACAACCTTTAGCCAAAATAACTGCGACCAACCGCTTCCGGTAACCATCAATGAGTTTCTTACAATGCTCTGCTGGAATTTTAGACCATTCTTCTTTGGCAAACTGCTCCAGGTCCCTGATATTTGAAGGGTGCCTTCTCCAAACTGCCATTTTTAGATCTCTCCACAGGTGTTCTATGGGATTCAGGTCTGGACTCATTGCTGGCCACCTTAGAAGTCTCCAGTGCTTTCTCTCAAACCATTTTCTAGTGCTTTTTGAAGTGTGTTTTGGGTCATTGTCCTGCTGGAAGACCAATGACCTCTGAGGGAGACCCAGCTTTCTCACACTGGGCCCTACATTATGCTGCAAAATTTGTTGGTAGTCTTCTGACTTCATAAAGCCATTCACACGGTCAAGCAGTCCAGTGCCAGAGGCAGCAAAGCAACCCCAAAACATCAGGGAACCTCCGCCATGTTTGACTGTAGGGACCGTGTTTTTTTCTTTGAATGCCTCTTTTTTTCTCCTGTAAACTCTATGTTGATGCCTTTGCCCAAAAAGCTCTACTTTTGTCTCATCTGACCAGAGAACATTCTTCCAAAACGTTTTTGGCTTTTTCAGGTAAGTTTTGGAAAACTCCAGCCTGGCTTTTTTATCTCTCGGGGTAAGAAGTGGGGTCTTCCTGGGCCTCCTACTATACAGTCCCTTTTCATTCAGACGCCGACGGATAGTACGGGTTGACACTGTTGTACCCTCGGACTGCAGGGCAGCTTGAACTTGTTTGGATGTTAGTCGAGGTTCTTTATCCAACATCCGCACAATCTTGCGTTGAAATCTCTTGTCAATTTTTCTTTTCCGTCCACATCTAGGGAGGTTAGCCACAGTGCCATGGGCTTTAAACTTCTTGATGACACTGCGCACGGTAGACACAGGCACATTGAGGTCTTTGGAGTTGGACTTGTAGCCTTGAGATTGCTCATGCTTCCTCACAATTTGGTTTCTCAAGTCCTCAGACAGTTCTTTGGTCTTCTTTCTTTTCTCCATGCTCAATGTGGTACACACAAGGACACAGGACAGAGGTTGAGTCAACTTTAATCCATGTCAACTGGCTGCAAGTGTGATTTAGTTATTGCCAACACCTGTTAGGTGCCACAGGTAAGTTACAGGTGCTGTTAATTACACAAATTAGAGAAGCATCACATGGTTTTTCGCACAGTGCCAATACTTTTGTCCACCCTCTTTTTTATGTTTAGTGTGGAATTATATCCAATTTGGCTTTAGGACAATTCTTTTTGTGTTTTTTTTCATTTAAGACAAATTAAATGAATATAATAATACCAAAGAATTTGTGTTTGCAATCATTTTCAGGAAGAAACTGAGTATTAATTATCTGACAGGATTGCAGGGGTGTCAATACTTTTGGCCACAACTGTACATACTGTGGGATACGCACTGTTAGATACATACTGTGGGATACGCACTGTTAGATACATATTGTGAGCTACGCACTGTTAGATACATACTGTGGGATACGCACTGTTAGATACATACTGTGGGATACGCACTTTTAGATACATACTGTGGGATACGCACTGTTAGATACATACTGTGGGATACGCACTGTTAGATACATACTGTGAGATGCTCACTGTTAGATACATACTGTGGGATACGCACTGTTAGATACATACTGTGGGATACGCACTGTTAGATACATACTGTGGGATACGCACTGTTAGATACATACTGTGAGCTACGCACTGTTAGATACATACTGTGAGCTACGCACTGTTAGATACATACTGTGGGATACGCACTGTTAGATACATACTGTGAGCTACGCACTGTTAGATACATACTGTGGGATACGCACTGTTAGATACATACTGTGGGATACGCACTGTTAGATACATACTGTGGGATACGCACTGTTAGATACAAACTGTGAGATACTCACTGTTAGATACATACTGTGGGATACGCACTGTTAGATACATACTGTGGGATACGCACTGTTAATAATAATAATAATAATAATAATAAATTTTATTTTTATAGCGCCGACATATTCCGCAGCACTTTACATTTCAGAGGGGATTTGTACAGACAATAGACATTACAGCATAACAATAATCACATAGATTATAACAAATACCAAGAGGAGTGAGGGCCCTGCTCGCAAGCTTACAGTCTATGAGGAAAGAGGTAGACACGAAAGGTGGGTGGTAACAGTTGCCCTGATTGTATGGACCAGCCATAATGTTAAGTGTGTAACAGTACAGACACAGAGGGCTAATGGATGCATAAAGCATGTGGGAACATGATGCTGGGAACCTGGTTATGGTAAAACTTTTGGCTCTGCCACACAGGGATAGGTTAGGTTAATGTGTTGAGGCGATAGGCCAGTCTGAATAAATGCGTTTTCAGGACACGCTTAAAATTGTGGGGATTGGGGACTAATCGTATTGACCTGGGAAGTGCTTTCCAAAGAATTGGCGCGGCACGTGTAAAGTCTTGGAGACGGGAGTGGGAGGTTCTGACTATTGAGGGTGGTATACTGAAACAAGGGAGGAGATGTAGGGTGGTGCTGAGCCATGGAGGGCTTTGTGGGTGAGGGTAATAAGTTTATACTGAATTCTGGAGTGGATGGGTAGCCAGTGTAATGACTGGCACAAGGTAGAGGCATCGGTGTAACGATTGGTGAGGAATATGATCCTGGCTGCAGCATTCAAGACAGATTGGAGAGGGGAGAATTTGGTAAGAGGGAGACCGATTAGAAGAGAGTTACAATAGTCGAGACGAGAATGAATAAGAGAAACAGTAAGAGTTTTTGCAGAGTCAAAAGTAAGAAAAGGTCGAATTCTAGAAATGTTTTTGAGGTGCAGATGACAAGAGCGAGCCAGTGATCGAATGTGGGGGGCAAAGGAAAGCTCGGAATCGAGTATGACCCCAAGACAGCGGGCATGTTGCTGGGGAGTAATAGTGGAACCACACACGGAAATGGCAATGTCGGGTGTAGGTACATTAGTAGCGGGAGGAAACACAAGGAGTTCAGTCTTTGACAGGTTCAGTTTCAGATATAGTGAGGACATGATGTTAGACACAGCGTTTAGACAATCGCCAGTGTTTTCTAGAAAGGCTGGCGTGATGTCAGGAGAAGAAGCGTATAATTGGGTGTCATCAGCATAGAGATGGTACTGGAAACCAAATCTACTGATTGTTTGACCAATAGGGGCAGTGTACAAGGAGAAGAGGAGGGGGCCTAGAACCGATCCTTGAGGAACCCCAACAGTAAGGGGAAGGTGAGAGGAGGAGGAACCGGCAAAAGAAACAGTAAAGGAGCGGTCGGAGAGATAGGAGGAGAACCAGGAGAGAACGGTGTCCTTGAGGCCAATGGAATGGAGCATAGTGAGGAGGAGCTGATGATCCACAGTGTCGAATGCTGCAGAGAGATCCAAGAGAATTAGCATGGAGTAATGACCATTTGATTTAGCTGTTAGCAGATCATTAGAGACTTTAGTGAGGGCAGTTTCAGTGGAGTGTAAAGAGCAGAAACCGGATTGGAGAGGGTCGAGAACAGAGTTTTCTGAGAGATAGCGGATAAGACGGGAGTGGACCAGGCGTTCCAGGAGTTTAGAGATGAAGGGAAGATTAGAGACAGGTCTATAGTTAGCGGCACAGTTTTGGTCGAGGGATGGTTTTTTAAGTAGTGGATGTATGATGGCATGCTTAAATGAGGAGGGAAAAATACCAGAAGAGAGAGAGAGGTTAAATATTTTAGTTAGGTGAGGGGTGACAGCAGGGGAAAGGGACTGGAGGAGATGTGACGGAAATGGGTCACTGGTGCAAGTAGTTGGGCGAGAAGATGCAAGGAGCCTGCTTACTTCTTCTTCTGTGACTGGTTCAAAATCAGAGAGTGAGTTAGATACAGTGGGGGAGGGAGGACAGTGCATGGTATGAGGGGATTTGGAGATAATTTCCTGTCGGATCTGGTCAATTTTTTCTTTGAAGTAATTGGCCAGATCGTCAGCTCGGAGCTCCGTGGTTGGGGCCTGTACTCTTGGATTGAGTAGAGAATGAAAAGTGTCAAAGAGACGTTTCGGGTTATTGGACAGTGAGATGATGAGGGTGTTGAAATAGGTTTGTTTGGAGAGGTGAAGGGCAGTGTTGTATGATCTAAGCATAAACTTAAAATGGATGAAATCTTCGTGTAGATTGGATTTTCTCCACAGACGTTCGGCGCACCTGGAGCACCGCTGCAGGAAACGTGTTTGCACCGTGTGCCAGGGTTGTCGCCGTCTGCGTTGTCGTGTTCTATTTATAGGGGGTGCAAATTCATCCAGGGCACTTTGAAGTGTTTCATTGTAATGCTTCAATGCAGAATCAGGACATGAGAGGGAGGAGATAGGGGCCAATGAAGACTGCAAGTTCTTCAGAAGTTTCTGGGTGTTAATGGCCTGTATGTTTCTATAAGTCTGGACAGTGGGGGTGACCTGAGCAGCCTGGCAGTTCTTTATAGAGAATGAAAGAAGATTGTGGTCAGAGAGCGGGAGAGGGGAGTTTGCAAAATCATCCACTGCACAAAGCCGAGAGAAGACCAAGTCGAGGGAGTTTCCGTCTTCATGCGTTGGAGAATTAGTAAGCTGCGAAAGGCCAAATGAGGAGGTTAGAGATAAAAGGTGAGTAGCAGATGGGGAGAGGGGAAGAGCAATGGGGATGTTGAAATCTCCCATGATGAGGGTAGGGATGTCACAGGAGAGAAAATGTGGAAGCCAACCAGTGTAATGACTGGCACAAGGTAGAGGCATCGGTGTAACGATTGGTGAGGAATATGATCCTGGCTGCAGCATTCAAGACAGATTGGAGGGGGGAGATACATACTGTGGGATACGCACTGTTAGATACATACTGTGGGATATGCACTGTTAGATACGCACTGTTAGATACATACTGTGAGATACATACTGTGAGATACGCACTGTTAGATACAAACTGTGGGATACGCATTGTTAGATACGTACTGTGGGATATGCACTGTTAGATACATACTGTGGGATACGCACTGTCAAGCAGGGGCTGGCTGGCACTTTTCAGCCTGGGGGGCAATCACAAGGCAGTGGCCCTCCAGTTGCGGTGCTTTTGCCCTGCTTATCTCTGGCTGCTGCATTAAAGCAGCAGAGATAATAGGCATTAATAACAGGCTGGTACATAGATATGGGAACAGAACGGAGCTAGCTGCATATATATGGGAGGAGAACCAAGTTTGCTGCCCACATAGATACTGTAACAGAAGCAAGCTGACTATATAGACACGAGACTGGAACCAAGATTGCTACGTAGATAAGGAAACTGACTGGAGCTTACTACAGAGATATGGGAGCAGAACATAGCTTACTACAGAGATATGGGAGCAGAACCGAGCTTACTACAGAGATATGGGAGCAGAACCAAGCTTACTACAGAGATATGGGAGCAGAACCAAGCTTACTACAGAGATATGGGAGCAGAAACAAGCTTACTGCAGAGATATGGGAGCAGAACAGAGCTTACTACAGAGATATGGGCGCAGCACCAAGCTTACTACAGAGATATTGGAGCAGAACTGAGCATGCTACAGAGATATGGGAGCACAACAGAGCTTACTACAGAGATAAGGGAGCAGAATCAAGCTTGCAGCCTACATAGATACTGTAGCAGAAGGAAGCTGACTACAGAGATATGGAAGCAGAACCGAGCTTACTACAGAGATATGGAAACAGAACGGAGCTTACTACAGAGCTATGTAAGCAGAACCAAGCTTACTACAGAAATAAAGGAGTAGAACCAAGCTTACTACAGAGATAAGGGAGCAGAGCCGAGTTTACAACAGAGATAAGGGAGCAGAATCGAGCTTACTACAGAGATATGGGAGCAGAACAGAGCTTACTACAGAGATAAGGGAGCAGAACCAAGCTTACTACAGAGATATGGGAGCAGAACCGAGCTTACTACAGAGATATGGGAGCAGAACCGAGCTTACTACAGAGATATGGGAGCAGAACGGAGCTTACTATAGAGATATGGGAGCAGAAACAAGCTTACTACAGAGATATGGGAGTAGAATGGAGCTTACTCCAGAGATATGGGAGCAGAACAGAGCTTACTCCAGAGATATGGGAGCAGAACAGAGCTTACTACAGAGATATGGGAGCAGAACAGAGCTTACTACAGAGATATGGGAGCAGAACAGAGCTTACTACAGAGATATGGAAACAGAACGGAGCTTACTACAGAGATATGGGAGCAGAACCGAGCTTACTACAGAGATATGGAAACAGAACGGAGCTTACTCCAGAGATATGGGAGCAGAATGGAGCTTACTCCAGAGATATGGGAGCAGAACAGAACTTACTACAGAGATAAGGAAGCAGAACAGAGCTTACTATGTCTACTACAAGATACAGAAACAGAACCAAGCTTATGGCATACATATTATACCAGAATCTAGATTACTACATCAATACAGTATCAGAACCAAGGTTACTGCTTAGATATGGTACCATAACTGAACTTACTTACAAACATGCAACTCCAGAAACACGGACATTTAAACACACAATATGGCAGGGGCATTGCCAGGGTCCTTAAAGCTCAAGGGTCCAAGCCCCAAAAAGCATGTCTCCCCATAAGACCAACCTTTAGCCATTTAAAATAGCATGTATATATAATTACAGTATACCACTGTTGCTACCCAAAAACACACAATGCAAAGACCAATATGTCAATATTACTACTATGAAAGGCCAAAACAATACGTCTGCACAATGCCCACTACCATCACCACACCGCGAATACATAATATAATATGACCATTACCTCTACATAACAAAACACTCTAATCAGACCAATGACACCACCATACACCTTCTACTACATAATGACCGAAACACATTAAGCTGTTACTAAATAATTAAAAAAACCAAACCCTACTAAAAAGAGCACTAGTCCCACCTTACAGGAACCGTATATTGGTAGATACCAGTCCTGCAGAACACACACATGATTACAGTCAGGGCTGCCACTAGGAATTTCGGGGCCCCATACTGGCAAAATTTTCGGGACCCCTTGAGACTCCACCCAGGCTCCACCCCAGTTCTGCCTCCACACTTCGAGCCTTCCACAGTCCCACCGCCCGCTCTTGGAAAAACTCATCTTCTACACCACATCCTCATCAATCTATTAACAGTTCCCAGCAAACACCAGATCACATACATAACCAGCAGCTTTTGTTTTGGCCAAAAGAATTTTTAAGCCACCACCACAACAAGGTAGACTCTTTTGGCCGGGCCATATTCTACTCTTACTTATTAATAGTGTTGAGCGATACCGTTCGATACCCAAAAATATCATATCGGATGGTATCGCCCGATACGAAAAAAATATCGGGTATCGTCGATTCCGATACCGGAAGTCCCATTCAAGTCAATGGGACTTCCGGTATCGGAATTTAAAAAAGCCCTTTATTTCCTTGTTGGCTAATTCTACATAATTGAAAACAAATAAGAATCATGTAGAATGTATTGTGGGAGGTGGAGGAGACATTAAAGGCATAGTGGTTTATTCAAATCACATGGCATAGCATTAATTCCAATTTTTTTTTTTCAAGACGTTCGGAGTTAAAAAGATATTGACTATGTTAACCTTTTTTATATTTTGTCAGATATGTATGTTTCACAACTTCCATGCTCTTCACCTTCTTTTGTACTTCTCCCACACTTTCTCCTTCATGATCCGCAGCAGTAGCATTTTTTTCATCAACTTTTTCTTCACCTTATTCATCTTCTTCCCATTAATTTTTTTTTTCCATATTCTTCTTATTCAGCTATTATTAATTTTAATATGCTATTTCTTCATCTTCTTCCTATTCTTCTTTGTCTTCATTTTCTTATGGTGACAGGCATTCCTGTAGTACTTATCTATAAAAGTTATAATATTACACCTTACGTTCTGCCTGTCACTAAAGATTTACAACAGGATTTGTCGGCGTTCAGTTTGGCCTGCAGCAGCAGGCATTTTCCAGGGGCACCACGAGGAGGAACGGACTCACCCCCATTTACTGCTTAGTCTTCTTCTGCTTATAATTTTGATTTCTTCTATGCTGATTTTTAGTCTTATGCTTAACGTTCTTCTGCTTTCTGTTCTTCTTCTCAAAGCACAGTTGTTAACAATTCCGAAAAGAGGGAAGAATAGGAAGCATTTAAGGAAACCAGGATGGATGAACACAGAACTTAAGCACATGCTAAAAAGGAAGAAAAGAATGTTTATAAAATGGAAAGAGGGAGGCATATCTAAAGAAGAATATAATGCTGTCTGCAGAACCTGCAGGGCACAAATCAGATTATCTAAACCTGAAAATGAATTGAGGCTTGCAAGAGATGTCAGAAGCAATAATAAAGGATTTTGGGGATATGTCAAAAGTAAAAGAAAAGTCAAAGATGCTATAGGATTTTTACAGGATGAAAATGATGAAATGGTAAGACAGGATGTTGAGAAGGCTGAACTTTTAAATTCCTATTTTGCATCTGTTTTCTCTCAGAAAGGAAATGTAACATCAACTGTTCTTCACTGTCCTATTAAGGGAATAGAAGAATCCAGGATATCTATAAACAGAAAGATAGTGAGGAAACACTTAGCTAACCTAAATGAATTCAAGTCTCCAGGTCCAGATGAATTACACCCCAGAGTACTGAAGGAGATAGCAGAAGAAATTTTTGAACCCCTCTCCATAATCTTTGAAAATTCTTGGAGAACAGGAGAAGTGCCAGAAGACTGGAGAAGAGCAAATGTTGTTCCTATCTTCAAAAAGGGGAAGAAGGTGGACCCAGGCAACTATAGGCCGGTGAGTCTGACTTCTATACCAGAAAAGATCTTTGAACAAATTATTAAACAACATGTATGTCAATACCTGGATAAGAATGAAGTGATTAAACAGAGTCAGCATGGGTTTGTAACTAATAAGTCATGTCAGACTAACTTAATTTCCTTCTATGACGGTATCACTGATTGGGTGGATAAAGGAAATGCTGTAGATATATTATATCTTGACTTCAGCAAAGCATTTGACAAAGTCTCTCATACAATCCTTATTGAAAAAATGACTAGGAATGGAATGGACAAGGCAACTGTTAGGTGGATTCATAACTGGCTTAGTGATCGGACCCAAAGAGTGGTCGTAAATGGCTGCACATCTAGTTGGAAGAATGTCTCAAGTGGGGTACCACAGGGCTCTGTCCTGGGCCCTGTATTGTTCAACATCTTTATCAACGATTTAGATGAAGGAATTGAGGGTAAACTGATTAAATTTGCTGATGACGCAAAGCTAGGAGGGATAGCTAATACTAGAGAAGAGAGAGAGAGGATTCAAAAAGATTTAAATAAACTGGAGAAGTGGGCAGCAACTAACAGAATGGTTTTTAACAGGGAGAAATGCAAAGTACTACATCTGGGCAATAAAAATGAAAAAAGCATATATAGAATGGGAGGAATAGGGCTAAGTGACAGCACATGTGAAAAAGACTTGGGTATACTAATAGATCACAGACTGAATATGAGTCAACAGTGTGATGCAGCAGCAAAAAAGGCAAATGCAATTCTAGGATGTATTAACAGAAGCATACAGTCTAGATCACGTGAAGTCATTATTTCCCTCTACTCCTCTTTGGTCAGACCTCATCTGGAATATTGTGTCCAGTTTTGGGCACCACATTTTAAAAAAGACATCAACAAACTGGAGCAAGTTCAGAAAAGAGCGACCAGAATGGTGACCGGTCTGCAAACCCTGTCTTATGAGGAAAGGTTGCAGGATTTGGGAATGTTTAGTTTGCAAAAGAGAAGACTGAGAGGAGACTTAATAGCTGTCTACAAATATCTAAAGGGCTGTCACATTGTAGAAGGATCAACTTTATTCTCATTTGCACAAGGAAAGACTAGAAGCAATGGGATGAAACTGAATGGGAGGAGACACAGATTAGATGTTAGAAAAAACTTTTTGACAGTTAGAGTGATCAATGAGTGGAACAGGCTGCCACGAGAAGTGGTGAGTTCTCCTTCAATGGAAGTCTTCAAACAGAGGCTGGACAGACATCTGACTGGGATGATTTAGCGAATCCTGCTTTGAGCAGGGGGTTGGACCAGATGGCCCAGGAGGTCCCTTCCAACTCTACGATTCTATGATTCTGCTTTTGCTTCTTCTGCTTCTTGTTCTTCTGTCTTTGTTCTGTATCTTGGTGGTTGTCTTCATGTTCTTTGTCCTCTTGGTCTTATTATTTAGGGTCATATTTCTGGTCTTCTTTGGTGTGGTCTTCAGGGTCGTCGTCATCAGGGTCGTCGTCATGGAGATCAATAAGGATTACCAAAGACAATTTCAAAAAGCTTGATCTTGGAAATGTAGCAGAAGGTACAAAAAGGCTGAGAAACTGGCAAGAACCAGCAGACAGTGCTGGCACCCGGATGGGTAGCAGAAGGAACAAGAGCCAATGGCACTACCGAGGAATTACCGACTGTGTGGATCAGGGATATGTGGTAGATATATTATTGTCATGATCCAGGACGGGGTTTCGCTTTGGCCCGTCCTAGTCAGACTGGGGTTAATTGTTCTGCCTCTCTCTGGCAGAGGGCGGCTATTTAATGCTCACTGGACCTAGGTCCGGTGTCAGTTATACCCCTGCCCTCAGCTGAGTTAGTTGACCTCTTGTATACGTGTGCCTTGTGCCTGATAACTTGTTGCTTGTTTGGTTGTGATCCGGTTCTGTCCCTGTTACGAGTTCTGTCTGCCCTTCTTGTACCGCACCGCCCTCTCTTTATGACTCTCTGCTTGTGACTCGACTGCTCTCTGCTCGTCCTTTTGGTACCGCACCGCCATCTTGTGTATGACCTTTGGCTTTGTCTGACCTCCCGTCTGTTTATCCCTCCTGTACCTCGTTTGCCCGTACTGTGTATGACCTCCGTTTTGCCCGACTCTGAGTTTTCTATCTTCTCTGAAAGCAGGACGCTAAGCCCCGCCCCCTGGCAGTCACATGACCATAGGTCCTGTGCTGGCTTGCTAACCTTCAGCATTCAGGTCCTGTGCATCTGTACTTTCTGGCTGTTCCTGTCCCCAGGGGTCCCTACAGTGCGGGTGAGTCCCTGAGTCAGCGGAGGCTGTATGCCGGCGCTGTCAGGATCCTGATAATTACATCTCGACTATCTCATACTATCCTTATTGAAAAAATGACTAAGTATGGGACTGACAATGCTACGGTTAGGTGGATTCATAACTGGCTCAGTGATCATACTCAAAGAGTGGTAATAAATGGTTGCACATCCAATTGGAAGAGTGTTTCAAGTGGAGTATCATAAGGCTCTGTCCTGGCCCCAGTGTTACAAGTGGGGTACCACAAGGCTCTGTCCTGGCCCCAGTGTTGCAAGTGGGGACCACAAGGCTCTGTCCTGGCCGTAGTGTTTCAAGTGGGGCACCACAAGGCTCTCTCTTGGCCCCAGTGTTTCAAGTGCGGTACCACAAGGCTCTGTCCTGGCCCCAGTGTTGTTCAACATCTTTATAAATGATCTAGATAAGGAAACTGAAGGTAAAATAATAAAATTTACAGATGATGCATAGAGTCTAGATCACGTGAAGTCATTATCCCCCTCTACTCCTCCTTGGTCAGGCCTCATCTGGAATACTGAGTCCAGTTCTGGGCACCACATTTTAAAAAAAGACGTTGAAAAACTGGAGCAAGTTCAGAGAAGAGTGGCCAGCATGGTGAGTGGACTGCAAAGTATGTCCTATGAGGAACCGTTAAAGCAGGGATCCTCAAACTTTTTAAACAGGGGGCCAGTTCACTGTCCCTCAGACCATTGGAAGGCTGGAATATAGTTTGAAAAAACTATAAACAAATTCTTATGCACACTCCACATATCTTATTTTGAAGTAAAAAACAGGAACAAATACAATATTTAAAATCAAGAACAAGTAAAGTTAAATCAACAAACCTACTGGTATTTCAATGGGAACTATGAGCCTGCTTTTGTCAAATGAGATGGTCAATGTTTGGTTCCTTATTTGTCACTGCTAGTCGTAACAAGTGAAGCAATTTTTCTCTTTCTTGATATCATTGTTCCCTAGGGATTCCAAATTGCTATTAGTAAAATACCAATATATATACAGCGGTACAAAAACAATATAGCAACAATAAAATTGCCCATTTTATGTACTGCCCATCAATGCAGTCTGATCAGTGCCCATCAATGCAGCCTTGCCAGTCCATATCATTTCAGCCTCACCAGAGCCCATATTGGTGGAACTCCGCTTTTACCTCAGGCTGAGACTGGTGTGGTGCGAAAGTCCCCAATAGGCAGATAAATGTCCCCAATAAGCAGCATAGGTCCCCAATAGGCAGGTAAATGTCCCCAGTAGGCAGCATAGGTCCACAATAGGCAGGTAAATGTCCCCGATAGGCAAGTAAATGTCCCCAATAGGCAAGTAAATGTCCCCAATAGACACCATAGGTCCCCAATAGACACCATAGGTCCCCAATAGGCAGGTAAATGTCCCTAATAGGCAGCATAGGTCCCCAATAGGCAGCATAGGTCTCCAAAAGGCAGGTAAATGTCCCTAATAGGCAGCATAGGTCCCCAATAGGCAGCATAGGTCTCCAAAAGGCAGGTAAATGTCCCTAATAGGCAGCATAGGTCCCCAATAGGCAGCATAGGTCCCCAATAGGCAGGTAAATGACCCTAATAGGCAGCATAGGTCCCCAATAGGCAGCATAGGTCTCCAATAGGCAGGTAAATGTCCCTAATAGGCAGCATAGGTCCCCAATAGGCATGATAGATCGGACCCGGCGTTAAAAAAAAAAAAAAATTACCAGTACTCACCTATGTCTCCCCGGTGCTCTGAAGAGATGCCTGCTCGACTCCGTCTTCTTCTGGCACAGGCGGCGTGACGTCATCAGACCGCGCAGGCGGCGTGATATGCTGTGTGTAAGCAGGTTGCAGGATGCAGTGACAGACAGGAGGCAGAGCAAGGGTTAACAAGATGCAACAATTTAATAGAACAAAGTATTCACTCCTGGCAGGGAGGTTAATGGTTAAAGGGGGATAATAGGTATAACAAATGTAAAACAATAGCAGTCCAATGAAGGCACTTATCGTGTCCTGTATGTTCCTCTAGCCCCTTGTCCATAAGCATGTGCGGCGGAAGCAAACAAGGCCGCAGCACTCTTCAAGTCTAACGTGGATTGATCAAGGAAGGCCACTGGTATATGTCCAGTACCCGGCCTCCTTTACTCTGCACGTGCGCTGTACTCACAGTCACGGAGCGCACAGCACCTCACTCTCTGGCAGTCACTGGGCACACAGCACCTCGCTCTCTCACAGTCCTGCTGATAGCAGCGGGAGCAGGCACAATACTTTGTAGCGCCGATGCTCAAGGGATGGAGCACGCTGCTTACCCTGCTGCGCGCTGCTTGTCCCTGTCTTAGCCACGCCACGCGCTTTTTCTTAGCCACGCCCCCTGCTTCCCGGTCACCTGGTCTGTGTCGCTTATTATCCTTTCTCCCAGGCAACCTGAGACAAAGCCTCGACGGTTCCGGACCCGGCGCAGCACAGGTACCCGCAGCCCGGTCTTCCTCCTTACCCTCCCCCTCTCCTTTAGCTCGCCATTCCATGGGTGAGAGTTCTTGCCGTAAGCGTTGACACCCCTCCATCTCTTGAATGATCCGCTGCCAAATAAATTGGTCTTGTTCATAACGGTTGGGAGGTATTCCAGCTGTCATTTGTTCTGTGCGGCGTAAGTCAGGTTGGGCAGTTAAGGACGGGGACGCGTCCGGGTTCGGTGCAGCAGCCATATCAGGAGTTTCAGGTTCTTGCACTTCCCCTGCGCCAGTGGGTAGCAGACCGTCCAGACCAGAGGGTAAGGCAGGTTCTTCTTTTTCATCACACTCAAAGGTCGCTGGAGTGGACACTTCGGGAACACTTGGTGCTCTTCCTTCTCTTTCAGGATCTCGTGACGTAGCATGCTTCGATGGACTACTCGGGTAGGGGACCCTTCTTCTCCCACAGGCTGGACTTCATAGACAGGTCCATCAGTTCCAATTCGGCATTTCACCCGGTACAGAGTTTGATCCCATCGATGCTCTAACTTGCCTCAAGGTCGCTTGTCTCGAACCAATACTCTGCCCCCAGCCTTGAGAGCTGTCCCTCGCAGGGGCGTCGTCTCATGGAGCTCAAGTTCCCAAAGCCTTGTCTGTACCAGTCGATGCAGAGTCTGCAAGCGATGTCGATGTTCATGGACCCAGATGGACACCCCTGTCCGTGGGTAGTCCTCCTCCGAGTCCAACTCCAGCTTGGTAATTTCTCGTCCTTTTTGGCCAAACAGCAGGGTGTATGGCGTGTATCCGATTGTACTGTGCACTCGGTTGTTGTACAACCAGACCAACTCAGCTACATACTCAGGCCAACAGAGGTTTCTGTCTTCCTCCAACGTTTGAACTTCTGAATCAACGTCCGGTAAGGTGTCATCCTGGACTTTTCAATCCGATACAGGCGGTGAAGCTCCTCTAACACTCGACCCTGAAAGCAGGCACCTTGATCAGAATAGATCCTTTTCAGGCGTCCATACACCCTGATGAAATCTCGACAGATGGCCTGTGCAGCTGACTCAGCCGTGTGATCCCGGGTCAGAGTCACCACAGCGAACTTAGTGAAATGATCGGTCATCACAAGACAATGTTCATATCCGAGATGAGCAGGACCCACGGTCAAGTAGTCAATCATTAGCAGTTCCAAGGGAGCGGAGGTCACAATGGTCTGCGTAGGAGCTCTCTGTTCTGGGGGTTTAGCCAATTCACATCTTCGATGTTGTCGACAGGCCTCTTCCATTGCAGTGTTCAACCAGGGATGATAGACCAGCTTCTGCAACCACTAAAACGTCTTCTCCGGACCAACGTGAGCCCCTCATACATGAGCTTCCATGGCCACCTCATAGTTCACTTTTTCGGGGAGCACTACTTGCCACGTGACACCCAATTGTCATACCAATTGCACCTTCCAATACAGCAAACCGTTTTCCAGTTGAAGCCTCTCCTATTGTCGGAGAATCTGCATCATCCCCGAGGACAAGGCATCTCGCTCACTCTCGCTGGGGAGTTGTTTTAGGACCATCCATTGTCTCACCTGAGCGAGTTCCCTGTCTTCCTGCTGAAGCCGCACCCAATCATCTCGAGGTCGTCCCTACAGGTGTTTTCCCGATGCCTCTTCGATCTGTTCCCGTGTCGTTGCCAACATCCTGGCGAGGTTCTGGAACCCAGGATCTCTTCTGCTTCCAACTCTTCATCTCGGTCCCGGCCAGGTCGCTCATGAGTCACTCTGGACAGGGCGTCGGCATTTGTATTTGGAGCGCCATCACTCACCAGGGCCATGGGGTACTCGGTACCGGGCCGGTTGATCTTCTCAACGGGGGTTGTCACGGCAGCAGTGACCCGGTCCGTGGCCCTGGGGCTCCATTACAAAAGGGGTTGTTTCAGTGTGCTTATGGTGGTGAAAGTTTATAAGTGATTCGTGACGCCACCTGTGGTGTTCGGCAATAGAGATGCAAGCCGACGCTGCAGACAGATCCTCTAGGACAGATGGTGTGGTGGAGCAGTGATGTTATAGCCCTCCACAGGCAGGGCTGTTGTCCCAGGGCAGTTTAGGTGAAGTGACACTTAGATGGTGTAGTGTCAGGCGCGAGGGATGTAGCAGTGCTGGACAGGTTGGCGCAGGAATAAGTGGAGGACACCTGGGCATGTAGTTCCAAAGCTTTACTCACAGTCTGTTGCAGGTACAGGTGCCCGCATCCGTGCCGTGTCCTCCGGATAAGGACCTCAGCCAACTTCCAGGCAAGATGAAGTACTCCTTTCCAACACTCCGCCAACATATGTGCCTGTTCTGAACGTCTCCTCTTATTGCGCCTTTGAATGAAGTACTCCAAGTACTGAGTTACACTGGAGTTCCTCCTGTCAGATGTTCCTATGAACTCTACTTGTACGGCAGACAGCTGTAGCCTGCTTCGGGGGCTCCTTGCTACTAAGTCCCGGCTCACTAATATGTTGCTGTTGTGCCCCCAAGTCTTGTGTGGGAATAAAGCGGTCACTACTTCTATTCCTCCGGTGTCTGCTGCAGGACCATTAGTATCCGTACAACCTTGGGGACCGGACCCCAGCCTTGCGCTTAGAACTTGAAGAGGGTTCTCTTCTAATCCTGGTCCTTGTTCTCTTATTCTCCTTACGTTCCGTACTAATCCTTCTTCCCAATGGAGAATCAAGCTTCCTTTCTCTGTCTCTTTCCTGTACCAGCAGACCCAGATCACTGTGGCCTGCTGCAGCACTTCCTTCTTCCATCCCTCTCCCAGGGGATCTTCTCTTTCTCACTCTCTGTCCTTCTACATCCTCACTCACTGACTGAGTGAAAGACTGACTCACCTCTTCCCGCTCTTTTGTGCAAACTAAACTCCACCCACCTCTCAGCACGTTCCAAGCAGGGAGCCACCAAGGGGTGCTATGCTACACTCCAAGCAGGGAGCCGCCGAAGGTACTTTGCTACACTACTTTGTGGTGTGGGGTGTAGGCGTTGGAGTGTGGTCAGGTGTCTCCACCTTACCTGGATGGTGGGGTACCACACCTCAGGAGGAGGTGCAGTACCTCTGTGGCGACTGAACCCTCAGGGGCACCACATATTCTCAGCTACTTTTCTGTATGCAATTTTGTATCGATATTTTGCCATACGAGCCACCCATCTTTGCTCCAAGGCTCCCAATTTCGCATTTTCTAGGTGGGCTAGAGGAATGTTGTCTGTGTGTACAAAGACTTCGCATCCCGAAGTACTCTGCAAACTTCTCCGTCATCGCACACACTAGCTCCAGTAACTCCAGCTTAATGGAACTATAGTTGTCTGGGTTTCGTTCTGAGTCGTGGAGAGATCGGCTCGCATAGGCAATCACTCATTCCTTTCTGTCCTGTACCTGGGACAATACAGCCCCTAATCCCTGGAGACTTCCATCAGTGTGAAGAATGAAAGGTTGAGAGAAATTTGCATAGGCCAGTATGGGTGCTTCATTCAGGGCCATCTTTAGGGCTTGAAAGGCTTCTTCCTGGCTATTCCCCCGCTGGATAGTCCGATTCTTCGCACCAGATGGCACTCCTTTCAATAACTCCAGCAGTGGATTGACAATGCGAGTGAAGTCTTTCACAAATCGTTGATAGTACCCCATAAGCCCCAGAAAAGCCCACACGTCCTTCACTGTTTTCGGAGTGGGCCAATTCTGTACTTCCGCTATCTTCTCACGCGCAGGTCTTACTCCCTCAGCAGATACAACATGTGTGAGGTGTTCAATTTGCTTGCGGAAAAGGTGGCACTTCTGAAGCTTCACTTTCTGGCCGTTCTTCTGCAGCCGACTCAACACCTGCTCCAGCCACCGGAAATGTTCCTCAAAAGTGGCTGCATAGACAATGATGTCATCCAGGTAAATAAGGGTAGCTTCAAAGTTCAGGTCTCCCAAACACCGTTCCATCAGCCGCTGAAAGGTTCCAGGTACGTTGGTTAGACCGATTGAATTCGAAAAACCCCATAGGCAGTATGAACGCTGTCTTTGGCCCATGTTGCTCAGCCATGGGCACTTGCCAATATTCACTGGCTAGATCTAACGATAAGAAGTACTTAGCTTTTCCCAGGGCAGACGACTCCTCAATTCTCAGTAGAGGATTAGAGTCCCGAACTGCACAGGCATTTAGTCACCGGTAGTCAACACAAAAACGCAGGGTTCCGTCCTTTTTTTTGAACTAGAACGATAGGGGCTGCCCATGGGCTCTGACTCTCCCGTATGACCCCACTCTGCAGCATGTGTGCCAACATTTCTTTCACCTCCTGGTACATTTGCGGTGGGATCTGTCGATAGTGCTCCCGAATCGGTGCAGCATTTCCTATGGGGATCTTGTGAATTATGGCTGTGTGCACCCGAAATCATCGTCATGACGGGCAAAGACATCTTGTTACCGACACAGTATAGCTTCCACTTGTTGCACCTGTTGCGATGAGAGTCCTGTCAGTTCAGCCCGCATCTGTTCCAGGATCCAGTGCCCTTCTCTCATGATACTGGACGAAGGTTCTGAGGACATGGTGATGACTACGGTCCAGGGATCTCCTTGTTTCACCGCTAACTGAATGTCCTCTGGTGGTGTCAGTTTTTCCGGCACACCCAGTAGTTGGGACCCATTCAGGCCGCATTGCCCCAGAAAACTGACATCTGAAATAAGTTTCTGGAATTGTAGTCACTTTGGAACCGGTATCAACTAAGCAACGGACGGCTTGGCCATCAATCTCTGCCCATACAAGGGGGGTACAGGGAAACTAAACTTGCGGGACTTCCTTCCCTCCTTCTTGACAGCTCAGGCTCCAGGCCACAGAGCCAACTAATTTAACGGGTCAGTGGCCTACCTCGTCTGGCGCATCCCCAGGCATAATGTCAAGTGTCCCCGCATCTAAAACAAGTTGGACATCTCCCTACTCAAGATTGCCACACTTCCGGACGGGGCTCAGGTTTAGTTCGGCGTCCGGAAGAGTTCGGCACCTCCAAGGGGGTTCTTCTCATGCCAGACCACTCTTCTCTCATGTCCTGGATTTTCTTTCCGGATTTCTTCAACCCAACCTGGTTCAGCTGGGAGCGGAACGGGAATTTCCCCACTACGGACCATCTCCGTCGAGGCTGCCATCCTCTGCTCTTGCTCACGCTTCCGCCCCAACTTCTAGAAGAAACATACATGGATTGACTTGCAAGAGTTCCCACAGGGCTTGTTTAAGCAGCGCATCCCTAAGCCTGCCACTATTTGGTCCCTCAAAATTACATCAAGGGGCCCAACCCACATCATCCCGATTAACGATCGTGGCATGGATCTCCTGCTGCGCGTTCATGTATTGGGTCACAGACTCCCTCCCTCCCTTTGGAAGCGGCTAAACAAGCGTATCCGCAATTCACCAATATCCATGGAGTCCCTATGCATCTCCTCCAAGATCTGTAACACTGATGAAAGCGTTCTGCTTGTGTGGGGGCCTGAACATGACAGAGCACCTGGTTTCCCCATCTAGGGCCATCACAGCAATCTCTGCCTGCATAGCGTGGGTCATGGGGTGCATCCTTAGCATGCCTTTAACCCGCTCGGACCAGTCCCATAACAGTGAATTTCTCCCTGTAAACTGTGGGAGATTGCTAAGTATGGCCCCCAGAGGTAAGCTGGTCCTTGGGACCCCCACGGCCGCTTGGCCTGCCACTTCTAGGCTTGTGGACTGCATTCTGCTGACTACGCCAAGTGTAAGCAGGTTGTGGGATGCAGTGACAGACAGGAGGCAAAGCAAGGGTTAACAAGATGTAACAATTTAATAGAACAAGGTATTCACTCCTCGCAGGGAGGTTAATGGTTAAACGGGGATAATAGGTATAACAAAGGTAAATGAATAGCAGTCCAATGAAGGCACTTACCGTGTCCTGTATGCTCCTCTGCAGCAGATGATCGGGCAAGTGGGTTGTAGAACAGGCAGCGGCCGGGGAGATGTCCTCAGATCGCTGGTCCGTTTTCTGGCGGCAGCAGTCAGTCTTCTGCTGATACCCTAGTCCATAAGCACGTGCGGCCGAAGCACTCTCCAAGTCTAACGTGGTTTGATCAAGGAAGGCCACAGGTATATGTCCGGTACCCGGCCTTCTTTACTCTGCACGTGCGCTGTACTCACGGTCACGGAGCGCACAGCACCTCACTCTCTGGCAGTCACTGGGCACACAGCACCTCTCTCTCTCACGGTCCTGCTGATAGGAGCTCTCTGTTCTGGGGGTTCAGACAATTCACAGCTTCGACATTGTCGACAGGCCTCTTCCACTGCAGCCTTCAATCAGGGATGATAAACCAGCTTTTGCAACCACTGAAACGTCTTCTCCGGACCGAAGTGAGCCTCTCTTACATGAGTTTCCATGGTCACTTATCGAGTCCTGAATGCTCCTCTGCAGCAGATAATCCCGTGCGGGTGGGGAAGGGATGTAGGACTGGCAGCAGCCGGGTGATGTCCTCAGATGGGGTCCTTTAAATGCTGGTCCATCTTCAGGCGGCAGCAGTCAGTCTCCGACACCTTCCGCTGAGCCCCTAGTGCATGAACTGAGTGGCCAAAGCGAACAAGGCCGCAGCACTTTTCAAGTCTAACATGGATTGATCAATATTAACTGGCAAGGAAGGCCGCAGGAATATGTCCGGTACCCGGCCTTCTTTACTCTGCTCGTGTGCTGTACTCACGGTCACGGAGCGCACGGCACCTCACTCTCTGGCAGTCACTGGGCACACAGCACCTCTCTCTCTCACGGTCCTGCTGATAGGAGCTCTCTGTTCTGGGGGTTCAGACAATTCACAGCTTCGACATTGTCGACAGGCCTCTTCCACTGCAGCCTTCAATCAGGGATGATAAACCAGCTTTTGCAACCACTGAAACGTCTTCTCCGGACCGAAGTGAGCCTCTCTTACATGAGTTTCCATGGTCACTTATCGAGTCCTGAATGCTCCTCTGCAGCAGATAATCCCGTGCGGGTGGGGAAGGGATGTAGGACTGGCAGCAGCCGGGTGATGTCCTCAGATGGGGTCCTTTAAATGCTGGTCCATCTTCAGGCGGCAGCAGTCAGTCTCCGACACCTTCCGCTGAGCCCCTAGTGCATGAACTGAGTGGCCAAAGCGAACAAGGCCGCAGCACTTTTCAAGTCTAACATGGATTGATCAATATTAACTGGCAAGGAAGGCCGCAGGAATATGTCCGGTACCCGGCCTTCTTTACTCTGCTCGTGTGCTGTACTCACGGTCACGGAGCGCACGGCACCTCGCTCTCTGGCAGTCACTGGGCACACAGCACCTCTCTCTCTCACGGTCCTGCTGATAGGAGCTCTCTGTTCTGGGGGTTCAGACAATTCACAGCTTCGACATTGTCGACAGGCCTCTTCCACTGCAGCCTTCAATCAGGGATGATAAACCAGCTTTTGCAACCACTGAAACGTCTTCTCCGGACTGAAGTGAGCCTCTCTTACATGAGTTTCCATGGTCACTTATCGTGTCCTGAATGCTCCTCTGCAGCAGATAATCCCGTGCGGGTGGGGAAGGGTTGTAGGACTGGCAGCAGCCGGGTGATGTCCTCAGATGGGGTCCTTTAAATGCTGGTCCATCTTCAGGCGGCAGCAGTCAGTCTCTGATACCTTCCGCTGAGCCCCTAGTGCATGAACTGAGTGGCCAAAGCGAACAAGGCCGCAGCACTTTTCAAGTCTAACATGGATTGATCAATATGAACTGGCAAGGAAGGCCGCAGGAATATGTCCGGTACCCGGCCTTCTTTACTCTGCTCGTGTGCTGTACTCACGGTCACGGAGCGCACGGCACCTCGCTCTCTGGCAGTCACTGGGCACACAGCACCTCGCTCTCTCACGGTCCTGCTGATAGCGGTGGGAGCCAGCAGGTACAATACTTTGCAGCGCTGGGGCTCAAGGGACGGAGCACGCTGCTCACCCTGCTGCTTGTCCCCACCAAAATTGTCTGCTGCCGAGCGAGCTTTTTCTTTGCCGCACCTCCTGCTTCCCAGTCACCTGGTCTATGTCTCTCACTATCTTTCCCCTAGGCAACCTGAGACACAGCCTCGACGGTTCCGGACCTCGTGCAGCATAGGTACCCGCAGCCGGTCTTCCTCCTTACATGTGCTTCATATGGATGGCTGCAAGTCTTCCGGAGTGGCAGCGCATAGCCTTTCCTCGCCGCCTCGTCGTTCTGCCCACGATTACAGTGCCCACCGGCATTGAATTGTAGTGAAATTGTGACGGTGTGGCTGAGAAAGGAGGAACAGCTGCTCAGGGCCCCTTGAGACGGGCTGGATAAATGTCCTCGGCGGGCGGGCCCCATGTGGCCCGCAGGCCGTAGTTTAAGGACCCCTGGGTTAAAGGATCAGGGAATGTTTAGCTTGTAAAAAAGAAGGCGAAGAGGAGACTTAATATCTGTCTACAAATATCTGAAGGGCTGTGTCAGTGTAGAAAGATCATCATTATTCTCATTTGCACAGGGAAACACGAGAAGCAATGGAATGAAACTGAAAGGGAGAAGATACAGATTAGATATTAGAAAAAACTTTTTGACAGTGAGGGTGATCAATGAGTGGAACAGGCGGCCACAAGACGTGGTGAGTTCTCCTTCAATGGAAGTCTTCAAACAGAGGCTGGACATCTGTCTGAGGTGCTTTAGTGACTCCTACATTGAGCAGGGAGTTGGACACAATGACCCGGAGGTCCCGATGACCCTGGGGGTCCCTTCCAACTCCAACATTCCAGAATATTCCCTGTTGGATACGCACTATTGGATATGAGCTGCTGGATACCAGTTGCTGGATCCGTCATGTTGGATACAAGCTGTTGGATACGAGCTGTTGGATACATGATTTTGGATACAATCTGCTGGATACGTGATGTTGGATACGAGTTGTTAGATACATGATATTGGATACATGATGTTGGATACGAGCTGTTGGATACATGATGTTGGATACATGATGCTGGATTCGAGCTGTTGGATACTGTAAGGTAGCGTCAATTGTTTGTGTTGGGGGACACTCACTTGGCAGCTGATTAATAGGGACCGGCACAGGGTTTTTTCACATAAATCAGTCCATGTGGTTTATTACGCAGCATAAACCTTACAGCATGTAGAAAGGATAACAGTCTTACAACAGACCAAACGAATGTTCAATGTAGAGCTCCGCTCTCTTAACCTAGTGGTCACACAGGCTGTGATTTGTCCAGCAGCCAGGTTCTATAGCCTCACTGTTATTTCCCCCTGTCCGGTGTTACCTCTTAGTTTCTTCTCATTCAGGATGCCCATTCCCTCCTGGGGACTGTCCCACACCCACAGGCCAATATACACAGGCCTCACCAGGTCATCGGCCTCAGCATGTCCTCTTCAGGGAGGCAGCACACCTTCCAGCACCTAGGCCTTCCGGGACATTCCACATGGCCTAATCAGATCCATGCACTCTCTCATGTGACCTACCCTGGTCACCTTATATGGTCTGTAGCCACACCCACAGGTGAGGTATGGATCACATGGCTATGACCTCATTGCAGGTCCTTTCCAGACAGCCAGCCATTCACACACATATACAGCTTTTACTATGGGTGTTCAGACACACGCCCCTGGGTGGGTTTGTAGGTGACTGGTCCCACCCGTCTCACCAAGCCACCTGGAAGCTTTCCCTGATACACTGTAACAAAAATCTCAGCAGTACCTCTGCTCATCAACACACGTTCAATGTTGTGAACTCATTTTCTGGTCTGCCTCTGGTTTCTGGTGAGGGAACTGTTTGTGCTGACAGAGGAGTTGTGAGTTATCTTTCTGGGCTCCCTCTGGTGGTGGCAGGAGGTAATGAAGCTGATCTAATTAACAGAGACCTGGCACCTGATAATGAGGACAACGATTGGACATCTGGAGTCTCAGACTGGATTTAAGACAGCCGACTCCCTATTCCCATGCTGGTGATTTTTTCCTGCCTCCTGAGGTCTTGGTTTCCAGCTCAGTTCCTGTCTTCTCAAGCTAAGTTTTCTCTGCTAATGTTCACATTTGATTTGGTTTTGTCTATTCAGCTTTTGTGTGGTCAGCCAGCCCCGGCTGGAGCTGTGCTGAATTTCCACTCTTATGTTACTGTATGTGCCAGTTTGCTTTTTTGTTCTTTATTAGATTGGCCACTTTTTGATCTGTTCTCAGAATATGCCAGAGTGCTGATATAGTGGGTGAAGTCTAGTGACTTCAGGGGTTTTTTTGCTATCAGAAGTGTTGGGCATTTTTTGCAGGGTTTTTTGGCGTGATTGCAGACAGTATTTTTCCTTTCCTGTCCTTTCTAGTTAGTGTGGGCCCCATCGTTTGCTCAGC
This sequence comes from Dendrobates tinctorius, assembly GCF_039654945.1. Lineage (NCBI taxonomy): Eukaryota > Metazoa > Chordata > Amphibia > Anura > Dendrobatidae > Dendrobates > Dendrobates tinctorius. The sequence continues at coordinate 23,635,942 of NW_027361782.1, read as the reverse complement.
CTATTTTCCTACCTGTGTTTGTGCTTTCATCTTGTTTCACCGTCAATACATGTGTGGGGGCTGTCTATTCCTTTGGGGTCTGCTCTGGGGCAGTTTAGATTTCCCCTTTTCTTGCTTTAGGCTTATTTAGTCCTCCGGCTGTGACGAGGCGTCTAGAATCATCGTAGGTACGCTCCACGGCTGCTGTTAGTTGTGTGGTTAGGATCGGGGGTCTGCAATCCGCGTAGTTACCAACCTCTCTGGTTTTCTGTGACTTAGCTTGGTTTTGCTTTCCTCCTCGGTGACCCAATCATAACATTCAAGCTTCCATCCCAGGGCCACCCACCCTGGGATAATTAACAGTCATTTACCTTCCTGCCGTTCATTCTATCTCCATTACCACAATGGATATGCCTGTGTGCATGACCCATACAGCGCCCCCTAGCTGTCACAGCGGTCACTGCACCACATACCTCCCCCTCTGTTCAAACTTGTGGGGTTGAACAATTGACATCACCCAGGAGTCTCAAGACTGGGCACCTATGTCACCTTGCCCTACCAGTCGTCTGTGACCGTCTGCTCCCGAGACATAGTCCCTCTTTGTGAGCAATACATTATCAGACTCGGTCCTTTCCTGTTTCAGGGTTAAACTAGTAGGCCTCCTCCGCCCCCAGTGGTTCTTATGTCAGCGTTGAGCATTGGGCTTTAAGTCACAGTCTAACTGTGTCACTAGACCCTGCTTTGTCTCCACATTTCTGCAGTGCGCTCCGTCACCCGACCTTTCTCTCACTGGCCGGCTCTCCCGGTGGGTACAGTCAGAAGTCCCACTTACAGTCACGTCAACTGTCTGGCCTGAGTCTGACCCATTTAGTATGTCACAGGAGCTAAGGTCTCTCGTTTCGTACTGCCAGTAAAACAGCCACTTGCAGAGTTTTGACGTTCTTGCCTTGCTGACAGTCTTCGGCTACCTGCCATTTCACTGTTTGGAGGAACCCTTCGGGTCGTTATACCTTGGGTTGATAGTACCACCAATTGCTGAGTCTCAGGTGCCCATTGCACCCTACACGCTTTGACCGCCTTTTTAAAAGCCTCATGCACCCCTTCACCGGTACAGGCTTCTTGCACGTCAATCACGCACTTGAAGGTCGTGAGCTTTCTCTCTTCCTGGACAGATGTTCCGCATCTCTTTATTAATCTGCAGTCGGTCCAGTCTCAACTGCTCTATCTCCTGCAGGTACGTTACTCGGTATTCCAGGAGCATCCGGAAGTTCCTAAGTCTTTCCATGGGGCCAACCACAATGATGGGAATCATGCCCTCTTCACCAAATACCTGGACTTCACCATCAGGAGGGATCCTCACCCTCGCCACACCGGAGATATCCACAAGGTTTTGTATCACTTTACCGAGCCTTCCAACGACTCTCTCCACCAGATATTTGGGTACCGGAATTACATCTTCCCCCAAGCTCAGCCGATTCTTAGCTTCCCTTGCCAGCTCTAGACGTCGAGCAGCTTTCACATTACTCCGCCTGAACAACTGTTTAGCGTGGAGACATTGCAGATGCATATCTGTCAGGACAGCTACCCGCTTGCTGTGTCTTCCATGGTTGATAGTACCACCAATTGCCGAGTCTCAGGTGCCCATTGCACCCTACATGCTTTGACTGCCTTTTTAAAAGCCTCATGCACCCCTTCACTGGTACAAGCTTCTTGCACGTCAATCACGCACTTGAAGGTCGTGAGCTTGCTCTCTTCCTGGACAGATGGCTCCGGGTTTACCACGGACACTTCCCTTAATACAGTTGTCCCGAACAGGGGACTATCTTGTTCAGCTTTTAGCTACAAATCTTCATGAGATTTCACCTCTTCGAGACCCCTTGCCAAGATGGGCACTGGCAGTTCTGTTTTGTTATCTCTTGGGCTCGACCGCTGTAAGTCTTCGTCCACCAACTTCTTCTCCCGCAGCAGACCTCTTACTGCTTCTTTGAGCACTTCTACATCTCCTCTGAGGGTCTTATTCATACTTTGCCAAGTTGGCAGGTGACCTCTGAGCTCAGAGACTTCCTTCTCCAGCTCATCCACTCTGTGCTCCCTTTCTATCTTAGAGCCACAGTCACCCCCAGAGTCTGAGTCACCCCCATCAGCAGAGTGAGCCCTCCAGTTACCCTCTAACCGTGTGTCCGCTCCAGTCGTCTTATCTACCAGCTCACCATCAGTCATGTCATAAGACATCAAGTTCGTAAGTTGGCAGGCGCACCCCTTCCTCAAGTCACTCCTTCATCTGACCTGTCCACTTTAGGAAGCGTCACCGTCTCAATGTTTGCCAGCCCAACAGTAGAGAGGTCTCCATCCCCCTGCTGTAGAGGAACTCCCCTCTCCCACAAGCCGGAGAACAGTTTTGCGTCCCGGCCTATAACCACTGGACAGGACAAATTCGGGACTATCGCGACATCCTGTCCCGCAATGTCCCAGCCTGTCTCAAAGACTACCCTGGCCACTGGACAATCCTTAGCGCCCCCGTGGTTGCAAGTGACCCCAACCTTTCTGCCAAACACACAGTAATCTCCAGCGATCTCAGGCAGGAAGGTAGTTATAAAAAATATTCCTTTATTTCTTTTCGTTAAAAGAACATGTTAAAGGTAGTGGATACCCCAGTGGATGGTAAAAAATCCAACGCATTTCAACTCAAGAGTCTTAATCATGTATCCATGATTAAGACTCTTTTGAGTTGAAATGCGTTGGATTTTTTACCATCCACTGGGGTATCCACTACCTGTAACATGTTCTTTTAACGAAAAGAAATAAAGGAATATTTTTCATAACTACCTTCCTGCCTCAGATCGCTAGAGATTACTGTGTGTTTGGACTTGTATCCGCCAGACCAGGGCGGCTCCGTGCAATGGTGTGGTTCCTGCTATCCGGAGGATGCTAAGGGGTGAGCTAAAACATTTTTTTTATATTAACCTTTCTGCCTGGTATCTCAGGAGCAACCCTCACTAGAGTCACTGGGTTCCCATGGTCGACCAGACCAACCACATCTTCGTTATTTATCTAGAGGCCATACCCCCATAGCATTGTGCCGGGTGGCTAGTTCACCAGGCAGACTGGACACATATAGGACATTTGCCTCTGGCAACAGTTCATCTGTACCACCCCTTTTATGTCAGGATGCTCCTCCCGCTTGGGCCACTATCCCCTTTTTGGACTCCGCCTCCCCCGGGACTCCACCCCTTTTCGGGTTACCACCCCGGTTTGGGTCACCGCCCCTTTCAGGATTTCCCCATGTCCCCTCTACAGGCCTTCTTAGGCCCGAGTTCATCTCCAGGTCCAGATGAATTACACCCCAGAGTACTGAAGGAGATAGCAGAAGAAATTTTTGAACCCCTCTCCATAATCTTTGAAAATTCTTGGAAAACAGGAGAAGTCCCAGAAGACTGGAGAAGAGCAAATGTTGTTCCTATCTTCAAAAAGGGAAGAAGGTGGACCCAGGCAACTATAGGTCAGCGAGTCTGACTTCTATACCAGGAAAGATCTTTGAACAAATTAAACAACATGTATGTCAGTACTTGGATAAGAATGAAGTGATTAAACAGAGTCAGCATGGGTTTGTAACTAATAAGTAATGTCAGACTAACTTAATTTCCTTCTATGACGGAATCACTGATTGGGTGGATCAAGGAAATGCTGTAGATATAGTATATCTTGACTTCAGCAAAGCATTTGACAAAGTATCTCACATAATCCTTATTGAAAATATTACTAGATATGGAATGGACAAGGCAACTGTTAGGTGGATTCATAACTGGCTTAGTGATCGGACCAAAAGAGTGGTCGTAAATGGCTGCACATCCAGTTGGAAGAATGTCTCAAGTGGGGTACCACAGGGCTCTGTCCTGGGCCCTGTATTGTTCAACATCTTTATCAACGATTTAGATGAAGGAATTGAGGGTAAATTGATTAAATTTGCTGATGACACAAAGCTAGGAGGGATAGCTAATACTAGAGAAGAGAGAGAGAGGATTCAAAAAGATATAAATAAACTGGAGAAGTGGGCAGCAACTAACGGAATGGTTTTTAACAGGGAAAAATGCAAAGTACTACATCTGGGCAATAAAAATGAAAAAAGCATATACAGAATGGGAGGAATAGGGCTAAGCAACAGAACATGTGAAAAAGACTTGGGTATACTAATAGATCACAGGCTGAATATGAGTCAACAGTGTGATGCAGCAGCAAAAAAGGCAAATGCAATTTTAGTATGTATTAACAGAAGCATACAGTCTAGATCACGTGAAGTCATTATTGCCCTCTACTCCTCTTTGGTCAGACCTCATCTGGAATACTGTGTCCAGTTTTGGGTGCCACATTTTAAAAAAGACATCAACAAACTGGAGCAAGTTCAGAAAAGAGCGACCAGAATGGTGACCGGTCTGCAAACCCTGTCTTATGAGGAAAGGTTGCATGATTTGGGAATGTTTAGCTTGAAAAAGAGAAGACTGAGAGGAGACTTAATAGTTGTCTACAAATATCTCAAGGGCTGTCACATTGTAGAAGGATCATCTTTATTCTTATTTGCACAAGGAAAGACTAGAAGCAATGGGATGAAACTGAATGGGAGGAGACACAGATTAGATATTAGAAAAAACTTTTTGAGTGATCAATGAGTGGAACAGGCTGCCACGAGAAGTGGCGAGTTCTCCTTCAATGGAAGTCTTCAAACAGAGGCTGGACAGACATCTGTCTGGGATGATTTAGCGAATCCTGCTTTGAGCAGGGGGTTGGACCAGATGGCCCAGGAGGTCCCTTCCAACTCTACGATTCTATGATTCACACATTATAGTTTATGTCCTTTCGGGTTTGTACTCGCCCTTTAAGCACGACACCACACTAGCTCCTGCTGACACTGCCACAGCTCCTGCTGTCACCAATCACCGGCTCCTCCGGCTGCCGCTCACAAGCAGCTGCTGGTGTCACTGCAGCTCCTGCTGCGCTGTCTTCGTGGACCCGCCTATCCACAGCAATCTTCGTAACCCCGCCGAGTTACTGCTAGATGCTTGTCACCTTCGTGACCCCACTGAGCCACCGCAAGCTGCCTTGAAAATAAAACCTCGTGACCCCACTGAGTCACAGCAACACCTTCAGCTTTATAGGAAAGAGAAGAAAAAAAAAAAACACATACACAGTCTCTCACTGACCCCAGTCAGTACAACACGGATTCCTGTCCGTTACCTGCTGGTGTCGGCCACACAGGTTCTCGGGTACCTCTTATCCACAGAGGCACCCTATAGTGACTTCTAAAACAGTCTTTCCCTGACCCCGGTCAGCATATCACAGACTCCTGTCTGTTACCTGTTGGTGACGACCACAAAGGTTCCCGGATGCTTCTTCTCCTCAGAGGTATCCCACAAATTATCAACAGTCTCTTTCTCTGACCCTGGTCAGTATCACACGGTTTTCACGACCGTTACCTGACGGCCACGCAGGTTCTCAGATGCCTCTACCGCAGAGGTATCCTATAAATCTCTCTCACTGACCCCGGTCAGCATTGCTCACGGTTTTCAAGACCGTCTGCTCTCCTGGCTCTGAGTCGCCAGCATTGCAACATGTGCTTCTTGCAACCGTTGCCCCTAGCAACCGAATTTGTAGGCCTTGTCCGTTGCCCCTAGCAACAAGGCTACAACAGTGCCCTTAGCATTCTCCACTAATTGTAAGGTAGCGCCTATTGTTAGTGTTGGGGGACACTCACTTGGCAGCTGATCAATAGGGTCCCGAACGGGGTTTTTCACATAAATCAGTCCCTGTGGTTTATTATGCCAGGGGCGGACACTGACAGCTTGGGGCCCCTGTGCAAGAAATGTGTCTCGACCCCCCTCCTTTTATGGCGTCAAAGCTACGTGTGTGTGTGTATATGTATATATATATATATATACTGTATATATATTGATATTAGATCGCCACACACACACATGTATATACAGTATATTACATAGTCTCCTTTATTATGCATATTGCTGTCCCTTACACAGTGCCCTCTTTTGCTATGTACAGCACCGTCCCTTACATATTGGATTATATAGAGCCCTGTTTTTTATTACATACCGTCCTGTCTTGTTAGCTGTATAATGCAATGATGGCTGATGGAGCATGGGAAAGCTTCCTTTCTAATGGAGGAGCTGATGGACTGGTCGTCTGGTCACCGGCTCCTCGATCAGCAGTCATTTTATATCTAAAAAGAGAGGGGACTATGTAGTAAAAGAGGGCATATATAATAAGGGACGCCACCATATATAACTAGAGAGGATGGTACATAATAAGGGATGGGGTTATACATAATAAAAGAGGAAACTATGTAACTAAGGATGGTGTTATACAGAATTAATGAGTACACTATATACTAAGGGACTGTGTTAGACAAAGTGAGTACACTATATACTAAGGGACTGTGTTTAGACATAATAAGCGATAATTATTGTCTTCCTCCACCTCCCCTTGTTCCTAAGGCCATTATAAGTCCCCCTTCCTCCCATCCCAATCCCCCACACCCCTCATTGTCCTCCTCCCCTCGCTTTCCATTATTGTCCTCTCCCCCACCCCATCATTGCCCTCTTCACCACCTCCATCATTTTCTTCTTCCCCACCGCTATCTTTGCTTTCTCCCTCCCCACTCCCATCATTGCCCATTCCATCACCTCCATCATTTCCTCCTCCTCCACCACCCCCATTTATTGCCCTTTCCACCACCATCATTGCGTTGTCCCCCACCACCCCATCATTGCCTTCTCCCCAACACCCCCATCATTGCCTTCTCCTTCACCCCATCACTGCCTTCTCCCCATCACTCCCATCATTGCCTGCTCCATCACTCCCATGATTGCCTGCTCCATCACCCCATCACTGCCTTCTCCCCATCACTCCCATCATTGCCTGCTCCATCACCCCCATGCTTGCTTGTTTCATCACCCCATCACTCCCATCATTGCCTGCTCCATCACTCCCATCATTGCCTGCTCCATCACCCCATCATTGCCTTCTCCCCATCACTCCCATCATTGCCTGCTACATCACCCCATCACTCCCATCATTGCCTTCTCCCCATCACTCCCATCATTGCCTGCTCCATCACCCCCTTCCTTGCCTGCTCCATCACCCCATCACTCCCATCATTGCCTGCTCCATCACCCCATCACTCCCATCATTGCCTTCTCCCCATCACTCCTGTTATGAATGAGTCACCGTAGGAGGCAAAAACAGAAATGCTAGCTAAGTCCAGAAAACCAGAGAAGTTGGCAGCTATCGGATTGCAGACAACTAGCAGTAGCCGTGGGGGGTTCCTACAATGCCCTAGACCCCTCGATCACAGCCGGAGAACTGCCTAGCCTAAAGACAGAAAGGGAAATCTAAACTGCCCCAGAGCAGACCCCAAAGCAATAGGCAGCCCCCAACATATAATGACGGTGAAGCAAGAAGAAAAAACGCTAACACAGATAGAAAGATAGACTGAGCAAATGATGGGGCCCAAGCTAACTAGATAGGACAGGATAGGAAAGCTGCTGTCTGCAATTCGTGAAAAACCCTATCAACATAAGAGCCAACAGACTGACAGGGAAAAAGGCCCTGAAGACGCTAGGCTTCAAAAAGACTATGTCAGTACTCAGGTATTTTCTGAAGACAGAGCAAACTGACAAAAAAGGAATTCAGCTCACCCTAGCAGGGAATGGCAGAATCCAGAAAAGCAAGGCAAACTAAAACCAAAACACAAATGCAAAAAGGCAAAGCAGAAAACTTAGCTTTTGAGGAGCAGGAATCAGACTGGCCTCCTAGAATTCCACAGAGAAATCACCAGCGAGGCAGAAGGGCGTCGGCTGCCTTATATCCAGTCAGAGATCCCCGTCGCCCAGTCATCCTCTCCCAGCTCAGGTGCTTGGTAATCAGCCTCACTACCTTCCTTCACCAGAAGAGGGAGTTCATCAGACCTCAATGGTGAAGGGGAAAATGAACTCATAACACACTCCCATCATTGCCTGCTCCATCACCCCATCACTCCCATCATTTTCTTCTCCCCGCCACTCTCATCATTGCCTTCTCCATCACCCCATCACTGCCTTCTCCCCATCACTCCCATCATTGCCTGCTCCATCGCCCTAACACTCCCATCATTGTCTGCTCCATCACCCCCCATCATGCCTACTCCATCACCCCATCACTCCCATCATTGCCTTCTCCATCACCCCATCACTGCCTTCTCCCCATCCCATCACTCCCATCATTGCCTGCTCCATCTCCCCATCACTGCCTTCTCCCCATCACTCCCATCATTGCCTGCTCCATCACCCCCATCCTTGCCTGCTCCATCACCCCATCATTGTCTTCTCCCCATCACTGCCATCATTGCCTGCTCCATCACCCCATCATTGCCTTCTCCCCATCACTCCCTTCTCCCCATCATTCCCATCATTGCCTTCTCCATCACCCCATCACTGCCTTCTCTCCATCACTCCCATCATTGCCTTCTCCCCATCACTCCCATGATCCCATCAATAAATTCTCTCCATCACCCCCCATCATGGCCTTCTCCCATTACCCCCTCATGGCCTTCTCCGATTACCCCCCCATGGCCTTCTCCCATTACTCCCTCATGGCCTTCTCCCTTTACCCCAGGCATCATGGCCTTCTCTCCCCATCACGGTCTTCTCATGTCCCCATCTCCTCCAGGGCCAGGCTAACCTACACACACACAGACACACACAGACAGATAGACAGACACACATACATACACACAGACATACATACACACACACACACACATACACGAACCTCTCTCCTCTCACCTGTCTGCAGCATCGCCCGCGCTTCCTCACTCTGACACAGCAGCAGCCGCTGAATGATGACGTCATTCAGAGGCGCTCCTCTCTGTGTCAGACAGGAAGCGCGGGTGGCGGGCAGGAAGCAGGACGGGTCCTTGCAGCTCGGCTCCTGCTAATCCCTCTTGCAGGCAGCGGAGCTGCTTGGATCGCTCCCTGCCCGCCGCTACACATGACAGCAATCTGGCCAGGGGCCCCCGGAGCCTCCGTCCCGGAGAAAGCGGCCAGATTGCCCTCATCATTAGCCGCCTTGAAAGGCCCCCTGGAGGCTCTGGGCCCCGGTGCAGTGCACCGGTAGAACGGGCGGTATGTCCGCCCATGTATTATGCAGCAAAAACCATAAACAGCATGTAGAAAAGGTAACAGTCTTACATCAGACCAAACGAATCTTCAATGTAGAGCTCCGCTCTCTTAGCCCTGTGGTCACACAGGCTGTGCTTTGTCCAGCAACCAGGCTCTATAGCCTCACAGTTATTTCCCCCTGTCCGGGGTTACCTCTTAGTTGCTTCTCATTCAGGACGTCCATTCCCTCCTGGGGACGGTCCCACACACACAGGCCAATATACACAGGCCTCACCAGGTCAGCGGTCTCAGCATGTCCTCTTCAGGGAGGCAGCACATCTTCCAGCACCTAGGCCTTCCGGGACCTTCCACATGGCCCAATCAGAACCATGCACTCTCTCATGTGACCTACCCTGGTTACCTTATATGGTCCGCAGCCACACCCACATGTGAGGTATGGATCACATGGCTATGACCTCATTGCAGGTCCTTTCCAGACAGACAGCCATTCACACACATATACAGCTTTTACTATGGGCGTTCAGACACACGCCCCTGGGTGGGTTTGTAGGTGACTGGTCTCACCAAGCCACCTGGAAGCTTTCCCTGATACACTGTAACAAAATCCTCAGCAGTACCTCAACACACGTTCAAGCTTCCATCCCAGGGCCACCCACCCTGGGATACATAACAATCAATTACCATCCTGCTGTTCATCCTATCTCCATTACCACAATGGATATGCCTCAGTGCATGACCCATACAGCGCCCCCTAGCTGTCACAGCGGTCACTGCACCACAATACGTGTTGCTGGATACCTGATGTTGGATACGTGTTAGGCCTGTTTCACACATCAGTTTTTTTCGTCAGTTAAAATCCGCTAAAATGGCGGACAACGGATCCGTTTCTGTACTGACCACAACGTTTGGCACCGGACTGTTGTTTTAACGGATCCATCGAAGGAAGAATTTTAAAGGAACTGCTGCCCGGGTGGGGAGGGGTGAGAGAGAGAGAATTTTTTTCAGACGCCAGAACTGAGTTTAGGGTTAAATTTCCGACACAACAGGCATTTCTCCCGGGCATGCACAATAGAAAATGCGGATCCGGGCGGGGAAAAAAACGTTTCATTGTCCGTCCTGTCTGCTCAGCGGACGGCAAAATCTTGGCGGATCCGTAAAAAAAACCAGATCGAACGGATGACCATCTGTCAAGATCTGCCGTTAATACAAGTCAATGGGGAAAAAAAACGGATCCGCCAACAAAAATGGCGGATCCGTTTTTTTTGCAAAACGGCGGATTTTGACTGATGGGGAAAAACGGATGTGTGAAACAGGCCTTACTGGTTACATTATGTTGGATACAAGCTGTTGGATACGTGATGTTAGATATGAGCTGTTGGATACATGTTGGATAGGTGTTGCTGGATATGAGCTGTAGGTTATATATTGCTAGATACGCACTGACATCTTGCGTGTAGTTATTAGCACACAGATGTGACTCCTGCGTCCGTTCAGTATTTGGAATGTCGGAGATTTATGGCCGGTGAAGTTCTATGACATTTTGCAGTGTAAATAATTTTTACAGATTGGATTCTCAGTTGTCGCCTCTGGGACGTCGTAGTGGGAGGTTCAGCAGTCAGAGGGTTAATTCTGCTTAAATAATGAATGTTGTGTACAGAACTCTGGAGCCGGAGGCCAAAATGAACTACAACTCCCTCCAGGCTGCCGGCAGTGAATCAGGTTACTGTCCTATGCAGTGAACGGTGTGACCTGCTGCACCTGTCACTGTGGCATAGATCGTGCTGCTATGTCCTGTTATCTGCACCCAGGAAAGCTGGGTAACCATTAGGCCGGGGTCACACTAGAGAGGAATACGGACGAGTGAGAGGCGTTAAAACCACGCATTACACACGGACAATTGATCCTCTATGGGGCAGCTCCCAACAGCTGTATATTTCTCGTCCGTATTCTACGGTCCGTGCCAATCGCAGCATGCTGCGATTGTCAGCGTACTACGCCCGTAATAAGCCAATGAAAGTCTATGGGTGCGCTAAAAATGCGCATTACACACGGACCACACATGTGACTTGCGAGAAATACGCACCCGGTGTCTTTTAGCAAAGCCGGCAATTCAGTGCGCTATACAGTAAACTCACACTGACAGGTTTAATAAAGAAACAAAAGAATAGATATATACACATAGAATACATATATATATATATATATATATATATATATATATATATATATATATATATATATAGTACATGTCATTGAGAGACACACATATCTATATATATATATATATATATTTCACAGAGTTCTTCATAGCAGAATAGCCACTAATTCAATTGCCGGCTTCTGTCAAATCATTCCCCAGCCCGACATGAAATGACACATGGTTTACATTCAGTAAACCATTTCATTTCATGTTTTTTTATATGTCCCTGACTAATAATTAGATGAGGGTTTGTGTGCAAAATTTGGGAGGTGTAGGTGTTATTTTAAGGGGTTAATTCATTGTAAAAAAATGCGTGGGCTCCCGCTGTGATTTGTCAACCAGTGAGGTAAAGCAGGTGAGTGAGGGCAGATTTTAATAGTCATGAGAGGGACCATTGTTTTTGCCCCCCCGGCTACAAAAATCTGCCCCCAGACACCCCAAAAATTGCGCATCCATAAGATGTGCCAATTCTGGCACTTATCCTCTCTATTCCCATTGCCCTGTAGCGGTGGCGAATGGGTTAATATAACAAAGGGTTAATGTCACCATTCGATTGTACGGTGACATTAAGCCAATTAATAATGGAGAGGTGTCAATAAGACACGATCCATTATTAACCCTATACTAAGAAAGGGTTAAAAACCACACACAGACATTAATTAAAAAGTCATTTAATGAAATAAATACCCCAAGTTTTTGACAAATTTTTATTAGTCTGGTAATCCCCAAAAAACCGTGACCTGCAAAAAAAATAACATAAAAAAACACCAATATCCTTACCTCTCCGCTGTTCAGTCATGTCCCACGCTGCAATCCATCAGAAGGGGTTAAATAGTTTACAATGAGGACCGATGCTAATGCGACCAGCCTCACTGTAAACTACTACTAAATGAATTGATTCAGCTCTGCGCAGTCTCAATGGCTTCCTGTAGATGATCTAATTACCGTGGGAAACTTTCTAATTTTTTTCCCACAGTCATTAGTTCATTCACAGATCAGCTGGGGACTCCCCGCACCTCAGTGACGTCATGCATTATGCATTCTATGTGTCTATATCTATTCTTTGGTTTCTGTTAGAAACCCTGTCATAGGGCTCCATTATATGTTCATTTTTGCAAGCCGGCGAGAAAATCTCGGCATACGGATGCTATACGGATTACATACGGATGCTGACATGCGCAAAATACGCGACCACACCTTGCTTACGGATGACATACGGAGCCCTATTTAGGGGTCATTCATCCGTATTACGCATGTAAACTACGGACCATATTTTGCGTCGGTTAGTGTGACCCCGGCCTTGGTCTGATTACCAGACTCCTGAGTGGTGAAAACACACAGGTGTCCTGCACATAAGACTGGGGGTCAGGTCATCAGATGTTCGGTGATCGGCCCTCTGATTCCAGTGTGTACTGGTGCGTAATAACGCTTTATACTGGGGTTACAGTGGGTACGGAAAGTATTCAGACCCCTTCAACCTGTTTAATTGCAGCCATTTGGTAAATTCAAAAAAGTTCTATTTTTTCTCATTAATGTACATTCTGCACCCCATATTGAGAGAGAAGAACAGAAATGTCTTTTGTCACAGCGGTAGTGTAGAGGGCGGCAAGGTTCGTAACCTCTCATCAGCCGACGTGCCCAGCGGTCATGGGCCCACAGCTGTGAGAACGTTGTGAATTGTACTTGCCTCTCTCTGCTTATTATTAATAAACTGTGACCGACCTGTTCAACCCATCCATGCTTGTCGGTGTTTTGTTATTAGGGGATTGGTGGGAGGCGGGATGGCACTGCTTACGACACACAGGTCTCTGCAGTCATGTCTGCAATGAAACAAAGGGTGAAAAGTTTAAAGGGGTCTGAATACTTTCCGCACCCACTGTATATACTGGTGTGTACCGGTGCTGTATACTGAAGCTATGTTCTGGTGCGTACTAGCTCTTTATACTGGTGCTGTGACAGCAGTGATTGTTCCCTGTGCATCCCTGATAATACTAGTCTGAATGATAGGTGTGATGATCCTCAGAGACTCAGGATCTGTGACGTCAGAAGATGGGCGAGACGGATTTTCCATTACTAAAACCTAGAAAATAAAGACCCATCCTGCGGATTATCCTCATCTCTCATCATCATGGACCATCCTTATAGAAACCTGTCGTGTGGGGCGGCCCCCGAAATGGTATCTCTCACGTAGGCTTAGATACACAGCTCAGCAGATAGTATCACACAGGATAGGAATAGATACACAGATCAGCAGACAGTATCACACAGGATAGGATTAGATACACAGCTCAGCAGTCAGTATCACACAGGATAGGAATAGATACACGTCTCAGCACAGTATCACACAGGATAGGATTAGATACATGGCTCAGTAGTCATTATCACACAGGATAGGATTAGATACATGGCTCAGCAGACAGTATCACACAGGATAGGATTAGATACACAGCTCAGCAGTCAATATCACACAGGATAGGGTTAGATACACGGCTCAGCAGTCAGTATCACACAGGATAGGATTAGATACACAGCTCAGCAGTCAATATCACACAGGATAGGGTTAGATACACGGCTCAGCAGTCAGTATCACACAGGATAGGATTAGATACACGGCTCAGCACAGTATCACACAGGATAGGATTAGATACACGGCTCAGCAGTCAGTATCACACAGGATAGGATTAGATACATGGCTCAGCAGACAGTATCACACAGTATTGGAATAGATACACAGCTCAGCAGACAGTATCACACAGGATAGGATTAGATACATGGCTCAGCAGACAGCATCACACAGGATAGGATTAGATACACGTCTCACCAGACAGTATCACACAGGATAGGATTAGATACACGGCTCAGCAGACAGTATCACACAGAATAGGATTAGATACACGGCTCAGCAGACAGCATCACACAGGATAGGATTAGATACACAGATCAGCAGACAGTATCACACAGAATAGGATTAGATACACAGCTCAGCAGACAGTATCACACAGGATAGGATTAGATACACGGCTCAGCAGACAGCATCACACAGGATAGGATTAGATACACGTCTCAGCAGACAGTATCACACAGGATAGGATTAGATACACGGCTCAGCAGACAGTATCACACAGAATAGGATTAGATACACGGCTCAGCAGACAGCATCACACAGGATAGGATTAGATACACGGCTCAGCAGACAGTATCACACAGGATAGGATTAGATACACGGCTCAGCAGACAGCATCACACAGGATAGGATTAGATGCACATCTCAGCAGACAGTATCACACAGGATAGGATTAGATACATGGCTCAGCAGACAGTATCACACAGAATAAGATTAGATACACGGCTCAGCAGTCAGTATCACACAGGAGAGGGTTAGATACACGGCTCAGCAGACAGTATCACACAGGATAGGATTAGATACATGGCTCAGCAGTCAGTATCACACAGGATAGGATTAGATACACGGCTCAGCAGTCAGTATCACACAGGAGAGGATTAGATACATGGCTCAGCAGTCAGTATCACACAGGATAGGATTAGATACATGGCTCAGCAGTCAGTATCACACAGGAGAGGATTAGATACACAGCTCAGCAGTCAGTATCACTGTCACACAGGATAGGATTAGATACACAGCTCAGCAGACAGTATGACACAGGATAGGATTAGATACAGGAGCTCAGCAGTCAGTATCACACAGGATAGGATTAGATACACGGCTCAGCAGACAGTATGACACAGGATAGGATTAGATGCACCAGATACTCTGTAATGGGGTACTGAGGACTTTTGCAGTTGTGCCCTCGGACGCCGTGTCCTTTGCTCTGGTGACTTTCTGCACTGGCTTCAGAATTTCAAGGTGTTCGGAGACTTCTCGCCAATCCCCGCGGGATAAACACGTCCTTTTCACTGTCACAAGACTACGCCGCCACTGCGTTTCCTCTTACAAAACTCTTTTTTTTTTCAATGTTTTAAATTTGAGAAAAAAAAATCCACAACTTTTTTTCATCTGAAAATGATGTGATAAAAAAGGACCAGAACGGAGAAAATCGAAAAATGTCATTCAGTGTGATGTGCGTGTCCTACAAGACCTCTAAATGCTGTCAGTGAATGGAATGGAGTGATCACTTTTACAACTTTTCTGATCTCGTCCGGCTCTAGGTTTGTTCCAGTGTGTCAGTGCAGGTCGTCCTCTGGGGTCACTGAGGGGCAGAAGCGCCCAGGGGGGACACGGCCTGGATCTAGATTCATCACATGGCGAATACGGTGAAGGAAATAAGTATTTGATCCCTTGCTGATTTTGTAAGTTTGCCCACTGACAAAGACATTAACAGTCTATAAATTTAAGGGTAGGTTAATTTTAACATTGAGAGATAGAATATCAAAAATAAAATCCAGAAAACCACATTGTAAAATCCTTGAATCAGCAAGGGATCAAATACTTATTTCTCTCACGGTATATAGATCTTTTGCATTGCTGTGCTGCAGAGCCCTATGAAGACAGTGTGCACTTAGCCATTGCTACACCCTGATACATTGTAACAAACCTTCAGCTGTGTGAGCAGGACTAGAATAAATAGGGGAGCGTGCAGTAATGGAGATCACTGGGGAGGAACCCTTGAGATGGATATTTATGTGACTGACACTGGGGCTACGTGGCGACCTGTTAGGAGTCGCGGTGCGTGGGGCTATGATGGGCGGCAGCGGTGATCCCCCTGCGGGGTGTTCATGTCACCTGTTTAATCTGCACATCAGGTTTTATATTCTCATTAATTCATGAAGAACCGAAAAAATGTCCTATAAATTCATCTCCTCCACCCACAGAAATGGAGTCAAACAAGTTATCGCATCTGCCCCGGAGCAGGAGAGAGAGAATGAAATGCGTGACGTCCACGAAGGTGATCACAAGGCCAGAGACTGAACCTGTGACCCCCAGTGGTGCAGACCCCCATCACTGCCCATACACCTTTTATGGCAGGGCTCCCTGAGTGAGCCTGTGGCCCCCAGTGGTGCAGACCCCCCATAACTGCATGTACACCTTCCATGGCAGGGCTTCCTGACTGAGCCTGTGGCCTCCAGTGGTGCAGACCCACCATAACTGCATGTACACCTTCCATGGCAGGGCTTCCTGACTGAGCCTGTGGCCCCCAGTGATGCAGACCCCCATCACTGCATGTACACCTTCCATGGCAGGGCTTCCTGACTGAGCCTGTGGCCTCCAGTGGTGCAGACCCACCATAACTGCATGTACACCTTCCATGGCAGGGCTTCCTGACTGAGCCTGTGGCCCCCAGTGGTGCAGACCCCCATCACTGCATGTACACCTTCCATGGCAGGGCTTCCTGACTGAGCCTGTGGCCCCCAGTGGTGCAGACCCCCCCATAACTGCATGTACACCTTCCATGGCAGGGCTTCCTGACTGAGCCTGTGGCCCCCTGTTGTGCAGACCCCCCATCACTGCATGTACACCTTCCATGGCAGGGCTTCCTGACTGAGCCTGTGGCCCCGAGTGATGCAGACCCCCCCATAACTGCATGTACACCATCCATGGCAGTGCTCCCTGACTGAGCCTGTGGCCCCCAGTGGTGCAGACCCCCCATAACTGCATGTACACCTTCCATGGCAGGGCTTCCTGACTGAGCCTGTGGCCCCCAGTGATGCAGGCCCCCCATAGCTGCATGTACACCTTCCATGGCAGGGCTTCCTGACTGAGCCTGTGGCCCCCAGTGATGCAGACCCCCCCATAACTGCATGTACACCTTCCATGGCAGGGCTTCCTGACTGAGCCTGTGGCCCCCAGTGATGCAGACCCCCCATAGCTGCATGTACACCTTCCATGGCAGGGCTTCCTGACTGAGCCTGTGGCCCCCAGTGATGCAGACCTCCCCATAACTGCATGTACACCTTCCATCGCAGGGCTTCCTGACTGAGCCTGTGGCCCCCAGTGATGCAGACCCCCCATAACTGCATGTACACCTTCCATGGCAGGGCTTCCTGACTGAGCCTGTGACCCCCAGTGATGCAGACCCCCCCATAACTGCATGTACACCTTCCATGGCAGGGCTTCCTGACTGAGCCTGTGGCCCCCAGTGATGCAGACCCCCCATAGCTGCATGTACACCTTCCATGGCAGGGCTTCCTGACTGAGCCTGTGGCCCCCAGTGATGCAGACCTCCCCATAACTGCATGTACACCTTCCATCGCAGGGCTTCCTGACTGAGCCTGTGGCCCCCAGTGATGCAGACCCCCCCATAACTGCATGTACACCTTCCATGGCAGGGCTTCCTGACTGAGCCTGTGGCCCCCAGTGATGCAGACCCCCCCATAACTGCATGTACACCTTCCATGGCAGGGCTTCCTGACTGAGCCTGTGGCCCCCAGTGATGCAGACCCCCCATAACTGCATGTACACCTTCCATGGCAGTGCTCCCTGACTGAGCCTGTGGCCCCAAGTGATGCATACCCCCCCCATAACTGCATGTACACCTTCCATGGCAGTGCTCCCTGACTGAGCCTGTGGCCCCAAGTGATGCAGACCCCCCCATAACTGTATGTACACCTTCCATGGCAGTGCTCCCTGACTGAGCCTGTGGCCCCCAGTGATGCAGACCCCCCCATAACTGCATGTACACCTTCCATGGCAGTGCTCCCTGACTGAGCCTGTGGCCCCCAGTGGTGCATACCCCCCATAACTGCATGTACACCTTCCATGGCAGGGCTCTCTGACTGCTCTGTGTAAACCTGCGAGGTGGGCAGCTGGGGGGCATGATGGGAGTTTTAGTTTTACAAAAGCTGGGTCACCACAGATTGGGGACGTTGCACCCTATATTCTCCCCACTTTGCTGTTCAGCAGTGCAGTAAAGCTGTGGCAGCCGTGATGGCCATATTGTCACCCAGCTTTCCCAGAAACAGATAAAACTCTGCTCTACACTGTGCAGTGCTGAAGTCCTCTGTGCTGCTGTTTACAAGCCTCCAGCTCACTCCACCCAATCGTAAGCGCAGGTAATAGAAATGAAGCCGCTTTGCGAGTAATTATCCGGCGGAGACTCCTTCTGCTCCGTCATTCATTCTTCTCGCACAGTAAGCGATACTCTGATTCAACCACAAAGCGAGTAACAAGCTGCCAATCAGGGTTCAGATTTGTGAGCAAGCGCTGATTTAAAGGGGAAGTACACCGATACATATATGAAAATGGTGACATTCTAAGATCTGGAGGGAATCTTAAAGGGAAATTCCACCTGCAGATACCACCAGTAATGAAGGCGTGTGAGCAGACACCACCGAACCACCAAAATAAGGGGCAGCTGCAGTTAAAGGTCCAGCTTTCCTGCGTCGCTGGGCTCTGCTACATTAGAACAAGTGTGTCTTCTGGGATATACAGTGCCTTGCGAAAGCATTCGGCCCCCTGGAACTTTTCAACCTTTTCCCACGTATCATGCTTCAAACATAAAGATACCAAATGTAAATTTTTGGTGAGGAATCAATAACAAGTGGGACACAATTGTGAAGTTGACTGAAATTTATTGGTTATTTCAATTTTTGGAAATTCAACTGAAAAATGGGAGCGTGCAATATTATTCAGCCCCTTTAACTTAATACTTTGTTGCGCCCCCTTTTGCTGCGATTACAGCTGCAAGTCGCTTGGGGTATGTCTCTCTCAGTTTTGTACATCGAGAGACTGAAATTCTTGCCCATTCTTCCTTGGCAAACAGCTCGAGCTCAGTGAGGTTTGATGGAGATTGTTTGTGAACAGCAGTTTTCAGCTCTTTCCAATGATTCTCGATTGGATTCAGGTCTGGACTTTGACTTGGCCATTCTTACACCTGTATACGTTTATTTGTGAACCATTCCATTGTAGATTTTGCTTTATGTTTGGGATCATTGTCTTGTTGGAAGACAAATCTCCGTCCCAGTCTCAGATCTTTTGCAGACTCCAACAGGTTTTCTACAAGAATGGTCCTGTATTTGGCTCCATCCATCTTCACATCAATTTTAACTATTTTTCCTGTCCCTGCTGAAGTAAAGCAGCCCCAAACCATGAAGCTGCCACCACCATGTTTGACAGTGGGGATGGTGTGTTCAGGGTGATTAGCTGTGTTGCCTTTACACCAAACATATCGTTTGACATTGTTGCCAAAAAGTTTGATTTTGGTTTCATCTGACCAGAGCACATTCTTCCACATGTTTGGTGTGTCTCCCAGGTGGCTTGTTACAAACTTTAAGGCTATGTACACACGCTGCGGTTTTTGCTGCGGTTCCGCTGCGGTTTTGGCCGCAGCAGAACTGCAGCAGTTCTGCAGACAGTGTACAGTAACATGTTATCCTATGGGATTAACATTCTGCTGTGCACACGCTGCGGATTCTTAAATGTGGAAAAGCTGCGGTTTTGAATCCGCAGAAACAATTGACATGTCAATTATTTCTGCGGATTCTGCTGCGGTTTGCCACCTATTCCATTATCCAGGTGGCAAACCGCAGGGCAAAACTGCAGGTATTTTACCTGCGGTTTTACCAGCGGTTCTGCAGACCAATCCGCAGCGTGTGCACATAGCCTAAATGACACTTTTTATGGATATCTTTGAGAAATGTCTTTCTTCTTGCCACTCTTCCATAAAGGCCAGATTTGTGCAGTGTACGACTGATTGTTGTCCTATGGACAGACTGTCCCACCTCAGCTGTAGATCTCTGCAGTTCATCCAGAGTGATCATGGGCCTCTTGGCTGCATCTCTGATCAGTCTTCTCCTTGTTTGAGATGAAAGTTTAGAGGGACGGCCGGGTCTTGGTAGATTTGCAGTGGTATGATACTCCTTCCATTTCAATATGATCACTTGCACAGTGCTCCTTGGGATGTTTAACGTTTTGGAAATCATTTTGTATCCAAATCCAGCTTTATACTTCTCCACAACAGTATCACGGACCTGCCTGTTGTGTTCCTTGCTCTTCATGATGCTCTCTGTGCTTCACACAGAACCCTGAGACTATCACAGAGCAGGTGCATTTATACGGAGACTTGATTACACACAGGTGGATTATATTTATCATCATTAGTCATTTAGGACAACATTGGATCATTCAGAGATCCACAATGAACTTCTGGAGTGAGTTTGCTGCACTGAAAGTAAAGGGGCTGAATAATATTGCACGCCCCACTTTTCAGTTTTTGTATTTCAACAAAAATATAAAATAACCAATAAATTTTGTTCAACTTCACAATTGTGTCCCACTTGTTGATTCTTCACCAAAAATTTACATTTGGTATCTTTATGTTTGAAGCATGATATGTGGGAAAAGGTTGAAAAGTTCCAGGGGGCCGAATACTTTTGCAATTCACTGTACTTAACTCAGGTGTTTTGCAATACTCAGATACATCATCACAAGTGTGTCTCCTTACATTCCCAGCTCTGCTACATAGCTGCTCCCTGCTATATTACAATAAGTGTGTTATCTGATATACCCAACTTTGCTTCACTCCTGTGCATAACCACAAATGTGTCTTCAAACATATCCAGCTCTGCTTCATTGTTGGGCTCTGCTATATTACCATATTGTTGGGCTCTGCTATATTAACACATTGTTGGGCCTGCTATATTAACACATTGTTGGGCTCTGCTATATTACCATATTGTTGGGCTCTGCTATATTAACACATTGTTGGGCCTGCTATATTAACACATTGTTGGGCTCTGCTATATTTCCTTCTGACATACTCAGCTCTCCTGCACTGCTGTTCTGTTGTACATTGCTACATATGTGCCTCCTGACATACCCAGCTCTGCTTTGTTGCTGGGCTCTGCTATAATACTGTAATGTTCTAGATGGTGACTAGTGACTTTCCCCTAATAAGATATATTGCATCATAAAATTACTTGTTTTTTTTTTTAAATAAAAAAAAGAAAGTTGACAACTGGTGAAAAATGACACTAGTGTCTCCTCCAAACCGCCTTATCTGGTAGTATGGTTGCAACATGGAAGATTCTCAGCTGTCAGTTTTTTTCTGACAAATATTAACTCCTCTCTATTTAGGACAAACACATCCCCTGCAGCCCACCAGTGCCAGTGCGGGGGTCACAGGGGTCAGCTATTGGGCCAAAAGGGTGGATCTAATGAATCTAGTCCCACCTTCACAGGTGAGGGATTGATACAAAGTATCCAGTAAAGGGCTATGAGCCTAGAGGCCAGGAGGCTGTTACAGTGTAACAGACTCTCAGCTGTGTGCTCAGGATTAGGTCGGAGCCTCTGGATTCTTTTTTTTTGGAAATATTGAGGAATTGATACATTTGTTGCTGGTTGCATCTAATGACAGGGAATAGAAGATACAATGAGATTCCCTTGTGTCTGTCTGTCAGCGCAGCCCCCGCCCGCACGCAGAATATTGTCCCGGGGCGGCATCTCAAATATTCTCAGGTTCATTCACGGCATTTTTTTTGTAAAATACAATCTCACAGGAATTTCTTCTACACGAGAACTCGTTGTTTTGTGCAAACTTGTTTCAGGGTGGAGCAGAGACGGATAAATCCTCTAACAACTAATGATTTATATCCTCGCCATAAAGGCACATCCAAAGAGAGAGAATACTGAACCTGTCACTGTCCTCCGCCCCTTCCCTCACATCGACTGAGGGAGCAAACAATGATAAAAAAAAAACAATGCAAGACAATGGTAAATGAAAAATACTTCTGTATTGGGCCCCATGACAACACTGAACTGTACCTGTATCCAGTGACATCATAGAAACATTGGGGCTCCTAAAAACAAAAGGTCAAGAGCTAGTTTTCTATTAAGAAGATGATATTTATTTTACTCATTTATATAGCGCAATTAATTCCACAGCACTTTACAGACATTATCATCACTGTCCCCGATGGGGCTCACAATCTAAATTCCCTATCAGTATGTCTTTGGAATGTGGGAGGAAACCGGAGGAAACCCACGCAACCACGGGGAGAACATACAGTCATGGCCAAAAGTATTGACACCCCTGCAATTCTGTCAGATAATATTCAGTTTCTTCCTGAAAATGATTGCAAACACAAATTCTTTGGTATTATTATCTTCATTTAATTTGTCTTAAATGAAAAAACACAAAAGAGAATGAAGCAAAAAGCAAAACATTGATCATTTCACACAAAACTCCAAAAATGGGCCGGACAAAAGTATTCGCACCCTCAGCCTAATACTTGGTTGCACAACCTTTAGCCAAAATAACTGCGACCAACCGCTTCCGGTAACCATCAATGAGTTTCTTACAATGCTCTGCTGGAATTTTAGACCATTCTTCTATGGCAAACTACTCCAGGTCCCTGATATTTGAAGGGTGCCTTCTCCAAGCTGCCATTTTTAGATCTCTCCACAGGTGTTCTATGGGATTCCGGTCTGGACTCATTGCTGGCCACCTTAGATGTCTCCAGTGCTTTCTCTCAAACCATTTTCTAGTGCTTTTTAAAGTGTGTTTTGGGTCATTGTCCTGCTGGAAGACCCATGACCTCTGAGGGAGACCCAGCTTTCTCACACTGGGCCCTACATTATGCTGCAAAATTTGTTGGTAGTCTTCAGACTTCATAATGCCATGCACATGGTCAAGCAGTCCAGTGCCAGAGGCAGCAAAGCAACCCCAAAACATCAGGGAACCTCCGCCATGTTTGACTGTAGGGACCGTGTACTTTTCTTTGAATGCCTCTTTTTTCTCCTGTAAACTCTATGTTGATGCTTTTGCCCTAAAAGCTCTACTTTTGTCTCATCTGACCAGAGAACATTCTTCCAAAATGTTTTAGGCTTTTTCAGGTAAGTTTTGGCAAACTCCAGCCTGGCTTTTTTATGTCTCGGGGTAAGAAGTTGGGTCTTCCTGGGTCTCCTACCATACAGTCCCTTTTCATTCAGACGCCGACGGATTGTACGGGTTGACACCGTTGTACCCTCGGACTGCAGGGCAGCTTGAACTTGTTTGGATGTTAGTGGAGGTTCTTTATCCAACATCCGCACAATCTTGCGTTGAATTCTCTTGTCAATTTTTCTTTTCCGGCCACATCTAGGGAGGTTAGCCACAGTGCCATGGGCTTTAAACTTCTTGATGACACTGTGCACGGTAGACACAGGAACATTCAGGTCTTTGGAGATGGACTTGTAGCCTTGAGATTGCTCATGCTTCCTCACAATTTGGTTTCTCAAGTCCTCAGACAGTTCTTTGGTCTTCTTTCTTTTCTCCATGCTTAATGTGGTACACACAAGGACACAGGACAGAGGTTGAGTCAACTTTAATCCATGTCAACTGGCTGCAAGTGTGATTTAGCTATTGCCAACACCTGTTAGGTGCCACAGGTAAGTTACAGGTGCTGTTAATTACACAAATTAGAGAAGCATCACATGATTTTTCGAACAGTGCCAATACTTTTGTCCACCCTCTTTGTTATGTTTGGTGTGGAATTATATCCAATTTGGCTTTAGGACAATTCTTTTTGTGTTTTTTCATTTAAGACAAATTAAATGAAGATAATAATACCAAAGAATTTGTGTTTGCAATCATTTTCAGGAAGAAAATGAGTATTATCTGACAGAATTGCAGGGGTGTCAAAACTTTTGGCCATGACTGTACAAACTCCTTGCAGATGTTGTCCTTGGTGGGATTTGAACCCAGGACCCGAGCGCTGCAAGACTACAGCGCTAACCACTGATTTCTCTAATTAACAGCTATATGCCCAGCGTCCCTATGATAACACTGAACTGTCAGGAGCACCTGAGCAGGATGTGTTGTCATAGGGACACTTCGATATCTAATATCTAAGGTATTTAAGAATCACCCACATAATAAAACCCTAAATATTTCTTGCTGGGTGTGATTGTCATTTTTTTTCCTCTGGAATCTGTGACTGGATGAACTGGAGAATATTAACTGCTCATAAATCCATTTTATATGCAGCAGTTCTAATCTCCGAGGAGCGGCCACAGATTAGGACTCATTTTGCTGTTGCTTCGCTCTTCACTGCTGTTTCTGGATTCTTGCCATTAAAAGTAAATGAGTAGAAAATTCTTGCAAGAACTTGTCCAAAGTAACAAATCAGGAGCTATAAAGTAAGATGCTGTAAAGAGGAGGCAATGCTGGATCTGGCAGCTGTCCTGCTCCCCGGGAGGCCAAATCTGTCCAATCACAGGGAGAAAAGATCTGCAAAGCACAAAATGCCCAGGTTATACCATCTATACATATATATTATTACAGTGCCTTGAAAAAGTCTTCATACCCTGTTTTTTATTTTCCACACTTTTCTATGTTCCACCCACAAACGTAAATGTATCTTATTGGTGTTTTTTGTGACACCAACACAAAGTAACAAGTATTTGTGGAGTGTAAAGGACTTCATACAATGTTTTCTAAATATTTTAAAAAATCTAAATCTGAGAATTGTGTGGTGCATTTGTCTTCATCCCCCTCTGATGCCCCTAAATAACTCCCTGAATGACCAATTGCCCCCAGATGTCACATAATTAGTGCACTGAGTCCACCTGGGTGTGATTTCTTCTCAGTATAACTACAGCTGTTCTGTGAAGGTCTCAGAGGTTTGTGTGAGAACATTAGTGATTAAACAGCATCTTGAAAACAAAGGAGCCCACCAGACAGGTCAGGGATAAAGTTGTGGAGAAGATTAAAGCAGGGTTAGGTTATATAAAATAACCCAAGCTCTGAACATCTCATTAGAAGCGATCTATCATCCAAAGATGAAGGACTATGGCAAAAATGCACCAAAAAATTCAAGAATACATATATAGAAATGCGCAAGGCTCAAGATCAATAAAATATATTCTTTATTTGAAAACAAAATAAATAACATAAAAATAGGCAGATAAGCTTGATGAGAATTGTGCATGACGATGCCTGATTTGAAACAACTTAATATATACATGAACTTGCTAAAATATACTGTATATATACATAACTAACAATAAATTCATAGGATGCCGAACATACAACTGAATTGTAAACATGACACATACAAAATATGGACATAACACAGCACCAATATATATATATATATATATATATATATATATAAATGTATATATATATATATAGATATATATACACAAAATTAAAAAATGTGCAGGATAGACATCACATATGTATATAACAAAGGCAACATACCCTAAACAATATATCAAGTACAAAACAGAATACACAAAGTATTCTATGGTCATAGCAGATGCCAGACTAGAGTACAGAAATAATAATTGGTGTGTACAGTTAGAAGGTAACTATTATATGATGAAATAACTATTAGTTATACATAATATGTGGCCTGGATATAACTCATATAGTGTATAAAAATAAATGCATAATGATAACGTATAATATATGTAACACATATCGAATAATTACAGGTATGTAAAACCAAAACAAATAAGTGATAAGACAAATGTGCAAATAATACAACACATAGTGTACGCAAACAATAAAGACGGGTGGTAAAACTAAATATGTGAGTGAATGTGATAAATGTGAGATGTGAAGAATAAATAATGTGTGTGAGAGAATGTGGTATGATGTGAAAAAAAGAATATTAGTAAACCCAGTGCATGATAGATGTGCACAGAATACTCATCGTGCCACTATATAGAAACATTGTGGCTGGACAAAGTACACGGGATAAGAGAACCGTCTGTGATTCCTTGCAGTAGTTAATTATACAGAATTAGACTATATTAATCTCATTTTATGCAGCTGAATATTAAGAGATGAAAACATGGAGGGAAAATAAACCATTAACACACCCAGAATATTAAGCAGGAGCCGGAACACAGTCAGTGATGCCAAATCTATCAAGGGCTGGGCGTAGCGCGTCCTTAGTACACATAATAACTTAAGACTCCGAGCATCGGGCCAAAAACCAAACAGAAAACAAATTATATTCTGAGAAAACCTCTGATTGTTTACACCACACAGTAATGATTAATGCCTGCACTACAACAGTAGTACACCAAACTCCTTAAAATACTCTGTGCTGCTGGAAATTCTCCTTCCACTGCAACTTTCAGTCTATGCACTCTCATAAGGTCAGCACAGTCCTCTCCTGACATATCCTGCTACCTATACTATGTACTTATCAGTCCCTGATCTCCCATACACTCCAACACAGTCGTCTCCTGACATACCCCATACCTATACTATGTACTTATCAGTCCCTGATCTCCCATACACTTCTACACAGTCCTCTCCTGACGTACCTTGCTACCTATATAATCTACTTATCAGTCCCTGACCTCCCATACACTCCAGCACAGTCCTCTCCTGACATACCCCATACCTATACTATGTACTTATCAGTCCCTGACCTCCCTTACACTCCAGCACATTCCTCTCCTGAAATTCTCTGTGCTCCTGGGGACCTTACTCCACTATTGGCACTCTTATTCCATGATGTCTCACAGGATCAGCATACTACTCACCTGAAATACTATGTACTGAGAGGGACCCTGCTGCTTCCACTATATAAATGTCAATTTTTTGTCTCCCACAAGATCAGTGCACTTTTCTCCTGAAATACTCTGTGCTGCAGGGAGTTCCAGCTCTTTGATGATGCAACTGTCTATAACCTTATCTCCTGAAATATTCTGCACTACTTGGTGGCTCAAACCCCTTTTGTTATTATTATTATTTATTATTATAGCACCATTTATTCCATGGCCCTTGTGTTATTATGCCGTTTCTTTACCTAAAGCCTGTCAAAAGATCAGCACATCCATCTCCTGAAATACTCTGTGCTGATGAAATAAATGCTCCACTTCTCTTTCTTGGTTAATTTAATTTGAGGGGATTTGATCGATGATTTTTATACTGGGATCATGGCAGCGGCTCCTCTCCTCCTCCCCTCCTCCCCATCTCCTGCAGCTTCTCTCCCTGTACCTGATCTGCAGGTACACTGGGCGGTGCAGGGAGTCAGGATCTCTCATCTGGGAGGAGGACGAGGTGATGGGTGACTGGCAGGTGTCCAGGAAAATGAAAAATGAACTTAATTAATCCTCACCAGAAAACATTACGTGAGGAGGAGAACTTTATTACACAGAACCGGCGCTGCGGGGGCAATGGTGTGCACAGAGATCATGGGGCCCCACAGCAAGAGTCAGTATGGGCATCACCACTGCTGGCCCACAAAAATATTCAGCAGTGTCGCCGGGATCACAGCACATAACACAATCACAGAAGGAGAGGGACACGAATTTAGAAATAGTGCTATACTGAGCCCCCTAGTGTTCTCACATAGTATGATACTCTCTTTGATGACCCCACCGTGACTCCTATACAGTTCTCCCTAGAGTATGATGATGCCATAGTTCCCCCCAGGGCCGGTGTTAGGCAAAGTGGGGCCCTAGGCAAAGTTTAAAATGGGGCCCAAAATGCTAACATATTGCACATCACACATAAGCATTTCGATTGTATTTACATGCGCCGAGTTCAGAACGCGAAACAAGTGTGATCGATAATATTGAAATCGTTCAACACTTGTTTCCCGGCCACTTTCCACCATCTGAGAAAGAATGATGGGGACAGAACAATCACTAATGGATCACTAACAGATCACCATACAGTATCATGTTATCAGCAGCACATCTACAGTTTACACCCCATAGTCCTCTATATAATATAATGTGCCCCATAGTCCTCTGTTATGATTGAGTCACCGTAGGAGGCAAAAATAGAAATGCTAGCTAAGTCCAGAAAACCAGAGAAGTTGGCAGCTATCGGATTGCAGACCCCTGAACCTATCAACACAACTAGCAATAGCCGTGGGGGGCTCCTACGATGCCCTAGGCCCCTCGATCACAGCCGGAGGACTACATAGCCTAAAGACAGAAAGGGAAATCTAAACTGCCCCAGAGCAGACCCCAAAGCAAAAGGCAGCCCCCCACATATAATAACGGTGAAGCAAGAAGAAAGAACAAAACACAGACAGAAAGATAGACAGAGCAAAGATGGGGCCCAAGCTAGCTTAGATAGGAAAGGACAGGAAGGCTGCTGTCTGCAATTCGTAAAAAACCCTATGAAAATAAGAGCCAACAAACTGACAGTAAAAAAGGCCCTGAAGACGCTAGGCTTCAAAAAGGCTATGTCATTACTCAGGAATATTCTGAAGACAGAGCAACAGGCAAAAGGAGATTCAGCTCACCCCAGCAGGGAATGGCAGAATCCAGAAAAACAAGGAAAAACAACACCAATGCAAAAAGGCAAAGCAGAAATCTTAGCTTTAGATGAGCAAGAATCAGACTGGTTTCCTAGAAGTCCACAGAGAAATCACCCGCAGGCCAGAAGGGCGTCGGCAGCCTTATATCCAGTCATTAACTCCACTCAGCCAGTCATCATCATCATCCCCAGGTGTTTGACAATCAGGCTCACTACCTTTCTTCACCAGAAGAGGGAGTTCCTCGGGCCTCAGTAGTGAAGGGGAAAATGAACTCACAACAGTACCTCCCCCTTGAGGAGGGGTCACCGAACCCTCAACCACGCCACCAGGGCGATCAGGGTTAGCCCGATGAAAGGCACGCACCAATCTTTTGGCATGAATATCAGAGGCAGAGACCCAGGAATTATCCTCCTGACCATAACCCTTCCACTTAACCAAATACTGGAGTCTCCGTCTAGCCAGACGGGAATCCAGTACTTTCTCTACCTCATATTCCATGTTACCTTCAACCAATACAGGGTCTGGAGGTGCAACCCCCGGAACAACAGGTTCAACAAACCTCTTCAACAAAGATTTATGGAACACATTATGGATTTTAAATGTGACAGGAAGAGCCAAACGAAAAGAGACCGGATTAATAATCTCCAAAATCTTATAAGGTCCAATAAATCTAGGCTTAAACTTAGGAGAAGCCACCTTCATAGCAATATTTTTTGATGATAACCACACCATATCACCAACCTTAAACTGGGGACCAATGGTCCTATGTCGGTTGGAAAACCGCTGGGCCTTTTCCTGGGAGAGAGATAACTTATCCACCACTTGGTCCCAGATCTGGTGCATTCTCTCCACCACAGTGTCAACACCTGGGCAGGCAGAGGGCTCCACCTGCCCTGAAGAAAATCGAGGATGAAACCCAAAGTTACAAAAAAAAGGTGATATCAAAGTGGCAGAACTAGCTCTATTATTTAAAGCAAATTCGGCCAAGGGCAAAAATGAAACCCAATCATCCTGATCAGCAGAAATAAAACATCTCAAATATGACTCCAAGGTCTGGTTTGTTCTCTCTGTCTGCCCATTGGTCTGAGGGTGAAAAGCAGAGGAGAAGGACAACTGAATTCCCAGCTTGGAACAGAAAGTTCTCCAAACTCTAGACACAAACTGGACTCCTCTGTCAGATACAATGTTCTCAGGAATCCCGTGCAAGCGAACCACCTGTTGTAAAAACAGGGGCACCAATTCAGAGGAAGACGGCAACTTAGGGAGTGGTACAAGATGAACCATCTTAGAGAACCTATCACAAATCACCCAAATAACAGTCATCCTTTGGGAGACAGGCATATCAGAGATGAAATCCATTGAAATATGGGTCCATGGCCTCTTGGGGACAGGCAAAGGCATCAACAACCCACTAGAGCGAGAACACGATTTAGACTGGGAGCACGTCCCACAGGACTGCACAAAATTCCTGACATCACGAGACAAGGAGGGCCACCAAAAAGACCGACTCACCAGATCTCTAGTACCAAAAATACCTGGATGACCAGCCAAAGCAGAGCAATGAACTTCAGACATCACTCTCTTCTTCCACTGGTCAGGAACATACAACTTTCCACTGGGACAACGCTCAGGTTTGTCCTCCTGGAACTCTTCCAGAGCACGTCTCAAATCGGGCGAGATGGCAGAAAGAACTACCCCTTCGCCTAAGATGGTAGCAGGCTTGGTCACCACAGGAGAATCAGCAAAGAAGCTCCTAGAGAGGGCGTCAGCCTTGACATTCTTAGTTCCAGGAAGAAAAGAAACCACAAAATCAAAACGTGTAAAAAACAAGGCCCACCTAGCCTGTCTAGGGATCAAGCGCTTAGCCGACTCTAGGTAAATCAAATTCTTGTGGTCAGTGAGGACCACGACTTGATGCTTAGCTCCCTCCAACCAATGTCTCCACTCCTCAAATGCCCATTTCATGGCTAACAGTTCCCGATTCCCCACATCATAGTTACGTTCAGATGGGGAGAACCTTCAGGAAAAGAAAGCACAGGGATTCATTTTAGATGTTACAGGATCCTTTTGGGACAAAACAGCTCCTGCACCAATCTCAGAAGCATCCACCTCTACCTGGAACGGAAGTGAGACATCAGGTTGCCGCAAAACCGGGGCGGAGGTGAATCTTCGCTTCAGCTCCTGAAAGGAAGAAACAGCCTCCGGAGACCAATTTAACACATCAGCACCCTTCTTAGTCAAATCAGTCAATGGCTTGGCAATACTAGAAAATTTTGCTATAAATTTCCAATAAAAATTAGCAAAACCCAAAAACTTCTGGAGGGCCTTCAAAGAAGTGGGCTGAACCCAATCGTAAATGGCCTGTACCTTGGCCGGGTCCATTTCAATAGTTGACGGGGACAAAATAAATCCCAAAAAAGAAATCCTCTGTACTCCAAAAAGGCATTTAGATCCTTTGACATACAGGGAATTCTCCCTCAAGATCCGGAACACAGTCCGAATATGTTCCACATGAGAATCGCAATCCTTGGAGAAGATCAAAATATCATCCAGATAGATAATCAAAAATGTATCGACAAAATCTCGGAAAATATCGTTCATGAAGCACTGGAAGACAGAAGGGGCATTAGTGAGCCCAAAAGGCATCACCAGGTACTCAAAATGTCCCTCCGGAGTATTACACGCCGTCTTCCATTCATCCCCATGCTTAATGCGAATAAGATTATACGCCCCCCTGAGGTCAAGCTTGGTAAACCAGCAAGCACCTTTAACTCTGGAGAATAGATCAGAAATCAGGGGTAACGGATACTGATATTTAACAGTAATTTTGTTTAGAGCACGATAATCAATACAAGGTCTTAATGATCCATCCTTTTTGGCTACAAAAAAAAATCGGCACCTAAGGGTGATGAGGATGGTCTAATATGACCCTTCTCCAACGCCTCCTTAATATAGGATCGCATAGCCTCGTGCTCGGGTACAGATAAATTGAAGAGCCGACCCTTGGGAAATTTACACCCCGGGCTCAGTTCAATTGCACAGTCATAACTCCTATGAGGAGGCAGAGACGCAGACTCATTCTCACTAAATACATCATAAAAGTCCGCCAAATAATCAGGAACATCATGCGACTGAGGAGAGGTGGAAAACACCGGAGCCTCACTAAAGGCACACCGACAACCCCAATTCACCACAGACACAGATTTCCAATCCAAAACTGGATTATGAATTTGTAACCAGGGAAACCCCAGAACAATAGTATCATGCAGATTATGTAACACCAAAAACCTGCAATTTTCTTGATGGTCTGGGGCGACCCGCATTACCACCTGGGTCCAAAACTGAGGTTTAATTTTAGCCAAAGGAGTAGCATCAATCCCCCTCAAAGGGATAGGCGTCTGCAGAGGTGTCATCGGAAATCCACAACGTTTAGCAAAATCCAAGTCCATTAGGTTTAGAGCTGCTCCCGAATCCACAAAAGCCTTGGCGGAAAATGTGGACAGGGAGCAGATCAGAGTAATAGCCAGAAGAAACTTAGGTTGAACACCACCAACAGAAAACGTGTGTACAAGGCGTTTCTCGCGTTTAGGACAGACAGAAATAATATGCGAGGCATCTCCACAGAAAAAACACAACTTATTACGCCTTCTGAACTCCTGATGCTGCTCTCTGGAAAAAACTCTATCATATTGCATAGGTTCAGACATCTGTTCAACAGGTGGCAACACCTCTCGTGCAGCTCTGCGTTCACGCAAACGCCGATCAACCTGAATGGCTAAAGACATAGAATCGTCAAGACCAGAGGGAACAGGAAATCCCACCATAGTATCTTTTACGGCTTCTGACAACCCCTTCCGAAAGAGAGCAGCCAAGGCATTATCATTCCAGGTAGTAAGTACTGCCCACTTTCGGAATTTTTGACAGTACAATTCTGCAGAATCACGACCCTGGTTCAATGCCAGCAGGGTCTTTTCAGCCTGATCAATGGCATTAGGTTCGTCATACAACAACCCCAAGGCCTGAAAAAATGCGTTCACATTAGTCAGAATAGGATCATCTGGTTTCAAAGAAAACGCCCAATCCTGGGGATCGCCACGCAGCAAAGAGATGACAATTTTAACCTGCTGCGCGGAGCTCCCTGACGAGTTAGGCTTCAAGGCAAAAAATAATTTACAATTATTTTTGAAATTCAAAAATTTAGACCGATCCCCAAAAAATACATCAGGTGTAGGAATCTTTGGTTCAGCAGCATGTGAATGAGCAAGGTAGGCGGAAATTCCCCACACTTCCGCAGCGTGCTGCTCCACACGATCAGACAATTGCTTTATCTCCATTGAGAGAAAAAAAAATTCCTCCTACGGCCTCAGAGATATAGAGGAAAAAATATACACACCCTTCTTTTTTTTTTTTTTTTTTATACAATTCTTTCCTGCAATTGAGTACCCTAGGATCTGCGGTATGGCCGGTGATTCTGTTATGATTGAGTCACCGTAGGAGGCAAAAATAGAAATGTGCAGTGGAAATAGGTCATGTGCAGTGGATTTGACACGCACGCTGGCTGTGGATGGAACGCAGAGGGATCACATACCGCAAAAGCAATCAGTGATTGGTTAGGTAAGCGAGCGGTTTTATTTTCTGTGACCGTGCTACTTGTGAGTGATGCTGATTGGGCACTCTGACATATTGTCTGCATACATCATGGGGGTTATTTAAGTCCGCCCTCTTGAGACCGCCTCCCTGCCTTTTTCATCATGGTATCTGGGGCATCATAGAGTTTATCCAACATCTGTGGTACTAAAGTCTTAGGCCTCCTGATGAACGTTACACCGGGGAAACGCGTCGAGGCGACTTCTTATGATAAGTAACCACCATGTGGTGCATATTATATATGTTTTCATCTATTGGACTTTAAATGTCCAAAATAAGGTTATTTACTATCAGCACCGCTTTTTGGCGCATGTATATTACTGCATGGGGTTATGTCTATCATTAATTGTGGCAATGTACGTTTAGTACTTCTTTTTTATCACATTTTCTAAATCTTTGTAAAGTGGTCTTTTTTTGGGGTAGCATATATTGCTTAGTATTTTTAGGCTAAATAGCCTTTTTCTATGCTAGCCCTTCATGTGGATACAATATGAAATGTTGCCTTTTCCTCTATACAAAAGTTTTTTTCTGCATTTTTCCATTATTTTCCTTCCTTCATCCCCTTTCTATTGAATATTGTTTTCCCTTCTTTTCATCTAGGTTGAGATAGGGGAGATAGGGTGAGTCGACATTGAGTGGGGGCGCCAAATAATCGTATCTTTTAGGGTGCCAACCTCCATGGTAAGGAAGGTGTGCAGGTTATTGTAGTCCTTTTGTAGGGATTTTTCATGGTCTTCTATTTTGTTAATTTTTGTGGACTTTGTTCCATTTTTTTCATGGGAATAGGTGTTTTTTAATCTAAATTATCAATAAAGGTTTAGTTTTTTAAGGGAATACATGTACATAAAAAATTATGGTTATATTCCTTTGATTATTCAATGAGTCTGATATGTTTTGAATTTTCATAATATGGCTAGCTTCCTTTCAAACCCTATTAATGTTGATTTATGGGCACAGGATGCCAATCAAGTTTTTTCTACCAGTGCTACTCCAGAAAGTATTGATAATCCTTCCCTAAAGACTCTTTTTAATGAGGTATATCAATGTTATAAAAAGAACACACGGTCCTGGTGGGAAGTGAAGGGTCTTGGAAATTATGTCAAAAACAAAATAGTACCAAAAGGGTTACGAATTAATTTACAACCCTCACCTCGTACAGCGAATCCTTTTCTGCTGGCAGCCTGGACAAAAGATTCTGTTGAGGCTTCCACTAGATTTATGCAATTGATTCTTGTGGAAGAAGAAAAACTCTTTGAGGAATCTATAAAAAAGCTTAATAGCTCTATTGAAAGAGTTCAAAAATTAAAGTCTGACCCTGATTTTTCGGGACGGGAGAATATCCTTCAAACCTCAGTAGAAAAGTTCCAAACAAAATTAAAGGATAGGAAACACGCACAATTTGTGCGTGATTTTGCTGAATTTAAAGACAATAAAGCTTACGAATATCAAACAAAAACTGTCGTGGAGGTATCTTCATCAGGCTTAGATACCTCAGATACTGAGCGTTCTGATTATTATCGTGGGAGAGGGAGACAGAATCGAGGCAAATGGCGTATGTCAAAAAATCAATACAGGCAGAGGGGAAATGGGAGGGATTTGAGAAACTTCCCCACTGTACCATCTACATCTTTCTCATCATTACCGCAGTCTTTTTTGGACAGGGGCCCAACAATGGGCTACGATTTGAGGAGAAGACAAGTATAAATCAAGGGCAGATTATCAATCTATCATCCTGTGAGTTGTCTGGTAATGACTACCTATTACTGCAGAAAGGTCTGAATTTTGTGCCTACCTCTTGTTTTGATTGTTTTAGGTGGGTAAAGGAATTAAATCTGTTTGGGCGTAATCTTAAATGGAAACTCTTCTTTCAACAGCATAACAGATGAATGTAAAAGGCTGGGTATATCTGAGGAGGATTCTGATAGTTTTCAAGTTTTGACATCTCTTCTGAGGGAGAACAGTCAAGCACGTGGCAAGGGCCTCTTTACTGACTTAAAGAACAGGAGTACTCGTATGCCACCCATGACGAATGCCACCAGTGTTGATATCTTTATGAGGATGGTGGAAACTGATTTATGTAAAGAATGATTATAAAAAAGATGCTTGTTATCTTTCTCAGGGTGAAAGGGAATCCCTTGCTGTACTTGAAAAAAATAAGGAGATTATAATTAAATCCTCAGACAAGGGTGGTAATTTGGTCATCCTGGATCATAAAAAATACCTGAATATGTGTCACTCTTTGCTGTATGAGCACAGTACTTATGAGGTACTGTGTAGAGATCCCACGGAAATATATCAAGCTGCTCTAACTGATATTTTGACAAATGCTAGGGAAATGGGACTCATCTCTTTGAATGAGTTTAAGTTTATGTTGCCTAATAAACCGGTAATACCAACATTCTATGCACTGCCCAAGATACACAAGGGTCTTAATCCCTTAAAAGGTCAACCCATTGTGGCAGGCATAGAATCTCTAAGGCCTGTTTCACACTTCCGTTTGTCACCATCAGTCAAAATCCACCGTTTTGCAAAAAAAACGGATCCGCCATTTTGCTTGGCGGATCCGTTTTTTCCCCATTGAGTTGCGTTACCGGCGGATCTTGACGGATGGCCATCCGTTGGATCCATTTTTTTGCGGATCTGCCAAATTTTTGCCGTCCGCTGAGATCATCGAACGGAGCCTGTAACGTTTTTTTGCCCTGCGGATCTGCATTTTCCCTTTTTAACCTTGAATCTTGTCTGGCTGCTAGAAGAAAATTCTCTCTCTCTCTCTCCTTCCTTCCTTCCTTCCTCGGGTGCGGTTCCCTTAAATTTTTACCATCAGCGGATCCGTACATCCGCCGATCCGCTGTCCCCCGTTTCTGTCAGTCCGCCTGCGGATCCGTTTTCCGCTATTTTGGCGGATTTTGACTGACAGAAAGAACTGAAGTGTGAAACAGGCCTAGCACAGAATGTTGGTATTTACTTGGATAAGGTTTTGAGACCATTTGCAACATCCCTCCCTTCTTTTGTACGAGATACATTGCATTTGCTTAATCTGTTAAAGGGAATCTCAATTGAGAATATAATTTTAGCGTCTATTAACGTGGAAGCACTCTATAGCAGCATTCCGCATGAATGCGGTATGAGAGCCATTAACCATTTCCTTCAGTCTAGAGCAGTCGAGTGTGGTGATCACAACATCTTGGTAGAGGAGCTTCTTTTATTTACCCTGACGCATAATTACTTTCTTTTTGATGGGAAGTACTTCCACCAGCTCAGGGGTACAGCGATGGGGAGCCCTTGTGCCCCACTTATGCTAATGTATTCCTGGGCTGGTGGGAGGAAACACTCATTTTTGGTGGTGAGGATATGTGGTGGAACCCCTCCGTGCTTCCCTGAGCCCCCCACGGCAGCGCAATGTGCAGTGCTGCTGTGGGGGGGCTCCTTCCCCGCAGGCCCCTGAATCCAAGATGGCGACGGGGGCCTTCGGGGGCCTGCAGGGAGCTGACTTCCTCAGTGCCTGCAAAGCGCAGGCAAGAGGAAGTCTTCTTCAATGCCTGTGACAGATTGCTGATCTGTCACAGTGATCTGTAATGTGGCAGATCAGCGATCTGTCACAGGACAGTGATGTCCCACCTGGGACTATGTAATAAAGTAAAAAAAAAAAAAACTGTTAAAATAATTTTTAAAAAATCGACAAATAAATTAGAAAAAAAATAAAATTCCCCCAATAAATCCATTTTTTGGAAATAAAAAAAACAAACAAAAAAAGTACACATATTAGGTATCGCCGCGTCCGTAGAGACCTGCCCTATAAAACTGTCCAATTAGTTAACCCCTTTAGCAAACCCCTTAAAAAATAAAAAACGAATCAAAAAATAATGATTTATTATCATACCGCCAAACAAAAAGTGCAATAACGCGCCAGCAAAAAGACGCATATAAATATCCATGGTACCGCTGAAAATGTCATCTTGTCCCGCAAAAAAAGAGCTGTAATACAGCATCATCAGCGAAAAAATAAAAAAGTTATAGCTCGCAGAATAAAGCGATGCAAAAATAATTATTTTTTATATAAAATAGTTTTCATTGCATAAAACCGACAAAACATAAAAAAAGACCTAAATGAGGTATCGCTGTAACCGTACTGACCCGAAGAATAAAACCGCTTTATCAATTTTACCGCACGCGGAATGGTGTAAACGCACCCCCCCAAAAGAAATTCATGAAACGCTGATTTTTGTTCATTCTGCGTCCCATAAATCGAAATAAAAAGCGATCAAAAAATGTCACATGCCCGAAAATGGTACCAATAAAAACATCAACTGGTCCCGCAAAAAATAAGACCTCACATGACTCGGTGGGTGAAAATACAGAAAAATTATAGCTCTCAATATGTGGTGATGCAAAAACTATTTTTACAATAAAAAGCGTCTTTTAGCGTATGACAGCTGCCAAACATAAAAACCCGCTGTAAATAGTAAATCAAACCCCCCGTTATCACCCCCTTAGTTAGGGAAAAATAATAAAATTAAAAGAAATGATGTGCTCTCCAAATGCAACATGGCGTCTGATCTCAATTCCAGCCAATTCTGAGTTGAAAAAGTCAAATGGTGCTCCTTCCCTTCCAAGCTCTGCCATGCATACAAACAGTGTTTTACCCCCACGTGTAGGGTATCAGCCTACTCAGGACAAATTGCAAAACAACTTTTGGGGTCCAATTTCTCCTGTTACCCTTAGGAAAATAAAAAATTGGGGGCAAAAATATCATTTTTGTGGAAAAAAATGATTTTTTTATTTTCACGCCCAGGCGTTATAAACTTCTGTGAAGCACTTGGGGGTTCAAAATGCTCACCACACATCTAGATAAGTTCCGTGGGGGGGTCTAGTGTCCAAAATGGGGACACTTGTGGGGAGTTTCAATAGTTTAGGTACATCAGGGGCTCTCCAAACGCACATGACACCTGCAGACCATTCCATCAAAGTC
Organism: Dendrobates tinctorius; assembly: GCF_039654945.1. Taxonomy (NCBI): domain Eukaryota; kingdom Metazoa; phylum Chordata; class Amphibia; order Anura; family Dendrobatidae; genus Dendrobates; species Dendrobates tinctorius. The sequence continues at coordinate 23,597,811 of NW_027361782.1, read as the reverse complement.
TGCATTCCAAAATGTCACTACTTCCCTTCCGAGCCCCGACGTGTGTCCATACAGTAGTTTTCTCCCACATATGGGGTGTCAGCGTACTCAAGACAAATTGGACAACAACTTTTGGGGTTCAATTTCTCCTGTTATCCTTGGGAAAATAAAAAAATTGGGGACTAATTGATCATGTTTGTGGAAAAAATACAATTTTTTTATTTTCATGCCCGGGCATTATAAACTTCTGTGAAGCCCTTGGGGGTTCAAAGTGCTCGCCACACATCTAGATAAGTTCCATGGAGGGTCTAGTGTCCAAAATGGGGTCATTTGTGGGGAGTTTCAATAGTTTCGGTACATCAGGGGCTCTCCAAACGCACATGACACCCACAGACCATTCCATCAAAGTCTGCATTCCAAAACGTCACTACTTCCCTTCCGAGCCCCGACGTGTGCCCATACAATAGTTTTCTCCCACATATGGGGTATTAGTGTACGCAGGACAAATTGGACAACAACTTTTATCTCCTGTCACCCTTGGGAAAATAAAAAAATTGGGGACTAATTGATCATGTTTGTGGAAAAAAATACAATTTTTTTTATTTTCATTCCCGGGCATTATAAACTTCTGTGAAGCCCTTGGGGGTTCAAAGTGCTCACCACACATCTAGATAAGTTCCTTAGGGGGTCTAGTTTCCAAAATGGGGTCATTTGTGGGGGGTTTCCACTGTTTTGGTACATCAGGGGTTTTCCAATTGCGACATGGTGTCCGATCTCAATTCCAGCCAAAAACGTCATGGCGCTGCTTCCCTTCCAAGCTCTGCCATGTGCCCAGATAGTGGTTTACCCCCACATGTGGGGAATCAGCGTACTCAGGACAAATTGCACAATAACTTTTAGGGTCCTGTTACCCTTGGGAAAATAAAAATTGGGAGTGAAAATATCATTTTTGTGGAAAAAATATGATTTTTTAATTGTACCGCTGTACGTTATAAACTTCTTTGAAGCCCTTGTGGGTTCAAAGTTCTCACCACATATCTAGATAAGTTCCTTAGGGGGTCTAGTTTCCAAAATGGTGTCATTTGTGGGGGGTTTCCACTGTTTTGGTACATCAGGGGTTTTCCAATCGCGACATGGTGTCCGATCTCAATTCCAGCCAAAAACGTCACACGGCGCTGCTTCCCTTCCGAGCTCTGCCATGCGCCCAAATAGTGGTTTACCCCCACATGTGGGATATCAGCGTACTCAGGACAAATTGCACAATAACTTTTAGTGTCCTGTTACCCTTGGGAAAATAAAAATTGGGGGTGAAAAGATCATTTTTGTGGAAAAAATATGATTTTTTAATTGTACCGCTGTACGTTATAAACTTCTGTGAAGCCCTTGTGAGTTCAAAGTTCTCACCACATATCTAGATAAGTTCCTTGGGGGGTCTAGTTTCCAAAATGGGGTCACTTGTGGGGGGTTTCCACTGTTTAGGTACATCAAGGGCTCTCCAAACGTGACATGGCGTCCGATCTGAATTCCAGCCAATTTTGCATTGAAAAAGTCAAACGGCGCTCCTTCCCTTCTGAGGTCTGCCATGCGCCGAAACAGTGGTTCCCCCCCACATATCAGGTATCAGCGTACTCAGGACAAATTGCACAATAACTTTTGCAGTCCAATTTCTCCTGTTACCCTTGGTAAAATAAAAAAAATTGAACCTGAAGTATTTTTTTCATGAAAAAAAGTTAGATGTTAATTTTTTTTAAATATTCAAAAAATTCCTGTGACGCACCTAAAGGGTTAATAAACTTCTTGAATGTGGTTTTGAGCACCTTAAGGGGTGCAGTTTTTAGAATGGTGTCACTTTTGGGTATTCTCTATCATATAGACCCCTCAAAGTGGCTTCAAATGTGATGTGGTCCGTAAAAATAAAATGGTGTTGCAAAAATGAGAAATCGCTGGTCAATTTTTAACCCTGATAACTTCCTAAGAAAAAAAAATTTTGGTTCCAAAATTGTGCTGATGTAAAGTAAACATGTGGGAAATGTTACTTATCAAGTTTTTTGTGTGCCTTATCTCTGTGATTTAAGGGCATAAAAATTCAAAGTTGGAAAATTGCAAAATTTTTAAAATTTTCGCCAAATTTCCGCTTTTTTCACAAATAAACGCAAGTTATTTGAATGAAATTTTACCACTATCATGAAGTACAATATGTCATGAGAAAACAATGTCAGAATCACCGGGATCCATGGAAGCGTTCCAGAGTTATGACCTCATAAAGGGACAGTGGTCAGAATTGTAAAAATTGGCCCGGTCATGAATGTGCAAACCACCCTTGGGGGTGAAGGGGTTAAAGGACAACGTGGATGAGAATATCACTGTGTCTAATAGACCCCTCTGACAGCCACTAGACGTGAGCGTCCCGACTGCTGTGGGTACCTGTTGGCATGGTGACCAGGCTGCCGACAGAGGTAATAGACTAAGGATGCTTGCACGGACCGGGACTTGGAACCCGTGCGAGAAACCTCCATGGGTTCTGGGGGCTCAGACACCTGATCTGGGAGTTTCGGAGGTTTAGCGAAGCTTGGTGCCAATCTAAACCTCTGGCTGGACTGGGCCCACTCCAACCCTCGCTCAGTAAAACGAAGATTAATGCGGGTGGAGACGGTAATGAGCTCCTCCAGCGTTATGGGAACCTCCCTAGTGGCCAGGGCGTCCTTGACATGAGCAGCCAGGCCTCTCCAGAAGATGGGAATGAGGACCTCAGGCCACTCCAGCTCTGAGACCAAAGTCCGGAAGTGGATGGCATATTGGCTGACCAAGGACGAACCCCGTGTTAAAGCCAAGAGCTGGAGCGCAGTGTCATGTGTGACCCGAGGCCCCAAAAAGACTTGCTTCAGAGTGACCAGGAACTGAGAGGCACTCTATAGCACGGGGTCACCGCGCTCCCACAGCGGAGTGGCCCACTCCAGAGCCCTGCCCGGCAGGAGGGAGATGATAAATCCCACCTTAGCCCGCTCTAAGGGGAATCGTGCCGCCAGCAGGTCTTGCTGTATAGCGCACTGGCTGACGAAACCCCTACATGAGGCACTATCACCCGAGAACTTCTCGGGCAGAGAGAGGCAAGACAAAGTCGGAGCAGGGATGGCAGTGGTCACACGGGAGACAGCCTGTGTGGCTGCCTGAACAGCGACCGCAGTAACATCTGCAGCTGAGGCTGAACGCTCGAGAGCCGCCAACCTGCCCCCCAGCTGCCGGATGTGCTGCAGCAGTTGCTGTTCATTCGCCATTACTAGCCAGACCCTGGCGCTAAGATAATGTTAAGGGCTAGCGGAACGCACCAAATAATTATGATGGTAAGAGTTGCGCTTGCAGCCCGGGGTCCACCGTGCAGAGATGTAACCTGCTAGGTAATGGCGGATAGTAGCACGCTCGGGTTACCTCACCCGGAGTGTACGAGGCGAACCCTGTTACTTCACAGGGTTGCACTAATATGAAATGAGCGCAAGCGATGTGGACACAGAATTCTGCCCAGAGGCACAGAGTCAGAGTCCTTCTAGACCCACTTGCGCACGGAGCCGCTGCAGCGGCGCTAGAGAGTGATGCTAGGAATATGCTGTGCCCTGTTAGCTGTCACAGGGTGCAGCGGAAAGACTTGTACTGCCCAGAGGTACGGGAGATATGGCAGCACTATGGCGCTAACCTTTGTGCTTAGACTGGAGCACTGTGGCACATGCTTTCCCACAATGAGGCGCTGACTCAAGCTAAACTAACCCTAAAACATACGTATCAAAGGGAGGGGTTATTTAATGAGTCAGTCACCAGTTTCATACATCCATCATCACTCATACAAATCTCAGCAAAAGTCTATCTTAGCGCATGACCGAGCAGCCATGCGACCCTTTTATAGTGGCGTCCTTCCCTGTGGTCCAATTGCAATAGCCACAGGACCTGAGCATGGGATCCCCGAGCTCAAATGAGAGGATAAGCCATGGGCATGCTCAGTGGTCCGAAAGAAGGACTTAGTCCCTGGAGCTGCTCGCTGCTGGCTAGCATGGATTGCTATAGCTGTACCAGGGGTGGCAGCAGCAACCAAACCGACAGTGCTAGCCTGAGCAAGACGCTGGGATCGACGTCTTTGCTGAGCAGGACCCTCTGTGGCCGGGACCAAATGGTAGACTGCAGAAGGCAAGGCTCGAGATTCCTCCTGTGCAGGGGCCGGAATCCGATGCCTAACACACCATAGTATATAGCACAGCACCACATGGTATATAGCACAGCCCAACATAGTATATAGCACAGCACCATGGTATATAGCACAGCCTCACATGGTATACAGCACAGTCCCACATGGGATATAGTACAGCACCATGGTATACAGCACAGCCCAACATGGTATATAGCACAGCACCACATGGTATATAGCACAGCCCCACATGGTATATAGCACAGCACCACATAGCATATAACACCCCCTCGAGAATGGCCCCATAGTCCAGACTGTACTCACGTTACATTATAAAAAAAGCAAAAATACCCCCACAATCCTCACCTCTCCTCATGGCTGCGCTGCTACCGGCTTCTGTCTCAGCCTACTCTGCCTGGCACACAATGAGTACGCGATGATGTCATCGCGCACATAGGGCCGGTTTTAGGCAAACTGGGGCCCTAGGCAAAGTTTAAATTGGGGCCCCAAATGCTAACATATTGCACATCACACAGAAGCATTTCAATTGTATTTATATGCGCTGAGTTCAGGCCGCTAAATGAGTGTGAACGACAATACTGAAGTCTTTCAAAGCTTGTTTCCCGGTCTCTTTCCACCGTCTGAGAAAGAATGATGGGGATAGAATGATCACTAACAGATCACCATACAGTATCATGTTATCAGCAGCACATCTACAGTTTACATCCCATAATCCTCCATATAATATAATGTGCCCCATAGTCCTCCATATAGTATAATACACTCCCTATAGTCCTCCATATAATATAATGTGCCCCATAGTCCTCCATATAGTATATTACACTCCTCAGTCCTCCATATAGTATAATACACTCCCCACAGTCCTCCATATAGTATAATACACTCCTCATAGTCCTCCATATGGTATAATACACTCCACATAGCCCTCCATATATTAAAATACACTCAGTCCTCCATATAGTATAATACACTACTCAGTCCTCCATATAACATAATACACTCCTCATAGTCCTCCATATATTAAAATACACTGCTCACTCCTCCATATAGTATAATACACTCCTCATAGTGCTCCATATAGTATAATACACCGCCAGTCATCCATGTAGTACAATTCAGTCCCATAGTATAATGCACCCCATAGTTCTTCATATCGTATAATGTATTCCCCATAGTCCTTGATACAGTATAATGCAGCCCACATATAGTATAATTCAGCCACCCCATAGAGCCTAATGCAGCCACTCCAAAGAGTATAATGCAGCCACCCCAGAGTATAATGCAGCCCCACCATACAATATAATGTAACCCCCCATATAATATAATGCAGCCCCCTCTTATAGTATAATACAGCCACCCCTTAGAGCATAATGCAGCCACCCCACAGAATATAATGTAACCCCCCAGAATATATTGCAGCCCCCCTCATATAGTTTAATGCAGCCCCTCCATAGAATATATGGCAGCCCCCTCATAGAGTATAATGCAGCCCCCCATAGATTATAATGCAGCCCCTTATATAGTATAATGTAGCCCATCCATGTAATACAATGTAGCCCTCCTCATATAGTATAATGCAGCCCCAATAGAATATAATGTAGCTCCCTCATAAAGTATAATGAAACCCCCATACAATATAATTTAGCACCCCATAGAATACAATGTAGCCTCCTCATATAGTATAATGTAGCCCCCTCATAGAGTATGATGCAATCAACCACCCCCATAGAATATAATAAATATAATACAGCCCCCCCAAAAATATAATGTAGCCCCGAATAGAATATAATACAGCCCACCTCCCCATAGAATATAATGTAGCCCCCTATATTATATAGCACAGCCTCCCCCATAGAATATAATGTATAATGTACCCCCCATGGTATATAACACAGCCACATAGTATATAGCACAGCCACAAAGTATATAACACAGCCGCATAGTATATAGCACAGCCACATAGTATATAGCACAGCTGCATAGAATATAACACAGCCCACATAGTTAATAACATAGCACCATATGGTATATAGCACAGTCCACATGGTATATAGCACAGCCCCACATGATATATAGCACAACACCACATGGTATATAGCAGAGCACCATGGTATAAAGCACAGCCCCACATGGTACACAGCACCATGGTATATAGCACATCACCACATGGTATATAGCACAGCACCAGATGGTATATAGCACAGCACCACATGGTATATAGCACAGCACCACATGGTATATTGCACAGCACCATATGGTATATAGCACAGCCCCACATGGTATACAGCACAGCCCCAGTAAAAAGAATACAATGTTGTAGGAATTAGCAATGCCAAAAGTGAACATATAATCCCTATAAAAACAACTTTTATTTCATGTAGTTATAAAAACCACCCCTTCCCAGTGAAATAATGGCCAATGCCACAATATAGACCTAAACTGAGATGCTGCAAGGCCCTACAATAAACTCAACTGATACCTTCCTATCCGTGGAGGTTGGCATCCTAAGGATCCCGATTTTTTTGGCGCCCCACTCAGCGAGGACTATCCCTTGCTGCCTTGTCAGTCCCTAGTAACAAAGATATGAAAACAATGACTGATAGTATAGAGATGAATAATAAGAGTGCCCTAGAGCTCATGCAAAAATCCCAGACAGATAAGCAAAAAAATACCACATCATGACATCAAGATCCACCATATTAGAAAACAGTGCCTTAGCAATGAGGCATATATACACGATAAAAAAAGTGGCCACTTATCATTTGTGGAGTCACCTCAACGCGTTTCCCCATGCCTGCGGTTCATCAGGAGGCAAAACAGATGTAAAGAGTGTCCATCATATCAGATATCAGGATGAGATGGCACTGAGGGTCAGAGAGGCCAGCCTTATATAGCCCCAGATCACTACTCAAATGAGCAACGCCCACACAATCAGGCGTTCACATCACAAGAAACTATACATGTGGTTAATTCCACAGGTGTCGCAATTTGTCACTCACATGTGCACACCAGACTTCCATGCCGTCGGGTCCCCGCGTGCGCTCCAATGAGGAACGCAAACAAACATGGCCGTGACTGCTTCCAGTTTCATATGAACATCACCTGTCAATTGCGCATGCCCGGGAACCAGCCATGGAGTGTGAGGCCAGAACCCAAAATGGCCGCGATATACAGCCAATCAGGACTGCGCATGCTCTTATCCCAATCATTACACGCGATAGTCGCGCTGCTCAAATCCTGGAGCGCGTCAGATATCTAGGGCAGTATCGTTGAGAGGCCAGAAACCAAGATGGCCACGATGTAGCAGATAAAATGGCGCATGTTATAAAATCAGAAATCAAACGCTGTATTCACACACATTTCCTCTGTATAGCACAATATAACACCTCAAAAAGCGCGATCCAGAACAGTGGTATCTATTTGGATAAGATCCTGAGACCCTTTGTGACTTCATTACCTTCATATGTGCATGACACATCACATCTATTGAGTCTCCTCGATGGGGTTATGATTGAGAAGGATATGCTGCTGGCATCTATTGATGTAGAGGCTCTATATAGCTCTATCCCACATGACTGTGGTTTGAAAGCTGTGAACCATTTTTACAGACGAGAGCAGTGGTGTGTCGGGCACATAATCAATTTGTCATCAAGTTGCTCACATTTGTCTTCACGCGGAATTACTTCCTCTTTGACTCGAAGTACTTCCACCAGCTCAGGGGGACTGCGATGGGGAGTCCATGTGCCCCGTCGTTTGCAAATGTCTTCCTGGCCTGGTGGGAGGAAACTTTTATCTTTGAGAAGGAGGAGGAATGGTGGAACCCGTATATTAGCCTCTGGGCCAGATATATTGATGACATTCTGATTTTTTGGTCTGGCTCGGGCTGATTTCCACCATTTCATTGACAGCATTAACATCAACTCCATTGGTCTCAATTTTACGTCTGAGTGTCAGACCACAGCCATCAATTTTGTGGACCTAACTATATTGAAGAGACCTGATGGCAGTATTGGTACATGCACTTTCAGGAAGCCAACTGCGACAAATAGTCTGTTGAGATGGACAAGTCATCATCCAGTTCCACTCAAGAGGGGGAAACCAAAGGGTCAGTTTCTCAGGATTAGGAGAAACTGCTCCGATCTTGGTACCTTCAGGAAACAGGCTAGTGACCTCTATGATAGATTCAGAGTAAGGGGTTATCATGCGCATGTTCTAAAAAGGCCACGGGATGAGGCCTTTCAGGTTGAGAGATCTTCCCTCTTCCAGAAGAAAGAGATACGGAATGTGGCTAATGAAAATCTGGTGAGGCTGATTGGCACGTATGATGGACAATCGGATAGAGTATATAGAGTTATCAAGAAACATTGGGGGATTCTGTTGGCTGATACTAACCTGAGAGGTCTTATCTCACAAAAACCTAGGGTCACTTATAGAAAGGGAAGGTCAATAGGAGATCGCCTGGTACACAGCCTGTATCAGAGACCGGTTAGAATGGGTACTTGGCTGGATAGAAAACCTTTGGGTTTCTTTAGATGTGGTAACTGCACCAGATGTAACACAATGAATCAGTGTAAAACGTTCACGAGTGCAACGAATGGAAGAGTCTTCTGCCTTAGAGATTTTGGGAATTGTAGATCAACAGGTCTAGTCTATAAAGCGACATGCACATGCCCTATGGACTATGTGGGTAAAACCACTAGAGAGTTGAGAGTGAGAGTAGGCGATCATTTGGGTGACATTAAAATATATGGGGAAGCATAATGACGTGTCTTAACACGTTTTGTTACGTGTACCATATTGTTGGTTTGATTAATATATCATTTATTACCTTCTTTAATATCAATTTATACTTTATCTATGTTCCACGTATATTCCATTCTTGAAATTCATTATGTGGATCTGCATGACAGACCCTATGTATGTGTTACATTGAATGTTTTTTTGTCGCGCTTTTTGAGGTGTTATATTGCGCTATACAGAGGAAATGTGCGTGAATACTGCATTTGATTTCTGATTTTATAACATGCGCCGTTTTATCTGCTACATCGTGGCCATCTTGGTTTCTGGTCTCTCGACCATACTGCGCTAGATATGTGACGCGCTCCAGGACTTGATCAGCGCGACTATCGCGTGTAATGATTGGAATAAGAGCATGCGCAGTCCTGATTGGCTGTATATCGCGGCCATTTTTGGTTCTGGCCTCACACTCCATGGCTGGTTCCCGGGCATGCGCAATTGACCGGTGATGTTCATTTGAGACTGGAAGCAGTCGCAGCCATGTTTGTTTGCGATCCTCATTAGAGCGCACGCGGGGACCCGACGGCATGGAAGTCTGGTGTGCACATGTGAGTGACAAATTGCGACACCTGTGGAATTATCCACATGTATAGTTTCTTGTGATATGAACGCCTGATTGTGTGGGCGTTACTCATTTGAGTAGTGATCTGGGGCTATATAAGGCTGGCCTCTCTGACCCTCAGTGCCATCTCATTCTGATATCTGATATGATGGACACTCTTTACATCTGTTTTGCCTCCTGAGGAACTGCAGGCGTGGGGAAACGCGTTGAGGTGACTCCACAAATGATAAGTGGCCACTTTTTTATTGTGTATATATGCCTCATTGCTAAGGCACTGTTTTCTAATATGGTGGATCTTGATGTCATGATGTGGTATTTTTTTGCTTATCTGTCTGGGATTTTTGCATGAGCTCTAGGGCACTCTTATTATTCATCTCTATACTATCAGTCATTGTTGTCATATCTTTGTTACTAGGGACTGACAGGGCAGCAAGGGATAGTCCTCGCTGAGTGGGGGCGCCAAAAAAAATAAAAATACATAGGCCTCACCGGGTCAGCAGCCTCAGCACGTGGTCTTCAGGAAGGTAGCACACCTTCCTCCACTTAGGCCTACCGGGACCTTCCATGCGGCCCAATCAGATCCATGCGCTCTCTCTCATGTGACCGGACGTCAGGTACCTTATATGGTCCATAACCACACCCACAGGTGATCACATGGCTATGACCTCACTAAAGGTCCTATTACACACAGCCACACATATACTTTATTATGACACTCTTAAACACACCCCTGGGTGGGTTTGTAGGTAACCAGGTCCGCCCATCTCTCTAGTTACCTGGAGACTTCTCCCTGACACATTGAAATATCACATCAGCAATATTATTGCTGATCAACACATAAGTCTCCATCCCAAAGCCACCCACTTTGGGATACATAATGGCCATTCCATATTCTGCCATTCATCCTTTCTCCTGGGACATCCACACAGTGCCCCCTAGCGGACTCAGTGGTTACTACACCACAATAGGCATAGATGGAGCAGCCGGGACAGATCATGGTACACCTGCCCATCAAATTAGTCAATTGTGACAGCGTTTCTAATGTCAAAAATGTTAGTAATTTGCCAGTCTTAATGAATCAGAGTTTCCTTTTTTGAGAATAGTGATGATACAGGCAATTCTTCCTCTGCTCTGCCTCCTCTATTAGACACTGGATCCCGATCACATGCATAGATGTCGTCTCCCGAAGCAAAGCTGCATTAGTGGGCACATTGTAACCAATCATATCTCCGATTCTCCGCTGCGCTGTTTTCTTCCCTTCTGCACTGGTCTCTAATATTTCTGCAGTAATTGTATCATCAGCTTAAGGATTAAACTGTTCTTGAATTTAATATTGAGATTTACAGCAAATTCTCACCTAAGCACTGAGGAAAAATCAGCAGCAGAAATTGGACCATAAATATACAACACGCACTTTCTGCCCTGGATTGTTATTTGCAGTTGTGTTTAATGTGTCTCAAATCCCCCTCATTCTCGCAACGACATCAGCGATAAAAAGGCGCTATGGGTTCATTTTGGTGCTGTAAAAATACGCAGTGTGTCGTCCAGTGTGAACAAACTGTGACCAGACAATCAGCTTAACTGGCAGTGCAAGTACAAGCCACCAATCCTACAGCCAATCACAGAACAGGAAACTTGTGAGACATCGCCCCCTGCTGTCCCACTACTGAACTAAGGTAGAAAATGAATGTCACCTTTATAAAGATGAGAAATAAGTATGAAAGGAAGAAAGAGCTGCTGTTTGTATGTTCTCCCCGTGTTTGCTTGGGTTTCCGCCGGGTACTCCGGTTTCCTCCCACACTCCAAAGACTTAAGCCCCCGTTACACACTGCGATATCGCTAGCAATATCGCTGTAAAGTCACCAATTTTGTGACGTTGCAGCGATATTACTAGCGATATCGCTGCATGTGATACTTACCTCCGACCGGCTCCCCCGCTGATTATCACTGATCGCGCGAGAAGCTGCTGGACCATTTCTCGTCGTCAGCTTCCTGCGGCGCTTCCTGCTGTGACGACGAGCGACGCGTGGAGCCGGGCGGGAGGACGCAGGAACGCCGCGTCTGACAGGTAAGTAACGATCCCCGTCCCCAGCGATGTCGCTGGTGAGATCTGCCTGAGTGGCAGCCCACTAGCGACCACCCAGCGATTCACCAGCGATCCTGACAGCGTCATATCGCTTGTCGGGATCGCTGGTGAGTCGCTAGGTGTAACGATACCCATACTGATAGGGAATTTAGATTGTGAGTCCCATCCGGGACAGTGATGATAATGTGTGCAAACTGTAAAGCGCTGCGGAATATGTTAGCGTTATATAAAAATAAAGATTATTATTAATAAAGATTATTATTAATTAATGGAGCTCTGTACTGGAAGGGCCGTCACTTCTAGAGTAACGCTGCACATATACCTCCATTAGAGGAGAAGGGCTGACATCTGTCAAGTGTTCATGTGTTGTCAATGTGGAAAGGGGAGAACCCTGAAGCCTCTCCCCCCCGTGTCCCATCCAGACCCCTCTGTCCACCCTTAGACCCCTCTGACCACCTGTTTCCACTGTCCCCTCCAGACCCCTCTGTCCACCTTCAGACCTCTCTGTCCCCTCCATACCCCTCTATCCACCCTCCAGACCCTTCTCTCCTCCAGACCCCTCTGTCCCCTCCAGACCCCTCTATCAAACCTCCAGACCCTTCTGTCCCCTCCAGACCCCTCTATCCACGTCCAGACCACTCTGCCCCCTCCAGACCCTTCTGTCCACCTGCAGATCCCTCTGTCCACCTCCAGACCCCTCTGTCCCCTACAGACCCCTCTGTCCAGCTTTTGAACCCTCTCCCCCATGTCCCACCCAGACCCCTCTGTCCATCCTTAGACCCCTCTGACCACCTCCTGACCCCTGTCCCCTCCAGACCCCTCTGTCCACCTTCAGACCTCTATGTCCCCTCCATACCCCTCTATCCACCCTCCAGACCCCTCTCTCCTCTAGACCCTTCTGTTCCCTCCAGACCCCTCTGTCCCCTCCAGACCCCTCTATCAAACCTCCAGACCCTTCTGTCCCCTCCAGACCTCTCTGCTCCCTCCAGACCCTTCTGTCCACCTGCAGATCCCTCTGTCCACCTCCAGACCCCCCGTGTCCCATCCAGACCCCTCTGTCCACCCTTAGACCCCTCTGACCACCTCCTGACCCCTGTCCCCTCCATACCCCTCTATCCACCCTCCAGACCCCTCTCTCCTCCAGACCCTTCTGTCCCCTCCAGGCCCCTCTGTCCCCTCCATAAAACCTCCAGACCCTTCTGTCCCCTCCAGACCCTTCTGTCCCCTCCAGATCCCTCTGTCCACCTCCAGACCCCTCTGTCCCCTCCAGACCCCTCTATCCACGTCCAGACTCCTCTGCCCCCTCCAGACCCTTCTGTCCACCTGCAAATCCCTCTGTCCACCTCCAGACCCCTCTGTCCCCTCCAGATCCCTCTGTCCAGCTTTTGAACCCTCTGTCGACCTCCAGAACCCTCTGTCCTCTCTAGACCCCTCTGTCCACCTTCAGACCTCTCTATCCACCTCCAGACCCCTCTGTCCACCTCGACTCCTCTGTCCCCCCCAGACCCTTCTGTTCCCTCCAGACCCTCTGTCCACCTCCAGACCCCTCTGTCCAACTCCAGACCCCTCTGTCCACTCCAGACCACTCTGCCCCTTCCAGACACCTCTGTCCACTCCAGAACACCTTCTCATTCCTGTAACAGCAACAGATCCATTTGTCCTCTACATACCCGTCTCTAGACTCTGCAGGGTTTTTCTTATTTTGTCTTTTGTAGGTTTTGTATGTTTTATGGCCAATGTGAACATGCGTTTATGTGCTGCATGTATACCAACTCAAACCAAGCTCAATTTTTGTGTTTTTTCTTTGTATTTTTGCATTCTGTGCAAGCTGGGGTGTGGCCCCCCTCTCCTGAGCTGGAAATTGTATTTAAAGGCTTCCCCTGACTGGTGTCCACTGGTTGGGACCCAGTCCTTTTGTCTGCCCTTATTCACACACTGATTTCAACTTTGACACATGATAAGGTTTTTAATATTAGACAGTGTAGGATCACTCCGACCACAGAGTCACCATGTCGATGGTTGGACGGCTTTTTGCTATATTTGATCAAATACAGTATTGCTAAGAACTCTGAACTATTTAATTGCACTTTTGCTTTTTATTTATTTAATTACAGCAGGGTTTTTCTCATTTTGTCTTTTGTAGGTTTTGTCTGCTGAACCTTCCAGATTCTGCTGCTCCCATTTGCACTTCTCTATTCCTCTCCAGTCTCTTCTATCTTCTCCAGACTTTTCTGTCCCATATATAACTCTCTGTTCCCTGCTCCTACAGACATTTTTGTCCCCCACCAACTCAAGACTTCTGCGTCCCCCTACAAACCCCTATGATTTACTCCAATCTTCTCTATCCCTCTCCATACTCATCTCTCCTTCAGACCTCTCTGGTCTAATATTAATTTTTTCCCCCTCCAGACTCCCCTATCCCTCTTAAGACTTCTTTGTCCCTCCGACAGACTCCTCTACCCCCTCCAAAACACTATGTCCCCCTTCACTCCTCTGACCCCTTCCAGACCCCTCTATCCTTCTCCAGGCTTGTCTGTTTCCACCAGGCTCCTCTTTCCCTCCAGTTGTCTATGTCCCTTCCCAATAACATCGTCACCTACAGACCCCTCTGACTTCTTCAGACCCCTTTTACGTAAAGACTCTTCTGTCCCCTCCATAACCCCTTTGTCCCCTTCTAGCAGCGGCTTATCTTCTGATGAATAATGTGCTAGGCATCTGATTTCCATTCCCAGACCCTTCTCTCCCCCAACATCTTCTGATGGGGAGAGTCTTGCGTTAAGCCCACGTCACACATAACGATGTCCCAGCGATCTCACCAACGATCCGACATGGATGGGATCTCTGGGACATCGTTAGGCTGATCGCTGTGAGCAGTCACATAGACAGCCCCAGCGATCAGGACCAGCGACGCTGGACGCTGGTTTCTAATGTAAACGTCAGGTATCCAGGAGCTGCGGCTTCTGGATACCAGCTGTTTACCTTGGAAACCGGCGTACACGCTGGTTTCCAAGGTAAACATCGGGTTTCTAGGAGCCGCGCGTCGCTGATCGCTGGTCTCTCACTGACACACGCAGCAATGCATGCTGGGCAGCGATCGAAAAACGGCCCAGGCTGCTCGAGCATGATCAGCGATAACCGGCCGGGGGGGCCAGTCGCTGATCCCCGTCACACACAGCAAGCTCGCTGGCGAGATCGCTGATGTGTCACAAAATCAGCAATCTCGCTAGCGAGATCGCTGTGTGTGACGGAGCCCTTAGCTCCCATCACAGGCTGATCTGGTCCTGCTGAGATCGCTAGGTTCCTCATAACTTTAGTTTGTATGTGGAGGTGTCACACTATAGTGCGGTCGACTTTCTGCAAACTGACCACCAACTCTGCAGACAAATGTTTTTCCACTTTTGCATCGGCTAAACAGTGACACTTAACAAGAGACACGAAGATCCAGGAGTCGAATTCCAACCATGATCCGAATAATTGTCAATGTGGAAAACTTGTAAAAGAGAAAAAAAGCGGACGATCCAGCTATCATGTTGAGAGTTGTACTTCTAGCTGCTGTTGTCATGTGGTATCACATGGATCCCAGTGATGTCACTGGTGATTTGTAACAAAGAAACAGATTGTGATCACAGGAAAAGAGACCTCAGAAGAGGAAGAAAGAGTTCCTCACATCACCACCAGGAGGCAGCAAAAGACTGCTCTAAGAAACTCAGCAAAAAGCAAAATATTTATATACAGTACATTCACTATTATCTGTATTGTTACATAGGACTGCAGGTGACATTACAACATTGTCTGTACTCAGAGAGTCATCACTGTGTTATCTGGTGTTACATAGGACTGCAGGTGATATCTACTACATTATCTGTACTCAGAGGTATCACCGTGTTATCAGTGGTGTTACATAGGACTGCAGGTGACATCTATTTTTATTATTATTATTATTATTATGCATTTATATAGCGCCATTTATTCCATGGCGCTTTACATGTGAAAAGGGGAAATATAGACAAGTCTAATAAACATGTGTAAGACAAGGGACACACAAGTACATAAGGAGAGGGGACCCTGCCCGCGAGGGCTCACAGTCTACAGGGATGGGTGAGGATACACTAGGAGAGGGTAGAGCAGGTCGCGCGGTGGTTCAGTAGACCGAGGATCATTGCAGACTGTAGGCTTGTCGGAACAGGTGGGTCTTCAGGTTCTTCTTGAAGGTTTCCGTTGATGGTGAGAGTCTGATGTGTTGCGGCAGAGAGTTCCAGAGTATGGGGGAAGCACAGGAGAAGTCTTGCATGCGGTTGTGGGAAGAAGAGATAAGGGGGGAGCAGAGAAGGAGATCTTGAGATGATCGAAGGTTGCGTGCGGGAAAGTACCTAGAGACCATGTCACAGAAGTATGGAGGGGACAGGTTGTGGATGGCTTTCTATGTCATGGTTAGGGTTTTGAATTGGAGCCTCTGGGCAATAGGAAGCCAGTGAAGGGCCTGGCATAGGAGGGAGGCTGTGGAGTAGCGGGGAGACAGGTGGATTAGTCGGGCAGCAGAGTGTAGGATGGACAGGAGCGGAGCCAGAGTGCTAGAGAGGAGGCCAGAGAGTAGGAGGTTGCAGTAGTCGAGGTGGGAGATGATAAGAGCATGCACTAGTGTTTTTGTGGTTTCATGGTTGAGGAATGAGCGGATCCGGGAAATATTTTTGAGTTTGAGGCAGCAGGAAGAGGCGAGGGCTTGGATATGTGGTTTGAAAGAGAGCGCAGAGCTGAGGATCACCCCAAGGCACCGAGCGTGCGGGACTGGGGAAAGAAAGCAGCCATTGACATTGATGGATAGGTCTGGTGGAGGGGTAGAGTGAGATAGGGGAAAGATGATGAATTCTGTTTTGTCCATGTTCAGTTTGAGAAAGCGAGCAGAGAAGAAGGCTGAGATAGCAGACAGACATTGTGGGATTTCAGTCAGTAAGGTCCAGATAGGTAGATCTGCGTGTCATCAGCATAGAGGTGATACTGCAAACCGTAGGATTCTATGAGCTGTCCCAAGCCAAAGGTGTAGATGGAGAATAGTAGGGGTCCTAGGACAGAGCCTTGAGGAGCACCAACAGACAGGGGGCGAGGTGAGGAGGTGGTGTATGACAGGGAGACACTAAATGTTCGGTCTGTTAGGTATTATGAGATCCAGGATAGGGCCAAGTCTGTGATGCCAAGAGATGAGAGAGTCTGTAGCAGGAGGGAATGGTCTATGGTGTCGAAGGCAGAGGACAGGCCCAGGAGAAGGAGGACAGAGTAGTGTCGCTTGCTCTTGGCGGTTAGTAAGTCGTTAGTGACTTTAGTTAGGGCAGTTTCAGTTGAGTGATGCGGTCGGAAGCCAGATTGTAACCGGTCAAAGAGGGAACAGGAGGAGAGATGGGAGGACAGTTCAAGATATACATGCTGTTCCAGTAGTTTTGAGGCGTAAGGGAGAAGAGATATCGGGCGATAGTTAGACACAGAGGATGGATCAAGGGAGGGCTTTTTGAGGATGGGTGTGATTAAGACATGTTTGAAGGATGAGGGAAAGACACCATTTGTAAGTGAAATGTTGAAGAGGTGTGTTAGAGATGGGATGAAGACTGTGGCCAAGATAGGGATGAGGTGAGACGGGAGTGGGTCGAGGGCACAAGTGGTGAGGTGTGATCTTGACAGAAGGGTGGAGAGCTGATCTTCTGTCATGGTGGAGAAGCTGGCTTTTGCAGAACAGGGCTGAGCGGCTAAGAGGGGCATTGGGGGCTGCGGGCCAAAGTTTTGTCTGATCTTGTCGATCTTCTGCTTAAAGAAGGAGGCAAAGTCTTCAGCAGAAATGAGAGGAGGGGGAAGAGGTGCTGTGGGACGGAGTAGAGAATTGAAAGTGTTGAAGAGTTGTTTAGGGTTGTGAGATAGGGAGGATATGAGAGATGCGAAGTAAGTTTGTTTAGCAGCAGAGAGCGTGGACTTAAAGCTGGCAAGGGACTGCTTGCATGCGCTAAAGTGCTCAGTAGAATGGGTTCTCTTCCATCTCTGCTCAGCGGCCCTGGAAACTCGTCTCAGTTCTTTGGTTAGGCTGGTCAGCCAGGGCTGCCTGTTGATTGTACGAGTTTTGCTCTGCGTGAGGGGGGCAGCCGAATCAAGTGTTGCTGTTATTGTGGTGTTATAAAAAGTGGCAGCAGCATCTGTGTCATGAAGGGAAGCTATGTCTGTAAGAGGGAGAAGGGACTCAGAGAGTGATTGTAAATTGAGGTGTTTGAGATTCCTGCGAGGGTGAGCGAGTTTATGGAGCGGGAGTTGTGCAGTAGGAGAAGAGAGGGAAGAGAATGTCATTAGGTTGTGGTCAGACAGGGGGAGGGGTGAGTTATTGAGATTAGTGAGGGAACAGAGACGGGTGAAGATAAGGTCCACCGTGTGACCATCTTTGTGAGTGGCCGCAGAGGACCATTGAGTGAGGCCAAGGGAAGCCGTGAGCGATAGAAGTTTTGAGGCAGCTGGGGTGGAAGTGTCAATGGGGATGTTGAAGTCGCCCATGATGGTGGGGATGTCAGCAGAAAGGAAATGGAGTAGCCAGGTGGTGAAGTGGTCGAGAAAGGTGGAGATGGCTAGTTCTGGGGGGGGCGGTAGATGACAGCCAATTGGAGGGGGAATAGATGCGGACGGAGTGCACCTCGAACAAGGGAAGAGTAGCGGAGGGTGGCAAAGGAATTGGGGCAAAGGAGCAGGTATCGGAGAGGAGCAAGCCAACTCCTCCACCACGTTTGTTGCTGGGACGAGGGATGTGAGAGGGATGGAATCCACCATAGGAAAGCGCAGCTGTGTCAGAGGGAGTGAGCCAGGTTTCAGTGATGGCAAGGAAGGAGAGTTTGTTGGTGATAAAGAGGTCATGGAGAAATGATAGCTTGTTGCAGACAGAGCATGCGTTCCATAGTGCTCCAGGTAGGGGGACCGGGGGAGTGGGGGCTGGATGAATAGGTATGAGGTTGTCATGGTTGCAAAAAAGTGTAGAGGATCGTGGCAGGATGTTTGAAATGAGTGTGGGGATGTGTTGAGGAGGGTCAGGATTTGGGGATACATCGCCAGCAATGAGGAGTAGTAGACAGAGCATTAGAAGGTGGGAGCAGGATAGGACATGATGTGGCCGTGTGTGTCTGGAGAAAAAGGATTGTATGTGGAGGAACAGTTGTGAGGAAGAGGTGAGATGGCTGGGAAGGATGGAGGGGGAAATGACTAGTTCCTTACAGGGTGAAGGGATTGCAGGAGTTAGGGAGAAATAGAGTAGTATGGGGGTGATAGTAAAAAGGTGAAACATTGTTGTGGTGTTATAGTCCGTTACCTTACAGTCAATCTACTACATTATCTGTACTCAGAGGGTGTTCACTGTGTTATCATAGAATGGTAGAGTTGGAAGGGACCTCCAGGGTCATTGTGTCCAATCCCCTGCTCAAAGCAGGATTCACTAAATCATCGCAGTCAGATGTCTGTCCAGCCTCTGTTTGAAGACTTCCATTGAAGGAGAACTCACCACTTCTCGTGGCAGCCTGTTCCACTCATTGATCACCCTCACTGTCAAAAAGTTTTTTTCTAATATCTAATCTGGGTCTCCTCCCATTCAGTTTCATCCCATTGCTTCTAGTTTTTCCTTGTGCAAATGAGAATAAAGATGATCCTTCTACAATGTGACAGCCCTTGAGATATTTGTAGCCAGCTATTAAGTCTCCTCTCAGTCTTCTCTTCTGCAAGCTAAACATTCCCAAACCCTGTAACCGTTCCTCATAGGACAGGGTTTGCAGACCGGTTACCATTCTGGTCACTCTTCTCTAAACTTGCTCCAATTTGTTGAGGTCTTTTTTTAAAATGTGGTGCCCAAAACTGGACACAGTATTCCAGATGAGGTCTGACCAAAGAGGAGTAGAGGGGAGTAATGACTTCACGTGATCTAGACTGTATGCCTCTGTTTATACATCCTAGAATTGTATTTGCCTTTTTTGCTGCTGCATCACACTGTTGACTCATGTTTAGTTTATGATCTTTGTCTGTGGTGTTACATAGGACTGCAGGTGACATCTGCGAAACTGTAGAATTTGTTCCTAATTTCCCTCTGTTGAAATCTATAAATGATGTAACTTTGCTAATACTTGTGATTTTGTTATGGGTAGCAAGAGTGGACCCTCTGGGTCACGGTACCAGGATCCCTGGGGCGAGCTGGCCAGGTGGTGCCAACCCCTATACAGGGACCATTAGGAGCAGGCCCCAAGGAGTTGAATACCGTGACAGCTGGTACCAAGAGGGGCGGCTCAGGAACGGGAGACACAGACAAGGCAGAGGGTCAGGAGAGACCGGAGTCAGGAGTGACCGAAGTCAGGAGCAACAGGGGTCAGGAGCAACAGGAGTCAGGAGTAACCGGAATCAGGAGAGACTGGAGTCAGAGGTGACCGGAGTCAGGAGAGACAGGAGTCAGGAGTGACTGGAGTCAGGAGTGACTGGAGTCAGGAGTGACTGGAGTCAGGAGTGACCGGAGTCAGTAGCGACTGGAGACAGGAGTGGCCAAATGGGGCCAGAGTACCGTAAGAAAGGCACACGATAATCAGTCACCTCCATGAGGGAGGAGCCGCCTGATATACCCTGTGCAGGAGCTTGATTGGTGCTTGCTCCACAGGGGTGATGCAGAAGGGGTTAAGGGTAGAGAAAGGCGCGTGCCCGCGGCCTAAGGCGCATACCTGAAGCAGGAGCAGGACAGGAAGAGGACCCCATGTACTGAATCCCCCGGGCTGCATGACGGGAGGCTGAAGGAGTAGCGTGGCAGCCAGAGCGGTAAGCGGGGACTCGAGGGGGAACCCCGGAAGCAGCAGTGGGACCCGGTGAGATAGGTGATGCCGGCCCCGACCTGACAGGCGGCGCCGGCATGACAGTACCCCCCCTTTACGTCCCCTCCTTCTGAGATTGGCCAAGAATCGGTCCATGATTCGAGGAGCATCAACATTCTCTCGCGGTTCCCAAGACCTCTCCTCAGGCCCGAAGCCTCTCCAATCGATGAGAAAAAAGGTCTTTCTACTAACCTTTTTCATGGTCAAAATATCCCTCACTTCGAAGATGTCATCGGGCCCTACTGGCTGAGGAACTACAGGAGGCGCAGGGCAGAACTGATTGAGGATGACCGGTTTCAGGAGCGAGACATGGAAGGCGTTATGGACCCGGAGTGAAGCAGGCAGTCTCAATCTATAGGTCGGATTGTTGATGCGTCCCAAAATCTTGAAGGGGCCGATGTACCGGGGACCCAGCTTATAAGAAGGGATGTTCAAGCAGATGTGCCTGGTTGACAGCCAGACTTTGTCACCTGGATGGTATGGTGGGAGATCCCTCTGTCTCTTGTCAGCATGTCTCTTCATCCGGGCCGCAGCCTGTACAAGAGCCTCTTTCGTCTTCCTCCAGACCTGGGAAAACTCTTGGGAGAGGGCATCGGCGGCGGGTACGCCGGAGGATGAAGATACTGGAAGAGGCACACCTGGATTTTGACCGGAGACCACAAAAAACGGAGACTTGGTGGTGGACTCATTGTAGTGATTGTTATGGGCGAACTCTGCCCATGGAAGAAGGTCGACCCAATTGTCGTGGTGGGTGTTAGAGAAGTTCCGCAGGTAGGCGGTCAAGACTTGGTTGACCCGTTCGACTTGCCCGTTGGTCTGTGGATGATAAGCGGAAGAGAAATCCAGGGATATACCCAAGAGTTTACAGAGTGCTCGTCAGAAGCGGGAGGTAAACTGTACCCAGCGGTCAGACACGATTCGCTGAGGAAGCCCGTGTAATCTGAAAATCTGTTGAATGAAGATCTTAGCCAATTCGGAGCCCGTGGGCAAGCCGGGTAACGGGACAAAATGAGCCATTTTGGAAAACCGATCGACTACCACCAGATCCGTCATGCATCCAGAAGAGCGGGGTAGGTCGGTAACATAATTCATGGCGATGTGTTGCCAAGGAGCTTCGGGAACAGGCAACGGCTGAAGGAGGCCGGGGGACAAGCTTCTAGGTACCTTGTTCCTGGCGCAAACTGAGCAGGAGGCCACGAAGTCTGACACATCTTGGCGTAGAGAAGGCCACCATTAATAACGGGAAACCAGCGCAAGGGTCCTCTTGATGCCAACATGTCCAGCGATCTTGGAGGAGTGGCCCCAGCCTAGTACTTCTGCCCTTTTGTCTTGCTGGACGAGGGTCTTACCCGGTGGTACGGAATGAAGATTCACGGGAGCTACCGTGATAACTCGGGCAGGATCAATAACATGCGACGAAGCCTCCTCCACTTCGGGTGACTGCAGGGACCAGGAGAGAGCATTGGCTTTGGTATTTTTGTCACCGGGTCGGAAGTGGAGCTCAAAGTCGAAGCGAGAGAAAAACAATGACCCCCTGGCTTGTCTGGAGTTGAGTCTTTGAGCTGACTGGAGGTAGGCCAAGTTTTTGTGGTTGGTGAATATGGTGAAGGGATGGACTGCCCCTTCCAGGAGATAACGCCACTCCTCTAGCGTCATCTTTATGGCCAGCAATTCTCGATCCTCAATCGTGTAGTTACATTCTGCGGGTGAAAATGACTTGGAGAAGAACCTGCACGGAGCCAAGCGCCCAGTGGACGTCTTTTGGGAAAAAAATCGCCCCAGCCCCAGTAGAAGATGCGTCTACCTCCAAGACGAAGGGCTTGCTGACCTCTGGCCGATGCAAAACCGGAGCCGTGGCAAAGGCCCGCTTCAAGGCGAGGAATGTGTCTTCAGCCTTCGAGGACCAGATGTTTGGTCTTGCTCCCTTCTGGGTAAGGGCAACAATAGGCGTGGTTAAAGCAAAGAAGTGCGGGACAAATTGCTTATAGTAATTTGCGAAGCCCTAGAATCGTTGAATGGCCTTCACTCCAACAGGTCGAGGCCATTTGAGCACCGCGGACAATTTCTCTGGGTCCATTTGCAACCCTGAGTCCGTGATGATATACCCCAACAAGGGTAGGGAGGTCTGCTTGAACAGGCATTTTTCCAACTTGGCATAAAGTTGATTCTTCTGCAGGTGTTGCAAGACCAGGCGAACACTCCTCCTGTGAGAGGAAAGGTCTGGAGAAAAGATGAGGATGTCATCTAAATACACCACGAGGCACGAGTATAGAAGGTCCCGGAAGACGTCGTTAAAAAATTCTTGGAAGACCGCTGGGGCGTTACAAAGACCAAAGGGCATGACCAAATATTCATAATGGCCATCCCGCGATTTGAAGGCGGTCTTCCACTCATCTCCGGCACGTATTCGGACCAAATTGTAGGCCCCCCGTAGATCCAGTTTGGTAAAGATCCGGGCACCACGCAGGCGGTCAAACAGTTCGGGGATAAGTGGTAGAGGATACCTATTCTTGACCGTGATGTTATTTAAGCCTCGGTAATCAATGCAAGGTCGAAGGGACCCATCCTTCGTCCGAACAAAGAAAAACCCGGCCCCTGCTGGAGAAGACGACTTCCGGATAAAGCCCCTGGCCAAATTTTCCTGGATGTACTCCGTCATGGCTGAGGTCTCTGCAGGTGACAACGGGTATATTTCCCTGGGAGGAGTAGCTCCAGGAACTAGCTCGATTGGGCAATCGTAGGCCCGATGCGGAGGAAGGGTCTCAGCTTCCTTCTTGTTAAAAACATCCGCAAACGAATGGTAGGCCACGGGAACCTCCGGAAGATCCGCGGGCACTTGGTGCAGACTGGTTCGGGTAACAGGCAGCAGACAACGTTCTTGGCAAGAGTGACCACAGCGAAGGACTTCCCCGGAGCACCAGGCAAGGACTGGTTCATGCGACCTGAGCCAGGGCAGGCCAAGGAGCAGAGCGTGAGACAAATTAGGCAAAGCATAAAAAGCAATTCTCTCCCGGTGGAGAGCTCCGATCTGCATTTCCAGCTCGAGAGTGACCGTGGTGACGGGAACAGGTAACGGCTTGCCATCCACCGAGGTGATCACACGCAGTTCTTCAAGGGTGACGACAGGAATTCAAAACTTGTCCACCTCTTCCATCTGAATGAAGTTGCCCGCCGCACCCGTGTCCACATACGCCTCCACAGATCTACGCTCCCGACCTAAGAGAATTAATGCTGAGATAGTAAGAAGTAGAGAGGGAACAGAATCACCTAGGAAGGCCTCTCTTACCTGGCCTAGGCGGAGAAGTTTCCCGGCCTCTCAGGACAGAAACGCAGGAAGTGGTTAGTTCCACCAGAATAGAGGCATAACCCTTGCTCTAACCTTTCCCTGCGCCGCAGCTCCGATAGCTTAACGCGATCCACCTGCATGGGCTCCGGGGCAGAACTACTGGCCGGCTTGAACGAACGAGGGCTGGGAGCAGGGTTGAACCTAGACGGGCCTCTCTCCCTGACAGTCTCTCGGGAGCGTTCCTGGAACAGCAAGTCAATACGAGTAGCCAGGGATATAAGGTCCTCTAGAGAGGTGGGGGTGTCCCAACCAGCAAGCTCGTCTTGAGGAGATCATTTGCATATTCCCAGTGCCTTCTCGGATAAGTGAAGAGTCTCCGCGAGCTCAACGATCACTGGGTTTTGGCCGTTGCAGCTGAAAAGAGGAAATCGGAAAACCAGGGGAAGAGTCTTGAGGAGATCATTTGCATATTCTCAGTGCCTTCTGGGATAAGTGAAGAGTCTCCACGAGCTCAACGATCACTGGGTTTTGGCCGTTGCAGCTGAAAAGAGGAAATCGGAAAACCAGGGGAAGAGTCTTGAGGAGATCATTTGCATATTCCCAGTGCCTTCTGGGATAAGTGAAGAGTCTCCGCGATCTCAACGATCACTGGGTTTTGGCCGTTGCAGCTGAAAAGAGGAAATCAGAAAACCAGGGGAAGAGTCTTGGGGAGATCATTTGCATATTCTCAGTGCCTTCTGGGATAAGTGAAGAGTCTCCGCGAGCTCAACGATCACTGGGTGTTGGCCGTTACAGCTGAAAAGAGGAAATCGGAAAACCACGCGTCGAATTTTGACTCATCTTTCATCGTTTTTAAGATCTCAATATGGAAGAGGCCAGGAGCCATTTGGTGAGCTGCATTTCTTGCTACATGTTCACAGACATACCAGTGGAAAAGCCAAACTTCACATACCACAAATGCAAGCTTGTGTCCCTGTTGGAAGAAAAGTTGCAAAATCTCGAAGAGAGGTTAGCTACGTTGAAGATCATTAAGGAAGGTGAAGAGTTCTTAGACAGAGCAGAATTTTCTCTTCATGTTACAGAAAGAGAAGAAATTCGAAGTGCACCTGAAGAAACAGAGGAATGGAGACATGTGACCCAGAGAAGCAGGAGGATCAGGAGGCAGTCAGCACCCATACTTCTCAGGAACCAGTACCAGGCTCTCATGCAGGAAAACAATGAAGAAATACATCAGGATAAGACTTTGCCCACAAACAGCAACCTTGTACGCCTTCAGAGTCCTCCTGGATGGAGAAAGAAAAATGTTGTGAAGAAGAAACAGAGAGTGGTGGTCATGGGGGATTCCCTGTTGAGAGGAACAGAGGCCGCTATCTGCAGACCGGATATAACTTCAAGAGAGATGTGCTGTCTTCCAGGTGCAAAAATTAAAGATGTGGCTGACAGGATATCAGGACTCTTCAGACCTACAGATGACTACCCATTCCTGCTACTACATGTGGGGACAAATGACACCGCAAGAAACGACCTGGAAACCATCTGCAGAGACTTTGAAGACTTAGGCAAGAAAGTGAAAGAACTGGGAGTGCAGGTGGTCTTCTCTTCCATCCTCCCAGTGGATGGCCATGGAAAAAGGAGGTGGAATAAAATTCTGCAGGTGAACAACTGGCTATGTCGATGGTGCCATCAGCAACGATTTGGATTTATGGATCACGGAGTGAATTACCTTTACGATGGACTACTTGCTAGAAATGGGGTGCACCTTACGAAGACTGGAAAACATGTATTTGGAAGTCGCCTTGCTACACTTGTAAGGAGAGCTTTAAACTAGAACAACATGGGAAGGGAAGCAAAAGACCAGAAAAAGCCATACACCTGACAAATGCTATTGAGAACTCTGCTATTAGAAGTGGAAAGGAAGAACAAAGACAAAAGAATCTAATTAATAAAAAAACTAAAGAGAAACCAATCACAAACTAAAATGTTTCTATACTAATGCACAAAGCATGGGCAAGAAACAAGGAGAATTGGAACTACTAACGCAGGAAAAGAAATATGATGTCATTGGAATCACTGAAACTTGGTGGGACAATACACATGATTGGAATACAAGACTAGAAGGATACAACTTATTTGCAAGAAACAGACTTGATAAACGAGGAGGAGGTGTCGCATTGTATGTTAGAAACGCGTATATCTGCACAGAGATTGAAGCTTCAGAGACTGGGAGTTCTGTGGAAACTGTTTGGGTAAGAATACAAGCACAGACCAATGGAAAGGACACCATTGTAGGCATTTACTACAGGCCGCCTGTGCAAGCTGAAGACATGGATGAACTCTTTATGCATCAAATGGCCAAGTTCTCCAAAAAATATGACATAGTTGTCATGGGAGATTTCAACTATCCTGACATTTGTTGGAAATCTCTCTCAGGCAAAACTAACAGGTCAAGGAAATTCTTATCCTCTCTTGCTGACAACTTTATCTTCCAAAAGGTAGGGGAGAAAACAAGGGGAACTGCTACCTTGGATCTAATCCTTATAAACAGGGAGGAAATGGTTGAGGAAGTAAAAGTGGCTGGGACCCTAGGAGGTAGCGACCATGCTATTTTAGAATTTTGGATAACTAGAGGAGGAAGACCTGTGAAGACTCAGACGTCAAGGTTAGATTTCAGAAAGGCAGATTTTAAGGGATTCAGAAAGAGAATTGGAGGGATCCAATGGCTGGATATCCTTAAAGACAAAAATGTCCAGGAAGGATGGGAAATCTTGAAAAATGAAATTCTCAAAGCACAATTGTTAACAATTCCGAAAAGAGGGAAGAATAGGAAGAATTTAAGGAAGCCAGGATGGATGAACACAGAACTTAAGCACATGCTAAAAAGGAAGAAAAAAATGTTTATAAAATGGAAAGAGGGAGGCATATCTAAAGAAGAATATAATGCTGTCTGCAGAACCTGCAGGGCACAAATCATATTATCTAAAGCTGACAATGAATTGAGGCTTGCAAGAGATGTCAAAAGCAATAATAAAGGATTTTGGGGGTATGTCAAAAGTAAAAGAAAAGTCAAAGATGCTATACGATTTTTACAGGATGAAAATGATGAAATGGTAAGACAGGATGTTGAGAAGGCAAATCTTTTAAATTCCTATTTTGCATCTGTTTTCTCTCAGAAAGGAAATGTAACATCAACTGTTCTTCACTGTCCTATTAAGGGAATTGAAGAATCCAGGATATCTATAAACAGAAAGATAGTGAGGAAACACTTAGCTAACCTAAATGAATTCAAGTCTCCAGGTCCAGATGAATTACACCCCAGAGTGCTGAAGGAGATAGCAGAAGAAATTTTTGAACCCCTCTCCATAATCTTTGAAAATTCTTGGAGAACAGGAGAAGTCCCAGAAGACTGGAGAAGAGCAAATGTTGTTCCTATCTTCAAAAAGGGGAAGAAGGTGGACCCAGGCAACTATAGGCCGGTGAGTCTGACTTCTATACCAGGAAAGATCTTTGAACAAATTATTAAACAACATGTATGTCAGTACCTGGTTAAGAATGAAGTGATTAAACAGAGTCAGCATGGGTTTGTAACTAATAAGTCATGTCAGACTAACTTAATTTCCTTCTATGATGGAATCACTGATTGGGTGGATCAAGGAAATGCTGTAGATATAGTATATCTTGACTTCAGCAAAGCATTTGACAAAGTATCTCATACAATCCTTATTGAAAAAATGACTATGGAATGGACAAGGCAACTGTTAGGTGGATTCATAACTGGCTTAGTGATTGGACCCAAAGAGTGGTCGTAAATGGCTGCACATCCAGTTGGAAGAATGTCTCAAGTGGGGTACCACAGAGCTCTGTCCTGGGCCCTGTATTGTTCAACATCTTTATCAACGATTTAGATGAAGGAATTGAGGGTAAACTGATTAAATTTGCTGATGACACAAAGCTAGGAGGGATAGCTAATACTAGAGAAGAGAGAGAGAGGATTCAAAAAGATATAAATAAACTGGAGAAGTGGGCAGCAACTAACAGAATGGTTTTTAACAGGGAAAAATGCAAAGTACTACATCTGGGCAATAAAAATGAAAAAAGTATATACAGAATGGGAGGAATAGGGCTAAGCAACAGCACATGTGAAAAAGACTTGGGTACACTAATAGATCACAGACTGAATATGAGTCAACAGTGTGATGCAGCAGCAAAAAAGGCAAATGCAATTCTAGGATGTATTAACAGAAGCATACAGTCTAGATCACGTGAAGTCATTATTTCCCTCTACTCCTCTTTGGTCAGACCTCATCTGGAATATTGTGTCCAGTTTTGGGCACCACATTTTAAAAAAGACATCAACAAACTGGAGCAAGTTCAGAAAAGAGTGATCAGAATGGTGACCGGTCTGCAAATCCTGTCTTATGAGGAAAGGTTGCAGGATTTGGGAATGTTTAGTTTGCAAAAGAGAAGACTGAGAGGAGACTTAATAGCTGTCTACAAATATCTAAAGGGCTGTCACATTGCAGAAGGATCAACTTTATTCTCATTTGCACAAGGAAAGACTAGAAGCAATGGGATGAAACTGAATGGGAGGAGACACAGATTAGATATTCGAAAAAACTTTTTGACAGTTAGAGTGATCAATGAGTGGAACAAGCTGCCGCGAGAAGTGGTGAGTTCTCCTTCAATGGAAGTCTTCAAACAGAGGCTGGACAGACATCTGACTGGGATGATTTAGCGAATCCTGCTTTGAGCAGGGGGTTGGACCAGATGGCCCAGGAGGTCCCTTCCAACTCTACGATTCTATGATTCTATGATTCTATGAAGTCCTTGATTTTCCCCGAAAGCCCCCTCCAAAAGGCCCCTACCAATGCCTCATTATTCCACCCCAGCTCTGAAGCCAGGGTCCGGAAGCGAATAGCGTACTCTCCCACTGTAAGAGGTCCCTGTCGGAAATTGAAAAGGGACTCCATGGTGGAGGCCAAACGCACGGGCTCGTCAAAGACCCGGCGGAAAGTATCCAAGAAGTTGTGTAGGCGGGATACCACCGGATCATCCCGCTCCCACAGGGGGTTCACCAATGCCAAAGCCTCCCCCTTGAAATGGTACACGATAAATGCCACCTTAGCCCTATCAGACGGGTATTGCTGGGGCAGCAGCTCAAAATGTAGGCAGCACTGGTTAAGTAACCCCCGGCATAATTTCAGATCCCCGCCATACCTAGGCGGTTTCCCAAACGTGGTGGTGGGTGAGGTGCAGGGTCGCGGGGCGGGGCAGAGGCCGCTGTGGACGACTGCAGGGACAGCAAGCGGTCATCAATGGATGCCATGTAATTAAGGATATGGTACTGTGTATCGCGCTGCTGCATGAGCTCCTGCTGGAATCCCGCCAGCAGAGGGGTGCTCCTTGGATCGGAGGTTTGAATGGCGGATAACCGAGTGTCCATGGACTTCATAAAAGTCATAATCCGGGTCTGGTTCTCCCGCAAAGAGTAGTTCCTTTTGGGTGGCAGCTGAGGCACCAGCTGTGTCCATGGCCTGATTATACTGTTATGGGTAGAAAGAGTAGACCCTCTGGGTCACGGTACCGGGATCCCTGGGGCGAGCTGGCCAGGTGGTGCCAACCCCTATACAGGGACCGTTAGGAGCAGGCCCGAAGGAGTCGAATACCGTGACAGATGGTACCAAGAGGGGTGGCTCAGGAACGGGAGAGACAGACAAGGCAGAGGGTCAGGAGAGACCGGAGTCGAGAGTGACCGGAGTCAGGAGCAACAGGGGTCAGGAGCGACAGGAGTCAGGAGTAACCGGAGTCAGGAGAGACTGGAGTCAGAGGTGACCGGAGTCAGGAATGACAGGAGTCAGGAGTGACTGGAGTCAGGAGCGACTGGAGACAGGAGTGACCAGACGGGGCCAGAGTACCGTAAGAAAGGCACACGATAATCAGGCGCCTCCATGAGGGAGGAGCCGCCTGATACACCCTGTGCAGGAGCTTGATTGGTGCTCGCTCCACAGGAGTGACGCAGAAGGGGTTAAAGGGAGAGGAGGGTGCGCGCCCGCAGCCTAAGGCGCATACCTGAAGCAGGAGCAGGAGCATGACAGGAAGAGGACCCCACATGCTGAATCCCCTGGGCTGCAGGACGGGAGGCTGAAGGAGTAGCGCGGCGGCCAGAGCAGTAAGCGGGGACTCGAGGGGGAACCCCGGAAGCAGCAGCGGCACCCGGTGAGATAGGTGACGCCGGCTCCAACCTGACAGGCGGCGCCGGCGTGACAGATTTTGTGTATGCAGCTCCTATGTAAACTCCTCCATTCCCAGGTGAGATCGGTCACACAGTCATCTCTCTCTCCTTTTTTTACTTCTTTTAAACCTTACCTATAATTTCATCATCAGATGATTAGAGGTTGGTGGTGACAGCTGCGTCTTCCTTCTCGTCTTTTTTGGGATACGTTCACCTTTCTAACAAGATAACAGTAAAGCTGATAATATGGATATGACCAGCAGCTCCCGGGTCGCGGTTCATCACCAACCAGACATGTAGCTGGTATACACGATGTATCTCAGGCTCATACTTCTGGACTAATCATATCAGTCCGGCCGGTAGTGAAACTATAAAAGTATTACATGGAATGCAACCATCTGATACTTAATAATTCTTTTTATTCTTACAGATACAAATGTTACAATAGAACAAAATAAAGAAACAAAAACATTTATTAAATCAGTTGTCGTGTTTGAACACATTATCATCTTTCCACAAGATCGATGGTAACTTTCTGCTCAGTGGGGGTCGCGCTGCTGGGACTGGTGCAGATCAGCAGAATGGGGAACTTTTATCCCGGATGGACAACTTTAATCCCCGAGACAAGATAGAAGTCTTATAAAGACTGAGCCCCATGGAGAAGGAATAGAGCACAGGGTGAGTATGTGCTATGCTGCCCCTTACTAACAGGGATAAATGCAGGGGTGTAACTAGGGGGCAGGAGGGGCATTTTCACATGCGTGCGGCTGCTGTCATCCGTCTCATGCCGCGGACTGAGGCTACGTGCACACGTTGCGGATTTGGCCGCGCGGATTTTGTAAAATCTGCAGATAAATCTGTAGGTCAAAAGACCTGCGGTTTTACCTGCGGATTGGTCTGCGGTTTTGCCCTGCGGTTTTTCATCTCCTCAATGGAGGAGATGGCAAACCGCAGCGGAATCCGCAGAAAGAATTGACATATCCACACCATCTGCACTGCGGTTTTGTATTCCCATAGGGAATAATGGTACTGTACACCGCAGCAAAAACTGCTGCGGACCCGCAGCGGCCAAATCCGCTGCGGAACCGCAGCAGAATCCGCAGTGTGTGCACACACCCTGAGGAGTCTCCCATGTCCTGACTTCAGCTGCATTCATGTCCGAAGGCCAAACAGCAATAAGCCGATGAATAAGTCAAAATTTCACATCTTAAAAAGGCATAAACTTTATTATTCAGCAAAGTTTGTGTGCAGTGAAGATACAAACCAACGAGAAGATGGCAGACCTGAGAAAGAGGAACAATCTGATATAAAATTAATATAAAAAATAGGGGAGGGAATCTGCTGTGATGTGCAGACAGCTGAAGAAAGCCAATGGCAGGACGTACATGAGCTATAGGGGGACGTACAGTCTGGTAATAAAAGGGTACAAGTATAACCTGTAATACAGTGGTGTGAAAAAGTGTTTGCCCCTTTTCTAATTTCATATTCTTCTGCATGTTTGTCACACTTAAATGTATCAGATCAGCAAACAAATGTAAACATTAGACAAAGATAAAACAAGTAATCACAAAATGCAGTTTATAAATGAAGGTCTATATTATTAAGGGAAAAAGAAATCCAAACCTAAAGGGCTCTCTGTGAAAAAGTGATTGCCCCCTCCCCCTTAAAACATAAATTAACTGTGGTTTATCACATCTTTGGGAATCTGAGTTCAAATTCCCTATCCACACCCAGGCCTGATCGCTGCCACACTTGTTCTCAATCAAGAAATCACTTAAATAGAACCTATCTGACAAAGTGAAGTAGACAATTAATGAGCCTGCATGCTCATCAAAACTCGTGACTCGCTCGAGCATCAGTGTTCTTGGGATGGTCGTTACTCGGCAAGTATTTTTTTATTGCTCGAGCGGACGCTCAAGTCTCCGCCTCACGTTTGGCAGTTTTTAGCTAAACATGCCAGGATTGCCTGCCAGTCACTGTAATGCCAAATCCATCTTGGTTGTGGCATTACTGTGATTGGCTGGCAGCATAGCATCATCAGATCCATATACGACTCGTGACACCATGCTCGTCACACTGTACCCCGAACACAGGCAGCGTAGGGAGAGGTGCTGATGAGAGGACAGAATTGTAGTTGCGTATTAGCCAGGGATTCAACCACATTTATATTTCTGTGAAGTACAACAAAAGCCCTATTAGGGCTAATGATAATCAATAGTAATACTGCTGTTAGCAGCACTTAGGGAGAAATTGTGCTAAAGGATCGTGTAGGACAGGATATGGTGAATTGCACGTCCTTTATGCTGCAGCATGCAGCTAATACCAAAACCCCTTCTTAGGGCTAATAATATTCTTTTTGCTCATAATCCTGCAAATTGTTCTGAGCCTGGAAATATTATACACCATGAACACTGCGGCAGTTGTGCGTCAAAAGCATACAGCCAGACTTGGTTTGATCTCAATAGCATCGCTATATTGATATTGCAGTCTGTTACATCCATCTCAATTAGCCACATTTTGCTGGCACTGTAATATTGTGTGCAACATTTTCTCAACAAGAATATATCGTACTTAATGTAAAATGGGCAAGGCAAATGGTAAGGCACAGGGAAGTGGATGTGATAATGATGGTGAGGGCAGAGGCTGAGGCCGTGGGCAAGGTGAAACTGTGCCTGCCACGGGAGCCCGACAAACACACACATCATTTCGACCTAGCTTGCTGTCCCACTTTGTAGGGGTGTGAGGAACACCACTCTTGAAGCCAGACCAAATGGTGTGAAAAGGTTGTTGGATGGATAATAATGCTTCCAGTCACTTTTCCAGCACCACCCTGTCTTCCACATGGTGCAGTCTCCGTAGCTGTGATTCTGCACCACATACTGTATTTTTGGGGAAAATGGGGGTGCATCTTATGGTTGGAATATACCTACAAATACTGTGGCGGTAACAGGAGTCGGGCGATTATGCGGCGGTCCTGGTCCGACGCCGCCGGGCGATGATCACAGTCCCTTCCCAGGTTGGTGAGGCTGGTGCAGCAGGTGCGGCAGGTTCTACGGTGGTGCTCTGTGGTGCAGAAGGGCTCCGTCGGCATTTTGTGAAAGCCCAAAGGCCCCGGACATCTCCTTGACACATTAATTTTGTTTCCTTATTTTCCTTTGGGGTGCGTCTTATAGTCCGAAAAATACGGTAATCCTCACCCTGATCCTCCTTCCTCCCACCATGCCGAGTGACCAGAGATCAGTGTTCCCACACTTGGACACACCGATTCTGGCCTCTCACACTGCCCGTATCAAGCTGGACACGAGGAGATCACATGCTGCAATGCTCAAATATTTGAGCAGCCACAGTCACAAGGTGATGGTGTGGGTATGCACTTATTGTCACAAGAGGTGGATGATGATGAGACACAATTACCAACAAGTGGTGTTGTTACATCAGCAAGTCAGAAGGAGGACCAGGGTGTGGAAGTGGAAGACGAGGTGTTGGACGATGAAGTCACTGACCCAACCTGTGAAGGTGACATGCAGAGCGAGGACAGTAGCACACAGGGGGATGCATCCGCAGCATCACAACAGGTGGGTAGAGGCAGTGGTGTAGTCAGAGACTCAAGGTGGGCAGCTGTTCCCCAGAACATCAACACGGGTGAAGTTGCCAGGCCAAGGGTTAGGTGTTCGCAAATGTGGTGCTTTTTTAAAGACAGTCCAGTTAACTAAAAAAAACTTCTGCCATGTCAGTATCAGCACAGGCAGCACAACTACCAGCCTGACCACCACCAGCATGCTCAGGCACATGCAATTAAAGCACCCATCTACTTGGACCAGGATCCAGAAACAGTGTCTGCGGGTGACACCACTGTCCCTTCCCCTGTTCTATGAGCACGCCAATCCCCTGTCCATGACGTAAGCGAAGATGCCTCCCACCCTGCACCTGTCATTGCACACTTCTCAACACTACCAGATGACAGCAGGGGAACATAAACTCAAATCCAGTGGAGGTATTTCTGGTCTATTCCATGCACCCCCTTTCCACCCAAACATGTATGTATGCTTCAGGATCTCGTCTTTTATGTGTCGTCCTCCTCCTTCTCCTCCTCTACCTCCATATCAACAGGGTAATCATGGTATATTTTTTAAGGGTGCTTATTATGCCCGCATTAACAATTTTTAGAGGTCTTCTTCGAACAATCTTTGCTATATATGCAGGGTCGGACTGGCACCCATATCTGCTGGCATACAGGGCCGACAGCTACCTCCGCTCCCACAGGGGCTCCCATCCCACGCAGCCACTATGGGGCCCGTAAGTCAGGGGGGCCCGGCGCCAGACTCAACTGTATTGGCATCATAGATGCCAATACAGTTGAAAGCAATAATGGAGAAGAGAGCTTCAGATGACGCTCCCTCTCCCATCATTGCCCTCTGCCTCTTACACAGCAATTGTGCGATGAAGTCACTTCGTTACACACCTGCTGTGTGCTGGGCAGACGGCAGTGCAGCTGCTGAGACCGGAGCAGAGCCGAGTGCAGTGGGGAATGAGGAGGAGAGGTGAGTATTGTGTTATATATATATATATATATATATATATATACATACAGTGGGGAAAAAAAGTATTTAGTCAGTCAGCAATAGTGCAAGTTCCACCACTTAAAAAGATGAGAGGCGTCTGTAATTTTCATCATAGGTAGACCTCAACTATGGGAGACAAACTGAGAAAAAAAAATCCAGAAAATCACATTGTCTGTTTTTTTTTCATTTTATTTGCATATTATGGTGGAAAATAAGTATTTGGTCAGAAACAAGCAATCAAGATTTCTGGCTCTCACAGACCTGTAACTTCTTCTTTAAGAGTCTCCTCTTTCCTCCACTCATTACCTGTAGTAATGGCACCTGTTTAAACTTGTTATCAGTATAAAAAGACACCTGTGCACACCCTCAAACAGTCTGACTCCAAACTCCACTATGGTGAAGACCAAAGAGCTGTCAAAGGACACCAGAAACAAAATTGTAGCCCTGCACCAGGCTGGGAAGACTGAATCTGCAATAGCCAACCAGCTTGGAGTGAAGAAATCAACTGTGGGAGCAATAATTAGAAAATGGAAGACATACAAGACCACTGATAATCTCCCTCGATCTGGTGCTCCACGCAAAATCCCACCCCGTGGGGTCAGAATGATCACAAGAACGGTGAGCAAAAATCCCAGAACCACGCAGGGGGACCTAGTGAATGAACTGCAGAGAGCTGGGACCAATGTAACAAGGCCTACCATAAGTAACACACTACGCCACCATGGACTCAGATCCTGCAGTGCCAGACGTGTCCCACTGCTTAAGCCTGTACATGTCCGGGCCCGTCTGAAGTTTGCTAGAGAGCATTTGGATGATCCAGAGGAGTTTTGGGAGAATGTCCTATGGTCTGATGAAACCAAACTGGAACTGTTTGGTAGAAACACAACTTGTCGTGTTTGGAGGAAAAAGAATACTGAGTTGCATCCATCAAACACCATACCTACTGTAAAGCATGGTGTTGGAAACATCATGCTTTGGGGCTGTTTCTCTGCAAAGGGGCCAGGACGACTGATCCGGGTACATGAAAGAATGAATGGGGCCATGTATCGTGAGATTTTGAGTGCAAACCTCCTTCCATCAGCAAGGGCATTGAAGATGAAACGTGGCTGGGTCTTTCAACATGACAATGATCCAAAGCACACCGCCAGGGCAACGAAGGAGTGGCTTCGTAAGAAGCATTTCAAGGTCCTGGAGTGGCCTAGCCAGTCTCCAGATCTCAACCCTATAGAAAACCTTTGGAGGGAGTTGAAAGTCCGTGTTGCCAAGCGAAAAGCCAAAAACATCACTGCTCTAGAGGAGATCTGCATGGAGGAATGGGCCAACATACCAACAACAGTGTGTGGCAACCTTGTGAAGACTTACAGAAAACGTTTGACCTCTGTCATTGCCAACAAAGGATATATCACAAAGTATTGAGATGAAATTTTGTTTCTGACCAAATACTTATTTTCCACCATAATATGCAAATAAAATGAAAAAAAACAGACAATGTGATTTTCTGGATTTTTTTTTTCTCAGTTTGTCTCCCATAGTTGAGGTCTACCTATGATGTAAATTACAGACGCCTCTCATCTTTTTAAGTGGTGGAACTTGCACTATTGCTGACTGACTAAATACTTTTTTTCCCCACTGTATATATATATATATATATATATATATATATATATATATATACACAGAGAGAGAGAGAGAGATTGAAGCTTCAGAGACTGGGAGTTCTGTGGAAACTGTTTGGGTAAGAATACAAGGACAGAACAATGGAAAGGACACCATTGTAGGCATTTACTACAGGCCGCCTATGCAAGCTGAAGATATGGATGAACTCTTTATGAATCAAATGGCCAAGTTCTCCAAAACATATGACATAGTTGTCATAGGAGATTTCAACTATCCTGACATTTGTTGGAAATCTCTCTCAGGCAAAACTAACAGGTCAAGGAAATTCTTATCCTCTCTTGATGACAACTTTATCTTCCAAAAGGTAGGGGAGAAAACAAGGGGAACTGCTACCTTGGATCTAATCCTTATAAACAAGGAGGAAATGCTTGAGGAGGTAAAAGTGGCTGGGACCCTAGGAGGTAGCGACCATGCTAAATTTTGGATCACTAGAGGAGGAAGACCTGTGAAGACTCAGACGTCAAGGTTTGATTTCAGAAAGGCAGATTTTAAGGGATTCAGAAAGAGAATTGGAGGGATCCAATGGCTGCATATCCTTAAGGACAAAAAGGTCCAGGAAGGTTGGGAAATCTTGAAAAATGAAATTCTCAAAGCACAATTGTTAACAATTCCGAAAAGAGGGACAAATAGGAAGCATTTAAGGAAACCAGGATGGATGAACACAGAACTTAAGCACATGCTAAAATGGAAGAAAGAAATGTTTATAAAATGGAAAGAGGGAGGCATATCTAAAGAAGAATATAATGCTGTCTGCAGAACCTGCAGGGCTCGAATCAGATTAGCTAAAGCTGACAATGAATTGAGGCTTGCAAGAGACGACAAAAGCAATAATAAAGAATTTTGGGGATATGTCAAAAGTAAAAGAAAAGTCAAAGGTGCTATAGGATTTTTACAGGATGAAAATGATGAAATGGTAAGACAGAATGTTTAGAAGGCTGAACTTTTAAATTCCTATTTTGCATCTGTTTTCTCTCAGAAAGGGAGTTTGTAGCTATATTCCGCGCTGCCGCTTTAGACAAATTCCAGGAGAATGCTGTATGATTGCAGTGGTTTTATTCTACGCGTTTCAGGGGTCTCATGCCCCCTTCATCAGGAAATACCACAAATACATACAGGTATCACAGACATAAATAGGTTTGAAAGGATGCTGGATTTCAAAAAAATGAGTGCCATCAAGTCAGATGGTGCAGTGTCAAAGTTCAATGACGCCACATGATTAACAGTTAACCTAAGATATATTACAAAAGAATACGTATTTTAAAAGATTTTTTGATTAAATTTTCGTTTACAAAACAGATAATAAAGTCAAATTTACGATTTAAACAAAAAAAAAAAAAAAAAAAAAAGAAGGGAAGGGGGAGTTTATTCCTGTTTAGAGGTGGATACCTTACAAGTGGACTATCGTATGGAAACAGCAAACCGCTTTTTTTCATTGAAAGCATTGCAATCTTTATACAAAAAGGGGAAAAAAGTAAAAACATAATTTTAATTCTTTACCAATAAAAAATATATAATTTTAGTTAAATTCTAAAAAATTAAATATAAAGTTATTTTTTAGTATAGAGGAAATGGGTTTAAAAAATAATAAAGGATGCTAAACGCAGCAACACACGAGAAGGGGGTTAATATTTTTTATGTGCTTCATGTTAAATCTAAAATTTGCCAATGATCTTTGTATCAGTGAAGTAATGAATCCATGCTGTCTGCGTTCTCATTCTGAGCAGCGCTGACTGCTGTGCAGCTTCTCGTGTGTTGCTGCTTTTAGCATCCTTTATTATTTTACCTTAGGCTGTCACATAGGAGTTTCTCTGCACACTTAATCTGTAAAGTGATTTTGATGCCAAGAAGAAATTTATCTATATGTTCACATATAATATTCGTGGAGCAGAGAAGGAAAAAACATGATAGAGCGACTCTGACGTTTCGACCGTTTACTGGTCTTATTCAATATGTCGCCTTGTGCTGAGTATTATCTGAGCGGTCATATAAAGTGGGTATAATGGACAGCGTTCCCGCGCTTTGCTTCCTTAAGAAGTATGCTGCATCTGCGTCTGCTCACATTGGCTGGTGTGGAATCATTGACCGATTCATGTTTTTTATAGTAATCATAAAAGCAGGCAAAATTAACTGATTTAATGTATCCATTCACAGTTTCTCTCTAGCATGTGTATGTAGGAGATAGTGGTGGTAGACTAGCTGGAATTACCACTTCAGAACTCTCCAGCTCTTTGTTTCCATCAATTTCTAGGTGATTCTTAAAGTATGTTTTGGATCATTGTCCTGCTGTAAGACTTATGACCTAGGATGTAAACCCAGCTTTCTGACCCGGGTACTACATTGCAAACCAAAATCCTTTGGGAATCTCCAGATTTCATGATGCCTTGCACACACACAAGGCACCCAGGGTCAGAAGCAGCAAAACAACTCCAAAATATCTCTGAACCTCCACCATATTTGACTGTAGGTACTGTGTTCTTTTATTTGTAGACCTCATTCCATATACAGTAAAAAGTAGAATGGTGTGCTTTACCTTGGTCTCATCTGTCCACAAGTCAACTGCTGGCCCTCTACAAATAGTGAGGGCCGCTTGCTGGCCCTCTAACAATAGAAAGCGCGGTCTGATGGCCCTCTACAAATAATGGTGGCTGCCTGATGGCCTAGCAGGAAAAAAATTGAGACTTTCAATGTGTCTGATCATGTCTCACACACCACATGGCCATATAAGGTATTAAAATTCTAAAATTACATTTTCTGTTGAATATTTTTTCACCATTGAAAGCAATGCAAGCATGCAAAAATGCAGCAAATACACTACTCGTGAACATAGCCCAAGGAGGAGGAACATTTTTTTCTCTTATTTATTTTGCCTTATACTGTATACAAGTCATTATCCTGGAGAGAATGTTTCTTAACATTTTTTCCAGTAAAATCCATTTTAACCACGGTTTTATTGTCAGTCCGGAAAAGTGACGTAATACTCTGACAACATTGTTTTCAGTAGCGAACTGGGCATCAGAGATCCTTCCAGGGGCCTTCCCCATGCTGTTCCCAAGCCATTTCAGTGCTGTTTACATTATTTTCAGCAATTTTTAGACCACTCCAGACCTCCGAGATTCCCATTGACTTCGATTATACTCATTACCTGGGTCAAGCACCTGAGCATTACGATTTAATCGACTTGAGTAATGAGCACCTGAGCATTTTAGTGCTCACTCATCAATACAATAGACCAAAAGATCCTCAAAAGCTAGACATCATGCCAAGATTCAAAGAAATTCTGGAACAAATGAGAAACAAAGTAATTGAGATCTATCAGTCTGGAAAAGGTAATAAAGCCATTTCTAAAGCTTTGGGTATCCAGCGAACCATTGTGAGAGCCATTATCCACAAATGGCGAAACCATGGAAAAGTGGTGAACCTTCCCAGTAGTGGCCAGCCAACCAAAATTACCCTAAGAGCACAGCGACGACTCACCCAAGAGGTCACAAAAGACCCCACAACAACATTCAAAGAACTGCAGGCCTCACTTGCCTCAGTTAAGGTCAGTGTTCATGACTCCACCAAAAGAAAGAGACTGGGCAAAAATGTCAGCGTTCTAGAGCACCATAAAAGGCAGGTAGAGGTATTGGGGTGGTCAGAGACACATGGTGGGCAGCTGTTCCCCAGAACACCAACATGAGTAAAGTTGCCAGGCCAATGGTTAGGTGTTCCAGAGTCTGGCGCTTTTTTAAAGACAGTCCAATTAACCCAAAAATGGCCATTTGTAACACCTGCCATGCCAGTATCAGCAGTGGCAGCACATCTACCAGCCTGACCACCACAGGCACATGCATTCAAATCACCCAACTACTTAGGCCAGAAACAGTGTCTGCAGGAGACACCACTGCCTCCTCCCCTACTCTACGGGCACGCCAATCCCCTGTCCATGACTTAGTCGAAGATACCTCCCACCCTGAACCTTTCATTGCCCACTTGCAACCACATCAACGTCCTTGTCCCAGCACAGTGTTCAGTTGTCCCTACCCCAGTCCTTGGAATGCAAGCGTAAGGCTATGTGCATACGTATGCAGAAAATTCCTGACTGAAAACCGGACTCCTTCCCAGAAAATGTGCTTTTTTCCGTGCGTTTTTTAATGCGTTTTTTTCTGGAGCGTCCCCAGTCTCATAGAAAATAGCTAGAAATGCAGATTTTTCCACGAAATTAATGAGCATGCTGCGTTTTTACCGCGATGCGTTTTTTCGTGGAAAAAAACGCATCAATATGCACAAAAAGTGCAGAATTCATTAAAATGAATGGGATGCTTCTTTTAAGCCTTTTGTAAAGCGTTTTATTTGATAAAAACGCTTAAAAAAGTGAAAAATTGCTTACGTGTGCACATACCCTCAATGCGCAGCCATCCACCCATAGGCCACAATACTAAACGTCCACATTTCCAGACTGCTTGCACTGGAAATGTTGCTGTTTAAGCTAGTGGAGACAGAAGCTTTCTGCAACCTCATGTCGGTAGCTGTCCTTTGGTACTTGAGTCCCAGCCGCCACTATTTCTCCCGTCCCCGCCTTACACAAGCACGTGTCCCATAACATCAGCCATGTCCTGACCAATGCTCTGACTGGGAAGGTCCACATAACCACGGACACCTTGACAAGTGCTTGGGGCCAGAGACGCTACGTTTCTGACTGTACACTGAGAGAATATTTTGGAAGACGGGGCCCAGTCGGACCCTAAGATGGAAGACATGCTACTGCCATCGAGGATTGCAGGCTCTGGTTCAATCAGAGTTGCCCCCACCTTTTACAGCAGTTCCTGCACCTCCTCCTCACCCTCCATCTCAGAATCGTCAACATCAGTCCCAAGCTGAAAGCACTGCAGTAATGTCTCGGCCAAGTGGCAACAAGATCTACTGAAGCCAATCTGCTTAGGTGACAAATCACACACTGTTGTAAAGTTGTTAAAAGCTCTAACAGACCAGACTGATCTGTGGCTGTCGCCCCTGAACCTACAACCAGGCATGGTCATGTGTGATAATAGCCGTAACCTGGTGGCAGCTCTGAAGCTTGGCAACCTCGCACATGTGCCATGCTGGCCAAAGTGCTCAACTTGGTGGTTCAGCGGTTACTGAAACCCTACCCATATCTGCCTGAGCTACTTGTGAAAGTATGCCATGTGTGTCCATTTCCGCAAGTTGGCTACAGCTGCCACTGCCCTGGCACTGCGGCAGCAGCATTTGCAACTTCCAGCTCACCGACTGGTGTGCGATGTCACCACACATTGGAACTTAATGTTACATTTGTTGGCAAGGCTTTGTGAGCAGCAGAGAGCAGTAGTTTAATACCAGCTACACAATGCCCATCGGTATCCTGGTCATAAGAGCTGATGAGTGGACATGGATGTTTGACATCTGTGCGGTTTTCCAAAATTTCGGTGACTCAACTAAGATGTTGAGAGAGACTGAGCAAAAATGGCCTGCATGCCAGAGTTCCAAAATGAAAACTACTGCTGAGCAATAAGAATATAAAGGTGCGTCTCAGTTTTGCCAGAAAACATCTTGATGATCCCCAAGACTTTCGGGAGAATACTCAGTGGACTGACGCAACAAAGTTGAAATTTTTGGAAGGTGTGTGTCACATTATACCTGGCAGCATTTCAGAAAAGGAACATCATGCCAAAAGTAAAATATGGTGGCAGTAGTGTGATGGTCTGGGGCTGTTTTGCTGCTTCAGGACCTTAAAGACAAGCTGTGGTAAATGGAACCATGAATTTTGCTGCCTACCAAAAATCTCGAAGGAGAATGTCCAGCCATCTGTTCCTGACCTCAAGCTGAAGCTCACTTGGGTTATGCAGCAGGACAATTATCCAAAACACACCAGCAAGTCCACCTTTGACTTAAGAAAAGCAAAATTAAGACTTTGGAGTGGCCTAGTCACAGTCCTGACCTTAATCCGACTGAGTTGCAGTGTTATGACCTTAAAAAAGTGGTTCATGCTTGGAAACCCTCCAATATGGCTGAATCAAAATTCTGCAAAGATGAGTGGCCAAAATTCCTCTAAAGCATTGTAAAAGACTTATTGCCAGTTACCACAAATGCTTGATTGCAGTTGCTGCTAAGAGCAGCCTACCAGTTATTAGGTTTAGGGACAATCACTTTTTCACACAGGGCCCTGTAGGTTTGGATTCTAATATTTACATTTGCTTGTTGATCTGCAGCATTTGAGTGACAAACATGAAAAATAATAGGAAATCAGGAAGGGGGCAAATACTTTTTCACACAACTGTAGGTACAAATAGTTGGACAAAATGAACATCGTGAATATAATGAATGAGAGAATGGTACATACATTTAATAACAGCAGGGACTTGCCTGAGATGCACCCACCTGGACACACATTTTGGCGTTGCCGTCGTCAGGGGTTATAGCAAAAATAAAGGTGCATGACGCACCAGAAACATGTTGGTGTTTTAAGTGTCCTGAGCCAAAATAGATGTTAATTGGAATTTTATCATGTACCAGTAACGAAGATGTTTATGTTTGTGGATCTGGATCTCTCTTTCCAGTTTCGTGTGAACTACAACTCTCAACATCCTCAAGTCTCTGGCTGATGAGAGGTACTGTAGTTAGAGCTTCATAAACTCTGGAAAGCCGCAGGTAATGGTACACATTGTAT
Organism: Dendrobates tinctorius; assembly: GCF_039654945.1. Taxonomy (NCBI): domain Eukaryota; kingdom Metazoa; phylum Chordata; class Amphibia; order Anura; family Dendrobatidae; genus Dendrobates; species Dendrobates tinctorius. The sequence continues at coordinate 23,554,922 of NW_027361782.1, read as the reverse complement.
AAAACAATGGGTGCACACTGTGTGTGTTGACACACCGTCCTGATGGTGTATATGCCTTCTGTGATTACTCATACCCCAACATTCGGGGGAGAAAACCACACAATGTTTAGTGTAAATTTGGGCGATTGTCTCAAACTGATTTTTAGAGTGGGGAAAAAAATATTTAGTCAGCCACCAATTGTGCAAGCTCTCCCACTTAAAAATATGAGAGGCCTGTAATTGACATCATAGGTAGACCACAACTATAAGAGTCAAAATGAGAAAACAAATGCAGAAAATCACCTTGTCTGATTTGGCAAGATTTATTTTTCAAATTATGGTGGAAAATAAGTATTTGGTCATAACTCATTAACAAAAGTTCATCTCAATATTTTGTTATATATCCTTTGTTGCCAATGACAGAGGTCAAATGTTTTCTGTCTTCACAAGGTTGGCACACACTGTTGGTGGTATTATGGCCCATTCCTCCATGTAGATCTCCTCTAGAGCAGTGATGTTTTGGGCCTGTCACTGGGCAACATGGACTTTCAATTCCCTCCAAAGGTTTTCTATGGGGTTGAGATCTGGAGACTGGCTAGGCCACTCCAGGACCTTCATATGCTTCTTACAAAGCCACTCCTTTGTTGTCCTGGCGGTGTGCTTGGGATCATTATCATGCTTAAAGACCCATCCACGTTTCATCTTCAATACCCTTGCTAATGGAAGGAGGTTTGCACTCAAAAATGTCACGATACATGGCCCCATTCATTCTTTCATGTACACCGATCTGTCTTCCTGGTCCCATTGCAGAGAAACAGCCCCAAACCATGATGTTGTCACCCCCATGCTTCACTCTAGGTATGGTGTTCTTTGGATGCAACTCTGCATTCTGTCTCCTCCAAACACGACAAGTTTTGTTTCTAACAAACAGTTCTACTTTGGTTTCATAAGACCATATGACATTCTCCCAATACTCTTCTGGATAATCCAAATGCTCTCTAGCAAACCTCAGACTGCCCCGGACATGTACTGGCTTAAGCAGAGGGACACGTCTGGCACTACAGGATCTGAGTCCCTGGTGATGTAGTGTGTAACTGATGGTAGCCTTTGTTACGGTAGTCCCAGCTCTATATGCAGGTCATTCACTAGGTCCCCCGTGTGGTTCTGGGATTTTTGCTCACCATTCTTGTGATCATTTTGACCCCACGAGGTGAGATCTTGTATGGAGTCCCAGATTGAGGGAGATTATCAGTGGTCTTGTATGTCTTCCATTTTCTTATTATTGCTCCCACATTGATTTCATGACACCAAGCTGTTTGCCTATTGCCGATTCAGTTTTCCCAGCCTGGTTCAGGGCTACAATTTTGTTTCTGGTGTCCTTCTACAGCTCTTTGGTCTTCACCATAGTGGAGTTTGGAGTGTAACTGTTTGAGGTTGTGGACAGGTGTGTTTTATACTGATAACAAGTTCAAACAGGTGCCATTAATACAGGTAATGAGTGGAACACAGAGGAGCCTCTTAAAGAACAAGTTACAGGTCTGTGAGAGCCAGAAATCTTGCATGTTTTTAGGTGACCAAACACTTATTTTTCACCATAATTTGCAAAATAAATCTTGCTTTATCAGACAAGGTGATTTTTTGGATTTGTTTTCTCATTTTGATTCTCATAGTTGTGGTCTACCTATGATGTCATTACAGGCCTCTCATCTTTTTCAGTGGGAGAACTTGCACAATTGGTGGCTGACTAAATACTTTTTTCCACACTGTATATCTGTTTTATTTATTTCATTTGTGTGTTTTGAAATTTTTGTTTTTTTTCAAGCAAAGAAAAAGAGTAACATTGTCCCAAGGAATAGAGACACTGACTGACGATGTCAGCTCCGGCGCAATTCTGATGAATAAACAGCATATACAGTAATCTGTTACTTATGGTATATATACTGTTCATAAGTATATCAATGTGTGTGTAAACGTGTGTCACTATTTTATAGCACAAGTGACCATCAAATGTGGCATATACCAAGGGGATGCATCTAATGGGGACAGTGATGTGAGAATGAAAGGGCTAAAATCCTGTGGGACTTCAAGATCCAGACACATAAGAAGGTGTTGGCTAACCAACCAGACATTGTCATAATAGACAAGGATCAGAAGACAGCAATGATAATAGATGTGGCAGTGCCAAGTGACAGCAACATCAGAAAGAAGGAATATGAGAAACTGGAGAAATACCAGGGCCTCAAAGGAGAACTGGAGAAGATGTGGAAGGTGAAGGCAACAGTGATTCCAGCGGTGATAGGAGCACTTGGAGCAGTGACCCATAAGTTGGAAGAATAGCTACAACAGATCCCAGGAGCAACAGCTGAACTCTCTGTCCAGAAAAGCGCAATACTGGGAACAACTAAGATCCTGCACAGAACCCTCAAACTCCCAGACCTCTGGTAGAGGACCCGAGAATGAGAAAGGACAACACTGTCACTGTTTGTGTAAGGCTACTTTCACACATCCGTCTTTTTGAATCCGGCACGATGCGGCGAAAAGTGTGAAAACCGGATCCGGAATTGGATCTGGTTTTGTCACATAGAATGCAATGATCGCCGCATCGTGCCGGATGGACATGCGGCGCCACCGGATACAGCAAACATGCACCGTCCGGCGTCTGCAAAAAAACGTTCTCTGCAATGTTTTTTTGCAGCACCGGAACGGCTTTTTAAAGTGCGCATGCCCGGACACTGTGAGTTTTAACTCCACAAGTGCCCGGCAAGTGCGTCTCTCTCGCTCTCCTCACCTCACCGTGGCTGGGGTCTCTCATCCCCCGATGCAGCGGCTCCTCGCCGCGGCTGGGCTCTCTCGTCCCCCGATGCAGCGGCTCCTCGCCGTGGCTGGGCTCTCTCGTCCCCCGGTGCAGCGGCTCCTTTAAATGTTGCCCACGCCGTATCAGGCGCCGCATCGCTGCAGGCCAGATTCGGCGGTCCGGCTTTTCGCCGCACGCCGCCGGACCCCTGACACCGGATGTGTGAAAGCAGCCTTAGTGTATACAGTGGGGGAAAAAGTATTTGATATAATGTGGGGAAAAGTATTTGATACACTGCAGATTTTGCAAGTTTTCACACCTACAAAGAATGGAGCGGTCTGTAATTTTTATCATAGGTACAATTCACCTGTGAGAGACAGAATCTAAAAATAAAATCCATAAAAACACATTGTATGATTGTTACATAATTAATTTGCATTTTATTGCATGAAATAGGTATTTGTTCACTGACCAACCAACAAGAATTCTGGCTCTCATATACCTGTTAGTCTTTCTTTAAGGCTGGAGTCACACTGCCGTATTTCTCGTGCAATAATCGCATTGCACTGCACGGACTGGCCGGCACCTCTCCTGACCTGAGCATGACAGCGTGATGGATTACTATGCAGCTGTCAAGCTCAGGTCAGGAGAGCAGACAGCCAGTGCGAGTTTTACAATGCGATTCTCGGACGAGAAATACGGCAGTGTGTCTCTGCCCTAAGAAGCCTCCTGCTCTGCACTCATTACCTGTATTAATTGCACCTGTTTGACCTCATTACCTGTACAAAAGACACCTGTCCACACACTCAGTCAATCAATCACACTCCAACCTGTACACCATTGCCAAGTCCAAAGAGCTGTCTAAAGACACCAGGGACAAAACTGTAGACCTGCACAAGGCTGGGATGTGCTACAGGACAGTAGGCAATCAGCTTGGTGGGAAGGCAACAAATGTTGGCACAATTATTAGAAAATGGAAGAAACACAAGATGACTGTCAATCTTCCTCGGTCTGGTGCTCTATGTAAGATCTTGCCTCGTGGGGTAGGAATGATTCTGAGAGAGGTCAGGAATCAGTCCAGAACTACATGGGAGGACCTGGTCAATGACCTGAAGAGAGCTGGGACCACAGTCTCAAACATTACCATTAGTAACACACTACGCCGCCATGGACTTAAATCCTGCAGGGCACATAAGGTCCCCCTGCTGGATGATCCAGAGGAGGCATGGGAGAATTTCATGTGGTCAGATGAGACCAAAATAGAATTTTTTGGTATCAATTCCACTCGCTGTGTTTGGAGGAAGAAGGATGAGTACAACCCCAAGAACACTCTCCCAACCGTGAAGTATGGTGGGGGAAATATACTTTGGGGGTGCTTTTCTGCAAAGGGGACAGGATTAACCAACTTTCCCTCCCCACGGACTCTTCTGAATCTCTAGATTGGAGTCACATTCACAGAAGTGCTGACATTTCACCTGGCTTCTTCCTCGTCCGCTCGTCATCACCTGGAAGTTTCTCCTGTAACAAAAGTCGACAGAAGTGAAAGTTGCGAGAAGTCGTTTGTGGAACTTTGTCATGTAGCAATTTATTCCGGAGAATAGCAGAACGTTCCGGAGCATCGTGATGTTCATACACAGACCCCAATGTCTGATAACTTCTCCTTTCCGATAGAAAAATTTACCTCCACGCATTTCATTGTTTTCCATACATCACAGGAATTCATTCTGAGGACAGGGAGAAATGATACAGTCAAAATTGAAGGCGCTCATCTCTGTTCTAGCAGAAACCTTATTTATTTTCCCGGCACTTCACAATATCGGAATGAAGATATTCTTGGCGTCGGCCAATTGTGAAGCCGCAGCCGGAGAGGCGAGTCATCAAACACTCCGTCAAACTGGCCTCAATTGTCCCATTCTCCCGGGAGAAGCGCGCTCCGGGCCTCCGCTCAGATTAGATTGCTTCTGAAAAGAATTCCTCTTAGTAGCCGCTGACTTTCTTCTTAGATCTTCCCCTGTCATCGTCTATGACCATAGACCTGTCAGCTATAGGAAGCCACATTGTGGACCGAATCTGTACAATACCTAATCCTTATAATTATAGAAGGTCTTGCTCCCCAAAATCAAATCTCAGCCCCCGAGACTGGAAATCCTGATTATCCAGGATAAGCGGGAAATAGGTTTAATGCTGGAATAATGGGAAATCATCTGTATCACGTCTTTGGCGACCTCCATCCATTCTTTATAACTTACATGGGACTTCTTTGCCCATAATTGTACCCAAATCAGCTTTCCTGGACCCCTGGGACCATCCAGACCCCCGTTAAGTGATTAGGTGACACAGTTCCCCTTTAAAAGTGACTCTTTCCTTTCCTTCTGCACGGTCTCGTACCCCCGTTTATTCTTGGAGACGTCCCGCTTCTTCCCGCATATATTAGCTCGCCGCTGTTTCGCCTACATGTTTGTACGGAAATATCAGGGATATTTGTAGTTGAATGTCAGGATTTGTCAACCATTAAACTCGCTGTTTCCCATTACAAAACTCAATAAATGGAAACATTTAGTAAATTAAATGAAAATGTGGCATTAAAGGGACAGTACGTGGTTTACGGTACATGGAACGGTGGGAGTTTTAAATCTGCAAAGTGAACATTAAAGGAACTAATCCATCCCGAAAATGAAGCTGAGCCTGTGATCATCTGTCATAGGCGAGGAAAGCCGCAAGTATTCCAGCTTTACTTGGTGTTAGGGCTGTCGGCACAGTGCAGGAAGGTGGCAGGACCACAAGAGCGGAAGCTACTGAGACCTCCTCCACCGCGGCGGGGGGCACAGAACGGCTCCAAGTGCTCTGCAGGTGGAAAATGTCCCCTGGAAATATTAATGCCCTCTGTGAGGGCCCTAGAAAGGAATAATGACCACTTTCTGCCCCTTTGAAACTTACACTATCCTGAACACCACTATTAAGCAAAACTGCATCTTAATATTAAATGCTAGTGCCCATTTAATATTGTCCCCTGCATGCCCCTAAAAAGTAACAATGTCCCCCATCAATTAATAACGTCCCAAGTGCCTCAACAAAGATAACAGCCTGAGTCCCCCACATACAGTATTAATGGCTCCTGAAACCCCCACATACAAAATTAATGGCTCCAGAGACCCCCATATACAGTAATAATGGTCATTGAGTTCCCTTTCATGCTGCAATGGTGCCTGAGTCACCCCAACATACATTGTCCATTAGTCCACCCCTTATTCAGTAATAATGGCTCCCAGAACCCCTTCATTCAGAATGAATGCCCCCAGAGTTCCCCCTCAGGCATTAATGATGGTGCCTGACTTCCCTCATGTACAGTAATAATTGCCCGAGTCCCTCAAACAGTAAAATTGCCCAAGTTTGCTCTCATACAGTAATGTCCCTTGAATCCCCCACATACAGTAATGATGGTGCCTGGGTGGCTCCTCCCCACTTATTACCATGGGCTGCTTCACTGTGAATTCTACATCAACCTCCTGACTGACCCAACCATCCCTGCCCAGGTCATTTACATTGTTTAATCACAAAATTGAGTTCAATATAGAATCACTGCACAGGTGGAATATGCTCAAAGTGAACTTTTTTATTTATTTGACGGTGATGAAGCGACAGCTGACGTTTCGGCCTAACAACGGCCTTTATCAAATAGTCGCTGAAAACAAAAAAATATGTACAATAAGAATCATAAAGTGATCAAAAATATACAAAATATACACAATATATACAGAATAAGTATATCCAAAGGGCATTGGGGGTATACATTATGTTAATGCCATGGGATCATAGGACATGGAGACACTTTGAACAAGTGGAAGGGAATCAGATGGCGGCAGATATAAAGATAAAAAACATACAAGTTGTAATAATGAGCTCATACCCCTTTTAAAGTGGAGTCACCGGGTAAGTCTGATCACTGCTAGGCAATAATTCAAAGAGATGTGGATCATCCTATAGGTGAGGGTAAAAGGAGGTATGATTAGATAAGAAGCATATGTGGACTCCTAGTGGAGCATATCTGTTTAACTGCATTTGAAAAGAGCCAAAAATCACTATAGTGTGATATGGAAAGAGATTTAGTATAGTAGCTAAATAAATACTCGTGCAGCTGCTTGTCATATAAGAGATATATAGAGCAATTAAATCCATACCGATGTGGTCGGACGTGTTGCTTACAGAAGGTCAGGGCTTCTGAGGGTATGCCAAAGCTGTAATGGGCAGAGATAAAATCACAATAAGTATACAAAATCACAGGTAGTCAAGTGGTGTTCCCATTGGAAAGGTTACTTACGGTCATTGGTGGTGCAGTGGGGGATGCAGGCACCGCCGTGCCTCCGCAGTGAATGAGCCCCGTATTAAATGAATAAATAAATGTCCTAAGTGAAGAAATGTAAACACAAGACTGGTAATGTCAGAAAATGTGACCAAGTAAAGCAGCAATTGGTGAAAACGCACGTCGGGGCAGAGGGACGCCCGGGATATCCACGTGCACATCACTGGTAATGTATGCCCTATTATAACTGCATTATGTACATCTGAATTGTCAGTTACTATTATTCCATTCATCCACTTCATCGCAGCCACATATAAATGGTGAATACTTATTTCAATGTTATCTCCTGTTGACTATAACCCCTTAGTGATGGGGCCAATTTTTTACATTCTTACCAATGTCACTTTATGTGGTGATAACTCTGGAATGCTTCAACAAATCTCATTGATTTTGAGATTTTTTTTTTCGTGGCAAATAATAATATGATGATGGCAAATTTAGGTTGATATGTTTTGTGTTTGTTTAGAAAAAATATCAGAAACATGACAAAAATGTAAAAAAAATTCCAATTTTCAAACTTTGAATGATTATCCCTTTAATCCAGAGAGTCATTCTATAACAAAACATTAATTAATAACATTTCCCACATGTCTGCCTTACATCAGCACCATTTTTAAAACCCTAATTTATTTTGTTAGCCTTTTAGGAAGTTTAAAAATGTAGCAGTAATTTTTCATTTTTTCATGGAAATTTACAAAATGTATTTTTTTTGAGGGACCCATCAATGTTTGAAGTGACATTGGGGGTGCTATATATTGGAAAACCCCAAACGTGATACCATTTTAAAAACAGCAACCCTGACATTTGAAAACTTCTGTCAGGAAGTTTATTTCAGGTGATTTTCAGGAATTGATGCAAAGTGGTACAGCAGGAATGAAAATGTGTTTCTTTACCACCTAAATATCACTAACTTCTTTACTGACCACTATAGCCGGGAGACTCTAAGGGTACCGTTACACATAACGATGTCCCAGCGATCCCACCAACGATCTGACGTGGATGGGATCGCTGGGACATTGTTAGCTGATCGCTGGTGAGCTGTCACATACTTTAGACAACCCCTCCAGCGATCAGGACCAGTGAGCACGCTAGTTACCAACGTAAACATCAGGTTTCTAAGGGCCGTGGGGCCCTTAGAAACCCGATGTTTACCTAAGATACCAGCGTGCACTGCAGGCAGGGCGGGAGGTGGAGGCAGAGTGGCACACAGACCGGAGTAGCTCTGCTATCTGCTACTCCATCTCAGGATGATGCTATCCACCATGATAGTTAAATATGGCTCCTGTATTGACAGGGCCTGCAATTCCCCTATGCGTCTTGCGGTAGTAATTGCTACTGGGAACACGGTTTTTAGCGTTAAGTTTTTCAGTGTTAATAATAATACATTTTATAATAATAATAAATTTTATTTCTATAGCGCCGATATATTCCACAGCACTTTAAATTTCGGAGGGGATTTGTACAGACAGTAGACATTACAGCATAACAATAATCACATGGATTATAACAAATACCAAGAGGAATGAGGGCCCTGCTCGCAAGCTTACAATCTATGAGAGTTGTTGAAGACAGTGGTTCAAATGGTTCACTGGTCAGGCCCCTGAGAACTAGGTTCAAGTCCCAGGGGGGGATCTGGCTACGGAGTCTGGGGCGGATTCTAGACACTGAGGTCATGAATCGTTTGACCCATCGATAACTTGCCAGGTCCTGGCCGTAAAATGAGCTAAGGGATGAAACTTGCACCTTTAAAGTGCTAGGTGTGAGTCCCAGATCCAGCCCGTCCTGAAGGAATTCTAAGATTTGTGCAATATTAGGATGGAAGGGATCTGGAAAATTTGGGGAGCACCAAGATGAGAACTTCTTCCAGACCTTATCATAAATGGCATTAGTCACTGGTTTCCTACTCTTTTGTAGGGTTTGAATTACTTTTTCAGATAGGCCTCTAGCCTTTAGGATTCTGGCTTCAGTAGCCAGGCCGCCAGGTTCATTTTGGGCGGGTCTGGGTGCAGTAGAGGGCCTTGGCGAAGAAGATTGGCTCTCTGGGGCAGAAGTATTGGACCTTCCTGAGCCATGTTTCGTAGGGCTCCGTACCAGCTTCTCCCTGGCCACAAGAGAGCCACCAAGATTGTAGTGACTTGTTCTGCCCGTCTCTTCTGTAGTGTTCTCGCTATCATGTGAACCGGAGGGAAAGCGTAGGCTAGATTGAAGTGCCAAGGATGGGAGAAGGCATCTACTTTCCACGCTCCGACGGTGAGGCTGAGGGAGAAAAATGTGTCCACCTTCGTATTTTGACCACTGGCAAAGAGGTCCACCTCGGGATGTCCCCATCTTGAGACCAGAAACAAAAAGACTGTTTGGTCTAGGCTCCATTCCCCGGGATGAACATCCCTCCTGCTGAGGAAGTCTGCCTCCACGTTGTCCGACGCCCTTAGATGCACTGCCGATATGGACAGTAGATGTTTCTCTGCCCAAGAAAAGATTCTTGCAGCCACCAATTTTAGGTTGGAAAATTTTGTGCCTCCTTGGTGACGGATGTAGGACACTGTAGTCACATTGTCTGAGCAGACACGTATATGATGATTTTCGACAAGGGTCGATGCTGCCTTCAGGGCTTCCTCTACTGCTCTCAGTTCTCTCACATTTGAGGAGCTGGTTCTGACGTCTGGGGGCCATACCCCCTGGAAGTGTGATTTCTCTACTATAGCACCCCAGCCGCATCTGCAGAGATAGTTTTCAGGGGAAGCTGATCCCAGCTGACCCCCTGCTGGAGATTCTGGTGGTTCAGCCACCATCTGAGAGATGCCTTTAGATAACCAGGAAGAGGGGTTCTCTTGGTCAGTATATTCCGTTGTTTCCTTGAACACCAGAGTACATAGGACCGAAGGACCCAAGTATGGGCTTGGGCCTAGGAGACGGCTTGGATACATGCTGTAAGAGAACCTAGCATGGACATTGAGTCTCTCAGGGTTGGTGCTCTCTGGGCTCTGAACTTGGAGAGTCTCTGAACCAGGTCGAGTTGTCACTCCCTGGGTAGAAAAGATGTTCGCTTTCCTGAGTCCAGGATTATCCCCAAGAACTTTTTCCTTGTTGAGGGATGAAGGTCTGATTTCTCCAGGTTGGGGATCCAACCCAAGGATTGTAAAATTTCTAGAGATTTTCCTACATCCTGGTTCAGGCGAGATATGGATGGAGCTATTATTAGAAGGTCGTATAGGTATGGGACAATGCAGATCCCTTGCTGGCGAATGAAGATCATTGCCTCTGCCATCACCTTGGTAAATACACGAGGGGCTGATGACACTCCAAATGGTAGGATGTTGAAATGGTAGTGGTTGAAATGGAACCCCTGAGATACTGCAAACCTGGGGAATCTCCTGTGGTCTGGATGAATCGGGACGTGGTAGTAAGCGTCCCTCAGGTCTATTGTAGCCATCACCCAATCCTGTACTTCAACACTTGGTTTAAGGGCTTTAAGTTTATAATAACCCTGTTTCCCTGAGGGTTTTACGACTACGAAGAGGCGAGAGTAGTGGCCTCTGCTTACCTCCTGATGTGGGACTGGGGAGATCGCTCTTGCTTGCAGAAGTGTTTTTATGTCTGACAGCAAAGATCTCTGGAGGTGCGCCTGTAGAGAGATTATTCTCAGGCATTGAGGGGGAGGACTCTCGAATTCCAATCTCAGTCCGTCACGAATGGTGTGAAGAACTCATTGGTTTGAGGTTATGGACTGCCATTGATCTATGACATTCGAGCGTCGGCCCCTGACCGGAATACTGTCATTGTTTGTCCGTAGGGTTTTGCTGTTGCTGGGGTCCAGAATATTTCTGCCCTTACCTCGTTTTGGATAACTCCACCAGCCCGTTTTGCCCTTCCCTTTAAAATCTCTCTGGGAGGGCTAGTCACGGGGGGGACGAAAAAATCGATTCCTAGGTTTCCTTTGTTCTGGAGGCAACTTCTTCTTATCCATGGCTTTCTTCAGGATATCATCCAGAGCTGGGCCAAACACATAATTCCCCTGTAAGGGAATCGCACAGAGTTTTGTTTTTGATGTAAAGTCTCCTCCCCAAGACTTCAGCCACAGTGTTCTTCTGGCTGAGTTGGAGAGGACTGCAGACTTTGCTGCTACTCGTATGGATTCCGCAGAAGCATCAGCTAGGAACCCTGTTGCTTTTTGTAATAGTGGAAGAGAGTCAAGGTTTTCTTCCATGGAGGTTCCCTGAGTGAGGTGGTCTTCCAGTGTACACAGCCAGCGGAATAGGGACCTGGCAACACATGTAGAGGCTATATTGGCCTTTAGCAGGGTTGTGGATGCATCCCAGGATTTCCTGAGCAGGCTCTCTGCTTTCCGATCCATGGGATCCTTGAGCTGAGATGAATCTTTGGAAGAGCCGTTCTCTTAGTCACCCTGGACACCTGCACGTCCACTTTAGGGACTTCCCATAGGGAGCAATCTCCCTCTAAGAGAAACCGAGTCCTCAGGTCTGAGGGAACACTAAGTCCTTTCTCAGGGAGGGCCCATTCCTGCAAAACCAGGTTTCGGATGTTTTCGTGAATGGGAACCCCTTTTGGTCTTTGGGCTTTAGTCCCCAAACATTTCATTCTGAATAGAGCATTCAACTTCCACCTCCTCCAATCCCATGGTGCCCCTTACCATACTAACTAAATCCCCCATGTCCTCAGACAAGAAGTAGTATTTTTTGTTATCGGGTTTGGGGGCGGAAGTGGAACTCTCATTCTCCCATGCATCCTCTGAGTTAGAGGTATCAATTTCGCCCGAATCTGAGTCAGATTCCACAGGGGCCGCTTTCCTTTTCCTAGCAGGAGGGGGCTGTGGTGTCGGGGTCTGGGCAACTGTCAGCATAGAAGTTTGGACTTCTTGTTTGATGGGGGTTTTTATACTGTCCAGTAGGGAGGGCTGCTCTGCACGTATTACGTCATCCGTGCAGGGCTGACATAGTTTCTTCCTATGTGTCGAGGAAAGTTTGGTACCACACACACACTTGAGGTGTCACGGTCACGTGTGTCTGGAACCAGCGAGTACCGCAAGGCGAACCCATATGACACACGTGACCCTGGATACACCACCTCCAGTTGGGCGAATTTAAATAATAAGACGTGCAGCTGGATACACTGCCTCCAACTGGCGAATTTAGGTATTACACGTATTTATATAATAGTCTGGAAACCCTGCCTCCAGTAAGGCGAATTTAAATTATAAAGGGGAACCTGGGTAACATTAACAATGGTGGCCCTGCGATAGGGAATAGGGACGTGGAGACCTCCTGCACTCCCCTGACCCTAAACTCTCAATAGGGAATTGGTTGGTGCGGAAACTAATCCCACCACTGCACTAAACACACACAAGGGAAAATGACAATACAGGGGGAACACCACTTAACTTTGCTCTGTTGCGTACGCTCCTAGCAACAGAGCCCACCACCTGCGTGCATCTTCTCCACCCGGATCCATCACCATCACAGGATCCATCACCATCACAGGATCCATCACCATAGTGCAGCCTTGGAGCAGAGTCCACCACCAGTTGCAGCTGCCCAGTAAACAGAGTCCTAAAGATGAGTCCAGCTTCTGCCAAAAAGTCCAGCATGCTTGAGTCCAGTTTTCAGCAACCAATTCCAGCATGCTGAGTGCAACTCTCACTATCATCACCACTCCACCAAGCCATGCAAGCACCTCCTGCTGAACCATAAACTGCGACTCCACCACGCCATTCCAGCCCTCCATGCAGACTCCATAGCTGACTCAACCCCTCTGGCTGGGCTGCCCAGCACTCTCATTCAGCTCCTTCTTTCACCCAGGCTTCCTTGAGAATGACTAACTCGCAATATCACCACCAGTGATCAAACACACCTGAACTCTTTTATAGAGCCTCACACCTGATTTGTAATTAAGTGCACATTAAACCAAAGAAACTAAAGTGCACTACCGCTCACCACCACCGGAGCAACTTAGAATGAACGACACCACGTGTAATAATTCTAATGGCCACGGGGGCAATCACACCACTTTGGCACCAAGCCAAATGAAAAAAAGTTCACTTTGTCCATTTAACTTGTCAGATCCAACCTGGATCATGACATGCGGCTTGGTTTCTATACGGGGTCAGGGGCCTTGTCTCCCTAAAATAGAGTGAGAAGGCATGCTAAGTCACCTCAGAGACCACCCGGACAGAATAAAGGGGGACCCACCCCGCTACTTACAGTAGGAGGGTGAACGCTGGGCTCCGCAGAAGCAGATCGAGAGGGCTTATCACCGTCCATGGTCAGTCACAGTCACCAGTGCAGAAATGGCCTTACCTGGACGCCCTCTGACCAGGGTTTTAATAGCCGAGGTCTATCAGCGTGTTCTGTGCTCCTCCTCCCCTGGTCCACAGGTGGTGGCAATCTAGATCACCCCTCCTTGTGGCTGATTCCGCAGCTGTCCGCGGTCGTCCCATCCTCCACCCCTCCTGGAGTCGCTGGCTCTGCCCCCTTAGTCCCGGTTCGCCTTGGTGGCCGATCGGTGTGGGGAGAGGGGGCCATAAATTAGCTCGGGCTCGAGACGCCGCCAGCCCCTATCGGCGGCCGCCATATTGGCCGCTTAAGCATTCCACTAGGAGCGCTGGGATAATGAACCAGAAGTTCGGCACCCCGTCACTTCCGATGCGCATGTGTGCCAGCCGCTGTGGGGAGGACGACGCCGGGGAGCTCACCGAGGACCTCAGCCGCATGTCGCCGCCTCGCTTTACCCCACTGGGGGGGCGCAGGAGAGGCAGGTGGGGGTCCTGAGTCATGCTGCAGCGGAGACGGGAGCGGCCTGCCAGACGGAGGAGAGTGGAGCCCCCGACCGTCGGCCACCCGACTTCCAGGTATTTCGAAAAGTGCCTCCGGTCGCCGGCCACAGCAGCACTATCCGGACCTCTTCATGCCCCATAGGGGACAGGAAAAACACTGGAGGAAGTAGGAAGGGGAGGATTATTTAACCTCTTGTGCATTTCCTGTCCCCAATTAGGGCGGGGAGGCATCCTCCGATACTGCTGTCGTGGAAGGTGACTAGAGAAACAGGCTCTAACCAGAGTAGAAAGAGAAGTGGGAGGCCCCGCTGCACAACTGAGCAACAAGACAAGTACATTATAGTCTATAATTTGAGAAATTGATGCCTCACAGGTCCTCAACTGGCAGCTTCAGTAAATTGTACATGCAAAACGCCAGTATCAACGTCTACAGTGAACAGGCGACTCCAGGATGCTGGCCTTCAAAGCAGAGTGGCAAAGGAAAAGCTATATCTGAGACTGGCTAATAAAAGGAAAAGATTAATATGGGCAAAAGAACAGACAATGGACAGAGGAAGATTGGAAAAAAGTGTTATGGACAGACAAATCCAAGTTTGAGGTGTTTGGATCACACAGAAGAACATTTGTGATACACAGAACCGAAAAGATGCTGTAAGAGTGCCTGACGCCATCTGTCGAGCATTGTGGAGGTAATGTGATGGTCTGGGGTTGTTTGGTGCTGGTAAAGTGGGAGATTTGTACAACGTAAAAGGGACTTTGAATAAGGAAGGCTATCACTCCATTTTGCAACGTCATGCCATACCCATACCATGGACAGGGTTTGATTGGAGCCAATTTCATCCTACAACAGAACAATGACCCAAAGCACACCTCCAAATTTTGCAAGAACTATTTAGGGAAGAAGCAGGCAGCTGGTATTCTATCTGTAATGGAGTGGCCAGCGCAGTTACCAGATCTCAACCGCACAGAGCTGTTGTGGCAGCAACTTGACCGTATGGTACGCAAAAAGTGCCCATCAAGCCAAGCCAACTTGTGGGAGGGGCTTCTGGAAGCATAGGATGAAATTTCTCCAGATTACCTCAGCAAATTAACTGTTAGAATGCCAAAGGTCTGCAATGCTGTAATTGCTGCAAAGGGAGCATTCTTTGACGAAAGCAAAGTTTGAGGCTATGTGCCCACGTATGCAGAAAATTTCTGCTTCAAAACCGGACACCTTCCCAGAAAGCGCGAGTTTTATTTCCGCGCGTTTTTGATGCGTTTTTTCCGCGCATTTTCTGACTCATAGAAAATAGCAAAAACTCGGACTTTTCCGCAGAATTAATGAGCATGCTGCATTTTTACCGCTAAGCGGTTTTTGCGCGGAAAAAAAGCATCAATGTGCACAAAAAGTGCGGAAGTCATTTAAAATGATTGGGATGCTTCTATGCGTTTTTGAAGCATTTTGACAGGGACGAACGCCTAAAAAACGCTTACGTGGGCACACAGCCTGAAGGAGAAAATTATTATTTCAAATAAAAATCTTTTTTTCGAACCTAGTCAATGTCTGGACTAGCTTTTAAATTCTTTTGGCAACTCATTTGATTAATAAAAGTATGAGTTTTCATGGAAAGCACAAAATTGTCTGGGTGACCGCACAATTTTGAAACGTAGTGTACCTGCTTTATTGCTAACTAGTTCTACCTGGACCATACAACAAACACAACTCTTATAGATCACTGGGTGCTCTGCTTTACTGATAGCCAGTTCTGCCTTACTGATAGCCAGTTCTGCCTTGGACTCTGTAACAAACTCAGCTGTTACATTGGTGGTTATTTCTACGACCACTGCCAGTTCTACTTTAGTGCTGAGCCACCATTGCCACATTGCTGAGGAACGCAGCTCTATTTCACCGGTTCTTACAGCTCTTTAAGACTGCATAGACCTGTATGACGTAAATGGTGCCTTCCCGCCTCCCATCAATCCCATAATAACAAAACAACAGGCCTGGATGGGTTGAACAGGTCGGTCACAGTTTATTAAATTCTAAGCAAAGAGGCAAATACAAATTCGCAACTGTCTCAGAGCCGAAAGCCCCCGTCACTGACGATGGGCAAGCAAGCAGATGAGAGGTTACGAACCTTTGCCGCCTACCATACTACCGCTGTGACATTGAATACAACAAAAACCATGCAAGAAGTGAAAACAACAAAAAATTTTTTCTTAAAATAAACATTATATACAATAGCCACACGGCACATTTGCGAATTTATAAGGGAGGGAGGGTGGGACAAAACTTCGACGCCCCTTCCCCTTTCTCCCCGTTGGTCAGTGGCTGTCCTAGTATATGGCATCACCTGGGAAGTAGTGGGAGGGGGGAAGCACTGCCCAAAGTTCCTTTCTAGCTTAATATATATATGGGGGCTCTGCAGTCAGATGCACGTTCCCTATACGGTGCCGTGCCTACCAGACTGCATAGACGCGTATGACGTAAACGATGCCTTCCCGCCTCCCACCAATCCCATAATAACAAAACAACAGGCCTGGATGGGTTGAACACGTCGGTCACAGTTTATTAAATTCTAAGCAGAGAGGCAAATACAAATTCGCAACGGACTCAGAGGCGAAAGCCCCCGTCACTGACGGTGGGCAAGCAAGCAGATGAGAGGTTACGAACCTTTGCCCCCCCCATACTACCACCACGGAGGATCATGTGTATGACCTACACAGGACTCTGACCCCCACACAACAACATTAAGGCAACCTGTTCAACACCATCTTGTAAATTGGTTAAAAATATATTGAGCCCGATATCTGTAAGATGAACCCTGTCCGGCCTCAGTAAATTTGAATTGTCTTTTTGTAGCTTGTGGTGGCTAACAACGATGCCATAGTTCTCTCTGACAAATTTTGCCATTTTTGTGTTTATCTTTTTCCTTGATTTGTCAATGGCTTTAGGATCTTTGGCTCCAGGCCAGACCGCTCGTGGTATTATGTCTGACTACAGCACCGCCATATCTGGGAATAAGCAGGCAAAACACTATGTCCGTTGACATCACTGTGTAGAGCTCGGCACCTTTTTTCCTGGCCAAGTCATTTTCGCCGGCGTGCAATACCAATACCACCGCCCTTTGGCCGTCTTAGAGATGTTGGCCATTTCGGGGAATATTTGCTGCCACCGCAGCCTTCTGATGCCTCTCCAGATGACCTCCAGTTCAGGGAAACCAAAATTTATTCCACCTGGGCATAGGCTGGCCCTTTTGTACGCCCAATAAACATAAGAATGCCCTAGTACCCAAACTATGGGTTTATGGCTGCCTGTAAGAAACGAGATGTGTACGTACCTCTACTGGTGGGATCGCATTTGGATTTCCGCACTCTAATGCGCAGAGCGTCGCCACATATGACGACATCCTCGTTCATTAACCCGCCTACTGATGCTGTTTTTGACCGTGCCACTAGTTCGCTAACGCGAAGCACCCCGAAGAATGCAATTGCGAATGCTGTAGATATTAGGGTCGAGTCGTATTGTGACTTGCACACTGTCGTAGAGATTATATCGTTCAACAGACTTAAAGACACAGGGCGACAACATTCCTGACTAGGTTGAAGCCTTTTCCAGCCTTTAACGGCTTGCTTGATAAAAAAAAATTTAGTTACGTCGTCCATCCTAAAAGCTGAAAGAAAAAGGCTATTCCTGATAAATGTCGTTGCGCTAAAGTACCCGACGCGCTTCTACACCTGAGAGTTCTACTAACACATCGCATCTAGCCCGATTACATGTATCAACTGGTCTTCCTTTGATTAACGAGCACCATTCTTCCCATGCCTTACCGTAGACCTGCCAGGTAGCCGATGTCACTGAGGCTTGGATCAAGGGCATTAGTGATTGGCCACAGTGTCCCAGAGGGAGGGAGGACACTGTAGGCCCGGTGGCTGAGCGATGGGGAGGAACAATTTGAAGGCCTGCCAATCGGAAGACAACAGAGAGTTAACAATCTGGCGCGGCACCAGATGTTGTGTCGAAGGCATAATAACGCTAAGCGACGCAGCAGTGTGAGAACAGGCGGGGAGGAAGAAGACATGTTGTTCAAACTTTTTGCGGCTCCTGGTTGTTTGGTTAAAAATCTGATGTTAGCGTTTTCCAATTGGGTACCCCAAAGCTCAACGGCTGTTACTATTGAAAAAATTTCTAACAATGCTGGGTTGCGGCCCCAGGTGGACGTGGTCCATAATTGTACTGAATACAAAAGTGCTGAAGAAAAACCAAAAAAACTGAACTGGAGTAGACTTGAATGATATGCATTATGTAAAAGCATGTTCACACTGGCCATAAAAGCAAGCAAAACCAAAGGAAAAAACAATGTGTGTATATACCCTAGTGAAAATAAATAAGTAAGAAAGCAAGTGCATTAAATAACATAGGGTACTTGGTAAACACTATTTTGATCAAAAAAGTATAAAGCTGTCCCACCACGGCAAGGTGTACCCATTTGAGATAGTAACTACACTAACGGTTAAAACCTACCTAGTGTGAATAGTGGCAGAGTCTCTGGGTCCCAAACAGACACCCAGCTTCAGAGGGACTATAAGTGAACTACACAGCTCAGTAGAAAGGAGGCCACACCCTATTTGTACTGAATACAAAATTGCTGAAGAAAAAACAAAAAAACTGAACTGGAGTAGACTTGAATGACATGCATGATGTAAAAGCATGTTCACACTGGCCATAAAAGCAAGCAAAACCAAAGGGAAAAACAATGTGTGTATATACCAGCTGCCAGCTGCTTTTGCACCATTGGTCGTTGTAGATTGCGACAAAGCCATTATTGAAATCTCCACCAACCCCTAGACCTAAGTCATTGCTCGGCGTTTCCTGCATCATGACCCATGTATGTCCATTGTAGGAATCTAAGAATGACTTCCAGACTAGCAAATCTGCTTTCAAGGAGCGGTTGAGTCTAATTCTATGTCCTGGCTGGGCAAGGCCTTTTGTTGACAACGATAAACGGCGTGAGAAAGCTCTGCCCATTGGCATAACGCGACAAGCAAAATTGAGCAAACCTAGCAAAGACTGCATCTGCTGGAGGGTGACTTTTTTTAACTTCGAGGAAAATTTCAACCGTTGCCGTGTTTTTTGTAATTTATCCGCCAGTAAATGAAAAACCATTTCAATAGTATCTGTAATGATACTGTCACGTCCGCCATGTCTGTTTGTCTCAAGAACTCCTGGAGCGATGTGCATGCGCATGTTTTGTCTGCTGTCCTGCATGTTCGCTAGAGCTGTGTGCAGACTCACCTCATGTCTGAGCTGCAGGATCCCTGCGTTTCTGCTCTGCCTTCTGTGATCTTCTCGTCATGTCTGGAGTCCTTGATCATGTGATGTTTCTTAAGATCCTGCACTGTCTGGTTCTGCAATCATCTCGTCATGTCTAGAATCCCGGATCATGTGTTCTTCCTAGGATCCTGCACTGGTTGGTTCGCTGATCATCTCGTCATGTCTGAAACCCTGATCATGTGACGTTTCCTAAGATCCTGCACTGTCTGGTTCTGCTATCATCTCGTCATGTCTAGAATCCCCGAAGTTCTCCCCTGGTCCTGACCTGGAGGAGGAGGTGCTATGCCCTATATCAGGCCGCCTCTTCCTATGCTCAGGGCCTGATTATTGTGTTGCTTCCCTGCAAGGCTCTGGGTCTGTGGGGTTGCTCCCTCTATTCTGTGCCCTTGCACTTTGCTCTGTAGTGCGTCTCTGCACACGCTCCGTGCTCGTATTCCGCCTCTTGTCTTGTGCCATGTCTTGTGTTGTCTCTCGTGCCATGTTTATCTTTGCCTTGCTTTGCCTTGTAGTCCTTCTGCTGTTCTTTGTCTTAGTCTGTTTTGCTATGTCTCGCCTTAGCTATGCTTTGACTTGTAGTCCTTCCTGTGTTCTCTGCCTCGCCTGTTTTGCTATGTCTTGCTTTTGCTATGCTTTGACTTGTAGTCCTCCCTGTGTTCTCTGCCTTGCTATTCCTTGCTTTGTGTTCCTCCCTATGGTCTCAGTCTTTGCTTGCTCTGCCTCGCTCTCTCCTATGGTGCTCTGTAGTGCTCCCTGGCACACGCACCATTTCTCCTCTCCTTAGTGCTCGTTTCTTTGTCTAGTCCCAAGGTCTTCCCTTGGCCCGGCTCTGGGCTTCTGCCTACGCTCCGCTGCTAGACTCTGTCCTCGCTCTGACCTGGCTCTGTTTCTGCTTGTTTTCCTTGCCTTGTTCCCTGCCTTGTCCTTGCATTGAACCCCGGCGTGGGTTCCCCTTGGCCGTCTCCTGTGCCGTGGTAAGTGCCACGTGTTTGTGTACAGCCGTGTGTACTGGCCAGTGTGGCGTGCCCCCTGCGTGGCTCCTAGCACGCAGCCCTGCCTTGTGCCCTGGCGTGGCTCCTAGCACGCACCCTGCCTTGAACCCTGGCGTGGCTCCTAGCACGCACCCTGCCTTGAACCCTGGCGTGGCTCCTAGCACGCACCCTGCCCTGAACCTGGCGTGGCTCCTAGCACGAAGGTTCCTTTGCCCCCTCCTGTGCCTTAGTCGTGCCTCGTGCTGGCATTACAGCCGTGTGCATTGGCCAGTGAGGTGTGCGTCCCTGCGTAGCTCCTAGCATGCAGCCCTGCTCTGAACCCTGGCGTGTCTCTAGACGCACCCTGTCTTGTGCCTTGGCGTGTCTCTACACGCACCCTGTCTTGTGCCTTTGCGTGTCTCAACACGCACTCTGTCTTGTACCTTGAACCTTGGCGTGTCTCTACACGCACTCTGTCTTATACCTTGTACCTTGGCGTGTCTCTACACGCACTGTCTTGTACCTTGTGCCTTGGCGTGTCTCTACACGCACTGTCTTATTCTATGCTTTGGCGTGGCTACACACGCACCCTGTCTCGTTTGTGAACCTTGGCGTGTCCCCTACACACGCACCTAGCCTTGGACCCTGGCGTGTCCCCTACACACGCACCTAGCCTTGGACCCTGGCGTGTCCCCTACACACGCACCTAGCCTTGGACCTTGGCGTGTTCCCTAAACACGCACCCTGCTTGGATATCTGTCGTGCCTCCTTGCCTGAACCCTGGTTTGCCTGCCGGATGCCCGGAACCTGCCGACCGTTGCCAGAGGTCCGGAACCAGATGACTACGGCCTGATGTCCGGAGCTGACGTCCGCGGCCTGATCCCTGGACCCTGTCGGTTTGCCAGCAGTCCGGAGTCCGATGCCATCATGCCATTACCTGTGCCTAGGCGTGCCATCTGGCACGTACCATGTTATGGACCTTGGCGTGCCCACGCGCGCACCTTGCACGTTTTGCTTGTTTTCTCTGTATGTGATCTTGTGTTATTCTAATGAAGATACCTTGCACCTACGTCTAGTCTCGTCTTGCTTCCTGCTCGTCCTTGTCATCAGACACTCGTCTAGTGTCCCCTGAGCCGGCCGTCTGGTCCCAGCAGTCGTGGTGGCTCACCCCCTTGGTCTTGCCCCTGACACTCCCTGTATAGGGGGTGGATTCTCACAAGGTCAGCTCGCCCTCGGTGGGTGGGTGCCACGACCCAGAGGGTCCACTCAAAAATGGGCTCAGCAGGAGCTGAGTCCGTCACAGATACTGTGAGATATGACATAATGTTCCCTGAGTATTACACTGCAGATGAGATTTTTGCCTGTCAGCAGCTGTGACCCCCCCCTTCTTCCCCCACAGCTCACACACCAGTGTAACCTGAAAGTACATTCTGCCCTGCAGCTCACAGCTTGTAATCTGAGACAGCAGCTCTCTGGCTGCTTCCTGCTCTCTCCCCCTCCCAACGGAATGTTAATTAGCTAGTGGAAAGAATTTCATTTGTCTAAAGCACCATGTGCTTGGATAAGTGTGGGAAATACTAAAGAGGCCAGATCTCGGAATCAATCCGCGACAGAGATATGAAAATTACATGTCTGCGAAGGGTGCCGATCCTAGCCCATGTTTTTCACGGTTCCAGCACTGACAGAATCCGACAAATGGATTTCTCCTAAACGGTGTGACATAATTACTGCATGTTTGGTTTTGAATTAATGCCAGCGACGAGCTGGAAAAGATGATACTATGTGCGTTTCTGTATGAGGTACCCTCTGCTAATTATGGCTATTGGAAGTTTTCAGAACCAGATTCTAACCCCTAGAGCAAGGGGATGACCATCAACAGACAGCCCCTTTTGTGATGTCACTAGCCCAAAGTTATAAGGTATTTCCCGCTAAACCTTCATTCATTCTAGCTGGAGATCCCATGCTAACAGGATCTCAAATGAATGGAGACATCTGGCCCTGCCTCCCCACATGGTTCGCCTAAGACCATCTAAGCAAATGTAAGTTTGATTTCTGCCTTTTAAACCTTTTATTTTATATTTGCATTGTACATAGCTTAATGTCTCAACTTTGTAAAATCTTTTTTTATCTTTGAAAACGCTGCCCATCTTTGGGGAATAAACTATAAACTTTACTAGCTCTGTCTCCATGCTCTAAACAACGAACTTATGTGCCTCTAAGATAAGATGATTACGCTACTGATTTGGGTTAGCTTCGAACCCCTCTATTAAGTTTAAATATTAATAAGAGAAAATCTGGAACTGGTGGCAGTGAAGTGTGTACTGGGTCCTGGGTACCGAAGGGGTTTTATAAGCTAATTGTGTGGCTGAGGCCAGAGCATTTATAATTCCCTCACTGCAGCAGGCCGGGTGGCCAGTCCACATTGAAGCAGCCGGCCGGCAACCAATTATCCCATGTATCGTTCCCTGACTGACCTGAGGGTAAGGGGGGCACCGGAGAGCTGCGAGTTCTAAAGTGGAACTGAAAAGTGGGATATACATAAATCCCTGCAGTTCGTGAAGTATTGTTGGCAGTGGTTGGACATCCAAAATAACCCCCCTGCGATAAATTGTTAGGGCAAGGCTATCTTGCTGTTTTTATCACATTGTGGCAGCGGTGGGATAACCAAGATAAGCCCCCTGTACATGTGATAGCCGTTTGACGGCAGTACGTCACGCCCCCCGTCCGTGACATATTGATGTCAGTGGTGGGATCGTGACAGTATCTATTTCAATGCCGAGGAAAGGGAGCACGTTGCATGGACCAATCGTTTTTTCAGGTGAAAGTGGTACTCCGAGGAGCCGAGCTATAAATTTAAACTATTGGAGGAGGAAGAAACAGAATTTAGAGTCCCTGGGCCCGACGAACAAAAAGTCATCTAGGTAGTGAAATGTCGATTTGCTGCCTGTTTCGTGCCGCACTACCCAGTCTAGGAAGGTACTGAAAAGTTTGAAATAGTGGCATGAGATGGAGCAGCCCATTGGTAAGCACATGTCGAAATAACACAGCTGGTTCACCTTACAGCCTAACAAATGAAAGCATTCGGGGTGCTCCGGCAAAAGGCGGAAAGCCGACTCTATATCTGATTTTGCTAGCAGAGCACCGGGCCCCGCTGTGCGCACGAGTTCACCCGCTCTGTCAAAAGATGCGTAAGTTACGGATGTGTCTTCTGGTGGTATTGCATCAACCGAACCACCTTTTGGGTAGGAAAGGTGATGTATTAGCAGATATTTACCAGGTTCTTTTTTGGGGACAATACCTAAAGGTGAGACTCTGAAATTTTTGAAAGGCAGTGATGTAAATGGGCCCGCCATCCTGCCTAGTTCTACTTTTTGAATTTTTTGATGCAAAATCTCGGGGAATTCGCGCAGATTTTAGATTATTTTTTGATGTTGATGTTTAAGTTTGAAGGGAATAAAAAAGTTTTTAAAACCGTCATATAACTGCTGGGCAGCATCTTTAATAGGATAAAGGCTTAGCCATGGGCCCATTGTGGGTACGCTCACCGGCGTTTTGCCTAGTAGCCGCTCCGTATGAAAGGCGGGTACACCTAGATGCAGGGTGTCCACCTCTGCAGGCTGAGCAGTCGTATCTATATTTACATGATGCCTGGAAGTGGCAGTTTCCCTCATTATATAACATGCAGGCCCCTGGTCTCTGTACGACCACTGAGTTCTGGCATGTGGCAGTTGAAAAACTAGTGACTGTTGATGAAAAAGGAGGATGCTTTTGTGAAAGCATTAGCCGTAGCCAGACTTCTGTCGCTTTTACTCCCATCCTAGATCCAGTTGCAGGGCTAGCCTCCTGCGGAACTCCTCGTCATAGCGCCTCCAAGCGACACCACTGAGACTTATAAGAGTTGTATATTAAATCCTGATAAATAACTCCGAGCAGGGTTCTGGATGTTTTTGTCCCATAATACAGCCGAGGACAGCGAAGGCCTGAAGCCAGTTGTTCATTGTATGCGCAATTTTTCCTCTTGACCATTCGCCAGTCCTCCTTTCCTTATCTACGGACTGCTGGTCTGACGATAAGTGACCATATATCTACGTATTAGGCCGTGAGCCTCCTGTCACAAAAGCTTCTAAGGGTCAGCCGAGGAGAAAGAGGAAGTCTCCGACCCTAGCACCTGAATTTAACCTCTAAGAATGTGGCTGGATGCCCCTTCATCTTTCTTTCCGTTGGTCAGTGTGGCGTCCCAATTATGACATCACCTGGGGGGAGTAGTGGGAGGGGGAGGCACTGCACAGAGTTTCTTTTTAGCTTAATTATATGGGGGCTCTGCAGTCAGATGCACGTTCACTATACGGTGCCATGCCTGCCAGACTGCAGAGACCTGTGTGACGTAAAACAGTGCCTCCCTGCCTCCCACCAATCCCGTATTAACAAAAACACCGACAGGCATGGATGGGTTGAACAGGTCAGTCACAGCTTATTAAATTTATAAGCAGAGAGAGGCAAGTACAAATTCATAATGAACTCATCGCTGAAGGCCCCATCACTAATCGCTGGGCAAGGAAGCTGATGAGAGGTTACAAACCTTTGCCCCCCTCTACACTACCACCATGGAGGATCGTGTGTATAACCTACACAGGGCTCCAACCCCCACACAATATCATTAGGGCCTGTTCAACGCCATCCTGCAAATTAGTTAAAAATATATCGAGCCCAATATCCGTGAGATGAATGCCGTCTGGTCTCAACAAGTCTGAGTTGGCTTTTTCCAGGTCGTGGTGGCGAACCACGATGCCATAGTTTTCTCTGACAAATTTTGCCATCTTCATGTTAATCTTTTTCCTTGATTTGTCAATGGCTGTGGGGTCTTTAGCTCCATGCCAGACTGCTCGTGGTATTATCTCTGACCACACCACCACCATATCCGGTATTAAACAGACAAAGCGCTCTATGTCCGATGACATTATTATATAGAGCTCGACACCTTTCTTCTAGCCCAAATCATTACCTCTGGCGTGTAACACCAATATCTCGGGCCCTTTGGTCGTCTTAGCAATTTTGACCATCTCCGGGAAGATGTGATGCCACCGAAGCCATCTGATGCCTCTCCAGTTGACCTCTAGTTGTGGGAAGTAAAAAAGTTTTTCAACCAGGACATATTTTGGCTCTTTTGCACGCCCAATAATCAAAAGAATGTTCCACTACCCAAACTGTGGGCTTACAGCCACCTGTAAGTCAAAATGTGTTAGAGCAGGCCTGGGCATAGGCTGGCCCTTTTGTACGCCCAATAAACATAAGAATGCCCTAGTACCCAAACTGTGGGTTTATAGCCGCCTATAAGAAACGAGATGTGTTAGAGCAGATCTGGTCTTATATATCTTGCAAAACATGCAGATTTCCAACGACCCAATCTCTGTACTTCGACTTCCACTACACCGGCCCTAGCTTGCTTGGTGACTGCTCCTCTTCTGAAGGAATATGTCCGTATTCCTTTGGGTTTACGCCGACTGCCTCTAGACATTTTTTAAAAAATTGGGTGAAACTGGTATTTAATAAGCTGGGACCCGTCGGTGTGTGAAAGAATCTACTTTCGTGTCTTATAACCGTATAGTGTCTATTTTTACTGGGCATATAGAGCCATCTAACGCCTTGACAAAGACCCACATCCCTCTACCGGTGGGATCACATTTGGATTTTCGCACACTAATGCGCAAAGTTTTGCTACATATGACGAGATCTTCATTGATTAACCCGCCTACTGAAGCTGTTTTTGATCGCGGCACCAGTTCGCTAATGCGTAGCGCCCCGAAGAATGCGATTGCAAACACTGTAGATATGAGGGTTGACTTGGATTTTGACTTGCATACCGTTTCGGAGATTGCGATATCATGCAACAGACTAAAAGAAACGGGGCGATGACATTCCCGACTAGGTTGAAGCCTTTTCCAGCCTTTAACGGCTTGCTTGATGAAAAAATACTTAGTTACGTCTGCCCATCCCAAAAGCTGAAAGAAAAAGGCTATTCCTGATAAATGCCGTTGCGTTAATGTACCTGACGCACCACTACTCTTGAGCTGATTCAAGAGTTCTGCAAACACGTCGCATCTTGCCAGATCACACGTATCAACTGGTCTTCCTTTAATTAACGAGCACCACTCTTCCTATGCCTTACCATAAACCTGCCAGGTAGCCGGAGTCAGTGAGGCGTGGATTAATGGCATCAGTGATTGGCCGTGTCCCAAAGGGAAGGACACAGTAGGCCCAATGGCTGTGCGTCGGGAAGACTTTGAAGGCCTGCCAATCGGAAGATAACAAAGAGTTAACAATCTTATCCACAATAGACGTAACTCTGGCGCAGCACCTGATGTTGTGTCTAAGGGCCCAGTCACACATAGCGACTCACCAGCGATCCCGTCAACGATATCAACGTGTCATGATCGCTGGTGAGTCGCTACATGATCGCTGGTGAGCTGTCAGATAGCTTCACCAGCATCGCCGAGTGCGCGGCGTCGCTGTGTACTTTAGTTACCAGCGCGCTGATGCAGGGAGCTGGTAACTTACACATCGGGTTTCTAAGGGACGTGCGTCACTTAGATACCCGATGTGTACGTTAGTTACCAGCTGATCGCTGGTCTCCCACCTGTCACACGCAGCGATGCGTGCTGGCCAGCGGGAGACCAGTGATCAAAGAAATGTCCAGGGTTTTCCAAGAGCAATCAGCGATACCGGCAGGGGGCCGGTCGCTGATCGCTGTCACACACAGCGATCTCGCTGGTGAGATCGCTGTTGTGTCACAAAACTTGTGACTCAGCAGCGATCTCGCTAGCGAGAGAGCTATGTGTGACGGGGCCCTAAGGCATAACAGTGCTAGGTGGTGCAACAGCATGAGAACCGGCGGGGACGAAGACGACATGATGTTTTAAGCTCTTTTCGATTCCTGTGTGCTTGGTTAAAAATCTGATGTTTGTATTTCCTAATTTGTTACCCCAAAGTTCGACTGATGTTACTATAAAAAAAATCTCCAACAGAGCCGGGTTGCAGCCCCAGGTGGCTGAGGTCCATAGGTCCAGCCAGCTACTTTTGCATCATTGGTCCTTGTAGATTGCGACAAAACCATTTATGATATCTCCACCCACTGCTAAACCTAGATGCTTGCTTGGCGTTTCCTGTGATGACACATGTATGCCCATTGTAGGATTCCAAGAATGTCCTCCAGACCAACCAATCCACCTTCAGGGAGCTGTTGAGTCTAATTCAGTGGCCCGGCTGGGCGATGCCCTTTGTTGCCAATGATAATTGGTGCAAAAAAGTTCTACCCACTGGCATTACCTGACAAGCTAAGTTGAGTAAACCTAGCAAGGACTGCATCTGCTGTAGGGTGACTTTTTTCACTTCGAAGAAACTTTCAACCGTTTGCAGTGGTTTTTTTTGTAATTTATCCGCTGGTAAACGAAAAACCACTTCGTTGGTATCTATTTCAATGCCGAGGAAAGGGAGCATGTTGCACGGAACAATCGTTTTTTCCGGCGATAGTGGAACGCCGAGATATAAACTTAAACTTTTGGAGAAGGAAGGAGCAGAGTTTAGAGTCCCTGGGTCCGACGAACAAAAAGTCAATGATGTAGTGGATTGTTGAATTGCTGCCTGTTTTGTGACGCACTACCCAGTCTAGGAAGGTACTGAAAAGCTTGAAATAGTGACAGGAAATGGAGCAGCCCATCGGTAGACACATATCAAAATAAAACAGCTGGTCCACCTTACAGCCCAACAAATGGAAGCATTCAGGGTGCAAGGGCAATAGGCGGAAAGCTGACTGTTGGATTTTGCCAGCAGGGCACCAGGCCCCGCTGCACGCACGAGTTGAACTGCTCTGTCAAACAAAGCGTAGGTTACGGACGAGTCTTCTGAGGGTATTGTGTCGTTAATTTCCATGTTCTTTCTTGGGAACAATACCTAAAGGCGAGATTCTGAAATTTCTGATTGGCAATGATTTAACTGTTTTGTTTTTTTTATGTGAAATCTCTGGAAATTCGCATGTTCTACTTGATGTAAAATCTCAGGGAATTCGTGTGCCGATTTTAGATTATTTGCTGATTTTGACTAAATTTGAAGGGGATAAAAATCCGTATTTAAAACCGTGATATGGCTGGACCATACAACAAACACAACTCTTATAGATCACTGGGTGCTCTGCTTTACTGATAGCCAGTTCTGCCTTGGACTCTGCAACAAACTCAGCTCTGTTATATTGGTGGCTATTTGTACTTTACCACTGCCAGTTCTGCTTTAGTGCTGAGCCACCATTGCCACATTGTTGTGGAACGCAGCTCTATTTCACCGGTTCTTACTGCTCTTTAATTCCGGTTTGTCCTCCTGTTTCGCTACACCACCGCAGCCTCCGTTGTTTCATCTGGAACCCCCTGCTGTATCAACATCATCCATCTGGGCCTCATACCAAAGGCTGGTCAGGTCCAGGAGCGACAAGGATCCACCTCGCCATGTGAGAAACAATCTGAAAAGTTTCATCATTAAGTAATGCAGTCATGTAACTTTGTAACAGACTTTGTAGATGAGGGGGGTAAATACCTTTCAGTACACAGAGCCACCCATCTAATTTCTCTTTGCGGTCTCTCGTCCCCATGCATCCTGGGATCTGGGGTAAAACGCTTTTCACATATTTTATAAGATTCCCCTTTGTGCTCAGCTGTATTCTGGGCTTCATGTTCCCGTGAAACAATTGGGGTCTTATTGTGAGCTGTTTGCAATTAATAAGACACAACAAGCCGGCGTGGCAGCACGGAGGCGCGGTGACAGCGCGGGGGTCGCGACGCCTTCTCCTCGCATTATGTGTTTAATAAACTCGGCTTAAACACTTTAGATTAGAGCGGCTCATTATTCGCTCTCAACCCTGGTCACCTCCGCTTCAATACTTGATTCAATATCTTTCCCGGAGACGATCGGCGCTGAATAGCAATGGAATTAAACAAGTTTCTTTCAATAGAAACCATGAAAAGAAGCAGAAGAATCAGTTGTATTACAGTGACTACACACAATGGTCTGCGCAAACAGAACGAGGGCACCAAAGCTACAGCTAACTATCCGCCGCATCAGAAGACGCTGGATTTATCAGGATAATTCACAAATAAATCAAATGAAAAGAGACGGAAATGTAAGATATGCCACAGAAAAGAATAGAATGTAACAAGAAAACAACAAATACTCCTGCATCATGTGACCGAGATCAGGAGCAGGAGGCAGAGCTGGTCATAATATGTTACATAGGACTGCAGGTGACATCTACCTACATTATCTGTACTCAGTTATCACGGTTACCTGTGGTGTTACATAGGACTGCAGGTGACATCTACTACATTATCTGTACTCAGTTATCACTGTTACCTGTGGTGTTACATAGGACTGCAGGTGACATCTACTACATTATCTGTACTCAGAGAGTTATCACTGTGTTATCTGTGCTGATACATAGGACTGCATACAATGCATGCGGAGATATGGCAATAACACCAGACACTTTATAGTCTTCACTAACAGAACTACTGATAATATATTAATGGAACTGCTATTTTATCTACACCCCCATATTTTTCCATACTTCTCATTACCACACAATATACATGGAGAGATTCGGTGACCCCAGGCTGATGACAATTTAGGTACATAATTGATTCTGGAGGAAATGAAAAAATCCAAATGAATCCAGAACCTTCCATCCTCGCTCCACAATATCTGCCTGCAGCCCTGACACCGCAGCAGATGGCGCAGGTGAAATCAAACGCAGGCAGCAGCTGGTGAGAGCAGCAGGGAGGTCTGAAGACGACGACAAGATAGAAATTAACGTATTCCTGGATTTTCAGTAATGTTAGAAATAGCACATGCAAATTAAGATGAATCAACCGGCAGATCGCTCACATGATGAATGGCGCAGCGCGGCACGCGGTCAGGTGCAGGATGATTTATTCACTGTGACACGGTGCCAGAGTACAGTGATACATGTGTGTATTATGTACTTTGTAAGGTCGTAAACTATAGGCAACTATACAGGATGAGAATTGAGGCAACTTTGTAGCCAACAAACATCTCCTAGCTATGGAAGCTCCCTGTATACAGATACATAAGATTCTGTCTGCAGCCACCACTAGGGGGAGCTCCCTGTATACAGAGATACATGATAACATTCTGGCTGCATCCATCATTATGGAAAGCTCCCGTAAACAGAGATACATGATAAGATTCTGTCTGCAGCCACCACTAGGGGGAGCTCCCCGCATACAGAGATACATGATAAGATTCTGTCTGCAGACACCACTAGGGGGAGCTCCCTGTACACAGAGATACAGGATAACATTGACTGCAGCCACCTCTAGGGGGAGCTCCTTGTACACAGAGATACATGGTAAGATTCTGTCTGCAGCCACCACTAATGCAAGCTCTCTGCATATCGATATATTATGAGATTCTGTCTGCAGCCACCACTAGGGGGAGTTCCCTGTATACAGAAATACATGATAAGATCCTGTCTGCAATCACCACTAGGGGGAGCTCCCTGTATACAAAGATATACAGTAAGATCCTGTCTGCAGCCACCACTAGGGGGAGATCCCTGCATACAGAGATACATAAGATTCTATTTGTAGTCACCACTAGGGGGATCTCCTTATATACAGAGATACATAGTAAGATTCTGTCTGCAGCCACCAATAGGGGGAGCTCCCTGCATATCGATATAAAGTATGAGACTCCGTCTGCAGCCACAACTAGGGGGAGCTCCTTGTATAGATACAGGATAAGATCCTGTCTGTATACAGGGAGCTCCCCCTTGTTGTGGCTGCAGACAGGATCTTATGTATCTCTGTATACAAGGAGCTTCCCTTGTGGTGGCTGCAGATACATAAGATTCTGTCTGCAGCCACCACTAAGGGGAGCTCCCTGTATAAAGAAACATGGATTTTTGTGAGAACTCACCGTAAAATCCTTTTCTCCGAGACGCTCACTGGGAGACACAGGTACTGTGGGTGTATGCTACTGCCACCTGGAGGCTGACACTAAGTGAACAAAAAAGGTTAGCTCCTCCTCCGCCGCATACACCCTCGCCCGATTGCGGGCGGAAACCAGTTTAGTGCAACAGCAGTAGGAGAACATAACATAAATCAGCCTTAATGCAGACAACAATATGTCTGAAAAAAAGGACCACCCTCACCTCAACAAAAAATGCATATTAAATAAACAAGAGCCAACTTGGCTAATAGGGTGTGTGCTGTGTCCCCCAATGAGCGTCTCGGAGAAAAGGATTTTACTGTGAGTTCTCACAAAAATCCATGTTTCTCCTTCGTCTCATGGAGCGCTTTTTCCACACGATGTACTGGTGCCGGACAAACAGAAGGTAAGACAATATCCTCATTTTGGCAGAAAGGGGGGAGCTGGCCTGAGAACCACTTTATCCTTGAAAAAAGTGAGAAACGGAGCTCGACATTACAGGGCCGCCAACTCCGAGACTCGCCTAATGGAAGTTATGGCTACCAAGAATACCACCTTCCTGGACACGTATGACAAAAATGTCTTGCAGCGGTTCAAAAGGAGCCTCCTGCAGGACCCTCAAAACCAGGTTAAGGTCCCAGGTGTCTAGGGGAGCCCTATAGGGAGGTACCAAATGGGAGACCCCCTGGATCAAGGTCTTCACCTGCAAATTCGTAGCGATCGTCCTCTGGAAAAGGACGGACAAGGCCGATATCTGTCTCCTAAGTGAGCTTGGGGCCAACCCTGAGTCTAAACCCGACTGGAGAAAAGCCAAGATGTTGGGGATCCAAAAAATCAAAGGAGAAAACCCGCGCTCTCGACACCAACCAAAGAAGACCTTCCAATTGCGATGGTAAATTTTTGCCGAGGTAGGCTTCCGGGCGCTAACCATTGTATCGACCACCTCGCGCCCAAACGCCGCTTGAGTTAGAATCCAAGATTCAACGGCCATGCCGTCAAACGCAGGGCCCCTGAGTTCGGGTGGCAAATCGGCCCTTGAGACAGATCTGGGCGCTCTGGCAGTCGCTACGGGACATCTGCGAGCAGCTGCACTAGATCATAGAATCATAGAATCGTAGAGTTGGAAGGGACCTCCTGGGCCATCTGGTCCAACCCCCTGCTCAAAGCAGGATTCGCTAAATCATCCCAGTCAGATGTCTGTCCAGCCTCTGAAGACTTCCATTGAAGGAGAACGCACCACTTCTCGTGGCAGCTTGTTCCACTCATTGATCACTCTGTCAAAAATTTTTTTCTAATATCTAATCTGTGTCTCCTCCCATTCAGTTTCATCCCATTGCTTCTAGTCTTTCCTTGTGCAAATGAGAGTAAAGTTGATCCTTCTACAATGTGACAGCCCTTTAGATATTTGTAGACAGCTATTAAGTCTCCTCTCAGGCTTCTCTTTTGCAAACTAAACAATCCCAAATCCTGCAACCTTTCCTCATAAGACAGGGTTTGCAGACCGGTCACCATTCTGGTTGCTCTTTTCTGAACTTGCTCCAGTTTGTTGATGTCTTTTTTAAAATGTGGTGCCCAAAACTGGACACAATATTCCAACTGGACACAATAGATATGTGTACCATGCCTGCCGGGGCCAGCAGAATTGCTGGAACCCCCTGTTTTGATTTTTTTGATGACCCTCGGGAGTAGTGGAAGTGGAGGAAACAAGTATGGAAGGCGAAACTGGTTCCATGGCAGAACCAACGCATCCACGGCGATCGCTCGTGGGTCCCGAGACCGAGCGACGAACACGGGCACTTTGGCGTTCACCCTGGAGGCCATCAGATCCACATCCGGTGTTTCCCACCGTTGGCAAATCTGCTGGAAGACCTCGGGGTGCAGAGACCATTCCCCGGATGCGACACCCTGCCGACTGAGGAAGTCCGCTGCCCAATTTTCCACGCCCGGAATGTGGACTGTCGAAATTACCGTGTGGTTGCTCTCAGCTCAGAGGAGTACGTGTTCCACCTCGCGCATGGTCGCCCTGCTGCGAGTGCCCCCCTGATGATTTACGTACGCCACCGCTGTGGCGTTGTCCGACTGAATCCGAACAGGGCGGCCTGCCAGCAAGTGCTGGAACTGTTGCAGTGCTAACCGAACCACTCGTATCTCCAACAAGTTGATCGGTAGGCGTGCATCCTGCTGCGACCATCGTCCCCGAGTCGTGTGGCGGCGAAAAACCGCTCCCCAGCCGAGGAGGCTCGCGTCGGTTGTGACCACCGACCATTGCTCTGGGGAAAAGTCTCCCCTGCAGAAGGGAGGAACTGTGCGTCCACCACTGTAGGGACTGCCTGACTTGGAAGGACAACCGACACCAGTAATCGAGTGTGAAAGGGCTCTTGTCCCAGGCTGACAAGTGCGTGCTGCAGGGGACAAAGATGAAGTTGGGCAAACGGAATCGCTTCTATTGCCGCCACCATCTTTCCTAACACTCTCATCCCAAATCGAATGGTGTGAGGGACTGGCTGCAGAAGCTTTCGGACCCCTTGCTGAAGCGCTAGTGCCTTGTTCTGAGGGAGAATTACCAACCCTCGGAAGGTATCGAAAATCATCCCTAAAAAAGAAATCCTCTGGGCTGGGACAAGGGACGATTTTTTCCTGTTGATCAACCATCCTAAACGAGAAAGGGTGTCCAGCGTGATGCCGACGTTCTCCTCGCATGCCCGAAATGAGGGGCCCTTCACCTAGAGGTCGTCTAAGTATTGGAAGACGACTATGCCCCGGGAGTGTAGAATGGCCAGGACAACTGCCATTACCTTTGTGAACACTCTGGGGGCGGTGGCTAGCCCAAAGGGCAGTGCTACAAACTGGAAATGCCGACCATCGATGGCAAAACGTAGGAGCCTCTGATGCGGTGGAAAAATAGGGATATGTAGATAGGCATCCTGGACGTTGATCGACGCCAAGTATTCTCCCTGTTCCATGGCCGATATTACTGAACGGAGGGATTCTCTTCGAAAATGTTTGATCCTGATAAACTTGTTCAGGAGCTTTAAGTCCAGCACTGGCCTGACAGACCCATCTTTTTTGGGGACTGTGAACAGATTGGAATAAAACCCCTGAGCCTTCTCGTGCTCCGGTACGGGAACAATGACCCCGTTGCGCTGGAGTGAATTGACGACCCTTAGCAGCGCCTTTGCCTGGAGCTCCACTTTGAGGAGTCGGGACAGAAAAAAAACGTTTTGGGGGTACCTGATAAACTATCTTGTACCCTGAGGACACCAGTTCCGCCACCCATGAGTCGTGTGCTACTGTGCTCCAGATGTGGCAAATTTGGTGCAGATGGCCGCCTACTCTGCCGTCCTCGGGTACCGAGTGCTCCGAGTCATTTGGCTGAGGATCTTTGGGACCTGGTCCCCCTCGGCCTGGGTTGGCAAGCTCGCATCCTACCCAGTGGGTTGGCTCTATATGTGACCTGTCAGTCCCTGTCTTGGTTGTAGCGAGCTGGCGCGGCAGAATTGGCTGCTGCCGTCCACCCGGGGTTACGGAAAACCCAAAACCGTGCCTGAGGTTGGCGAAATGGTGGTGTGACCCTCTGCTGTGGGAGAAAACTGCTTTTCCCTCCTGTAGCATCTGCAATGAGCTGGTCTAATTTCTCCCCAAATAGACGACCACCTTGAAACGGAAGGGAAGTGAACGACCTCTTGGAAATCGAAAGGGCCCTCCTAATGGCGATTGCGTTTGCAGCTGCCAGTGCTGCACAATTGGCCGCATCCAGGGAAGCGTTGATCAAGTAGTCACCGGCCATGGCAATCTGACTCGCAATTTCCGACACCTCCGTCGGTAGATCCCTATCTTGTAGAACCTTATTCAATGATTCTGACCATGACATCATGGCCTTGGCTACCCATGTTGCTGCAAACGAGGGAGAAATAGCTGACCCTGATGCTTAATATACAGAGTGGGCCAAGTTCTCTATGAGCCGATCCGTGGGGTCTTTAATGGAAGAACCACTAGGCACAGATAACAAGGTTTTCGAGGCCAAGCGTGAGACTGGTGGATCCACCACTGGGGATTCCGCCCATTTCTTACAGAGCTCCGGTGCAAATGAATACCTTGCTTCCAACGTTTTCTGACCCGAGAAACGCTTGTCCGGTCGTTCCCTATGACGCTGCACTATGTCCTCGAACTCTGGGTGAGTGCAAAATACCCTATGCGGTCGTTTCGCCCGCTTAAAGGCCACCTTATGGCCTGAAGCCATGGAGACGTCATCCTCGATTCCTAAAGTCTGATTGACAGCTTTGATAAGACTGTCGACCGTTTCCCGACACCCTGGAGTATCTAGGTCCAGGGGCTCGCCTGCGTCATCATCTGAACCCTGCTCGTCCTCGGAAAATGGTGACGGAGAACGAGACGCCGCCCTCACGGATGCCGAAGCACCGGATGGGCCCAGGGATACTGTGTGGGTTCTTTTCTTATGCGCTGCAGGCTGGAGGCTCTTGTGAAGTGGACGACCCCTCCCAGACAGGCGAGCCGCCGTGTCTGCCCCTATCTGGTGCTTGAACGGTCCCATTCCGGGGGATCTGAATCCCTGGACTCTGACGGAGGCGGGGGGGCTCCTGGGCGCGCTCGGAGTCACAGGCGTCACATTTTTTGGTCTGAGCTCGTGGAAACATACTTCCACAGGAGATGCATGCAGTATAAAGGAATGTGTGCGTCTTCCCTTTTTCGGCCATATTACTGCCAGGCTAGACACTCACGAATACCGCCTATACGATGGGAGCTGAGGGGGAAGAGGAGCAGCACCCCTAACTGCACGTAACGTGGCCTCCAGGGTTGGGTTCACGCTTACCCCGATCCTGTGTCCCCCCGCTCCGCTGCGTGCTCCTGCCTCCTCAACTCCTTTAAGTAGGCCACCACTTCTTCTCCCGGTCGCGGCCTACCCAGGAGTGAAGCCGGGAGCTCAATTTGTTCGGCTTCTGCCCTAGTCAAGGGGGGCGGGTTTCGGAAATGACGTCACGCCGGAACTTCCCCGCGGCCTAGCTCTCGGCCGGAGCCGCGGGCTAAATTTTTACACGCCCGCTGAGGGAGGTGGCGCGCAGAAGCACCCTCGGGCGCCCCACATCCTATGGGCGCCGGAATCGCGTTAGAACCCGGCGTCCACGCCAGGGCTTGGGAAAAAACGGGACCGGAGCTGCATCCTCCTCCCCCTTGCCTGGACTCCGAAGCAGCAGAGCCCTCCCCAGCCCTCATACCTGACACGAGAAGACATGATGATTTCAGGTAGCGGGAATGTGGTA
Source organism: Dendrobates tinctorius (assembly GCF_039654945.1). Lineage (NCBI taxonomy): Eukaryota > Metazoa > Chordata > Amphibia > Anura > Dendrobatidae > Dendrobates > Dendrobates tinctorius. Next base: position 23,518,449 of record NW_027361782.1, on the reverse strand, counting down.
ACCTCTGGACAGTGCAGTCACCCTATCTCCGTCTAACCCCTTCAGGGGGTGAGGAGAGGGACCGTCCGCCGCCTTGCCGCACCGCCGTCCTAGCATTGGTGGAGCAGGGGGGGGCCGCACGGACTAATCTTGTGCCTCTGTACAGCCCCATGGTTTCAATATCTAGGGGTGGACTAGGGCTAAGTCCGGCATTATGTCCCACGTCGCGGGAGAGGATAGTGGAGGGATACTTGCACGTGCTCGCCCGTTGATGGTTTGGGGAAATCGGACCCTTTCAATAGGATCCGTTGCCCCTGTCTGTCTTCATAAAATAACAAACGCAAAAAAATAGAAGTCTGGGGGAAAAGGCTCAGATATGTCCCCCCGATGTGGGAAAGGATACGCGGAGGCGATACTCAACGCGTGCTCGCCCGTTGATGGTTTGGGGAGATCGGACCCTTGCAATAGGGTCAGCCGCCCCGATCTTATCTTCATAGTAGAGGAAAAAAAAAACTAGTCTGGAGTCATCCAGACGTGTGTGCCTCCAAGGACTCTAAGCAAAAAACTAGTTTCCGCCCGCAATCGGGGCGAGGGTGTATGCGGCGGAGGAGCTAACCTTTTATGTTCACTTAGTGTCAGCCTCCAGGTGGCAGTAGCATACACCCACAGTACCTGTGTCCCCCAATGAGACGAATGAGAAATACATCCAATTATGCGTGCAGCCACCACTAGGGGAGTTCCCTCTATACAGAGATACCCGATAAGTTCCTGTCTGCAGTCACTAGGGGGAGCTCGCTGTATATAGAGATACATGATAAGATCCTGTCTGCAGTCACCACTAGGGGGAGGTCCCTGTATAGAGATACAGGATAACATTCTGTCTGCAGCCACCACTAGGGGGAGCTCATTGTATACAGAGATACGTGATAACATTCTGTCTGCAGCCACCACTAGGGTGGTGGATAGGATATCCCTGCATATCGATATTTGATGAGATTCCGTCTGCAGCCACCACTAGGGGGAGCTCCTTGTATACAGAGATACATAAGATTCTGTCGGCAGCCACCACTATGGGGAGCTCCCTGTATACAGAAATACATACAATTATGCCTGCAGCCACCAGTATGGGGAGCTCCCTCTATACAGAGATACATGATAAAATCCTGTCTGCAGTGACCACTAGGGGGAGCTACATTTATTAAGAGACACATGATAAGATTCTGTCTGCAGACACCACTAGGGGGAGCTCCATGTACACAGAGATGCTTGATAAGATTCTGTCTGCAGCCACCACTAGGGGGAGCTCCCTATGTACAGAAATACATGATAAGATCCTGTCTGCAGTCACCACTAGTGGGAGCTCCCTGCATATCAATATATGATGAGATTCCGTCTGCAGCCACCACTAGGGGGAGCTCCTTGTATACAGAGATATATAAGATCCTGTCTGCAGCCACCACTAGGGGGCGTTCCCTCTATACAGCGATACATAAGATCCTGTCTGCAGCCACCACTAGGGGAAGTTCCCTGTATATAGAAATACAAGATAAGATTATGTCTGCAGCAACCACTAGGTGGTACATATAGACCAGGAACCACTACTTGTGCCTTTTCTGCAGACTGTTTTTTATCTTCAGGTTTGTTGGTGAGGCTTGCTGGGAGTTGTAGTAACACAACACCTGGACAGTCTCAGGTTGCAGATCATATTCCTTTTTTTTCTTTAAGTAGTAAAGATGGGGGAAGGGTAACAGTCGGGTGCGTTGTCTCCGCGTCCAAACGTTCCCTGCAGCCCGGAATCATCTACACATAGTAACAGTAATCGCTGCAGTCAAAAATTTATTAGAAATCACCCAAAATTCCCTCATCATCTTCCACTTAATTAAATTGTGAATTTGGCACGGCTGTGGGAGTAAATTATTGCTTTGTTTGTCACCTGGTCATAAATATTGAAATCATAGAGAATTTAATTGCATCAACATTAAACTGAAATGAAACAAGTTGGCGACGAGCAACCTGCCGAAAAACATATGTGGAGAGAGCGGCACTCAATGAGCGATCACGGCAACATGGCAGAGAACCACGGAGAACTGAAGAGGAGAAACAAAGCTGGGGAAGGTAGAATGTTATATCGATGCCAACATACAGGAATAATCAATAGACAAGCAAAACTAAAAGCTGGAAATATAATGTATCCATAACACAATCGGCTTTATTTTAGACTCCGCACCCCAGGACTAGCCAGTACAGAACCAGTGCTAACAAGATCCAGTCTTAGTCAAGTCACAACAGACGGAACAGGAAGACCACAGAGCGAATCACTGAGCTGCAACGTGGGGGCATTTATTTAGGAGACTACAAGTCTCAGAATAAACTCCTTAACAGTTAAATATATACAAAGCCAATAAATAATACACGTGAACATAGAAAGCGCACACTGATATATGAAGCGGTATTGATGTCCGCCAGCTGGACACGCTGGATAATGAGGTCCTTGCCTGGAGCGCAGGATATTTGGATTTGGAAGTTTAATGACAGAAGTAATAGAAGTTTGACACTTGTTACATTGTTCGACATAAGATAAAGTAAGACACAGCAGCAGAGCATGTACGTGCGGTCCTGTCCTAATCGCGGCATTCACAGATACGCAGTTTGAAGCCCTTGTAGATGATGCTGGCAGGGAAGATCGGGAAAGTCAGGCACGTCTGTGGGATCATACCGGATGCGGCTCTTCTGCAGCATCGGAGAGGTTATCACTTGATGCTTTCGCCTGCAGCTCAGCCAACTGGTTTGGCTCTCGTGCGTCCGGCTGTGGAGACTCCGCCGCGCCCGGATGTGCGGACTCCCCATCATATATGATATCTTCTGGGTTCGGTGCTGCAGGACAGAACTCCTCAGTGGGAAACATGTGACGAAATATATTCTCCGCCTGGAAAAGAAAAATTCAAAAACAGTAAAAAGGAGATTTTTGTGTACTCACCGTAAAATCTCTTTCTCTTAGCCTTTAATTGGGGGACACAGAACCGTGGGTGTTATGCTGCTGTCCACTAGGAGGCGACACTATGCATAATCTGAAAAAGATTAACTTTGGCTCCTCCTCTGCAGTATACACCCCTGGACGGCGTCAGCCTTCTCCAGTTTTGTGCCAAAGCATAAGGAGGAACGTAACCAAATAACATAACCATGCCTGTAAGAAGGCTACTATGTACGAGCTCAAAGAACAATATGAGAACTCAACAGTAAACAACGGCCCGTAAGGGCAACAGGGTGGGAGCTGTGTCCCCCAATTAAAGGCTAAGAGAAAGAGATTTTACGGTGAGTACACAAAAATCTCCTTTACTCTGTCGCCTAATTGGGGGACACAGAACCGTGGGACGTCCCAAAGCAGTCCCTGGGTGGGAAGCAGTGGACGAATATTGTGTTGACAGTTCCCTAGACTTGGGGTACTGCCGCCTGCAGAACCAGTCTACCCAGGCTCGCATCCGCTGAGGACTGGGTAGGAACACTGTAGTGTTTCGTAAACGTGTGTAGGCTAGTCCAAGTGGCCGCCTTACACACTTGTTGTGCCGAAGCCTGATGCCGAATGGCCCAGGAGGCCCCTACTGCCCGTGTAGAGTGTGCCGTGATACCGGCCGGAAGAGGGGAACTGTTAAGTCGGTAGGCCTCATGTATGGTGGACTTGATCCACCTGGCAAGGGTAGCCTTGGAAGCCGGCAGCCCCTTGCGACTACCTTCCGGAAGAATGAAGAGGGAATCAGATTTCCGGAAAGGTGCAGTCCTGGACACGTAAATCCGCAATGCTCTGACGAGGTCAAGCGTATGCAGAGCCTTCTCCACTCTATGAACCGGAACCGGGCAAAGGGATGGCAGTGAAATCTCATTGAGGTGAAAGTTGGACACAACCTTCGGAAGGAAGGATGGTACCGTGCGGAGAACCACCTTGTCCTGGTGAAAGGCTAGGAAAGGCCGTCTGCAGGAAAGTGCTGACAATTCCGACACTCTGCGTAACGAGGTGATCGCCACTAGAAAAACCACTTTCTGAGACAGAATGGAGAGTGGAACTCCTCTAAGAGGTTCGAAGGGTGGAGCTTGCAATGCTGTCAGGACCAGATTGAGGTCCCACATACCCAGCGGACGTTTGTAGGGAGGAACCAATCGGGAAACTCCCTGGATGAAAGTCCTTACTTGAGGTTTAATAGCAATGCGCTTTTGAAAAAGGACTGAAAGCGCCGACACCTGACTCTTAAGCGAACTTAAGGATAGCTTGGCATCTAGGCCCGACTGAAGAAAACCTAGTACCTTCGGGAGGGAATAAGGGAGTGGGACTTGTCCATGAGATTCGCACCAAGAAAAGAAAGCTCTCCAGGTACGATAATAGAGCTTGGCGGAGGCAGGCTTCCTTGCCCTGATCATAGTTGCAATGACTGCCGGTGATAAACCTGCCTGAATTAGAATCCAGGTTTCAAGGGCCATGCCGTCAAATTGAGAGCCCCTGAATTCTGGTGGAAGAACGGACCTTGAGACAGAAGGTCGTGACGGTCGGGTAGACGCCAGGGGGCGTCTGCTGTAAGTTGGACGATGTCGGCGTACCATGTACGTCTGGCGCGATGAGGATGGTCGGAACTCCCTCTTGCTTGATCTTCCTCACGACCCTGGCGATTAGGGGGAGGGGAGGAAAAATGTACAGGAGTCGGAACTGGGACCAGTCCTGGACCAGGGCATCCGCTCCGAGCGACCGCGGGTCGTGTGTCCTGGCCATGAAATTGGGGACCTTGGTATTGAGATGGGATGCCATTAGGTCCACCTCCGGGGTTCCCCAGCGTTGACAGATCTGGCAAAAAATCTCGGGATGGAGAGACCACTCCCCCGAGTCCATTCGTTGCCTGCTGACGAAGTCGGCTTCCCAGTTTTCTACACCCGGAATGTGTACCGCAGAAAGTACCGACCTCGTGTCTTCCGCCCAGCGGAGGATATGAGCCACTTCTCTCATCGCCTGGGCGCTGCGGGTCCCGCCTTGGTGGTTCACGTATGCCACAGCCGTGGCATTGTCCGACTGTATCCGTATGTGCGAGGCTGCAAGCAAGTGATGAAAGGCTCTCAGTGCCAAGAGGATGGCCCTGATTTCCAGAACATTGATGGGCAATGTCACTTCCCTCAGTGACCACTTGCCCTGTGATGTAGGTGCACCGCCCCCCAGCCTGTCAGGCTTGCATCGGTAGTCAGGATCTTCCATTGTCCTGAGAGGAATGGCTTCCCTCGTGTAAGCGAGGTTGGTTTGAGCCACCAATGCAGGGACCTCCTGGTTGATGACGTCAACCTGAACTCCCTGTCGAGGGAGAAGGGGTTCCTGTCCCAAGATCTGAGTATGGCTAGTTGAAGGACCCTGAGGTGAAACTGGGCAAATGGCACTGCCTCTATTGCTGCTGCCATCCGGCCGAGGACTCTCATGGCAAACCGGAGAGATCGAGGAGGACTGCGAAGGAGTGTGCGAACTCCCAGACGGATGGCCAGTGTCTTGTCCTTGGGAAGGAGCACCAGGACCCTGGCAGTGTCGAATACCATTCCCAGGAATGTTAGAGTCCGAGTTGGGATAGTCGACGATTTCTGTAGGTTGACTAGCCATCCTAGGCGACTCAGAGTGTCTAGTGTGATTGAGACACTGACCTCGCAGTCTTTGAAAGTGGGAGACTTGATGAGGAGGTCGTCCAGGTACGGGACGACTAGAATGCCTCTTGAGTGCAGGACGTCCATGGTGGCCGCCATGACTTTGGTGAACGTTCTTGGAGCCGTGGCGAGTCCGAACGGAAGGGCGACAAACTGGTAGTGGTTTTGGTTGACCGCGAACCTGAGAAACCTTTGGTGGGCGGGAGCAATTGGTATGTGGAGATACGCATCCTGTATGTCTATGGAGGCGAGGTATTCTCCCTGGTCCATGGATGCAATTATGGACCGGAGGGACTCCATGCGGAAATGACGGACCCGTACGTAACTGTTGAGCTGTTTTAGGTCCAGTATGGGTCGGACGCCGCCTCCTTTCTTGGGGACTACGAACAAATTTGAGTAGAATCCTCGGAATCTCTCGTTCGCGGGAACCGGCACCACAACTCCTGATTGAAGGAGAGAGGAAACCGCTTGGTGGAAAGCACGAGCCTTTTCTGGTGGTGTTGGAGGAATAGAAAGGAAGAACCGGTTCGGTGGAACGGAAGTGAACTCTATCTTGTATCCGGAAGACACTATTTCCCGACCCACCTGTCTTCTGTAATAGGCAGCCAGACTTGCTGAAAGAGTAAAAGTCGGCCGCCTACTGGTGGGGTGTCTTCCGGAGGTCGCAAGTCATGATGAAGCGAAGTTCTGAGGTTTTCCTCCCTTGGGTTTCGCTTGGCCTGCTTTCGACTGCCAAGCCCTGTCCGGTCGCTGCTGCGTCCGTGGGTTGTCCCTGCATGGAGAACGGTTACGGTTTTGCACTGGGCGCGAAACGGACCAGCCCGAGGAATTCCGAAAGGATCGGAATCGCTTCTGGTTTATTCGTTTAAACGTGCGTTTTGGTTTTAGTTGAGGGAGAGAGGTACTCTTACCCCCAGTGGCATTGGCTATCATGGTGTCCAACTTTTCGCCGAAAAGTCTTCCGGTAAAATACGGAAGTCGCGTGAGGGACTTCTTTGAGGCCGCATCCGCTTTCCATTCTCGCAGCCAGAGGATGCGTCGGATCGTGATGGCGTTTGATGCTATTCCCGCTACACCTCTGGCGGAATCCAGGGCTGCATGAATCATGTAGTCTGCTACCACTGCTATCTGGGCCGCTTGGTCCGAGAGCTCAGGATTTGAAGCCTGAAGACCCTCTTGTAGTTTTTTGGCCCAAGCCAGGATGGCCTTGGCTGCCCAAACTGAAGCAAACGCAGGGCCCAGAGAGGCGCCTGCCGCTTCGAAAATAGAACGAGCCATGCGTTCTACTTGCCGGTCTGCTGCGTCCCTGAGGGTTGAGCTATCCGGCAGAGAGAGTAAAGTCTGCGCTGCTAGCCTAGAAACCGGAGGGTCCACTTCAGGTGGATCTGTCCATTGTTTGGTGTCTTTCTGTGGGAAGGGGTACTTCGCTTCCAAATATTTGCGATTAGCGAATTTTTTCTCAGGCTGCGCAAACTGTTTGGTAAGTATTTTCTCAAACTCATGGTGATTAGGGAAGACCTTAGGTGGTTTCTGAACACTTTCGAAGCAAATCCTATGTTCTGGGACTTCCGGGGCCGACTCTGGAATTTTTAGCACCCGATGAATGGCAGAAATTATGTCCTCAACTAGCGCTGTATTGCTAGGGGGAGAAGGTACCACGGACCTGTCCGTTTCGTTATCTGAGTCGGAGTCACAGATGCCCTCCGAATCCTGTGCCTCGCTAAGGTGATCCCTGGAGGGCGACCTGGGGCGGGGGTCTTCTGTGGTGGGGGATCCCTGTGGTAAATTGCACTGTCTGTGGCAGGGGACTGCCCAGGAGACTTAGAATGACGCTGTCTCTCCCTGGAGGGGGACGACCTTGTGCTATAGTGCGACTCAGGTGATCGAGACCTGTGGGTCCGCTTACGTCTGTGAGAGTCGGAAGCAGCATGTTCCTGAGACAAGCTGTCAGTTTGCTGTGTACCGTCCATAGCCGGGGCCCGACTCTGCAGAGCTTGCAGCAATGTAGCAGTTAGGTTGCCTATGGACTGTGTCATAGACTGAGACATCTGAGTTGCCCATTCCGGCGTGGCCTGTGACACTGAAGCGTCAGTAGGGACTCCCTGGGGTTCTGACCCAGAGTTCTGGATGCAGTCCCGGCAGTGCGGATACGTGCTGCCACTAGGGAGCGTAGCTTTGCAGGCTGTGCAGAATGCATAGAAACATTCCTGCCTGGTTCTCTTCCTTGAGCCCGGCATAGTGCACAGAGGCTGGCTATAAGGGATCGTACAGGGGTGGCTACGCAGAGGGAACCCACAGAGAGCCTTATAGGAAGTATAGATTCACAGCTGAGTAATGAGAACCCAGCTGTGAGCTTACCCCACCGGTGTGCCCCTAGGTCCAGCGCCGACAGATCCCAGTTCTGTGCCCCCCGGAGACCACTGTGATGCTCCTCTCCTGGATCTCATCCAGAAAAAATGGCCACCGGGACTCTGAGGAGAGGGAGGAGGGGGCGGAGAGCTGAAAAGGGCGCGCTGGGCTGTGTAAAAACGCGCCCTTTCTGCCTCAATCCGCCCCTTCTATGACACTCCAGCGTGTCATTTTGGTCATCCGGGGGCGGGGAAAAGGCGGCGGCTTCGGCTAGGCCGAAGCCGCGGTCTAAATTAGAGGCCTGATGCCCACGAGGGCTCCAGAGCGGCGCGGTAGTCCGGGGGGGGGGGCGGATTTGTACCAGACCCCCCCAGAATGGTCGACTGGATGGCGGTGGGGGTAGCAGGGGTAGCGGTTTCTGTATGGGGGGCCCCTGAAGCGCTATGGAGCCGCTGCTGCTGCAGAGACAGGGACACAGAAAAGCCCTGTCTCTGCTGTGCCATCCAGTCCGCACCCTCCCCCGGCCCCAACAGGATCCCTCAGCCGGCCTGGGGTCCCTGGAAGCTGCGGAGTGCTGCCTGATCTCCGACCCTACCTGAGGCGTCTCAACCTAATGCCCCCTGCGGGGGATTAGGGAGGGTGCGTCTGTCACCGTCAGGGGGTCTTCATCCTCGCCTCAACCTCAACCCAGACCCCTTAAAGGGGTTGGGGAAGGAGGGGGGTCTCGACCTCGAACCAGGACCCGAGGGACTGGGGAGGGAGCGACATGGGGAATAGCCACCTCGACCTCAACCGGGTACCCCTAATAGGGGACCGAGGAGGGAGCCATGCCGGGAGTCTCGCTGGAGACCCTCTTTTCTTCATCTGTATTTCCGGACGAAAAAAGGAAAAAAAAAAAACAGAAGAAAAAAGGTGTGCCTCCTTGCGACACTAAGCAAAAACTGGAGAAGGCTGACGCCGTCCAGGGGTGTATACTGCAGAGGAGGAGCCAAAGTTAATCTTTTTCAGATTATGCATAGTGTCGCCTCCTAGTGGACAGCAGCATAACACCCACGGTTCTGTGTCCCCCAATTAGGCGACAGAGTAATATGCAAAGAATAAGTGCAGCTACAAAGGAAGAAAGGAGAAGAGCGCTCACCTGCTGCACCGCGACATCATACCCGAAGCCGGTGTCAGGTCCGCTGCACACGTACACGTTAGTGGGGAGCCCAGCATATGACTGACGCTCGATTACAGACGAGTCTCTCATATTAAAGTACAAAACCCACAGGGCCTGCGGCTTCTTCAGCTCCGCGCCACAATCTACAAGTAAAGTGACATCATGAGCAAAAGAGGATGGACAGTGACATCATCAGTGACAGATAGATGAAGGACAGTGACATCAGCAGTGACAGATGAAGGACAATGACATCAGCATTAACAGACAGATGAAGGGCAGTGACATCAGTAACTGATACAGGAAGACTGGTGACCTCAATATTATATACAAAAAAGACAGTGATATCAACATTAGGAAAAGGATGAATAGTGATATCAGCTGTAAGCCGAAATCTTAAACTGGCTAGCAATTTAGGCACTAGGGCTATAAGAAAGCTGCAGAACTTTTCATTTTACATTCAGGAAACATTTACATAAGAAGATACCGGCCTTTTAATGAACAGAACAATACACTGATGCCCGAGCTCCAGAGCTTTAATTAGTTCCTCTGGTTCACGATCAAAGCAGCAGCCGCAGCACAGAGGGCCGCGCTGCAGTAAACGCCGCCCCTTTTGTACCTCATCTGGTAAAATGATCCTAAAGAGCCCAAATACGAGAACTCTGAACTATCAATGTACTGGAGTGTGCACAGGTAGCGAGGAGGCGGAATATAAGGGAGGATGATGGGAAGAGTAGTGCTGCACACAGCGACTGCACCAGCAGAATAGTGAGTGCAGCTCTGGAGTATAATACAGGATATAACTCAGGATCAGTAATGTAATGTATGTACACAGTGACTGCACCAGCAGAATAGTGAGTGCAGCTCTGGGGTATAATACAGGAGGTAACTCAGGATCAGTAATGTAATGTGTGTACACAGTGACTGCACCAGCAGAATAGTGAGTGCAGCTCTGGAGTATAATACAGGATATAACTCAGGATCAGTAATGTAATGTGTGTACACAGTGACTGCACCAGCAGAATAGTGAGTGCAGCTCTGGAGTATAACACAAGATGTACTGTACATAGTTCAACTATTCATGTAGATTATATATAAATCAGTAATACTGAGTTCAGAGATAACAGGGGCATTGAGCTTTATTTTCAGACTGGAGCACCCCTTTATACACATTATATAAGTGCAGCTTTGTGTGTTGTGTGACAGACGTCTCCGGACTTCGTTAACACCAATGATCTCCGGAGCTGTGTTCTGCACTACATGTCACTCCTGGTAGCAGTCTGTTTGCCACTCCTGATACATAATGAATACATAGTATAGTGTTTTACAGTTGGCGTGGATACAATGTAATCCTCGAGTTGCTCTTACATCCCCATCCCGCTCATGGTCTTTGGGAGGTCGCCACATACACTCCAGAATACAGAAAATCTACATAAACGTTCGGTGGCAGCTGCAGGCGTCAGAATTTATACAATTACATATTTTGCTGCATCTGACAAAACAGGATTAAATACGTTTTGTATTATTACCGGGATATAAAGAATGCATGGAGATGTCAGGCTGAAATGTCAGGGAAGTCATTAATACAAATGTCAGGGTACGGCAATAAACATGACGAGGGGAGCACTGGAGGCTAATGGATTCCACTAAGCAGATGAAAGTCTCCGCCATACACGCATCTCATGTAAGTGCCTGTGTACAGGCCGCTCGCTGATCCCGCTATCGGTTTATTAAGTGTCATTTCTTCATATGGTAATTGCTCTCTTTCCCCCACGATAACAAAAGCAGAGTCCAGAGCTGAAGAGTGTGTAGAGATCAGAGATTGGGGATGTAACAGGCGGCAGGCACACCGGTGGCAACAACACTGCGGATACAGTGAGTTCATGGCAAAGAAATGTAACCATAAACACCCAACATCCAACCCAAGTAATACCTATCTCCACCCACAAATCTAAAACTAAACTCCATTTATACAAGTTATGCCTCACTGCAAACACACAACTAAAATCACACACACACACACACACACACAACTGAGCCGGCAAAGGCAAGGCCCTCACAAAGTTCATATGTAAAGTAAGTTGATGGATTTTTACAGGAGCGATTCAGCAGGGAGCTCACACTTAAATCAAAATCTTTCCCTGAATTACTAAAGCGAGGATGTGGAAACCACAATAAAAATGCGACCATAGATCCAAATAGATAAGATTGCAAATTCTCTTTATTAAATTATGAACAAGACAAGACAAAATGGGGAACATATGCAAAGGACAATCAAAAGGTGCAATAGTGTAAATGCTGACACGAGCAGGACCTGCCCCAGTCCACCTGAGCTATCATGTTAAATAGTTAATATATATATTCCTACTCCATATAAGGAGCAGCACATATTAGATCTAAATAGATCAGACAAAAAAATAATATATGTCGTACACAGAAAGGGGGCCAATGCCCATCATCTATCATACGTAATATATACATGTACTATCCCAATGAAGTAACTTAAAAGGTTACCTTTAACACTACTACCCTCGGGCCATATAAAGCACGGCTCACAAGTGTAGGGAAGGGAGAATGGTGCAGTGAACAGTGCCTATACTGCACCAGCGGGCAAATAACCCGCCCTAATAGGGTAAAAACCCAAAACACGTTACCTCAATGGAGCCTCAGGATGACCAGGCGGTACGCTCGTCTCGTCTGGGGAGACGAGCGTACCGCCTGGTCATCCTGAGGCTCCATTGAGGTAACGTGTTTTGGGTTTTTACCCTATTAGGGCGGGTTATTTGCCCGCTGGTGCAGTATAGGCACTGTTCACTGCACCATTCTCCCTTCCCTACACTTGTGAGCCGTGCTTTATATGGCCCGAGGGTAGTAGTGTTAAAGGTAACCTTTTAAGTTACTTCATTGGGATAGTACATGTATATATTACGTATGATAGATGATGGGCATTGGCCCCCTTTCTGTGTACGACATATATTATTTTTTTGTCTGATCTATTTAGATCTAATATGTGCTGCTCCTTATATGGAGTAGGAATATATATATATTAACTATTTAACATGATAGCTCAGGTGGACTGGGGCAGGTCCTGCTCGTGTCAGCATTTACACTATTGCACCTTTTGATTGTCCTTTGCATATGTTCCCCATTTTGTCTTGTCTTGTTCATAATTTAATAAAGAGAATTTGCAATCTTATCTATTTGGATCTATGGTCGCATTTTTATTGTGGTTTCCACATCCTCGCTTTATATACCAGCGATTGATCCTAGTTTGTCCAAATAGAGCGACACCTATATGGAGAGATACATAATACATTCAGGATGCAGCTCGGTACCGTTGCTGTTATAATTTCTAAATTACTAAATTAGAGGTTCTGGTAAAAACAACTCAGGAGTAAATACATTTTTGTCGTAAAGATCTACTATAGTTTACTCTGGTAACCACTGATTCCAAGGGATAAAACCATGCCAAACAGGTCACTACAACTCAGATTCTTAAACCCTTGTTGGAGACACGGCAGTGGTTCGAAAGGATGTAAGAAAATTTGAGACCACTGAATGAATAAACAAGTAACAGATGACATATACAGTGTAACCATATACTGAACACCTCCTTGCAGGCAGGTCCACAGACCGATGATCCAATCTAATGATGTTTCTGTGGACCCGCCCCCGAGGAACTTCAGCAGGCTTTTAGGTTAACGTTTTAGGATTTCCCGACCATCAAAGTCTAAACCAGGGGTGGGGAACCTCAGGCCCCAGGGCCATTTACGGTCCTCGATGACCTTTTATCAGGCCCCCTTGCAGATTCTCAGGGACTGCATTCTTGGGCAGGGAGCTGTATTTTGATTGCCACAATCTCATTAATTTCTTCTTGCTCTGTTAGCACACACACGCAGTGTTCACTAATGAAATACTGAAGGGCATGCAATGAAAGATGAAGTCGTGAAACCAGTGCCAGAGTCAGGATGTACTTTGTGGGCGGAGTTTGTATGGCCCCAGAAGGATGGTATAAACATCCAAATGGCCCTTGGCAGAAAAAAAGATTCCCCACCCCTGGTCTAAACTAATAAAATTTACCTGTCCTTCGATTTACTGGTGTAGAAGATATTTTTAGGGGAATCTAAGTTTAATTTCAGTGAATATATTATTACGGGGAGAGAAATTTTAAGAGTGTTAGCTTGGCCAATAAGTCACAATAACTTTAGCGGGTATGTCATTAGCGAGGCTTTTATCATGGATTTTGTTAAGTTAAGGAATCGTTTAAAATGGAAATTAAATTTAACAGCCTGTGAACAAATGGTCTCTTGATAAAATGCAAAAAGCGGCTCAGAAAAAAAAAAGTTTTGAAAGTTGCTAGAACACTGAAAAGTTCCTATGACTCACAGAGCAGGAAAATGAATGAAGGTCTTTGGCGCAGGTGACTTTGTGTGGCCGACCTGCCATGGGCCGCTGCTCACTCCTTCCGCTGATTCATTCTCCCAGACTCCGACAATATTTGTTCTGACATTTTAATTAAAATACTACCACTGTCTAGTCGACAGCATGGGAAAAAATGGCAAAGTGCAACACAGGGGGCTGTGGGGGACGCTTAGCGGGAGAACAGCGAATACATCATCATAGCTTATCAGCCGCTCTGCCGCAACGTGGCGTAGAATGGAACCAAGATCGCTACATGGAAGATACTGGAACAGGAATGGTTGTGGCTAGCCATATAAGGTAATAAGTGAGTGCAGCATAGGGATGGAGGGTGTGGTCAATGCTGAGTGGGTGTGGTTAGCCATATAAGGTAATCAGTTAGTGCAACACACGGATGGAGGGTGTGGTTAATGTGGCGTGGGTGTGGTTAGCCATATAAGTTAATCAGTGAGTGCAGCGTACATATGGAGGATGTGGTTACCCATAAAAGGTAATCAATGTGGATATTGATATACTGTAGATATTTACAGCACATGATTGGTGGGTGTGGTCAGTGGGTGTGGTCATTATATAGTAATGGCCAGTGACATGTGGGTGTGGCCACCTGTGTTTTCAAGGGCACAGCACTGGCGTGCAGCTATATCTTTGCCTCATACCTTCCTCTGAGTCGAGTGTGAACAGCTTCTTCACTACCGGTTCCAGGTCTTCTTGTGCCGTCATCTTTGAGGACGCACACGTCAGATGGACGAGATCTGCAATCAGACATTTAATTAAGACACTGAAAACGAGCCCCACGACAAAACGCAGTTACCGGCATTCACAATCTGGGCTCTGCTACACCGATGCCAATTGTATCAATCGATTGTTACATTTATCAACCAATATTCTTAAAGGGAAAGTCCATTCCAATGAGTGCTAAAAATTCTTAATCCAATCTGATAACATGGTTCTTTCCTCAGTTATTGTTGTGCCATACACTAGAGTTAAGTTACCTGGGGAAGGCATGCTGCGTCTTCTAGTTTGACAAAAGGAATCTGGACATCAAACAAAGCCAAAACACCTCGAAAAATTAATGAAAAGTTCTAGTTTTGGGTGTTGTTTTTTTCTGTTAACGCTTGATGTGTTTCCTCATTAGGTAAAGTAAGGCAACAATACTGAAAGGAGCGGCGTAATTAATAGACGCGCCGGCCGACAAATACAAACATCATTTGGTTCTACAAAGCGACTGTCTGATGCCCATTGGCAATCAAAGGACACTTTAAGTCTCCAAAGACTTTGGTATACAACTTCCATAAACTTTTAATGAACCGGATTTTTTTTCCCTTTATCGCAGGAGATCAAAGTCTTAACGAGGTACAATCTCCTTTTCATGTTTAATAATAATTAGTCTCATCTGGTTTGGTGCCGTAATCCGATCATAGCTCTAAACAGTGGGGCCTATGTAGTCTGCAACCCGACAATTATCTCGCCCACTGACACACGGAGCCTGGCCGTGGACCACGGGAACGCCGAGCACCACCGAACCGGGAGGAAGACATTCATTTAGATTTTAATGAAATCTGCTCTAATTATTTACAAAACTTTTTTTTTTTTTAACCTTTTGCCCAAAAGTTGGAAACAATGCAACAATGAGATGAAAAGCACAAAGCTCCCATAACCGAGACCTGGGTGACGGGACTGACTGCGGATGAAACGTACCGCTTCAGAGACATGTGGACATTAAGGATCTTCATGCTGGACCTTAGGGGCTTTCTGCAGCAGTGAAACGCAATATTGCGCTTTTCATTGCGAAAATGATGCAGATTTCACAGCAATTGGTAATATCACATCTACAAGAACCCTGATCTGTGCAGCCTGCAAAGTGAGCATAATTTATATCCCTTCAGGAAAACCTGGGTTATTATCCACACAGCCACCCAAAAGGTGGTCACCCAGCTTTCCTGGACTGTGGCAATAGATCCTCATTGTCGTCCCAATAGATCATTTAGAAGATGCATTATTCAGGGGTCTGAGAAAGCTGAGTGACCATACTGATGGACCCTGAAACGTGAGCAGATTTGCTATTTAGGATCAGTAAAGCTCGTTGACCGCCCCGGAGAAAATCTCACTGGCGACTGCACTGAATGAACACTTAACCATTAATGTCAATAACCCAGCTTTTCTGGGAGCCTGCCTTATTGTGCAGCAGGCAATGCTTTTATTTCTGCCCCTCATTACCACCAACTCAGTTTTTATAAGTTCCAGAACAGCAGATACGACCAACACACAGAGATAGTTTAATGCACAACTAATCAGATGCACCATGCAGGTGTTTAGGAAAGCTGGGTACCTCACTTGCGACCAGATCTGCCATGATATATCATTTATATCCATATTACTGCAGACTTGAGCAGATTTACCTTTCACAATCCGTAAAGCTGGATCATAACATCTACATAAAATCCGCCCCGCAATAGAGTTATTGTACAGGCTGTCACCCAGCTTTCCCAGACTCATCGGTTGTGATCCACCCCATGCTTTCCCAATTTCACAAAAAAATGAGTAAATTTGCCCTTTGGGAGTCTGGGATTGTTGGACACTTATTGCTTCCCACGCCAGCGTTGCCCACCCCACCCGGGCAGATTTGTGGGTCTCTGTTAATCACACTACTTAGCAGATGAGGAACATGTCGTTAAGAAGGGAATCATTAAGGCAAAGACTAATTGATTTAAAATAGGTTTTATAGATTTTTGCTCCAGTCGGTTATAAAATCATCAGATCCGCCGGCGTTTAATTTCAATATCGCCTTCGTGTCATTTCGGGTCTGACGGACTCATAAAACCTCATCAGCGCGGCTCCTGATTATGTTTGATTTACTCGGGTGGAGTGGCATCAGTCACTGCGCGGCTGGCATTTGTCTGCAGGTAATTCTCTGGGTAGAAAGAGCGATGAGCTTTATCTACGCCACGCCATCATTAGCGCCAGGAAATTATTTTTATTTTCTTTAGAGGGGGAAATCAAGCGAACGACTTTGGTTCCGGTCAGCTGGCGATGCCGATTATGGGGCTGTCATTCCTGCCGGGTGATCAAAGGTGAGAGATTTGTATATTTTTCTTCCGCCATTGTCTGACGGCGCCGATTGCTCACTCCGATCTCATTTACCCTTAATGAAGTGCTCACAACATGCGGGGATTTATTGGAACCGTGTTTCATCACCACTGAATATTTTCCAGGACAATTTGTTAGTGTTTCGGCAGCCATCAGGATGGGGGGAGTGGCAGGAGTCGCCTTCTCGTGATGAATGTCACCCCCCCTCCAGGAAAAATAAAACAAAAAACACCTAGGTCAATAGGTCTCTGTACAGTGCTGCAGTATCTGCTTGCGCCATATAAAAGGCTGAAAAAAGGGGGAATTTATTGTTTTACTGTACACCGTTCTGAAGTTACCGCAGCAACACGTTTTATCAGACCTCTAAATTTGGGGCGTCTAATAGTCCTGAAATCTAAGCCACAAGAATTGGCTTGCGCTAAAATCTACACTAATTTCAGGCTATTGGTATTGAAAAACCTATTAGTTTGTATCAGGCCCTGCCCCTCGTGTGAAACCCCGCCCATTTGTATGATCCATTTTGAAAAGTGGCAAGAAAAAAAAATTATTGTGCCAAAAAGATTTACATTTTTTTAATATTTGAAAACTGATAAATTCTGTAGCTGCCAACGTTTCTGAGAGTGTTAACCACTGCCACAAACCCTACTGCTATGGGAACGCCGTCACAAACCCAGCCTCTACGGGAATGCCGCCAGAAACCCTGCCCCTACATGAATGCCACCTTTCCTTTCTAATACTCACTTTTTGGTTTACACATACCCAGCTCCCTTCTATCGCTATTGGCAAATGTGAAATATTCACCCTACAAAGTACACACTTTTCTCTTCTGTGCTGACAGTTTGTTACAGGCTCTTCAGCTCACAAAGGATTGCATACAATTGTGACAAACTGGTGCAGTGGAAAAAATACCTTAACCTGAATTTTTCCAATAACTGAAAGCAAGCAGAGATCTTGACACAAAGTATAATCTGCTCGCTCTGATTTTCAGCATGGAAATAATGACTGGCTGATAAAGGTATTGAATCCCACATCCAGAGTCAGTGGCGCCATCTATGAAGCAGAAAATGGTAGAGTGACCCACGTTCTACACGTGTCCTGAAAGTGAGGATTTGCAGTGAAATTACGCTCCCACCAAGACGGGAATGTGGAAGAGAATGACGATGGCAATCCCCAAATCACTACTCCTTGTACGAGCTGTCGGAGGATCAGAGGGCGGAGGAAGTGCCCCGAGAGAAAACCTGCGTGTAATCAGAGGTGCTGCCGAGCCGGGAAGTCACAAATATACAGAAGCCTGCATATATGACTGGAGAGGCAGAATGAAATCCTGTAGTACCCACAGCAGCACAGAGTACTTCAGGAGGCTGGGACGGTCAGGCCCTGAGGACGACATTGCAACTTACAAGTGTTTTTCATGCAGGTGTTAGTGGAGGCGCAGAGCTCGGTCAGGTGCATGGCGGTCCGCCGCTCATCATCCGGGGGAACCGTCAGTACAGAAATCTACGAGGAGAGAAAAAGATGGTGCATCATGATGGACCCAGGGACGCGAGCAACAGCTCCAGAGACACGAGCGAAGGATATAGGGACACGAGCAAGATACATGACAGATACATAGTGACGCAGAGAGGTAGCATTTTCGTCTCGGACGTCTTTAGTATGCCGGACCGCAGAAGCCTGTGACCTACAGGATGGAGAGCATTGGGGCCGTGGCTCTACCACAGGATCTGCTTGTATTGGCTTCTTGTGCAATAATAAGGGCCGAATCTGACAAAGTTTTGAAGTCCGGGGACCCTGCCATGAGTTTGGGTGTCAGATCCAGGTCTTCGATGCCTCTTTCCCTTAGTTTTAAATTCTGTACCCCTAATTTTATGCTGAGGACCACTGCCCCCTGTGCCGCCCCCACGATACACCAATAGAGAAGATAAAACCCCAGATAATACAGCGGTGACTGTGCCGCTCTGCACTCTTTCCGCAGTGAGATGTTTCTGAAGATCGTCGGATTCGGTGCCAGCAGAGCAGATTTCTGGGGTTCAGAGCATTTCGGATCCCGTTTTCCAGACACTGATTCATGATAGATAACAATCCTTATATAACTGGCTTTATTAGTTGTGGTAGACGGCGGCAGTTTATTTTCCATGAGCGTCGACAGCTTCACTATATTATTCTCCATTATTTACTAATATTTACAGTAAATCTGGAGCCAATTAAATCTCAGACGTCGTCAATGCTGAAGACGAGCGCGTGGACCATCTGGTGTCTCCGTCGGAAACACGGAGTGAATTCAGAAGCCGCAAAACATCTATGTATCACTGATAGATAATTATACACAACGGGTGAGAGGTCAGCAGCCAATAACCCTCCCCTCTTGCAGTGCATATGGACGCCACCTACCTCCTGGTCTGTATCAGAGATCAAGATGGATCGGTCGGTGATCAGGATCGCTCTGGAAATCTGTCTGGGAGAGAAGACAACGATCTGCACATCATTATTTCTGCATATGTATATACTAGCACCACTCCCATCATCCCTATCCATAGGAGCTCACTATTATTACCATCATCATCACTGTCCACAGGAGCTGACAATCAACAGCTGCAATCGGCCCTATCCACAGGACTTCACAATCACTCCCATCATCCCAGTACCCAGAAGCTGACAATTATCGCTGCCATCATCCCTGTTCTTAGGAGATGCCAGTATCCATGATCTGCCAATCCATCGCTGCCATCATGTCTGCCCTCAGGAGCTGCCAATCAACAGCTGCCATCGGCCCTATCCACAGGAGCTCACAATCACTTCCATCATCCTTACACCCAGAAGCTGACAATTATCGCTGCCTTCATCCCTGTCCTTAGGAGCTGCCAATCCATCGCTGCCATTGTGTCTGTTTCCAAGAGCTGACGATCTACCACTGCCATTATGCCTGTAGTCAGGGGCTGACAATCTTTTCGCCTAACCTGTTCTATCAGTG
Organism: Dendrobates tinctorius; assembly: GCF_039654945.1. Classification (NCBI taxonomy): domain Eukaryota; kingdom Metazoa; phylum Chordata; class Amphibia; order Anura; family Dendrobatidae; genus Dendrobates; species Dendrobates tinctorius. The sequence goes on along the minus strand of NW_027361782.1, from coordinate 23,498,830 downwards.
ACACAAAGTATTGATCTGTAATGAGATGGTCTTACCCTTCTCCAGTGTTTCTCGACTCCAGTCCTCAACAGGTCAAGTTCTTAGTATTTCCTTAGTATTGCACACATGATAATTTTATCACCTGCTCAAGCATTAGTTCCATTACCTGTGCAATTCTAAGGAAATCCTGATTATGCAAATTGTCTCTTCAGAGAGGAAGAGGACTAGAACTCTAGTGCCGCCTATTGGAAATAGCAATCCTAAAAGTCAATGTCCATCCTTTAACGAGTCTTGTTACATGACTTAGGCTTAGGATAAAAGCCAAGCCAGATTCTCAATTTGCAGACACTGTTTCGGGGGTACTGCCCCCCTCGTCAGTGCAAAGTGTGAGATCTGGTTTGGCTGTGAGAGAGGCGTCTGACCGATATCCAAGAAGTATCATTTCTCTTTGCGGAGAATGACATGCTATGCATGTCGAGATGAGGAGACTTAACGCCGCAATGCTCCTCTGGGAAATATGCTAATTATGCAAATTGTCTCTTCAGATCTCACACTTTGCACTGACGATGGGCAGTACCCCGAAACAGTGTCTGCAAATTGAGATTCTGGCTTGGCTTTTATCCTAAGTCATGTAACAAGACTCGTTAAAGGGTCGACATTGACTTTTAGGATTGCTACTTCCAATAGGTGGCACTAGAGTTCTAGTCCTCTTTCTCTCTGGAGACAATTTGCATAATTAGCATATTTCCCATAGGAGCATTGCGGCTTTAAGTCTCCTCATCTCGACATGCTTAGCATGTCATTCTCCGCAAGGAGAAATGATACTTCTTGGATAAGGAAATCCTGAAAACATGACCTGTTGGTGGGTCTGGAGGACTGGAGTTGAGAAACACTGCTCCACAGATATCGCCTCGCTCCCTTGCAGATGCAAAATACTCCTTTAACCTCAATTATTTAACCCCACATTCATGCACAGCCCACATGACAAGTCCCTGCTTCCCATCTGTGGGGCCCGTACCTGTAGCAGAGCTGAGCGCAGACGTTCTCTGGCAGGTAACCGTCTTCGATAACCACGTAGCGGCAGTGGATCCGCTTACCTTTACTGTCGACAACCGCTTTACACCTACAGCCACAGAGGTAGGAAACAGTCAGATATACGGACCACACAAACATTAAAAGATGCATATACTGTGAGAGGGCTATGAGCCAGAGATCAGCAGCAACAAGACTGAACTGCCCCTTTAATAAATGGATAAAAGTTGTGTCTCTAAGGAGGCAGTAATGGTGGACATGTAATAATGTAGTAGGGGTCTCAGGGTCACTCATCATTCATCAACGGACGGGTCACACGGGTTTGCAGTTCTCCTAAACGTCACTTTAATGAAACGAAGCCCGTGACACACGGATCAGGTGTTAAGAGCGTGGCCACCGAGCTCCGCCATTAACCCCTTCTGTAGCGGTGACAAAGTATAGCTTTATAATCAGATGGTTTCATGCACAATAATTAGAGGGTCTGCAAACACTATCAGGGGGCCGCAATGACACTACCATACAAATGATACGAAGACATCAATCCCGTGAAGAAATGTTCCTACTAAATTCAAATGAAATAATCTGGTAACATCCTAAAATTAAGAACGATAGGAAAAAATGGATCAGAGCTACCAAAAAATCCCACTGAACAAGACAGACACTAGTCACATACATAGATTCTGACCCGGTCTCGATAGCCTTCATTCCTCATACATACACCCTGTATACCATCACTCGGTGACCCGCCCGCGGTGACATCTGATGTTGGGCCATGAATCACGCTCGGCCTCCATTGACCTTCTCTCGATGTGTCTGGTGAGGAGAATGGCGAGCGCCATCCATCTCCCGCACCGCCATGAGTTATAAAGGTTCTTTATGGACCTCATTATCCAAACTAATGGACTAAGGGCCGCATCCTTGAGACGGACCTGCTCGCCACTGACAAAGCCCTCGCTGCAATATTTCAGCACGAGTATGTAAATTTCCAACCAATTTTCCACCTTTTCTTTTTATTAAAGAAATATAAATTTATTGGATTTTTGCGTCAGTTTGAGGGACACGTTTCCAAGGGGGGAGGGAGGCAGTTGTGTCCTAAGTGGATGTGGCAACCAAAAAATTATGTACAAATTGATTACAGCGCTAGATTTTATGATGAGAAGTCGCCTCCAAAGTTACGGAGATGAGAAATATTGCTGAAGTTCCCTTCACATTTACCTCTCGAGCGATTTTATCTGATGCCGCCATCTATTATCACTTTCCTCCGCCGGAGAGTTTATCCCTTATAAAACTGTAGATTAAAGGTTTTTCTAAGTATAACTGTAAAGTTCTACAACTTTCTAATAGATCATTGGCTAGTTTCATCAATCGTGGGGCTTTAATAAACCACTTTTTTTTGTCCCTTATTCATCAGTGCCAAATTCTTCAAATGGTGAACGCGGTTTCCTTTGCACAAAATGAAAACTGCTCTTTAATCTTTATTTGACCCTTTCTAGAGCAAAACTCACATGACTTGTTAAAATTTCACACACAACCCTTTAATAAAACTGCAAAAATTTCTAAAGAACAAAAAAATCATCATTCCAAAAAGGGATGGCACAAAGTTGCAAATAATGTTTCATCCTCATCTGGGTTACATGAAAACCATACCCAGAACGGCAAACAGAGAAAAACAACCAAAAAAGTAGCAAATGGACTTCAGAATAGACAACATGTCTAAAAATCTGGCACAAAACAAAAATACAGACTTCACAGAGGAGAAACTGGACAAAACTTTCTCACCAGTTTACGATTTTAGTTTGATGTCAGTGAATAAAAAAACACTCCTTTTTACCTCCAAAGGCAATAACCCTCAACATACCTAGTCCTGCTCTCTGCTGAGAAGCGGATACATTGTATCCAGTGTAGACAATGATCTGTGAGTGATACCCATCAGCAAAGAACCTGGAGGTCAGAGCATGGTCTGCACCAAGACATTGTATCCACTGCTCTGCTGACAGAACACTCGCTAAGGACAGGATTACTGCGAGTTCTCATTCACTGACAGCAATCAGCTATCTTGAAAGTTGAAGAATTGAAGCAAAAGTATTCCAAAAAGTTTTATTGTATTAGATTTAAATCATATGATGTAAACTTCCCTTTAATATTTTATTCATGACCACAGGCTCTTGTATTTACTGATCATTATGATGCAGGGGCAGAGACCCCAGGATCCAGGATTTTATCTCCTGACTCTGGCTCCAAAATTCATCCTGGGGCAGGATGGGCGCTCCTTCTGGACGCGAGAAGGAACACACGCCCATCGGGAACTGTTTCTTGGAGGAGGACCACTGGCAATCTGGTAAACCTGCTGAAGGTGAAGTAGACAAGAGACCCCATATACACCGGGAGCCTACTCTGGACAAACTTTTTTTCTTCAATTTTCAGATGACATTTCAATATCTGAGGCTCCAGGTCCTACAGCAGATCAACCCCAAAAGGGGCAAATATGGAATTTATCTTAAAGGGGTTTTCAGATTAAGTGTTGATGACCTTATCTCAAGTACATCATCTAGTGGCCATAAACTGTATGGCGAGTTCTGTCTGTCACTTTTATGGAGGAGAGACTGCAGTATCAATCATGACCACTACAGGTTGCACAAAGCTGTGCCGCTTCCAGTGAATCACCGTAACTCCTTCAATCAGTTGATCAATGGGGGTCTCCGAAACAAAGTTGGACCCGACTGATATTATATTGCAGAAAACGGCTTTAACTTTATTTGATTGCTGCCAATCATTAAATTAGGAAAAATACAAAGATTGTGGAGCGTCCTTTATTTTTGTGCTCAGTGTTCCAGTTATCCCCTGGGAATAAGTGGTGCTAGAGACGTCTAGGTGCCGCTTATCTCCTTGCACCCAAACCTGCATATTATGGAGAATTAGGGTTGACACATTTCACCTGTCCTTGATTAACCCTTTAAAGCGATTGTCTAGGATTAAATGAAGATGAGCTGCAGAAGCAGATACTGCCGCAGACCAGAATGACGCCGTTTCTTATTCCTTACCCTGCAGGAGCCCTCTAATTCCTTGGTTTATACTGAGAGCTAATAACTCGCTCCCCTCGCCCATTCTATAGGTAACATTTGCAGATATATGGACATTTTTATTTCCTGACATTGTTTCCATGTATGTGGTTAATAACACAGTAATGCATCCATGGTGGTAATGATTTGTGCGACACCTTATAACGTCTCCTGAGCAGGGGAACACAAATAAGCCTCGTATTATATATTCATGGCTCCGCTTTACATAATGCATTTACCTAGGATGCAAAGCGCAGGTTCCCTTTAAATGGCCAATCACTGCGTGGCGTTGTAATGTACAGACACACTGAATATATATGACGACCTCTGGCAGCGTAGACGCTTCTGCTCTGCATTAAGGACGGTTTTGGTAACCTGCTCACACAGGTGACAGTTGTGCGGTGCGGAGACATTAACCTTCTGTTATTACGGTGAGATCTAACTCAATCACACGTCACCGTGATGGATCTCGCTCACCGCACTCATCCTCAAGAAAGAAAATGCAAATCCGGCGTCTTGTATCCAGAGTGACGCTCGTGAGAAGACAAAACACCTGCTGAAACCACTCCGGCAAAAGAGAGCCAAAGCAAAAGGGATTAACCCTGTGCTGCCTGCCGGAGGAGCACGAAGAGGAACAGGATCTGGAGGGCGAGGTGAGAAGTGAAAAAGTGTAAACCGAAACGTAACAAACAGGAGTGCAACATAATATAATGTGTGTAATGGAGGGAGAGACATTGGTAATGGGGCAGGATATTTTATAGGTATGACATAACATAGGTTAAAGGACAGCAGGGCCAAAATGACCACCTGGCAACAACAGTGGCAGAGAAGAGAAATCGACTCTCCGTTCCACCACTTAGTCAGCCATAGGCGGTTTCAGGCCTACAGAGGCTGAAGAAACACAGAAGACATCAGGTGGCTCAATAATATCACTTCTTTGCGCCGTCCAAGCCTCCTTTATTACATAGCGGAGCTAATACCAGAAAGCAGCGGTGAGCATGTCGGTAAGTAACGAATGCACTGTACTGTAGGATGGTGCTGTGTAAAAAGGGCTGTAAAAGGTGATGTCCTGCGGGATGGGGCTGTGTATAGATGGGGCGAACGGAGTGATGGCCTGCAGGATGGGGAAGCAGGGGGGCCAAGAGGAGTAGCGGGGGAACAGAGGAGAGGCATTTTGAATGAAAAGATTTACGGGGCCCTGGTATTGAGCCTTATCAGAAGTCTGTGGCCATCGGACCACAGGCCTGTAAGTCACCTGTCTGCTGGCATTCCTCTTTGGCTTAGTAGGTCAGATGCAGCATCATAGCTGTGGTATGACATAGACATGACATCATGAGAGGACAATTAATCAAAAATGCAGCTAGGGATGGCAGCAGGCAGAAGTAGGCTCGCGGGCTCTGGTCTGACGGTCACGGAGCGGCTACTGGACCAGGGTACGGCTAACCACTTTGCTGAACTCTAGAGGAGAGTGTTGTATTCTTATATTGACCTGTAAGGATGAAGGGAGGGAGTGAGGTTATTTACACAGGACTGTATGTGGAATGGGGGTTTAAAGGTGGAGATTGGTACAGTGGCGTTTACTAATATGTGGAGGTATTTACCCTCATATAGCGGTATTATTGGTCTTAGTACAGTGGTGTATGCTTATGATCAGTATGGCAGTATTTAGCTTCATAGTGGTATTATTGGTCTAGGAATAGTGGTCTTTGGTAAGGATCAGTGTGGTAGTATTTACCCTCATATAGCGGTATTATTGGTCTTGGCACAGTAATGTTTAGCAATGATCTGTATGGCGGTATTTACCCACATATAGCTGTATTATTGGTCCTGGTTACAGTGGTGTTTGGCAATAATCAGTATGGTGGCATTTACCCTCATATAACTGTATATTTCGTCTTGGTACAGTGGCGTTTGGCAATGATCTGTGTGGCAGTATTTACTCTCATATAGCGGTATTATTGGTCTTGGTACAGTGGTGTTTAGTAATGGTCAGTATGGCGTTATTTACCCTCATAGCGGTATTATTGATCTTGGTATAATAGATTTTGCTTAGTGGAGAATACTTTTAGGCTCTGTACACATTTCCATATTCATTTTGATGTTTTGTTTAGAGGAACAGACAAACAGGATAAAACACAGTGTAACAGATGCAAACAGGAATACAGACTCCACTGATTATTTATTAGGGGTTGTCCTCTGGGTTTTGTTTGCGGTAAAGCGTAGCCTACTTTGTTTCTTTTCTAAAAACTGACACAACAGAAGGTAGACGGACCCCACATTCATGGTGGGGCCCCTCCAATCCTGTTTGCATCGGTATTGCAAATAAATTCTGTTTCTGTGTTCAAACAGAACAGAGAAACACAAAGTATCACTTATGTTGCTTTGTGGCAATGTTAAGCAGCTAGTAACATCCGCAAACTGCTGATCCTCATCCCATGCCCTGAGCCGGGCGTGCCACGGAGCATTTGTCTATCTATCAGGGTGTGTAGAGAGCTTGGACCTGTGGCCGGACCTGTAGGGAAGTGAGAAATTACATAAGGATTTCTCATGTGTATACAACTAGGTAAAGAAATTTTTGACCAGACATGAATTTTCGTTATTTCAGCTCTGCAGGCCACTATTAAGGATTCAAAAAGAACTGAGATGCAATTGAAGTGGAGACTTCCAGGTTTAATTAAAGGAAATTAATAAAAATATTCTGTGAAACGTTTAGGAATTGCCATTGTTTTACTACAATGCCTCCGAATTTGAGTGGCTCAAAAATAATTTGACAAATTCACTTTCCCATAAATAAAATGTCTAGTTTTTGTAGATAATGCTTTGCAGCAATGACAGCATGAAGTCCGGAGGCCATGGCAGTCATCATCGCTGATCTCCTCCGGTGTGAAGCTTTGCAGAAATGACGGCCTGGAGTCTGGAGGTCATGGGTGTCGCTGGTCTCCTCCGATATGAGGCTTTGCAGAAATGACGGCCTGAAGTCTGGAGGTCATGGGCGTCGCTGGTCTCCTCCGATATGAGGCTTTGCAGAAATGATGGCCTGAAAGTCTGGAGGTCATGGGCGTCGCTGGTCTCCTCCGATATGAGGCTTTGCAGAAATGATGGCCTGAAGTCTGGAGGTCATGGGCGTCGCTGGTCTCCTCCGATATGAGGCTTTGCAGAAATGATGGCCTGAAGTCTGGAGGTCATGGGCGAAGCTGGACTCCTCCGATATGAGGCTTTGCAGAAATGATGGCCTGAAGTCTGGAGGTCATGGGCGTCGCTGGTCTCCTCCGGTGTGAGGCTTTGCCGCCTTTATTGAATTGTCTTCAGATCTCGCTGGTTTGTGGACAGTTTTGTCTTCATCCTGTGAAATGCGGCTCGATGGGCGGAGATCTGGCGAAAACTCGGCCATTGCAGAATATTCCACTTCTTTGCTTTCGCAGGATGTTTAGAGTCACTGTCATCTGTCCTGTGAAGCATCGTCCATCTTTGCTGCATTTGGTGGAATCTGAGAAGAAAGTCTCGCCCTGCACACACAGGATTCAGCTGGCTCCTTCTGACCTCATCCATCATAACCACTATGACTCTGTGCTATGGGAAGCCATACATGCCTGCGCCAGCACACCACTCCACTATGTGTTACACAGTATGTGCTGTGCCGAGGATCAGGATTAGTACCAAGTCTTTTCCAGACTTTCTTCTTCCCATCATTCTGGTACAGGTTGATCATAGTTTTGCTTCTCCAGAACTTGACGACTTCTTTCGATTTTTTTTTTTTGGCAAAGTCTACTCCGGCCTATTTTCAGACAGACTAATGGCTCGCACCTTGTGGTGACACCTCTGTATTTGCTCTTATGAAGTCTTCTCTTTATGGTGGACTTAGGCTAAGTTCACACTTGCGTCAGGCTGGCCTGCGTAGGGTCTGCGTACTTCCTCCCTTAAGCTCCGCATACTTCCGCATGCATTCTGCGTACCCATCTTCAACACTGGGTACGCAGGGACATGCAATGTATGCGGATGCATCCGCAAGCGGCGATTTGATGTGCCCGCGCGGACGACGGGCACATCAAAACACTGCATGCGGACGCATCCACATACAACGCATATCCCTGTGTACCCAATGTTAAAGATAGGTACGCAGGACGCATGCTGAAGTAGGCAGAGCTTAAGGGAGGAAGTACGCAGACCAGCCAAACGCAAGTGTGAACGCCAATTAGCCTTAGATACTGAGACACAGACTTCCTGGAGAGTGGTCTTCACTTGGGGGGGGGGGATGTTGTGCGTTTTTCTTCATCATGGGAAGGATTCTGTAATCATCCACCACTGTTGTCTTCTGTGGACGTCCAGGCCTTTTTGAGTTCTCAAGCTCACGAGAGCACCCTGTTTTTTTGAAAAATGTTTCAAACTGTTGATTTGGCCGCTCCTAACATTTCTATTATTTCTCTGATGGGTTTCTTCTTTTTTTTTTTTTCAGCCTAATGATGATCTGTTTTTCTTCCATTGAAAGCTCCTTTCATCGCATGTTGTGGGTTCACACCAACAGCTTCCAAATGCCACACCTGGAAGCAGCTCCAGACCTTTTACCTGCTTAACTGATGATGGAGTAACGAGGAAAAAGCCCATTCAGCCCAAGAAAGAGCTTTTGAGATGATTGTCAAATTACTTTTGGTCCTTTAAAAAGAGGCAGCTACATATTAAACAGATGCAATTCCTAAACCCTTCCAATTATGATGTGAATCCCCTCAAATAAAGGCTGAGAGTAGTCATGTTAAGCCCAGATTGATTACAGGACTGTATCTGGAAAATGGTTTGGTAATTGTCTAAAAAGCCAAAATTTGCATCACTGCCCAAATATTTCCGGACCCAACCATATTTTTAACTAGGAAAAATTTTGTGCAGCCATCAGTGAGGTTGTAGTAACTCCTACTTGCAGCCAGTTTCCCTGGGAGCCCAGTAAAAGAGACAAATTCTCCTGCCAGCTTTATGACCCAATTATGTACCACCACTGAACGCAAAAAGAACTGTTATGACCGGGGTGCACAGAAGAGCACGAACCTTATGGGTCTTCTCCTAGTGCACCACCTCACCCTTCCTTTATTTTCTGGATGAAGGAGTATTTATTTGGTAGGCTCAGGTCTGTGACCAGGAGAGACTCCACCTCATCGCTCTTCATTATGGCTGCTATGTCACCCCTATATGCCTTATAAATGCAAGTTAGAAGGAAACCTTCCAGTGTGGGATCTGTCCCTATATGTGAGGATCTCCAATCCATGAACAGCCAGCTACACAGCTCATATATGTTCCTATAGGTGACCTGTAGCCACAAACTCAAAGTACCCACAATGTAAGCAGGAGGCAACAGAGTAACAGAGTGATTCAAGCAAGAAATTAAATTGTCAGGAATTTCTTACATTTGTCACAATGTTACAGAAGTAAAGGCACCCCTTCCCCCATTATTATCCACAGGGAGCACGCTTTGATTTACACCACATACAGAAATAGACCCGCTTTAGAGAAGAGACCGCGATGTTTGCACCTTCCCCCCCACCCCCGTTTTCTTTATCTGCTGGCTGAACATTACGGCCGTAATTCAGGGACAGAACAGTCGCTCAAAGGACATGAAAGGTGCTACAAAAACATAATGAGTAAATGGCTCTATTCTGTGAGCATGAAAGGAAGCACTCCGCTGCCGCAACCACCACTACGCCAACCTCGCGAAGGCGAGTCAAGAGCCTACACCAAAATGACGGGAAGCAGTGCTCCACTTCTAAGTGGCATTTTACGGGTTAAGTCTACAAGGACCTCAAGATCCTTTGCTTTACTGAACTTGTTCCAAGCTTACATATCATATACACTCTAGTCACATCCAAAGCTGCAGTCAAAGTGTGAAAGCAGCCAACAGGGGCGGGAGGCGGGCCCACTGTTGATCTCAGTCAGCGGGGGTCCACTGTCACCTCACAGTCGGCATGGGGCCTACTGTCACCCCAGTTGGCGGGGGACAGGCCCACTGTCGCCCCACAGCTGGCAGGGGGCGGGCCCACTGCCACCCCACAGTCAGAGGCGGGCCGTGCCCACTGTTGCCCCACAGTTAATGAGGGGCGGGCCCCCGGTTGATGGGAGGCGAGCATTTATCTTTGCAGGAAGTCGGGGAAGCCTTTTCTCCCTATAGTGATGCTATTAAAGAGGAATATGAAACTATTACATCACAATATGAACCTGAGCTATCGAGAACGCAGATCTGGAAGTGGCTGGAGTAGAATACATCTAACATGATGCCACAGACTAACCACCACATGCAATAACTGAACCAGCAGGGGATGACCAGAGAAGTCAGCAATCCCGAGGAAAAGAAGCACAATATAAAATGTCGCTCTGGTAGGGACAAGAAATTTAACATGATGTTAACAAAGAGGGATATGAAACTATTGCATGAAAGTATGATACCGAGCTATCGAGAATGCAGCTCTGGAAGCGACTGGAGAAATATAAACGATACGATGAAATTCACGATAAGCATCAAAGCCAAGTGAAACAAATGTCACCCGTCAGTCATTACACATAGGAGAACCCTGAAATGAGGCTCAGACGTGAACCGGGTCCAAGCCAGGGGCTGCGAGGTTAACGCAACCTTCAGGGATAGAAAGGGCAGGCTAGTTTATGACAACAATCTACCTAGAACTCATTAAAGTCTTTTCTCTTGGAGTGACATGCATTATCAGCAAAGATTAATCTGATGAGTCTTTAGGTGAGCTCCATCTACAAAAAAAAAAAAAAAAAAATTCCCTGCAATAACAGGAGCTTTGTGTCATCTGATGAAAATCAATTAGACTGGTAAGGCCAGAAGAAAAACTAACATCAGTCATCGCCAGCCCCCCGGCAGCTCAAATGATTTGTCTTCCAAGCCTGGATGATCAGGAGCTGTAGTAATATCACAGGGGAAAATTAATTTATTTTCTATACTGTGAGCCCTACTGCCTTCATTGTGGAGGACCAATACACAGATTAGTTTTAATCAAGGTTGATATGTCATAAATACCGCCAGGCTCTTTGAAGTTTTTTTTCCCCCTTAAATCGACTGCAGCATTTTTCTTTTACTTTTTACAGGTAAATAAAGCAAGGTTAAAGGGAAAGAGACTTACTCCGAGGACTGTGCGTCCACCAGCAGGCCCCGTAGAGAATGATGTAGACAGTAGATGCCCCCAAACACAGCGCTCATCCTGCAAGGAGAAAAACAAATCTAATTGTGCAACAGATCCGTCGCTGTACATTATATACAAGATACAAAATCATCAGTAGAAAACAAGAGCCTTAAAAAAAAAAAAAAAAAACACATTTCATCTGGTGTGTTACATTGTATCCAAGAAATCACAAGATACAATAATCAGTACTAACCTATAAACTAAAGAAATACAAAAAAAAAAAAAAAAAAGCTCAAACAATCTGGTGTTTGTTACATTGTATCCAGTCCAGCAAGATGCGGCAAAAAACAAAAAGCCCCGATTCATTACTTGCATTGTTTTTCTATTTTGTGGTGCTGAAATGGTGGAAGTGGGTTGATAAGCTTTGCACAAAATCGAAGATGCTTTTTTTTGGCCTTTACGTTTTTTTTTTTGTTTGTTTTTTTTTTTAGAAAAAACATTGCCTTGCTAAATGCCTGTTAGTTTTTAACAGCAAATAAATAAAATTAGACAGATTTTTAGCTCCATTAGCACTAGAGAACAATTGCACCAAAATTTACGACATCTCAAAAAGTTACAAATGATTAATTCCCCAAAAATATCTGAATAAGGTAAACTACACACATAACGGCAGGCGAAAAAACAACACAGATTTAATCGCGTAATATTAAGCAATAAAATAGGAGCAAAAGAAATAAATAAGCCAAACCATAAAAGTCATTAGAACCATTTTTACGCCAGAAAAAGATGCAAAAACAATGATAAACAGGAGCCAGTCGATCAATAGGGGGGTGGGATTCTTATGAGAGGTCTTCTCGACTTTTCCTTCTGGCAGTGAAGTCATTATTTGCTCCCAATGTATCAAAGTGCTGCATTAGGTTTGCTAAATTTGACAAGTTTTTGGCACATCATAACTTTGTAGAAAACTTGCTCTACCTTTTTGCTTCACTACCCGCTCACTGGGGAGCTTACAAATTTTGAAAAAAGTTACAATTCAAAGATCTGGCTACAATGTTGCTCAGCTAGTCATGCCCACGTTTGAAAAGTGACAAAAAAAAAAAAAAAAAAGATTAATCAGCGGTGCAAAAATGCCATTTGCCAATATTTGTGCCTTGTACAACAAACAAAACGTGTGCAAAAGCCTCGATACCTGCCCCCCACAGGGTCTTATCAGCTAATGCAAATAATAAAAATTAGCAAAAAGTAATAGGACACTACGCCCTGTGAACGTAACCCACTATGTAACAACCTAATGCTCATAACATACACTATACACAAGAAGCTAAGTTGGAATTGTACCACTGTGATTCGCCAAATTGTGTACAGCATAAACATACGTTGCTGAGCAACGACACTAATTTTTGCAATTTTCAAAGTAGGGTGTGAGTAGCCAAATTTATGAATAGCAAGTCTAAGAAAAAATGGTTGGAAACACTCCATTAAGAGGGTGGAGTAAGAAGTGGAGTAACATTTCTATAAAAAATAAAAAAAACTTTAGTATCTCAAGATGCACCAAATTTAACAAACATCTTCCAACATGGATAAATTTGGCACAGATTACGGAAACACAACAGAAAGAAAAAGTCCATTACTAATAAACTTCCTGCCTGAATATCTTCAGTAATCACAAACTTTCTCCGCTTGGAGTGCAGGATAACTTTGCAACAGTGAATGATTTTCAAAAATGGTGCCCATCTGACCAGCAAAATTATCCACCATATGTGAGCAATGTTAGGAGACGGCCTGGTCTGAAGTCAGGAATATGTTTGGCAGTCTGACGAGGTGATAGTCTGTAAGCATCAAGTCAAAGTGACGCCTGCCATCTACCTACATATTGTACAGTGCCTCCTTCCAGGCAGTGGGTTCACCAATGGCGGCACCACTTTCAGCAGATAATCGGTGAGGAACATGGACTGCGACTATAAGATACAGATAATTATTTGTCTAATAAAGTTCAAGATCCTAGATCGATCACCTGCAGGATGTGCTGGAATTTAATTCTGATGGGTGGAGGACGCACCGAGCAGGACTCCCAGGAGACACAGCGCCGGTCGGAGTCTAGGATTTCCACACAAGCAGCAACGCTAGAAGTGAGCAATCAACTCCTATCCACGTGGCAGTAAATAATCGTTTAAGATGATCGGACTGGTTTAATTAGTGATATTTGTGCACACGACGGATCCAAATACAAAGACGACTTTATTGTTTATATTCCATTATTCACAAAGTGAGACCTGATTTCTCCTGCGCTTTGTACCCCTCGACCGTGCCGCCTGGCTGATCGTAGCAGAAAGCGACGAGAAGGACGCTGCGCTGACAGCACAATCGTGTAACGCTCTGCAAAGGCGATGAACAAGAGATGTTATCAGGACGATGAGCAGGAGACTCCCGGGGAGGGCCCCTATGCTATAAATGGGGAAACAATGTATTGTGGGAGTTCTGCTCCGTCCATGTCACTGCCTGGATCCCGCGGCGGAGCAGCCCTGGTGCTATAAGCTCCAGCACAACGACAGATTGTTAAAGTGATACTCCTCCCTGTAATTAACCTGCTCCTGTCACCGGTAATAAGCGGAGTTCTGCTGACAGACGCTCCGCAGGATGCACTCAGCTTCAACTTTGCCCTCCTGACTTCAAATCGTATTACGGCAAAATTAACAGTTGTGAAAATCTGGGGCCCGGCCGGCCCGCGCAGCCTTTAAATGCCATTTCAGCTTCTATCAAAGAAAGAATCAGCAGTTGTAATTTTTTAATACAGCTGCAAAACAATAGGCCCCATTAATAGCGGGGGCCCTGACAGCGCGGCTCGTCGTGATTTATGAGGCTGCGTACAATTTGATTATTTTATTAATTCTGCTGATTACAGTTTCGGTTATTACGGTGAAGGTCACTCTCAGAATAAATCTTCATTACGTTTCGCAGAGAAGCTAAATGCCTGCAATGAGTTGTTTGCTTTAATTAAACACTAATGTAACAGGAAAAGAAAAGAGGCTGGAGGCTCGTCGCATCTGCTGCCGCTGCTGCAGGGGGGGTCGTGGCGACTGCGGGGACGGCACACGATGTGCCCAAACGCCAATCATATGTCCAAGGCAAAACGCTCACTGCCAGACGACAATCTGCAGAAAATGGACATAAAGAATAAAAAAATATAGAAATAAAGAGGACTTTTATTTATTTATTTTTTTAACTCTGAACCCGCAGGCAATTGTCGGCAAAATTTGCAAAAAAAAAAATTGGGTTTTACATGAATTTTAACCTCCACATTGAACTCAACGGGGAAGTACTGCAAAAAAAAAAAAAAGATTCAGCAACAGAATTGGCATGCGGCAGATGGTAACATCGGTGATTCAGGTAGATTTCTGTAGGGGCAACAAACTCAGACAGTTTTACAATTCTCATCCACTTTGCAGCTGCTATAGTACTACAAATTTGGAAAGAAAATCTGCCGCAAATAATCAGCAAGTGCAGACACCGCATTATGGTGGAGAACGCTTCAATATTAGAGATCACGCATCTCCCTGCAGGACTGTGCAGAAACAGTAATACTTGTGGGGGAAGGGTCCCAAACTCATCAGAAAGGGTCCAAGACTAGCAAAATCTCATTCATTAACCTGAGGGGCTTTTGAACTACTAAAACCGTCCAATACTCCAGAACATAGCATAATATGGGCATCTATCGATGACAAAATAAAGCAATTTTACTGTGAACCATTTTTAATTAGAAGAATATCCAGAGCTGATATCCACGACTCCATCCATCGAATGGCTGCCACCGTCCTCGCTGAAGACATTGTGAGCGACTCCCGCCTGGCCGAGACTCCGCAGCCTCTATAGATAGATATGGATTCTTGCTGGAGATGAATCTTACAAGCGAGCGTCGGAGCCTCAGGGAGAGATCAGAGGAGACAGATGCCGGAAGGCACAAGATACCCTGACTCAATACATTACTCCTTCAGATTATTTTTAACGGCGTAGCAGGATGGGTTTCGGGTGACTCTGCCCTCTTTAGTCTACAGATGGTCAATTGTGCTGAACTTCAGCGAGTTACAAGGGATAAAGAAAGAATGGATCAGGATGTTCTACTGCATCACATCAGTACAGCAGATCCAGGAACAGGCCGGGAAAAAAGGAATCACCAGGACTGAGGGATAACTAAACTCTGGATTATCGGGGGCAAAAAGATGTAAGGAAAGTAAGAAAAACAGAAAAACTTCTCCTATAATCCAACACACTGGAAACAGTGTGTCCATACATGAATATAGCAGATAATTCAGGATAAGTATACTCCAGAGCTACACTCACTATTCTGCTGGCGCAGTTACTGTGTACATACATTACTGATCCTGAGTTACATCCTGTATTATACTCCAGAGCTGCACTCACTATTCTGCTAGTGCAGTCACTGTGTACATACATTACATTACTGATCCTGAGTTACATCCTGTATTATACTCCAGAGCTGCACTCACTATTCTGCTGGTGCAGTCACTGTATACATATATTACTGATCCTGAGTTACATCCTGTATTATACTCCAGAGCTGCACTCACTATTCTGCTGGTGCAGTCACTGTGTACATACATTACATTACTGATCCTGAGTTACATCCTGTATTATACTCCAGAGCTGCACTCACTATTCTGCTGGTGCTGTCACTTTGTATTTACAGGATGTAACTCAGGATCAGTAATGTAAGTACAAAGTGACTGCACCAGCAGAATAGTGAGTGCAGCCCTGTCGTATAATACAGGAGGAGGTACCTCAGGATCAGTACTGTAATGTATGTAGACAATGACTGCACCAGCAGAATAGTGAGTGCAGCCCTGTCGTATAAAACAGGAGGTAACTCAGGATCAGTAATGTATGTACACATTGACTGCACCAGCAGAATAGTGCGTGCAGCTCTGGAGTATAATGCAGGATGTAACTCAGGATCAGTAATGTATGTACACAGTGACTGCACCAGCAGAATAGTGAGTGCAGCCCTGTCGTATAATACGGGATGTAACTCAGGATCAGCAATGTAATGTATTATACTCTAGAGCTGAACTCACAGCTCTGCTGGTGCAGTCACTGTGTACAGTACATTACTGATCCTGAGTTACATCCTGTATTATACTCCAGAGCTGCACTCACTATTACGCTGGTGTAGTTACCTAGTAAATAAATTACACTTCTCAATGCAATTCACCAGAGAAAGTTCTCTGCAGACAATGAACAATCAGGGAGTGCAGTAGGATTAAGACTCAAGTTTCCAAATGTACATTTCATTTTTAGAATCCACCAAACCTTTACACGTTTGGGTGTACTCAGGAGGACGAGCATTTAGCACATCCCTGGTGTGGTGGTAACAATGCACAGAGCCTGTTTAAAAGCTCTTTAGAAAGCACAGATTCCAGACATATGCCCCCACACATGATCACAGGTGCCTGCCCCCCCCCACCCTGGTGATCTGCAGGTGGAGGGTAAGACTGCTGGTAGAGGCGAGGGTGCAGAGCAGAACAGTTCTAGTCAGATTACAGTGACTTTTCCTGCAGCGCGAGCACCAAGGACACAGGCGCTTTATTAACGATAATGCTCAATGATCTGTGAATAACCTGCAAAGAAAATGAAGATTATTGAGTTACTTTCTCAATCTATCCATCCATCATGGCAGAGTCGGCTACACAATGATATATAGTCCCTCCTCCCCGCTGCGCATCCTCCAGTGAGGAGACAAACTCCGCTCGGCAGGACTATGCAATCCGGGGCAACCTAGGAGGAGACGGGTCTCAAAAAGTGAGGTACAGCAGAAGTCAAGGGCAGGATTGTCTGTAGGGGGCCAGAAACATAGACCAGCACAACATAAGCTTATAGGGGGCGCCACTGATGACTGCACAGGGTCAGGACTGGTAATTCCTGAACTGTCTACTAAAAGACATAAAAGCTCCAGATTTTGGTAAAGCTTACATTCCATTTCCAAAAGAAGATCTTTTCCAGAGTCCCCCCAGTTTTCAGCCACAGTGTTTCTTGTACCGCCATGTCATCCATGCTGTACGTGAAGGGGGCGCACTAACAGCCAAGCCAGCCCCCTTCTCCGTCTCCTTAACTGTAACACACAGTGGAGAGACCTCTAAATGTGCTGAAGCGCAGAGTGAGCCCCGCAGTGCATGTGCCCTGGGGAGCCCTTACACGGCAGCTTCCACATGGGCCCCTCTGATGTCATGTTTCTCGCTTCGCAAGATTTCTTTATTTTCAGGGCTTGTATTTTTTTTTTTTTTTTTTAGAAACCTTTAGTCTTTCCATTCCCATTTTGACATCCAAACTTTAACTTGCATTCTGAAAATCAGGAGGTGACATTAACTTACATTTTTTATTTTAAAGATATTTTTCCCCCTTTTTTATTGGACTGGAACCGACGATCACTTGATTGTTTGTACGACTCACAATATGGTACTATTTTATTCTACGGAAAGAGTGACGAAGTCTTGCGAAGTTCAATCATGGCAGACATGGAGGAATTCAGTAGCCACCTAGGCTGCCGTAACAATGTCAGCCTGCAGGAATGAGGCGATGGGTATCAGAAGGGACATCTCCCCTATTTCCAGCTTCTTAAATGCAGCGATCATGAGAGACAGCGACACCTAAAACAATTAAACTGCGATATTTGCAGCACTTAGACTTGGGTGCCAGCTGTACAATACAGCCAGGGCCTGCGCTATATGGAGCGGGATCAGCTCCCGAGCCCAACCCGAACATGCAGTGTGCTATTTATCCTACACAGTGTATGGGAGATGTTGGAAGCTGAAACCCGGGTAGAGTGGGCCCCCAAGATGTAGTACATCTTGTGCGAGTGGACCCCTTTAAAGGGATTTTTAGTCATACTCTCCCACTTGATTGAAGACTATGCAAGGCCTGATAGCAGCAGCTGACCTCTCCGCCCAACACCCAGCTATCGTGCATAGGACAAAGTGTGAGAAAAACATTCAAATTCGTAATCATCCTACGTTTTCTGCTTGCTGTCAATGAATGGAAACACAGATTCATCCTGAGAACCACAAGTATCTTGTAACTGGCACATCGCTACAATTGTACCTAGTCTGGAATCACAAAATCTCTGATGCTTTGTCACATGTGACCTGCACTGATACAGTGTAACAGTCTGGAGACCAAGCTCTCTTCTGTAGGACAGGTTCTCACCCTCTGGAAATAAACAATTCACTGACAACAAGCAGAGATCTTGTAAAGGTGAGGAACTGAATCAAAGTATTGGAAAATTGTAGAACAGTCTAATAAATCCGGCACGTCCTGCTCCACCTGCGTCGCCTTAAATGAAGCGAAGGGTAAATGTCGACCAGACGTTTGCGTTAAAGCCGACATTTTTGGCCTCCGTTTATGCGGTAAAGCCTCTGATGAGGTGCAGGATGTGACTTCCAAATGTCTTTGGATCATTCCCATAAATATGCATGCGCGCCATATATAACAGAGGCCTTGATGAGAACACGAGGAGGAACCGGCCGCGAGAATCGCTTAAGAGGTTTACATTAAAATGGAATGTTGGACGGCGGCTAGAAATCACCCGCAAAACGACACCTTGTTCTGATAAGCTGCAGATAACGGCACTGAGGGATGATATATGGATGCCGCGCTCAACACTTTACTATACATACTAAACAATCGCCCGAAATATTCCTCATTACCGCGCAGTGATAAAACGCTCAGATGTGTCACATTCCGGACTGCAAAATATAATTTTGAGGTGAAATCAGAGTTAGGGAGGGATTGTGTTTTATGCCGGAGCAGCAGTCCACCCAGCCTCTGGTTACAACGTTCACCTCCGTGATAGACGGATTCCACCTTTAATCTGAAAAGAGCGATGGGCACAGAGACCTCCACTCAACAGCAACAAAAGGTCCTATAAAGGGGAGAGCACAACTCCACATGATGCGGAGGAACTCTGCCCCTGCACGGATGAACATTCACTGCAGCTCTGAAAGTGATTACTGATGCTGCAACACATTTCATTCTGTAAAAGGCATGGTCAACAAGGTGCATACTGTAAGCACTAGTCTGATACAGAAAACACCAGCAGAATAGTGAGTGTAGCTCTGGAGTATAATACAGGATGTAACTCAGGATCAGTAATGTAATGTATGTACACAGTGACTGCACCAGCAGAATAGTGAGTGCAGCTCTGGAGTATAATACAGGATGTAACTCAGGATCAGTAATGTAATGTATGTACACATTGACTGCACCAGCAGAATAGTGAGTGCAGCTCTGGGGTATAATACAGGATGTAACTCAGGATCAGTAATGTATGTACACAGTGACTGCACCACCAGACTAGTGAGAGCAGCTCTGGAGTATAATACAGGATATAACTCAGGATCAGTAATGTAATGTATTTACACAGTGACTGCACCAGCAGAATAGTGAGTGCAGCTCTGGAGTATAATACAGGATGGATCTCAGGATCAGTAATGTATGTAAACAGGTGACTGCACCAGCAGAATAGTGAGTGCAGCTCTGGAGTATAATACAGGATGGAACTCAGGATCAGTAATGTAATGTATGTACACAGTGACTGCACCAGCAGAATAGTGAGTGCAGCTCTGGAGTATAATACAGGATGGAACTCAGGATCAGTAATGTATGTAAACAGTGACTGCACCAGCAGAATAGTGAGTGCAGCTCTGGAGTATAATATAGGATGTAACTCAGGATCAGTAATGTAATGTATGTACACAGTGACTGCACCAGCAGAATAGTAAGTGCAGCTCTGGAGTATAATATAGGATGTAACTCAGGATCAGTAATGTAATGTATGTACACAGTGACTCCATTAGCAAAATAGCGAGTGCAGCTCTGGAGTAT
This sequence comes from Dendrobates tinctorius, assembly GCF_039654945.1. NCBI lineage: Eukaryota > Metazoa > Chordata > Amphibia > Anura > Dendrobatidae > Dendrobates > Dendrobates tinctorius. Next base: position 23,478,750 of record NW_027361782.1, on the reverse strand, counting down.
AATACAGGATGTAACTCAGGATCAGTAATGTAATGTATGTACATAGTGACTGCACCAGCAGAATAGTGAGTGCAGCTCTAGAGTATAATACAGGATGGAACTCGGGATCAGCATGTGATAAGTAATGTATGTACACAGTGACTGCACCAGCAGAATAGTGAGTGCAGCTCTGGATTATAATACAGGATGTAACTCAGGATCAGTAATGTAATGTATGTACACAGCGCCTGCACCAGCAGAATAGTGAGTGCAGCTCTGGAGTATAATAAGACATAGTGATGCACATGGTCCCTCTAAGCTAATATTACAATCTCTTAATGAGTTTTCTGGAATTCTACCCTGACAAAAGTAATTTTGGAAGAGTCAGATTTGCGGTTGACCACAGCATAATGCTAATAATCCCCAGGACATCACAGAAACACTCCAATGTTTTGGTCGTCCACCTCAGGTTGGAGCAGGGCGTCACTGCAAAGGAATTTTCACCCTGTGACACAATGTAGAGGCACCGGCTGCTCCAGCATTCATCTCCGCATTCATCGCTGACAGTTCTCTTCCATCTATCAGCAGCTCATAGAGACTTTGCAATCACCGAGCAGCAGAGCATAAATATTCCCCATCACACTGGAGCTGGCATTTGCAGAGCACCTGTGCTGTGTCTTCTGCAGCTGTACTCCAGTCACAGCCAAACCTGCACTCGACACTGCTTTTCTGTTGGCCCTTAGGTTGCAGCACTTCCACCTCTGCAGCCTCCTGATAGTCTTACTGAGGCTGTTGTTCTAGGTTGTTGGGGCAGAGCACAGTGCATTGTGGGATGTCAGATCTAAGGAAAGAATCTGTGCTTTACACTAAATGTTCTCCCTTCATAACACGGTGATAATTTGATTTGTTTTTTTGCACACTTGTTCTCTTCTCCCCTTATTTCAAGTGTCAACTTTTATATTATTTTGCTAACAAACCCGGTAGAGGCTTGATCTGTGCGGGACGAGTTGTAGTTTGAATGACATAAATCACTTTAGCATATGTTTTTTTTCCCCCCATTTTTCTGAACAAGCAGCAGGTGAAAATGACAAAAACACAATCTGCCCCGGTCTTGGGATTTCATGTTTGGTGTCACTGTGCAGTAAAAGTGATCTGGTAACAGGATTCTTCGGGTTGCTGGGATTACGGCAACACAAAAGTTATAACCTTCTTTTGTTATAGATTTCAGTGGGTAAAATAAAATATTTACTTTGAAACAATGTGACATTCTTAACGTTTCTATTTTTTGTTGATGGAGCCATGTGAACACTTGTTTTCTGCACCGAGCTGTAGTTTTTAGTAACAGAATTTTGACTTAAGGATTTTATCGCAATTTTTTGCAGAGAGGCAGCGACTGCAAAAAAAAATATATTTTTTCTCTTTACAACATTTAGGGTGCAGATTAAAAATTAATATTTATAGATCACTTTTCAGTACGCGGTGACACTGAAGATGCTTTTCGCTAATTTCTATATTTCTAACTGTGGAAAAGCGCGGCGATTAGAACAGGTTGTTTCTCTTTTCACTTTATTTCTTGGTCGCTCTAGAGCAGTGGTCTCCAACCTTTCGAGCCACATTCAGCTTAGACAGAGGGTCGCGAGCCACATTCAGCACAGAGAGGGGCGCGAGCCACATCCAGCTCCTACCCCCTTCAATGTAGTGCCAACCAAAGCCCCCATTACAGGTATAATGATGACCAAAGCTTTTCCCCAGAAATCACTCCAAAGCAGTACACTGAGATCCAGGGGTTCCCACAATACTCCCCAATCAGTAATCTATCATCAAGGACTCACAACACACTGTCACAGCCAGCTTTGAGCACTTCGTCTAACAGGTAGTATCATCCTTCAGTGTACCATACCTAAAACATCTCTAAACCCCTAAATCCAGTATATGTGCATCCACATCTGCACAGGGCTACTCACAAAATTCACCATTTTGAGATGTGCTCCTCATACGGTTTGGTAGACCTGGACCTAATGCACCAAGCTGGCAGACAGTCGAGAGCCACAATTCAAGGGACAGCGAGCCACATGTGGCTCCCGAGCTACAGGTTGGGGACCCCTGCTCTAGAGGCTCCAGCCTGCGATCGTCCGGTCGCTTGTTCAACATATTGCGGCATATAGGAGAAACTGTGTCTTATGAAGCCCCGAAATGGGGACCCTGCAAATGCATTGTAGAAGGTGGGTGATAGGGACCGGAATTGGAAATCCCACCAGGAATACGCTGCTTATATGCCATGGTCAGACTGATTGCGGCATTTAAGTGGCTAAACAGCAGCGATCAGAGCCAGCTCCATTTTCTGATGCTACTAATGGAAGCCGGCCATATAACACCCACACACTGTCTAACGTACATGTATAGTGGAGGCAGGATGGCATTAAAGGGGTCCTACAGCACCTCTCACTTCTGCATTGATAGATGAGAGGCAAAGATAATGCTGCGCTGACAGAGTGGATAAAACTGTAACAAAGCCACATATGTGATAAGTATCACATCCATACATGTCAATCACTGTCAGTTTTGTCTAGGTTTTGTTTAGCTTGTGAGGAGGCAGAGATGCAGATAACTTTTCCAGCAGCTTCGGCGAGGACCTTGGTGCCGGCGGCCATTCCATACACTCATGGGTACATGTCGTCTTTTGCACTCACCTGCAGAAACACTGAGGGATCTCTCCGAGACCGTACATGTGAAACAAGAAAGGAGTATTGCCATAACGGCCGAGGCAGCGCAGGAAATGTTGTGTCGCCTTCAGCCCATCAATGGTGCTGGTGGATTTAGACACCATCGCAATGGAGCAGAGGACAAAGTGCTGCAGACTGGGAGATAACCGCTTACACTGGAGAAACTCTGAGAAAGTGGACTCCTTGTGATCTGTGCAGGAAACAGTGATATTCACATTATGTTCTCTACTCCGAACACACACAAAGCTGCATCAACAACATAAGCTGCACGACTGCTCTAATGCCTAGGACCAATAATGCAAACACCCCGCTAACATGTACATCTAAAACAAGCAGAGCAATAACCGCACAGAAAACGGGGCCGGGCAGAGAAAAAGGGGCAATTCATTCATGAAAACAGGTCTGGATGTTACTGGAGGATAAGAAGTAAAAGGTTTTCCCATGAAAAGCTTCAAGTCATCTAAATAGAAGAGATGAGTGAATTAACTCACAGACGCTGGTCCAGCGGTTACATCAGAGGCTCGTGGCCACTGCACAGAAACACTGCCTGGTACAGTAGCCAGTGGCCACTGCACAGAAACTCTGCCTGGTACAGTAGCCAGTGGCCACTGCACAGAAGTCCTGCCGATATAGTAGCCCGTAGCCACTGTACAGAAGCCCTGCCTGGTACAGTAGCCTGTGGCCATTGCACAGAAGTCCAGCCCGATATAGTAGCCCGTAGCCACTGCACAGAAGCCCTGCCTGGTACAGTAACCCTTGGCCACTGCACAGAAGTCATGCCTGGCACAGTAACCTGTTTCCACTGCACATAAGCCGTCTGGTACAGAAGCCTGTGGCCTCTGCACAGAAGCCTTGTCTGGTGCAGTATGCCGTCAACACAGCACAGAAGCCCTGCCTGGTACAGTAGCCCGTGGCCACTGCACAGAAGCCCTGCCTGGTACAGTAGCCCGTGGCCACTGCACAGAAGCCCGACCTGGTACAGAACTTCCATCTACCTGCCTGGATCCCAGCGATGCCATCATTGCGGCGTGCCACACAGGAATCTGTGCCAGGACCAATGGACTGTGAATGAATTCCCTGATCTCTAATCAATGGATATGAAACAGATATCAGATATCAAAGCAATAGATCTAGTGATGAGAGATCTTTCCACATTGGACGATACCTTGATATTCATCTGGGTGTTGCTCGTAGTCTGCACAGAACGTCAGGAACTTCATCAGCGTTCTCTTCTCGATCATAGACAGCTGTTTGCTGGAGAAGACATCGGCGCGAGAACACGGCACCTACCGGGAGGGTTACAATGGAACATTTCTATGAATTCTGAATTTCCTTATTCTTGATCCGCCAACCTGACGGCTACTACTGTCAATCACTAACCTGCTCTATCTTATCATAGTGGTAAGTGAGGATCCGGGTGACGTTCTTGAATTCTGTGTAGCGGCTGACGTTGGATTTTATCAATAAATCGATTAACAGTCCACGAGAATATAGAAACTGCAGAGTAAAGAGAGCGACAGATGAGATGGGATCTGTACAGCGCGGAGGAACAGGTCTGCAAGATATACATAGTAAAATTACATATACATATATTATATATATACACACACACACTTACCTCCTATGCCATGGACATAAATAAGCACAAGAAATTTCATCCATCTGGCAACCAACAGTTCAGAAATTCCAGTAGTTCTATTCCAGACAAGAATAGCCCAGGATTCCTGGGTTCTGGTGCGGTGTTTATGCACGGTGTTTGGCTCTGGTGCGGTGTTTATGCACGGTGTTTGGCTCTGGTGCGGTGTTTATGCACGGTGTTTGGCTCTGGTGCGGTGTTTATGCACGGTGTTTGGCTCTGGTGCGGTGTTTATGCACGGTGTTTGGCTCTGGTGCGGTGTTTATGCACGGTGTTTGGCTCTGGTGCGGTGTTTATGCACGGTGTTTGGCTCTGGTGCGGTGTTTATGCACGGTGTTTGGCTCTGGTGCGGTGTTTATGCACGGTGTTTGGCTCTGGTGCGGTGTTTATGCACGGTGTTTGGCTCTGGTGCGGTGTTTATGCACGGTGTTTGGCTCTGGTGCGGTGTTTGGTTCTGGTGCGGTATTTATGCACAGTGTTTGGTTCTGGAAAGTATTCAGGTCCCTTTAAATTTTTCACTCTTTGATTCATTGCATCCATTTGGTAAATTCAAAAAAGTTCATTTTTTCTCATTAATGTACACTCTGCTCCTCATCTTAACTGAAAAAAAAACCCAGAAATGTAGAAATTTTTGCAAATTTATTAAACAAGAAAAACTGAAATATCACATGGTCATAAGTATTCAGACCCTTTGCTCAGACACTCATATTTCAGTCACATGCTGTCCATTTCCTTGTGATCCTCCTTGGGATGGTTCTACTCCTTCACTGGAGTCCAGCTGTGTTTAATTAAACTGATAGGACTTGATTTGTAAAGGCACACACCTGTCTAAATAAGACCTCACAGCTCACAGTGCATGTCAGACCAAATGAGAATCATGAGGTCAAAGGAACTGGTCAAGGAGCTCAGTGACAGAATTGTGGCAAGGCACACATATGGCCAAGGTTACAAAAGAATTTCTGCAGTACTCAAGGTTGCTAAGAGCACAGTGGCCTCAATAATCCTTACATAGAAGTTTGGGACCTAGACCTGGCCTTCAGGCCAAACTGAGCAATCGAGGGAGAAGAGCCTTGGTGAGAGAGGTAAAGAACAACCCCAAGATCACTGTGGCTGAGCTCCACAGATGCAGTAGGGAGATGGGAGAAAGTTCCACAAAGTCAACTATCAGATGAGCCCTCCACCAGTCAGGCCTTTATGGCAGAGTGGCCCAAAGGAAGCTTCTCCTCAGAGCAAGACATATGAAAGCACGCATAGAGTTTGCTAAAAAAAAAAAAAAAAAAAACACATTAAAGACTCCCAGACTATGTGAAATAAGATTCTCTGGCCTGATGAGATGAAGATAGAACTTTTTGGTGATAAATCTAAGTGGTATATGTGCACAGAACAAGGCACTGCTCATCACCTGCCCAATACAATCCCAACAGTGAAACAAGGTGGTGGCAGCAAAATGATATGGGGGTGTTTTCAGCTGCAGGGACAGGACGACTGGTTGCAATTGAAGGAAACATGAATGCGGCCAAGTACAGAGATATCCTGGATGAAAACCTCTTCTAGAGTGCTCTGGACCTCAGACATGGCCGAAGGTTCACCTTCCAACAAGACAATGTCCCTAAGTACACAGCTAAAATAACAAAGGAGTGGCTTCGGAACAACTCTGTGACCATTCTTGACTGTCCCAGCCAGAGCCCTGACCTAAACCAATTGAGCATCTCTGGAGAGACCCGAAAATGGCTGTCCACCAACATTCACCATCCAACCTGACGCAAGGAAGAATGGCAGAGGATCCCCAAATCCAGGTGTGAAAAAATTGTTGCATCATTCCCAAGAAGTATCAAGGCTGTTCTAGCTCAAAATGGTGCTTCTACTCCTCAATACTGAGCAAAGGGTCTGAATACTTATGACCATGTGATATTTCAGTTTTTCTTTTTTAATAAATTTGCAAAAATTTCTACATTTCTGGGTTTTTTTCAGTCAAGATGGGGTGCAGGGTGTACATTAATCCCTTCACCCCCAAGGGTGGTTTGCACGTTCACGACCGGGCCAATTTTTACAATTCTGACCACTGTCCCTTTATGAGGTAATAACTCTGAAACGCTTCCATGGATCCTGGTGATTCTGACAGTCTTTTCTCGTGACATATTGTACTTCATGTTAGTGGTAAAATTTCATTCATATAACTTACGTTTATTTGTAAAAAAAATGGAAATTTGGCGAAATTTTGAAAATTTCGCAATTTTCCAACTTTGAATTTTCATGCCCTTAAATCACAGAGATACGGCACACAAAAAACTTAATAAATAATATTTCCCACACGTTTACTTTACATAAGCACAATTTTGGAACCAAAATTTTTTTTTGTTAGGAAGTTATAAGGGTTAAAACTTGACCAGCGATTTCTCATTTTTACAACACCATTTTATTTTTACGGACCACATCACATTTGAAGCCACTTTGAGGGGGTCTATATGATAGAAAATACCCAAAAGTGACACCATTCTAAAGACTGCACCCCTCAAGGTGCTCAAAACCACATTCAAGAAGTTTATTAACCCTTCAGGTGCTTCACAGGAATTTTTTGAATATTTAAAAAAAAAAAATGAATATTTAACTTTTTATCACAAAAAAAAATAATTCAGGTTCAATTTTTTTTATTTTACCAAGGGTAAAAGGAGAAATTGGACTGGAAAAGTTATTTTGCAATTTGTCCTGAGTATGCTGATACCTGATATGTGGGGGGAACCACTGTTTCGGTGCATGGCAGAGCTCAGAAGGGAAGGAGCGCCGTTTGACTTTTTCAATGCAAAATTGGCTGGAATTCTGATCGGACGCCATGTCACGTTTGGAAAGCCCCTGATGTACCTAAACAGTGGAAACCCCCCACAACTGACCCCATTTTGGAAACTAGACCCCCCAAGGAAATTATCTAGATATGTGGTGAGAACTTTGAACCCACAAGGGCTTCACAGAAGTTTATAACGTACAGCGGTACAATTAAAAAATAATATTTTTTCCACAAAAATGATCTTTTCACCCCCAATTTTTATTTTTCCAAGGGTAACAGAACCCTAAAAGTTATTGTAAATTTGTCCTGAGTACGCTGATACCCCATATGTGGGTGTAAACGACTATTTGGGCGCATCGCAGAGCTCGGAAGGGAAGCAGCGCCATTTGACTTTTTTGGCTGGAATTGAGATCGGACACCATGTCGCTTTTGGAAAGCCCCTGATGTACCTAAACAGTGGAAACCCCCCACAAATGACCCCATTTTGGAACCTAGACCCCCTAAGGAACTTATCTAGATGTGTGGTGAGCACTTTGAACCCCCAAGGGCTTCACAGAAGTTTATAATGCCCGGGCGTGAAAATAAAAAAATCGTATTTTTTCCACAAACATGATCATTTAGTCCCCAATTTTTTTATTTTCCCAAGGGTACCAGGAGAAAATGGACTCCAAAAGTTGTTGTCCAATTTGTCCTGAGTACCCTGATACCCCATATGTGGGAGAAAACTACTGTATGGTCCCACGTCGGGCCTCGGAAGGGAAGTAGTGACGTTTTGGAATGCAGACTTTGATGGAATGGTCTGCGGGTGTCATGTTGCCTTTGGAGAGCCCCTGATGTACCTAAACAGTGGAAACCCCCCACAAATGACACCATTTTGTAAACTAGATCCCCTAAGGCACTTATCTAGATGTGTGGTGAGCACTTCTGAACCCCCCAGGGCTTCACAGAAGTTTATAACGCCCGGGCATGAAAATAAAAAAATCATATTTTTTCCCACAAAAAAGATATTTTTGCCCCCAATTTTTTATTTTCCTAAGGGCAACAGGAGAAATAGGACACCAAAAGTTGTTTTGCAATTTGTCCTGAGTAGGCTGATACCCCATATGTGGGGGTAAACCACTGTTTCGGCACATGGCAGAGCTTGGAAGGGAAGGAGCACCATTTGACTTTTTCAACGCAGAATTGGCTGGAATTGAGATCAGACGCCATGTTGCATTTGGAGAGCACCTTATGTGCCCAAACAGTGGAAACCCCCCAATTCTAACTCCAACCCTAACCCCAACACACCCCCAACCATAACGGGAAAATGTAAATAAATACATTTTCTTTTAATTTTATTATTTTTCCCTAACTAAGGGGGTGATAACAGGGGGTTTGATTTACTATTTATGGCGGTTTTTATTTTTGGCAGCTGTCACACGCTAAAAGACACTTTTTATTGTAAAAATAGTTTTTGCATCACCACATATTGAGAGCTATAATTTTTCCGTATTTTGACCCACTGAGTCATGTGAGGTCTTATTTTTTGCGGGACGAGTTGACGTTTTTATTGGTATCATGTTCGGGCACGTGACATTTTTTGATCGCTTTTTATTCCGATTTTTGGGACGAACTATGAACAAAAACCAGCGTTTCATGAATTTCTTTTGGGGGGTGCGTTTATACCGTTCCACGTGCGGTAAAATTGATGAAGCGGTTTTATTCTTCGGGTTAGTATGGTTACAGCAATACCTCATTTGTGTCATTTTTTTATGTTTTGGCACTTTTATGCAATAAAAACAATTTTAAATAAAAAAGTTATTTTTGCATCGCTTTATTCTGCGAGCTATAACTTATATATTTTTTCTCTGATGACGCTGTGTGGTGGCTCGTTTTTTGCGGGACAAGATGACGCTTTCAGCGGTACCATGGATATTTATATGCGTCTTTTTGATCGCGCGTTACTGCACTTTTTGTTCGGCGGTATGATAATAAAACATTATTTTTTGCTTCGTTTTTTATTTTTATTTTTTAAGGGGTTCGCTAAAGGGGTTAACCAATGGGACAGTTTTATAGGGCAGGTCGTTATGGACGCGGCAATACCAAATATGTGTACTTTTATTGTTTTTTTTTTATTTCCAAAAAATGAATTAGGGATTTTTTTTTTTTAAATTTATTAAGCGATTTTTTTAAAATTATTTTTACACTTTTTTTTTTTTTTTTTTTTTTACTTTATTAGGATGTCCCGGGGGGACATCGCTGATCTGTCACATCACAGATAACTGACAGATCAGCGATCTGTCACAGGCAATGTGCAGGTTTCCTCCTTGCCTGCGCTTTGCAGGCATGAGGAAGCCAGCTCCCTGCAGGCCCCCCGAAGGTCCCCGTCGCCATGTTGGATCCGGGGACCTGCAGGGAAAGAGCCCCCCCGCAGCAGCGCTGCACATTGCGCTGCTGTGGGGGGCTCAGGGAAGCATGGAGGGAGCCCCCTCCCTGCCGATGCTTCCCTTTAACCCCCGGCACACCGCGATCATGTTTGATCGCGGTGTGCAAGGGGTTAACGTGTCGGGGGCGGTCCGTGACCGCCTCTGACACACAGTGCCGGGTGTCAGCTGTGATAATAAGCTGACACTCGGCCGCGATCAGCGGCGCTCACCACGTGTCATTGTTACTTTGTTTACTGTAAGTGATATCTGTAATTTGTATGTAACCCCTTCTCATGTACAGCACCATGGTATCAATGCTGCTATATAAATAAATAATAATACTGTACATGCCCCGGTGGTTGATGACACATAATTTAAGATCAATTACGGTGAACTACAATATTATTTGTAACATTAATATACTTTGTATTAGGAATATTGTAAGTATCTATAGTAGTAGAAAACATGGATTTTTGTGAGTACTCACCGTAAAATCCTTTTCTCCGAGACGCTCATTGGGGGACACAGAGACTGTGGGTGTGTGCTTCTGCCGCCTGGAGGCCGACACTAAGTGTACAAAAAAAAGAGTTAGCTCCTCCTCCGCCGCATACACCCTCGCCCCTAGGCCGGGCGTAACTCAGTTTAGTGCATAAGCAGTAGGAGAACGCGCCTTAAACTCAGGCAAGAAATTATACGTCTGAAAAAGGGACCACCCTGATCCTTACATAAGGATTTGTATAATTCAAAATAAACAGATGCCAACTGGCTAATAGGGTGGGTGCTGTGTCCCCCAATGAGCGTCTCGGAGAAAAGGATTTTACGGTGAGTACTCACAAAAATCCATGTTTCTCCTTCGTCTCATTGGGGGACACAGAGACTGTGGGACGTCCTAAAGCAGTCCTCTGGGCGGGATCTTAGCTCACCCAATCCATGCTAATTTGCGCCCCTGACTAGAGGTGCGCAACTGCTGCCTGGAGAATTTTTCTTCCCAGGCTTGCATCCGAGGATGCCTGGGTATGTACGTTATAATGTTTGACAAACGTATGTAAACTGGACCAGGTAGCTGCTTTGCATACCTGCTCCGCTGAAGCCTGGTGTCGTAGTGCCCATGAGGCACCCACTGCCCGTGCCGAGTGAGCCTTGATCCCTGCCGGAACCGGCGTGCCACTGATTTGATAAGCTTCTTGGACCGTCAGGCGAACCCATCTGGCCAAAGTCGCTCTGGACGCAGCGAGCCCCTTCCGCCGTCCCTCTGGAACCACGAATAGAGAATCTGTCTGGCGGAATGGCGCCGTCCTTGTCACATACCTCCTAAGAGCTCTTACCAGATCCAGGGTGTGCAAAGCCTTCTCTACCCTGTGCACCGGTGCCGGGCAAAACGAAGGTAAGACGATGTCCTCGTTGATATGAAATGCAGACACAACCTTCGGCAAGAAGGGGGGAGCTGGCCTTAAAACTACCTTATCCTTATAAAAGGTTAGGAACGGCGGTTTACAAGATAAGGCCGCCAATTCCGAAACCCGTCTAATAGACGTTATGGCTACTAGAAAAACGACCTTTCTGGACAGGTAAGGCAAGGATACCTCTTGCAATGGTTCGAAAGGGGCCTCCTGAAGGGCTCTGAGCACCAAGTTCAGGTCCCATGATTCCGTCGGCGCCTTATAGGGGGGTACTAAATGTGCGACCCCTTGCATAAACGTCCTAACCTGCCAGACGGAAGCGACTTTTCGTTGGAAAAGTACCGACAGGGCCGAGATTTGTGTTCTGAGGGAACTCGGGGCCAACCCTGCGTCCAGCCCTGCCTGTAGAAAAGCCAGTACGTTGGGGATCGAAAAAACCAGAGGAGCCACTTCACGATCCCTACACCAACGGAAGAAAACTTCCCAAGTTCGATGATACACCCTCGCCGAGGAAGGCTTTCGGGCACTCACCATCGTGGCCGCCACATCGCGTCTGAATCCTGCCTGTGTTAACAGCCAAGATTCAATGGCCACGCCGTCAAACACAGGGCCCCTAAGTTCGGATGGCAGATCGGCCCTTGGGACAGTAAGTCCGGCCGATCTGGAAGACGCCAGGGTACGTCCACCACTAGTTGGACCAGATCTGCGTACCAGGCCCGCCGGGGCCAGTCCGGGGCTAGCAGAATTGCTGGAACCCTCTCTCTCCTTATTTTCCTGATAACTCTTGGAAGCAGCGGCAGCGGGGGGAACAAGTACGGGAGACGAAACTGGCTCCACGGGAGCACCAGCGCGTCTGCTGCGATTGCCTGCGGATCGAGGGATCGAGCAACAAACCTTAGTACTTTGGCATTCTCTCTGGATGCCATAAGGTCCACGTCTGGTGTCCCCCACCGTTGGCAGATCTGCTGAAAGACCTCGGGGTGCAGGGACCATTCCCCTGCCGCGACCCCCTGTCGGCTGAGAAAATCTGCCGCCCAGTTTTCGACTCCTGGGATGTGCACCGCTGAAATTACCACGCGGTTCTTCTCCGCCCAACGTAGTACCAGTCCGACCTCGCGCATGGCTGCCTGGCTGCGCGTGCCCCCTTGATGGTTGACATATGCTACTGCTGTAGCATTGTCCGTCTGGACGCGCACCGGCTGGTGTCTCAAGAAACACTGAAAATGTTGTAGGGCCAATCGTATTGCCCGTATCTCCAGAATGTTGATCGGGAGAACTATCTCCTGAACGGACCACCGCCCCTGGGCTATGTGACTCTGGAAAACTGCTCCCCAACCTTGCAGGCTTGCATCGGTCGTCACCACCAACCATTGTTCCGGGGGAAAGGGTTTCCCCTGGACCAGAGACGAGTCGCGAGTCCACCACCGGAGTGAACCCCGTACCAGCGGAGACAACTTGCACCGATGACTGAGAGACAGCAGCCTCCGGTCCCATGCTGTCAAGAGCGCATGCTGAAGCGGACGGAGATGGAACTGGGCAAACGGGATTGCTTCTATCGCCGCCACCATTCTGCCCAAAACACTCATGCCATACCGGATGGACCTGGAGCCCGGCTGTAGAAGGTTCCGTATCCCTTGCTTGATTTTTTGCGCCTTGTCCTGAGGGAGGATCACCAGCCCCCGGGAGGTGTCGAAAATCATGCCTAGGAACACAATCTTTTGGGCTGGAACCAAGGACGACTTGCTCCAATTGATCAGCCAGCCCAGACGGGCCAGGGTATCCAGAGTAATCCTGACATTGTCCTGGCACTCCTGAAACGACGGCCCCTTTACCAAAAGGTCGTCCAGGTAAGGTAACACCGTTATGCCCCGTGCATGCAGGATGGCCATAACCACCGCCATTATCTTTGTAAAGACTCTGGGGGCAGTGGCCAGACCGAAGGGCAGAGCCACGAATTGGAAGTGACGTCCTCCGATCGCAAATCGCAGGAACCTCTGGTGTGGAGGGAATATCGGAATATGCAGATATGCATCCTGCACATCGATTGAGGCCAGGAATTCCCCTGGATCCATGGCTGCAATGACCGAGCGGAGGGATTCCATCCGGAATCGCCTGACCCTGATGAATCTGTTTAGGATCTTTAGATCCAGAACCGGTCTCACAGTCCCGTCTTTTTTGGGGACCGAAAAAAGATTGGAGTAAAACCCCTGCGACTCTTCGCTCTGCGGCACTGGGGCGATGACCCCTTTGTGCTGTAGCGACGCTACAGCCTGTAACAAACTCTTCGCCTGCGAATCTGTTATGGAAAGTCGCGAACGGAAGAATCGCTGAGGTGGCCGTCCGACAAACTCTATCTTGTACCCGGACGATACAAGTTCTGCCACCCAAGAGTCGCGTGTCACTGCGACCCAAACGTGGCTGAACCTTAGTAGGCGTCCGCCCACTCTGTCGTCCGTAGGTACGGAGTGCCTCCAGTCATTTAGCTGGAGGTTTTTGGGGCTTGGCCCCCTTCGCTCTGGGTAAATGGCCTCGGCCTCTACCCAGCGGATTGGCCCTGTAAGAGACTTGTCTTTCCCTACTCTGGCCATCGTTTGCGGAGGAGTATGCCCTGGCCGACGTCCCCCCCCAGGGGCTACGAAAGGGTCGAAAACGCCTTTGCGTTTGCCTGAATGCCGGGCGACTTCTCTGCTGCGGAAGGAAACTACTCTTTCCCCCTGTGGCTTCTGAGATAAGCCTATCCAGCTTCTCACCGAACAGTCGATTGCCCTGAAACGGCAATGAGGTTAAGGATTTTTTAGAGATAGAATCCGCTTTCCACAGTCTCAGCCATAATGCACGCCTAATGGCGATCGCATTCGCCGCCGCCACCGCCGAACACTCGGCCGCGTCCAGTGAGGCGCTGACAAGATAATCACTTGCTCCTGACATCTGATTTGCCACCTCTAAGACCTCCGCGGGGAGATCCCTGTCCTGGAGGGCCTTATACAGAGCGTCCCCCCACGAAACCATGGCCTTAGCCACCCAAGTCGCCGCAAAGGAGGGGGCCAGAGCCGACCCTGCTGCCTCATATACCGAGCGGGCAAGCCCGTCCATGAGGCGATCAGTTGGGTCCTTTATAGAGGAAACACTGGGTATCGACAATAGCGATCTTGATGCTAAACGTGACACCGGAGGATCCACTACTGGCGACTCTACCCAAGCTTTATGGAGCTCAGGAGGAAACGGATACTTTGCCTGCAGCGCTTTTTGCATTGCAAAACGCTTATCCGGGTGATCTCTATGTTTCTGGACTAGCTCCTCAAACTCCGGATGCGTGGCAAATCTTCTATGTGGTCGCCTGGATTTCTTAAAAGAGACCTTGTGACCTGAGGCTGTGGGCAAATCGTCCTCGATCTCTAAAGTCTGGTTGACTGCCTCAATGAGACTGTCCACCGAATCCTGGAACCCCAGACTCTCTAGATTCCAGGCCTCTTCCTCCTCTCCTTCATCCTGATCGCTCCCAGAGCTTAGTGACGGGGAACGGGACGCCCTAATACCCGCCGCCGAAGCCCCGGAGGGTCCGGCCGACGGAGAACGAACCCTCTTGATATGAGCTTGCCTGGTACTGGAGCGACCTCTAACGGTTGGAGGGTCCTGAGACGAGGACGAGCTCTCTTCCGCTGGCAGACCCCCCTCCCTGTTTCTGCCCGGGCCCTGAAGGGATTCAATTGCCCTTGTAAGGGACAGCATAGACTGCGATAAGGACACCGCCCATTCCGGGGGGTCCTGACCCCTGGGTTCAGAAACAGTGGGGGGCTCCTGGGCGCGCTCCGACTCACAGGCTTCACAATATTTACCCGCCTGTGCCTTTGGCAGCCTGACCCCACAGGACACGCAAACCGCGTAAAGGAAAGAGTGAGCTTTCCCTTTTGCAGACATACTTGCACAGGCTGAAGGCAGAGTAGAAGGAGGAGGAGGGTAACCTCTTCCTTGACAAGCAGCGTGGTTCTCCACACGGAGTTACACTCACCCACCGGCTCCTGTCCGCAGTACCCCTGCGTGGAAGCGAGGTGTTAGGGCGGAAGTCTCTGAGATTTGTGCGCCCGCCGTTTCTCTGACCTCCTGCCCTATATCGCACGTCCCCGCCGCCGCCACCGCCGCGTCAGCGGGCGGGACTTCCGGCTACCACCGGAAGTCAGCGGGCGGGACTTCCGGCTACCACCGGAAGTCGGCGCGCGGCCTCGCGCGATACTCGCGGCTCCTCTTGCAGCGGGGCCGCGGCCCGCTCCGATACACGCGGCGTGCGGAGCCCGGGTGCAACGCCCTGGCTACCGCTACTCACCAGCGCCAATTTGCGGAGCGCTCCCGGAGCAGACCCATATATTAAATAGGTGAGCAGGACCAATTCGCCGTGAAGGGAAGGGGGGGGGGGTCTGGCTCTGTCGGTTTTACTCGCGGCCTCTTCCCCTGTACCGGAATCCCCGCTCCTGAGCGCTCTTACCTGCGCCTCCGATTCAACCCCCTGGACTCACAACCAAGGGGTGGACGGGGCCTCCATACACTGCTACTGTAGGAGAGGAACAACGTGGAGGCTGACCACTGGTTCTGCTCACACGCGCCCGATGAAGTCTGTGGGGAAACCGAGTCCTCTAATCAGGACGCGTTGCCCCTCTTTCGTTAAAAAATAGATGTCTGGAAAAAAGTTCCAGATGTGTCCCTCGGTGCGGGAGAGGACACGTGGAGGGTTACTCACACGTGGTCGCCCGTTGGTGATTTGGGGAGATCGGATCCTCTCTATAGGATCCGTCGCCCCTATCTTATCTTCATAGAAAAAAAGGAAGGGAAAAAAAAAAAAAAAAAAAACTAGTCTGGAACTCCAGACTGCGTGTGCCTCCATCAGACACTAAGCAAAAAACTGAGTTACGCCCGGCCTAGGGGCGAGGGTGTATGCGGCGGAGGAGGAGCTAACTCTTTTTTTTGTACACTTAGTGTCGGCCTCCAGGCGGCAGAAGCACACACCCACAGTCTCTGTGTCCCCCAATGAGACGAAGGAGAAATTACGCTCTGCATCACTTTGTAACCCGGGCACACAGCACCTGGATCTCTGTCATACAAGCAGGGAACCAGTTGTAAAAAACACAAGAGTGGTCTTCTGCCTCCGAGCCCTGACATTGCTGCTAAATGCATCCAGAGTAAATGATTTTTCTGCCTAATCCATCCTCAGGAACTCAATTATGTCTTTGATTTGCAGCAAGACAGAGAGACTGATCACAGTGATGAATCGTGGAGGCAGCGGATCCTCTCGCTCTGATAAGAGACATTTCTTCTCGGTTTACATCTATATTATGAGAAGAAAAGGGAGGCCGGGATCATTAATATTCATGCCCTCTACACGGTGCAATTATTAAAAGGAAAAAAAAAAGAATTTATAGGAAAATAAACCATAAGAGCTAATTAAGTGGATGGGATCAGTCAGTTGTGGCCAGTGGCAAGTAAAGAAATGCAAATATTAGATGCAATGACAGAGTCATTCTCTGATCTGCCACACACAGGCAACACATCCTGTCACCATGATAAAAGCAAAGGAGAGACGGGATCAGCCTGGATAACAGCGCTGTCCCTTTAAGTAGAAAAACAAAATTCAACAAAAAGTTACCCATTTTTAATATTTTTGAAAATTACAAAATATGGAGTCTGCTTGTAGGAACACTGGATGACAACGGGAAAAGCAGCTATTACAGCTGTGAGGCACAAAAGTACAACTGTTCAGTCATACCCGAGGAGAGAAAAACGGCTCCAGAATTAAGCAAGACGCTCCATGGAGAGTTTAGAATAAGCAGTGGTAACAACTCTGAAAGGCAACTCTAACTAAAGTGTAAGTGCAGCTCTGGAGTATAAAGCAGGATCAGTAATGTATGTACACAGTGACTGCACCAGCAGAATAGTGAGTGCAGCTCTGGAGTATAATGCAGGATGTACCTCAGGATCAGTAATGTAATGTATGTACACAGTGACTGCACCAGCAGAATAGTGAGTGCAACTCTGGGGTATAATACAGGATGCAACTCAGGATCAGTAATGTAATGTATGTACACAGTGACTGCACCAGCAGAATAGTGAGTACAGCTCTGGGGTATAATACAGGATGTAACTCAGGATCAGTAATGTAATGTATGTACACAGTGACTGCACCAGCAGAATAGTGAGTGCAGCTCTGGAGTATAATACAGGATATAACTCAGGATCAGTAATGTATGTACACAGGGACTGCACCAGCAGAATAGTGAGTGCAGCTCTGGAGTATAATACAGGATGTAACTCAGGATCAGTAATGTAATGTATGTACACAGTGACTGCACCAGCATACTAGTGAGTGCAGCTCTGGAGTATAATACAGGATGTAACTCAGGATCAGTAATGTATGTATACAATGTATAAATCAGAATTGCCACAGAATTCTTAAAAGGGGTTGTTCACCTTTTCTGCCATTTTTTATATTTAAATTGGATTTATTTGGAGTTAATTGGGCATCATTACAAATTTTACACAGTTTGGCTTTTCAAGGCTTTTTCATTGTTTTTCTGCACATCTCTATATATAAAAATGAGTGTGTGTGTGTCCAATCAATCACAAAGCATCTCTCATTTCACCAGAGCTGGTTAAAACTGGCTGAGCTGTGATTGGTTGTTGTGAGTCTGACCAACAGTTTTCCCACTTGATAACACCTCAGCAGACACTGACATGGTGGGAAAAATATAGCATCCCTGGAAACATAAGCTCCCAGCCATTGTCTACCCACCGGAAAGGAGCACAGAGCACATGACAGAAATGAATCCCCCCTACCGTGCCCATATACCCATCACTTATCCTCCATCCCACAGGCACATCTTCCCTCTTAAAGGGATTATTAGTATGGAAGTCAGAGCAAATCCATCCAGCGCTTTGGTTTTGACCCCAGGCCTCTCTTGAAAGGGATCCCCGGTATGGAAGTTAGGACCGTTCCACTCAGCTCTGCAGTTCTGACCCCAGGGTCTCTTAAAGAGATCATTGGTATGGAAGTTAGGGCAAATTCACATTGCACTTTAGTACTGACCCCAGACCTTTCTTAAAGGGATCTCCGGTATGGAAGTCAGGGAAAATCCACTCAGCGCTCTGGTTCTGACCCAAGGCCTCTCTTAAAGGGATCTCCGATATGGAAGTTAGGGTAAATCCCTCAGCGCTCTGATTCTCACCCCAGGCTTCTATTAAAGGGATCAGAGAATTGAGTCTACGCTCGTATACAAAAATACAAAATTTATTAAGTCATAAAATGATGACATATACAAGGAATAAGTACAAAAAACATTGAATAACATACATGAGCAGAAGAAAAGTTTATGAGGGTAAAAATTGATAATCAATTTAATGACCTAAATACCCTAGATCTTCGCAAATAACCTGCCCACAATAGAAATGCTAATAGGGCGGGAGTTAGTGAAGTGATTAAATCAGCTACTTCTAAAAAGGGGCAGCATAGAGCAAGAGACACAATATTACACCCCAGACTAAAGGAATTACACATGAAGGGATATTCCAAAATAAGCATATAATGAGTCATATAATACTCCTCAAAAAAGTGTTATGAGGAGTAATATACATATGCTGGGGGGAAACTAGAAAAATTAGTCTCTGCTGTTGCTGACCACACAAGAAAGAAAAGCTTAGTGATAGTTAGATGGCATAGTAAAATAGTTACCCGTCATATTGCAGATCCCAGGGGCAGGGAGAAAAAACCCCAACGCACGTTTCGGTGTGGATGTCCTTCCTCAGGGGGCATGGCTTTAATGAGCCCAGGTTCCCATTTAAATATCCCTTCTATGTCCCAATCAACCAATAAGGGCGCAGATAATAAATGGCGCTATATCGCCGTCATAGACAGGGGTCCTGTGCAACCCATATATGTTGTCACCACCCCTTACAATCATATCAGCCAATAGTATTAAGCAGATGGAGGTATGCTCACCAATGGTAAGTTACTACATCATTGGCCGCCTACCAGGAAGTGAGAGACTGGAAAGAAATTAAGACCCCCTGCCAGCTTCATGCCGCGACGTCACTTCCGCCCATAAAGGGGCGGAGGGACGCAATACTAAAGAGAAGAGGTAGTACATCCGCCCAGGGCAGACCAGCACGTCACTACCGCCCGGGAGTCACGTCATGTGGAACGACCGGCGTCTGGCCGTAACCAGGCAACATGGCAACAACTCGGGCAGCAAGTGCGTGCCGGAAATACCCGGCGGTATCCAAAGTATATACACTAGATCAAGATGACCGAATAGTGGCAAGAGAAGAATAGAGTCGGATGAAGCAGACAGCGGGAACAGTCAATACAAACCATTATATACAGTGCCTACAAGTAGTATTCAACCCCCTGCAGATTTAGCAGGTTTGATAAGATGCAAATAAGTTAGAGCCTTCAAACTTCACACAAGAGCAGGATTTATTAACAGATGCATAAATCTTACAAACCAAAAAGTTATGTTGCTCAGTTAAATTTTAATAAATTTTAAACATAAAAGTGTGGGTCAATTATTATTCAACCCCTAGGTTTAATATTTTGTGGAATAACCCTTGTTTGCAATTACAGCTAATAATTGTCTTTTATAAGACCTGATCAGGCCGGCACAGGTCTCTGGAGTTATCTTGGCCCACTCCTCCATGCAGATCTTCTCCAAGTTATCTAGGTTCTTTGGGTGTCTCATGTGGACTTTAATCTTGAGCTCCTTCCACAAGTTTTCAATTGGGTTAAGGTCAGGAGACTGACTAGGCCACTCCAACACCTTGATTTTTTCCCTCTTGAACCAGGCCTTGGTTTTCTTGGCTGTGTGCTTTGGGTCGTTGTCTTGTTGGAAGATGAAATGACGACCCATCTTAAGATCCTTGATGGAGGAGCGGAGGTTCTTGGCCAAAATCTCCAGGTAGGCCGTGCTATCCATCTTCCCATGGATGCGGGCCAGATGGCCAGGCCCCTTGGCTGAGAAACGGCCCCACAGCATGATGCTGCCAGCACCATGCTTGACTGTAGGGATGGTATTCTTGGGGTCGTATGCAGTGCCATCCAGTCTCCAAACGTCACGTGTGTGGTTGGCACCAAAGATCTCGATCTTGGTCTCATCAGACCAGAGAACCTTGAACCAGTCTGTCTCAGAGTCCTCCAAGTGATCATGAGCAAACTGTAGACGAGCCTTGACATGACGCTTTGAAAGTAAAGGTACCTTACGGGCTCGTCTGGAACGGAGACCATTGCGGTGGAGTACGTAACTTATGGTATTGACTGAAACCAATGTCCCCACTGCCATGAGATCTTCCCGGAGCTCCTTCCTTGTTGTCCTTGGGTTAGCCTTGACTCTTCGGACAAGCCTGGCCTCGGCACGGGAGGAAACTTTCAAAGGCTGTCCAGGCCGTGGAAGGCTAACAGTAGTTCCATAAGCCTTCCACTTCCGGATGATGCTCCCAACAGTGGAGACAGGTAGGCCCAACTCCTTGGAAAGGGTTTTGTACCCCTTGCCAGCCTTGTGACCCTCCACGATCTTGTCTCTGATGGCCTTGGAATGCTCCTTTGTCTTTCCCATGTTGACCATGTATGAGTGCTGTTCACAAGTTTGGGGAGGGTCTTAAATAGTCAGAAAAGGCTGGAAAAAGAGATAATTAATCCAAACATGTGAAGCTCATTGTTCTTTGTGCCTGAAATACTTCTTAATACTTTAGGGGAACCAAACAGAATTCTGGTGGTTTGAGGGGTTGAATAATAAATGACCCTCTGAATAAACTTTTCACAATTTAAAAAAAAATTAAACAAAGAAATAACATTCTTTTTTGCTGCAGTGCATTTCACACTTCCAGGCTGATCTACAGTCCAAATGTCACAATGCCAAGGTAATTCCGAATGTGTAAACCTGCTAAATCTGCAGGGGGTTGAATACTACTTGTAGGCACTGTATTTTCCCATATAAAGTGCATAGTCATCAGGGGGCATTAAATGCACACAATATACAGTTAAATAAGATAATCAGAATATAATTCCATGACCATAAATGCAGAGATTAACGGAAGGTCATAATAAAGTATACAATCACTCGTCATCAGTACTACATATTAGCGCAAATACATCCACATGAATAAAAAACACGTGAGAAATGCAAAGGCATACATTAAAGATGTCATATAGATTAAAATTAATATACAATATAGATGACGTAGCATATGATATACAAAATATCCAATGATGTATTATATAACTTGCATTAGTATATGTTATGGATAGTCCAAGTCTGATTTTCTTAATGCCTAAATAAGACAACTACACATGAAGCCTGTTTTAGGGACGTCAAATCTTGACAGAGTATCCATGGTTCTTGATGATGACAAACAATGACATCTTGGATGGCATCTTGTTGAGGGACAGATAATGGGACCAAGGGTAAGATGGCATAATTGGTCACTAGAAGAAATACACACAACAAAAACAAACAACAAATAAATACCAACATTTGTTAAAAGCCAATTAAAAATGGGGCAAGGAAAATCTAGGATTAAGAGGGACCAAACTTAATAGGGGAAGACAAGGAAGAGGTCCAAATGATTTACAGAAAGGAGGCAAAGCCCTCTGACTCATTCAGACCCCGTGGGGACATAGTTCCTAGGATGGTGATCCATCTGCATTCCTTCTGCGCTAATAAGCGCTGTATGTCTCCACCTCGTATTCCGCTATGAATGTGTTGTATTCCCCTAACTAGAAAAGACTTAGGATTGCATTGGTGGACTAATTTATAGTGTTTTGGTATAGTCTTAAGGGTCGAGAGATCTGTGACGGAAGTTGCCGCCATGATGTCCCGCACATGTTCCCGTGTACGGGTTCGGAGTTGACGTGAGGTTAGGCCGACGTAAATTTTTTTACATCCACAAATAGTATATCACCTGTGTAGTACTACAGGTGATATATTGTCTAATAGAGAATTGTTGGAGGCCATCAGACGAGATAAAATTATTGGTACGTATAATGGTTTTACACGCCACACAGCTCCCACATGGGAAACATCCCTGGGGTGGACCCTTAGAGTTGAAGACATTTTTTACCCGTGGGGCATAGCGGCTATGTACCAATGTATCAGATAGATTATTGCCTCTCCTCGCTGTCATGAGGGGCCTTTCCGGTAAAATGGTTGCTAGGGATGGGTCAGTTTTAAGAACATTCCAGTGCCGTTATAAGCACTCCCTCATAGTTGCCCATTCGCCATTAAATTTCTAAATAAATCTAATATGATTATCAGTTTGTTTGTTTGTCCTATTTTGTGAATGTAAAAGAGAAGTATGATGGCTTTTCTTGGCCCTCTCATAACAGGGCTTTGCCTCCTTTCTGTGAATCATTTGGACCTCTTCCTTGTCTTCCCCTATTAAGTTTGGTCCCTCTTAATCCTAGATTTTCCTTGCCCCATTTTTAATTGGCTTTTAACAAATGCTGGTACTTGTTGTTTATTTTTGTTGTGTGTATTTCTTCTAGTGACCAATTATGCCATCTTACCCTTGGTCCCATTATCTGTCCCTCAACAAGATGCCATCCAAGATGTCATTGTTTGTCATCAAGAACCATGGATACTCTGTCAAGATTTGACGTCCCTAAAACAGGCTTCATGTGTAGTTGTCTTATTTAGGTATTAAGAAAATCAGAGATGGACTATCCATAACATATACTAATGCAAGTTATATAATACATCATTGGATATTTTGTATATCATATGCTACGTCATCTATATTGTATATTAATTTTAATCTATATGACATCTTTAATATATGCCTTTGCATTTCTCACGTGTTTTTTATTTATGTGGATGTATTTGCGCTAATATGTAGTACTGATGACGAGTGACTGTATACTTTATTATGACCTTCCGTTAATCTCTGCATTTATGGTCATGGAATTATATTCTGATTATCTTATATTCATTTAACTGTATATTGTGTGCATTTAATGCTCCCTGATGACTATGCCCTTTATATGGGAAAATATATAATGGTTTGTATTGACTGTTCCCGCTGTCTGCTTCATCCGACTCTATTCTTTTCTTGCCACTATTCGGTCATCTTGATCTAGTGTATATACTTTGGATACCGCCGGGTATTTCCGGCACGCACTTGCTGCCCGTGTTGTTGCCATGTTGCCTGGTTACGGCCAGACGCCGGTCGTTCCACGTGACGTGACTCCCGGGCGGTAGTGACGTGCTGGTCTGCCCTGGGCGGATGTACTACCTCTTCTCTTTAGTATTGCGTCCCTCCGCCCCTTTATGGGCGGAAGTGACGACAGGGCATGAAGCTGGCAGGGGGGACTTTCTCTTTCTTTCCAGTCTCTCACTTCATGGGAGGCGGCCAATGATGTAGTAACTTACCATTGGTGGGCATACCTCCATCTGCTTAATACTATTGGCTGATATGATTGTAAGGGGTGGTGACAACATATATGGGTTGCACAGGACGCCTGTCTATGACGGCGATATAGCGCCATTTATTATCTGCGCCCTTATTGGTTGATTGGGACATAGAGGGGATATTTAAATGGGAACCTGGGCTCATTAAAGCCATGCCCCGAGGAAGGACATCCACACCGAAACGTGCGTTGGGGTTTTTTCTCCCTGCCCCTGGGATCTGCAATATGACGGGTAACTATTTTACTATGTCATCTAACTATCACTAAGCTTTTCTTTCTTGTGTGGTCAGCAACAGCAGAGACTAATTTTTCTAGTTTCCCCCCAGCATATGTATATTACTCCTCATAACACTTTTTTGAGGAGTATTATATGACTCATTATATGCTTATTTTGGAATATCCCTTCATGTGTAATTCCTTTAGTCTGGGGTGTAATATTGTGTCTCTTGCTCTATGCTGCCCCTTTTTAGAAGTAGCTGATTTAATCACTTCACTAACTCCCGCCCTATTAGCATTTCTATTGTGGGCAGGTTATTTGCTAAGATCTAGGGTATTTAGTTCATTAAATTGATTATCAATTTTTACCCTCATATACTTTTCTTCTGCTCATGTATGTTATTCAATGTTTTTTGTACTTATTCCTTGTATATGTCATCATTTTATGACTTAATAAATTTTGTATTTTTGTATACGAGCGTAGACTCAATTCTCTGATCTGTTTTAAGCTATACTGGAGTCGTTGCTCTTATGTTCACTATTGAACATGGTAAAAAAAACATTGTTTGTTTTTGCCACTAATAACACTGGTCAACAGCATTTTTGGTGCCAAAGATATTTCATCGAATTTAGGGTATTTTTGGGGTGCTGATTCTGAATATGTCATCAGTTTTGCCAGATTGGCTCAAGTTTTTGAGATTTTTGGTATCTTATTTATAGCACTTGTTGGTAAATGCGACGCATCATCTCATTAATTTCTTTGGATTAGTACTTGAACTGAGCAGTTCTCAATATAGTTTTGTGTTAATTAGTGTTCTAAAAGTTTGTTCATAGCTTGATTTTTGCACTAACTTTATGTTGTTGTCTGTTTTCCAGTGAAAAGCATGAACTCATCATGAAGAAGTTGTCTTAACGATCCAGACTCATTCTGTTACATTTGTGGTGAATACACACTGCCAAAACATAGAAGAAACATAACAGACTTCGTCAAAAAAGTGTATTTTGCCTATTTTGGGGTTATGCTTGGGGACCAAGACAAGTTTTGGGCACCACACATAGTGTGCAAAGCATGTATCGAATTATTACGAAAATGGAGCAAAGGACAAAGAAAAAGCTTCAAATTTGGTGTTCCAATGGTGTGGAGAGAGCCAAAAAATCATCATGATGACTGTTATTTATGGTAAACACAGGTACAGGCACATCTTCACAATGAGGGACAGGCCTTCTTGCAGATTCCATGTTACTCCCATTTTCGTTTCTTATGCTTATTGAATCCTTGCACTTGCACTGCACAGAAATAACAGTCATCATGATGATTTTTTGGCTCTCTCCACACCATTGGAACACCAAATTTGAAGCTTTTTCTTTGTCCTTTGCTCCATTTTCGTAATAATTCGATACATGCTTTGCACACTATGTGTGGTGCCCAAAACTTGTCTTGGTCCCCAAGCATAACCCCAAAATAGGCAAAATACACTTTTTTGACGAAGTCTGTTATGTTTCTTCTATGTTTTGGCAGTGTATATTCACCACAAATGTAACAGAATGAGTCTGGATCGTTAAGACAACTTCTTCATGATGAGTTCATGCTTTTCACTGGAAAACAGACAACAACATAAAGTTAGTGCAAAAATCAAGCTATGAACAAACTTTTAGAACACTAATTAACACAAAACTATATTGAGAACTGCTCAGTTCAAGTACTAATCCAAAGAAATTAATGAGATGATGCGTCGCATTTACCAACAAGTGCTATAAATAAGATACCAAAAATCTCAAAAACTTGAGCCAATCTGGCAAAACTGATGACATATTCAGAATCAGCACCCCAAAAATACCCCAAATTCATTAAAATATTTTGGACACCAGAAAAAAAAATTTTTTTCGTTGACCTGTGTAATTTATTGATATGGTTTGGAGATTTGCTATACTATTCTATTAAAGGGATCATTGGTATGGGAGTCAGGGAAAATCCACTTAGCGCGCTGGTTCAGACGCCAGGCCTCTCTTAAAGGGATCCCTGGCATGAAAGTTAGGACCGTTCCACTCAGCGCTCTGGTTCGGACCCCAGGCTGACAGGATGATGTGGGATATTATGGGTAGTAGTACAGTGGCTCTGGCTGACAGGAAGATGTGGGATATTATGGGTAGTAGTCCGGTGGCTCTGGCCGACAGGATGATGTGGGATATTATGGGTAGTAGTCCGGTGGCTCTGGCTTATGGGATGATGTGGGATATTAGTGGTAGTAGTCCAGTAGCTCTGGCTGACGGGATGATGTGGGATATTAGTGGTAGTAGTCCAGTGGCTCTGGCTGACGGGATGATGTGGGATATTAGGGGTAGTAGTCCAGTGGCTCTGGCTGATGGGATGATGTGGGATATTAGGGGTAGTAGTCCAGTAGCTCTGGCTGACGTGGGATATTATAGTGATTGTGGCTATGCGGAGTGGGTGAGGCTATACACTCAGTTTTATATATACAGTATATATGGATATAATCATTATAATTTGTTATAACTAACCGTAGTTCGTTACTACGAGCTCTTCAGCTAGTTCATCTATAAAGGTGGTCTGTTGTTCTGTTGTCATGAATCAGCTTTGAGGAGCTCAGGACATGTAAAATCATTACCACCAGCTCCATGTCGGGACCATAACAACAGAATCACTTAAAGGGAAGGTGCCATCCAAAAAATTTTTTTTCAGCAATTGAAAAAATGTAAAGAATTAATGTTTACATTTTCTTAAAAAATATTATCGTTTGTTTTTAATTTTCCAAAATATGAAAAATAATTTTAAAAAGTTTGGCATTTCCACTTGTTAACACTAGGGGGAGCAGCTACTGAAATCTGGCACAAAAACCTATGACATCTATAGACACAGTGAGCAGCCATTTTGATGGGGCTTGCAAAGTTACTGACTGTCTTTGCATGTAAAGTCTGGATCAGAACAGGCCATCAATCAGCAGACATGTTTCCTGGATTTCTGTGGAGCAGACAAGCAGACGGTCCATCCATGTGAATAAAACACAGCGCTCTTTGTACAATCCCTGGCACCGAACAGGGCGCCCCCCACAGACCAGCACACTGCTCTCCTGAAATACTCTGTGCTGCTGTCGCCCTGCTCCTTCCACCATACATCAGGCCCCTGTCCCCTCGGTTTCACACATCGCCAGGACGGGATCTGAGGAGAGGAATGGGGTCTTCGGTCACCGAGGATGGCAGGCAGCAAGGATTCTGGGAGCAGAGTGACAGCAGCACAGAGTATTTCAGGAGAGCAGTATCACACGGGATAGGATTAGATACACGGCTCAGCAGGCAGCATCACACAGGAGAGGATTAGATACACGGCTCAGAATACAGTATCACACAGGATAGGATTAGATACACGGCTCAGCAGTCAGTATCACACAGGATAGGATTACATACACGGCTCAGCAGTCAGTATCACACAGGAGAGGATTAGATACACGGCTCAGCAGGCAGTATCACACAGGAGAGGATTAGATACACGGCTCAGCAGGCAGTATCACACAGGAGAGGATTAGATACACGGCTCAGCAGGCAGTATCACACAGAAGAGGATTAGATGCACGGCTCAGTAGGCAGTATCACACAGGAGAGGATTAGATACACGGCTCAGCAGTCAGTATCACACAGGAGAGGATTAGATACACGGCTCAGCAGAAAGTATCACACAGGAGAGGATTAGATACCCGGCTCAGAATACAGTATCACACAGGATAGGATTAGATACACAGCTCAGCAGACAGTATCACACAGGAGAGGATTAGATACACGGCTCAGCAGACAGTATCACACAGGAGAGGATTAGATACACGGCTCAGCAGAAAGTATCACACAGGAGAGGATTAGATGCACGGCTCAGCAGGCAGTATCACACAGAAGAGGATTAGATGCACGGCTCAGCAGGCAGTATCACACAGAAGAGGATTAGATGCACGGCTCAGTAGGCAGTATCACACAGGAGAGGATTAGATACACGGCTCAGCAGTCAGTATCACACAGGAGAGGATTAGATACACGGCTCAGCAGAAAGTATCACACAGGAGAGGATTAGATACCCGGCTCAGAATACAGTATCACACAGGATAGGATTAGATACACAGCTCAGCAGACAGTATCACACAGGAGAGGATTAGATACACGGCTCAGCAGACAGTATCACACAGGAGAGGATTAGATACACGGCTCAGCAGAAAGTATCACACAGGAGAGGATTAGATACCCGGCTCATAATACAGTATCACACAGGATAGGATTAGATACACGGCTCAGCAGTCAGTATCACACAGGATAGGATTACATACACGGCTCAGCAGTCAGTATCACACAGGAGAGGATTAGATACACGGCTCAGCAGTCAGTATCACACAGGAGAGGATTAGATACACGGCTCAGCAGGCAGTATCACACAGGATAGGGTTAGATACACGGCTCAGCAGGCAGTATCACACAGGAGAGGATTAGATACACGGCTCAGCAGGCAGTATCACACAGAAGAGGATTAGATGCACGGCTCAGCAGGCAGTATCACACAGGAGAGGATTAGATACACGGCTCAGCAGACAGTATTACAGATATGCCCACACTGGTGAAACTTCCAGCCCCCCCCAATTATACACAAGACTATGGGCTGTATAAGTCACTGTCCTCCTCAGACAGCCATAAAAGCAAAGGTGTCAGATTACCGGAGATCACTGGGGCTGTGAGTGAGGAGGCGGAGACAGAGCAGGAGGACGCTGGAGCAGGAAGCACAGGGCTGAGCCTGGAGTAAGCAGTACAGAGGAGCATAGATAAAAGTCACCCGCACTCACCACTCTCCATCCTCCGGCTCCAGTGAGCGCTTCTCTCCTCTGCTGACCACCTTCTCCATATCTACAGCCTCTCCTCACAACACAGGACCTGTTATGCCACAAGTGGTCCTGTGATAGAGGGTAAGTGGAGCTCAGCAGATAGCACTGGGCTACAGTAAAATGGCGCCCAGCCACACCTACAGCAGTGAATGGTGCAGCCCACAGGGGCGTGCCCAGTTCTCTGCTACTGAGGCTGCAATGTGCGGTCGGAAGCCGACCGCAGTTTCCTATGTGCAGGGACGGCCATATTTGCAGACTGTATGAGTCCTCCACAGATCTGCAAATCAAGATGTCAGCGCCCAGTGGCTACATGAAAACATTATTACAAACAAACCATAAATCCTGGTTAGTACAACATTTGCTGAAACAACATGTTTTGTAACTTACTATTTTTTTGCAAATTATATAAAATTGCGGCACCTTCCCTTTAAGGATATCACGTAGAATAGTTTATAGAACGACAATTACTACAGAATATAAAGAAACTTCATATTCGCTCACCTTGGAGACCAGGTCGATATTGAATCTCCTTCCTTCTCTGACAATATCAGAGTAGGTGACATTTCTTTGGGGCTCAGTCTGATTCCCCAGTTTGGAGCCGGGCTCCACCCCACTGATATTACCGCTGGCTTGGTCACTGTCCACACACTCTTCTCTGTTAGCGGTGGCTGCAATTTCTGTTTGTGGCTCGTCCTGTGACTCTGCTGTAACATCAGCAATATCGACATTTTGAGAGGTGGTGGATCGAGCATCCGATTCCTTGGACTCTGTAGTTAAAAGCTCACAATTTACACGGAGCGACCCAACTTCCTGAACATTCTCTGAATCTTCATTTCTAAAAGGTAAAAAAGGCAGAAAAATGAAAACTTAAAATCTGTAATTTATAGACACCAGAAGCTAAATCACTTCTTCTAAGAAAATTGTATCTAATCAACAACACAGAAAAGAAAGTAAACTATTACCAATTTTCATCACAAAAACACATTACAAGCTGAGCTGCACTCACTATTCTGCTGGTGCAGTCACTGTGCACATACATTACATTACTGATCCTGTACTGATCCTGAGTTACATCCTGTATTATACTCCAGAGCTGTACTCACTATTCTGCTGGTGCAGTCACTGTGTGCATACATTACCGATCCTGAATTACATCCTGTATTATACACCAGAGCTGTACTCACTATTCTGCTGGTGCAGTCACTGTGTACATACATTACATTACTGATCCTGAGTTACATCCTGTATTATACTCCAGAGCTGCACTCACTATTCTGCTGGTGCAGTCACTGTGTACATACATTACATTACTGATCCTGAGTTACATCCTGTATTATACTCCAGAGCTGCACTCACTATTCTGCTGGTGCAGTCACTGTGTACATACATTACATTACTGATCCTGAGTTACATCCTGTATTATACTCCAGAGCTGCACTCACTATTCTGCTGGTGCAGTCACTGTGTACATACATTACATTACTGATCCTGAGTTACATCCTGTATTATACTCCAGAGCTGCACTCACTATTCTGCTGGTGCAGTCACTGTGTACATACATTACATTACTGATCCTGAGTTACAGTGGTTACGGAAAATATTCAGACCCCTTTACCCCCAAGGGTGGTTTGCATGTTTTTGTTTTTTTTTTTCCTCAATTATTTTTATTGAGGTTGAACAAGAAAACAAGTCAAAACAATGACAACCATAGTTACAACCACCATATATATGAAACTAGGGGAACGAGAGGAGAAAATAAGGAGCAGAAAGTGGGGACCGACAAATGAAAAACAGGAAAGGAAGGGGGAGGGGAAGGGGTGAGGGGAGGAACAGGCATTAGTGGCATCGATAGAACTATGTGTAACAGCAAGTACACAATAAGTCTCAGTGTTCTGCAGACTGCAGTACAGTAATATATTCCAAAAAGGAAAGAAAACAAACAACATCCAATATCTAATATCCGGCATCTTAATTATATACGGCTAAGCAGGCTGGAGCGGGGCAACCGTGGAGTGTCTACTATGTATCCAGGGGTGCCAAATGCTCTGTCTTTTTATTATGGCGGTCATGGAGTGAGCTAGTGCTAGTTCAAGCTGGCAGTGAGTGTTAATTCTATCAATTAGTCCTGCAACCTCTGGGGGGGGGGGTGGGATCTTTCCATCTAGCCGCTGTCACACTAGCAGCTATCAAAATATGTGACAGCGTACCTCTAAGAATATGAGGAATTTCATTCAGGCCAATGTGTAAAATGGCCTGGCTTGGGGTCAGAGTCATCTGGATACCCAAGACTTGTGAGATCAATAAATCAACACCCCTCCACCAAGGCTGAAGCACTGGACAGGACCACCAAGTATGCTCAAGAGTACCCCTCATCCCACACCCTCTCCAGCATTCACCAGACCCACCAGCTCCAAAATGTGCCGTTCGGACCGGGAAATGGTACCATCTCAGGTGCGTCTTTTTCAACTGCTCCAGATGGTTCACACATGAAGAGACCCGTACAACTTCACACAATCCTTCCTCCCAGTCAACAGGTTCAGAGAGAAAACCCAGATCCGGCTCCCAGCTGATCATAGAGGGCAGTTTTGTATTATCCGGCGGGTCATTCAGGGCTCTATATAATAATGAGATACCTCTCGGGCCAGAATCAGGCAGCAGAAAATAACCGTTAACTGTGTTATTTAGTTGTGAATTGAAAAAAACAGAGTCCGGTGAATTATGCAACATATGACGTATTTGTAGGTATTGGTAAAAACACCTCCGGGTGGCCGGAAACTCAGCAGCCAGTTGGTCAAACGGGATTAACCCACCACTCCCCACTAGGTCTCCCAGACTCACAATTCCGGCAGCAACCCATGACTGAAGATTAAGGTATGGAATATTCATCTGAAGGGCCTTTAACGATATGGAGTGGCGTGATAGTTTAATAAGAGATGCGACCACTGTCCGCCAATGATGTAGCGCAGCTTTCATAGTTGGCAAAAGTGGGGAATATTTAGTAGTTTTAATAGCTTCAGCCTCCAAAATATATCGGGTAGACCTGGCGGTAGCATAATAGTTTTCTATTTGAAGCCATTTATGGTCTCTGTCCGCTTGCCACCAGTCTCTCAGTCCCGTCATTATAGCGGCTTTATGATACTTTAACAAGTTTGGTACCCCCAGTCCCCCTTTTTTATACGGGAAATACATTAGGGCCCTGGAGATCCTAGACTTTTTATATGACCAAATATAACTATATGCCATAGTTTGTAATCTTAGAATTCTTTTTTTAGGGATTATCATTGGTATGCACCGGAGTAGGTACAATATTTTAGGTAGGACAATCTTAAAGGCATTAATCCTTGCAATCCAGGAGGTCTGGACAGCATGAAGCTGCTCCAATTGTTTCTTAAGCTGTATTTCCAAATTAGTAAAGTTCCTATCCACAATCTGCTCAGAACCCGTCAGTGTAATGCCCAAATATGGAATACCCTCTCTCATCCACTTAAACGGAAAAATGGCCTCCAGCCTTGTCTTTGCCGCACAAGGAACCGCCACCGGAAACAGGGATTTTGTGGGGTTCAGTTTATAGTATGAGACCTTGCTAAATTCCCCAAGTTCACAAATAATCGCAGAAAACGAATATTCGAAATTTACACAGGATAGAATGACATCGGCGTATAGACCGACTTTGTACTCCACCTGTCCAACCCTAAACCCAGAAATGCCCGCCGACATTCTAATGCGCTCGGCAAGCGGCTCCATGCACAGCGCAAAAATAACAGGTGAGAGCGGACACCCCTGTCTCGTACCGTTCGTGATCTGGAACGAGCCGGACAAGAAGCCAGACGTCAAAACCCTGGCGCAGGGGGTCGAGTACATGGCACAGATTGCGGATAATATAGGGCCCGACAGTCCAAATTTCTTCAGGACTGCTCTTAAATATCCCCAGTGCACCCTGTCAAAAGCTTTTTCAGCATCAAGTGACAGGAATGCACTGGGTTGGCCAGACAGCTCAGATATTTTAATCAAATTCAACATACGTCGTATGCCATCCTTCGTCTCCCGTCCTGCAACAAAGCCCACCTGATCTGGTGACACTATAGTCGGTATAATTCGTTTCAGTCTAGATGCTATGATTTTAGCAAACAGTTTGACATCTGAATTTAACAAAGCAATGGGTCTGAAATCTCCGGGATGTGTGAGTGATTTCCCCGGTTTTGGTATAGTGGAAATAGTGGCCTCTAAATTAGGGGCCATCACAGTACCAGCGTCTCTCCAGTGTGTGAACAGACGCTGTAGATATGGTGTTAATTGCTGAGAAAAGGTCCTATAATAATCATTCGTTAAGCCATCCGGGCCTGGGGCTTTATGAAGTTTAGTCTGTTTAATCGCCTGCTGAATTTCTGCAGCCGCGAAGGGGGCGTTTAAATAATTTAATCGGTCAATGGTAATACATGGCAAATTAACAGAATCTAAGTATGCATCAATAGATGTTTGGTCAGGTTGAGGGGTGGAGGCATCTTTTAAATTATAGAGGGCAGTGTAATATTGAGCAAAGGCTTGCACTATGTCCCATGGGTTCCTTAGGGCTCTACCTTGCTCATCCAATATGTGGTCAATTCGTGACATGACCTCCTGTTTATGAACTCTGCGAGCTAGAAGCGCTCCCGCCCTGTCCACGGTAGCATATAAGTTAGTTTTAAGTCTCCTCATATTGTATGCATATTTGTATAGGAAATTTTCCCTTAAATTAAATCTAATTTGGGAGATCTCCTCAGAGACAGAGGACGTATGTGCAGCCTTATTAATAGCATCTAAATAATGTAAACGGGAGAGCAGAGCCTCTCTACTGGCTTCTCTTTTCTTCTTTAAATATGAAGCTTGTTGTAGGAGAACCCCCCTAACCACCACTTTGTGAGCAGACCAAATGGTCTCATCAGAGACCTCCCCATTATCGTTTATTTGAAAAGTAGCCCTCCAGCTCCGAGGAAACCTTATCATCCACCTCCGTAATGATCCGTCTATTGTCAAATTGTGCCAGGTCACATGGACGAATCATTACGTCCGATGTCAGAAAGAGGTTGAATTTTTCACTCTTTGCTTCATTGCAGCCATTTGGTAAATTTAAAAAAGTTTATTGTTCATTTTTTTTCTTATTAATGTACACTCTGCACCCCATCTTGACGGGAAAAAAAAAAAGGTAGAAATTTTTGCAAATTTATTAAAAAAGAAAAACCGAAATATCACATGATCATAAGTATTCAGACCCTTTGCTCAGACGCTCATATTTAAGTCACATCAGGGGCAGACATAGCGCATGTACAGCCGGTGCGACTGCACCGGGGCTCGGAGGTGGAAGGACTCCAGGTTGGACATTCAGAGGCTAGGTAAATCTGAACGATAACCAGCCTCTGTCGCTCCATATAGTGGGATGCAGTAAGCAGAGATACTGAAAATGACAAGAAGGTAAAACACAAAGATGGCTGCAAAGTTGAGGACCTTTCTGCACTTGCTGTGCCCCTCACAGTGAAGTGGGCAGATTGTGACATAACGGCAGAGAATGGAGCAGTCTCCGATCTATAAACAATCTGTTGCCAGTCCTGTGTTTATACATCACACCACAGGTAACGGCAGAATCTGAGGACACTGCGCCGGGGGTACCGCCGCGATCAGCCAGACAGAACATGCTGGAAACAATCCAAGACACCAGTTTGCGGAGCGGCAGCAGTGAGCGCCCCCCCCCCCCCACACACACACACACACCCTTCGCGAAATTCACAGAGGAAATGCAGATGAGAAAGTTTTGTTTTTTTATTTAGGTTAATGCTGTCGGATTAATGATGGCTTCTGCTTGATCTCACGCTCTGCGCACATTTTGTGCTGAACACGCTCAGAGACGCAAGCGCTCGGGTTTACGCCTCGCTGGACAATCATTTTTCGTGTGTAATAACCGATGATGTGCGACAGGAAAAAAAAAAAAAATAGAATCGACCTTATAAAGAGTCGCGGGGTGGGGATGTCTGCGCCGAGTCTGCTCGATTACTGACTTTCATTATTAGGACACAGGAACAAAAACAACAAACACCTGCAGAAAGATGGGAGTATAACCATGCGGATATATTCGGATAATCCAGATGTTCTCACTGGTGCCAGATCAGGGGGCTCGACGAGACGGGCAGCGATGACGTCCCAGTCTTCAGTCACCTTTTTGCTGAGGCTTGTGATTAGCTCCCGTAGATGGGCCATAACTTCAGCTATAACTTTAGTGAACACCCGGGGGGGCGACTGCTATACCAAAGGGAAGGGCGACATATTGAAAATTCTGTAACGACCCCTCCAAATGAACTGCCATTCTAAGGAAACGCATAGATGGGTATATGGTAATAAGCGTCTTTTAAATCCAACACCACCATAAAGCAATTTTCGAACAGCAACTTTATTGTGGAACTGATCATTTCCATTTTGAAAGGCCGAATGACCTAGTATCTGTTGAGTGCTTTCAGATTAATTATGGTCCTGTAGGAATTATCTGGTTTACGGACCAAGAATAGGGTGGAGTAGAAGCCTTCGCCCTTCTCCGCCTCTGGTACCTTTATCAATACTCCCTTCTGACATAGGTCAACAACTTCGGTTTCTAGGGCAGTCTGTTCCGCCAAGGAAGACCTGAGCAGGGTGACCCTAAAACTGTTCTGGGGGACACAGGCAAATTCGAGCTTTAGGCCTGAGCCTACCAACCCCAGGATCCAGTTACTGTTCGAGATCCGCGACCAGGCTTGGAAGAAGGCCGATAGTCTACCTCCCACCGGGGCCTCTAGTCATTGGGGAGGTTTCTTGGTCTCACGGGATGCTTCTTGGCGTCCCCCGCCAAACATAAAGCCGGTACCTTTCCTCTTATCTTCCCATCTGCCCTGGTCTCTGGATGACCTCCTCCGAAAAAATCTTTTCCTAGCAAAGGGACGTCTATAGGAAGGGGTGGGCAGGGAAGGGAATTTATTTTTATTGTCGCCAGCCTTCTCCAGGAGTTCATCCAGGACTGGTCCGAATAGATATTCCCCCTCACACGGGATGGAGCACAGCCGGGATCTGGCCTGGATATCCCCGGGCCAGCATTTTAGCCATATAGCCCGTCGGGCTGCATTTGATAGCCCTGCGGCCTTGGCCGCCATTCTTGCGGAATCTGCCGAAGCGTCGACTAAAAAAGGCTGCCGCATCCTGGATGGTGGGTAGGGTTTTCAAGACAGATTCCCTCGAAACTCTGTCCTCTAACTGCGTTTCTAGCTGGTCCAGCCAGACCATCATAGATCTGGCCGTGCAGGTAGCTGCAACCGCCGGTCTCAGGGCGCCAGCCGACATCTCCCATGTGCCTTTCAAGTAGGAGTCCGCCTTTTTATCCAGCGGATTCTTTAAACGAGACCATGTCATCAAAGGGGATAGCGGATTTTTTGGACGCCTTAGCCACTGCTGCATCCAATTTCGGGGCTTTATCCCATTTATTCACCACAGGGTCCTCAAAGGGATATCGCCGTTTAAAGGCTGGTGGTAGGGAGCCTTTTCTTTCAGGTTTCCTCCATTCCCTGTTAATCAAATTTTGGACCTTGTCGTTTAACGGGAACGACTTACGTTTCCTGGGGTCTAAACCCCCGAACATTAGGTCCTCTGCAGACCGTTCAGGTCTTGTATCTGTTAACCCCCCCCCCATGGTCGCTCTGACTGCCTTGACTAGTTTGTCCACTTGTTCCAGACCTAGGCAGACACGACTGGCGTCTTCCTCTGAAGAGGACGCAGAAGTGGAGGGCTCTGAGGACTCTTCATTCCCTCTAGGGTCAGCTGAAGAGCATGACCCGGAAAAACTCGCCCTCTTTCTCTTCCTAGACGACTCCCGCTGGGGTATGGATCTGAGCTGAAGCCGCTAGTCAGTGCCTCTGTGCCTTTTCTCCCCGGTAATCCGGGTTCAAAGGTGATGTGGCCAGGGGCTGATTTTTGCCTCCCTCCCCCATTTTCCCTGTCGTCCCTCCCTCTGCGTGCCGCGCCCCCCGCCCACACCGCTCTGCCAGCGCCTGGCGACACGGGGAGGGAGAAAACCGCTGGCACCCGACTTCCGGTCCGGCGCTGCCGGCCCCGCCCCACGCCGCGTCACTTCCAGTCCGGGCGCGCGAGGACGCGCAGACCTCCAGCGTCACCGGCCCTGCCTCGTCACTTCCGGTCCGGCACCGCCGGCCCCGCCGCGTAACTTCCGGTCCGGGCGCGCAGACCACCAGCGCTACCGGCCCCGCCCCCCGCATCCTTTCCGGTACGGGCGCGCGAGGACGCGCAGGCCACCAGCGCCATGGCGGCGCCTGACACACAGCCCCCCCCCCCGCACGCGATCCAGGCTGAGGGGGACCGCACCGGCCAGAACAAGGATCGGGATCAGGGGAGGAGAGGCCATACGTACCTGCCGGCGCCGACCCGACCCAGGAGACGGGCATCCGCCGGACCCCGCACCCACCTGCCCCGCACAATGACGTGGAACCCTGCGCGGGCCACCGTGGTGCTTCCAGGGGACTCCGCACTGCCCGAAGTAGGATACCCCCGCTACCTGAGTCGGACAGCAGGCCTGGGGATTCCTCATCCATGATGGCATGATCTGTAGGGAATCCTGTCCTCCAGGAACAGGAAACCAACTGATGCGTGGGAGAGGTGCCGCCCTTATGTATCTGTAGGATTTCCTGTTCCTGGAGGGCGGATCCCCTCTCTCAGGTGGTGCTGTCATGGACGACCAAATTAAATGGCTAAGTATGGAATGGACAAGGCAACTGTTAGGTGGATTCATAACTGGCTTAGTGATCGGACCCAAAGAGTGGTCATAAATGGCTGCACATCCAGTTGGAAGAATGTCTCAAGTGGGGTACCACAGCAACTAACAGAATGGTTTTTAACATGAAAAAAGCATATACACTGTGTTCCAAATTATTATGCAAAAAATATTTCCTCATATTTTCTCTAAATTACCTATATGAATTGCAGTCATTGTTATTTTCCAGTCATCTAATATTCTAGTATAATTGCAATGTTTTTGAACAAACTGCCAATGAAAACAGTATATTTTTAAAAATAAGAAACACTCAAAATGCATGTTCCAAATTATTATGCACAGCAGAGTTTTCAACCTTTTTTATTTTGAACAAAAAAAATGGTCAATTGTGAAATTATAAGCATTATCAGCTTATAACAAAATGAAATCAAAACAGTTTTCAAGTCCAAATTTATTCTAGGTGATGTTACATTTGCACATAGGACCCCTTGTTGGAAAGAAGCTTCTGAACTCTCTCATCCATTGAATTTGTCAGTTTTTGGATGGTTTGTGCTTCAATTGTTTTGCATATGGACAGAATACCCTCCCAGAGATGTTGCTTAGATGTGAACTGCCTCCCGCCATCATAGACACTCCTTTTGATGATGCTCCAGAGGTTCTCAATGGGGTTGAGGTCAGGGGAAGATGGTGGCCACACCATAAGTTTGTCCTCTTTTATGCCCATAGCAGCCAGAGATGCAGATGTGTTATTTGCAGCATGAGACGGTGCATTATCATGCATGAAAATGATCTTGCTGCGGAAAGCACGGTTCTTCCTCTTGAACCATGGCAGGAAGTGCTGTTTTAGAAACTCCACATAGATTATGTAGTTCATCTTTACCCCTTCAGGGATCCTAAAGGGGGCGACAATCTCTCTCCCCATGATTCCAGCCCAAAACATTACTCCACCTCCTCCTTGTTGGCGTCTTAGCCGTGTTTTCATGGGGTGTCCATCAACCAGCCATCCTCCACTCCATCCATCTGGACCATCGAGCGTTGCACGGCACTCATCGGTGAACAAAACAGTTTGGAAGTCAGTCTTCATGTATCGTTTGGCCCACTGGAGCCGTTTCTGCTTGTGTGCAGTGGATAGAGGTGGTCGACAGGATGGCTTACGCACAGCTGCAAACCTCTGAAGGACCCTGCATCTTGTTGTTCGGGGGACGTTGGAGGCACCAGCAGCTTCAAAAACTTGTCTGCTGCTATGACAAGGCATTTTTGCAGCTGCTCTTTTAACCTGACGCAATTGCCTGTTGGAAAGAGTCCTCAATTTTTCCTTATCAGCACGCACACGTGTGTGCTGGGAATCAGCAACATACTTGATTGTGCGATGATCACGATGAAGTGTCTTGGCAATGTTGATTGTAGTCATGCCTTGACCTAAATACTCCACAATTTGTTGCTTCTCAGCAGCCGACACATCCTTTTTCTTTCCCATTTTGGCAAAAAATGTAGGCTGCTTAATAATGTGGAACAGCCTTCTTAAGTAGTCTTGCCTTTATTTGGACACACCTGCCAAACTAATTTGCACAGGTATCTGCAATTGCTTTCAGTGATATAAAGAGCCCTGACACACATCACCATCATTGAGTTTAAATGACAAACAAAAAAAATTCTAACCTTATCACTCCGAAACTCTTTTTGCATAATAATTTGGAACACAGTTTATAGAATGGAAGGAATAAGGCCAAGCAACAGCACATGTGAAAAAGACTTGGGTATACTAATAGGTCACAGACTGAATATGAGTCAACAGTGTAATGTAGCAGCAAAAAAGGCAAAAGCAATTTTAGGATGTATTAACAGAAGCACACAGTCTAGATCACGTGAAGCCATTATTTACCTCTACTCCTCTTTGGTCAGACCTCATCTGGAATATTGTGCCCAGTTTTGGGCGCCACATTTTAAAAAAACACATCAATAAACTGGAGCAAGTTCAGAAAAGAGAGACCAGAATGGTGACCAGTCTGCAAACCCTGTCTTATGAGGAAAGGTTGCAGGATTTGCGATTTTTTAGCTTGCAGAAGAGAAGACTAAGAGGAGACTGAATAGCTGTCTACAAATATCTCAATGGCTGTCACATTGTAGAAGGATCATCTTTATTCTCATTTGCACAAGGAAAAACTAGAAGCAATGGGATGAAACTGAATGGGAGGAGACACAGATTAGATATTAGAAAAAAACTTTTTGACAGTTAGAGTGATCAATGAGTGTAACAGGCTGCCACAGGAGGTGGTGAGTTCTCCTTCAATAGAAGCCTTCAAACAGAGGCTGGACAGACATCTATCTGGGATGATTTAGCGAATCCTGCTTTGAGTAGGGGGCTGGACCAGGAGGTCCCTTCCAACTCTACGATTCTATAAGCAAGGCCACCACAGTGATCTACAGCAACCAACGACACAAAAGACTTCCAGGCAATGCACGGATTGTGTGACCAAGAATAAGCGACAAGGAGGCTGCATGAGATGACACTGCCTCTACAATCACTGAACTCCACCAAATGGAGATAGTTTGGGATGAGCTGGAAGCAGAGTGAAGGTGAAAAGCAGGTAACAAGCATTTAGCCATTCCGGGCCATCCCCCGGGACAGGCGAGAGCCATTCCAGGTCCTCCCCCCGGGACAGGTTACATCCATTCAGGGTCCTCCCCCGGGACGGGTGAGAGCCATTCCAGAAGACAACCTAATGTGGCAGAATAAAGTCAAGGAGTGTATTGTTATCATCAGAGTAACAGGGGGCACAGAAGCAATATGAGGTGTAACAAATATTCCAGTTTTTTTCCCCATACTTGTTTCTTTATTCTTTGTTTCCATTTCTGTTCCTCCCTCTCTTTGTTTTGCTGCATTCAGTCTGAATCTACAATGTGCACATTCCAATAAGAAAAAAACCACAGCATAAACATCCATCTAAATTTGTTATCGCCATAATGATGCGGACCTGGAGGATCACGGCATCGGGTCATTTATACAGCACCACGAATGCCATAAAAATAAAACCTTAAACACAAAATAGTAGAATGGCGGTAATTTACACCGCGTCAGTGCACTTGGGATTTATTTCCCCCTTTTTCAGTACAATACACAGTACAGTAAATATTGAATTACTAAAATACAACTTGTCCTGCAAAAAAAAATGCTATGGACTCAGAAGACAATCAAAACAAGCGCACAAGAAAGACACAAAAATTAGAACTGGGTGTGCATATCTTAAAAACGTGCTATCCAATTTATGATTGGCTTTTGTCTTCTAAATCTCCTAATATGTACAGCAAGCAGTGCCGTGGTGGCAAAGCGCTAAGTGGAGATTCCGATAATCCAGAGCAGCGTGTTTGGCGACTTCTTCACCAGGTTGCGTGAAGTCTCCTCAATGTTTCCACCTTCAAACTCCTTGTTACACCTCACTACAAAGAAACGATAATAACCTCGCGACACTTCTCTGAATACTTTTCTGGACGCCAGCGTCCCGGACGTCCACTGTCCTGTCTTCGTCCTCTTTGCTTCACTCTCTTGAATGACACATTACACCGCTCAGGAGATTGATAGTTTGCATAAAAAATATCCGAATTCATAGATTGTTTCAGGCGGTCCACGGAGCTCTCTGCCGCTACCTGGACAAACCTGCTTTATGTGGAGCGGTCATAATATTTATGAGCAAATTTCCTCAAGGACTCTCCCGCCACAAAGCTCGGAGAGAATATTACAAAGCGTAAACAACGGCCGTTACCTGCTTCCCTTATTTCACTGCACTAATAAATACAGACGCCGGGTAATCTG
This sequence comes from Dendrobates tinctorius, assembly GCF_039654945.1. Taxonomy (NCBI): domain Eukaryota; kingdom Metazoa; phylum Chordata; class Amphibia; order Anura; family Dendrobatidae; genus Dendrobates; species Dendrobates tinctorius. The sequence continues at coordinate 23,437,712 of NW_027361782.1, read as the reverse complement.
GATTTTACTAGAAGCCGTCACTTGTGGAGTGAGAAAGAAGAAAGGTAGTGTGTATTATAAAAAGATGCTCGGGAGAAGCACATCCTCCTGTACTGTCTACAGAAACCACAGGTAGGAGACCATGGTGGATCAATGAGACAGTATCCAAGGAGGAATATACAAGAACAGCCTCAGTGTATATACATTACTGATCCCAAGTTACATCCTGTATTATACCCCAGAGCTGCACTCACTATTCTGCAGGTGCAGTCACTGTGTACATACATTACATTACTGATCCTGAGTTACATCCTGTATTATACTCCAGAGCTGCACTCACTATTCTGCTGGTGCAGTCACTGTGTACATACATAACATTACTGATCCTGAGTTACATCCTGTATTATACTCCAGAGCTGCACTCACTATTCTGCTGGTGCAGTCACTGTGTGCATACATTACTGATTCTGAGTTACATCCTGTATTATACAGTCATATGTTAAAGTTTGGGCACCCCTATTAATGTTAACCTTTTTTCTTTATAACAATTTTGGTTTTTGCAACAGCTATTTCAGTTTCATATATCTAATAACTGATGGACTCAGTTATATTTCTGGATTCAAATGAGGTTTATTGTACTAACAGAAAATGTGCAATCTGCATTTAAACAAAATTTGACCGGTGCAAAAGTATGGGCACCCTTATCATTTTCTTGATTTGAACACTCCTAACTACTTTTTACTGACTTCCTGAAGCACTAAATTGGTTTTGTAACCTCATTGAGCTTTGAACTTCATAGCCAGGTGTATCAAATCATGAGAAAAGGTATTTAAGGTGGCCACTTGCAAGTAGTTCTCCTATTTGATTCTCCTATGAAGAGTGGCATCATGGGCTCCTCAAAACAACTCTCAAATGATCTGAAAACAAAGATTATTCAACATAGCTTTTCAGGGGAAGGATACAAAAAGTTGTCTCAGAGATTTAACCTGTCAGTTTCCACTGTGAGGAACATAGTAAGGAAATGGAAGAACACAGGTACAGTTCTTGGCCTGCCACTTCTGGGCTTAACAAGAAAAATATCAGAAAGGCAGAGAAGAAGAATGGTGAGAACAGTCAAGGACAATCCACAGACCACCTCCAAAGACCTGCAGCATCATCTTGCTGCAGATGGTGTCACTGTGCATCGGTCAACAATACAGCGCACTTTGCACAAGGAGAAACTGTATGGGAGAGTGATGCGAAAGAAGCCGTTTCTGCAAGCACGCCACAAACAGAGTCGCCTGAGGTATGCAAAAGCACATTTGGACAAGCCAGTTACATTTTGGAAGAAGGTCCTGTGGACTGATGAAACAAAGATTGAGTTGTTTGGTCATACAAAAAGGCGTTAGGCATGGAGGCTAAAAAACACAGCATTCCAAGAAAAACACTTGCTACCCACAATAAAATTTGGTGGCGGTTCCATCATGCTTTGGGGCTGTGTGGCCAATGCTGGCACCGGGAATCTTGTTAACCCCTTACCTACAAATGACGTAATATTCCGTCCATGTGACCATGGACCTAGTTACCATGGACGGAATATTACGTCATTGCGATCAGCGGCGCCCACGTGGTGAGCGCCGCTGATCGCGGCCGAGTGTCAGCTAATTATCATAGCTGACACCCGGCACAATGTGTCAGGGGCGGTCACGGACCGCCCCCGACACGTTAACCCCTTGCACACCGCGATCAAACACGATCGCGGTGTACCGGGGGTTAAAGGGAAGCATCGGCAGGGAGGGGGCTCCCTCCGTGCTTCCCTGAGCCCCCCACGGCAGCGCAATGTGCAGCGCTGCTGCGGGGGGCTCCTTTCCTGCAGGTCCCCGGATCCAATATGGCGACGGGGACCTCCGGGGGCCTGCAGGAAGCGCAGGCATGCGGAAGCCTGTGCAGTGCCTGTGACAGATCGCTGATCTGTCACAGTGATCTGTGATGTGACAGATCAGCGATCTGTCACAGGACAGTGATGTCCCCCCTGGGACATTGTAATAAAGTAAAAAAAAAATAAATAAATAAAAAAAAGTGAAAAAATAAAAAAAAAATACAATAAAAGTACACATATTTGGTATCGCCGTGTCCGTAACGACCCACCCTATAAAACTGTCCCAATAGTTAACCCCTTAAGCGAACCCCTTAAAAAATAAAAATAAAAAACGAAGCAAAAAATAATGATTTATTATCATACCGCCGAACAAAAAGTGCAATAACGCGCAATCAAAAAGACACATATAAATATCCATGGTACCGCTGAAAACGTCATCTTGTCCCGCAAAAAACGAGCCACCATACAGCATCATCAGCGAAAAAATAAAAAAGTTATAGCTCGCAGAATAAAGTGATGCAATAATAATTATTTTTTATATAAAATTGTTTTCATTGCATAAAAGCGCCAAAACAAAAAAAGACCTAAATGAGGTATCGCTGTAACCGTACTGACCCGAAGAATAAAACCGCCTTATAAATTTTACCGCACCCGGAACGGCGTAAACGCACCACCCAAAAGAAATTCATGAAACGCTGGTTTTTGTAAATTCTGCGTCCCAAAAAACGAAATAAAAAGCAATCAAAAAATGTCACATGCCCGAACATGATACCAATAAAAGCGTCAACTCGTCCCGCAAAAAATAAGACCTCACATGACTCGGTGGGTCAAAATATGGAAAAATTATAGCTCTCAATATGTGGTGATGCAAAAACTATTTTTACAATAAAAAGCGTCTTTTAGCGTGCGACAGCTGTCAAACATAAAAACCGCCATAAATAGTAAATCAAACCCCCCGTTATCACCCCCTTAGTTAGGGAAAAATAATAAAATTAAAAAAATGTATTTATTTCCATTTTCCCATTAGGGTTAGGGCTAGGGTTAGGGTTAGAATTGGGGGTTTCCACTATTTGCGCACATCAGGTGCTCTCCAAACGCAACATGGCATCTGATCTCAATTCCAGTCAATTCTGCGTTGAAAAAGTCAAATGGTGCTCCTTCCCTTCTAAGCTCTGCCATGCACCCAAACAGTGTTTTACCCCCTCATATGGGGTATCAGCCTACTCAGGACAATTTGCAAAACAACTTTTGGGGTCCTATTTCTCCTGTTGCCCTTAGGAAAATAAAAATTTTGGGGCAAAAATATCATTTTTGTGGAAAAAAAATTTTTTTGTTATTTTCACGCCTGGGCGTTATAAACTTCTGTGAAGCACTTGGGGGTTCAAAGTTCTCACCACACATCTAGATAGGTTCCTTGGGGGGTCTAGTTTCCAAAATGGGGTCATTTGTGGGGGGTTTCCACTGTTTTGGTACATCAGGGGCTTTCCAAACGCGACATGGTGTCTGATTTCAATTCCAGCCAAAAAAGTCAAATGGCGCTGCTTGCCTTCCGAGCTCTGCCTTGTGCCCAAATAGTCATTTACACCCACATATGGGGTATCAGCGTACTCAGGACAAATTGCACAATAACTTTTAGGGTCCTGTTACCCTTGGGAAAATAAAAATTGGGGGTGAAAAGATCATTTTGTGGAAAAAACCCTTGTGGGTTCAAAGTTCTCACCACATATCTAGATAAGTTCCTTAGGGGGTCTAGTTTCAAAAATGGGGTCACTTGTGGGGGGTTTCCACTGTTTAGGTACATCAGGGGCTCTCCAAACGCGACATGGCGTCCGATCAGAATTCCAGCCAATTTTGCATTGAAAAAGTCAAGCGGCGCTCCTTCCCTTCTGAGCTCTGCCATGCGCCGAAACAGTGGTTCCCCCCCACATATCAGGTATCAGCGTGCTCAGGACAAATTGCACAATAATTTTTGCAGTCCAATTTCTCCTGTTACACTTGGTAAAATAAAAAAAAAATTGAACCTGAAGTAATTTTTTTTGTGAAAAAAAGTTAAATGTTAATTTTTTTTAAATATTCAAAAAATTCCTGTGACGCACCTGAAGGGTTAATAAACTCCTTGAATGTGGTATTAAGCACCTTAAGGGGTGCAGTTTTTAGAATGGTGTCACTTTTGGGTATTTTCTATCATATAGACCCCTCAAAGTGGCTTCAAATGTGATGTGGTCCGTAAAAATAAAATGGTGTTGCAAAAATGAGAGATCGCTGGTCAACTTTTAACCCTTATATCTTACTAACAAATAAAAATTTTGGTTCCAAAATTGTGCTGATGTAAAGTAAACATGTGGCAAATGTTACTTATTAACTTTTTTGTGTGCCATATCTCTGTGATTTAAGGGCATAAAAATTCAAAGTTGGAAAATTGTGGAATTTTCAAAATTTTTGCCAAATTTCCGTTTTTCTCATAAATAAACGCAAGTTATATGAATGAAATTTTACCACTAACATGAAGTACAATATGTCACGAGAAAACAACGTCAGAATCACCGGGATCCACGGAAGCGTTTCAGAGTTATGACCTCATAAAGGGACAGTGGTCAGAATTGTAAAAATTGGCCCGGTAGTTAACGTGCAAACCACCCTTGGTATTGAAGGGGTTAAAGTTGAGGGTCGCATGGATTCAACTCAGTATCAGCATATTCTTGACAATGTGCAAGAATCAGTGACGAAGTTGAAGTTACGCAGGGGATGGATATTTCAGCAAGACAATGATCCAAAACACCGCTCCAAATCTACTCAGGCATTCATGCAGAGGAACAATTACAATGTTCTGGAATGGCCATCCCAGTCCCCAGACCTGAATATCATTGAACATCTGTGGGATGATTTGAAGCGGGCTGTCATGACCATCAAACTTAACTGAACTGGAACTGTTTTGTTAACAGGAATGGTCACAAATACCTTCATCCAGGAACTCATTAATAGCTACAGGAAGCAACTAGAGGCTGTTATTTTTGCAAAAGGAGGATCTACGAAATATTAATGTCACTTTTATGTTAAGGTGCCCATACTTTTGCACCGGTCAAATTTTGTTTAAATGCAGATTGCACATTTTCTCTTAGTACAATAAACCTCATTTGAATCCAGAAATATAACTGAGTCCATCAGTTATTAGATATATGAAACTGAAATAGCTGTTGCAAAAAACAAAATTGTTATAAAGAAAAAAGGTTAACATTAATAGGGGTGCCCAAACTTTAACATATGACTGTATTCCAGAGCTGCACTCACTATTCTGCTGGTGCAGGCACTGTGTACATACATTACATTACTGATCCTGAGTTACATCCTGTATTATCCTCCAGCGCTGCACTCACTATTCTGCTGGTGCAGTCACTGTGTACATACAATTTTACTGATCCTGAGTTACATCCTGTATTATTATTCTCCAGAGCTGCACTCACTATTCTGCTGAGCTTGTGCTGGTGATATGCATTCTGGCATATGCCATCCTTATGCCACACTTTCTACAATTATTTGATGGAGGAGAATTAAGTGCCCTTGTGTTATAGAAACTCAGATAAATTGTCATGGTGGCGTCAGTCTTTAAGCTTACTGACTGTTTCCAGTTGGCCAGTGTCCTGGAGCTGGCCGTGCAACGCTACACTATGGCAGGATTGTCTCTTACCTGGAGTAAGTGTAAACCTCGATATTCTGTATGGTCTTGTCCCGCTGGTTCAGGAGCAGAGCTTCTTCATTTTCCAGGATGTTTTCCTTTCCTATCCCGGTGTCTTCTGTGCGGATGTTTTCTTTCTGGTAACAGATGACATTGGAAACGGGAAACATTATGTTGTAACAATCGCAATATTTCTGTAAAATCTACCTCAGCTTTAATGTAAGAAAAAAATGCAAGTTAAAATAAATAAGAGTCATGTGACTACACAGTGATCAACACGTGTCCGATGTGACCGAGGTACTGGAGAGGTTGTGGCGTCATCAGCGTAGTGTGCGGACTCCGGGGGTCCGCAATCATTCAGCTTTGTCATATGAGTGGTAACAGGTGATACATACAGTACATGTTAGAGGATGCGGGAAAGGAGAAGACAAGCTCAGTGTCCCCGATCTATATGTATGAGCAACTGTATATACATGTCTAAATATACAGTTATCACAAAAGTGAGTACACCCCCATGACATTTCGGTTAACACCCGATAAATTTTCATGGGACAACACTGAAGATCTGATCGTTTGACACAATGTACAGTAGTCAATGTGCAGCTTGTATAACAGTCTAAATCTAGTGTCCTCTAAATAACTCAAGAATGCTCTCAGTGGGAAAAACAAGACAATCTTATAGTTATACCACCTTTTAATGGCAAACAAACAAAATAAATGATGCTACACAGCAGCTTTCAAGACCTCTTTTATGTCTCACCTCAGGCATGGTATAACAAAGTATCTAAAGAAACAAATATATGCACACAAAAAAAAACAACAAAACAGTGGCAAGGCATAATAAGTGGACATACAAACAAACTGAGGTAAGATAATGAATCCTTAACTGGATTAGATTAGTGGTGTGAAAGTTTTATAGTCCCAATATCCAAGTAAGATCAGAGGCCTGATGCTCTCAATGTCTCTGGATGAGGTTCTTCAGATTGTGTAGTGAGTAATATTTCCTCCTGACAGATTTTATCCTGTGTGAATGGAATAAAAAAAACTGGTTTGGGGCTGCCGGCTCTAGGGGGAGGGGCTACAGGTCACTGAGGGAACTATGAATGCCAACATGTGACATAATGAAGCAGGGCATGATTCTCTGGGGAAAATGGGCCACAGGGCACTATTCCAACATAACGACCCCAAACACCTCCAAGACCACCACTGCCGTGTAGAGAAACAGAGGGTAAAGGTGCTGGACTGGTCAAGCACGTCTCCAGACCTAAATACTACTGAGCATCTGTGGTGCCTCCTCAACCAGAAGGTGGAGGAGTGCAAGGTCTCCAACATCCACCAGCTCCATATCGTCGTCAAGGAGAAGGGAAGAGTGAAAATAATGACTTCCATGCGCAAGAGAGTTAAGGCAGAAAATAATGATCAACACCCAAAAGTGTCACAATTTGGTCATTTTCACTTAGGGGTGTACTCACTTTGTTGCCAGAGGTTTAGACAGTCTTCAGTATCGTCCCATGAAAAGTTATATTTACAAAAATGTGAGGAGTGTACTCACTTTTGCGAGATGCTGTACACAATGTATGTGCATGTACATCTGTGCTGCTAGCAATCCCCCATCCCAGACTGTCAGAAGGTTACTGAACATCACGTACCTGACAGTCTGCAATCCACGTCTGTAAACTAGAAAATGTAAAACTTGCCCAATTTCCACCATAGTAATTTTTTCTGAAACACAAAAAGGAAATATAAAGACAAGGGAGAAAATGTGGGGAAAGGGAGGCAAACAAAGCGCAGGAAAAAGGAAGGAAAAAAAAGCAAATGTGAGAGAAAAAAAAAGAAAGGCGGGGAAAAGGAAAGAAAAAAAAAAGAGCAGGGAAGAAAGAAAGCACGGGGAAAGCAAGAGGGAACAACAGAGTGTAGCCGGGTGTTAATGGCATGTAATAATATAACTCTTGGTGATACATTCTCGGTCCTCTGGGAGAGACCTCATCCATCCGGATCATTTAGACGTGGAACGATTTAGCAAGATGCAGTCACATAATGGGCATACAATTCCTCACTCCCCAACTTGGGCTCATTTTACTACTTGTTGGTATGCTTCACACCCCAGTTAGGGTGCAGACCCCAATTTCAGAGTGAATTCTAATGACGTGACAGAAAACAACTGACTTAAAAAGGGGGTGCAGAAGGGATAAAACACCACATAAGGAAGCTGTGAGCGGTCCGGCCTCCCCCTAACATCACCAGAATGGACACTACATTCTGCAGCAAATGGATGTGCACAGTCAGGTGATGCACAGATCTCTCACGATGATATCATAATCTGTGGAGTTACTCCGGACCAGGGCTTGGAGCATCTTCAAGAATGTACATGTCCATTATAATATTTGATAATAAATTGCTGTTATTGCCATGTCCGCCCTCCATGGAGGCGCCTCTCTGAGGCCGTGGTGATTGACACTGGCGGCAGGTACATACAGACCACCCTCCTTCAATTACAACCTGGTACCGGTCAGATCAGTCAATGGGAACTAATGACATCAGCCAATCGAAATGCAAATGACCAGAACGGAGCATAAATCCTCCTCAATGGCATTTGTATAACCTTTGTTATCACCACTTGGCAAGCAGCAGATGGCTCCGGGTCTCCGTACACCCGGCAGTAACGGAAAGTCACATGACAGAGAATCGCTCTGTAAAGTCTCTAACCATTATCTCCAGGGCTCCTGATAACATTCTCACTGTCCAGAATTGCCACAGTACCTACTGTAGATGATCCAACGTACAACCAAGAAAGGCTTTACTGGAAACCATGGTGGGCACAGCCGCAGATCTGGGGCTACTTACGAGTCAAGATGGAGGACGCGCTGTCCGATCCGGGAGCAGGCAGCTGCAATGATCGACTCCGGCAGGCCTGCGGAAACAGACATTATCATTATTAGCACAGACGGATCTCCAGGTGTGAAGTGTCAGGGAGGAAGAATCACTATTCAGGTATTCTTCAGAGACAAATTAAAAAGCAAAAATCCAATATTCTGGAATCAATGGGAGCTAAAAAAGTTGGATCATTGGACAACAGAACAGGGAGGAGGTGACATCACAAGGAATATAGAGCCATAATCTACACCGGTAACGGGAAAGGGGAGGTCAGAAAGACCCTGACACCAACAAAGACTGAACCTGGGGCAATAATCACAGCTCAGTACACACAAAACAGAACTGCAGTGTAAAGCAAGGAACAAAGCCACAAGATGGAGCTCTAATGAGAAAGGGGAACTCTGCAGTCACCTCAGATGTCAGCAGACACAGTGGCTGCACCAGCAGAATAGTGAGTGCAGCTCTGGAGGATAATACAGGATGTAACTCAGGATCAGTAATATATGTACACAGTGACTGCACCAGCAGAATAGTTAGTGCAGCTCTGGAGTATAATACAGGATGTAACTCAGGATCAGTAATGTATGTACAGTATGTACACAGTGACTGCACCAGCAGAATAGAGAGTGCAGCTCTGGGGTATAATACAGGATGTAACTTAGGATTAGTAATGTAATGTATGTATGCAGTGACTGCACCAACAGAATAGCGAGTGCAGCTCTGGAGGATAATACAGGACCTAACTCAGGATCAGTAATGTAATGTATGTACACGGTGACTGCACCAGCACAATAGTGAGTTCTGCTCTGGAGTATAATACAGCAGGATGTAACTAAGGATCAGTGATGTAATGTACAGTACGTACACAGTGATCATCAGCAGAATAGCGAGTGCAGCTCTGGAGTAAAATAAAAAGATGCCATTTTAAAAAAAATCCCTCACTTTCCTTTCCATCTATCGAAAAGACTATCACTGATCAAATTTATCTGTTCTCATATGCAAATTGCCTCTTCAGAGAAAAAGAGGACTTGAACTCTATAGTGCCACCTGTTGGTAGTAGCGATCCTACAAGTCACAATCAACCCTTTAATGAGTCTTGTAATATGACTTAGGATAAAAGCCAAATCAGAATCTCACTTTGCAGACACGGTGTTTCGAGCTATTGGCTCTCGTCAGTGCAAAGTATGAGAACTGATTTGGCTAGTGATCTGGACTGAGGTCTAAGGGGTAAGGTTTCTCCTTGTGGAGCATTACATGGTGAATAAGCCTCCTTACCATAACAAGCCAGAGCTAGCATGTCACTCTCCACAAGGAGAAACCTTACCCCTTAGACCTCAGTCCAGGGCCTCTCACCTAGCCAAATCAGTTCTCATACTTTGCACTGATGAGGGCCAATAGTTCGAAACCCGTGTCTGCAAATAGCGATTCTGATTTGGCTTTTATCCTAAGTCATATTACAAGACACGTTAAAGGGTTGATTGTGACTTGTAGGATCGCTACTACCAACAGGTGGGGCAATAGAGTTCAAGTCCTCTTTTTCTCTGAAGAGGCAATTTGCATATTACCGTATTTTTCAGACTATAAGACGCACCCCAAATTTTCTGAAGAAAAATAGGGAAAAAAATTAATGCGTCAAATGAGGGTCCGTCTCACAGTCCGAATTATTCAGCTTACCTGGAGGGTAGGGTGTGATATGGAACGCTGGTGGAGTGGGGTCACAGGAGGTGGTGTGGCTCATCCCTGGCTGGTGCAGCAGGTTCGGTGGTGTGGGGGCTCTGCCATTTTGTGAACGCCCCCACACATCCATCCTAGGCTGATGGGCGGCGATTTGGCAGATGATCGGTGGTGCGGGGGCTCCGCCGGCATTGGTGGAAATCCCGGAGCCCCAGCACATCCATCCCGGGCTGGTGCGGCACTTTTGCAGGCATTTTGTGAAAGGAGCCCCCACACTTCCATTGTTGTAATGCTAATTTGAAAATGGCCGCGCATAGTGAGATCTCGGCAGACGAGATCTCGTCTCCCGAGACGACATCTCGTCTCCTGAGATCTCACTCTGCGCATGTGCCGCCGGAGGCAGCCATTTTCCTGAAGCTCAATTCATCATTACATTGTTGTAATGCTGAATTGAGCTTCAGGAAAATGGCCGCCGGAGGTGGCGCAAGCGCAGAGTGAGATCTCAGGAGACGAGATTTCGTCTCCCGGGACGACATCTCGTCTCGCGAGTGCTCACTATGCACGGCCATTTTCAAATCAGCATTACAACAATGGAAGTGCGGGGGCTCCTTTCACAAAATGCCGGCGGAGCCCCTGCACCGCCGAACACCTGCAAAAGTGCCGCACCAGCCCGGGATGGATGTGCGGGGGCTCTGGGATTTCCACCAATGTCGGCAGAGCCCCCGCACCACCGATCATCTGCCAAATCGCCGCCCATCAGCCTCGGATGGTGTCTCCTGGTAAGTGCATCTGGACCATAAGACGCACCCCCACTTTTCCCCAGAGGAGCATTGCATGGCGAATCAGCCTCCTTACCTTGACAAGCCAGAGCTGGCATGTCACTCTCCACAAGGAGAAACCTTACCCCTTAGACCTCGGTGAAAATATAGGAAGATAAGCAATGACAGTTGCTCGCAACTAAACCTGTACTAGTATAGGCTGTACTCAATACATACCACATGTAGGTAATGGAAAGTACAATGTGCTGGAAGCTATAGTATAATGTAAGGCTGCTGACAGAGTAAAAAAAAAAAAAAATATAGACCACACCACTGCGGATTCACCTGCGGATTTTTTTGTGCGGATCCGCAGGTAAAGTGACCTGCGGTTTGACACCTGGACAATGGAATAGGTGTCAAACCACAGCAGAATCCACAGAAAGAATGGACATGCTGCGGATTTAAAATCGCAGCTTTTCCGCACGGAAAAATCCGCAGCGTGTGCACTACGGATTTAAAATCCCATTGAATAACAAAGTACTGTACACTGTCTGCGGATCCGCACATACCCTTAGACCTCTGTTCTCATAGACATTCCCAGTGTAAGATAGTGTGAGGCATTCTCTGGGGTGGGGGGCGAAAGCCTCCCTCATTACTTAGGATTAACCCCTTGTGAATAGACCTGACTGCTCTGAGAGCAGACATAATTAATACTCACCCTCCACTGAAAAGATGAAAGACACAAACTTTCTAAAACTTCTGCAGCTGCCACATTTATTTTTATCATTGCAGAAGAGAAATCAATACACAATGAGCAGATAAAAAATATCAGAGGCAAAAATGAAGATAAGTCTTGGTGTGTGAGTGCAGGGGGGGCACGGAGCCCCCTGACAACCACGGAGGACGAATAGATCTTACTTTACCAGGAGCGCGAGGCGGAATCGCTCCCTCATGCTCCATTACTGATTATTAATGGGCAGGACGCTCGGCCAGACGGAAATATACACAATTTTCAAGGGATGGATGCAACTTGTGACCATTAGTAAATACTGATCCCCCACCCCCCACTAACCACAGAGATCGGTCAACAGGAGAGACCAGAGGCAGCGCAAGGAGATGTAAAACGCAACCCCAATATGAGATATTATATCAGTACAGGAGCGTTATAAGAGGGGCTGATATTCATATATGGTGTAATGTCTGGAGATATTAGTACTGAAGTATTATAAGAGGGGCTCATATCAATCATATATGATGTCACAGACGTTCCCTGAAGAAGGGTGAAACGCGCGTCGGGGCTCCAGATACTTGTAGGTAGGCTGTCCCTGTACAGATATGTATGGATTCCTGTTTAGATTTACCTATCGAGGTAATGATCTTATGTGTGATTATTGATTATCCATTTTCTTAGTATTTATGACCATTTCATATGGTTGTGCATTGACGGCCAAAAAAATTCTTTACAAGTTGAACGAAACTAAAAAATCTTAACTTTGAAGTGTTTAATTGTGAATTTTTCATTACAATTACTATTGAGAAGTGAACGCTGAGCTTTGCTTGGTCGCTATGGGCAACCAGGCCAGTTTTGCTACTAGACAGTTTATTCATCTCCCCCATTGTGTGCACTTTTAAGTGAAAGCATGTCGAGGATTTTACAAGTAATATGTTTGGGGTTTTTTGCCGCCTCTGTATTCCCGTTTGTCCTCTTGGCACCATACAGCCCGTGTCCCTCTCATTTTCATCTCTTTCCCTGGACAGAAGTGATCTTTTTAATATGGGATCTGCACTGATTGTTATTGGGCTTGTTTGTCTTCGTACATCTGTACCCACCCATTGTTACTGTTGGCTTTACTATGCATGGGATTTTTGGCATTACTTACTGTGGTTGGAGGACTGACTACATGTGGAGGTCTGCGAATATCTATATCCCCTCTGTGCCACATAAAACACCATGTTCCAACCACACTGATCTTTTGCTCATCCTGCTATAATGCCGTTCTTCGCCGCAATCCTCCAGGTGACTCCGCTTTGTCAGTTTCCACCTCTCTGGTGACTGACCCCACTATTACAGCACCACGTATATCTATATCCCTGCTCTGCAGCGTATATAGCTATATCTCCGCTGTGCCGCATATACACACAGTTAAAATTGTTGGTACTCCTCGTTTAATGACAGAAAAATCCACAATGGTGACAGAAATAACTTGAATCTGACAAAAGTAATAACTAAAAAAATCTATGAAAATGAACAAATGAAAGTCAGACATTGCTTTTCACCATGCTTCCACAGAATCTTTTTAAAAATAAAACTCATGAAATAGACCTGGGCAGAAATGATGGTACCCCTGAAAATAATGTGACAAAAGGGACATGTTACATCAAGGTGTGTCCACTAATTAGCATCACAGGTGTCTACAATCTTGGAATCAGTGAGTGGCCTGTATAGAGGGCTACAGATACTCACTGTGCTGTTTGGTGACAGGGTGTGTATCACACTCAACATGGACCAGAGGAAGCAAAGGAAAGAGTTGTCTCAGGAGATTAGAAAGAAAACTATAGACAAACATGTTAAAAGGTAAAAGTTATAAGACCACCTCCAAGCAGCTTTATGTTCCTGTGACTACAGATGCACATATTATTCAGAAATTTAAGCTCCATGGGACTGTAGCCAACCTCCCTGGACGTGGCCGCAGGAGGAAAATTGATGACGAATCAAAGAGACGGATAATAAGAATGGTAACAAAAGAGCCCAGAAAAACTTCTAAACAGATTAAAGGTGAACTTCAAGCTCAAGGAACATCAGTGTCAGATTACACCCTCTGTCGTTGTATGAGCCAAAGTGGACTTCAGGGGAAACGACCAAGGAGGACACCATTGTTGGGAAAAAAAAAAATAAAAAAGTCAGACTGGAATTTGCCAAACTACATGTTGACAAGCAACAAAGCTTCTGGGAGAATGTCCTATGGACAAATGAGAAAAAAAATATGGAACTTTTTGGCAAGGCACATCAGCTTTATGTTCACAAACGGAAAAATGAAGCATATCAAGAAAAGAACACTGTCCCTACTGTGAAACATGGAGGAGGCTCTGTTATGTTCTGGTGCAGCTTTGCTGCATCTGGCACAGGGTGTCTAGAATCTGTGCAGGGTACAATGATATCTCAAGACTATCAAGGGATTCTAGAGAGAAATGTGCTGACCAGTGTTAGAAAGCTTGGTCTCAGTCACAGGTCATGGGTCTTGCAACAGGATAATGACCCAAAACACACAGCTAACAACACCCAAGAATGGCTAAGAGGACAACATTGGACTATTCTGAAGTGGCCTTCTATGAGCCTAAATCCTATTGAGCATCTTTGGAAAGAGCAGAAACATGCTGTCTGGAAAAGGCAACCTTCAAACACGAGACAACTGGAGCAGTTTGCTCTTGAGGAGTGGGCCAAAATACCTGCTGAGAGGAGCAGAAGTCTCATTGACAGTTAAGGTACTGTCACACTTAGCAATACACCAGCGATCCCCACCAACGATATGACGCGGTCAGGATCGCTGGTGCATCGCTAAGTGGTCGCTAATGAGCTGCCACACAGGCAGATCTCACCAGCGGCATCGCAGGGGTTGGGGGTCGTTACTTACCTGTCAGACGAGGCGATCCTGACGTCCTCCCGTCTGCGTCCATGCGTCGCTCGTCTCCACAGCAGGAAGCCGACGACTAGAAACGGTCCAGGACGTTCTCGCGCGATCAGTGATTGCCAGCGGGGCAGCGGTATCACATGTAGCAATATCGCTATAACGTCACAAAAACCAGTGACGTTATAGCGATATCGCTTAGTGTGACAGGCCCTTTACAGGAATCGCTTGATTGCCTCAAAAGGTTGTGCAACAAAATATTAAGTTAAGGGTACCATCATTTCTGTCCAGGCCTATTTCATGTTTTATTGTTTAAAAAAAATTCTGTCCTCATGGTTGAAAAGCAATGTCTGACTTTCATTTGAAAACGTTCATAGATTTTTGGTTTATTATTACTTTTGTCAGATTCAAGTTATTTCTGTGACCATTGTGGGTTTTTCTGTCATTAAATGAGGGGTACCAATAAATTTGACCACGTGTGTATATCCATATCCTCGCTGAGCTGCATACATCTATCTCTGCTGTGCCGCTACATCTATAGCCCCACTGTTCCTTGTATAGCTATATCCCTCTTTTTGGTTTGTTTTAAACATCTTTTTATTGGTTTAACAAAGAGAAATAACATTACATGTGACTGATATGATCAAGCATTATTAGTTTGTTACATTTCCAGTTTGATCTTACTAATCGTATATTTACATCTCATATATTACTGCTTGATACTTGTTGCTATGCAGTAAACCAGGTAGTATCCGTCTAAGTTTTACTGCTTAAACTCGTGAGTCACAGACAAAATCTTTGACGTAGATCCCTGGAAAAGATGTGCACATCAGTTGTAACAAAATACAAATTTTTAACTGAGTAGGCCTGTTTCACACATCTGTTTGTGTCCATCAGTCAAAATCCGCCGTTTTGCATTATTCTTGGTGGATCCTTTTTTTTTTCCCATTGAGATGCATTACCGGCGGATCTTGATGGATGGCCATCTGTTGGATCCGGTTTTTTGTGGATCTACCAAAATTTTGACGTCCGCCGACATGCCCAAACGGACCATGCAACGTTTTTTTGGGCGGCAGGATCTGCACTTCTCACTGAGCATGCCCGAAAGACTTCACTCTGCCGCAAATTTAACCCTAAACTCTGTTCTGGCGGCTGAAAAATTCTCATTCTGTCTCTCCTTCCCCAGGCAGCGGTTCCTTTAAAATTCTTCCTTTGACGGATCCGTTAAAATAACGGTCCGGTGACGAACGTTGTGGTCAGTACAGAAACGGATCCGCTATTTTAGCAGATTTTGACTGAAGAGAAAAAAACTGCTGTGTGAAACAGGCCGTAGAAAGAATAAAAGGTAGAGAAGTAGAGTGGATAGAAGGGGGGAGTATATATCCCCCTTTTTATAGATCTATATCCTTGCTGTTTTTTGAATATCTATATTCCCGCTGTTCCTTGTACATCTATGTCCCAGCTGGGCCGCGTACATCTATATCTGCGCTGTTTGTATCTATCTATCACCCCTGATACTTGCAGAGCTACTGTATATTCTCCATGTTTTTTGTACATCTGTATCCTCCCCCCTGTTCCCTGAATATCTATATCCCCCCTGTACTCCGACACATTCTGGGACAGGCTTTGGTGTTCTGCACATACCTCAGTGGCCACGACACCGCTCTTCGCTTCTCCCATTACCACACTGTATCTATAAGTGCAGCTGAGGGTAGGAATACACGTGACGCCATGGCTGGAGGTGATGTCAGCAGCGTCCAGTATATGAGGGGCCCCTGGGGGGACACATGCCGCTCTCCTCCCACATTCCGTGGCCCCTGGACTCCCACCAGCCGGGTCACTCACACACACCGATACCACATCCTACCGTGTCCCCACCTGTGCCCAGCAGCACCACGTCCACCTCTGCAGGCAGCTCGTCCGCCATCTTGCCGGAGAGGAGCGATCATGTGACCAAACCGGAAGAGCTCATTGGTCAGAATCGGCGGCGCCAGAGCGGCCATGCTTAATGCTGGCAGATGCTAGAGGTGTGTTAAGAATACACTGTATACACATATATACAGAGTATAATAACCCCCATCGTCTCTCGCAGGTGGAGTAGGCATCTACATACAGCTACAATCTGAATAAAAGAAGAGGAAAGGCGTTACTGACAGTAACTAATCACATCACTGCTATCATACCTACTTAGCGAAATAGATAACAAAAGTCGCGATTTGATTGGTTGTTCTGCTCCCACTATCACATATACATAGGATCTGACAACTGTCACCTGCAGGAATAAGGTGTCTAAAGGTCCTGTCACACTAAGGCTAGTTTCACATTAGCGTTTTTTTGCGCAGCGCATCGGGCGCATAAAAAACGCAAAGAAAAACGCAAAACAAACGCGCGTTTTTTTAACGTCATGCGCACGCTGATGTGTAAAAAAAACGCAGCGTTGTTTGCGTTTTACATGCGTTTTTTGCATGCGTTGGCGTTTTTTATGCACATGCGTTTTTAAGTGTGACGTTTTTTCCATTGTCTAGAGAACATTCTAGACTTGTTTCACTCAAAAACGCATGCGTAAAAAAACGCAACCGTGCGCAAGACCATGCGCACGCATGCGTTACCATAGACTTCAATGTGTTGTTTTTGCGCATTCCGTGCGCAAGCGTGCGCATGCGTTTTTTTGCCGAGACAGGGCGCACCAAAAAATCCAACATGTTGCGTCTGGCGCACCTGGCGCAAAAGACAAAAAAACGCATGCGCACGAAAACGCAAGTGTGCGCAAAAACATGCGCACGTCATGTTAAACATAGGTGCGCAGTGCGCATGCGCACGGGTGCGCACGATGCGCTGCGCACAAAAGCGCAAATGTGAAACCAGCCTTAGCAATGCACCAGCGATCCCGACCAGCGATATGACGCGGTCAGGATCGCTGGTGCATCGCTAAGTGGTTGCTAGTGAGCTGCCACACAGGCAGATCTCACCAGCGACATCGCTGGGGACGGGGATCGCTACTTACCTGTCACACCAGGCGATCCTGCGTCCTCCCGCCCGGCTCCACACGTCGCTCGTCGTCACAGCAGGAAGCGCCGCAGGAAGCTGACGACGAGAAACAGTCCAGGACGTTCTCGCGCGATCAGCAATAACCAGCGGGGGAGCCGGTCGTAGGTAAGTATCAGACACAGCGATATCGCTAGCAATATCGCTATAACGTCACAAGTTATAGTGATATTGCTAGCGATATCGCTAAGTGTGACAGTACCTTAAGGGTGTGTGCACACGCTGCAGGTTCTGCTGCGGTTCCGCAGCGGATTTGGCCGCTGCGGATCTGCAGCAGCTTTTGCTGCGGTGTACAGTACCATAATATCCTATGGATATTAAAAACCACTGTGCAGACGGTGCGGATTTTTCCGCGCGGTTTTCCTGCGGTTTCAAAACCGCAGAAAGAATTGACATGTCAATTCTTTCTGTGGATTCCGCTGCGGTTTCCTATCTCCTCCATTGTGGAGATGAAAAACCACAGGGCAAAACCGCAGGTAAAACCGCAGGTCTTTTGACCTGCAGATTTACCTGCGGATTTTACAAAATCCGCGCGGCCAAATCCGCACCCCAATCCGCAGCGTGTGCACGTACCCTTAGGCTATGAGCACACACTGCGGATTCACCCGCGGATTTGTATCTGCGGATCCGCAGGTAAAACCGCAGGTAAAATGACCTGCGGTTTTACCTGCAGATTGGCCAGCGGTTTCCCCCTGTGGTTTTACACCTGGGCAATGGAATAGGTGGGAATCCACAGAAAGAATTGACATGTCAATTCTTTCTGCGGATTTAAAACCGCAGCTTTTCCGCAGTTGAAAAACCGCAGCGTGTGCACAGCAGAATGTAAATCCCATAGACTTGCATTGTTCTGTAAACTGCAGAACTGCTGCGGATCCACAGAGGCCAAATCCGCAGCGGATCCACAGCAAAAACCGCAGAACCCTTAGGCTATGTGCACATGTTGCGGATTGGTCTGCGGAGTTTGAAAAATCCGCAGGTAAATCCTGACCAGCGGTTTATCTGCGGATTAGGCTGCGGTTTATCATCTCTACAATGGAGGAGATGGTAAACCGCAGCGGAATCCGCAGAAAAGAGTACATGTCAATTCTTTCTGTGGATTAGAAACCGCAGGAAAAATCTGCACCGTCTGCACTGCGGTTACCATTTTCCATAGGATATAATGGTACTGTACACCACAGCTAATTCTGCTGCGGACCCGCAGGGCCAAAACCGCTGCAAATCCGCAGCAGAATCCACAGCGTGTGCACATAGCCTTATTGTGCTGTGTACCTGAGTCACCGAGGATTAGATATAGCTCAGCAGACAGTATCACACAGGATAGGATTAGATACACAGCTCAGCAGTCAGTATCATACAGGATAGGATTAGATACACGGCTCAGCAGTCAGTATCACACAAGATAGGATTAGATACACAGCTCAGCAGTCAGTATCACACAGGATAGGATTAGATGGATTAGATACAGGAGCTCAGCAGACAGTATCACACAGGATAGCAATAGATACATGGCTCAGCAGTCAGTATCACACAGGATAGGATTAGATACACAGCTCAGCAGTCAGTATCACACAGGAGATGATTAGATACACGGCTCATCAGACAGTATCACACAGGATAGGATTAGATACACGGCTCAGCAGTCAGTATCACACAGGATAGGATTAGATACACGGCTCAGCAGACAGTATCACACAGGATTGGATTAGATACACAGCTCAGCACACGGTATCACACAGGATAGGATTAGATTCACAGCTCAGCAGACAGTATCACACAGGATAGGATTAGATACACGGCTCAGCAGTCAGTGTCACACAGGAGAGGATTAGATACACAGCTCAGCAGTCAGTATCACACAGGATAGGATTAGATACACGGCTCAGCAGTCAGTATCACACAGGATAGGATTAGATACATGGCCAGCAGTCAGTATCACACAGGAGAGGATTAGATACAGGGCTCAGCAACCAGTATCACACAGAATAGGATTAGATGCACTGCTCAACAGTCAGTATCACACAGGATAGGATTAGATACACGGCTCAGCAGTCAGTATCACACAGGATAGGATTAGATACACGGCTCAGCAGTCAGTATCACACAGAATAGGATTAGATACACGGCTCAGCAGTCAGTATCACACAGGATAGGATTAGATACACGGCTCAGCAGTCAGTATCACACAGGATAGGATTAGATACACAGCTCAGCAGTCAGTATCACACAGGAGAGGATTAGATACACAGCTCAGCAGTCAGTATCACACAGGATAGGATTAGATACAGGAGCTCAGCAGACAGTATCACACAGGATAGCAATAGATACATGGCTCAGCAGTCAGTATCACACAGGAGAGGATTAGATACACAGCTCAGCAGTCAGTATCACACAGGATAGGATTAGATACAGGAGCTCAGCAGACAGTATCACACAGGATAGCAATAGATACATGGCTCAGCAGTCAGTATCACACAGGAGAGGATTAGATACACGGCTCAGCAGACAGTATCACACAGGATAGGATTAGATACACGGCTCAGCAGTCAGTATCACACAGGATAGGATTAGATACACGGCTCAGCAGACAGTATCACACAGGATTGGATTAGATACACAGCTCAGCACACGGTATCACACAGGATAGGATTAGATTCACAGCTCAGCAGACAGTATCACACAGGATAGGATTAGATACATGGCTCAGCAGTCAGTGTCACACAGGAGAGGATTAGATACACAGCTCAGCAGTCAGTATCACACAGGATAGGATTAGATACACGGCTCAGCAGTCAGTATCACACAGGATAGGATTAGATACATGGCCAGCAGTCAGTATCACACAGGAGAGGATTAGATACAGGGCTCAGCAACCAGTATCACACAGAATAGGATTAGATGCACTGCTCAGCAGTCAGTATCACACAGGATAGGATTAGATACACGGCTCAGCAGTCAGTATCACACAGGATAGGATTAGATACACGGCTCAGCAGTCAGTATCACACAGAATAGGATTAGATACACAGCTCAGCAGACAGTATCGCACAGGATAGGATTAGATACACGGCTCAGCACACAGTATCACACAGGATAGGATTAGATACACAGCTCAGCAGTCAGTATCACACAGGAGAGGATTAGATACATAGCTCAGCAGTCAGTATCACACAGGAGAGGATTAGATACATAGCTCAGCACACAGTATCACACAGGATAGGATTAGATACATGGCTCAGCAGTCAGTATCACACAGGATAGGATTAGATACATGGCTCAGCAGTCAGTATCGCACAGGATATGATTAGATACACTACTTAGCACACAGTATCACACAGGATAGGTTTAGATACACAGCTCAGCAGTCAGTATCACACAGGATTGGATAAGATACACGGCTCAGCAGTCAGTATCACACAGGGTAGGATTATATACACGGCTCAGCAGTCAGTATCACACAGAATAGGATTAGATACACAGCTCAGCAGACAATATCGCACAGGATAGGATTAGATACACGGCTCAGCAGTCAGTATCACACAGGATAGGATTAGATACACGGCTCAGCAGTCAGTACCACACAGGATAGGATTAGATACACTGCTCAGCAGTCAGTATCACACAGGATAGGATTAGATACACGGCTCAGCAGTCAGTATCACACAGGATAGGATTAGATACATGGCTCAGCAGACAGTATCACACAGGATTGGATTAGATACACGGCTCAACAGTCAGTATCACACAGGATAGGATTACATACACAGCACAGCAGACAGTATCACACAGGATAGGATTAGATACATGGTTCAGCAGTCAGTATCACACAGGAGAGGATTAGATACAGGGCTCAGCAGCCAGTATCACACAGAATAGGATTAGATGCACTGCTCAGCAGTCAGTATCACACAGGATAGGATTAGATACACAGCTCAGCAGTCACTATCAAATAGGATAGGATTAGATACACTGTTCAGCAGTCAGTATCACACAGGATAGGATTAGATACACAGATCAGCAGACAGTATCACACAGGATAAGATTAGATACACAGCTCATTGTGTCGTGATTTTTCTCTGGCATCAGATGTGCTGTGGTGAAAATATCTTATTTAGTGTAGAGAATCAGTACTGTAATAGTTAACTGCCTATTTTGTCTTCTTGTATCAAGTAAAGGCACAAACTAAGATATGAATCATAAAATAATAATTGGACTCAATTTTCAGTTTAATTTCCTCTTCGTTTCCGCTGCAACCAATGGTAACAACAGATGAAACCTAAAATCTTATGATATTGAGACATTAAAGATGAATCGCTGCACACAGTCCGCAGTTTTCCACAATTTAATCATAAATGCAAAACGAACAAGACTTTCCTGTTAATTATTCATCAGTTCCTGAAAACAAACAGAAAAGGAGATGGGAAACCAAAATGTGAACATTGTTATTGGTGATCAGTACAATCTCATGTCACATCCAAAACTGAATCCTGCTGATAGGCAGTAATACTAAGGCCTCTTTCACACATCAGTTTTTTGCCATCAGTCACAATCCGTCGTTTTGTGAAAAAAAAAAACGGATCCGGTGACTGATGCCGCTGGATCCGTTTTTTTCTCATAGACTTGTATTAGCGATTGACGGCCACACGTTTCATCTGTCGTTCGACAGATCCGTCGGAAATTCTGTGTCTGTCGGACGGATACAACGGACATAGCAACGTTTTTTGTCTACATCGAAAAGTCGGACAATGACGGATCCAGCGCTGTCCGTCGTTGGCTATAATGGATGCCTATGGGTGCAGGATCCATCGCTGTCTGTCAAAAGACGGAATACGGCGACGGATTCCGTTTTTTAAAACTGAACATGCCCGGAATGATTTCTATTCCTTTAATTTAACCCCTTCAACCATTCTGGCACATAAAAATTCTCTCTCCCTCTGTGAAAGAGGCCTAATACTGCTCCATATGTTCATGAATATAACTACTATAATACTGCCTCCTAGCTGTGAGGTTGTGTTTTGTGGATCTCCTCATGTCTGGAGCAAGCCCAGGGAGGGGCCACCCTGGGCGGGGAAGCTCCCCAGGAAAGGCCCTGACTTCCCGGCCTACACTGGTACAAGCCTCCCAGGCTTCTACCAATGGAAATGTTAATCCCAAAGCCACTGTGAGACCAGTGAATGCAGCGAGTCAAAGCTGCAGCAGTTCTATGAAGGAGGAAAAAACTGTGAGTAAAGTTTTGGGAGGAAAATCTGCTCCAAGCCCAGCAAAGAAACAAGAAGGAAAAGTGTCAGTGAGTGATGGAATCCAGCACAATGTGAAGTCATGTAACTCCCCAGTTGGTAAGCAGCTCCTGCCTGGTGCACAGGTGAGATCGGCCCCAGCTGTGCAGATCACCTCTCCTGCTCCCAGGCAGAGACGGACGTCTTTGGAAAGACAGACAATCCAGGAGAACTTAAAGCAACATGGCAGTATGGCGTGGTCAGGATGCACATGGTCACAATCAGGTGGCAGCGATAAGCCTGCTGTGGAGCCTGCATCCAGCCAAGGAGCCACAAAACCATCCGTGGTGGAGCAGCACAAGACTGTGTTCAAAAGCCCTGTACCTGTGGTTTAGACTAAGCCTGTGGGGCCGGCGCGTGCACCCGAGCTGCAGCTATCGAATGAGATACTGGGACTTGTCCGAAAACTGGCTGAGTTACAGCAGCAAAAAAAAGCACTGCAAATGGAGGTAGACTTCATCTATAGCCTAAAGACCACTAATCTTGCCAGTAATGATGCATATGACCTGAGACTGAACACACTGGGTGTACAGCTGGCAAGTGTTGTGCAGGACACTGAATCTGTGCTGGAGAGCATGGGGCCCCTGGCAGAGACCTACAGGAAATGGGAATGGTTCGCCTCCTATAAGCAGGACTATGCTGTAGAGACCAGGACCTCTGATATTCAGGACGGGACCCCCCCAGCAGTGGACATGGCCAGTGTTACAGGCTGCCCGCCTCTGCTTCCAGGAGGGAAAACAACTGCAGCAGCAGGCAGCTCAGTGTGAACAAGAGCACACACTGCAGACTCCATTTGAGGCACCACAGGTCCCAGAGTGCCCCACACAGGTGCAGGACAGTATTTGTGTGACTGTTTGTGCTGATGAGGCTGAGGCACAGACTGTGGCTGAGGCACAGACTGAGGTTGGTGATGCTGTGCCCATGGGGTCGGGGGTTGGAGGGGTTTCACATTCTGTAATTGACGTCACACTGTCTGATGATAATGATGCTGCTCATGATAATGTGAATGATATGTGTGACTATCCCCCTTTGCCATCTAGTCCACAAGGTGTGACAGCCCCCCCTGCTGCAGGCCCTCTCCCTGTCAGTGAGCCCAGTGTAACCCGGCAGGTGCCCCCCAGGAATGCCTGGAGCTGCATCCTTCACTTCCAGCGCCAGGTATACCGGCCAGACATTCAAACGTATTAATGTGGTGCGGTTTAAATACATAGGTGCCAAGGAGTATCTGCCACAA
Source organism: Dendrobates tinctorius (assembly GCF_039654945.1). Taxonomy (NCBI): domain Eukaryota; kingdom Metazoa; phylum Chordata; class Amphibia; order Anura; family Dendrobatidae; genus Dendrobates; species Dendrobates tinctorius. The sequence continues at coordinate 23,413,718 of NW_027361782.1, read as the reverse complement.
GGCAGGTATGTGGTGAGAGAGCTGCTATGCGGCAAGATGGGGTTTGTATTAAATGAGATACTGGCGGTGTCTAATCTTCAGGACAGGCAGGGCTACGAGGTCAGCTTCAAGTTCATGTCTCACCTGGACAGATTCTTGGCCAATTACCCCAAGTTCAGAGATGCTGAGGGCTGGAATAAGTTTGTGTTGGTTCCTATCTCCAGGCCGGACACAGTCACAGTAAACATCACCTTCTGGAATTAGGCCGTTCCTCCACAGGACATCGAGGTGTGGCTCTGGAGACACTGTGACCTCGTCTCTGGACTGACCAAGGTCAGAGATGAGGATGGTATCTGGACAGTGGGTTGGAGGGTCTTGATGAAGCTGCGGCAATATGATAACATCACTGCCCACTTACCCAACTCCTTCTTCATTGGGAGGGAGAAGGGAAGATGTTAGTATCCCGGGCAACCCAGAAAGTGCTTCAAATGTGGTGGGAAAGGTCATCTGGATAACGCCTGTACTGTGGCGAAGTGCAGTCTGTGTGGGGCAATCGGCCATGTCGCTCCTGACTGCTGGGACGTCAGGTGCAATCTCTGTAGTAAGATGGGCCACCCTCACAGGGACTGTCCAGACGCCTGGCACAACATCTGCAGAGTCTTCCCTGATGAGTTTGTGATGGCAGAGGCAGAGGCTCAGGAGAGATGCTGACCAGCTCAGATGCCCACCAGGAGTCCATTCATGCAGCACCAGAGAAGCAGGGTGCAGAGGGGAACATGGAGGTCGTCCATCAGGTCCAGCAGCCTCAGATAGCCCCCCCCTTCAGCATCACTGTCTGTATCTGATGACTGGAGCATTAATCATAATAAAAAGAAGAAAAAGAACACATCCTCCCGTAAACCTGAGGCAGAATATGACACTGGTCAGAGTGCTAGTAAGAAGGTTCAGAATTCTGCAGGAGCGATGGTCATGTCCAACAAGTATGGAGTTTTATCTGTCTAATGATGACGATTATGAGAAAGATTTGAGGAAAGTGGAGGATGAGTGTGACAGGGACATGGAGGACCATTCCCCGCCAAAGCGGAAGCCCTTATCTGTAGACCCTCAGGTAGAGTCTGACATGGACATCGGTGGTGGACAGAACATCTGACTCATGATGATGGCTGTTACTCTGCTCCTTCTATATTGTGTTGTGATGGCGGGGTTCTCATTGACAGTGACCTTGAGTAATGTGAATAGCATTAAGCTGAGGAGGATGAGACACGCGATGTATGAACATCTCACATATCTGGACAAAGATGTCATCTTCCTGCAGGAGACACGACTGACATCTCTGGGGCTTATGAGAGAGGCTAAGAGGGAATGGTGGTCCGGTCCTTCTTTCTGGTCACTGGCTGTGGAGCCTTACGCCGGGGTCGCTGTCCTGTTTAACACCAATGATGTGACTGTGCATAGGATGATGGAGGTGGTCATGGGAAGATGTCTGGTCCTGGAAGTCACTATCCATGGTAGGCGACTCCGGCTTATTAACATCTATTGGCCACAGTGATTGACAGGATCCAGCTGTTTAATTACGTCAAGCCTAAGGCTATGTGCACACGGTGCGGATCCTCCCGCGGATTTTTCCGCGCGGATTTTACTAAATCCGCAGGTCAAAAGACCTGCATTTTTCCTGCGGATTTAGTGCATTTTTGTGCGGTTTTCCACTGCAGTTTTCCACCTGCGGATTTGTAGAATGGAGCAGGTGGAAAACTGCAGCAAATCCGCACAAAAGAAGTGAAATGCTGCTTTTTTTATTCCGCACGAAATCCGCAGCATGCGCACAGCGTTTTTTTTTTTTCACATAGCCAATAATGGTACTGTACATCACCTGCATGTCTGCTGCGGATCCGCAGGCCCAAATCTGCTGCGAATCCGCAGCAGAATCCGCACCGTGTGCACAGAGCCTTACCTCTTCACTTCTCTTCCAGTGGTGATGGCGGGGGACTTTAATGCCATACTGACATCAGGTGACAGCTCCTCAGGCAGGACAGTGACCAGGGACGGTAAGGTCCTACATAACATCATAATGCAGGCAGGACTGACTGACGTTTTCACACAGGGTGGTCGACAGCCAAAATTCACGTATTCATGTTCCAACAGGAGCAGTAGGATAGATTTTGCTTTTGTGAGTCCTACTGAGGCTGTCAGCACCTTGAGTGAGATGGTCGTCCCTTACTCTAATCACCTCGCCTTGTGCTTCTCTCTGGTGACCTCTAACCGTCCGGACATTGGTAGAGGGTTGTGGAAGCTCAATTTCAGTCTCCTGGATGATGCCTATGTTCAGAGCCGTGTTCACTCCCTTATCCAGCTTCATCTAGACAGGGTTGACTTCTATGACAACATGACCGACTGGTGGGAGGACGTCAAGGAGGATATCAGATCCCTCTTAAAGAGACTGTCAGTTAATAAAGGGAGGAATAAGTACAGCCAGTACCTAAAGCTGCGCAAAGAATTGGAGTCACTGTATTCGGCGGGCGGGGATGACAAAGTGAAGATCGACCGACTGAAATCTGAGATAAGGCAGTATCAGTATAGCAGGTATACCTCCCTGGTTCTTGAACGGGATTATGGGTCCTTAGGGGCCCCAGATCCCTTTGAGAATTGCAGGGAGAGGGTGGCCAAAAAAATGGTCACGGGTCTCATTGACTCCCAGGGTGTATTGCAGGATTCACGGGAGGGTATCCTGGAGGTGGTGAGATCTTACTATGCTGACTTGTTTCAGAGGAAAGTTTTGGATAAAGATAAGATGGCTCAATTCTTGGAGGCAACTGCAGTGCCTGATACTAATGATCTGGACTTTTCTCCTTTGACAGCAGAATTAATGATGGAGGAAGTTCTATCTTCAAAAAGGGGAAGAAGGTGGACCCAGGCAACTATAGGCCGGTGAGTCTGACTTCTATACCAGGAAAGATCTTTGAACAAATTATTAAACAACATGTATGTCAGTACCTGGATAAGAATGAAGTGATTAAACAGAGTCAGCATGGGTTTGTAACTAATAAGTCATGTCAGACTAACTTAATTTCCTTCTATGATGGAATCACTGCTTGGGTGGATCAAGGAAATGCTGTAGATATAGCATATCTTGACTTCAGCAAAGCATTTGACAAAGTATCTCACACAATCCTTATTGAAAAAATGACTATGTATGGAATGGACAAGGCAACTGTTAGGTGGATTCATAACTGGCTTAGTGATCGGACCCAAAGAGTGGTCATAAATGGCTGCACATCGAGTTGGAAGAATGTCTCAAGTGGGGTACCACAGGGCTGTGTCCTGGGCCCTGTATTGTTCAACATCTTTATCAACGATTTAGATGAAGGAATTGAAGGTAAACTGATTAAATTTGCTGATGACACAAAGCTAGGAGGGATAGCTAATACTAGAGAAGAGAGAGAGAAGATTCAAAAAGATATATATAAACTGGAGAAGTGGGCAGCAACTAACAGAATGGTTTTTAACAGGGAAAAATGCAAAGTACTACATCTGGGCAATAAAAATGAAAAAAGCATATACAGAATGGGAGGAATAGGGCTAAGCAACAGCACATGTGAAAAAGACTTGGGTATACTAATAGATCACAGACTGAATATGAGTCAACAGTGTGATGCAGCATCAAAAAAGGCAAATGCAATTCTAGGATGTATTAACAGAAGCATACAGTCTAGATCACGTGAAGTCATTATTTCCCTCTACTCCTCTTTGGTCAGACCTCATCTGGAATATTGTGTCCAGTTTTGGGCACCACATTTTAAAAAAGACATCAACAAACTGGAGCAAGTTCAGAAAAGAGCAACGAGAATGGTGACCGGTCTGCAAACCCTGTCTTATGAGGAAAGGTTGCAGGATTTGGGATTGTTTAGTTTGCAAAAGAGAAGACTGAGAGGAGACTTAATAGCTGTCTACAAATACCTAAAGGGCTGTCACATTGTAGAAGGATCAACTTTATTCTCATTTGCACAAGGAAAGACTAGAAGCAATGGGATGAATCTGAATGGGAGGACACACAGATTAGATATTAGAAAAAACTTTTTGACAGTTAGAGTGATCAATGAGTGGAACAAGCTGCCACGAGAAGTGGTGAGTTCTCCTTCAATGGAAGTCTTCAAACAGAGGCTGGACAGACATCTGACTGGGATGATTTAGCGAATCCTGCTTTGAGCAGGGGGTTGGACCAGATGGCCCAGGAGGTCCCTTCCAATGCTACGATTCTATGATTCTAAGTTAAGGATGCTATTGATAAATTATATCTGAAGGCACCAGGTCCAGATGGTATAACAGCAGAATTTTATAAGAAATTCAGAGACCTCCTGGCTCCAATCCTTGTGGATGTGTATAGAAATTGTCTAGAAAATCACCTGATGCCTCCATCCATGAGAGTGTCCTCATTAATTCTGCTGTCTAAAGGTAAAGAGCCGAGCGACATCAAGAAATGGAGGCCGATTGCCCTCTTGAAAGTAGACAGGAAGATTCTAGCAAAGATCCTATTTTCTAGATTAGTCTGTTTGTCCCCGGTACTGTTGGCAGGCTCTCAGTTTGGCACAGTAAAAGGGCGGAACATCTTTGGAGCAGTCATCTCGATATGGGAGATGTTTGAGAGATGTAAAGCTCTGCGGTGTGGGAGATATGTTGTTAGTCTGGACCAGGCTAAAGCCTTAGACAGGGTTGATCATGACTATCTGTGGGCCACTCTGTCAAAGTACGGTAATCCGGGCCAATTTGTGGATTGGCTGAAGACGTTGTTCAGAGAGGCGGTGAGCATTCCTCTGATTAATGGTTGACAGGGTGACACTTTTGGAGTTTGGGCGAGGGTGAGGCAGGGCTGCCCACTGAGTCCGCTCCTGTATGTTTTTGCCCTAGACCCGTTTGAGGTCACTGCAGGAGTGCGATTTTCAGGGGGTGCCGGTCCCCCACTGCCTGCCTCTGAATGTTGCTGCCTATGCGGATGATGTGATGGTGATCTTCAATCCTCGAGAGGTGCAGATGTTATCTTTGTCCATCAGAAGCTACTCAGAGTCCTCTGGGTCTCTGGTCAACCTTGAAAAGAGTCAAGCTCTGTGGACATTAGATACTGAGCCCAGCTTTGATCTCCCACAGTTTGCCAAAGCCTCCACCCATATTAAGATCCTAGGTCTTAAATTTGGGAGGGATGATAATGCCACACTAAATTGGGAGGAGAAATTGGAAACCGGAAATGCAAAGGTTCAGCGATGGAAGAACTGGAGGCTGACCTACAGAGAAAGAGTCAGGATGTTGAAGACTTACATGGTCCCCGTTTTCTTGTATGTCTCTGTCATTTTTCCTTTGCCAGAATCTTTCTCAGCGAGGCTCTTCAGCCTGTTCTTCCAGCTCTTGTGGGGGAATAGGTTGAACCTAATAAAGAGGGGAATAACGTACCTACCGCAGAGAGAGGGTGGGCTGGATATGTTGAATCCAAGGGTTTACTTTGACTCCTTGTTTCTAAAGGTGAATTTTGGGAACATGGACTCAAACAGTAGCTCCCTGTGGGTAAATAGTATCAGGTACTGGATATTGCCTTTTTCAGAATCTTGGGTGCGAGGCGGTAGTCTCAAGAGGAGGAGATGGACAGGTGACCACCTCCCCCAGTATCTGGACTACAGTCTGAAGTGTGTTAGGAGGTGGGAACTGGAGAGGTCTTACATTGAGAGCAGTACGAGAAGAGACCTGTATGCTCGTGTGTGTAGGACTTTCTTCTACTCTCCACTGGCCCTGAGAGATTGTGTCACCACCACCCTGCAGGAAAGCCTTAGGTTCCTAAATGAGAAACGACTTCCTCCTAAACTGTTCGATGTCACTTGGCTTTCACTGCATACTCTGCTCTTTGTCAGGGGGAACCTGAAACATCTGTGTGTCTCTGATCGGAATTGTCCCCTTGGTTGTTGTTAAATATTAATAATTTGGTTGTTAATTTCTTATAAGACTCAGTTCTGTACCTTGCTTTAGCTTACACGACATAGGCTATTTTTAAGCTTGGCTCATGGTACAGGACAACTCCATATATACCTGGATCACGTGCTTTAAGAGACGTATATAATTCATGGCTAACTGTAGAGGTCGCTCGATCATTCCCTCACCATCATGAGACACAGACGCAAGATGTCATTTCTGCACGGACATAGCTGAACAGCTGGTATGTAACCTTGCTATTTGAGAAGCTGAACAGAGCCAGACACCATTTTACCATTTTGCCATGTGGGATCTCAGAGAAAGAAGGTGACAAGCTTTTGCAATGAACTAATGGACAATCTCTCTTTCACCTATTTTTATGTTTTTCTGTAATAATCTTTTCTTTGATGGAAGAATCCAAATAAACCACTATATTTTTATCTGGTAACTAGTCCTGAGTATTTTACAAGATAAGCATTATTTTACATTGGAGAGCCAGCCAGATCTGAATTTTTGTATTTTTTTGCGGATTTCCCTCAACTTGCCCAAAAGTGGAATTGAACTTTGCTAACGTCAGTCATATGTGCAAGTTATCAGGAACTCCACTAATCACAAGAATCAGACAGAATCTAGAAGTGAGGACTAAGAATTGCCAGATAGATTGAGAAGTTCTACAAGTGCCAAAGTGCCAGAAGTGCTGAAGCCAGACGTGTGAAGACAAGAGCCCAGCGTTGTCCATCAAAGGAACAAGCTGAGACATTTCAAGGTAAGAGAAATAAAATGGATGTCATTACTTCTTATGCTAAGCAGAGTAAATTGAAATTTAATTCTGTAGATGAGTCTAATGTAGCCGTTTTATGGCTCAGCTTATATGCCGAGTGTGAAAAAGAGAATCAGAAGTTTTTCAACAGAGAAAGAGATAAATTAAAAAATATTCTACAGATGGTAGATATATTTCATAGATCTGTGTCAGAGAAATCCAAAAATGATTGTGTGAAGGAAAATAGTGATGTTCCCGAGATTCACTGTAATGTGGAGAAACAGTTACAAGTAGAAGCAGCCATTGAAGGTGACCTTGCAGACGTGGAACAAGATGGAGAAGTAGGAGGAGACTTCAGAACTGACGTAGATGACGTACAAGGGAAAGACGTACCACTAAAAATAGACGACTCACGGGCCCAACTCCGAAGTAACGTAAGGAAAAATTTGATAAAAATATGCAAAATCATTCCTGCATATGATAACAAAATCCATGTTTGTAGAAACTCAGGTTTTTGAAAGCTGTGTTGACAAATTTGATTTATCTAACGAGGAGAAGAATCAGTTGTTCAAAATGTGGATCCCTGTAAAGTTTGCTAGGAGATTGACTTTAAAGTTATCTGGTGAAACACATGAGAATTTAACTGATAAGGATAGATTACAAATTCTCATTTTTTGTTCATCAAGTGAAAATCATCCAGATATTGATATTCTTCTAAAATTAAGGATTGGTCGGAAGGAATGTACTTTTACGTTTATGTCCATATATGAACGTCTGTACAAAATGCTGAGTGAGAATGTCAAAACACAGTCCCTCATAAGGAGTTTTGTAAGCAAATTTTGGTTTTTAAATCCTGCATCTCGTGTTATTGCGTCACAAAAAGATTCTTTATTTGAATGTGCGCAATCCCTTGATTTTGCCAGGAAACACGAGAATCGTGAAAGGAAAGGAAATTGTGCTAATTTTGTGAAGACAGGCAGAGTAAAATCTTATCAGAAGCCTGTATCAGCAAAGCCTTCTAAAATGAGTTTTCCTCAAAATCAAATCTATGAAGAACGAAGAAAATCACATGTTTGTTTTAAGCCATATGGAATGATGCAAAGGATCACCGAAAAGACACAGAATGAATTAAGAAAAATGATGAGTTCTGATCTTCTTTCTGTAACAAAGATGGCCGAATGTGACAGACAGAAGCAGGTGGTGAGTGACATCATGGCCTGTAAACTGAATACTCTGCTCCAAGAATCTATCAGCTTCAAAATGGCAAGAACCTTTCAGGATATTTTTTGCAGAGAAATAAGTATGGGAGTAGGAATTGGCTAGAAAAAGTAATTATATATATTGTGTAAAAGTGTTATGCAATGTATTAGTCAGTTACATGTAATTATTTTATAGAGTATAATCTGTAGTTCTATAGTTTGGTAGATAGATATACATTCATACAGTATATACAGTATATAGTGTTTGTAGAAGTAGAGATTGTAGAATTGTTTTTTTTAATGAAACTCCAGTAATATTTAGAATTATGAATATGATATTAACGTTATCTTTTATTTTTCCTTAGAATTTTCATTTCAAAGCAGGACTTAATCGGGAAAAATTCTCTTACAAGAATTTCTGCCTTTATTTACACAGGAAGTTGCAATAATTGCATGATTTTATATTTAACACTTAAAAGGAAATAACTAACTGTATTTTAAAAAGTGTTCTGTGTGTGTGCCTTTACTGCATGGCATGACATGACAACCACAGCATGTGAAATTTGAATCTTGTTCTAATAGGTATACCAGTATACTATGTCCCTGTTCTTTAGGAAAAGAATTTTAAGGGGGTCTCAACTTTTGCAAACCAATGGAATTTTTTTTCAGGCCTAAATGTCAAGTATAGCTATACAACATATATTTATGTCATGTGTATTTGGGGAATATTCAAAGAAATATTAAGACTAAATTTAAATAGTTTACAATGCATTGATAATTAGGGTTAAAATATGTGTATTCATCACACCTTCGTATGTGGGATAATATATGACACAGTCTGAGTGACAGTGACTGAGTGTATGAGCAGCTGCTGAGCGAGTAATGTGATACGTTTGTATGTGAGGCCTCAGGATTCTGAATGCAAGAGAGAAAGAAAAAACCCAAAAGCCTTTATCTTTAGGAGAAATATGCAGATCAGTTAAATTATTAGAATATTAAGATATAATGAAATATTACCTTTACAACATATATTTCTATAGTAATTATTATTTCTTGACTTAGTTAATTGTGGATAAGTGCAATTGCACATCAAAATGGTTTATGAAGAAAATCTACATTTAAATTAATTTTTCCAAAGGATAATTTTTTTTTCCGAAGGATAATTTTATGATATTCAAATTAATTTTAATGGTCACACCTCTTCAGACAAATAATGGTATAAGCAAGTATAATATTTACACAATTTATAAATTAATTATTTTTCATTTTGGTTTTGATAAATGAATTATTTTATGAAACAATATTTTTTGGTATTAAGGGGGAAATATGTTTTTGATCCTGACTACATCATCACATTTGATTAATACCTCTTCTTCACACATTTTAATAGAAAATAATTATTAATAAGGTACAATGGTATAAGTATTGGGTATAATAACATTAGGTATTATAAAGAGTCATTTCTTAACATTGAGAAGAATTATATGCAAAGTTGCATAATTTGAATATTTTGGTAACACAAGTTTATGACAATTATGAAATAATCCATATCATGAAAATATTAAGGGTATATGTTACTGAAGACATAACTACTCTGCATCAACATAAAGGCCTTATTCTTATTTTTATTTTTATTATTATTATTATTTTTAATTTTCAATTTTTTAATCTATTTTTATTTTAATTCTTAAATTTTTATTTTTTTCTTTCAGCAATATTTAGTAAAGTAATATCTACTATAACTATAGAATATTGCTTCATTAAATATAGCAATGATATGGTTCTATTACAAAGAAAAATGTTTCACTTCTGAGTTATATGCAACAATTCTTTTATTCATTCATTCGCTCACTCATATATTCTTATTTTGGTTCATGGCTACACATTCCTACATATTATTAGTATAATAAATATATTCCTTATTAATAAAGATGAAAACACTGGTTACATAAAACACACTGACACCTATGGGTTGAAAAAGGTAATTACATCTATGACATAAAAAATGTTCTATCACATGAAAAAATATGGATAATAATGTATTATCACTTATTATTGGTTTATTATTTCAAACATTGAAATCCATATATGGTACAAATTCTGATAATAATTATATGGATATTACTGATTGCTATGGTACGCTGTGATATAGGATAGGAAAATTACCAGATTTGGTATAGAAAAGGGAATGAAGACTTCAAGCAAGATACTGAAATTACGTTAATAAAGACTTTTCATATTTCTAAACTTTATTGATTCTTATCAGTTGCAAGAAGAAGAATGCCGCTATCCACAAGTCCCAGAAGGTAACAAAGCTATGATTTCTGAGAAATGAACTGTGTTAATTACAAGTGCAGTATCCACCACTGACAGTCACAATTAAAGTGTCTAACCTGATAACCAGAGGACGATGATCCTATGATGCTGAGATGAAAGGTGTTATCACGTTCTTATCAAGTTCCAGGGGTTTCCAATCACCTGTAAAGCTTCAATGAAGGCTGGTGAACAATAAGGTAATTGTCAGGAAGCTACAACCCTGACATATGTCCAGTGCATTAGGACAAGGACTGGTTATTGTGCTATGTTTAGCAAGGAAGAGTCATTTTAACCCTTGCTTTGCTGACCAAAGACGTGACACCTGTTCAAAGACAAGTGCCGATGGAGGATTCCAGAAATATCCAAGGCGAGCCAATGTAAGCCCAGGTTTTTAAAGATGACACTGCACAGATATTAAAGCTGCATTTCATCCATAGACTTTGTTTCTTATCAACATTTGAATTTATGGTCTTTGATTTGATACACAACACGATTTCTACAACATCTATATGCTATAGAAAAACTGTGTTTCTAAAAGAACCAAGAAGAAGACAGAAGACATCAAAATGAAGACCAGATGACACCAGATGATGATGACTGGACCTGAGATGCTTCAATTTAGACTTAGGGAAGTATAATTATACATATTTTATATGAATATTGTTCACGGCTTACCATAACATGAATTCACATCAATTATGTCATTGAGTACTTATAACGGTAATCTGATATTATCATTATTATTGATATTAAATTATTTTGTCAAAGAAGAAGAAAAGAAGAAAGAAGATCTTGTTATATATTTTGAGGGTTCCAATTAATGTCTGTCTCCCTCAAAAGGGGGAATTGTTAAATATTAATAATTTGGTTGTTAATTTCTTATAAGACTCAGTTCTGTACCTTGCTTTAGCTTACACGACATAGGCTATTTTTAAGCTTGGCTCATGGTACAGGACAACTCCATATATACCTGGATCACGTGCTTTAAGAGACGTATATAATTCATGGCTAACTGTAGAGGTCGCTCGATCATTCCCTCACCATCATGAGACACAGACGCAAGATGTCATTTCTGCACGGACGTAGCTGAACAGCTGGTATGTAACCTTGCTATTTGAGAAGCTGAACAGAGCCAAACACCATTTTACCATTTTGCCATGTGGGATCTCAGAGAAAGAAGGTGACAAGCTTTTGCAATGAACTAATGGACAATCCTCTCTTTCACCTATTTTTATGTTTTTCTGTAATAATCTTTTCTTTGATGGAAGAATCCAAATAAACCACTATATTTTTATCTGGTAACTAGTCCTGAGTATTTTACAAGATAAGCATTATTTTACAGTTGTCAGCAGGAGGAGACTATGGAGCACTTTATAGGTAATTGCTGGGGAGGGAGGAAGATCTGGGAGGAGGTGTCAGTTAATCTAAAAATCCCCAGACTGCGGACCCTAAAGTACCCTGACATAGTCTATGGTGTCCCCTCCAATGTTAGTGACATCGACAGAGAGACGATGTACATTATAATCAGTGTCATCAAATATTATCACTGGTATATGAGAACCCGGATGTCACTACACAATGAGCCGTTCGATCACACCGCTGCCGCCAATCAGGTTATGTCAGAACTCTGGAGGATAAAATCACTAGAAGTTGGAAGGAGTCCGGGAAACATAACGTTATGGAGGAACGTAAAATTCAGTTAGGAAATATGATTCCCCACTCACCCAGGTGTGGACACTTTAATTTATTTATGAATATGATCTGATTATTTAGTGCTTGTGTATGTAACCTATGTGATTTGTGTTTGTAATGCTGGATAATTCTTGTTTTATTATAATTGTTTTTCTGTTTGGTTTTATAATAAAAATTGCCCCTATGTACAAGAATATAACTACCATAATACTGCTCCCTATTTACAAGAATGTAACTACTGTACTATAATACTGCCCCTATGTAGAAGAATATAACTACTATAATACTGCCCCTATGTAGAAGAATATAACTACTATAATACTGCCCCTATGTACAAGAATATAGCTACAATAATACTGCTCCCTATTTTCAAGAATATAACTACTATAATACTGCTCCTGTGTGCAAGAAAATGACTACTATAATACTCTCCCTATGTACAAGAATATAACTATTATAATACTGCCCCCTATGTACAAGAATATACTGTAACTACTATAATACTGCTCCTATGTACAAGAGTATAACTACTATAATACTGCCCCTATTGTCACGGGGTCCTTCTCCTATACCACACAATCAACAGAGCGAGGGAAGTGTGAACAATCCCAAGACCTTTATTACAGGCAAAATTAGAAGGTCCATAAACAATCCACCACACTGAGGATGCAATAGTCCAGAACAAGAATGCAGTCCAGTAACAGGATAAAATGTCCAGGGAGACGAGATTCCAAAACTCTAGCACCAGAGGATAAAATGGGTCCTTCTCTCTGGGGTGCAGTCTTCACGAAGCTCTCCAAACAGGAACTGACTTGTCCACCTCCTCACCCCCTTCCTTGTGTACAGCTCCTGTCCTCCCCAGCCCCCTCCTTATGTCCAGGGGTAGTCAGACAGGTTGAGGAGACAAAGGAGCCTTGGGGATTAAGGAACTTCAGGGGGTCATCAAGAGACAGATACAGTAAGGGTACCGTTACACTTAGCGATGCACCAGCGATCCCGACAACGATATGGATCGCTGGTGCATCGCTAAGTGGTCGCTAGTGAGCTGTCACACAGGCAGATCTCACCAGCGACATCGCAGGGGTCGGGGGTTGCTACTTACCTGTCAGACGAGGCAATCCTGACGTCCTCCCGCCCGCATCCACGCGTCGGCGCCACAGGAAGCCCAGCAGGAAGCGCCCGACAAGAAATGATCCAGGACGTTCTCGCGCGACCAGCGATGAGCAGCGGGGGAGCCGGTTGGAGGTAAGTATCAGACATAGCGATATCGCTAGCAATATATCGCTGCTACGTCACAAAATCGGTGACGTTACAGCGATATTGCCAGCGATATCGCTATGTGTAACGGGGGCTTAAGGCTATAGACATGCAAGGCCACAAAAAAAACACTATGAAAATCAGTGAAATAGAAATATACACAAAATGATATCCACATTGCATATCACACCAACACAACCTATGTACAAGAATATAACTGCTATAATACTGCCTCCTATGTACAAGAATATAACTACTATAATACTGCCCCTATGTACAAGAATATAACTACTATAATACTGCCTCCTATGTACAAGAATATAACTACTATAATACTGCCACTATGTACAAGAATATAACTACTATAATACTGCTCCCTATTTACAAGAATATAACTACTATAATACTGCTCCTATGTATAAGAATATAGCTACAATAATACTGCTCCCTATTTTCAAGAATATAACTACTATAATACTGCTCCTGTGTGCAAGAATATGACTAGTATAATACTGCTCCTGTGTGCAAGAATATGACTACTATAATACTGTCCCTATGTACAAGAATATAACTACAATAATACTGCTCCTATGTACAAGAATATAACTACTATAAAACTGCTCCTATGTACAAGAATATAACTACTATAATACTGCTCCTATGTACAAGAATATAACTACTATAATACTGCCCCCTATGTACAAGAATATAACTTCTATAAAACTGCTCCTATGTACAAGAATATAACTACTATAACCAGGGGCGGACACTGACAGCTTTGAGCCCCTGTGCAAGAAATGTGTCTGGGCCCCCCTCCTTTTATGGCAACAAATCTATATATATATTACATGAAAAAGTCCTTAATAATGTTAAACCACTAATCCAATGGGGTATATCCCCTCAAAACACAATATTAATCACATAATATATATTTTTTTTCGTATATGTACCTACCTACTGTCAATGTAATGCCTTTATGCATCTGTATCTGTACTTGTTCCTGCCTTGCTGCTGTAATGCTCTGAATTTCCCCATGGTGGGACGATTAAAGGATTATCTTATCTTAAAAGTTGGCCCCTTATTGAAAAGACAACACTCAAGGGGTACTTAATAAAAGAGAATTTTATTGAAAATCATTAAAAAACAAGTAAAAGAATACTGAATATACAAAAAATCAGAGACATAATACCATATAGTACCAACAGTGCAAAAAAAGCTGTTACAAGCAGCAGGCCCACAATAGCACAATGGAGGTATAGTACACAAAGGAACAATGGAGCCAACACTATAAATGTAGGGTTATGTAAACAAATGCCCATACTATTATGTAAACTTAAAAATAAACATGGCTACTAGGCCTGACACAAATAGTGTGCCTATATGAGGGATATATCGGTCCCTATAAAAGTGCATAGCGGTGTAAATACTCATATAACATAGTTATGAAAGGCCAAAAACATTACCTATAGATTGCACGTGGAAATCATGATGTCCCTGCTGCCCCGCCGCACTCCTTCAGGAGGTGTTTATATATATTGTGGTGTAGTTACCACTATGTCAGCTAGGGGGCGCTGTGTGGGTGTCCCAGGACGGGTGTACAGGCACATTCAGTGTGGTAACAGGAGCAGGGTCCTAAATGACCATTATGGGTCTCAAGGTGGGTGGCCTTGGGATGCAGGCTCCAGGGTGTATTGATCAGCAGAGGTACTGCTGATCTTTCTGTTACACTGTGTCAGGGAAGCCTGTGTGTGTCTATACAACCTTTAGTGATGTCATAGCCATGTGATCACCTGTGGGTGTGGTTACAGGGCTATGTAATTGAGGTGTTTGGCACATGTGAGAGAGTGTGAGAGTGAGTCTGTCTGAGTGTGGACAGACTTCCATGTGTCCAGGTGGGACACTACAGAGAGTGTATATGGGGAGGACTACAGCTCCCAGCATGTGCTGAGACTTTCAGTCCGAGTCTGAAGCCACGGACATTTCTGTTCCTTTGCCTGAAGTGAAGGTTACATTTCAGTGTTATGCTGTCTATGGTTTATGGAGTAATAAACCTGGTGAAATTTTAAAGGAACGTGCTCATGTTTGTCTCCCGCTGCACCTAAGCGAGTCGAATCTCTACAATATATACTGTATATACACAGTACACATACATGTGAATATATGTTACATAGTCTCCTTTATTATATATATTGCCGTCCCTTATACAGTGCCCTCTCTTGCTATGTACAGCACCGTCCCTTACATACAGTGGGGCAAAAAAGTATTTAGTCAGTCAGCAATAGTGCAAGTTCCACCACTTAAAAAGATGAGAGGCGTCTGTAATTTACATCATAGGTAGACCTCAACTATGGGAGACAAACTGAGAAAAAAAAATCCAGAAAATCACATTGTCTGTTTTTTTTTCATTTTATTTGCATATTATGGTGGAAAATAAGTATTTGGTCAGAAACAAGCAATCAAGATTTCTGGCTCTCACAGACCTGTAACTTCTTCTTTAAGAGTCTCCTCTTTCCTCCACTCATTACCTGTAGTAATGGCACCTGTTTAAACTTGTTATCAGTATAAAAAGACACCTGTGCACACCCTCAAACAGTCACACTCCAAACTCCACTATGGTGAAGACCAAAGAGCTGTCAAAGGACACCAGAAACAAAATTGTAGCCCTGCACCAGGCTGGGAAGACTGAATCTGCAATAGCCAACCAGCTTGGAGTGAAGAAATCAACTGTGGGAGCAATAATTAGAAAATGGAAGACATACAAGACCACTGATAATCTCCCTCGATCTGGTGCTCCACGCAAAATCCCACCCCGTGGGGTCAGAATGATCACAAGAACGGTGAGCAAAAATCCCAGAACCACGCGGGGGGACCTAGTGAATGAACTGCAGAGAGCTGGGACCAATGTAACAAGGCCTACCATAAGTAACACACTACGCCACCATGGACTCAGATCCTGCAGTGCCAGACGTGTCCCACTGCTTAAGCCTGTACATGTCCGGGCCCGTCTGAAGTTTGCTAGAGAGCATTTGGATGATCCAGAGGAGTTTTGGGAGAATGTCCTATGGTCTGATGAAACCAAACTGGAACTGTTTGGTAGAAACACAACTTGTCGTGTTTGGAGGAAAAAGAATACTGAGTTGCATCCATCAAACACCATACCTACTGTAAAGCATGGTGGTGGAAACATCATGCTTTGGGGCTGTTTCTCTGCAAAGGGGCCAGGACGACTGATCCGGGTACATGAAAGAATGAATGGCGCCATGTATCGTGAGATTTTGAGTGCAAACCTCCTTCCATCAGCAAGGGCATTGATGATGAAACATGGCTGGGTCTTTCAACATGACAATGATCCAAAGCACACCGCCAGGGCAACGAAGGAGTGGCTTCGTAAGAAGCATTTCAAGGTCCTGGAGTGGCCTAGCCAGTCTCCAGATCTCAACCCTATAGAAAACCTTTGGAGGGAGTTGAAAGTCCGTGTTGCCAAGCGAAAAGCCAAAAACATCACAGCTCTAGAGGAGATCTGCATGGAGGAATGGGCCAACATACCAACAACAGTGTGTGGCAACCTTGTGAAGACTTACAGAAAACGTTTGACCTCTGTCATTGCCAACAAAGGATATATCACAAAGTATTGAGATGAAATTTTGTTTCTGACCAAATACTTATTTTCCACCATAATATGCAAATAAAATGAAAAAAAAACAGACAATGTGATTTTCTGGATTTTTTTTTTCTCAGTTTGTCTCCCATAGTTGAG
Organism: Dendrobates tinctorius; assembly: GCF_039654945.1. Classification (NCBI taxonomy): domain Eukaryota; kingdom Metazoa; phylum Chordata; class Amphibia; order Anura; family Dendrobatidae; genus Dendrobates; species Dendrobates tinctorius. The sequence continues at coordinate 23,396,809 of NW_027361782.1, read as the reverse complement.
GTCTACCTATGATGTAAATTACAGACGCCTCTCATCTTTTTAAGTGGTGGAACTTGCACTATTGCTGACTGACTAAATACTTTTTTGCCCCACTGTATTGGATTATATAGAGCCCTGTTTTTTATTATATACCGTCCTCTTTTGTTAGATATATAATGCAATGATGGCTGATGGAGCATGGGAAAGCTTCTTTTCTAATGGAGGAGATAATGGACTGGTAGTCTGGTCACCGGCTTTTCCATCAGCAGTCATTTTATATCTAACAAGAGGGCGGACTATGTAATAAAAGAGGGCACTGTTAATAACAAGAATACACTATGTAAGAGACAGCACGGTACATAACAGCAGAGGAAGCTATATAATAAGGGACGGCACCATATATAACTAGAGAGGATGGTATGTAATAAGGGATGGTGTTATACAAAACAAAAGAGGAAGCTATGTAACTAAGGATGGTGTAATACATAAGTGAGTACACTATATTCTAAGGGACTGTGCTATATATAAAAAGTGACTACACTATATACTGAGGGATGGTGCTACACATAAGCTAGTACACTATATACTATGTGACTGTGCTACACATAAGTGAGAACACTATATACTAAGGGCCTGTGCCAGGGCGGGACTGGCCATCTGGCAATTCTGGCAAATGCCAGAAGGGCCTGTCTGATTGTGGGCTGCCTTGTCTGCTATGTTGCTAACAAAATCGGTGTTCTCAAGACACTCATACTGTTAATAGTTGTGATGGAGCACCAAGTCGCTGACTTTGTCACTTACCACTACAGGCCATGGGTATCATTAGAAGTACTGGTCTTGTAGTAAATCTTCCTTTCCTCAATCCATGGTAATATTAGTCATATATTCCATCTGGTGCTGGGGATGGGGACAACATGGGCCCGTGTGATTTCAAATGCAAGGGCTGAATTTCAGCCCCTGTCCGTACCTGGCCTGTGCTATGTATAATAAGTGAGTACACTATATACTAAGGGACTGTGTTAAAGGGAACCTGTCACCTGTTTTGGCCACTATAAGATGCGGCCACTGCCTTTCAGGGCTTATCTACAGAATGCTGTAGATAATCCCCTGATCCGAGCTGAAAGATAGGAAAAATAAGTTTTATTATACTCGCCCCTAGGGGCGGTCCGGTCTGATGGGTGTTCAGGGGCTTATCTACAGCTTTATAGAATGCTGTAAATAAGCCTTGAAAGGCAGTCGCCACATCTTATAGCGGCCAAAACAGCTGACAGGTTCCCTTTAAAGGGAACTTGTCTCAACTTTTTTTGCCTGCCAGATAAAAACATCAGTTAATTCGGTGTCAGCTATGCATTCCGCAACTACTTCTGAAACCCCCTGACTCCCCATGTATCACCCATAAAAACCTTTTTTATTCGTCCCGCGCTATATGGTAATCTGTTCAGTCTGGTCCGATGGGCGTTGCCTGTGTTCCCTCACTCCACCCCTCCTCGGCTTGCTGTACACATTCTTTGCCGTGAATATCGGAGATTGCGTACAGAATTTGCGCGTGCGCATTGAAATGGTATCTCAGCGCATGCGCAGTATGCTTTGTCAAACTGCGGGCAAAGCCGAAAAGCAGTAGTGTGCATGCGCCTCAGTTTGTGTTCCAAGCCTCACCCTGAACGCTCCAATGGCGCACACGCCCGAACCCCGGTCACATAGTCATTTCCGTGCGTGTGCTGCTACCCCAGCATCTCAAACCTCATTTTGGCTGCTTTACTACGTGCAGTCGGTCTCCCTCCCCCCTCATATCTGGCGCATAGCTTCATATGGTATTTAAGTATTTAAAGCACACTGCCACCAATGATTAGACAAGGCACCACAAAAGGCGTAGGACACGCATGCGCACTACTGCTTTTCGGCTTTGCCCACAGTTGGGCAAAGCATATTGCGCATTTCAATGTGCACATGCAAAATCTGTATGCGATCTCCAATATTCACGGCAAAGAATGCGTACAGCAAGCCAAGGCGGGGTGGAGTGAGGGAACAGAGGCAACGCCCATCGGGCCAGACAGAACAGATTACCATATAGCGCGGAACAAATAAAAAAGGTTTTTATGAGTGATACATGGGGAGTCAGGGGGTTTCAGAAGTAGTTGTGGAATGCATAGCTGACACTGAACTAACTGATGTTTTTAGCTGGTAGGCAAAAAAAGTGGTGACAAGTTCCCTTTATACATAATAAGCGATAATAACATTTTTCTCCACCTTACCCTGTTCCTAAAGCCATTATAAATCCTCCTTCCTCCCTTCCTAATCCCCCCACACCCCTCATTGTTCTCCGCCCCCGCATCCCATTATTGTACTCTCTCCCACTCCCATCATTGCCTTCTCCCCCAGCACCCCCATCATTGTCCATTCCACCACCTCCATCATTTCAACCTCCCCTATCACTCCCATCATTATTGCCCTTTCCACCATCATTGTCCTTTTCCCTACCACAATCATTATCTTTCTCCCACCACCCCCATCATTGCCCATTCCACGACCTCCATCATTTTCTCCTCCCCCACCATCCCATTATTGCTCTTTCCACCACGACCATCATCATCCTTTCCACCACCACAATCATTGCCTTTTCCCCACCACCCCATCATTGCCCATTCCACCACCATCATTGCATTCTCCCCCACCACCCCATCATTGCCCATTCCACCACCTCCATCATTTTCTCCTCCCCTATCACCCCCATCATTTCCCTTTCCATCATCATTGTCCTTTCCACTACCACCATCATTGCCTTTCCCCCACCACCCCCATCATTGCCCATTCCATGACCTCCATCACTTCCTCCTCCCTCACCTCCCCATTATTGCCCTTTCCACCACAACCATCATCGTCCTATCCACCACCACAATCATTGACTTTTCCCCACCACCCCATCATTGCCCATTCCATCACCTCCATCATTTCCTCCTCCCCATCACCCCAATATTGCCTTCTCCACAACCACCCCCTTCATTCCCCTCTCTCATACACACTCACTCACTGCATGCTCTCACGCAGCATCACCTTCGCCTGCAGCTACACACTCACACTCACTCACCTCACCGCACGCTCTCCCGCAGCAACACCTTCGCCTGCACTGCTGCTTCCTCTCTCTGGCACAGCCATCAGCCACGGTGCTGGATGACATCACCCTCTGGCGTTGCTAACTGCTGTGACAGACAGGAAGCTTGGCCAGGGAGCAAGATGGATTGCTGCAGCTCCGCTGCCATTTTCTCTTGTAGGCAGCGGAGCTGTAGGGATTATTCCCTGCCCGCCGCACATGAGGGCAATCTGGCCAGGGGCCCCTCGGGGCCGGATAAACAGGCCAGATTGTCCTCATAATTATCCACCCTACAGGGGCCCCTGTGCAGCCGCACTGACTGCACATGCGGTGTGTCCGCCCATGACTATAACACTGCGCCTAAATACAAGAATATAACTACTATAATACTGCTCCTATGTACAAGACTATACTATAAAACTGCTCTTATGTACAAGAATATAACTACAATAATATAATATTTTTATATAGCGCCAACATATTCTGCAGTGCTTCAAAGTTTGCACATTATAGAATAGACAGATACAGTAGAGAGATACAGTAGATAGAAGAATAGCCGGCAATTCATCTGCCGCATACAGTACAATCACTGCAGGATCTGACAGGATAGGAGAGATGGTTTACATACAGTACACACACATAGAATAAGTTGATATATAGATATCTGTGGCAAATACACTTAGCACAGTGTGTGTGCAGCTTACTGTATATGTATTTAATAAAAGATTATTTTTCTGAAAAAAGTGGCGCGGGCTTCCAATTAATTTTCTTAACCAGCAGAGGGAAAGCCAATGGCTGGGGGACGATGTTTATTGCCTGGGAAGGAGGTAACACCCATGGATCTTCCCAGGCTATTAATATCAGCTCACAACTGTATACTTAGCCTTTACTAGCTATTAAAATGGGATACCCTAAAAAAATGAGGTGGGGTCCCCAAATAATTAATAACCAGCAAAGGCTATACAGACAGCTGCGGGTTGATATTAATAGCCTAGGAAGGGGCCATGCATACTCGCCTCCCCCCAGGCTAAAAACACCAACTCTCAGCCGCCCCAGAAAAGGTGCATCTCTAAGATGCGCCAATCCTGGAACTTAGCCTCGCTCTTCCCACTTGAACTGTAGCGGCAGATAGTGGGGTGATAGATGGGGGGGTTGATGTCACCTTTGTATTGTTAAGTGACATGAAGCTCAGGTTAGTAATGGAGAAGTGTCTATAAGACACCCCATTACTAACCCCATAGTCACATTGTATGAAAACACAGACACCCAGAATGAAGTCCTTTAATTGAAAGAATGACACAGACTCCTTTAATAAATTTTAATTAAACCATACTTACTGCATCACCCATTCTAGTGACGCCATTTTCTCCTGCAAGAGAATTAAAATAAAAAATAAACATATCCCTCACCTTTCCGTCGTTATGTCCCACGCTGTAATCCATGTCTGGGGGATAATTTGTTTTCAACCTAGACGGTGATGCGACGGTCCAGGCTGAGAAGCACTGGGGAATGAGCTAGTGCGAGCACAGCCTCAGTGACTAGCGGTGACGTCATCAATGTTACCTCCGGTCACTGAGGCTGCGTTCCCTCTGGGCTGAAGTGCGGTGAACTCTGCGAGATCCCTGCTAGTACCATGATAAAGTCTCATGGTGCAGAGGCGAGTTCACCAAAGTTCACCGGGAGCAGTGTCACCGCTACAGGGCAAGTGGGAAGAGCATGGCAAAGTGCCAGAATTGGCACATCTAATAGATGTAGGCTGCTATTTTTAGGCTGGGGGGCAATATCAATACCATTCCCCAGCTGTCCGGTTTAGCAAGGCTGGTTGTCAAAAACTGGGGATCCCATGCCGTTTTTTAAAATATTTATTTAATTAAAAAATACGACGTGGGGACCCCTCTATTCTTGTTAACCAGCCTTGCTAACGCTGACAGCTGAGGGTTGCATCCCCCAGCTGTGAGTTTTGCCTGGCTGGTTATCAAAATTACAGAGGAACCCCCGCTGTTTTTTTTTGTTAATTTTCTTTTTAAATTATTTATTAACAGCACAGGTGAGGTCTGATGACGCCTGGCATCCACAGCTAACACAGCGCTACAATCACCCATGGGAACTGAACAGAGAAGGTCCAGCATGTTTAGTGGACGCAAACCAATTGAGTAAAGTTGTGAGTAAAAGAGACTTTGTCACGACGTGCAGTCGTCCACGAAAACTGGACACAGGGAAGTCCGACGTGTTTAGGGACTGTGAATTAAAGCCGTGTATTATGTATTGCTATGAACTGGTGTGAACTGAACACTAATGACATGCACTTGTGTCATGATCCATGCTGGATCAGGACTGATAAAAAGCACAGGTAACCTTTTTTTTCCCCCAAGCTGTGCTTAAGGTTGGTTTTTGCCCCCCGGTGGCCTTTAGGATTATTGCACTGTGGTGTCGTTTGTTCTAAGTTTGCCCCCGTTGGTGGTGAGCATCATTGCACTCTAGTTTCTTTAGTTAAGCGCACATGATTATAATGCAGGTGTGATTGCTGGCTCTGCTATAAAAGAGTCACAGGTGTTGCAATCAGTGTTGGTGATAGTGTTCATTTCAACCATCCTTGGTGGAGGAAGGAGCTGGAGAGCGTTCCTTGCAGCACTGTCTTAGCCCTGGTGTGGAAGGAATCATAGGGGATTTCCTTGTAGCTCTGACAGAGCTTGGTGGCAGCGATTCAGGAGGAGAGCTGCATGCTGGTGGTGGACTCTGTTGCCAGGAGCAAGTGGAACAGAGTAAAGCTAAGTTGTGTTTCCCTGTTTGTGATTTTCCTTAGTGTGCATTAGTACAGCGGTGGGGCCAGTGCCTGCGCCACCCAGCTCCCTAGCAAGGGATAGGTGTAGGGTGTGCTAGGGCGACAGGTTCGTGATCGGCGCCCGGTGCGGAACCGGCATAGGGAACGTTAGGAGCGTTAGGGACACTGACTCAGGGGAGTGCAGGAGGTCTCCATGTCCCCTTTCCCTATCGCAGGGCCCACCGTTGTAACTGTTTCCCTACCCCTTGTCTTGTTGTTTTAGTTACCAGCCTGCGAGCCGTGTTACACAGGACAGTATCACGTGTCACGTCTTGTTACCGGCCTGCTGGTCGCGTCACACAGGACAGGTCCATTTGACAACTTGCATGAATATTGAACTTTAATGCTGTGAAGATAACACATTAAAGAGACTTCTGTGTTTATCACTGCCTCATCACTGTGTATGGTGCTAACAGAGCACTACAAGGGATTCACGTTTCCAGTTTATTTTGTCAGTACTTGTACATAATTATGGCTTTCAGTTACTGGACGACAATTGTCCTCATTGTTACGTTTGATTTTTATTTGCTGTTCAAATAGACAAACATTGATTTATTATTATTGATGATCCGGCCTCTGATCCAGCTGCACAGTCAATGGACGGGGTCAGACTTGTGAGTACAATGCAAGAAACTCGCATCAATACCCGGCACTCGTGACCGGAGTGTGCGGCTGCATAGAAATACATGCAGCTGCACATTCCGGTCCGAGTGCCGGCGGCAGTGGCGGGTATTGATGCGAGAGACTCGTGCGAGTTTCTTGCATCACACATGCAAGTGTGACCCCGGCCAAAGGATTAATGACTTTTATTTTCTTCATGAAATTGAGATATACTTCCACAAGTCTCAGCATCATTATCCTATACCCCAAGTGTTAGCGTCATTATCCTGTACCCCGAGTGTCAGTGCCATAATCCTGTACCCCAAGGGTCAGTGTCGTTATCCTGTACCCCGAGTGTCAGCGTCATTATCCTATACCCCGTGTCAGTGTCATTATCCTGTATCTCTGAGTCAGCATGGTTATCCTTCTCCCAGATGCTGCTCTGCTTGGTACGCAGCACTCTGACGACTTTCCCTAATCTTGGGTGGCAATTCGTGATTTTGATAGTCCCCTATAAGTCTTAATATGTTTCTAAACTTGAAAATGATTCCTACTCCTCTGATGAATCCACATGAACTGGTGGATGTAATGAGTTGGGAGGGAAGTAAGGGACACTCTCTGGGACAGGTCCTAACTTTGGGACCGTCCTTTTAAGAACAGGAGACTCGCACAGGGCACGACAGCACAGCTTATTTGTCTTTATTAAAGCTTCTCTCCCGTTTAGTGTTTACAGCTCTTGTGCAGATTTATGTATCTTCATGCTAACAGATGGCATACACCCCCTGTGTAGTCTGATCCTGCAGTCATTTTTCCCCTCCATTTGTTTCCTACATAAGCATAAAGTAAAGAATGTATAGGAAGCTGGGGCTGCACTTTTTATGTAGGAGGTCAGAGTTGCCTTTAATTCCTGCGGCACAGACAGCCTTAATGTGTTTACTGCATCTTCTCGCTTTGCTTAATGAACTGATGGGCTCTGATTCAGAGGATGAGGTGAAATCGTGTACTCACCTCCTCGTGGGTTGGGATGGGGCAGTGCAGTCAGCACGATGATGGGCTCAGGTCGGCCATGGGTCAGGGCAGCAGGGAAGGGTCATGAGTATGAAGGACAAATGCGAGGCCAGGCAGCTCGGAACATTGATCAGAAGGACATGACGGTCACAAGGCAGCAACCTGGTATTCATCTCCTCTTACACTACGGAAAAGCAGCAAAATACAGAAACATCACATATGTATATACTGGCAGCCACACTGCGGAAAGAAAGACTGCGGAGTTGGAATTCTAAGTGAACCCTATGTCCACCATGACCATCAGTATACAGCTTAGTTATATACTGTATCTCCAAGAAGCAGTAAGTGCAGCTCTGGAGTATAACACAGAATGTAACTTAGGATCAGTAATGTAATGTATGTACACAGTGACTGCACCAGCACAATAGTGAGTGCAGCTCTGGAGTATAATACAGGCTGTAACTCAGGATCAGTAATGTAATGTATGTACACAGTGACTGCACCAGCAGAATAGTGAGTGCAGCTCTGGAGTATAATACAGGATGTAACTCAGAATCAGTACAGGATCAGTAATGTAATGTATGTACACAGTGACTGCACCAGCAGAATAGTGAGTGCAGCTCTGGAGTATAATACAGGATGTAACTCAGAATCAGTACAGGATCAGTAATGTAATGTATGTACACAGTGACTGCACCAGCAGAATAGTGAGTGCAGCTCTGGAGTATAATACAGGATGTAACTCAGAATCAGTACAGGATCAGTAATGTAATGTATGTACACAGTGACTGCACCAGCAGAATAGTGAGTGCAGCTCTGGAGTATAATACAGGATGTAACTCAGAATCAGTACAGGATCAGTAATGTAATGTATGTACACAGTGACGGCACCAGCAGAATAGTGAGTCAAGCTCTGGAGTATAATACAGGATATAACTCAGGATCAGTAATGTAATGTATGTACACAGTGACTGCACCAGCAGAATAGTGAGTGCAGCTCTGGGGTATAATACAGGCTGTAACTCAGGATCAGTAATGTAATGTATGTACACAGTGACTGCACCAGCAGAATAGTGAGTGCAGCTCTGGAGTATAATACAGGATGTAACTCAGAATCAGTACAGGATCAGTAATGTAATGTATGTACACAGTGACTGCACCAGCAGAATAGTGAGTGCAGCTCTGGAGTATAATACAGGATGTAACTCAGAATCAGTACAGGATCAGTAATGTAATGTATGTACACAGTGACGGCACCAGCAGAATAGTGAGTCAAGCTCTGGAGTATAATACAGGATATAACTCAGGATCAGTAATGTAATGTATGTACACAGTGACTGCACCAGCAGAATAGTGAGTGCAGCTCTGGAGTATAATACAGGATGTAACTCAGAATCAGTACAGGATCAGTAATGTAATGTATGTACACAGTGACGGCACCAGCAGAATAGTGAGTCAAGCTCTGGAGTATAATACAGGATATAACTCAGGATCAGTAATGTAATGTATGTACACAGTGACTGCACCAGCAGAATAGTGACTGCAGCTCTGGAGGATAATACAGGATGTAACTCAGGATCAGTAATGTATGTACACAGTGACTGCACCAGCTGAATAGTGAGTGCAGATCTGGGGAATAATACAGGCTGTAACTCAGGATCAGTACAAGATCAGTAATGTACAGTGGGGAAAAAAAGTATTTAGTCAGTCAGCAATAGTGCAAGTTCCACCACTTAAAAAGATGAGAGGCGTCTGTAATTTACATCATAGGTAGACCTCAACTATGGGAGACAAACTGAGAAAAAAAAATCCAGAAAATCACATTGTCTGTTTTTTTTTCATTTTATTTGCATATTATGGTGGAAAATAAGTATTTGGTCAGAAACAAGCAATCAAGATTTCTGGCTCTCACAGACCTGTAACTTCTTCTTTAAGAGTCTCCTCTTTCCTCCACTCATTACCTGTAGTAATGGCACCTGTTTAAACTTGTTATCAGTATAAAAAGACACCTGTGCACACCCTCAAACAGTCTGACTCCAAACTCCACTATGGTGAAGACCAAAGAGCTGTCAAAGGACACCAGAAACAAAATTGTAGCCCTGCACCAGGCTGGGAAGACTGAATCTGCAATAGCCAACCAGCTTGGAGTGAAGAAATCAACTGTGGGAGCAATAATTAGAAAATGGAAGACATACAAGACCACTGATAATCTCCCTCGATCTGGTGCTCCACGCAAAATCCCACCCCGTGGGGTCAGAATGATCACAAGAACGGTGAGCAAAAATCCCAGAACCACGCGGGGGGACCTAGTGAATGAACTGCAGAGAGCTGGGACCAATGTAACAAGGCCTACCATAAGTAACACACTACGCCACCATGGACTCAGATCCTGCAGTGCCAGACGTGTCCCACTGCTTAAGCCTGTACATGTCCGGGCCCGTCTGAAGTTTGCTAGAGAGCATTTGGATGATCCAGAGGAGTTTTGGGAGAATGTCCTATGGTCTGATGAAACCAAACTGGAACTGTTTGGTAGAAACACAACTTGTCGTGTTTGGAGGAAAAAGAATACTGAGTTGCATCCATCAAACACCATACCTACTGTAAAGCATGGTGGTGGAAACATCATGCTTTGGGGCTGTTTCTCTGCAAAGGGGCCAGGACGACTGATCCGGGTACATGAAAGAATGAATGGGGCCATGTATCATGAGATTTTGAGTGCAAACCTCCTTCCATCAGCAAGGGCATTGAAGATGAAACGTGGCTGGGTCTTTCAACATGACAATGATCCAAAGCACACCGCCAGGGCAACGAAGGAGTGGCTTCGTAAGAAGCATTTCAAGGTCCTGGAGTGGCCTAGCCAGTCTCCAGATCTCAACCCTATAGAAAACCTTTGGAGGGAGTTGAAAGTCTGTGTTGCCAAGCGAAAAGCCAAAAACATCACTGCTCTAGAGGAGATCTGCATGGAGGAATGAGCCAACATACCAACAACAGTGTGTGGCCACCTTGTGAAGACTTACAGAAAACGTTTGACCTCTGTCATTGCCAACAAAGGATATATCACAAAGTATTGAGATGAAATTTTGTTTCTGACCAAATACTTATTTTCCACCATAATATGCAAATAAAATGAAAAAAAAACAGACAATGTGATTTTCTGGATTTTTTTTTCTCAGTTTGTCTCCCATAGTTAAGGTCTACCTATGATGTAAATTACAGACGCCTCTCATCTTTTTAAGTGATGGAACTTGCACTATTGCTGACTGACTAAATACTTTTTTTCCCCACTGTATGTGCACAGTGACTGCACCAAAGAAAAAAAACACACAAAATGAGCTTGGTTTCAGTTGGTATACATGCAGCACATAAATGCATGTTCACATTGGCCATAAAACATACAAAACCTACAAGAGAGAAAGCGAGCAAAAACCCTGCTATAACTAAATAAGTAAAAAGCAAAAGTGCATTTAAATAACACAGAGTTCTTAGTAACTGGATGGAGGCCCGATGCTATCGCATCGGGAAGGCAAAAATGTCACGATGGGGGCAGGCTTTGGAGCGTTGATGATCTCTCCCCCCATGTGCTCACCCACCTATTCACTCTCTCTTTCCCCATGTGCTGACTTCTCCCGTCTGAGCTCTCTTCTTTGGCCTGTCTACCCCATGTGCTATCCCCCTGGTCTGCTGTCTCTCTCTCTCCTTCCTGTGCTGTGTTGTCCCCTCATATGCTGTCCCGTTTGAGTTGTCTCCCCCCTGTGCTCTGTCTCTCTCACCCCTGTGTCTGGCCATGTACAGAACATACCCCAGCTCCTGGGCAGCTGAGGAAGCAAAAGACAATACTGACATTACAGCAGGAGATCACAGATGATACATTTTGTGAGGTAATATATTGTTTAAAAACAGTCAGTGAAATATTTTACCTCACAAAATGAATCCTCTGTGATCCCCTGCTGTATTGTCAGTATTGTCTTTTGCTTCCTCCCCTGCCCAGGAGATGTGGTATGCTCTGTACACGGTCAGACACAGACAATTTTTAAAATTAACTTTCGTTTGTGGGAAAACCCCTTTAATGTGACCGGCTTCCTCTGCCTGTAGACACATCGTGCATCTGCCACCGGGATCAGCCGAATAATTCACTGCGCCTGGGCTGAATTCACGCAGTCGCAGCGCGACGGTGTTCCGCTGGCGGTACCGCGCAAGAGACTGCGTTAGTGTGAGAGTGTGTGTGTGTGGTGCGACAGTGTTCCGCTGGTGGTATCGCGCAATAGGTTGGTACCAGCAGCAGTTTCCATATTGAGACACCCATCACTTGGACATCTGGACAGAACAGGAAATGAACACATTACAAGGCAATTATATGAATAGATACTGTTTTTGATCAAGAATAGCATAAATGCCGTCCCACCATCAACAAGGTGACCCTGATGGGCACAGTCCTACATGTCTAATATTAAAAACCTTATCATGTGTCAGAGTTGACCTCAGTGTGTGAATAAGGGCAGACAAAAGGACTCGGTCCCAACCAGTGAACACCAGTCTGGGGAAGCCTTTTAAATACACATGGTAAGGTTTTTAATATTAGACAGTGTAGGACCATCTCGATCAGAGTCACCTTGTCGACGGTGGGATGGCTTTTATGCTGTTTTTGATAAAAAACAGTATTATTAAGAACTCTGTGTTATTTAAATGCACTTTTGCTTTTACTTATTTAGTTACAGCCGGATTTTTGCTCATTTTGTCTCTTGTAAGTTTTGTACTGTGACTCCACCAGCAGAATAGTGAGTGCAGCTCTGGGTATAATACCGGATGTAACTCAGGATCAGTACAGGATCAGTATTGTAATGTATGTACGCAGTGACTGCACCAGCAGAATAGTGAGTGCAGCTCTGGAGTATAATACAGGATGTAACTCAGGATCAGTAATGTAATGTATGTACACAGTGACTGCACCAGCAGAATAGTGAGTGCAGCTCAGCTGCTGCTCATTGTGGTGATTGTGGGTGCGGTCGACACTGATCCTGCAGTGTGCTCCTGACCTCCAGAGAATCAACACCTCTCCACCCAGGGACCTGTGTGGCGCCCCTGAGGCTTCAGTCGCCACAGAGGTACTGCACCTTCTCCTAAGGTATAGTGCCCCACCATCCAGGTAAGGTGGGAACTCCTGACCACGCTCCACACCTGCATTCCACACACAGGATAGTTCAGTGGGGCCACCTAACAGCTTCAGGCTGGGGGTTAGCAGAGCACCCCTTGTGGAACCCTGCTTCGTAACACGAGATGTGCTGGGAGGCGGGTGGAGTAAGATGATATAAAAGAGAGGGAAGGTGTAGGATTTCAGGTCAGTCTGACAGAAGGTCAGTCTGGAGTGAGTCCCAGAGAGAGAGCAGGCTGACAGCAGGTCAGCCTGAGAGGAGCTCAAGGCGGAGGAAGGCAGTCAGTCAGGAGAGGCTGAGGACTGGTCTTAGTGCAACGAGCTCCTCAGGGAAGGAAGAGAAGGAGAAAGAGACGTAGACTGAAGACTACAGATTCCATAAGAGAGATACAACGGAATGAAGGAGAATAGAAGGACGGTGGGAAGCAGGTTGGGAAAGAGAGAGAACCCTTCCAGTCCAGAGAGCGCAAAGGCTGGGGCCCGGTCCCCGAGGTTGATTTGAACTTTATGTCCGGCAACAGACACCGGAGGAGTAGTGAGCCGCTAACGCCTTGCTCCCATCATAGACTTGGGGCACAACAGCAACTGAATAGAGAGCCGGGACGCAGTGAGGAGTTCCCGAAGCAGGCTACAGCTGTCTGTCATACAAGTAAAGACTAGGAACACCTAGAGAGAGGCATTCCAGGGTACCTAAGTACTGGAGTGCTTCACACCTAAAGGCGCATTGGAGGAGTCGTTCAGGAAGGTACATGTTGGCGGAGTGTGGAGGGGAGAATCCTATCCTGCCTGGAGGTTGGCTTGAGCCCTGACCTGGAGAACACAGTACGGAGGCAGGCAGTTTTGTGAACTGCAAACAGTGAGTGAAGCTTTGGAACCGCATACTCTGGTGTCCTCCAGTTATTCCAGCACCACTACACCTGGGCACCAGCCTCCATACCATTCTGCGCCTCTCATCATCCATTGCACCTACACTGCCCTGGGACTAGAGCTCCACCTGTGGGGAGCTATACCATCTCTGCTGCACCACACCATCAGTCCCAGCGGATCTGTATGCAGCGTTGGCTTACCATCTTACTTGCCAAACACCACGGGTGGCGTCACGAACTATCCATATAAACTCTAACACCATTAACATCACCACCATTGATATTGGGCGCCCAGGGCCACGGACCGGGTCACCGCTGCTGTGACACATTCCCGCATCAACACCGGCCCGGTACCAAGTACCACGCTGCCCTGGGTGAAGCCCGCGGGGTCGACCCACCTGCTCTCTCTCTTACCCAGGGAGGAGTGGGTTTCCTGGGATGCGTGAAGGAGCCAAGTCCCAGGCTTCTGTTTCCCGGTCCAGGCCGGCGGGGAACAGAAGAAACCAGCAACCGGCCTGCACATCAGAGGACTCAGGGGTGAGACGCTCCACCAGGAGTCGCAGCAATGTGGCTCCTACTCCCCCCTGGTCTGCAGAGACCCAGAGAAGCCGTAAGGCTTCCAACATGGAGGAGAAACCTGCTAGCAGCGTGCAAGATGGCGGTCCTTCTGGAGGAAAGCTGAATGCTCACGGAGGTAAGGCCGACCTCGCTGAGGAAAGTCGGGGGCTGCAGAAACCAAAGGAGTCTGTGTCCACCTATGCATCCCGGGTCATGAGCCACCTCATGAGTATGAAGAGGCGAGCAAGACCTTCAGGAGGCTACGGGAGGAGATGCGCTGCACAAGCGCCAAAGCTGCAGGTTCCTCCAGACCCAGGAAGACCCAACTCCAGGCAGAGGTAAAGCAACTGAAGCTTGAAATTAATGAGCTGGAGGTGAGGAAAGCATTCCTAAGAGAAAAAAGTAGACCATTTAAAGAAAAACTAATAAATGAGGACAGATTTAGACAAATGGCTGATGACAGAGAGCAAAGGCAGATGGGGCTGCAGCCTGAGAGCCAGGTGGATGAAGATGATGATAACGACCAGCAGAAAGCCCCTCCTGGCAGCCTGCAAAGTCACCCGCAGGCCTCGTGCAGCGAGCTCCCTGCTGGACAGGTGACATTGGCATCTGGTCGCAGTTCTGCTGGCTCTGGGGAGGACAGTGACAACAGCGGCCAGGGAGGGGCTCTAATGGCAGAGATAAAGCTTCTGGAGTCCCCAGAACTTCCATCTTGGTGATGATTTACCAGAGGAGGCACCTGGGGACCAGAAGAAAAAGGCAAAGAAGAACAAGCAAAATCTCCAGGAAGTGGTGAGTTATGTATATGCCCCCCTCCCTGTACCCCCTGAGTCAGCTGCAGGGTCAGCTCGCTGCATAAACCCCGTTGCCCAGCCCAGCCCGGGTTCTGCTGTGGATCCGGTGCAAAGGCACGGGTAGAGTACAGAACATGGTAGTGTGGCGCAGAGCTCCGGCTCTGCTTGTAGTAGCGGGGACGTAGCAGCAGGTGCATCAGCCGAGAGGCTGGACAGTGAGGGCGGCCCGGTGGCGGGTACATGGTCAGGCCACGATACTGTGGTGTGCTCATCAGTGGGGGGAGCGGCCCAGTGTCGGGGGCAGCTCTGGTAGCCTCGGCGCCCCTGAATGCTGTTGCGGCTGATCACTTAATTGAGAAGTGGCCGCAGTGTGAGGGGGCTGTTGGGGTTGGGGGTTCCGATCCTCCCAAGATCCTGTTCTGCGTTGGCACTGCTGGTCAGCAAGATCCTGATGTAAAGGATCAGAGGAGCCTCACAGCGGAAAAAGATCAGCAGCGCCTAATGAAGCAAAAAAACTTACCAACTGATGAAGCGGAGGGCACCTGTAAGTCCAGGGGTGAGGTCGCCTCCAGTTCTGTGCAGGAGATTGAGCCCCTTGTGCCTGATGATGCGGAGGTCGAAATGCCACCCCCTGTTGTCACTGGTCCAGCAGGAGTGAATGTGGTGGGAGGTGTGGATAAGGACATTTCTTTGTCTAGTGGTGTGGTTGCTGGTTTGGTGGAGAGTGAGGGTGTTATGGAGGTGGGTAATAGTGATACTGTTGGTGTTGATGTGGTCACTGGTCCGGTTGCCTCCCCGGTGGTGGCAGTACCTGCTATTAGTTATGCCGCTGTCACCTCCGGGGGAAATAGGGCGTCCTCCTCATCTCCGGGCTCTGGGGATGGCATGTTGCAGCGGCGTCTCTTGGAGGCTCTAAAGAAGGGGGAGAGATCACTAATGGTAGAGAGTCAAGAGATTGATCTATCCTTCTGGAAAGAGAGGCATGGCCTCGGGGCCTTCCGAGAGCAAAATGGGAGAAATACAGTGTGGTCCCTTCCGACAGCTGGGCCAGGTAGTGCGCGTAGGAATGTGGTCCGTCTTCGGTGGAGGGGCAGTGATGCGTGTCCTACAAGGTCTAAGGTTGTGGAACTCCTGCTGAAGATGAGCTTCAAGGCTATTGACATCTATGCCTTGATACATCCCTATTCCATGCCTGAGTTTGATGTCAGCTTTGTTCGGCCAGAGGGGCTTGAGCTCTTCTGGTCGAATTATGAGTTGGCAAAAATATGAGCCCGGCTGGCAAGATTTTGCCATTCAGGCAGTGTGTCACCAAAATCAAGTCAAGAAAGTGACCGTGATGACTTTTAACAAGTCGCTTTCTTGTTATGACATCATTATGTGACTTGGCAGATATGGAGAAGTGGTGGAGATGCCAAAGAAAAACCGTGATGGGTATGGTATCTGGTCAGGGACCTGGACGTTTATGATAAAACTTAAGCGTTCAGGTGGTACGGTTGCCCACATTAAATCATCTGTCTTCCTGGGTAGAGAGCGTATCCAGGTTTTCTACCAGGGGCAACCAAAGCTCTGTCTTAAGTGCGGTGACCCCACACACTTCAGTTCAAACTGCACTGTGCAGAAATGTGCATTGTGTTGGGATATCGGCCATCTTGCTGCATCTTGTGTGGAGATTAGGTGCCACCTGTGTGGTGACTTAGGTCACCCATTCAGCCATTGTCCTCGCTCCTTCGCTGATGCAGTCGTGACCCCGGTGGGACAAAGCCGTTAGGCTGATTCTGCTGGGGAAGGGACTAGCAGGGGAGCGGGAGCTGAGGGGCCAAGGAGGAAAAGCAATGAAAAGACGCCTGCCCAGCTGAGGCGTCTAGACAAGCGCAGACAGGAGAGGGAGCTGGGTGAGCCGCGTGTTACTGAGGTGACCCGTGTCCTGGATGCAAGTCTTGCTGCTGAGGCCCCAAGAGATGATGCGTTGGATGAGGAGGTTAGGAGGATCCACAGGGAGGAAACTGCCACTGCCTCTGAATCCTCCCATTATGAAAGTATGGATGAGGATAATAGGCAGTGGCTAGAGGACAAGCGTAAGCTCGGCACCAAAAAGAAGAGAAAGAAGGGAGATAAAACATCTTCCGCTCTGACCAAGGTACCTAAGGAAGGAAAAACTGTCTCCCCTCTGGTCTTTCTAACCGGTTCCAAGCCCTTGAGAACATCTCTTCCTCTGAGGAGGAAGCTGAGGGTGAGGTTCCGGCTTCGGCAGAGCTTACAAGGGGTGCAGAGTCTCCTTCTTCTGGGAATGTAAGGTCCTTGGAGGGAGGGACTGGCCCAGAGTCTGGAGACGAGGACGAAAAAAAGAAAAAACGCGTGGGAATGGACACCTCTGTGTCGTTAAAGAGGGGGAAGGATTCCTCCTCTGAGGCAGAGGATAAGGGGAGTGGGAAGAAGAAAGCCATCTAACTCAATCACCAATGATGGCGGTACCCACTCCTTTGACGCTGGTGTCCATAAATGTCGCCAGCATAAAGTCAAATACAGCTAGATTTGCGGCCTTTGATTTTCTCAGCCATGTTGAAGCTGACATTTTCTTTTTGCAAGAGACCAGACTGCCAAACATGGCAGACGTGTTTAAAGCCAAGAGAGAATGGAGACTTGGGCCCTCCTATTGGTCTCTTGCGGCTGAGCCGTATAGCGGAGTGGCGGTCCTTTTTACCGCACCGGTGGAATGCCGACGGGTTATTGAGTTAGAAATGGGGAGGTGCCTGATCTTAGATGTCCTCATGAAGGGACAAGAGCTCCGGCTTATTAACATCTATGGTCCCGAATCTAAATGGGACAGGAAGTGTCTCTTTATGAGGATCAAGTCCTACCTTTTTACAAGTCGGCAGGTTGTTTTTGGAGGGGACTTCAATACTGTCACAAGTCCCCGAGATATATGAGTTTCAAGAGACAAGCTGACTTATGATAGCGTCGCCCTTAATTGTATAGCTAGTGAGGCTCGCCTGGTGAATGTCCACATTCGGCACACCCCAGGCCACGAGGTGTTCACCTATCATAGAGGTAACTGTAAGTCCAGAATAGATAGGTTTTATTTAAAGGAGGAAGCTGTCTCTTCAGCAGTGTCTGTTGTGGAGGTGGAGTTCTCCGACCACTGTTTAATTTTATTTTCTCTGAATGTTAGAGACCCTCCGGATGGGAAGAGGCTTTTGGAGGCTCAATTCGTCTCTCTTGGAAGAAGCGGACATAAGACAGTCCTTTGAGGATTTTTTTTCAGAGCCAGGTACCCTTACTGGATCTTTGTAGTAGTAAGTCAGAGTGGTGGGAGATGTTCAAGAAAAGGGTGGCGAGATTCTTCCGCCAGCTCTCGAACCTCAGGAGTCTGAACAGGTACCGCCTGTGTCAGGGTCTGAGGAGGAAACTCGAGCATCTTGTCTCAACTGGAGGTAGCCGCGAGGAGATCTCCGGAGAGAAATCTTTGCTGATGAGGTGTCAGTACGATAGACACGCATCTTTGGTTTTTGAGAGGGATTACGGAAAGTACCGCTTGCCCGACCCTTACAGAAACTGCAAGATGTCAGTGAATAGTAAAGAGGTTAAAGGACTGGTCAACACTACGGGGTCCCTGAGGCGATCCAGATCAGGGATCCTGGAGGTTGTTAGACCCTTCTACTCGCACCTCTTGGGGAAGAGGGATCTTGATTGGGATAAGATGTCGGCTTTCCTGGCTGAAGCCGTTCTTGAACCAGGGGTAGACCCCTCTCTTGACATTTTGACAGAGATGATCAGGGAAGAGGAAGTTAAGTTGTCGATTGAAGGGCTTGCCCAAATAAAATCGCCCAGTCCAGATGGCTTAACATCTGAGTTCTATAAGACCTTTAAGGACGCTTTGGTTCCCCTCTTGACTGAGGTATTCAATGAGTGTCTTTCCTCAGGCACTCTGCCAGAGTCAATGAGGAGGTCTGCCCTTATCATCTTATCAAAGGGTAAGGACCCATCGTGCATTGAGAATTGGCGTCCCATAGCGCTTCTCAATGCAGACAGGAAGGTTCTGGCAAAGGTGCTGTTTAATCGGCTGGTGAAATTTGCACCCTCGACTCCTTTTGGAGGCCCAGCAATGCTCTGTTCTGGGTCGTAGCATATTTAGTGCTGTACTCGGTGTCCGGGAGGCGATGGAGCAGGGTAGGGCTGGTCACTGATAGGGGTACATGCTGTCACTGGACCAGGCAAAAGCGTTTGATCGGGTTAATCACGAGTACCTCTGGTCTGTCCTTCTGAGATATGGCCTGCCGGGGGGATTTGTTGATTGGCTTAAAACCTTGTACGGTGGGGCAGAGAGTTTCCCGCTTGTGAACGGTTGGATTGGCAGCTCTTTTGAGGTTGGATCTGGTGTTCGCCAGGGTTGTCCCTTGCGCCCGCTGCTGTATGTGTTTGCGATTGACCCACTTCTTAGGAGGGTGGAGCGTGGACCGTTGGCCGGGATCGGGATGGACCGGGCAGCACCGGAAGCCACCCTAAGGGTGGTGGCGTATGCCAATGATGTCACTGTTTTTGTTTCCTCTCACGAGGAGTTAGGGCGGCTGATGTCAGAGGTAGATCGCTACTCGGAGGCATCCAGGTCCAAGATCAACCGGGATAAGTGTGAGAGTCTCTGGCTGGGAGGAGGAGATCCTGGTTTTTAACTCCCGGACACCCTTCCAGGACCCAAAGTCTCTGCAAAAGTCCTTGGCATCGAATTTGGCCAGGGGTATTACTCCAAACAAAATTGGGAGAGCAGGCTGGAGATCGCCACTCAGAAGGTGAACCAATGGAAGGGTTGGTCTTTGACCCTCAGGGAAAGGGTAAACCTGATCAAAACTTACCTGCTCCCTTTACTGATTTATCTGGGCAGTGTGTGTGCATCTTGCCAGAGTCTCTCTGGACTCGGGTCTATAATTTGTTCTTCCAACTGTTAAGAGGAAATAGACTGAACCTGGTCAAGAGGGAGGTTACTTACCGTACAAGGAGACTAGGAGGGTTGGGTATGGTCAAACCTGTAGTATTCCTTGTGGATACCTTCATTAAGATCAATATTGCAAACCTCTGGAAAGAGAGGGCTCCTCTGTGGGTATTCTCCTGTAGGGGATGGTTTCAGCCTTTCTTCCAGGAATGAGAGACAGGAGGGCAAGTGAAGGATCTTCGCACACCACATGGACATCTTCTGGCTTACGCTACCTTGGTTCTGAAGGTAATTCGCTCGCCGGTGGGGTCGGGGAATGTGGGAGATCAGGACTCTGACAAGGAAACTCCTTGACAATAGCGTTCTGTTGACCCGTTTCCAGAGGCCTCTGGCGCTCAAGGATTGCCCAAGTTGGGATCTTGGGGTGGGTTTGCATCTTCTGAATTCTATCAGGATCCCCTCGAAGTTTTGGGACTTGACTTGGCGCTGCTTCCATGGGAAACTGTGTGTGAGGGACAATCTGAAGTGTAGGAGCTCTGAGGACAGGAACTGTCCTCGGGAGCATTGTGGTACCGTGCTGGAAAGCATGGATCATTTCCTGCTTCATTGTCCCTTCAACACAGAGTTGTACAACAGTGTGGGCGCCTCCATTGGCTAGTCGGTATCTCCTATGCGGAATGGGCCTATGGAGCATTCAGAGACCTTGGTGGTCGGGACCGCTGCACCTTATTTCTAGTTAGCGCAGTGGTTAGGTATCACACGTGGAACGCACGGTGCTTAGTATCGATGCAACGGAAAATCCTCCCAGTGGACGATGTGTTTAGGACCATACTCGGTGACCTGGTGCGGGTGTGCTCTCTGGAGTATGAGAGACTGGGCACGCGTAGGGCCGCTCACCTCTTGAGGGGCTTTTCTTTTAGTGTGCCCTAGTCTGGTCATCTTCTTTCCTGGTTGTGGGCTGCCGATGACACTGTAGATTTTTGTTTTGTGATCGGTATACAGTGATGTAGGGCTGCAGGCACTGAACTTGGGCTTTGTGATTTGTGGGTGTTGTAGTGTTTGTTTCTGTATATTTTGTATATAGGGATATAGATTTGGGTGTGTAAAAGAATGGTCAGCTATAATATACTGAGCTGCCATGAGCAACGAGGCAGCCATCTTATGAAAGTTAGGAAAGAATATATTCAACTTTTACAATAGAAATAATACGATGTACTCTGTAAAAGCAGATGGAGGATGTAAAATGAGATCATGCCCATTAACAAATTTAGTAGATGTGCATACAGGTAAATTGGATCAGCCTCAGGGCAATGAGAAAATGGAACCAATGAATATATGGTAAATATGAGTATTTATGATAGTGTTAGTAGGAAACAGACTTCTGCAATTGTCAAATGTATGAATTTATGGGTTTAGTCTAAGAGCAGTAATAAGATTAATGACAGTAGTTAGAGATAATATTGGATGTATGTGTTTTTTAATGTGGTCTGGTGAAAAGTTAATTACTGATGTAATGTTGTGCCATTTATTCCTTTGTCCAAAAAGCTATGACGTAACCATATACGCCCTTTTGCTATAATATGTATACAGCTTTCTTTGTTTGCATAATGTATAAAAAGCCCCTGTTACTAATGCTCGGGGCCATTCCATCGCCATCATGCCACTGTGCCTCACCATGGCCAGGGCACAGAGCCTTCTCATCGCCAGACTTCCTAGCGAATCTCTGCCCATCTGAATTCCTGTTTTTGCCCGCATATTTCAACTTCTCTGACTTTCTGTTCTGTTTTGCCGTGTATCTCCGAATAAACTTCGACCTCAGCTTGATAAGAGATCGTCTACGACCTTTTTCCCGGCTCTTCCAACTCTCCCAATTAGGACTTTTTCTTACAAGTGGCGAGCCAGCCAGGAGGAGCGGCTCCGGAGAGCTGCCTCCAGAAGAAAGCTGTAGATGAGGGCTTGGAGGTTGGAAGTGTGAAGAAAAAACAAAAAAATGCGTATGGCCATATGTTAAACTGATCAAAGGAAGCCAGCCTGAAGGAGAACCTCTCGTGATCGCTCCGAAACCGCCTGCCCGTTTTTTTAATAAGAAAACTACAGAAGAAAAAAAAAAGACTATAAAAAAAAATATATGAGCAACTAAGAAGAAGCTACAGGACGTGAGAATTTGTTGTGCCGGGTAGCAAGAAGCTTTAAAAGGGCGTGGGGAGACTCTTGGCAAGCGTAACGAGTGAGGCTGGAATCACGGCTGCACCTCTTTTGATATCTGGTTGACCCCAAACAGCTGCAGCGAGGTCTTCCATCTGAGAGGTGTGAGTATCTAACTTTGCTTAAATTGCATTTGTTGATACTAGAACAGAGTAAAATTCGTCCTTGTAGACCACTGTAAATATGGAGTGGTTACGGAAGCAGGCAGAGAAATATGCTGGCACACCCCAGCTGGAGGGGGTTAATGTGGAAACCACGTGGTTAAATTGTATGTGTTGGTTTACCACAGAGAACAGGGAACTAGATAGAAAAAATTCGCTAGGGTAAGCTAATAGCCAAGTAGCGGCTTTGTGTAAGACAGTCATAACTTTTGATCAGGCTCTTGATAGGCAGCTTACACAACAATATGTTAACATGATCACCAGGGGAGGGGCAGCGTATAGGGAGAGATTAGATAAGCTAAGTGAGATGCTGGAGCTAGCACAGAAGCACAGAGAGGAGGGGTGCGAGCAGCAGCAGCAGCTGAGCGCAGTTATGTCACAGATGGACACTGCAGCTTCGAGACACAGTGCTGATGTAAATACAGTTGTAGACTGGAGAAGAGAGTTAGGAGAATGAGTGAAGTAGTACATAACAAGATATAGTGTCCCAACAGCTCCAGGTTATGCAGACACAGTTGAGGAAAGATATATTGTCCCGACAGCGCCAGCACATGCAGACCCTAGGTTAAGTGTGATGCTGCTTCAATCCCGAGAAAAAAATCCCTGCCAAATGTCCCTGGTCCATCTTAAATTTATTAAAAAAAGTTGCCTAATTGGGAGGAAAGTAAGGGAGTGTTTTGTGAGGACGATGCAGTCCGAGGTGAAGGGTGATGAGTATAATGTTTTTGCGTACCATTCACCTCGGGGTGTATCTGCTGATTCAGGGAGGCCAGGAGTTCCGGGGGGTACAGCCAGCTGCCGAGAATGGGCAGGTCCCGTTCGGCAGAGCCCCCACGGGATCCCATGAGAGGTCCCCCCTTGTGTTATTTTTGTGGACATCTAAGACATGTTAGACGTTTTTGTCCCAACCTTGTGCCAGGGATTGTACCCTGAGAACCCGGGCACCATTTAACCTCCAACAGCCCCGGGAGTTCTCTAGACCACCTTTCGGAGTAAGACCGCCGTATCCAGCAGTGAATGACCCTAGGCAGTATCAGCAGTACAACGGTCTTCAAATGGTTAACCCAGTCTCACAGGAGCCTTCTGCTCCTGCTCCCTCCCCAATAGCTTTCACTCGTCCACACCTGGAGGTCCATGCTATTCAGGGAGGGGTCACTCCTCCTCGTCCCTATGCTCCGCTGATTAAGGAGCTATAGGAACATGAGGACCGGACCCTGACTAAGGATCTCTTTGGGGCAGAAGTGGCAGCTGTTGGACGGAAGCCGTGTCCAGATGAGGATGATGGATTTTTTGGGCTTCCCACGGCAGGTAACACTGATTGATGGAGTGCTCCCCCTGTTCCCCTTACCCTCCTTGCCCACCTTTCCCTGGGCGGCGATGGGAGACCTTATGTCAGAGGGAGAATAGAGGAGCTGCCTTGGGAAGACATCCTCATCGATACAGGGGCCTAAGTTTCAGTAGCAAGACACAAATTGCAGTCACCCCCTGGACTGCCTGAGACTACCACTTTGGTAGGATTTGAGGGCTCCTGTATTCAAGCAGTAAAAAGTCGTCCAGTGAACCTGAGATTTCAGGACACAGGGGGATCGGATCGAAGCAAAGGGGTCTTTGATGCGCTTTTTGGGTAAAAACCCACAGTTACGGTCCACTATTTTGGGAACTGATCTTTTGGGAGCAATGGGAATTATTGTTGATTTATGTAACAAAGTCTTGTGGCAGAACAAAGAAGCCACTATCTGTTCTGTAATTGTACCTGTGGAGGAGTATGAGGGGAGTCACAAATTACCCATTGCTAGCTTCGGATTAGGTGCTGATGAAAATGTTGAAAATGCTGACAATGATGCTTTGAAAAATGAATTGAAGCAAAGGTTCCCTGAATTGTGGATCTCAAAGAAAACTGATTGCGGGTTAATGCAAACTCACGTTAAAATTGATGGTGAAAAACTGCCACCTTTCCTGCATCAGTACCGTATTCCTGAGGACGCAATCCCTTACATAAGGGTTGCAGTCAGTGAGTTGGAAAAGCAAGGTGTTGTTGTAAAAGGTAATTCCCCATGTAACAGTCCTATTCTACCTATAAAAAAGGAAGATGGCAGTTTTCGAATGGTAGTAGACCTGAGACTTGTAAATAAGTACACTCCCTCAGCAGCTCACCTTGTTGCATCTGTCCCTGAAGTTATGTTACAGCTGAGGAGTGATTGTAAAGTGTTTTCTTGTTTGGACATTGCAAATGGCTTTTACTCAGTACCCCTAGCACCTGAATCTGCCCTCCGCTTCGCATTCACTTTTGAGAATGTGCAATACTTGTTCACGCGGTTGCCCATGGGATTTCACAGTTCTCCTGTGTATTTCCATCAGGCATTGGCTCAAGTGTTAGAACCCCTTGGCTACGGAGACAAAGTCTTACAGTATGTGGATGATCTATTGATTCAAACTGTCGATGAATATGAACACAAAGAGACCCTTGAAAATGTTTGTCAGGCTTTACAAGATGCAGGACTCAAAATGAGTCTAGATAAAGTACAATTGATGAAATCAGAGGTTAAATTTCTGGGTGTGTCTGTCTCAGCAGAAGGAAAGAAGCCCATGCATGATAGGGATAAAGCTATTCAAGCTGTCCCCATACCAACTAATGTATGCCCTAGGCTACTACTATAGGTTGCTCACCCCCGTGGAGAAAGGATTCACTTTGTGCATGAAGCACCTACTAGGCATGCCCTGGACTATGAATCAAGTGAGACATTTAGTGGGGTTTGCTCCTTTAATTTTACAAACCCCGCATGTCACTTTAAAAACTTTGCTGAAAGGAAAAGCTTCAGGTATTAATTCACTGAGAATGGCCCGATGGATCATTGATTTTGAGACTAGAGACTTACAAGTTGAAGTGGGTGAGAAATATCACTTAGCTCAGATGATGCAATATGCAGGAAAAAGTCATGATTGTCAAATTGAACAGGCTAATGTCACTCACCCCCCCTTCCGAACAGATTTACAAGAAGGAATTTCTTGTGCCTATATCGACGGAGCTCGATATTGGCATGAGGGGCATTACATCACAGGCTTCGCTGTGTGGTTCCCAGCTAAGCCATTGCTGCTGCAGTATAAACTCCCTGGTCATTTCTCCGCTCAAAGAGCTGAATTTGAAGCAGCTTTACAGGTCATTCTTGTGTGTACAGAGCCAATGAATATTTCCAGGACGTCCTATCCTGACAGCACCATGGGGGGTTGACCTTTCATCCTTACAGAGACAGGAAATACACGAGAGGTTAAAAGGTCCCCTCCCACACCACACTCCAGTGTTTTTCCTGTCCCTGTAAGGACAGGCACGAGAGCGCCGCAGCGGCGGCGGCAGGAGAGCAGCAGAACTTACCGGGGCCAGGAGGTTCGGGGTCCCAACCGCCAACTCCTCCGGTCGGACGGTGCGCACGGCACCCCCCTACGGGGGGTTTCCCGCCTGCGGTCCCGTGGAGCGTCGCTCCGGGACGATGTAGCGCTCCCCCCGGCGCGACTCCCGCGAGAGCCGGCGGCCGCGTCACTTCCGGTCGCCGGGTATGACGACTTCCGGTTTGGGCCTTCGTCAGAAGGAAGCGTCATGGACGGGAGAAGCGTTTCCAGCGCAAGATAAGGTAGGATAAGAGCGGGGGAAAGCGGGGGCAGCGGTACAGACCGGTCACCTTCATTGCGGCATCATGGACGGAGAACACGGACGCAGGAGCGAGCCAGACCCAGCGTCCGTGAGTAGGAGGCAGGGTGGGCTGTGAGTTCAAAGACAGGAGCTGTGAGTAAAACGGTCTCCTGTTCTTTGCTAGGACAAGTCGGCGCCGACCGCGGCGGCAGCAGCATCTAGGGGATCAAGCAAGCCCAAATGCCCCATCTGTGCCAGCAAGCTGCCGAGCACAAGGAAGAAACCCTTATGTGAGGACTGTACCCTGCGGATCATCAGAGGAGACCAGGCCACGTTCCTCACGGAGATGCGCACAGTGGTCAGAGAGGAGGTCCAGGCCTCCGTCTCTGCATGGCTGCCCACGCAGTCGGCCGACCGGTCCCAATCCAAAAGACCAAGATGGGAGTCCGACCAGTCTTCAGAGGAGGAGATACGGGGTACGGACTCGGAGGAAGAAGGCGAAATCACCTCTGAACCCCTGGAGACAAGGAAAAAGTACCTCTTCACATCAGAGAATACGGACGAGCTCCTCAGGGCAGTGAGGAGTACGATGCAGATCGAGGAAGCCAAGGTCCGTCAGGTCTTCCCAGTCAATGACCATATCCGGGCGATGATCCTGGAGGAATGGGAGGATGCCAAGAAAAGACTGATTGTGCCGCGAGACTTTAAACTGCGACTTCCATTTAACCCGGAAGACATCAACACTTGGGATGAGGTGCCTAAAATCGATTCCCAGGTGGCTAAGGTGTCGAGGAAGACCTCAATTCCCTTTGAGGACTCTTCCAGTCTCAGAGAACCCATGGACAAAAAGGCCAACGTGCTCTTGAAGAGGGCTTGGGAGGCCTCAGCGGCGGTGATGAAAGCAAACATAGCCGCCACTTCAGTCGCTAGGTCCATGCATCTATGGATCGACCAGATGGAACAACAATTAAAGGAAAAAGCCCCTAGGGGTGATATCCTTGAGAGCATTCCCCTGTTAAAGATCGCAACTGGTTTTCTGGCGGATGCTTCGGCGGAATCTGTAAGATTTGCGGCCAGGAATAACTCTTTATCCAACGCGGCCCGTCGAGCCATATGGATGAAAACCTGGTCGGGGGACTACCAGTCTAAAAATAAATTATGTTCCATACCCTTCTCGGGGGGAAAGTATTTGGGCCGGCTTTAGATAAGATTCTAGAGAGTGCCTCTGACGACAAAAAAGGGTTTCCAGAGGAGAAATCTAGTAAGCAGTCTTCCTTTCAGAGATTCCGTCCTTACCAAAGGCAGGAATATAGAGGGAAGGGGAAATCTCCTCGCTGGGAATATTCGAAGGGGGGGAAA
Organism: Dendrobates tinctorius; assembly: GCF_039654945.1. Taxonomy (NCBI): domain Eukaryota; kingdom Metazoa; phylum Chordata; class Amphibia; order Anura; family Dendrobatidae; genus Dendrobates; species Dendrobates tinctorius. The sequence goes on along the minus strand of NW_027361782.1, from coordinate 23,369,672 downwards.
AGTAGGGCTCCCCCGTCTCGTTCCGGGCAAAGTTCCAGAAGCAGAAGACAATGATGCCATACCGGTAGGGGGGCGTCTCAGACACTTTGCGGGGGGCTTGGCGACTCATCTCCCAAAACCCATGGGTCCTCAATACAATTTCCCAGGGTTATTCCCTCGAGTTTACAAAAACCACCCCTGCACGATTCGTGGTCACAGAACCCCGTTCCAGAGCCCTGATAGATCCTATATGGGCCGACATAGAAGATCTATTAAAGGCCGAGGTAGTGGTTCCCGTCCCAGAAACGGAGAGATGTCAGGGGCACTATTCAACTCTCTTCACGATAAAAAAACCGTCGGGAGAAAGCCGAACCATCATAAATTTAAAACCATTAAATCAATGGATTCGGTACAAGAGATTCCGAATGGAATCCCTGAAAACCGCCATCCCGCTGATAGACCAGAACGCTTCCATGTGCACTATAGACTTAAAAAGTGCGTATTATCACGTGCCCATCCATCCTCAATCTCAGAGGTTCCTACGTTTCGCCCTAAAGAAAGGCGGCAGATACTACCACTTTCAGTTCCAGGCCCTTCCGTTCGACTTGGCGTCAGCACCTCGAGTTTTTACGAAACTGGTCGCCGAAGTCGTGGCAAATTTAAGACAGGAGGGCATAATCATCGTGCCTTACTTAGACAACTTTTTAGTGGTATCCCGTACAGTGAAGGAGTTGAAGGAACAACTCATTTCAGTAATTTCCAGGCTCGAGAGCCTAGGTTGGATCCTGAACAGAGAAAAGTCAGATCTTCGGCCCAGTTCTCAGAAAAAATTCCTGGGGGTCATGTTGGACTCCAGAAGAAGAATCTCACTCTTACCCGAAGAGAAGAAAAGGCCCATCATGGACAAGGTTCGTCAGCTCGGTAAGCACCAGGTTTCGATAAGGACCGCGATGAAGATTCTGGGCACCCTAACCGCATGCATACCCTGCGTTATGTGGAGCCAGGCCCACACAAGAATCCTGCAGAGGGAGATCCTGTCAAGATGGGACAGACGACAGTCCTCACTGGACAAGAAGTTCCGGCCGTCTCCAGCTTTAAGATCATGCCTGAAGTGGTGGACCAACCACAGAAATATCAGCCAGAGGGTTCCTTGGATCCTGTCTCCTTGTGTGACCATCACCACGGATGCCAGCAGAGAAGGATGGGGAGCTCACCTAGAGGGAAGATACCTGCAAGGAACATGGCCCAAGAACATCAGCTTACAGTCCTCAAACTACCGAGAACTACGAGCAGTTTGGGAAACGCTGAAGAGAAACAAGTCATGCCTACAGAACCAGCATATAAAGATCATGTCGGACAACGTGACCACAGTGGCCTTCCTACGCCACCAAGGGGGTCCAAGGCACGGGAAGCTTCAGGACCTAGCGGCTCGCATCCTCACCTGGGCAGAAAACAACACCCGTTCCTTGTCAGCAATACACCTGGAAGGCTCCCAAAACAATATAGCCGACTACTTAAGCAGGCAAGAAGTCCAGGCCACCGAGTGGGAGCTAAAAGAAGAGATCTTCATGAACTTGTGCCATCGCTGGGGGACACCCCAACTGGACCTCTTTGCGACAAGAAGAAACGCCAAGCTGGAGAGGTTCTACTCCCTCAATCCGGCGGACCATCCGGAAGAGATCGACGCCCTGAACCAGAGCTGGAGAGGGGGACTACTATACGGGTTCCCCCCTATCGCCATAATACCAAGGGTTCTCAGAAAGATCCAGGAGGAGGGAGCTCGGGTGATGCTAATCGTACCCTTTTGGCCCCGGCGGAGTTGGTTTCCCCTCCTCAAGAAAATGGCTCAGAAGGGACCACTCCATCTACCAACGTCGTCGGACCTACTTGCCCAGGGCCCAGTTCAACACCCAAACCCAGGAAGTTTGCAACTAGCAGCATGGATCCTGAGAGGGACATTCTGAAGTCGAGTGGCCTCTCGGACCAAGTGATCTCTACATTACAGGCCAGCCGTAAACCTGTCATGCGGGCAATATATCGTAAGATCTGGAAGAGGTTCTGCTCAGAAAGTGGTAGTGCCCCTTTAGACCTGTCTCGGCCCAATATCCCTCAAATCCTAGATTTCCTACAGGCAGGATTTGATAAGGGCCTAACCCCGAGTACACTCAAGGTCCAGATAGCGGCCTTAAGTACTTTCTTCAATTTCTCCCTATCCTCCCATCCATGGATAGCGCGATTTACCAAAGCCACCCAGAGGTTAAGACCCACATTAAGAAGGACGGTCCCCCCGTGGGACCTAAATCTAGTCCTCAACTCTCTGTGTAGACCCCCTTATGAGCCAATATCAGAGGTAGACATTGCAAAGCTCACACAAAAAACCGTATTTCTGGTAGCGATCACCTCAGCCAAGCGCTTAGGGGAGATCCAGGCCCTCTCAGTCCAGAACCCCTACATTCAGATCTTTGAGGATCACATAGTGCTCAAGCTAGACCCGAGGTTCCTCCCGAAAGTAGCATCTCCGCAAAATCTAAACCAGGAGATAATCCTACCCTCATTTTGTCCAGACCCAAAGAATGATAAAGAAAAACTGTTCCATTCCCTGGATGTTAGACGTGCAGTCTTCCGCTACCTAGAGGTCACCCGGGATTGGCGACAGGACACAAAACTATTTATCTAGTACAGCGGTAAAAATAAGGGTAAAAGCGCAGCTACACAGACCCTGGCAAGGTGGATTAAGACAATTATCACCTCGGCGTACGAGGCCGAAGGGTTTCCTATACCGGTAGGACTTAGGGCCCATTCCACTAGGGCAATAGCGACATCATGGGCAGAGAGGGCGGGGGCCTCAGTAGATCAAATATGCAGGGCCGCCACCTGGTCTACACCGAACACTTTCTGTAGACACTATAAGTTGGACACTTTGACAGCTAGCCAGTCGACCTTCGGTCATAGAGTGCTACAAGCAGTAGTCCCACCCTAAGCGAATTCCTACTTTGGTATTCCCCATGGTGCTGTCAGGATAGGACGTCCTGGAAAACGGAGATTAGACCTACCGGTAATGTTATTTCCAGGAGTCCATCCTGACAGCACTGGTAGTTCCCTCCCTAGGATTTGTACTGGTGTCAATATGCTTGTACCAAATCTCAATAAATTTTAATTGCATCCATACTGGTGTGGTACTTGGAAAATCACTGGAGTGTGGTGTGGGAGGGGACCTTTTAACCTCTCGTGTATTTCCTGTCCCTGTAAGGATGAAAGGTCAACCCCCCATGGTGCTGTCAGGATGGACTCCTGGAAATAACATTACCGGTAGGTCTAATCTCCGTTTTTCAGTGTTGTTTCATACCTCACCCTGTATCTCAATGTATGGGCCCTGAGGGGGATGGTTGATTCATAGAACAAGCCCTTGCAGCATGCAGACATTCTAAAACAAATTGAGCAGCGGGGCCAAGAATCTCCGAATTTATGGTCTTTCTTTAAAATTAAAGGGCACCAGAGGTTGATTCCTGACCCCCACATCCTTGGCAATGCATATGTAGACCACGCAGCCAAGGAAGCTGCACTTACGGGCGATGACAAATATCCCCAAGAAGTCATCGCTGCAGTCACTAAAAAACCCCGAGAGCCCCCCTTGTTTTTTCTCCTTCAAGATCTCGTAAAGACACAAGAGAAGGATGGAGACTCATCTCTGTTCAATTCCCTTGAGTCCCTGCCCATTGAAGGGGACGGGCTAGCGCCTTACATCCCAACAACGATTAAGTCTTTGCTCAAATTTCAAGCTACAAAGGTGTTAAAATTGTTCATATTGATCAGTGTAGACTTCTTAATTATCTTACTGGGATTTCTGGTAAGGACTGATACTCCACTTTTTTTTTTCTATTTTCTCCAGGTCAGCCGAAGATTTTCATATTCGACTCCTAGAACCATGGATTTATTGGATGATCGGGAGAAGATGCTTCACACTATACAGTGGGACTCTGATAGTGTGAGAGGGGGAGAAGATCAGGAAAATCCAGAAGCCAAAGAATGAGAAGAAAAAAACGAAAAGACTTAACTATTGTGCAATTTTTCGGGACTATTTGAATTATTTTTTTTTATTATGTGTTTGTGCTATTTTTAGGGACTCTTGCCCACACACACACACACACACACACACACACACACACACACACACACACACACACACACACAGCACTGAATTACCTCAATATTCTTATTGTCAATAATTCACCCATGAATATTACAGCACTGTATGTTGTACTCTGGACAGAGTACAAGAGGGGGATTTGTAAAAGAATGGTCAGCTATAATATACTGAGCTGCCATGAGCAACGAGGCAGCCATCTTATGAAAGTTAGGAAAGAATATATTCAACTTTTAGAATAGAAATAATACGATGTACTCTGTAAAAGCAGATGGGGGATGTAAAATGAGATCATGCCCATTAACAAATTTAGTAGATGTGCATACAGGTAAATTGGATCAGCCTCAGGGCAATGAGAAAATAGAACCAACGAATATATGGTAAATATGAGTATTTATGATAGTGTTAGTAGGAAACAGACTTCTGCAATTGTCAAATGTATGAATTTATGGGTTTAGTCTAAGAGCAGTAATAAGATTAATGACAGTAGTTAGAGATAATATTGGATTTATGTGTTTTTTAATGTGGTCTGGTGAAAAGCTAATTACTGATGTAATGTTGTGCCATTTCATCCTTTGTCCAAAAAGATATGATGTAACCATATACGCCCTTTTGCTATAATATGTATACAGCTTTCTTTGTTTGCATAATGTATAAAAAGCCCCTGTTACTGTTGCTCGGGGCCATTCCATCGCCATCATGCCACTGTGCCTCACTATGGCCAGGGCACAGAGCCTTATCATCGCCAGACTTCCTAGCGAATCTCTGCCCGTCTGAATTCCTGTTTTTACCCGCATATTTCAACTTCTCTGACTTTCTGTTCTGTTTTGCCATGTATCGCCGAATAAACTTCGACCTCAGCTTGATAAGAGATCGTCTACGACCTTTTTCCCGGCTCTTCCAACTCTCCCAATTAGGACTTTTTCTTACAGGGTGTAGGTGTTAGGTTGGGTGGTAGGAAAAGGAGGGAGGTGGGTTTATCTTGTGGGACTATGGGACACTGGGGTGTTTGGGGAAACACTGGCACTGCCTGATCTGGCCTATGGACATTGGACATGGACTGAGGCATGAGACGCAGGACCAGCTCTAAGGTCAGTGCGGGGGTTGGGAATGGTGGGCTTGAGTGTGGGGTGTTTAGTTTAGTCTTGTATATATTTGTATAGTTTAGTTATTACATATATATATATGTAGAATATTTATTTATTAAAAAAATGCTTATGTATATATTTGTCGGCCTTTGTTTATTTTATTGTTTGTTATTAGTTTGTTTGGTGACCGGACCAGAAGGTAAGTTATTATTAGTTATTATTCTGAATATATATATAATATGTGTGACAGGAGGGAATGAGCGGCTGGATCGGTGTTTAGTATGCGGATTATTTTCTGGCTGATATTCTTGTTATGTTTCTTTTATTATTATTGTTATGTTTTTCATTTTTATAATAAAAGATCTACAGGATGTAACTCAGGAATGTAATGTATGTACACAGTGACTGCACCAGCAGAATAGTGAGTGCAGCTCTGGAGTATAATACTGGATGTAACTCAGGATCAGGGGTGGATTAAGGGTAGCCAGGGCCCGGGGCAGTTCAGACTCTGTGGGCCCCCCTCGTCACGTGACGGGGGTCACGAATCGTAGAGCCACACTCTACATAGAGAATAATGGGGCCTCCAGCACCGACCTCCACCCGCAGAGCCACACTCTACATAGAGAATAATGGGGCCTCCAGCACCGACCTCCACCCGCAGAGCCGCACTCCACATAAAGAATAATGGAGCCTCCAGCACCGACCTCCACCCGCAGAGCCCCACTCCACATAGAGAATAATGGAGCCTCCAGCACCGACCTCCACCCGCAGAGCCCCACTCCACATAGAGAATAATGGAGCCTCCAGCACCTACCTCCACCCGCAGAGCCGCACTCCACATAGAGAATAATGGGGCCTCCAGCACCGACCTCCACCCGCAGAGCCCCACTCCACATAGAGAATAATGGAGCCTCCAGCACCGACCTCCACCTGCAGAGCCCCACTCCACATACAGAATAATGGGGCCTCCAGTACCGACCTCCACCTGCAGAGCCCCACTCCACATACAGAATAATGGAGCCTCCGGCACCTACCTCCACCTGCAGAGCCCCACTCCACATACAGAATAATGGGGCCTCCAGCACCGACCTCCACCCGCAGAGCCGCACTCCATATACAGAATAATGGGGCCTCCGGCACCTACCTCCACCCGCAGAGCCGCACTCCACATAGAGAATAATGGAGCCTCCAGCACAGACCTCCACCCGCAGAGCCGCACTCCACATACAGAATAATGGAGCCTCCAGCACCTACCTCCACCTGCAGAGCCCCACTCCACATAGAGAATAATGGAGCCTCCGGCACCGACCTCCACCCGCACTCCACATAGAGAATAATGGGGCCTCCAGCACCAACCTCCACCCGCAGAGCCGCACTCCACATAGAGAATAATGGAGCCTCCAGCACCGACCTCCACCAGCAGAGCCACACTCCACATAGAGAATAATGGAGCCTCCAGCACCGACCTCCACCCGCAGAGCCACACTCCACATAGAGAATAATGGGGCCTCCAGCACTGACCTCCACCCGCACTCCACATAGAGAATAATAGAGCCTCCAGCACTGACCTCCACCCGCAGAGCCACAATCCACATAGAGAATAATGGAGCCTCCGGCACTGACCTCCACCCGCAGAGCCCCACTCCACAGAGAATAATGGGGCCTCCAGCACCGACCTCCACCCGCAGAGCCCCACTCCACATAGAGAATAATGGAGCCTCCAGCACCGACCTCCACCCGCAGAGCCCCACTCCACATACAGAATAATGGAGCCTCCAGCACCGACCTCCACCTGCAGAGCCGCACTCCACATACAGAATAATGGGGCCTCCAGCACCGACCTCCACCTGCAGAGCCCCACTCCACATACAGAATAATGGAGCCTCCGGCACCTACCTCCACCTGCAGAGCCCCACTCCACATACAGAATAATGGGGTCTCCAGCACCGACCTCCACCCGCAGAGCCGCACTCCACATACAGAATAATGGGGTCTCCAGCACCGACCTCCACCCGCAGAGCCGCACTCCACATACAGAATAATGGGGCCTCCGGCACCGACCTCCACCCGCAGAGCCGCACTCCACATAGAGAATAATGGAGCCTCCGGCACCGACCTCCACCCGCAGAGCCGCACTCCACATAGAGAATAATGGAGCCTCCAGCACCGACCTCCACCCGCAGAGCCACACTCCACATAGAGAATAATTTAGCCTCCAGCACCTACCTCCACCCGCAGAGCCATACTCCACATAGAGAATAATGGAGCCTCCAGCACCTACCTCCACCCGCAGAGCCGCACTCCACATAGAGAATAATGGAGCCTCCAGCACCGACCTCCACCCGCAGAGCCACACTCCACATAGAGAATAATTTAGCCTCCAGCACCTACCTCCACCCGCAGAGCCATACTCCACATACAGAATAATGGGGCCTCCAGCACCGACCTCCACCTGCAGAGCCCCACTCCACATACAGAATAATGGAGCCTCCGGCACCTACCTCCACCTGCAGAGCCCCACTCCACATACAGAATAATGGGGTCTCCAGCACCGACCTCCACCCGCAGAGCCGCACTCCACATACAGAATAATGGGGTCTCCAGCACCGACCTCCACCCGCAGAGCCGCACTCCACATACAGAATAATGGGGCCTCCGGCACCGACCTCCACCCGCAGAGCCGCACTCCACATAGAGAATAATGGAGCCTCCGGCACCGACCTCCACCCGCAGAGCCGCACTCCACATAGAGAATAATGGAGCCTCCAGCACCGACCTCCACCCGCAGAGCCACACTCCACATAGAGAATAATTTAGCCTCCAGCACCTACCTCCACCCGCAGAGCCATACTCCACATAGAGAATAATGGAGCCTCCAGCACCTACCTCCACCCGCAGAGCCACACTCCACATAGAGAATAATGGAGCCTCCAGCACCGACCTCCACCCGCAGAGCCGCACTCCACATAGAGAATAATGGAGCCTCCAGCACCGACCTCCACCCGCAGAGCCGCACTCCTCATAGAGACTAATGGAGCCTCCAGCACCGACCTCCACCCGCAGAGCCGCACTCCACATAGAGAATAATGGAGCCTCCAGCACCGACCTCCACCCGCAGAGCCGCACTCCACATAGAGAATAATGGAGCCTCCAGCACCGACCTCCACCCGCAGAGCCACACTCCACATAGAGAATAATGGAGCCTCCAGCACCGACCTCCACCCGCAGAGCCGCACTCCACATAGAGAGTAATGGAGCCTCCAGCACCTACCTCCACCCGCAGCGCCGCACTCCACATAGAGAATAATGGAGCCTCCAGCACCGACCTCCACCCGCAGAGCCGCACTCCACATAGAGAATAATGGAGCCTCCAGCACCGACCTCCACCCGCAGAGCCGCACGCCACATAGAGAATAATGGAGCCTCCAGCACCGACCTCCACCCGCAGAGCCGCACTCCTCATAGAGAATAATGGAGCCTCCAGCACCGACCTCCACCCGCAGAGCCGCACTCCACATAGAGAATAATGGAGCCTCCAGCACCGACCTCCACCCGCAGAGCCGCACTCCACATAGAGAATAATGGAGCCTCCAGCACCGACCTCCACCCGCAGAGCCGCACGCCACATAGAGAATAATGGAGCCTCCAGCACCGACCTCCACCCGCAGAGCCGCACTCCACATAGAGAATAATGGAGCCTCCAGCACCGACCTCCACCCGCAGAGCCGCACTCCACATAGAGAATAATGGGGCCTCCAGCACCGACCTCCACCCACAGAGCCGCACTCCACATAGAGAATAATGGAGCCTCCAGCACCGACCACCACCCGCAGAGCCGCACTCCTCATAGAGAATAATGGAGCCTCCAGCACCGACCTCCACCCGCAGAGCCGCACTCCACATAGAGAATAATGGAGCCTCCAGCACCGACCTCCACCCGCAGAGCCGCACTCCACATAGAGAATAATGGAGCCTCCAGCACCGACCTCCACCCGCAGAGCCGCACTCCACATAGAGAATAATGGGGCCTCCAGCACCGACCTCCACCCACAGAGCCGCACTCCACATAGAGAATAATGGGGCCTCCAGCACCGACCTCCGCCCGCAGAGCCGCACTCCACATACATGGCTGCTCTCAGTGCTCTGTGCTGTGCGCACAGGACCTGTGATGAGGTCACAGGAGGGGAGGAGACAGGGGTCACATGATCGGGGCCCTGACACCTTACCTCCTGTGATCTCATCACAAGCCTTTGCACGCTACTTGTAGATGCTGCTGGTAGCAGAGCACATAATGCCGCCCCCACGGTCACTCACTTTTAGGCTGTGTGCACACGCTGCGGATTAGGTGCGGATTCATCCGCGCGGATTTTGTAAAATCCGCAGGTGAAACCGCAGGTCAAAAGACCTGCGGTTTGACCTGCGGATTGCTCTGCGGTTTTGCCCTGCGGTTTTTTATCTCCTCAATGGAGGAGATGGCAAACCGCAGCAGAATCCGCAGAAAGAATTGACATGTCAATTCTTTCTGCGGATTGAAAACCGCAGATAATCCGCGCGGAAAATTCCGCACCGTCTGCACTGCGGTTTTTGATTCCCATAGGGAATCATGGTACTGTACACCGCAGCAAAAGCTGCTGCGGGTCCGCAGCGGCCAAAACCGCTGCGGAACCGCAGCAAAATCCGCAGCGTGTGCACACACCCTTAGGTGGGGAGAAGATGGAGTGCCATTGCAGCAGCCAGCAGGAATGTGGTGGGGGCCCCCTTAGAAGCTCTTGTGGTGGGGGCCCCGGGGCTGAAGCCCCGCCTGCCCTGCCTATAATCCGGCCCTGCGCGGTGGCGGATTATAATGGGGCAATTTACTGGCCTGGGCTGTGGGCCCCTTAACCCCACTGGGCCCGGGGCAACTGCCCAAATTGACCTCATTATAATCCGCCACTGCTCAGGATCAGTAATGTAATGTATGTACACAGTGACTGCACCAGCAGAATAGTGAGTGCAGCTCTGGAGTATAATACTGGATGTAACTCAGGATCAGTAATGTAATGTATGTACACAGAGACTGCACCAGCAGAATAGTGAGTGCAGCTCTGGACACACCCCAGAAGAGGAGGAGCGTCGCAGCTGAGCCTCTGCAGGCTGGGGTTTTGCTAAGCTCCTGGGAAGGGAGGTTTTTTTTCCTGCAAGGACTTTCCATCTGCCCCCTTCCCAGGAAAGAGGACTCTACCTGGGACTGAGCGCCGGGGCTGTGCCCCTGGCTCCCACCCTCCGGCAAGCCAGCTGGGGGTGGGGGGCCTCATCCACCACCAGGAGGCCCAAGGCACAGCCAGCCAGTCCCAGGGATGGGGAAAAAGAGGACCCCAGGGGGCCGCAAGGCTCCAGGGTCCGGGACCCCCGAAGTGAAGGCTGTGGCGGGCCCTTCCCCCGGAGGTGCAGCAGCCGGCAGAGGTGAGGCGGGGCCCCCCCTTAACATCTGGGGCTCCAAGGTTGCGGGAGAGCCAGCTACCACCTACGCCTCCCGCATTCATGCCCACCTCTCCGAGTATGAGGAGGCCGGCAAGCAGCTCAGGAGACTCCGGGGGGAGTTGGAGGGAGCCCGGGTCATCAGTAAAAACAGGCTCCCTGCCTCAAAGAGAGCGGAGGTCACCGCCACGGTCAAGCGGCTGAAAGGGGAGATTCGGGCCCTGGAGGACCGGCGAAGTACCATCATGGCCGGCAGCGGCCCCTTCCAGGAGAAGCTGCAGAACGAGGACCGGTTCAGGGCCATGGCCGGTGGGTCTCCTGGGGGGTCAGGAGTCCCCATCCAGGTGGAGGAAAGCGAGGAGGTGGAAGAGCAAGATGGCGCCCACACCACACCCGGGCCACCTCCACCTGAAGACCTGGTGGACACCAGCGTGAGCCAGGTAACATGCAGCGGGATAGCCCCCGAGCAGGTGGCCCTCCCGCTGGACTCCAGTAACGCGGAGGAAAGCGGGAGCAAGGGGGAGGATGGAGGGAGCGGGAGTAGTTCTGAGGGGGGCTGCCTCATCCTTAAACAAGTACGGCAGACGGAATCCCCAGCACGGTTTGGCACGCTGTTGTTTGGGTATGAGGTCTGCCCGGAGGATGAGGCAACCGGGAGGAGGAGAAACAGGAGGCGCAGGCGTAAGGCCTCTGAAGGCGTGGAGGAACAACTGGTTTTTGCTCCTCTTCCCGGGGCCCCTCTGTCCCGCTGTGTGGAACCCGCTACCCACCCCGGCTCGGGCCCTGTGGTGGGTCCGCAGCGAGGGAGCGGGGAGAGAGATGACTGTTGTGACCTGACTGTCGCATCTGGTGACAGTTCAGACCAGGGCAGTGACATGGAGGTCGGTGCTGGTTGTGGTGTTGGTGGTGGTGTCCAGGCTCAGCCCTCGGTGGCAGGGGGGGCTGGCCTGGCACCAGGTAAAGTTGGTACAGCCAGGGCCGCACCTCCGGTGGCGAGTGCTGGGGCTTCTGGACCCCCCACGTACGGATCCGCTAAGTCTGGATCACTAGTGGGGGTCCAGAAGCCTAGGAAGGGCGAACAGAACATCAAGCAGCAGCTGAGGCGGTGCAAAGTGCTGGTAGCTCCCATGTCGGCACCTGTGGTGAGAGCGGGGTCTCCGGCACGTCGACCCAAAAAGGGGTCCGTGCAGGGGGCTCCGCCGCCGCTGGGCGACGAGGGGGAGTGGCCGGCCTTGCCTGTCTCAAGTGGTGGGCATAGGGTGGCGGCGGTGGTCCGTGAGGGGGGCGTGGCCTCCCCGAGTGTTGCCCGGCCTGCAAAGGCTGTGGCGTGCGGGGGGGGCATGTCCTCCTCGGCCGTCGTCCCATCCACTGCGTCTGTGTCGCCCGGGGGGCGTGGCCTCGCAAGGGGTCGCTGCTCTGCCCGTGGTGGCTGTGACTGGCGGGGGGGCGTGGCCTCAGCGGTCGCGGCTCCGCCCGCTGTGCTCGCGTCACCCGGGGGGGCCGCGGCTCTGCCTGGGGTGGCTGCGACCGGCGGGGGGGCGTGGCCACTGCGGGCCCGCTGCCCTCTGTCCCACCCACCCTTCCAAGTAATGCTGTGCTGCCCCCAAAAGCTGGCGGGGAGTTGTCGGGGTCCCCGGCCCACCTACCTTCATCTGAGGGTACGGGGACTCTGGCGCTCCCTGGCAAGCCGGCGGCGGGGGTGAAGAAAAGTGCAGGGCAGGGAGCGGTGCCAGTGGCCGTCCCTGCCCAGAGCAAGGAAAACTCAGAAAAAGAAAAAAAAATGGAGCTGAAACCAGGAGCTGCTGTTGCTCCTAGGCCCAGCCAGGGCAGAGTGCATGATGTCATCTGCACTGAGGCATTTAAAGGGGCAGCAGCGCTCCTGGACAGGAGCTGGAGTAGCTCCCAGCAAGAGAGCTCAGGGCCCCCAGCAGGCAAAGAGAGGAACTACACTGGTTCGGGAAATGTAAAAAATGTAAATAATGTTGCTATGTTCACCAATTGTGCGAGTGAGAGTGAGTACGAAAGTGGAGTGGACATATTTGAGGAGATGTTTGCTGAAGTGAATGGTGATATGAGTGACATGGATGAGGGAGTGAGTGCTACTGTGAATGTGGGTGACTGTGCTGGGGTGAATGCAAATAATAAAAGAGTGAATGGGAGAGTGAGTGGGAGGACGAATGAGGGTGCTGGCACAAGTGGTGGTAGTGGTGGGAGGGCTGGCCCGTCTGCCCCCCTGGCCGCAAGACCCCAACATAGTTATGCGGGGGCCGCGGCTGGGGGTCGGGGTGGTCCTCGGGGTGGTCCTGGGGGGTCTCCTCACCTCCGGGCTCCAGGGACGGCGCTTTGCACCACCGTTTCCAGGAGGCCCTCAAAAAAGGAGAAAGGTCGATAGTGGTAGAGGGGAGGACAGTGGACTTGTCTTTCTGGATAGAGAGACACGGCCTTGCTGCCTTCCAAAACCAAAGGGAGGGAGGGACTGTTTGGTCTCTCCCCACAGTCGGGCAGGGGCCGCAAAGGAGGAATGTGGTCCGTCTTAGGTGGGGGGGCAGTGAAGCTTGTCCACCTAGGAGCAAGGTGGTGGAGCTCCTCCTTAAGATGGGCTTCGGGGCGAATGACGTCTTTGCCCTGATACATCCTTCGGCGTCCCGCTTCTTCGACGTCAGCTTTGTGCGGCCAGAGGGGCTTGAGCTCTTCTGGTCTAACTATGAGCTGGTGCGGGAAGAGCCCGGATGGCGAGACTTCGTTGCGCAAGCGGTGTCTCGCCAAAATTCCGTCAAGCGAGTGACCGTGGTCACTTGTAACGAGTCACTTGCCGGCGTGGACATTATGACGTGGCTTTCCCGTTACGGGGAAGTCACCGAGGTCCCCAAAAAGAACAGGGACGAATTCGGCATCTGGTCGGGGGGCTGGACCTTCATGGTTAAACTGAAGCTTTCCGGCGGCACGGTCACCCACATCCCTTCCTCGGCGTTCCTGGGAAGGGACAGGATCCTGGTCTTCTACCAGGGGCAACCGAAGATCTGCCCCAAGTGCGGCGACCCCACTCACTTCAGCGCTAGCTGCAAGGTACAGAAATGTGCCTTGTGTGGTGGGGTAGGTCATCTGGCCGCCTCGTGTAAAGACATTCGGTGTCACTTGTGTGGTGACCTAGGTCACCCTCTCAGCCGCTGCCCTCGCTCCTTTTCTAATGCCGCTGCAGGCCCGGCGGGAGGAGTCCGTGAGGGAGAAACCTCTGACAGCGCTCCTGCAGCTGTGGCAGGTGGTGGCGGAGGGGAAGGGGCTGAGGGACCGGTGAGGAAGGGCAATGCCAAGGTGAGGGGCCCCGCGTATGTGCGGAGGCAAGAAAAACGCCATGGGGTGGGGGGCAGGTGAAGTCTCGGGCAATCGGGTCGATGCCTGCTCCTCCCTCCAGGCCCGTGGCAAAAGCCTCTGAGGTCCTGAGGGAGAGTCTGGTGAGAGAGGAGATCAGGAGGATGGAGAGGGAGGATAAAGCGGCTGACTCGGACGGGTCCTCACAGTATGAAAGTGTTGATGAGGAGGTCCAGGAGCAGCCTACAGCAGCGGGTGGCAAAAGTAAACGTGCCAATCATAACAAATCGGGGGGGAAGAAGGCTGGCAAGCCTTCAAAATCTCCCCCGCCCCAGACCACCAGGGTGCGCACGGAAGGGCCCGCTGACCCCCCCTCTGATTGATCTCTCCAACCGGTTCAGCGTCCTCGGAGGCTCGGATGATGGGCCGCAAGACGAGGATGCTGGGCCGGGGGTACCACCGGAGGGTCCTTCGGGGGATGGTGGGGTCCGTCCCTCAGGGGGCAGTGTTCCTCCTGGGGGGGGACAGACCTGGAACCCGGGGGCGAGGACACCGGGGGGGTGGGATGGACACAACGGGAGCTTCCCTGAAAAGGAAGGTGTCCGACCCCTCCCCAGGTGGAGGTGATAGCAGTGGTAAGAAGTTGGCCATCCAACTTGATCACCCATGATGGCGGAACTCGCCCCGTTGACGCTGGCATCTATTAATGTTGCCAGCATAAAGTCAGATGCGACTCGCTTCACGGCCTTTGATTTTTTTCTCCCGGATTGAGGCAGAAATTTTATTCTTGCAAGAGACCAGACTAACAGACATGGGGGCCATCTATAAAGCACGGAGGGAGTGGAGGTGCGGGCCCTCATACTGGTCTCTTGCGGCCGAGCCGTATAGCGGGGTGGCAGTCCTTTTTAAGACTGCAGCTGTTGAATGCCGACGGGTTACTGAGTTGGAAATGGGGAGGTGCCTGATCCTAGATGTCTTCATGAGGGGACAAGAGCTCCGGCTCATCAACATCTATGGCCCGCAGTCCAAGTGGGACCGCAAATGTCTCTTCCTGAGGATCAAGCCCTTTCTTTTTACGAGCCGGCAGGTGGTCTTCGGTGGGGACTTCAACACCATTACGAGGTCCCGTGATCGGGGGGGTCCCGGAGATCGCCTGGCTTATGATAGCGTCGCGTTGAATAGCATAGCCAGTGAAGCTCGCCTGGTGGATGTCCACATCCGGCACACCCCAGGTCACGGAGGTTTCACCTACCATAGGGGTAGCTGTAGGTCTAGAATAGACAGGTTTTTTTTGAAGGAGGATGCCATCTTTTCTGCTGTGTCCGCCGTTGAGGTGGAGTTCTCCGATCACTGTCTAATTTTCTTTTCTCTGAATGTTGCAGAGACTCATCGGATGGGAAGAGGGCTGTGGAAGCTCAATTCGTCCCTGCTGGAAGAAGCGGAGGTGAGACAATCCTTCGAGGATTTTCTTCAGAGCCAGGTACCGCTGTTGGATCTCTGTAGTAGTAAGTCAGAGTGGTGGGAGATCTTCAAAAAGCGGGTGGCGGGGTTCTTCCGTCAGCTCTCGAGCCTCAGGAGTCTGAACAGGCACCGCTTGTACCAGGCCCTGGGGAGGAAACTCGAGCAGCTTGTCTCGACTGGAGGTGACCGTGAGGAAATCTCCAGAGTGAAATCTTTGCTCAAGAGGTGTCAGTATGATAGACACACATCTTTAGTTTTTGAGAGGGACTTCGGGAAGTACCGCTCGCCCGACCCTTACAGAAACTGTAAGATGTCAGTGAATTGTAAGATGGTGACAGGACTGATCGACAGTACGGGGTCCCTGAACAGATCCAAATCAGGGATCCTGGAGGTGGTCAGATCCTTCTACTCACACCTCTTGGAAAAGAAGGATCTGGATCGGGACAGGATGTCGGCTTTCCTGGCTGAAACCGTCCCTGAGCCAGGGGGTGATCCCTCTCTTGGTGTTTTGGCAGAGGAAATCAGGGAAGAGGAAGTGAGACTGGCCATTGATGGGCTTCGGCCCAAGAAATCGCCAGGTCCGGATGACTTAACATCCGAGTTCTATAAGACTTTTAGGGACTCCTTGGTCCCCCTCTTGACAGGGGTGTTTAATGAGTGTCTCTCCTCGGGCACTCTTCCCGACTCAATGAGGAAGTCAGCCCTCATTATTCTGTCAAAGGGTAAGGATCCGTCCCGTATCGAGAATTGGCGTCCCATAGCGCTTCTCGATACGGACCTGAAGGTTCTGGCCAAGGTGCTGTTTAATCGGCTGGTGAAGTTTGCACCCCGGCTCCTTTCAGGGGCCCAGCATTGCTCTGTTCCAGGCCGCAGTACTTTTAGTGCTGTGCTCGGTGTCCGAGAGGCAGTGGAGCAGGGTAGGGCAGGTCACTGGAAGGGGTACCTGCTGTCATTAGATCAAGCGAAAGCCTTTGACCGGGTCAACCACGAGTACCTCTGGTCCGTCCTTTTGAGGTATGGTCTGCCTGGGAGATTTGTAAAATGGTTAGAGGTCTTGTACCAAGGGGCTGAGACTTTTCCGCTGGTGAACGGTTGGTCAGGTCGCCCTTTTGAGGTGGGTTCTGGGGTCCGTCAGGGCTGTCCACTGAGCCCGCTTTTATATGTGTTCGCGATCGATCCCTTCCTAAGGAAGGTAGATCGTGGACCGTTGGCGGGAGTCGGGATGGACCAGGCGGGCTCTGGGTCCTCTCTCAGGGTGGTGGCGTATGCCGATGATGTTTCCCTTTTCGTGTCCTCGAGAGGGGAGGCGGATTGGGTCATGTCGGAGGTAGTGCGCTACTCGGTGGCATCCGGGTCCATGATCAACCGGGATAAGTGTGAAAGTCTCTGGCTGGGAGGGGGAGATCCCAGGTTTGGTCTCCCGGGCACCCTTCCAGGGCCCCAGGCCACCGCCACAATTCTAGGCATCGAATTTGGCCCCGGGGATTACCCCCAGCAAAATTGGGAGGGCAGACTTAAGATCGCCGCCCAAAAGGTGGACCAATGGAAGGGTTGGTCTTTAACCCTGAGGGAAAGGGTTGCCCTGGCTAAAGGCTTTCTGCTACCTTTATTAATATACCTGGGCAGTGTGTGCATCTTGCCGGAACCTCTCTGGACACGGGTCTATAGCCTGTTCCAATTGTTATGGGGGAATAGGCTTAAATCATAGAATCATAGAATCGTAGAGTTGGAAGGGACCTCCTGGGCCATCTGGTCCAACCCCCTGCTCAAAGCAGGATTCGCTAAATCATCCCAGTTAGATGTCTGTCCAGCCTCTGTTTGAAGACTTCCATTGAAGGAGAACTCACCACTTCTCGTGGCAGCCTGTTCCACTCATTGATCACTCTAACTGTCAAAAAGTTTTTTCTAATATCTAATCTGTGTCTCCTCCCATTCAGCTTCATCCCATTGCTTCTAGTCTTTCCTTTTGCAAATGAGAATAAAGTTGATCCTTCTACAATGTGACAGCCCTTTAGATATTTGTAGACAGCTATTAAGTCTCCTCTCAGTCTTCTCTTTTGCAAACTAAACATTCCCAAATCCTGCAACCTTTCCTCATAAGACAGGGTTTGCAGACCGGTCACCATTCTGGTCGCTCTTTTCTGAACTTGCTCCAGTTTGTTGATGTCTTTTTTAAAATGTGGTGCCCAAAATTGGACACAATATTCCAGATGAGGTCTGACCAAAGAGGAGTAGAGGGAAATAATTACTTCACGTGATCTAGACTGTATGCTTCTGTTAATACATCCTAGAATTGCATTTGCCTTTTTTGCTGCTGCATCACACTATTGACTCATATTCAGTCTGCGATCTATTAGTATACCCAAGTCTTTTTCACATGTGCTGTCACTTAGCCCTATTCCTCCCATTCTATATATGCTTTTTTCATTTTTATTGCCCAGATGTAGTACTTTGCATTTCTCCCTGTTAAAAACCATTCTGTTAGTTGCTGCCCACTTCTCCAGTTTATTTAAATCTTTTTGAATCCTCTCTCTCTCTTCTCTAGTATTAGCTATCCCTCCTAGCTTTGTGTCATCAGCAAATTTAATCAGTTTACCCTCAATTCCTTCATCTAAATCGTTGATAAAGATGTTGAACAATACAGGGCCCAGGACAGAGCCCTGTGGTACCCCACTTGAGACATTCTTCCAACTGGATGTGCAGCCATTTACGACCACTCTTTGGGTCCGATCACTAAGCCAGTTATGAATCCACCTAACAGTTGCCTTGTCCATTCCATACTTAGTCATTTTTTCAATAAGGATTGTATGAGAGACTTTGTCAAATGCTTTGCTGAAGTCAAGATATACTATATCTACAGCATTTCCTTGATCCACCCAATCAGTAATACCATCATAGAAGGAAATTAAATTAGTCTGACATGACTTATTAGTTACAAACCCATGCTGACTCTGTTTAATCACTTCATTCTTATCCAGGTTAACCTAATCAAGAGGGAGGTTACATACCGTACGAGGAGACTAGGCGGGTTGGGTATGGTCAACCCGGTGGTGTTTCTAGTAAACACCTTTCTTAAGACTAACATCTCCAACCTCTGGCTAGAGAGGGCTCCTCCGTGGGTAGTCTCCTGCAAGGGTTGGCTTTGGCCTTTCTTCCAGGAATGGGAGACAGGAGGGCAGGTGAAGGACCTACGCACACCTACGCACACCTCATGGGCATCTCCCGGCTTACGCTACCCCGGTTCTGAAGGTGATCCGCCGGTGGTGTCTGGGAATGTGGGAAATCAGGACCATGTCGAGGCAATGCCTTGACAGGAGGGTCCTGTTGACCCATTTACAGAAGCCCCTGGCCCTTAAGGATTGCCCAGGCCGGGATCTGGAGGTCGGGCTGGGGCTTTTAAATTCTAAGCGGATCCCCATGAAGTTTTGGGACTTGACCTGGTGTTGCTTCCACGGGAGGCTGTATGTAAAGGATAACTTGAAGTGCAGGAAATCCGATGATCGGGGTTGTCCCCGTGAGGAGTGTGGCGACGTGCTGGAAAGCAAGGAGCACTTCCTGCTTCAGTGTCCCTTTAAAGCAGAGGTGTACAACAGGGTGGGTGCTTCCATACGCTGGCCGCGGCTGGCGTCCCTCTCCTACGCTGAGTGGGCCTATGGAGCGTTCAGATCCCTGGTTGGCCGGTTCCCGTGCACTTTATTCCTAGTCAGTGTAGTGGTTAGGTTCTACACTTGGAATGCACGGTGCCTAGTTTCGACGCGGAAAAAAACCCTCCCAAGGGATGAGGTGGTAGGAAACATCTTGGGTGACCTGGTGAAGGTCCGTTCTTTGGAGTTCGAAAGGTTGGGTGTGAGGAAGGCCTCTTGGCTTTGGAGAGGCCTCTCCTTTTAAAAACGCACTCAAGGGAGAGCTAGCTCCGTGTGAATGAGGGTAGGGATAGCATAAGTTTCACTGGGTGTGCTAGGGACAGAAGTAGGGGCAGATAGGGACAGGGAGGGACAGGCACTGAGGGACAGATAGAGAGTTAGTTATGATAAGTTAGGTAGAGTAGGGACAGGAAGGGACAGATAGGGACAGTTTCTTTAGGGACAGAAGCAGGGACAGTCTTAGTTGTTGAGGGACAGGGTGAATGAGTTAGTGAGGGACGGGGCCTCGAGAACTCCTTTTCCTGGTGGTGGGCTAAAGCATGCCACTCTAGTCTTTTGTTTTGGAAACATAGAGCATTGATGGATATTGGGCTTGCAGGCACTGAACTTGGGCCTGTAAGAAAAGTTTTGAAGGGTATGGTGTATTTAGTAATGATGAATAAGGATGTTATGACATTATATTTAATTGGTGTATTATGTGTTATATTGTATTGTATGTTATTATGTGTATGTGTTATTATTTTCTGTTAGTTAGAGGGCATGGGAGGGTATAGTGAGGTTGGGAGGGGGGTGAATGGGGGAGGTGAGAGTGGAAAAAATCAAAGGAACCCAAGTCAAAGGGAAGTGGCAAGTGGAGATGGACCATGGAGGAAAAAGGCATGCTGGAGCACATCGGAGGCAAATGGTGGAGGGTTTTTTTTCTTGAGGGGCATAAAACTTTCGTGCTCCTCAAGTAGATGTGATAAGGCCACGAACTTTTATGGACCTTGTGGAGTGATAGGCCATGGACGTATATGGACCTGTGGTGAGGGAAAAAGGTGGGGGGGGGGAAAAAAAAAAAAAATGAAAAAAATATAAAAAATATATAATAAAAAAAAAAAAAAAGGATAGGGGTGTTAAGCTCAGTGGGGGTTTTTCTTGCCAATTTAATGGCTAAAGTTATTTTTGAGGCAGTATGGGCCGGAAGTATTTCTTTTGTTATTTGTATATAGGTATGGGTGGGAAGCGTGAAAGGGTATGCATGAGGATGAATGGATTTTATCTGGGTTTTTATTTTTATTTTTAAATTGTATAGTGTTGTTGGAGAGTTCCTGCTGGGGGCCCTCCAAGCTGGAAAGCTTGAGGACCACAAAGGACATTGCAAGTTTTGCACAGGCGTTGTATGTTTCTGTATGGTTTTGTCTTGGTTTTTAGTTCTGGAATGTTGTTTTTTTCTGCCTAATGTATTATGTATTGTGTTTTGATATTTTTATAATAAAAAGAGCTACAGGGTATAACTCAGGATCAGTAATTTATGCACACAGTGACTGCACCAGCAGAATAGTGAGTGCAGCTCTGGAGTATAATACAGGGTGTAACTCAGGATCATTATAAGTAACAATGTGTACACACAAATTTCATTGTTTATCTAGAATAAATTTAGTAATAAATAAGATGTGGGATAGATGTAATCTGTTTTTACAATTCTGATACATAATATATAATTATTGTTGCACTTTTCAGAGAAACTGTTGATATTTTATTCACACTATGATTGTTACATATGAAGTCTGAGTCTTTGAGGACCAGTGACTGTTATATATAGTGGTACAGTAAAGGGTGTTTTGCGATGATGTCAGGATCACGTGATCAGTCCATGTGATGTCTGCCTCACTGGTGGGAGGGGTTAGGCCCTATGTAATGGAGGTTGGTAATTGCCACAGTGTGAGTGTGTTTCTGAAAGCTACAGGAACTTGTGTGGACTCAGCCTGGAACTTGTATGCAGGATTCCCGTGCTGCAGAACTATAGCAGCAAGACTCGGAAGAACCCCGGGAATGGCACCTGGCGGATGCCGCAGGACCTGGCAGCCGCTTAGTTACGCCCGTCCCGTGCAAGGGGTGAGTCTGGGACCAGTGGTTCTCCAAGCTGGCTACCAGAGCGAATCAATAAAATATATATAATTATATTTTCCCTTCAACCATGACAGCACCACATGAGAGAGGGATCCGCCCCGCCAGGACAGGAACCTACTGAAGCATAAGGGGCGGCACCTCTCCCCCCGCTTCAGTTGGGTTCCTGTCCTGGAACGGGATCCCAGTCTGACAGCGGCGGTGCCTGTCATGGATGAAGATGGACCCAGGGCCGTCCTGGCGCGGGAAGAGCAGGTTCAGCTTACCTGCAACGCTGGCCATCGGTATCCTGGAAGCGCAGTTCCCGGGGTTCCTCCTGCAGGCCCCGGGTTCGTGCGGGTGCGGCATGGCGTCCTCAGTGCGGGGCTCTCCTCCGTGCCTCCCTCCCCCTGGGCGTCAGGGGAAGCCGGGAGCGGTTTCCGGCGTCTGACGTCAGCGGCGCGGTGCACCTTGGGAATGCGACCGCTGATGTCACAGATGCGACGAATCATGGCGCCTGGTGCGGCACCGGCCACAGAAGGTGACGGCCGGCGGTCGCAGGGGGAGGGGTACCGCTCACCGGATCACTCACCGGAGGCATCTATAAAAGAGGGAGCAGGGTGGCCAGGTGTGACAATGGAGTCTCAGGAGGAGCGTTCACCATCTCCAGTGTCTCTGCCTCCGTCGCAGACCTCTGCACGCAAGCATGGGAGCCGTTCAAGCGGCAAGAGCAGCAGCCGCCCGAGCCATAGATCGAGGGATTCCTCGAGGTCAAGAGAGCGCAGGCCGCATGCTCCAACACAGCCTCCGAGTCCGGTATCCGACTTTTGGGTGGTGAGTGATCTCCGTGAATGTTAGACCAATATTAATAGGGTCCCTCTTGTGTGTTATTTTTTCCATAGGGAAAAGGCAAAAAAGCAGTGAGCAAAAGAAATAATAGAGAGTGTGCTATATGCCAGAGCCCCTTAGCAAAAGATTGGCAAAAGGACCTTTGCGCCAGATGTATCCAGCAGACTATGGCGGAGGAGGTGCCGAGCCTGGCAGCTAACCTCAGATCAGTCATAAAGTCCGAGGTAGAAGGGTCACTTAAAATATTATTAAAGAAAAAGAAAAAAAGTAGGAGAGTCTCCCCAAGTTCTTCATCAGGCTCTTCCTCGTCTGAATATCAGATTGAACACGGATCTTCCTCCTCCTCGGATAGTGATACGGGGGCCAGGCCATGTTTCCCAGTAGAGGATACAGATGCTCTCCTTAAGGCCATTAGGGCAACCATGGGCCTACAGGAGGAGAAAGTAACTAAATCCCTAGAGGATGTAATGTTTGGGGGGTTGCAGGAAAGGAAAAAGCGCACCTTTCCGATCAACGACAAAATCCAAGCACTCATTGAAAGAGAGTGGAGGAAGCCTGAAAGATCGGGTAGTCTTCCCTCCTCCTCAAAAAGGAGATATCCCTTTGAGCCTAAAGATAGACATCTGGGACAAGGTCCCAAAAATTGATGCGGCAGTATCCAGATCATCAAAAATATCGGTCCTGCCCCTAGAAGACTCAGGAGTGCTGAGAGATCCGCTAGATAAGAAAGCAGACTCCTACCTAAGACATACATGGGAAGCAGCGGCAGGGGGCCTGAAACCGGCAATAGCCGTCACTTGCACAGTCCGATCCTTAATGATCTGGTTACAACAGCTGGAAGAAAAACTCGCATCCAAGGTGTCAAGGGAAAAAATTTTGGGAGAAATGTATCTGCTACACGGAGTAGCCGCCTTTTTGGCTGACACCTCTGCCGATTCCATGAGGTTGACGGCGAGGGCAGCGGGGTTATCAAACACCACAAGGCGGGCATTATGGCTTAAAGGCTGTCCAGGAGATGTACAGTCAATAGCTAAATTATGCTCTCTGCCGTGTGATGGACAATTTCTTTTTGGAAAAAATTTAGATGACATCCTTGAAAAAGCTGGGGATAGGAAGAAGGGCTTCCCCAGATTTATGGGAGATCAAAGAAGGCCGCCCTTTCGGAGGGGAAAATTCAATAGAGGCCGTCCCCCGGGGGATCGAAAAAGATGGGAGGACAAAAGAAAGAAAGAATCCGGATTCGTGTTTGGAGGAGCCACTTCATCCGCAAAAAAGTCCCCTCAATAATGCCAATGTCCCTGTGGGGTGGACACTGATGCTCTTTTATCAGGAATGGGAAAATATATCTTCCAACACTTGGATTTTAAACATCATCAAAAAAGGCCTAAAATTTCCTTTATTTTCAACGGCCGAGAGCATCGTTTGTGGTGACCCCCGTCAGGAAAGGGTTAGAAGAGCAGTCGGCACTAGAAGCAGAGATCCTAGGTCTGCTGGACAAACATGTTCTGATCGAGGTTCCGAGCGAACAGGAAAGGAGGGGTTCTACTCACCCCTCTTCCTAATAAAAAACCGGATCATTCATTCAGAACAATTATAAATCTCAGAGGCCTCAACCAATGGATAGAAAACCAGACTTTCAAAATGGAGTCAGTCACTTCGGCCATAAAGCAATTGTGGTGTATGGCCGTAGTCGACTTAAAGGATGCCTATTGCCACATCCCGATCCATCCAGAGTACCAGAAGTACTTAAGGGTAGCTCTCTACATCCAGGGCAACCTCAGACATTTTCAGTTCAGAGCCCTCCCATTCGGCATATCCATAGCCCCGAGAGTGTTTACGAAGGTAGTAGCAGAGATGACAGCCTTCCCCCGAATCCACAACACAATTACAATACCCTACTTATACGATTTTCTAATTGTGGGCAACTCGGAACGTCACTGCGTTGAACAAGTGGAAAGGGTAACAGAGACCCTGCAGAGACTGGGCTGGATGGTAAATATCAAGAAGTCAGTGCTACAACCCCTAAAAAGACAAACATTTTTGGGACTCATCTTGGACTCGGAACAGCAAATTTGTCTTTTACCAGATGCAAAGGTGGAAAAGGTGAGGAATATGACCTTGGCAGCAATAGACCAACCTCACACGACCCTGAGAGGGGCAATGTCCTTACTAGGCACTCTGACAGCCTGTATCCCAGCGGTCAGTTGGGCACAATTTCATACCCGTCAACTGCAAGCAGAGATCCTATCAGCACAGAAATTGCTAAGAGGGCATTTAGAAGGAAGGCTGGAACTTTCCAGAAAAGTCAAAAACTCTCTCAGATGGTGGCTGGACAGAACAAATCTAGCAGCAGGTACATTGTGGCACAGGCCAGTATCCGACGTGACTCTAACGGACGCAAGCTCCTCGGGGTGGGGAGCATACCTGAGAGGACAGGCAGCCCAGGGGTCCTGGGGACGCCAAGAACAAAACGCATTATCCAACTTAAAAGAATTAAGGGCAGTAAACAAAGCCCTAAGGACATTTATCCCCAGTCTAGAAGGTCGCAATGTCCGGATCATGTCGGACAACAGAGTGACAGTGACTTATATCAACCACCAGGGAGGGACAAGGTCACACTCCCTAATGAGCGAAACCAGCGAGTTCTTTCGCAGAGCAGAACGACACCTACACTTTCTAACGGCCTTACCCATCAGAGGGGCAGAGAACATACAGGCCGATTTTCTAAGCCGCAACACGTTAAGACAGGGAGAATGGGCCGTAAATCACTTAATGTTCCAAAAGATAGTACAACTCTGGGGAGAGCCAGTAATAGACCTCTTTGCCAACAAAAGCAACAGGCAGGTAAAGAGATTCTATTCATTGAACCCAAAAGAAGACCCATGGGCAGTAGACGCATTGCAAATTCCGTGGAACTTCAAACTGAGTTACGCCTTTCCCCCGGTAGCTCTTATCCCGGTGGTAGTGAAGAAAATAAGAGAGGATCAGGCCAGAGTGATCTTGATAGCCCTGTTCTGGCCAAAAAGGCCCTGGTTTTCGCTACTACAGATGATGTCCCTCTCAGACCCATGGGTGCTGCCAGAGATTCCAGACCTGCTAACTCAGGGTCCAGTATTCCACAAGCAAGTCAAGGGGTTCCATCTGACGGCGTGGATTTTGAGAGGTCACTTTTAAAAAGTAGAGGGTTCTCCCCGGGGTTGGTGGCTACACTGATGAAAAGTAGAAAGCCAGTAACAACCAATATATACGGTAGGACATGGAATAAGTTTCTGCAGTTCCTAGGAAAACCGCTAGATCAAGAACCCCTGATCAAGGCTATCTTAGAGTTCTTGCAGGCAGGACTACAACTAGGCCTAGCGGTAAACACACTCAAAGTACAAGTTTCAGCACTAGGCGCTCTATATAACTGTAATATAGCAGCAAATAGATGGGTAGCTAGATTCATTAAATCCTGTCACAGGTCTAGACCAATCCCCTTGCTAAAAGTAGCTCCCTGGGATCTAAACCTGGTGTTAAAAGCTCTCACGAAGGAGCCATTTGAACCTGTCCAACAAATACCAGTGAAATACCTTACCCTAAAAACCATTAATTTAGTGGCCCTTACATCGGCACGTAGAGTGAGTGACTTGCAGGCCCTCTCAGTTAACCCACCTTATACCCAGGAGTACCAAGACAGGGTTGTCCTAAAAACAGACCCTGCTTATTTACCGAAAGTTGTATCAGATTTACATCGTAGCCAGGAAATTGTCCTCCCCTCCTTCTGTGACAATCCAAAATACACGGGTGAGGAGAAATTCTATAATCTAGACGTCAAAAGAGCCCTCTTAGAGTACATTTCAGTGACTAGCCAGTGGAGGAGGTCCCAGTCCCTATTTGTAGCCCTCCAGGGTGCCAGGAAGGGTTACGGAGTATCAAAAGGGACTATTGCCAGATGGATTAGGGAGGCCATTAGTGTAGCCTACTCAGCTAGTGGCGTTCCGATTCCTGACGGCATCGAGGCTCATTCCACCAGAGCCGTGGCGACCTCCTGGGCTGAAAAAGCAGAGGTATCAATTGAGCAAATTTGTAAGGCCGCTACCTGGGCCTTACCCTCAACCTTCTTTAAACACTATAGATTAAATCTATCCTCCCCTGCTGACTTATCCCTTGGTAGAAGGGTGCTGCAAGCGGTGGTCCCTCCCTAAGGTGTTTGGAAGTCTCCAAAAATCTCTCATGTGGTGCTGTCATGGGTGAAGGGAAAACCACCATGGTTACTTACCGGTAGCCGTTTTTTCCAGAACCCATGACCGCACCCGTATATTCCCCCCTCCTTTTTCACCGTATGGGTGTGCACAATAGTCGGGTGCATTTGTGTGATGTGGTGATGGATAAACGTGTAACTAACCGGGAAGTCCTCTCAATGCTCTGTAATCCAACTGAAGCGGGGGAGAGGTGCCGCCCCTTATGTTTCAGTAGGTTCCTGTCTTGGCGGGGCGGATCTCTCTCTCATGTGGTGCTGTCATGGGTTCCGGAAAAACCGGCTACCGGTAAGTAACCATGGTGGTTTTTCTCTTCTATCCTTTCTTTTCTGCCCTGAGTTACTGTATAATGTGAAGCAAGAAAACAGAGGGACATGGAGGGTTAATGTATCCAGCGAGTCCTGTAACAGATGACACCTGAGAATTGGGATTTTATTTACTCGCGCTCATCTGCATTTTGAACATATGTTTAGCACATAAATGCAAATCAGATGTTTCTCTTGCCAGGTATTAAAATAACAAAGAGAATGGATAATAGTCTGCCCCTGTCCTGCCATACAGAAAATGTCAGAAGTGATTACTCACCTGAGCGGGGGAGGGGTTGGGGCAGATGTATCGCAGGTATGTGACTGTCAGACGGTCCGGACAGATATTGTGGATGAATCTTCACCCAATGCGAGGGTCCCCATCGCTGCACGATGTTGTTACACCGCCTGCAGCCGCATTGTTGGACCTTGGACCTATACTAACAGTGATCTGCTCTAGGGTTAGTTTAGGCATTTTGTTATCCTGGGCACATAATTATAAAGAAACCTAATTAATCAGTGTAATATTCATAAAAAATAACTCACTGTATGAACAGCAACGTGCATTCCCATTAAAATCAACAGGAAGCGTATCCAGAGGGTATATGAATCAGTTTCTCATGAGGATTTTGCAGCTCCATCCATTTACAACCTAAGGCTATGTGCCCACATTAGCGTTTTTAAACGCTCAGGAAACTGATTCCCCCTTCCCAGAAAATGCGCGTCTTTTTTCTGCGCGTTTTTTGCAAAAAAGCCGCACGTTTTTCATGCGCATTTTCTGGGAACATTGGGGAAGGCTAAAAACGCTCAGCAATGCGCAAATGAATGAGCATGCTGCGTTTTTAGCCGCTAAGTGATTCCTGAGCGGTTAAAAACGCATGCATTGGCACAAAAAGCCAAAATCGCATGCAAATTAATTTGAAGCATCTTTTAAGCGTTTCTGCAGCGTCTGAGCCGGCACAAACACTGCGGAAACGCTTAAAAAAGTGCAACGTGGGCACACAGCCTAAATAAGAAAAAAACACTGTATGAGCAAAAACAGAAAGGACACTCTTGTAGGTGTTTACTGTAGGCCACCTGGACAGACTGAAGATATGGATGAAATCTTTTTACATCAGATGTCTCTGTTCTCAAAAAAATACGACATGGTGATCATGGGGGATCATAACCATCCAGATATTTGATGGGAATCTCTCTCAGGCAAAAGTAATAAGTCCAGAAAATTCTTATCTTCTGTCGCTGACAACTTAGGGTATGTGCACACGCTGCGGATTGGGGTGCGGATTTGGCCGCGCGGATTTTGTAAAATGCGCAGGTAAATCTGCAGGTCAAAAGACCTGCAGTTTTACCTGTGGATTAGCCTGCGGTTTTGCCCTGTGGTTTTTCATCTCTACAATGGAGGAGATGGCAAACCGCAGCGGAATCCCCAGAAAGAATTGATATGTCAATTCTTTCTGCGGTTTAGAAACCGCGCGGAAAAATCCGCACCGTACTGTACACCACAGCAAAAACTGCTGCGGATCCGCAGCGGCCAAATCCGCTGCGGAACCGCAGCAGAATCTGCAGCGTGTGCACACACCCTAAAACTTTCAAAAAGTGGAGGAGAGAACAAGAGTATCTGCAATCTAGGACCTAATTCTTACCAACACGGAGGAAATGGTTGAACTAAAGGTGGCCCTGAATTTAGGAGGCAGCGATTGTGCTATCCTTGAATTTTGGATTACAAGAAGAGGAAGACCAGCGAGAACTCAGAAAGACAGATTTTAATAGACTCAGAAATAGGGTAGGAAAGATGCAATGGCTGGTGTTCTAAAGGACAGAAATCTCCAAGAAGGTTGGGAGATTTTACTAAATGAAATTGTCACTGCACAATCGGTAACAATCCCAAAAAGAAGGAAGAATTGGAATTTAAAGAGACCATTGTGGATGAACACAGAACTTAGTCACTTGTTAAAAAGGAAAACAGAAATGTATATCAAATGGAAAGAGGGGGCATATCTAAAGGAGAATATAATGCTGTCTGCAGGGAATGCAGGGCAAGGATAAGGCACTTGGATAAGGAATGCCATAATTAACCAGAGCCAGCATTAGTTTGTAGCAAACAAGTCATGCCAGACTAATCTAACTTCCTTCTATGATGGAATCACTGACTGGGTGGATTAGGGAAATGTGGTAGATATAGTATATTTCGACTTCAGCAAGTATTTGATAAAGTATCTCATACTATCCTTATTAAAAAAATGACCAAATGTGGGATTTGACAAGTCTATGATTGTGGATTCATAACTGGCTCAGTGATCGTTCTCAAAGAGTGGTAATAAATGGTTGCACATCCAATTGGAAGAGTGTTTCCGGTGGGGTACCACAAGGTTCTGTCCTGGCCCCCTCCTTGGTCAGGCCTCATCTGGATACTGTGTCCAGTTCTGGGCACCACAATATAAAAAAGACATTGAAAAACTGGAGCAACTTCAGAGTAGAGCGACCAGGATGGTGAGCAGACTGCAAAGTATGTCTTGCGAGGAACGTTTAAAGGATCTGGGAATGTTTAGCTTGTAAAAAAAGAAGGCTAAGAAGAGACTTAATAGCTGGCTACAAATATCTGAAGTGCTGTCACAGTGTAGAGGGATCATCATTATTCTCATTTGCATATGGAAACACGAGAAGCAATGGAATGAAACTGAAAGGGAGAAGACACAGATTAGATATTAGAAAACAGTTTTTGACAGTGAGGGTGATCAATGAATGGAACAGGCGGCCCCAAGAAGTGGTGGTGAGTTCTCCTTCAATGGAAGTCTTCAACAGAGCCTGGACAGACAAATGTCTGAGAGGGTTTAGTGACTCCTGCATTGAGCACACGGTTGGACACGATGACCTTGCAGGGTGCCAGTAAGGGTTACGGAGTATCAAAAGGGACTATTGCCAGATGGATTAGGGAGGCCATTAGTGTAGCCTACTCAGCTAGTGGCGTTCTGATTCCTGACGGCATCAAGGCTCATTCCACCAGAGCCGTGGCGACCTCCTGGGCTGAAAAAGCAGAGGTATCAATTGAGCAAATTTGTAAGGCCGCTACCTGGGCCTCACCCTCAACCTTCTTTAAACACTATAGATTAAATCTATCCTATATATAGGTGGACATGGCTCACTGGTTAGCACTGTACTATGTGTAGTGCAGTATGGTGACTCAGTGGTTAGCACTGTATTATATATAGGGAAGCACGGTGACTCAGTGGTTAGTACTACTATATATAGGGTAGCACGGTGACTCAGTGGTTAGCACTACTATATATAGGGCAGCACGGTGACTCAGTGGTTAGCACTGTACTATATATAGGGCAGCACGGTGACTCACTGATTAGCACTGTACTATATATAGAGCAGCATGGTGGCTCAGTGGTTAGCACTGTACTATGTATAGGGCAGCATGGTGACTCAGTGGGTAGCACAGTACTATATATAGGACAGCATGGTGGCTTAGTGGTTATCACTGTACTATATATAGGTCAGCAAGGTGAATCAGTGGTTAGCACTGTATTATATATAGGGCAGCATGGTGGCTCAGTGGTTAGCACTGTATTATGTATAGTGCAGCGTGGTGACTCAGTGGTTAGCACTGTACTATATATAGGGCAGCACGGTGGCTCAGTGGTTAGCACTATTGCTTTGCAGCGCTGAGGTCTTGGGTTCAAATTCCACCAAGGACAACATCTGCAATGAGTTTGTATGTTCTCCCCGTGTTTGAGTGGGTTTCATCCCAGCCTCCTAAGACAGGGAATGTAGATTGTGAGTGAGCTCCGATGGGGACAGTTATGATGTCTGTAAGGTTCTGGTTTGGCTTTGTAAGCATAATAAATAATAACTTACCAATTTTGCAGACTGATGGCAAAGCTAAGGATTATATGTATGAGCCCTATATCTGTGTGTCTGTGTCCTGCGTGACGCATAATATGAAGGCATGTCATCAGATAAGATATTTGTGACTTGTTTGTTTTTCATCTAAACTAGAATCTGCCTTTAAGGCTGGAGCCACACTAGCGAATAAATCGGACGAATGCAATGCAATAAAAAAAAAAATCGCATTGCATTCGTCCCAATGTTTTCTATGGTGCAGCTCCCATCATCTGATTTTTTTTTTTTTCGGAACGTTTCCTCGGACCGAGACAATCGCAGCATGCTGCGATTGTCACTGATTTTTGGATCGGACTCGCCAATGCAAGTCTATGGGTGCGATTAAAAATTTGGATTACAAACGGACCACAAGTGTGACTTGCGATAAAATCGCAAGACTTCTCCAGGTCAACAGGAAAGAACATCAAGCATTGGCATTGGATGTCAATTGGATGCTTAGATGCAAATAAAATCGGTTCATCGCCGGAAATTCGGATGACAGACGGATCCCTGGACAAGAAACCTTTGTGCGATTTCGTACCGTAAAAATCGGACCGATTTTTTAATCATTGTGTGTGACTCCAGCCTAAATCTCATTATCATGTGTGAGGTGTTCCTGTGCAGGGTATACAGGTGCTAGGAGGAGAGCAGGTATATACACAAGCAGGCTGTAATATGTTAATATATTTGGAGTCTTTATAAAGCATTGTAAAGCTTTTTTAGTTACAAAGTATCAAAACAAGAATGTGGTGCAAGATGTGTCCACTGGGTGGCACTGTGGGAGGGTCCTGGTCTGCTGGAGTTTTGCACTGGTTTAGAGTCACCACCAGTAGTTGATGCATTTTAATAACTGACTGAAGAGATAATGAGAAATATCCATCAGCAGTACACAGGGGAGACCCCCTCATATGTAACCCAAAATCTGAGCCAGGTGTTTATAGACAGGATGGAGGAACAGTGTGAAGAATATGCGGGACCCCGATCACTAAAGTCAGAGGCCCCTCTATTCACAGGACTGATGGACACAGCTGAGCCCAGTGCACAACAGGAGTAGTAGTCACCTAGAAATCATTACAGCAGA
The DNA here is from genome assembly GCF_039654945.1 of Dendrobates tinctorius. NCBI lineage: Eukaryota > Metazoa > Chordata > Amphibia > Anura > Dendrobatidae > Dendrobates > Dendrobates tinctorius. The sequence goes on along the minus strand of NW_027361782.1, from coordinate 23,338,144 downwards.
ATAGATTTGGAAGAAGTAAAAGAATCACTGGGGTGTTCTCTGGCTCAAAAATACTCTGTGCTGCTGGACATCCCACTCTTCCCACTATGTTACTCTCAGTCTGATATCAGCAATCTCTCCTCAAATACTCTGTTCTGCTGGAGATCCTGCTGTTACTACTGCCTCTCACAAGTTTAGCAAACATGTCTTCTGAAATACTCTGTGCTGCTGTGGATCCTTCTCCATCCACTATGTAGCTGTTAGTCTATGACCTTACTTGAGATCCATACAATCTACTCCTGAAACACTCTGTGCTGCTGTGGATCCTTCTCTATCCACTATGTAGCTGTCAGTCTATGACCTCCCATGAGATCTACTCCTGAAATTCTCTGTGCTGCTGTGGATCCTTCTCCATCCACTATGTAGAGGTCAGTCTATGACCTCCCATGAGATCTACTCCTGACATACTCTGTGCTGCGGATCCTTCTCTATCCACTATGTAACTCTCAGTCTATGACCTCACTTGAGATCCATACAATCTACTCCTGAAATACTCTGTGCTGCTGTGGATCCTTCTCCATCCACTCTGTAACTCTCAGTCTGTCACCTAAGGCTTCTTTTACACTTCCCGTGGTTTTTGCTTTTAGGATCGCCCATTTTTAGGTTTTGAAAACTAGGGTGAAAAAAAAAACGGCGTTCCGCAAATACTGTGTACCGCAAAAGCAAGCTTCCGTTGTTTTTGACGCACCATTGATTTCACTGGGGGCCATGTTCATAAGCCGTGAAAAATATCGAGCAAGCTCGATATTTTTTCATGGCCGTAAATACGGCCCTCATGGCCATACGGCAAGTGTAAAAGAAGCCTAACATAAGATCTGCACACTTTGCTCCTGAAACACTTTGTGCTGCTGGAGACCCTGTTCCTTCCACTATGTTGCTCAGAGTTTGACGTCTCACAAGATCAGCCCACTCCTCCATCTTTTACCAGGTTGCTGTTAGTCTCAGGGTCTTTCTACAAGATCATCACTCTACTGTCCTGAAATACTCTGTGCAGCTGGGGACATTGCGCACATGATATTACACTGATTTGCTCCTTTAGGATGCATATGATGACATGCAGGCTTCCTCCCCTAGGAGATCATACATGGCGGCAGCGCAATGAACAACGTTCTTCTGCAGAAAGTTTTCAGGTGCAGATGAAGCCTGACGTGGATGAGTGACAGTCGCTCTTCGCACATTGCGTCCGCCACCTCTGTCACGAATATGGCTGATCCTCCCCAATGCAGAGATCCAGATGTCCCGGCATTCCTTCACTGCTGATGGATGGAAGAGAAGCGGCGCTCTAATTAATTTAATAGAGTATAAATGAGCTGATTATTTATCATGGCTGACAATTGGAATTATCAGATCGCTCCGTTACAATCAGCGCTGATCCGTTATTTATTGATTCCGCTTCAGGCACCCATTAAAACAGCGCATTTCATTTCACAGCGGCTCGCAGCGCAGACACAGATGTTACGACTCACAACTTCCATCTCAATATCTGGAGCTGAGGTGAGAAACGCGACAGCCGCCATCACTGTCAGGGAGATCCTGCCAAATATGAGATATTACCAGCAGGAAAAGACGGGGAGTGGACAGTGTGCGGGGGAGTACAATGGTGGAGGCAAATGCAGATATATGGCACTGTGCAAAAGATAAAGGCATGTGTGGAAACAATGGTGCGGAGTGAGAAGCGTTATACACGGAAATGGCTATAGTGTATCTTTATCAATGAATGAAGAAGAGAATGTAAATCCATCAGTATTTGGTGACTGACCATCACCTCCATCATAAGTATCTGGTGACCGCCCGTCGCCTCCATCATCAGTATATGGTGACTGACCATCACCTCCATCATCAGTTTCTGGTGACCGCCCGTTGCCTCCATCATCAGTATCTGGTGACTGCCCATCGCCTCCATCATCAGTATATGGTGACTGGCCATCACCTCCATCATCAGTATCTGGTGGCCGCCCATCGCCTCCATCATCAGTATCTGGTGACCGCCCGTCGCCTCCATCATCAGTATCTGGTGACTGCCCATCGCCTCCATCATCAGTATCTGGTGACTGCCCATCGCCTCCATCATCAGTATATGGTGACTGACCGTCACCTCCATCATCAGTATCTGCTGACCGCCCGTCGCCTCCATCAGTATCTGGTGACCGCCCGACGTCCCCTTCATCAGTATCTGGTGACCGCCCATCGCCTCCATCATCAGTATCTAGTGACCGCCCATTGCCTCCATCATTAGTATTTGGTCACTAGGACAAAGGTCTGAAACGCGCATCGGGGTGTGTGACTCACCAGCATCTACAACCCGCCAGGTAATCCCATTCTCCTCTCCCACCTTTCCCACAATCCTGCAGTGACGCTACTCCTCTGTACATAGTACCCTTTCACAGCTGCAATTTCATAATTCTAGGGCATCTGTCCAGACACCTCTATAAAGGAACACCTATACTGAAATGACTCATTTGAGATAAATACTTCTCCTTGCTGTTCCTGGGTAGTGTGCCTGGGTCCTGGACTCTATATTATACCTCTCTGAGGGATACCATTACATTTTTTGTAACATAATACTGCACATATATTTACCTGCTCTGCTTGATCTATTTTAATCCATATATGTCTTTGGCATATACCTTACCTGGTGGTCTTTGGTTTTTACTCTTAACATTTTTACTGTGTTTAATCATGTTATCATTTTATTAATTGTGCGGGCCCCCTTTTGCTGTGGTGTTACCACTTACTAATTTCTTGTTTCAATAAAGGTATTTTATTTTTATATAACTGGTTACATTTTTTCCTTGACCACATGTTCGGCTTCCTCCTTTTGGTCCTCACAATCTCTCCCAATGCTCTGCCCTTCATCCTCTTTGCAGATACAGTATATATCATCTCTCACACAGGAAATGTTATATACCACTCTGTTTTAGTGTATAAGTACAATTGTGCTCAAAAGTTTACATACCCCGGCAGAATTTTTGCTTTCTTGGCCTTTTTCAGAGAATATGAATGAAAATATCAAAACTTTTTCTCCACTCATGGTTAATGGTTGGGAGAAGCCATTTATTGTCAAACTACTGTGTTTGCTCTTTTTAAATCATCTTTTTATGCTTTAACCCCAATTTTTACAATTCTGACCACTGTCACTTTATGTGATTATAGCTCTGGAACGCTTCAACGGATCCCACTGATTATGACATTGTTTTTCCGTGACATATTGTACTTAATGGTAGTGGTAAAATTTATTCAATATGACTTGCGTTTATTTATGAAAAAAATGGAAATTTGGCAAAAAGTTTGAAAATTTTGCAATTTTCAAACTTTTAGTTTTTGTGCCCTTAAATCAGAGAGTGGTGTCACACAAAATAGTTAATAAATAACATTTCCCACATGTCTACTTTACATTAGCACAATTTTGGAAACATAATTTTTTTTGTTAGGACATTATAAGTGTTAAAAGTTGACCTGCAATTTCTCTTTTTTCCAACAAAATTTACAAAACCATTTTTTTGGGACCACCTCATATTTGAAGTGAGTTTGGGGGGTCAATATAACAGAAAATACCCAAACGTGACACCATTCTAAAGACTGCACCCCTCAAGGTGCGCAAATCACATTCAAGAATATTATTAACCCTTCAGGTGCTTCACGAGAGCTAAAGCAATGTGGAAGGAAAAAAATGAACATTTTACCTTCTTCACAAAGAATTTACTTTGGAACCAAATTTTTATCTCCACAAGGGTATCACGAGAAAATGGACCAGAAAATTTGTTGTACAATTTCTCCTGAGTACGCTGATACTCCGTATGTAGGGGAAAACCACTGTTTGGGCTCATGGCAGGGCTCAGAAGGGAGGGAGCAACGTTTGACTTTTTGAACACAAAATTGGCTTGAATCTATGGTGGCACCATGTCGTGTTTGGAGACCCCTTGATGTGCCTAAACAGTGGAATCCCCCAATTGTAACTCTAACCCTAATCCCAACCATAACCCTAACTTTAGCCCAACCCTAACTTTAGAAATAATAGCAATAAAATGGCTTTAAACTTAACTTTTACTAGTTAGTTTCTAAAAGGAGGTCAATGACCTCAATAAAAACATTTGAACAATTTACCATCATACAAAATACAACAACAAAATATAAATTGTCTCTCTCAGCTCCCTCTTCGGGAAGAATAGCCGGCAGTTCAACTTCCTGTTTGAGAAGAGGGGCCAGTTTTAGACATTTGTCACACTATATAAGATAATTGTGTGACTCAACAAGCAGCTCAAATGCCATTATTCAAAGTTCAGAAAAATGAGCTAATTTTTCACAGATATGCAAGAAAGCAAAAAAAAAAAGCAATGTCTGCGTTAGGAGCCAGGCTCCTGCGTCTGCTCTGCAGGAATCCAGACCCTTACATTCTGCGGTCTCTTGCTCTTTATCTACCGCAGAGGAGATTGCCTTGCAGCAAATCTCTCCAGGGGCTAAAGGCCCCGTCACACTAAGCGACTTACCAGCGATCCCGACACCGATATCAAGGTGTCAGGATCGCTGGTAAGTCGCTATGTGATCGCTGGTGAGCTGTCACACAGACAGCTTCCCCAGCGATCAGCACAGCGATGCCGAGCGTGCGGCATCGCTGGACATCGCTGTAAAAAATAATAAAAAAAATAAAAAATATAGTTATTCCCACCTTCCGACGTCCTGTTCAGCCATCCGGCCTCTCTCCACGCTCCGGTCCCAGTGATCCTTTGCATGAATGACCGCGAGACTTTGTTATCCCTCGAGACCGTGACATCTCACGGTCATTCATGCAAAGGATCACTGGGGCCGGAGCGTGGAGAGAGGCAAGATGATTGAACAGGACGTCGGAAGGTGAGAATAACTATATTTTTTATTTTTTTTATTATTTTTTACAGCTGATCGCTGGTCTCCCGCCTGTCACACACAGCGATGAGTGCTGGCCAGCGGGAGACCAGCGACCAAAGAAATGTCCAGAGGTTTCTTCCAGCGATCAGCGATACCGGCAGGGGGGCCGCTCGCTGATCGCTGTCACACACAGCGATCTCGCTGGTGAGATCGCTGTTACGTCACAAAAGTTGTGACTCAGCAGCGATCTCGCTACCGAGATCGCTTAGTGAGACGGGGCCTTAAGTCTCTCTGTCCTCCTACTGAGCATGCTCATGAGACGGTTTCCCATTGGTGATCGGGAGTCATGTGCTCAAGTCCTGCTCCAGATCTCATTGGTCCATCTCGGAGATCTGGAAGCTTCCGGAAGGTCCCGGCTGCTATAAAAAGCACGCATGGCCATTCCGCCATGCGCTAGTATAGACTATACTGCTATGTGTGAATGGTGACGGATGTATGATTCTAGTGACTGACTTATTATGAAACCCCTTCCCTCTGATATTACGCATGTGGTTAGGGAATTAGTTCAGTAGTCTGCGCTAGTCTGTGGCAAGCCTTAGGCCACTGTGCACACCGCACCTCTGCGCTAGCGTCCGACATAGCGCCTGCTTTGTAGCTGTGTCATCCAGCGGCAGTGTCCTGCGCTGCAGTTGCAGCCCTTCTTGGCGTTTGCAGTAGTGACGCCGCACACACACGGTAGGTCTAGACGAACGCAGCCCCTCTGTCTTAGTTCCTGCTCCTGTGACCTTATACCGTGTGTGCATTTACCTGAGGCCTGTGACTCTAACAGGCTCAGCCTTTTTGTATGTTTTTGTTGCGGCACCTCTGTGTGTGAACAGAGCCCGCTCTGCGCACTTTGGGTGAAGTTGAATCCGTGCGCATTATACCGCCATATCGCTCTTCTGTCATTACTCAGCAGCGGTTGTAACACCTACTGCACGGTGGACCCCGAGCGGTGAACGCACTTTATTATTTTATTTAGTGCGTTCCGCCGTTCCTAACAGTCTGCCACATATATACTTGATGCAATAAATAAAAGGAACAATCTCACCAATTGTTGGTTTTTCTTTTTCTTTTCTTTGGCTGCAACTTCAAGAACTGGAGGTCCCAGTGTAAATCCCTGTCAGTTCCTGTTTCTGGTTGACCCTGGTACCCCATATCTCCCACTCTTACAAGGGCTGTCCACAGCTAGCCCTGATTGCTAGCCAGCCATGAACTGACTCTGCGTGCCTCCGACGCGTTTCCTCAGCAAACTGGTTCATCAAGGGAATGGCACAAATAATCCTTATCAGGAGCAATTGGGCAGCATAGCTCCACACCAGCGATCTCAAAAAAGGCAATATCCACAGCAGAAACCACCCCTCTTAAATAGAATGTATCATTAGTGAGTCAAACGTCAAACCACCTGGTCTATATTAGATCAGGGTTATCATCATAGTGGGAGCTACCTTGTAAACAGGATATCCGATTCGCTCCTTATCCAGGTGGAGCATAGATACACACATTAACCCCCACAATTTCCCTCACCTGTTCATATTATTCTCCATCCCATCATGGGATATATACCGATCTCCATATGCATCCAGTATCGCCATATCCCCGGCATTAATTTCCAGATCGCTGTATCGCAAGTACATTCCATGAGCCTCACTTCCTGTCTATGGCATGCATATGGAACACATAACAACCACCGGATCATTTCCGGGTTTCCACCGATCATTACAGGAAAGATGTATATCTTTGTACCGTGTTAGCCAGTAGATAGAAATATATTCAGAACTGAGAGTCCTCAGAGGTTGATACCATTTAATGGCTAACGGAAAAGATGGTAACACATTGCAAGCTTTCGAGACTACTCAGGTCTCGTCATCAGGCATTTACTAATACAAAATCTGAAGAATCACATTTATGCACAACACAGCACAGAAAAAATGCAATAGATAAGACAAGTGACGTGAAGCAGAACTATCGTTATGGGAGAGTGATGGACGGTTAGGGCTGGCTCCAGGTTTTTGTGTGTCCTGGGCGAAAGAGTGTCAGTGGGCCCCTTTAACACATACCACAATTCATTATGCTCCGATACGGCAGAGAAATATTGGTAAAGTGCAATGACAAATACACTTCTTACATTACATGACTGATATCTATTTTAAATTCTACAATAGCTCAAAAACCGGACAGTATATTCCTCCATACAGTATTATGGCCACCATATAGTGCACCATACAGAATAATGAGCCCCATATATTGCTCCATACAGAATAATTGGTCCCATATAATGTTCCATACAGTATATGATGAGCTCCACATAATGCTACAGTATATGATGGTCCCCATATAATGTGCCATACAGTATAGGACGATCCCCATAGAGTAGAATGAGCCCCACATATTGCTCCATACAGTATAATGAGTCTCATATAAAGCTCCATACAGTATATGAGGGGGCCCCATATATTGCTCCATACAGAATTGGCTCCATATAATGCTCCATACAGAATAGGCCCCATATGTGCTCCATATAATGCTCCATACCCTAAATGATGCCCCATAAATAATGAACCCCATATGATGCTCCAGTATATGATGGGCCCCATGGATGATGCTCCATTGTATGATGGACCTATATTATGCTCCATATATAATGGGCCCCATATGCTCTAGTATATGATGGGCCCCATAGGATGCTCCAGTATATGATGGGCCCCATGGATGATGCTCCATTGTATGATTGGCCTATATTATGCTCCATATATAATGGGCCCCATATGATGCTCTAGTATATGATGGGCCCCATAGGATGCTCCAGTATATGATGGGCCCCATGGATGATGCTCCAGTGTATGATGGCCTTATATTATGCTCCATATATAATGGGCCCCATATGATGCTCTAGTATATGATGGGTCCCATAGGATGCTCCAGTATATGATGGGCCCCATGGATGATGCTCCAGTGTATGATGGGCCCCATTTATAATGCTCCAGTGTATGATGGGCTCATATAATGCCCCAAACATTAAAAAAAGAAACACCTCTCCTCGCTGGGCACTGCTCTATTCTAGACTCCTCAGCGTTGCCATATTCCAGATTTCTGTACTTGGACTGTTCAGGCAGATGGCGTACAGACGTGACATCATCGTGCTCTCTGATCTGAATGTCACTGCCAGGAAACGCGGAAGAGGTCACAGCGGTGGAGCAGGGAGAGGTAAGTATTGCAAGTGCTGGTGCCCTGAGCAAGCACTGGTGGCCCACTCATGGGCGACGGCAGTGGCACAGGGCCCCTCATAGTACGATGGTGTCTGTGATGGCGAGTGGGCCCCCCCACCGTCAGAGACTTTTGCGTACTGTGAGGGGCCCTGTGCCAGTGCTGTCACCCACGAGTGGGGCCCCCCCCACCTGCTCAAGGCCCCGGCACTTGCCTGGGTCCGCCAGGTGCTGACGCCGGCCCTGTAGACAGTTGTGGTCGTAAATATTGGACCAGTTCATAGATAAGGAGTGAAAGTTTTATTGTCTTCTGATTGGGGTCTGGTAATGTGTTGTGATGCTCCCACAAGGTCTTAGGAGCAAATTTCTTAATTGATGTAAAAAGACATAAATCCATTCGACACATTCATTCATGCTCTGAGTGTGTCAAAGGTTGTCATGAGTTTATACTCCCAGACCCTTCTGTCTCTGAGATTTGAAATTAACTTTCAATACAAGTAATTTCATATCTATGGTGCTGTGGTCAAGCATACAAAAATATTTTGCCACAGGTAGGTCCATTCTTTTTTCTCTCATTGTGTGCCAATGAGAATTCATCCTTGTTCTCAGTTTTTGCCTTTTCTCACCCACATACAGACCCCTAGTTGGACATTTAGTACAAATAATGAAGTACAGCACATTAGATGTGATGCAGCTGAAAGTACCTGGGATCTTGTACTCCTGATGTGAGTTGGGGATCTTTATCTTGTCCATGGTCATTAAAAATTGACAGGTTTTACATTTTTTCTGGTTGCAAGGAAAGGTTCCTGTAGCTGTTGGGGAGGATAGGGAGCGTCTGACAATGATGCTTCTTAGATTTGGGGGCTGCCTAAAACACAGATGTGGGGGGTCTGGAAATATGGATTGTAATCGGGCATCTTTTTGTAGTAAAGGTTGTAATTTCCATGCAGCTCCCCTTAGCACTTCCAGATTTGGATTGTGGGTGACTACTAGAGGCACCCAGTTATTTTCTTCTTTAGCTTTGTAATGTAGCAGGTGATTCCTTGATATTCTGGTGGCTCTTGTAATCTGGATTTGAATTGTTCTTGGATGGTAGCCCTGATTCAAAAAGGTCTTTCTGAGGCGACCAAGGTTTTCATCTCTATCCATGGGGTTGAAAAATATTCAGGATTGAGAGTCCTCAGTAGTTGATACCTTTTAATGGCTAACTGAAAAGATGGTAAGACATTGCAAGCTTTCGAGACTACTCAGGTCTCTTCATCAGGCTAGACTAATACAAAATCTGAAGTCACATATTTATGCACAATACAGCCTAGAAAAAATGCAATAGATAAGACAAGTGACGTGAAGCAGAACTATCAATATGGGAGAGGGAGAAACATAAATATAAACATTGGACCAGTTCATAGATAAGGAGTGTGGATGTTTTATGGTCCTCTGATTGGGGTCTAGTTCTGTGTTGCCCCGCAAGGTTTTAAAAGGAAATTCCTTAATTGATGTAAAAAGACATAAATCCATGCGACACATTCATTCTGTCACGCCGTGCTCACCTGGGGGCGGGACCTCGGTCCCGACGTCATCTCTTCCGGAGCTGCGGTCACTCCGGGGGTCCCGTAGGGTGCGCACGCGCAGCTCTCGTCCCCGGGCCTCCTCCTACATGTCACGTTTGCGCTTGCGCGCTCCTGTCAGTGCTGTATAGGGCTTGGTCCTCTCTATGGTAATGGAGGACCTGACCCGGAACCTGTAGTGGTCATGTGCTTTCTGGCTAGTTCCTGACCCGGAACCAGTAGTAGTCATGTGCTATATCAGACGACCTCCCCCTAGGGGAGGTGCCTGATTATTGTTTTGCTTCCTGGCTTGGTCTGCCGTGTCCCTGCCTGGCTGTGCGCTGTACTCAGGTCCTCTGCCTTGCACTCTGTTGTGCCTCTTGGCACACGCTCTGAATCTGCACTCTGCTTTGTACTTGGTTGTGCCTCCTGGCACACGCTCTGACCCTGTGTTCTGTCTCGTACTCGGTTGTGCCTCCTGGCACATGCTCTGACACTGTACTCTGTCTCATACTCGGTTGTGCCTCCTGGCACACGCTCTTACCCTGTACTCTGTCTTATACTCAGTCGTGCCTCCTGGCACACACTCCGATTCCGTGCTCTGTCTTATACTCAGTTGTACCTCCTGGCACACCTGCTGCCTGACTCAGTGCTCTGACGTGCTCCTTGCACGCTTCCTGCTTCACTCACACCCGGACGAACGAAGTCTCTGTATACCACGTGTTCCCGTGTCCACACTTTACACGTTCCTGCAGACACTCTCACCCACTCGTGTCTCCTGTGAGCCGGCCGCCTGGTGCCAGCAGTCGTGGTGCCTCACCCCCTGGGGCTTGCCCCTGACACTCCCTGTATAGGGGGTGGTCTTCACTAGGTCAGCTCGCCCTGGGAGGGTTGGTGTCACGACCCAGAGGGTCCACTCCAGGAGTCGTCACACATTCCAGCACTGAGAGTGTCAAAGTTCGTCATAAATTTGTACTCCCAAACTCGTCTCTCTCTCTGAGATGTGAAGTTACCTTTCAATACCAGTAATTTCATATCCATGCAAGATATACATCTTTCCTTTATCCATGGGGTTGGAATCTATACGATTGTATCTGATGGCTTGGCTGTAGACAATAGAATTTTTTATGTGTTTTGGAAGCTGTCCCATTTAAAGTATGTTGAACGGTCTATTGGCTTCTGATACAGGGATGTCTCTATTTCATTGTTCATTAGCTTAATGATGGTGTCTGAAAAGTTAATCTCAGTGCAGGAATAGTTGAGTTCTAAGTTGATGGTGGGATGAAATTGTTAAAACTGTTCATAGAACGTCTTTAGCTGCGTCTCAGACTCCGTCCAGATGATTAAAATATCATTAATGTAGCGGTAGTAGGCCAGAAGCCTGATGGGACATGAGGACAAAAAGTCACTTTCAAGCTTGGCCATGAAAAGATTTGCATATTGTGGAGCCATTTTACTTCCCATTGTTGTGCTAGTCTCCTGTAGATATATCTTGTCAAATTCAAAGTAATTGTGGGTGAGGATGAATTTTATAAGGTTCACCACAGAATCAGCATCAGTCCCTGTATTTTCCATGAAGAATTTGCAGGCATTTAATCCGTCCTGGTGTGGGATATTAGAGTACAAAGATTCCACATCCATGGTGGCCAGGATGGTTCCTTCTGGTAAAAGACCTATTGCTGCTAGTTTATTCAATAGGTTAGTTGTGTCTTGAATGTAGCTGGGTGTATCCTTTACCAGTGGTTTAAAAATGTGCGCTATACATTTATTTCTCAGTGCCAGTAAAAAGTGGCACTGAGGCATAAGTACCCTTAACTGCCACCGTTAAAAGGCATATCGACGGTCGTTAAGGGGTTAAAAAGAGAAAACACAGTAGTTTGACAATAAATGGCTTCACTGAACCACTAACCATGAGTGCAGAAAAATTTTGGTGTTATCATTCATATTCTCTGAATAAAAGCCAAGAAGGCCAAAATTTTGCCGGCATATGTAAACTTTTGAGCACAACTGTATCTACTGCTACATCCAGCACGTGTTTTAAACACTCAGTTGAATCTAGCAGAGGACACCCCTGGACCTCGGCCAGGTAAGAAGAAACTTTTCTTTTCTTGTAAAGCCGCACTATGGGGGTGCATTATACTACTGTGTGGGTGCATTACACTACTAGAAAAACCCTCAGTGCTAGTGGGGATGTCACTGAGGCACTCCAGTTCAGCCCAGCTGGGAACAGAGCCTCAATGACCGGATCTAACCTCGATGACGTCTCCACCGGTCACTGAGGCCATGCTCACAGCCGCTCAGTCACCAGTGGTTCTCAGCCTGGACGGTCACATCTTGGTACCATCCAGGTTGAAAACTGTTTATCCCCCAGACATGGATTATGGCGTGGGACAGAGCAACAGACAGGTATGGAATATTGTTGATTTTTTTATTTTAGTTTTATTACAGGAGATCGAGGGCTTCGGTGGAATTAGGTGAGTTTGTAAGTATGGTTTAATTAAGATTATTAAAGGAGTCTGTATCATTCTTTCAATTAAAGGACTTTTTCTGGGTGTCTGTGTTTTCTTACAATGTAACTATGGGGATAGTAATGGGGGTGTCTTATTGATGCCTATTACTAACCTCAGGGCTTAATGTCACCTGACAATACAAAGGTGACATCAACCCCACAAATATGAACCCCACTTGCCACCACTACATCGCAAGTGGTAAGAGCCGGGCAAAGCGCCAGAATTGGCACATCTAATAGATGTGCCTTTTATGGGCAGCTGTGAGCTGCTATTTTTAGGCTTGGGGGGCCAGTATCCATGGCCCCTTACCAGCCTGAGAATACCAGCCCCCAGCTGTCTGCTTTAGCAAGGTTGGTTGTCAAAAATGGGGGGGACCCCACCTCATTTTTTAAAATTATTTAATTAAAAAAACAGTGTAGGGACCCCTCTATTCTTGATAACCAGCCTTGCTGAAGCTGACAGCTGAGGGTTGCAGCCCCCAGCTGTGAGTTTTGCCTGACTGGTTAGCAAAAATACAGGGGAATCCACGCTGTTGTTTTTATTATTTATTTACAGCGCAGGAGAGGCTGATGAATACCCCCATCCACCACTCCTGCTCTCAGTTATTAGCGGCTGCAGGTGTGTGAAGATAGGATCAGTAGTACCATCAGCTGACAGTGACCGTAGGTAACCTTTATATCTCAGATCACAGCTGAGCGCTCACGTTGTCTTTTGACAGCGTGGGAACGGCAGCTCTCTGACCGGTGGGGATGATTTCACCACCAATTGGAAGCGGTGTTTGCTGCGTTGCCATGCACATGACAGCGTGGCAAACACTGGATGTTTGGGCCCCCCATTCAAGTGAATGGGGTCCGGGTCTAGGTTCGGGTTTGAGTCCTGATACTGTTCTGGTACCCGAACCCGAACTTTTTGTAACTGTTCGGCCGAACCAGATGGACCTGAACATCCAGGTGTCTGCCCATCTCTACTCCTGTGTATAATGTCACTGATGATCACTGTGTTACCTGTACACTGACACTATATACATAACTCCTGTGTTTAATGTCACTGGTGATCACTGTATTTCCTGTACACTGACACTATATACTTAGCTCCTGTGTATAATGTCACCCAGGGCTGCCACTAGGAATTTCGGGTCCCCATACTGACAAAATTTTTGGGTCCCCCTTGAGACTCCACCCAGGCTACACCCCAGCCCAACCTCCACCCTTTGAACTGTCCAAAGTCCCACCGTGCTCTCTTTGAAAAACTCCACTTCTCATCTATCACATATTAACAGTTCCCATCACTAGATCACACATATAGCCAGCAGCTTTTGTTTTGGCCAAAAGATTTTTTAAGCCGCCACCATAACACGGTAGACACTTTTGGCTGTGCCCTAATCTACTGTAACCGATTAAATATTTGTTAGAATATGCAATACAATTTAGGCATATTTTTATTTTTCAATTTTTAAAATGACCAATAATGGCAGGCACGGCACTGATTAAGGATCGTGCCTCTGACTGCGTAGCCCCCATAGACTTAGCTAGAGGGTCAGATTATGGTGCTAGAATTCCCCCCTCCCACTATTCCCTCCTGGTGATGCTCTATTGGGACCCCCAATGACCAATGGGGGAAAGAGGAAGGGGTGGCCAGCTACACCCACAGGGGTTAAATCCAGGTACCAGGGGTCAGTGCTTCCTCTTTCTCCTCGGCTGACCCCTGGTAGCTTTTGTCCTGCGGACCACCGGATCTCCTCCTTCTCCATGTCTGATCCCATGATTGAGGCCCTGCGGCAGAGAGCAGCACAGGAAGGTGAGCCATGGGTGCGAGCCCTTTTACCTGGCCTCGGAGTTCACCTCCCTGTGCCCTCTCTGGCCCCTCCGGCGCCCCACGAGGCCGCATGGGACCCCTCATTTCCCGACATTTTAGGCCCTGGCCCCTCTGGCACTGAGGTCGCCTCTGTGCAGGAATCTCCCATAGAACCCAACCCCACAGGTCCCCTGGTCTCTTCCCTGCCTGCCGTCCCGTTAGAGCCCAGTTCCTCACAGCCCTGCACCCCAGGCCCCGAAGCGTCCTCCCTACCGGCCCCCCAGACAGATCCCGGGTCTTCAAGACCTGAGAGGCCCCCAAAGCGAACCCACCTCCTGCGTCCTTGCTTAGCTCCAGTCGCATCGCAGTGTCCTGTTCTGGCAGACGCTCCATGCGTTCTTCTAAGCCCCTGGAGCGTCTGCGTGTTGATGGTGGGGCCGTGCGACGGGTTCCATGCTCCGCTGCATCTAGGCCCCTGCTCAGGACAGCATCGCAGTGGACCCCTGCAGGTTATGAATGAGTCACCGTAGGAGGCAAAAACAGAAATACTAGCTAAGTCCTGAAAACCAGAGAAGTTGGCAGCTATCTGATTGCAGACCCCTGAACCTATCAACAACAGCTAGCAGTAGCCGTGGGGGATTCCTACGGTGCCCTAGACCCCTCGATCACAGCCGGAGAACTAAATAGCCTAAAGACAGAAAGGGAAATCTAAACTGCCCCAGAGCAGACCCCAAAGCAATAGGCAGCCCCCAAAATATAATGACGGTGAAGCAAGATGAAAAAACGCTAACACAGATAGAAAGATAGGCTGAGCAAATGATGGGGCCCAAGCTAACTAAATAGGACAGGATAGAAAAGCTGCTGTCTGCAATCCGCAAAAACTCTATCAAAACAAGAGCCAACAGACTGATCGGAAAAAAGCCCTGAAGACGCTAGACTTCAAAAAGACTAAATCAGTACTCAGGTATTTTCTGAAGACAGAGCAAAAAGGAATTCAACTCACCCCAGCAGGGAATGGCAGAAATCCAGAAAAACAAGGCAAAACAAAACCAAAACACAAATGCAAAAAGCAGAGCAGAAAACTTAGCTTTTGAGGAGCAGGAATCAGACTGGTCTCCTAGAATCCCTCAGAGAAATCACCAGCAAGGCAGAAGGGCGTTGGCTGCCTTATATCCAGTCAGCAATTCCCGTCACCCAGTCATCATCATCCTGCTCAGGTGTTTGGTAATCAGCCTCACTACCTTCCTTCACCAGAAGAGGGAGTTCGTCAGACCTCAATGGTGAAGGGGAAAATGAACTCACAACAGTACCACCCCCTTGAGGAGGGGTCACCGAACCCACATCCACGCCACCAGGGCAATCAGGGTGAGCCCGATGAAAGGCACGCACCAATCTTTTGGCATGAATATCAGAGGCAGAGACCCAGGAATTATCCTCCTGACCATAACCCTTCCACTTAACCAAATACTGGAGTCTCCGTCTAGCCAGACGGGAATCCAGTATCTTCTCTACCTCATATTCCATGTTACCTTCAACCAATACAGGGTCCGGAGGTGCCACCCCAGGAACTACTGGTTCAACAAACCTCTTCAACAAGGACTTATGAAACGCATTATGGATTTTAAATGTGACAGGAAGAGCCAGCCGAAAAGAGACCGGATTAATAATCTCCCAAATCTTGTAAGGTCCAATAAATCTAGGCTTAAACTTAGGAGAAGCCACCTTCATAGCGATATTTTTTGATGATAACCAAACCATATCACCAACCTTAAACTGGGGACCAATGGTCCTATGTCGGTTGGAAAACCGCTGGGCCTTTTCCTGGGAGAGAGATAACTTATCCACCACTTGGTCCCAGATCTGGTGCATTCTCTCCACCACAGTGTCAACACCTGGGCAGGCAGAAGGCTCCACCTGCCCTGAAGAAAATCGAGGATGAAACCCAAAGTTACAAAAAAAAGGTGACATCAAAGTGGCAGAACTAGCTCTATTATTTAAAGCAAATTCGGCCAAGGACAAAAATGAAACCCAATCATCCTGATCAGCGGAAATAAAACATCTCAAATACGACTTGACCACGACTTGATGTTTAGCTCCCTCCAACCAATGTCTCCACTCCTCAAATGCCCATTTCATGGCTAACAGTTCCCAATTCCCCACATCATAGTTACGTTCAGATGGGGAGAACTTTCGGGAAAAGAAAGCACAGGGATTCATTTTAGATGTTACAGGATCCTTTTGGGATAAAACAGCTCCTGCACCAATCTCAGAAGCGTCCACCTCTACCTGGAACGGGAGTGAGACATCATAGTTGCCGCAAAACCGGGGCAGAAGTGAATCTTCGCTTCAGCTCCTGAAAGGAAGAAACAGCCTCCGGAGACCAATTCAACACATCAGCACCCTTCTTAGTCAGATCAGTCAATGGCTTGGCAATACTAGAAAATTTTGCTATAAATTTCCGATAAAAAGTAGCAAAACCCAAAAACTTCTGGAGGGCCTTCAAAGAAGTGGGCTGAACCCAATCATAAATGACCTGTACCTTGGCCAGGTTCATTTCAATAGTTGATGGAGACAAAATAAATCCCAAAAATGAAATCCTCTGTACCCCAAAAAGGCATTTCGATCCTTTTACATACAGGGAATTCTCCCTCAAGATCCGGAACACAGTCCGAACATGTTCCACATGAGAATACCAATCCTTGGAGAAGATCAAAATATCATCCAGATAGATAATCAAAAATTTATCCACAAAGTCTCGGAAAATGTCGTTCATGAAGCACTGGAAGTCAGAAGGGGCATTAGTGAGCCCAAAAGGCATCACCAGGTACTCAAAATGTCCCTCCGGAGTATTAAACGCCGTCTTCCATTCATCCCCATGCTTAATGCGGATAAGATTATACGCCCCTCCTGAGGTCAAGCTTGGTAAACCAGCAAGCACCTTTAACTCTGGAGAATAGATCCGAAATCAGGGGTAACGGATACTGATATTTAATAGTAATTTTGTTGAGGGCACGATAATCAATACAAGGCCTTAATGAACCATCCTTTTTGGCCACGAAAAAAAACCCAGCACCTAAGGGTGAAGAGGATGGTCTAATATGACCTTTCTCCAACGCCTCCTTAATATAGGATCGCATAGCCTCGTGCTCGGGTAAAGATAAATTGAAGAGCCGACCCTTGGGAAATTTACACCCCGGGCTCAGTTCAATTGCACAGTCATAGCTCCCATGAGGAGGCAAAGACGCAGACTCATTCTCACTAAATACATCATAAAAGTCCGCCAAATGGTCAGGAACATCATGCGACTGAGGAGAAGTGGAAAAAATCGGAGCCTCACTAAGGGCACACCGACAACCCCAACTCACGACAGACACAGATTTCCAATCCAAAACTGGATTATGAATTTGCAACCAGGGAAACCCCAGAACAATGGTATCATGCAAATTATGCAACACCAGAAATCTGCAATTTTCTTGATGGTCTGGGGCGACCCGCATTACCACCTGGGTACAAAACTGAGGTTTATTTTTCGCCAAAGGAGTAGCATCAATCCCTCTCAAAGGGATAGGTGTCCACAGAGGTGTCATAGGAAATCCACAACGTTTAGCAAAATCCAAGTCCATTAGATTCAGGGCTGCTCCCGAATCCACAAAAGCCTTGGCGGAAAATGTGGACAGGGAGCAGATCAGAGTAATTGCCAGAAGAAACTTAGGTTGAACACCACCTACAGAAAACGTGTGTGCAAAACGTTTCTCTCGTTTAGGACAGACAGAAATAATATGCGAGGCATCTCCACAAAAAAAACACAGCTTATTACGCCTTCTGAACTCCTGACGTTGCTCCCTGGAAAAAACTCTATCACATTGCATAGGTTCAGACACTTGTTCAACAGGTGGCAACACCTCTCGTGCAGTCCTGCGTTCATGTAAACGCCGATCAACCTGAATGGCTAATGACATAGAATCGTCAAGACCAGAGGGAACAGGAAATCCCACCATAGTATCTTTTATGGCTTCTGACAAACCCTTCCGAAAGAGAGCTGCCAAGGCATTATCATTCCAGGTAGTAAGGACCGCCCACTTTCGGAATTTCTGACAGTACAATTCTGCAGAATCTCGACCCTGGCTCAATGCCAACAGGGTCTTTTCAGCCTGATCAATAGCATTAGGTTCGTCATACAACAACCCCAAGGCTTGAAAAAATGCGTTCACATTAGTCAGAATAGGATCATCTGGTTTCAAAGAAAACGCCCAATCCTGGGGATCGCCACGCAGCCAAGAGATGACAATTTTAACCTGCTGCGCGGAGCTCCCTGACGAGTTAGGCTTCAAGGCAAAAAATAATTTACAATTATTTTTGAAATTCAAAAATTTAGACCGATCCCCAAAAAACACATCAGGAGTAGGGATGTTTGGTTCAGCAGCATGTGAATGAGCAAGGTAGGTGGAAATTCCCCGCACTTCCGCAGCGAGCTGCTCCACACGATCAGACAATTGCTTTATCTCCATTGAGAGAAAAAAAAAATTCCCCCTACGGCCTCAGAGATATAGAGGAAAAAATATACACACATTTTTTTTTTTACAGTTCTTTCCTGCTATTGAGTACCCTAGGATCTGCGGTATGGCTGGTGATTCTGTTATGAATGAATCACCGTAAGAGGCAAAAACAGAAATACTAGCTAAGCCCAGAAAACCAGAGAAGTTGGCAGCTATCGGATTGCAGACCCCTGAACCTATCAACAACAACTAGCAGTAGCCGTGGGGGGTTCCTACGGTACCCTAGACCCCTCGATCACAGCCAGAGAACTAAATAGCCTAAAGACAGAAAGGGAAATCTAAACTGCCCCAGAGCAGACCCTAAAGCAATAGGCAGCCCCCAACATATAATGACGGTGAAGCAAGATGAAAAAACACTAACACAGATAGAAAGATAGGCTGAGCAAATGATGGGGCCCAAGCTAACTAAATAGGACAGGATAGAAAAGCTGCTGTCTGCAATCCGCAAAACCCCGATCAAAACAAGAGCCAATAGACTGATCGGAAAAAAGCCCTGAAGACGCTAGGCTTCAAAAAGATTAAATCAGTACTCAGGTATTTTCTGAAGACAGGGCAAAAAGGAATTCAACTCACCCCAGCAGGGAATGGCAGAAATCCAGAAAAACAAGGCAAAACAAAACCAAAACACAAATGCAAAAAGCAGAGCAGAAAACTTTTGAGGAGCAGGAATCAGACTGGTCTCCTAGAATCCCTCAGAGAAATCACCAGCAAGGCAGAAGGGCGTTGGCTGCCTTATATCCAGTCAGCAATTCCCATCACCCAGTCATCATCATCCTGCTCAGGTGTTTGGTAATCAGCCTCACTACCTTCCTTCACCAGAAGAGGGAGTTCATCAGACCTCAATGGTGAAGGGGAAAATGAACTCACAACAGGTCCCACTCCCCTTGCCACTCAGCCCGGGCCCTCCTCTCAGCCGACTTTCTCACCGTCGGCTAGAAGGACTCCATCGGCCGTGGCCAGGCCTCAGCCGCTGGCTCCACCTCCCCTGGCTTCTCCTTCTGACGTCGCGTGGGGGGCGGAACATCCCCGCGTCATTCTGGCTCTTCCACTGCGCCCTGGGGGGATGTGAGGGGCGCGCCGCCAGTTCCGGCCGCTGGGACAGGACCACAGCCCCAGACGCCTATGACTCTGCCCCTCGCTGCCTCCTCTCGCCCTCCAGCGGGAGAAGGAATACCGACCCCGCCTCGCCTCCTCAGTGGGCGTAGGGATGCCACCCACTAGGGAAGGCAGCGGAGCCGGTTCAAGAGCCTCAAATGCTGCTGCAGAGCATGCTGTTCCATCCTACCAAATTGAGCAGCGAGCTCTGCACCAAAGACAGTATAATGCACCATGTCACACAAGTACACCAATAAACACAAACACATGCAACACTAACAAGTTAACCGCACATTATACACTGCCAACACCCCCAATGACACAGACATACACATGCAGCCAACCCACTCACGACGACCCGTCAATCACATGCTGCGCACCCCCTTGCCTCATATCACCGCCCTCCTCAACGCCCCTTACTGTACCCGCGATCACGGCCCTTGACCAGCACGTGTAACACAACATCCATGAGCAAAGTAAACCAAAGAAAAGAGGCATGTAAAAGAAGGGATCACCAAAACAATATAATTAAATACAAAAATATAAACCTTTAATGGAACCAACAAGAACAAAACAACACTCAGTGCAGGTTAAAAACAATTAAAACCGCATAAATGCAACCATTACATACAGACCCCGAAAAGGGTACATGCCTCTGTACAGACCCCACAAATTACAATGCAAATGTTAAATCACAAAATCACATTAAAAGGCCACCAAAAGCACCTAACACTCATAAATCTATGGTTACTGCAAGATAAGCAGAAAAAAAGGTCCAAGGAACCTAAATGCAGTTACCCCCCGAAGAGAAAAACACCATATGACCTGCTATGGGTAAGGAGATGCTGGTAGGAAGAGGTTCAATCCTGCAGAGAGTGTAGGTGGAGTGGCGTGGGGAGAGGCAGAGGCATAAGTAACGCCCTCCTCAACGCCCCTTACTGTACCCGCGATCACGGCCCTTGACCAGCACGTGTAACACAACATCCATGAGCCACGTGCCCCCATCACACCCACTAGCCACAGCGGTCAAAGGCGTAGACGCCGCAGAGCCCATCCTCCTCTGCAGAGTCCAACCACCAGTCCAACAGTCCCCGCAACCACTGCTACCACCACAGACGCAGCACACGTAGCAGCCACCACAGATCCCGGTCAGCCAGATGGCATTCCCCGTCCTCTTCAGAATGGTTCGACACATCCAAGAGTCGCAGCAGACATTCTCATGCCTCTGTCCGAAGACGCCGTTCACACCGCTCACCTGCCAGAGAGCTTTTGTCTCCACACAGAGCTGCCTCTGGCCGTTTTTTTAGCCACGAGTCTGCCGAGGCTCCACCCTCAGAAGGAACCGATCAACATCAGGCGCCGGCTAGGCCGCTGCCGTCATGTGCGCCATCCTTGGCTGCCAGCCGCATTGGAGATCCATCCATGCATCCACAACCCGCCCTTGTCTTGCAACGGGCATCATCACCAGCTAACAGCAAGGGAGTCCAATCCTCAGCTCCCTGGGCCTCCGCTCACTATCAAGCCAGATCTGCAGTGGGAGCTGGAGTTCCTCTACCCCTGAGAGAGGCACTGCCTGCGCCAGACAGCGGTGAGTTATGCACAGTCGTCAAGCACCACACCATACACAACGCAGGAGAGTCCGATTTAGCGTCAGCCATCAGGGGGCTTGTCCAGCAGTTCTCACGCTCAGGTTCATCACCCGACACCAGGACAACACCGCAAACAGCCTACGCAAGAATGATTCTTACTGTGGAGTCGGCCCTTTGGGCACACACATAGGCCTAGAGACAAAGCATAAAATCTGGAATAATGACTACGTGGATATATGGTCGCTGCTATCAGCAATCCACTACCTTGACGATTCTTATTTGTAGGCCCAAGAGACTCTAAACTCTGCCACTTCCTTCTCGAAAAATTTAAGTTTATTGCGGGTAAATTCGGGGTACCCTTATCACCTGAAAAAACAGTAGGCCCCTGCAATGTTCTGCCCTTTTTGGGCATTGAAATAGACACTAAAGCGATGGTTTTTCGCCTGCCAGCCCATAAATTGGAAAAAACACTGAGGATGGTGGAAGTTTCTGCGAGGTCAAAAAAGTCACACTTCAACAACTGCAGTCCCTGCTAGGTTTGCTCAATTTCACCTGCAGCATAATGCCGGTTGCCTTTGATCCGCGCTTCGGTTACACCGGCTACTTGGCAAGTCTACGGTAAGGCGTGGAAGGAATAGAGCTCATTAATTCATGGTAAGCCAGTCGACAGATGCGACTGTGCGAGATGCGAGGTTTTGGTAGAATTCTTAAACCGGCTTAAGCTAAGAGGCGCATCGGGTACATCTGCGCAACACAATTTATTAGGCTTAGGCTACTTTCACATTTCAGTTTTTTAGCATCCGGCACAATATGTTAAAACCGGATCCAGCGTCGGATCCGTTTTTTTCTCATAGAGTTTCATTAGTGCCGCATTGCGCCGGATGGCCATGCGTCACTTCTGGCTTTTGCTGGATCCGGCAAAAATTGTCTGTCCGGCGTTTGGAAAAAAACGTTCCATGTAACCAGACCGCTTTTTAGAACTGCGCATGCCCGGAAGATGTTCCCTGGCATGAATTTTTACCCTGGAAGTGTTGAGAAAATCTCTCTCTCTCTCTCGTCATGCGATGTTCCTTTAAATTTCTGCTCCAGCGTATCCGGCCAAACGAAGGATCCGGTGTCAGCGTTTTCTGGCGGATACGGTATTGCGACTTTTCACTGCAGGCCGCCGGATTACTAAACCTGAAATGTGAAAGTAGCCTTAGTGTTCTATTTTTAGCTAATGGGATGGGTGGACGTCACCAAATATTTTTTCATTAGACAGGCCATTAAAGGCTGGATAAGACTTCAACCTAGCCAGGAGTGTCGTCGTCCTATCTCCCTGAGCCTACTGAGCGATATTATAGCAATCAGTGTGCAAATCACAGTTCGAAGCTGCCCTGCTATCAGCAGCTTTTGCTATCACCTTTTTTGGGGCACTTCGCATTAGCGAGCTAGTTAATCAGTGATGATGTAGTGATATGCAGCGACGCTCTGCGCATTCGCATCGTGCGGAAATCCAAATGCGATCCCTCCGGCAGAGGCTCATGGGTCCTAGTGAAGTCATCCAATGGCCCTGTATGCCCGATAAAAAGTAGTCAAGCGCTACGCGAGCCTAAGACAGGAAAGCAGATTCTTCCTCGCACAGACGGGTCCCCCCTTACCAAGTACCAGTTTAGCGTGATTTTTAAACAGTGCCTTCAAAAAGTAGGCGCTAACCCATCAGAATACGGTACACATTCCTTACAAATAGGAGCCACCACTGAAGCGGCCACAGCAGGAGTATCGGAAGAAGAGGTGCAGAGAGGATGGAAATCCTCATGCTTCGCCAGGTATATAAGACCAGATTTGCTCTATTAACACATCTTACCGTTCGCAGGAGTCTGTAAGCCCACAGTGTGGATAGTAGGACACTCGTACGTCTTCTGGGCGAGGAAAAGGGCCGAACTGCGGCCAGGCGGGCTAAACCTGGGTTTGCCAGGGCTAAAGGTCAATTGGAGAGGAGTCAGAGGCCTAAAATGGCAACAAATGTTCTCTGAGGTGCTATAAAGGCAAAAGGACCGGTGAAATTGGTATTGCATGCTGGTGGTAATGACCTGTGTACAAGGAAAAGTACTGCGCTTTGCACGGTAATAGCTGCGGACATAAAGCACTTTACGTATCTGTTCCCACACATGGTGTTGGTATGGTCAGAGATAGTTCCGCGAGCGGTATGGAAAGGAGCAGATAAAACCAAAGGCCATTGAAAGATCAAGGAGAAAGGTCAATGCAAGGATGGCTAAGATCGTGAAAGGAGGTTTCGGCATCGTGGTATGACATTACCAATTGGAAGGAGGCTGCCCAGGACTCTTGAGGCCGGATGGAGTCCATCTGACGGACATTGGGCTTGATATACTTTATTTTTGTCCGGCTTGCAGGATGGGGTTGAACAGGCCCTAAGGCTGATGGGTGGGGGTCGGAGTCCTGTGTAGGTCATACACATGATCCTCCGTGGTGGAAATGCCGGGAGGAGCAAGGGTCTGTAACCCTCATTAGCCGGTTCGCATGTCTATCACAGATGGGGCCTGCGGCGATTGAGCCAGTTGCAGGGAGTAATTTGCCCCTCCCTGCATGGTGTAATTTAATTAATAAACTGTGACCGACCTGTTCAACCCATCCCTGGCCTGTGTTCGTTTTATTTGGGGGGGTCCAGCGGGAGGGGGGAATGCACCGTCTACGCCGCAAAATGGGTCTGCGCAGTCAGATTAAGGATCGTGCCTCTGACAGTGACTTGACTATACAGGGAGTGTCAGGGGCAAGCCCAAGGGAGTGAGCCACCACGACTGCTGAGACCAGATGGCCGGCTCACAAAAGACACAGCTGAGACGGGTGCGTGCATACACGAGAGGGACCCCCGGAGAGCCCACAGGGACCCGGCACTGGGGACAATGAGGCAAGACAGGCGTGACAGTGGGGATCATGCAGCGCAAGCAGCATGACAGGCATGACGGGCATGACATGAGCGCAGTCAGACAGGACCTCTGTCCCCATTATTCTGGCTCCTACAGACCAGTTAGATGCTCCTAATCAACTCGTTACCTGCATTAAAGACAGCTGTCTTACATAGTCACCTTTATAAAAGACTCCTGTCCACAGAATCAATCAGTCAGACTCTAACCTCTACAACATGGGGAAGACCAAACAGCTTTCTAAGGATGTCAGAGACAAGATCATAGACCTGCACAAAGCTGGAATGGGCTACAAAACCATAAGTAAGACGCTGGGTGAGAAAGAGACAACTTTTCGCGCAATAGTAAGAAAATGGAAGAAATACAAACTGACTGTCAATCAACATCGATCTGGGGCACCATGCAAAATCTCACCTCGTGGGGTATCCTTGATCATGAGGAAGGTGAGAGATCAGCCTAAAACTACACGGTGGGAACTTGTTAATGATCTCAAGGCAGCTGGGACCACAATCACCAAGAAAATCATTGGTAACGCATTACGCCATAAAGGTTTACAATCCTGCAGTACCCACAAGGTCCCCCTACTCAAGAAAGCACATGTGCAGGCCCGTCTGAAGTTTGCCAATGAACACCTGTATGATTCTGTGAGTGATTGGGTGAAGGTGCTGTGGTCAGATGAGACAAAAATTGAGCTCTTTGGCATTAACTCAACTCGCTGTGTTTGAAGGAAGAGAAATGCTGCCTATGACCCAAATAACGCCAACCCCACTGTCAAGCATGGAGGTGGAATCATTATGTTTTGGGGGTTTTCTCTGCTAAGGGCACAGGACTACTTCACCGCATCCATGGGAGAATGGATGGAGCCATGTATCATAAATTCCTGAGTGACCACCTCCTTCCCTCCGCCAGGGCATTAAAAATGGGTCATGGCTGGATCCTCCAGCAAGACAATGACCCAAAACATAGAGCCAAGACAACAAAGGAGTGGCTCAAAAAGAAGCACATTAAGGTAATGGAGTGGCCTAGAGAGTTGAAGCTCCGAGTTGCCAAATGTGACAGCCTCAAAATCTTAATGATTTAGATCTGATCTGCAAAGAGGAGTGGACCAAAATTCCTCCTGACATGTGCGCAAACCTCATCATCACCTACAAAAAAGTCTCACTGCTGTGCTTGTCAACAAGGGTTTTGCCACCAAGTATTAAATCTGGATTGCCAGAGGGATCTGCTAGCACCACGACAAAGTCCTGCACTGACAGGAAGGGTCCCCGGCGTGTCTCTTCACTCACCTGTGCTGCGGTCAGGTCTTCCCTTCCCCATGCTCTGCATGCTTCCAGTCAGTCCTCTAGCCATGTCCTTAGGGCACATGCGCGTGCACTCCCGCCCTCTTAAATGGTCAGCATTTGCACTTGCTATTTCATTCCCAGCCAATAGCTGTGGGACATTATATATTGCTTCCTCCCCACGTGGGAGGTGTGACGACGAGCGCACCCTGTGCCACCAATATGTGACGATCCCACCACTGACACGGGTGGGTCAGCGGACGGAGGGACGCGACGCACTGCCGGCACACGGCTATCACAGGCACAGTGGGGGCTTATCTTAGTTATCCCACCACCGGCACCATGTGACAAAAATATACAGCAAGCTAATCTTGCTCTAACAATTTACCGCAGGGGGGTTATTTTGGATGCCCCACCACTGCTAACAACCTTCCAAGAACTGCGGGGATTTATGTATATCCCACTTTCTCAGTTCCACTTTGGAACTTGCAGCTCTCCGGCGCCCCCCCTTACCCTCAGGTCAGTCAGGGAACTGCACCTAGGATAATTAGTCGCCGGATGGGCTGCTTGTTGTGCACGGGCAGTTAGACTACTGCAGTAAGGGAATTATCAATGCGTTGGCCTCAGCCACTCATTCAGCAATATAAGACCCTTCCGGACTGCAAACTAACCTAACCAACCACACACACCACGTTGTCACCAGCCACAATTCACTTAATCAAAGAGTTAATCAAGAGGGTCTGTGGCAAACCCCCAAATTAGTAGCGATTATCTAAAAAAGGCGCATAGTTCATTTCTTAGAGCATGAAGGCAGACTGATAATTTTATCATTTATTCCCAAAAGGTGGGCAGTGATTACACAGATAAAAAGTTGTTATAAAGTTGAGACATTAAATATGTACATTGCGAATATACAAAAATAACATGGATGAAAAGACAGAAATTACACTTACAGTTGCTTATGGTTCTTTAGGCAATCCCATGTGGCTCGGGGGATTGGCAGCAGCCCGACATCCCAAGACATCGGGTAGGTCTTGTCAGCATGCAATCTGTAGCTCAAACTGACTGAATTTTGGGAGGGAATACCTTATCCCTTTGGGTTTGTGACCTCAGGAAATGGGCGGTCTGGTGAGGTCCAACCCCCCTACTCTCTAAGTTGCAATTTATCTAAAAACTTATAATAACCATATCTTAACGAGGGAAGCTCGCATAAACTCACCAAGGGTATCATGTTTCCCATTTTATCGAACCCAATAAGACAACACCAAGCATGCTGTAATTAAAACACTCCATTTGGGAGCAATCCATATCTCAGTTTCTGGAGGGGTTAGAGCCGTGAAAATTAGAGGTTAGAAAGCTGGTCTCATGCCCTTCACAGAAATGTAATTATTATATCTCTGCCACGAGGGAGGGGCACGCTAGGGCTTTTTTAAAATATTTCCTGTACCTGTAGCCAGCCTCATGGCCAGGACAAAGACACTATTTCCACTCAGCTTAATTAACATTCCTAGCTGTGGTGAGGAGCCAAATGCTTGTAACAGGAAGTGTCCTATTACCAATGTGGACACAGAGCTGTTAAGGAGGGGGGGATGCTGCAGTTATGTGACAAGATTTTCTCATCAGAGTGAAATGGGAGATTCTAGAATGTTCCAGAAACATCATACTTTACATAACATTTTTCATTACACCTCCCCCTTTTAGAGGGCGCTACGGAGGCATAACCTGACGGTAATCTGACATGCGCACCTCAGCAGGTTCGCCCCGGCGGGACAACCCTTCTGCATTACCATGTTCGCTGCCCTTTTTGTGTTATACAGTAAAGTCGTACTGTTGAAGGGCAAGGCTCCAGCGGAGCAACCTTCCATTGGTTCCGGACACTGTGTGCAACCAGCTCAGAGGGTTGTGGTCGGTTACCACCGTGAAGGTGCGCCCGTACAGGTAGGGCTGCAAATGTTGCAGTGCCCACACCATGGCCAGACACTCCTTCTCAATGGTGGAGTATGCCACTTCCCTTGGCAAAAGTTTCCGGCTCAGGTACAACACGGGGTGCTCCTGGTTCCCCGAGTCGACCTGGCTGAGCACAGCACCGAGGCCAAACTCGCTGGCGTCGGTCTGTACCAGAAATGGGTGACTGCTGTTGACTGCTTTCAACACGGGTGAGTCACACAGGGCTCTTTTCGAAGCTTGGAAGGCTGCCTCACAGTCATCTGTCCAGTTGACTGGGGTAGCCTCTGCTTGGTGAGGTCAGTCAAGCATTTTGCAAGGGCGCTATAGTCCTGTACGAACCGCCTATAGTACCCTGCAGTGCCCAAGAAGGACTTCACCTGTTTCTTGGTCCTGGGGGTGGGCCAGGACACGATTGCATCCACCTTTTCTGGCTCCGGACTCATGGAACCCCCGCCTACCCGGTGCCCCAGGTAGTGGACCTCGCTCATGCCTATCTGGCACTTTCCCGGCTTAATAGTCAAGCCTGCCTGATGAAGACGCTTGAGCACCTCCTGGAGATGCTGAAGGTGTTCCTCCCAGGTGGAACTGAAGATGGCGATGTCGTCGAAGTACGCCACCGTGTACTCATCCAGTCCCCGGAGCAGGTCGTTGACCATCCGCTGGAATTTGGCAGGGGCATTTTTCATGCCGAAGGGCATGACTGTGGACTCGTACAGCCCAAAGGGGGTGATAAAGGCAGATTTCTTCTGCGCCTCAGGGCTCAGGGGAATCTGCCAGTATTCCGACTCAAATCCATGATGGATATGTACCTTGCTTACGCCAATCGCTCAAGCAGATCCTCGATGCGCGGCATCGGGTGGGTATCAGAGGTTGTGATGGCATTGAGCCCCCTGTAGTCCACGCAGAACCGAGTGGTTCGATCCTTTTTAGGCACGAGGACTACAGGCAAGGCCCACGTGCTTTTTGACCGTCGAATCACCCCCAGCCTTAGCATCTCATCGATCTCTTGGCGCATGACCTGTTACACCTCCTCAGAGATCCGATAAGGTGTTCGCCGTAGTGGGGCGTGATTCCTGGTGTCCACCTCATGAACCGCTATCTCCGTCCTCCCAGGTCGGTTGGTGAACACGGCCCGGAAGGGTTCCAGGGTGGCCACCAACTGCGACCGCTGGGATACGGTTAACAAACCACTTATCTCCACGTCCTCAATGGACCCATTGGCCTTGGCTTGGGCCAGCATGTCTAGGAGGGGATCTTCCTCCCCATCCTCGGGCAGGTTGCAGACCGGTAGGACGCAAGCTTCACGTTCGTGGTGCGCCTTCAGCATGTTGACGTGAAAGGCCTTGCGCCTACCCCGAGCATGGTCAAGTGTGACCACGTAGGTGACCGGGTTGAGCTGTTGGTGGACGACGTATGGGCCTTCCCAGGCTACTTGAAGCTTATCCGTTGGTACGGGGACCAGTGCCCACACCTTTTGACCCACCTGGTAGGTCCACTCCCGGGTGTTCTGGTCGTACCAGTGCTTCTGGTCAGCCTGAGCATGCGTCATGTTGTCATGCACCAACTGCGTCAAGGTCTGCATCTTGTCACGGAAGCGAATGACATAATCCACGATGGACACTTCTGTGGGGTTTGGTTCATCTTCCCAGGATTCTCTTATCAACCCAAGGGGTCCCTGGACTCGCCTGCCATACAGGAGCTCGAAGGGGGAGAACCCCGTCGAGGCCTGTGGAACTTCTCTGTAAGCAAACAGCAGGTGTGGGAGGTACCGCTCCCAGTCGCGCCCTTGGGTCTCAACCAGCATGCGGAGCATCTGTTTGAGGGTACCGTTGAAGCGTTCACACAAACCATTAGTCTGTGGGTGATACGCACTCGATACCAGGTGCTTCACCTGAATTTTCTCACAGAGAGCCTCCATTAGGCGAGACATGAATTGGGTCCCTTGATCGGTAAGCATCTCCCTGGGAAATCCTACCCTTGAAAAGATGGTCACCAGTGCGTCAGCCACCTTATCTGCCCTGGATGAAGACAGAGCTACTGCCTCTGGGTACCGGGTAGCGTAGTCTACCATGGTGGGAATGTATTGCTTTCCGGAGCTGCTGTGGACGGCCAGCGGGCCTACAATGTCCACCGCGATTCTCTGGAAAGGCTCCTCTATCACTGGCAAAGGGATAAGGGGAGCCTTAAGAGCAGGCCCTGCCTTACCCACTTTTTGACAGGTGGCACAGGAGCGGCAGTATTGTGTTACATCTGTCCCCATCTTGGGCCAATAGAAGTGTTGAGACAGCCGTGCCTTTGTTTTGCTGATCCCCAAGTGTCCAGTGAGTGGAATCTCATAGGCAATCCGCAACAACTCAGTTCTGAACTGAAGGGGGACAACCAGCTGTCTTTCCCTCAACCACTCCTTTTGGGATTCTCTGGGTACTGTCTCCCGGTACAACCTTCCTCGTTCCCAGAACACCCTCTCCTTATCAGGCTCGGAGGTGGGCGTCTCGGAGTGGTGTCTCAATTTCTCCAGGCTTGCATCTGAGTGCAGAGCAGCCTGGAACTCCTTGCTGGAGGCAGCCAGAAGTGACGTCAGAGTTCCTTCCTTATTGGGACCCTCTGGAACCTGCTCTGGGTCCACCTCTGGTTCATTCTCTCTTGTAGCAGAAGAGGGTCCAGAAGACAGGGCGCTACCTGCGATCTGGGCACTCTGACTTCGTGTGACAGCTGCTACGTATGCTGTTTCCCTGGGGATTTCTACAGACCCACCAGTCGGTGCTGCTATGGGCTCTACCTCCCCATCCACCCCCAACACTTCAGGAGCCGTGCTACTTATGGGCCAGTTACCTTCCTCGGTGGCACTGGTCAGTTGCATGGCATTACCTTCCTCATGGTGTCCTTGAGGCTTGTAGCAAGACGGGCCCCCACCAGTATGGGTTGAATGTTGTCGTTAATCCTCCCAACCACACCTCCCACCAAAAGAACAGAGGCGTTGGGCCCAGAGGCCTTGGCTGTGGGGTTCTTCAGCTTTTCCGGACAGGTGAAACAGAGGTGACCTGTCCGATCGCAGTTGTAACACTTGCAACTGTCAGTAGTAGGCCTGGTGTTGGCAACTGGGACAGGGCCTCCGGAGAGACGGCTAGCTGGGGCACTGGGGTTTGTTGCAGGCTTTCCCCCTCTCCAGCTGGTGGTGACTGGCCTCCGCGTCTCTGGCTTCCGGTTGGCCTCATAATTGTCGGCGATCTGCGCCGCTTTGTCCGCATTCGTTGGTTCGCGGTCCAGGATGAACTGTCAGACCTCAGCTGGGCAGAGATGCAGGAACTGGTCTTTGATCATCAGGTCCCGCAGCAGCTCAAAGGAGTCAACGGACAGTCCATGGATCCACTGGTCAAAGTGGGTCCTTGCACCACATCGCTATAGCTATCTGTTATGAGTTCATTTTCTCCTTCACCTCTGATGAACTCCCTCTGCTGGTGAAAGGAGGTAGTGAAATTGATCTGGATGGGAAGAACCTGTCATCTGAACAGATGGAGTGCGATTGGACATCCGGAATTTCTGAGTGGATATAAGGCAGCCGACGCCCTGCAGGGTTGCTGGTGATCTTTCTGCTCTGAGCTCTGGCATCCAGTTTAGTTCCTGTCTACTAAAAGCTAAGTTTTTGCTCTGCTATTTTTCCATGAGATTTTGTCTCTTTACTTAGTGTTTGTGTTCAGCCTGTCCTGGTTGGGACGGGCTGAACTCCATTTTTGTCTCTGATCAGTTTATCTCTTTGCTCTGTCTTCAGAATATACCTGAGTGCTGATATAGTGATTTTGAAGTCTAGTGACTTCAGGGCCTTCTCTATCAGACGTGTTGGACATTATTTTTGGCAGGGTTTTTTGCATGATTGCAGCCAGCATCTTTTCTGTCCTTTCCTATCTAGTTAGTTGGGCCCCATCATTTGCTCAGCCTGTCTTTCTGTCTGTGTTTGTGTTTTCATCTGTTTTTCACCGACAATACATGTTGAGGGCTGTCTATTGCTTTGGGGTCTGCTCTGGGGCAGTTTAGATTTCCCCTTTCTTTCTTTAGGCTTATTTAGCTCTCCAGCTGTGACGAGGGGTCTAGGGCACCGTAGGAACCTCCCACGGCTACTGTTAGTTGTGTTGAATAGGATCAGGGGTCTACAATCCGCTAGATACCAACCTCTCCGGTTTTCTGGACTTAGCTTGTGTTTTTGTTTTTTCCTTCTCCGGTGACTCATTCATAACAGAATCACCAGCCATACCGCAGATTCTAGGGTACTCAATAGCAGGAAAGAATTGTAAAAAAAAAAAAAAAAAGTGTCAGAATTTTTTTTTTGTGTGTATATTTTTTCCTCTATTTCTCTGAGGCCGTAGGGGGAATTTCTTCTCAATGGAGACTAAGCAATTGTCTAATCGTGTGGAGCAGCTCACTGCTGAAGTGCGGGGAATTTCCGCCTATCTTGCTCATTCACATTCTGCTGAACCAAAGATCCCTACTCCTGATGTGTTTTTTGGGGATCGGTCTAAATTTTTGAATTTTAAGAATAATTGTAAATTATTTTTTGCCTTGAAGCCTAACTCATCGGTGAGCTCCGCGCAGCAGGTTAAAATTGTCATCTCTTTGCTGCGCGGCGATCCCCAGGATTGGGAGTTTTCTTTAAAACCTGATGATCCTATTCTAACTAATGTGAACGTATTCTTTCAAGCCTTGGGGTTGTTGTATGATGAACCTAATGCTATTGATCAGGCTGAAAAGGCCCTGTTGGCCCTGTTGGCATTGAGCCAGGGTCGGGATTCTGCAGAGTTGTACTGTCAAAAATTCCGAAAGTGGGCAGTCCTTACTACCTGGAATGATGGTGCCTTGGCAGCTCTCTTTCGGAAGGGTTTGTCAGAAACCGTAAGAGATACTATGGTGGGATTTCCTGTTCCCTCTGGTCTTGACGATTCTATGTCATTAGCCATTCAGGTTGATCGGCGTTTGCGTGAACGCAAAACTGCACGAGAGGTGTTGCCACCTGTTGAACAAATGTCTGAACCTATGCAATGTGATAGAGTTTTGTCTAGCGCGCAACGTCAGGAGTTCAGAAGGCGTAATAAGCTCTGTTTTTTTTGTGGAGATGCATCTCATATTATTTCTGTCTGCCCTAAACGAGAGAAACGTTTTGCACACACATTTGCTGTGGGTGGTGTTCAACCTAAGTTTCTTCTGGCAATTACTCTGATCTGCTCCCTGTCCACATTTTCCGCTAAGGCTTTGGTGGATTCGGGAGCAGCTCTGAACCTGATGGACTTGGATTTTGCTAAACGTTGTGGGTTTCCTATGACACCTCTGCGGACGCCTATCCCTTTGAGGGGTATTGATGCTACTCCTTTGGCGAAGAATAAACCTCAGTTTTGTACCCAGGTGGTAATGCGGGTCGCCCCAGACCATCAAGAAAATTGCAGATTTTTGGTGTGGCATAATTTGCATGATACCATTGTTCTGGGGTTTCCTTGGTTGCAAATCCATAATCCAGTTTTGGATTGGAAATCTTTGTCTGTGGTGAGTTGGGGTTGTTGGTGTGCCCTTAGTGACGCTCCTGTTTTCTCCACCTCTCCCCAGTCGCATGATGTTCCTGACTATTTGGCTGATTTTTATGTTGTATTTAGTGAGAATGAGTCTGCGTCTTTGCCTCCTCATAGGAGTTATGACTGTGCAATTGAGCTGAGCCCTGGGTGTAAATTTCCCAAGGGTCGACTTTTCAATTTATCTGTACCCAAGCACGAGGCTATGCGATCCTATATTAAGGAGTCGTTGGAGAAGGGTCATATTAGACCATCCTCTTCACCCTTAGGTGCTGGGTTTTTTTTCGTGGTCAAGAAAGATGGTTCATTAAGGCCTTGTATTGACTATCGTTCCCTCAACAAAATTACTGTTAAATATCAGTATCCGTTACCCCTGATTTCTGATCTATTCTCCAGAGTTAAAGGTGCTTGCTGGTTTACCAAGCTTGACCTCAGGGGGGCGTATAATCTTATTCGCATTAAGCATGGGGATGAATGGAAGACGGCGTTTAATACTCCGGAGGGACATTTTGAGTACTTGGTGATGCCTTTTGGGCTCACTAATGCCCCTTCTGTCTTCCAGTGCTTCATGAATGATATTTTCCGAGACTTTGTGGATAAATTTTTGATCATCTATCTGGATGATATTTTGATCTTTTCCAGGGATTGGGACTCTCATGTGGAACATGTTTGGACTGTGTTCCGGATTTTGAGGGAGAATTCCCTGTATGTCAAGGGATCGAAATGCCTTTTTGGGGTACAGAGGATTTCATTTTTGGGATTTATTTTCTCTCCGTCAACTATTGAAATGGACCCGGCCAAGGTACAGGCCATTTATGATTGGGTTCCGCCCACTTCTTTGAAGGCCCTCCAGAAGTTTTTGGGTTTTGTTAATTTTTATCGTAAATTTATAGCTAATTTTTCTGGTATTGCCAAACCATTGACTGATTTGACTAAGAAGGGTGCTGATGTGCTGAATTGGTCTCCGGAGGCTGTTTCTTCCTTTCAGGAGCTGAAGCGAAGGTTCACTTCTGCTCCGGTCTTGCGGCAACCTGATGTCTCACTCCCGTTTCAGGTAGAGGTGGACGCTTCTGAGATTGGTGCAGGAGCTGTTTTGTCCCAAAAAGATCCTGTAACATCTAAAATGAATCCCTGTGCTTTCTTTTCCCGAAAGTTCTCCCCATCCGAACGTAACTATGATGTGGGGAATTGGGAACTGTTAGCCATGAAATGGGCATTTGAGGAGTGGAGACATTGGTTGGAGGGAGCTAGACATCAAGTCGTGGTCCTTACTGACCACAAGAATTTGATTTACTTGGAGTCGGCCAAACGCTTGAATCCTAGACAGGCTAGGTGGGCCTTGTTTTTCACACGTTTTGATTTTGTGGTCTCTTTTCTTCCGTGCACTAAGAATTTCAAGGCAGACGCCCTCTCTAGGAGTTTCTTTGCTGATTCTCCTATTTTGACCAAGCCTGCTACCATCTTTGGTGAAGGGGTAGTTCTTTCTGCCATCTCGCTCGATTTGAGTCGTGCTCTGGAAGAGTTTCAGGAGGACAAACCTGAGTGTTGTCCCATTGGAAAATTGTATGTTCCTGACCAGTGGAGGAAGAGAGTAATGTCTGAAGTTCATTGCTCCGCATTGGCTCGTCATCCAGGTATTTTTGGTACTAGAGATTTGGTGAGTCGGTCTTTTTGGTGGCCCGCCTTGTCTCGTGATGTCAGGAATTTTGTGCAGTCCTGTGGGACTTGCTCCCGGTCTAAACCTTGTTCTCGCTCTAGTGGGTTGTTGATGCCTTTGCCGGTGCCCAGGAGGCCATGGACCCATATTTCAATGGATTTTATCTCTGATATGCCTGTCTCTCAGAGAATGACTGTTATTTGGGTGATTTGTGATAGATTCTCTAAGATGGTCCATCTTGTACCACTCCCTAAGTTGCCATCTTCCTCAGAGTTGGTGCCCTTGTTTTTGCAACAGGTGGTTCGCTTGCACGGGTTTCCTGAGAACATTGTATCTGACAGAGGAGTTCAGTTTGTTTCTAGATTTTGGAGGACTTTCTGTTCCAAGCTGGGAATTCAGTTGTCCTTCTCCTCTGCGTTTCACCCTCAGACCAATGGGCAGACGGAGAGAACAAACCAGACTTTGGAGTCGTATTTGAGATGTTTTATTTCTGCTGATCAGGATGATTGGGTTTCATTTTTGCCCTTGGCTGAATTTGCTTTAAATAATAGAGCTAGTTCTGCCACTTTGATGTCACCTTTTTTTTGTAACTTTGGGTTTCATCCTCGATTCTCTTCAGGCCAGGTGGAGTCTTCTGCCTGCCCAGGTGTTGACACTGTGATGGAGAGAATGCACCAGATCTGGGACCAAGTGGTGGATAAGTTGTCTCTCTCCCAGGAAAAGGCCCAGCGGTTTTCTAACCGGCATAGGACCATTGGTCCCTGGTTTAAGGTGGGTGATATGGTTTGGTTGTCATCAAAGAATATCTCTATGAAGGTGGCTTCTCCAAAGTTTAAACCTAGATTTATTGGACCTTACAAGATTTTGGAGATTCTTAATCCAGTCTCGTTTCGATTGGCTCTTCCTGTTACATTCAAGATCCATAACGTGTTTCATAAGTCTCTGTTGTATTGTAAGGGTTCCAATGGATTGTGATGAATAAGAAAATGCTCACACAAGAATCAAATTTACTAAATTGATTTACTTAATAAGTGATAAGATCAAATAATAAACAGTATAAAACTATAAATACATATGCATTAATCAGAAACAAGCATTATTCATACGTTACATTATTCAGATAGACGTCGACCAGTCATCCTCCAGGAGCCAAGAGAGCCAGAGAACATGTGTCCTAGTTCTTTTAAAATGTCCAGCTAAAAGGTGTGTCCAGCCCCACCATATGGGGAATGATGTCACAAGTCTATTGTCCATTGGCTATAAACACATCCCCTCAATACCTGTTTTAACCAGTATATAATACAGGAAGCTAGAGGGGGCCTCATGTGTGCCACATGGCAGAAATACAGCAAGCTGGAGGAGGGGCTTCGGAGCACAAGATAACATCCATGGGGAAAGTTAACACACCCAATCTAATTAAGGTAGTTGCCTTGAATATCAATGGTCCTTTGTTGATGGATAAACAAATGACCAGTAATTTACATTCCTTTATCTTAAGTAAGTTTCAGTGACCTTTAAGCTTACTCATCTCAGTGTATATTATATTAAACTGATTGAAACCATATAAAAATAACTTGTACTATACATTCCACCCCTGGTTTCAATCACTTTAATTAATTAACCTGCCACTAAACTGTACCATTTATCATTATGTGCTTTGCTCCTTTATATATATATATATATATACACACTCACTGGCCACTTTATTAGGTACACCTGTCCAACTGTGTGTTAAGACTTAATTTCTAATCAGCCAATCACATGGCGGCAACTCAGTGCATTTAGGCATGTAGACATGGTCAAGACAATCTCCTGCAGTTCAAACCGAGCATCAGTATGGGGAAGAAAGGTGATTTGAGTGCCTTTGAACGTGGCATGATTGTTGGTGCCAGAAGGGCTGGTCTGAGAATTTCAGAAACTGCTGATCTACTGGGATTTTCACGCACAACCATCTCTAGGGTTTACAGAGAATGGTCCGAAAAAGAAAAAAAATCCAGTGAGCGGCAGTTCTGTGGCCGGAAATGCCATGTTGATGCCAGAGGTCAGAGGAGAATGGGCAGACTGGTTCGAGCTGATAGAAAGGCAACAGTGACTCAAATTGCCACCCGTTACAACCAAGGTAGGCAGAAGAGCATCTCTGAACGCACAGTGCGTCGAACTTTGAGGCAGATGGGCTACAGCAGCAGAAGACCACACTGGGTACCACTCCTCTCAGCTAAGAACAGGAAACTGAGGCTACAATTTGCACAAGCTCATCGAAATTGGACAGTAGAAGATTGGAAAAACGTTGCCTGGTCTGATGAGTCTCGATTTCTGCTGCGACATTCGGATGGTAGGGTCAGAATTTGGCGTAAACAACATGAAAGCATGGATCCATCCTGCCTTGTATCAACGGTTCAGGCTGGTGGTGGTGGTGTCATGGTGTGGGGAATTTTTTCTGGGCACTCTTTGGGCCCCTTGGTACCAATTGAGCATCGTTGCAACGCCACAGCCTACCTGAGTATTGTTGCTGACCATGTCCATCCCTTTATGACCACAATGTACCCAACATCTGATGGCTACTTTCAGCAGGATAATGCGCCATGTCATAAAGCTCGAATCATCTCAGATTGGTTTCTTGAACATGACAATGAGTTTACTGTACTCAAATGGCCTCCTCAGTCACCAGATCTCAATCCAATAGAGCATCTTTGGGATGTGGTGGAACGGGAGATTCGCATCAGGGATGTGCAGCCGACAAATCTGCGCCAACTGTGTGATGCCATCATGTCAATATGGTCCAAAATCTCTGAGGAATGCTTCCAGCACCTTGTTGAATCTCTGCCACGAAGAATTGAGGCAGTTCTGAAGGCAAAAGGGGGTCCAACCCCTTACTAGCATGGTGTACCTAATAAAGTGGCCAGTGAGTGTATATATATATATATATATATATATATTTGCTACCAATAGAAAACCGCTTGGTAAAAAATAACATCCTGGGCTTAAAACGGAACAAAAACAACATTGGACCAACAGGTAATGAAATATCAAATGTCTGTAGAAATCTTCTTTCTTCGGATCTTCTTGACCGCAATTTTTAAATGAGTCTCTGTTGCAGGGAAGCATGGGGATTATTATGCCCTCATCACTTTGGGGTGACTTCACTACTTTCCCTGGTTAGCAAAAGAACAGACTCTGAAGAGCAATCTGTCCCTGCCCTTCATGACATTAACCCCTCGTTTCTCCAAAGCAATGGGTGAGGGAAATGCAGGTGTCCATGGCTGAGCATAAGAGTACCTTTCATATTCTATTGCTGCAGCTGTTCAGGGCCTCACTTTATATGCCATTTGCATCAGCTGGCAGTCATGAGGATTCAC
Organism: Dendrobates tinctorius; assembly: GCF_039654945.1. Classification (NCBI taxonomy): domain Eukaryota; kingdom Metazoa; phylum Chordata; class Amphibia; order Anura; family Dendrobatidae; genus Dendrobates; species Dendrobates tinctorius. The sequence goes on along the minus strand of NW_027361782.1, from coordinate 23,300,211 downwards.
CCTGGTTGACGGTTCAGCATCATCTGGGCTCAGTCTCAGTGCTCAATTGGACATCTTCAGTCTACACACAAGACACAGCCTGCACTGAGGGAAAGTGAAGTTCACAATCATACTTGAAAGTTCCAAAGTCTTGGCAGAGCTAACTCAGTCCAAAGCAACAGTCCAAAATAACTCAGTCCTGGTGGCTTGTTTTCCACCCCTTGATCAAATGTTTCAAACAAAATTACCGTAGGTTTGTTGGTCCAAATTGTGCCCAGAATGACCTTTGAAATTTTCTACTGTAGCAAATATTTCTACTCTAGATAATAATACTACATAAAATATATATCATATGTGTATGGACTTATACACTGATCAAACACATCAAATTCATGTCAATCACATTTGCATAAGAACGATGATCATAATTACCAGTACAATTATGTTCATGGAGATCACAAAATAATGTTACTACTAATCAGAATCAGTACAATTACATGTTAAGGAAAACCGAACCCAAACCAATTTGCTATTAACCTAATTCTAGCAAATTATTATTTTTACATAATATACATATTACATCAACACACACTCTGGCTAAACCTATTGCACTCATTCAGTAAGCAGAAGAGATTCTCATTTATACAGTATATAGACAAACACACACTTTGGGTACCCACACATTTGCATTGCATGACTCAGGTGTAGGTGAACAAAGCTATATCAAGACATTAACAAACTAGCATTCATTGAAATCATTTAACATATATGTTCTTCAAAACCCAATTTGCACGGGAGCTCCCAAAAAATAAAAAATGTTAAAACTCAAAAATAAGTCATAAAATATAATCTTATATTAGATGGACTCCTTTTTCACTACTGCAGGAATGAACAATTTACTGTGCACTGTATTTACATGTTAATTAAATGGCCAAGGTTTATTCTTTCACTCCTGCAAACAAACAAAAGGTTACTTACACACCCCACCCCCCAATCCAACATGTAGTGGACTGAAAAGAGAAAAAAAAACAATTCCTTTAAAAACCAAGAATGCTAAACACAGTACAATTAAAATTCAGAAAATGAGCTCATAAAAAATACAAATATACCAAATAAAAAGTAAAAATACCACGTGGATTTTTTCTTTGGCTGTGAACCAATTTTAATCAAGGGATATCCATGACAAATACACAAAGCACATACAATGACAATACAACACTTAGTACAAATAAGTCATCTATTATCTTGTCAACCCCCCAGTATATTATCAGTCATCTAACTTTAGGTCAGTCTTAAATTCATTGTCTGTACTGTCACTCCCTCTTTGCCTTGTATGGTTCTCTCACAATGGCTCCCACATACAGAATCATCTTATATCTGCTGTGGTCTTTTGCCTTTTAAAACATCAAGGTCTATTACAAACCCTCAGGTGAGGAATGCACATTTATGCATCACCAAGACCAAACCCAATTCATCATAGATCAGCCAGCGCATACGTCATAGTATGCTCACAGGAGTATTTCTCATCATATATCAGCCAGTGCATACTTCACATTATGCTCACAGGAGTATTTCTCCAAGAAACTCTAGATTGAAAATAAACATCATTAGACATAAAAAAAAATGGTAAAACTGTTCAAACAACAATTTTCAGGGATATTCAAGAACTTTTATCTAAAATGTGCATTTAAAATTAGTCCATGAGGGAATCTTGGCAGGGGGTGTAGTATGCCATGGTATTGGAAGAGTGCAAGGGGCGGTTACAGTGGGGGCTTTGCATGCCTCCATCAGGTGTCCCACCTCTATCTTTCCAACCCCACATCTCATTTGTCGCCACCCTCTTGGGTCTGGCAAGTTGCAATTTACCTTTTCTCCTCAGATCTTGCCATCTCCTCAACAGGTCACTTGTAGAGATCCCATCTATCTCCTGGAATGGAACCCCACTAGCTATCAGGTCACAAAACAACTCCGTCATGCTCTTTCTAATTTGAGTATCATCCTCTTTTCTCCTTTCTTGATCTACTCTCTCTACTGTACTATTGTTTGATACTTTTGCTCTCTCTAGAGCAGATAGCTGGGAGATTAGATTGCATGCTGTGTAGACAGTAGTGGAATTTCCCATAAGTGCACTGAACATAGTGAACAATGGGGCTTTGTAAGCAGCTGGGGCGCCTTCTATGAACTTATTCTTCATCAATACTGTCAATATTGCAGCATCTGGTCCCTTCCAATCCTCAACAACAGCAAAGTGATCATTCAGGTCAGGCAAAGGATTGCGAGTTATACCTCCTATGCATGCAATTTCTCTCAATCTCTGAACTCCATCTGCAAGAGTCTCCCATCGTGTCTGTGGTATTAATTCCATGGGAGAGTCATACACTTGTGCCACAGAATCCCTCACCAAATGCAACAAAGAGAAATTCTCTGCAGTGTCCCTTGCACGTCTCATTTTTAGACGTACCATAGGATCAGTACAAATACTACAAAGTCCTATTGCCTCAAGACGGTTCAAGATTATAGTATCGGCTCCCTGATCCCATAATCTGAGAATCCATGCTAACAAAGGTTCTCCTGCTTGCTGCCTGTACCTGGTAGCTAATTCTGTTAATTCTCCAGCTGTATAATTCCTAGTTACTTCGGTCATTGAAGCTTCTGCTCCTGTAGCTGCATTTCCTGCATCCATCCTATCTCCACTACGCTGTGTGACTTCTCTCCTAGTTTTAGTAGTCACAATTGGTCTGGCTTGCTTTTCTTCCCCATTTGTCTCGCTGTCAGAGCCTTCCCATTCTGGCAAATCTGGCCATTTCTCACGTGCAATCATGGTTCTAATCTGTGCAGTACAAATATCTGACACTGGCCGCTGTCTCCTCCTGCGCCTATTCTTATTCACATTTTTCATTACATAAGCTTCAAAATTCCCTTGCATATTGTCATGCTGTTTCATTTGGTCTCTCAAGGCTGATTGCAAGCTAATCCTTTGCTCTATAGCTGTATGCAGCTCTAAACGCAAATGATCTATCTCCTCCTGTAAGTTTTGAGACACTTGCACAAAAATCCATCCAACGGCTGCTGCAGCTTTGTGCTCTTTTGCATCATACCTTGAGAGATCAAATTTGCCAGCCACATCCTGAGGATGCGATAAGCACTGTCCCTCCATATATTTGTTACATTCCTGTGCCATTTCAGTCCACTTTCCTGGTAGTACCCATTCTGGCAAAGATCTGACACTACTCTCAACGGCTTTCCTACTCTTAACAAACTTATTCAATTTTGCAAACATTTTTATTCAAAACAATCCCACTTCTGACACCAATTTGTATTGTAAGGGTTCCAATGGATTGTGATGAATAAGAAAATGCTCACACAAGAATCGAATTTACTAAATTGATTTACTTAATAAGTGATAAGATCAAATAATAAACAGTATAAAACTATAAATACATATGCATTAATCAGAAATAAGCATTATTCATACGTTACATTATTCAGATAGACGTCGACCAGTCATCCTCCAGGAGCCAAGAGAGCCAGAGAACATGTGTCCTAGTTCTTTTAAAATGTCCAGCTAAAAGGTGTGTCCAGCCCCACCATATGGGGAATGATGTCACAAGTCTATTGTTTATTGGCTATAAACACATCCCCTCAATACCTGTTTTAACCAGTATATAATACAGGAAGCTAGAGGGGGCCTCATGTGTGTCACATGGCAGAAATACAGCAAGCTGGAGGAGGGGCTTCGAAGCACAAGATAACATCCATGGGGAAAGTTAACACACCCAATCTAATTAAGGTAGTTGCCTTGAATATCAATGGTCCTTTGTTGATGGATAAACAAATGACCAGTAATTTACATTCCTTTATCTTAAGTAAGTTTCAGTGACCTTTAAGCTTACTCATCTCAGTGTATATTATATTAAACTGATTGAAACCATATAAAAATAACTTGTACTATACATTGTTAAAGAGGTTTGTTGAGCCAGTAGTTCCTGTGGTGGCACTTCCTGACCCTGTATTGGTTGAAGGTAATGTGGAATATGAGGTTGAGAAGATACTGGACTCACGTCTGGCTAGACGGAGACTCCAGTATTTGGTTAAATGGAAGGGTTATGGCCAGGAGGATAATTCTTGGGTCTCTGCATCCTATATTCATGCCGAAAGATTGGTTCGTGCTTTTCATCGGGCCCATCCTGATCGCCCTGGTGGCGTGGATGAGGGTTCGCTGACCCCTCCTCAAGGGGGAGGTACTGTTATGAGTTCATTTTCTCCTTCACCTCTGATGTCTGATGAACTCCCTCTGCTGGTGAAAGGAGGTAGTGAAATTGATCTGGATGGGAAGAACCTGTCATCTGAACAGATGGAGTGCGATTGGACATCCGGAATTTCTGAGTGGATATAAGGCAGCCGACGCCCTGCAGGGTTGCTGGTGATCCTTTCTGCTCTGAGCTCTGGAATCCAGTTTAGTTCCTGTCTACTAAAAGCTAAGTTTTTGCTCTGCTATTTTTCCATGAGATTTTGTCTGTTTACCTAGTATTTGTGTTCAGCCTGCTCTGGTTGGGATAGGCTGAACTCCATTTTTGTCTCTGATCAGTTGATCTCTTTGCTCTGTCTTCAGAATATACCTGAGTGCTGATATAGTGATTTTGAAGTCTAGTTACTTCAGGGCCTTTTCTATCAGACGTGTTGGACATTATTTTTGGCAGGGTTTTTTGCGTGATTGCAGCCAGCATCTTTTCTGTCCTTTCCTATCTAGTTAGTTGGGCCCCATCATTTGCTCAGCCTGTCTTTCTGTCTGTGTTTGTGTTTTCATCTGTTTTTCACCGACAATACATGTTGAGGGCTGTCTATTGCTTTGGGGTCTGCTGTGGGGCAGTTTAGATTTCCCCTTTCTTTCTTTAGGCTTATTTAGCTCTCCGGCTGTGACAAGGGATCTAGGGCACCGTAGCAACCCCCCATGGCTACTGTTAGTTGTGTTGAATAGGATCAGGGGTCTGCAATCCGCTAGCTACCAACCTCTCTGGTTTTCTGGACTTAGCTTGTGTTTTTGTTTTTTCCTCCTCCGGTGACTCATTCATAACAGCTATCGTGTGGGCCACGTTGGAGGTTCCGGAACTTCTTTCGGTACACCTCAGGTGTCAGCCGGTATTTGGCGATCAGAGCCTGCTTGATGGCATCATAGTCGTCGTCTTCTGGCGGGAGAGAAGCGAACGCCTCCAGGGCTTTGCCTTTTAGCCCCGGGGTCAAGTACCTTGCCCATTGGACCTTATCCAGCCGGTACTGTCGGCAGGCTTTCTCAAAGGCTCGCATAAACGTGTCCAAGTCCCCGTCCTTTTCCATCATGGGAAAATGCTCTGGCCGGGTTTTATGACTTTTGACGCTGCTGGGCTCACGGCTTTGGGCTATGGAGGATGTTACCCCTTGCCGGAGCATCTCCAGTTCATGGGCTCTCTGGGCTTCTCATTCAGCCTCTTTTGGCTTGGGCCTCCTGCCGATATTGCTGGATCAACCTCACCCGTCCCTCACTGGCTTTGGCGGGGAGTTCGTCCAAGGCCGCTTGCAGGTAGGGGCCCAATCTGTCCGGATTGTATGTGGAGCCAGCGCTCAGGAGTGGAGCATCTGCTGCAGGCCCATTGTTACTTGAGCCCGCTTCTGCGTTCACTGGGCTCTGGTCTTTTCCCGTTGCACCAGAGCCGCGATCAATTGGGCTTTGTTTTCGTTCGTGGTGTTGATCCGCCACACCCGGCAGAGGGCAATAAGAGCGTCTTTCCTTTACTGCTTATACCACTCTGCTCCCATCGTAGCTATGGTTGTCAAATAAAAGATAGAAAAGAAAAACAAAGAGGGAGGGAATACTCGCAAGTACACAAAATTGTCTCAAGGCTAGTAACCACTGAGTCGGTTCTCCAAAACCTATGGTGCAGGATTCCCGCAGGAACTGTGCAGGTCTTTAGTGAGAGGAATGATTTCTCAAACCAAATCACTAATGATCTATGAATATCCCACCGCTCTGCCACCAAATTGTGACGAAGAGCGCACCCTGTGCCACCAATATGTGACGATCCCACCACTGACACGGGTGGGTCAGCGGATGGAGGGATGCGACGCACTGCCGGCACACGGCTATCATAGGCACAGTGGGGGCTTATCTTAGTTATCCCACCACCGGCACCATGTGACAAAAATATACAGCAAGTTAATTTTGCTCTAACAATTTACCGCAGGGGGGTTATTTTGGAGGCCCCACCACTGCTAACAACCTTCCAAGAACTGCGGGGATTTATGTATATCCCACTTTCTCAGTTCCATTTTGGAACTTGCAGCTCTCCTTACCCGCATGTCAGTCAGGGAACTGCACCTAAGATAATTAGTCACCGGATGGGCTGCTTGTTGTGCATGGGCAGTTAGACTACTGCAGTAAGGGAATTATCAATGCATTGGCCTCAGCCACTCATTCAGCAATATAAGACCCTTCCGGACTGCCAACTAGCCTAACCAACCGCACACACCACGCTGCCACCAGCCACAATTCACTTAATCAAAGAATTAATTAAGAGGGTCTGTGGCAAACCCCCAAATTAGTAGTGATTATTTAAAAAAGGCGCATAGTTCGTTTCTTAGAGCATGAAGGCAGACTGATAATTTTATCATTTATTCCCAAAAGGTGGGGAGTGATTACACAGATAAAAAGTTGTTATAAAGTTGAGACATTAAATATGTACATTGCGAATATACAAAAATAACATGGATGAAAAGACAGAAATTACACTTACAGTTGCTTATGGTTCTTTAGGCAATCCCATGTGGCTCGGGGGATGGGCAGCAGCCAGACAACCCAAGACATCGGGTAGGTCTTGTCAGCATGCAATCTGTAGCTCAAACTGACTGAATTTTTGGGAGGGAATACCTTATCCCTTTGGGTTTGTGACCTCACGAAATGGGCGGTCTGGTGAGGTCCAACCCCCCTACTCTCTAAGTTGCAATTTATCTAAAAACTTATAATAACCATATCTTAACGAGGGAAGCTCGCATAAACTCACCAAGGGTATCATGTTTCCCAGTTTATCAAACCCAATAAGACAATACCAAGCATGCCGTAATTAAGACACTCCATTTGGGAGCAATCCATATCTCAGTTTCTGGAGGGGTTAGAGCCGTTAAAATTAGAGGTTAGAAAGCTGGTCTCATGCCCTTCGCAGAAATATAATTATTATATCTCTGCCATGAGGGAGGGGCACGCTAGGGCTTCTTTTAATATTTCCTATACCTGTAGGCAGCCTCATGGCCAGGACAAAGACACTACTTCCACTCAGCTTAATTAACATTCCTAGCTGTGGAGAGAAGCCAAATGCTTGTAACAGGAAGTGTCCTATTACCAATGCGGACACAGAGTGTTAAGGAGGGGGAAAGGGGGGATGCTGCAGTTATGTGACAAGATTTTCTTATCAGAGTGAAATGGTAGATTCTAGAATGTTCCAGAAACATCATACTTTACTTAAGATTTTACATTACAGGAGATGCCTGAGTAGCCTTCCTATTTCACAGTCTAAGTTGTGTAAGCTTGCATACCAGTCCCCGCTGCACTCAACTGCAGATTCTGCCTGCTGCACTCTGATACAAATACTGCTTGCTGCACTCTACTACAGATCCTACCTGCTGCACGCAACTGCCTACCCTGCCTGCTGCACTCTGATGCAGACCCTGCCTGCTGCACTTTGATACCATCATTACCTCCTGCACTCTGATGCAAACCCGGTCTGCTGCACTCAGGTGCGATCTCTGTCTGCTGCACTCTGATGCAAACTGTCTGCTGCATTCTAATAATGAGTGCAGCTCTGGAGTATAATACAGGATGTAACTCAGGATCAGTAATGTAATGTATGTACACAATGACTTTGCCAGCAGAATAGTAAGTGCAGCTCTGGAGTATAATTCAGAATGTAACCCAGGATCAGCACAGGATTAGTAATGTATGTACATAGTGACTGCTCCAGCTGATTAGTGATTGCAGCTCTGAAGAATAATATACGATGTATCCAGAGCTACCAATTCAGCAGTGACGCTAAGGCTATGTGCACACGGTGCAGAATCACCTGCGGGTTTTTCCGCGCGGAACCGCAGGTAAAACCGCATGTAAAGTGACCTGCGATTTTCCTGTGATTTGGTCTGCGGTTTTGCCCTGCGGTTTCACACCTCTACTATGTTAAAGGTGTGAAACCGCTGCGGAAACCGCCCAAACAATTGACATGCTGCGGTTTGTAAACCGCAGCAAAACCGCGTGGAAAAAAACGCACCGTGAGCACAGCGTTTTTGAAAACCCATAGGGTTTCATTGTACTGTACTTGGTCTGCGGAACTGCTGCGTTTCCGCAGGGCCAAAACCGCTGCGGAAACGCAGCAGAATCCACAACGTGTGCACATAGCCTCAGAACACCTAGCCATTTCTTTTCATATAGCTGTTAGGATTTGGGTGCAGCGGATGCAATAGGATGATGAAGTCTCGTGTGATGTTCTCAGGGGCGTAACTACTGAGGTTGCAGGAGTCGCAGCTGTGACAGGGCCCCTGAGTGCTTAGGGCCTCGCCCAGTCCAGCAAAGCAGCAGGCTTCATGTGGGACCTGGGCTTCCATCACGTCCTGCGCCCTGAATCCTCCAGCATGGACTCGGTTATTCCTCCACCTGAGCTCTGCACTCCACCCCCCAGTGTCTCAGGTGATGGAGGATGAGACCTGCTGCCATCACTCAAAGCCGACACCTCTTAGTGACCAGTCACATGGAGCTCTGTGACTACAGAGTGCAGGTGGAAGGCACGCACGATAGCTGTTGTGCGTACAGGACTTGTGATGAGGTCACAGTGTGTGCAAGACTGCTGTGCTGGTTGTCATGGATGAGGGTAAGTTTGTGTGTGGGGTCAGGAGGGGTTTACAGTGTGGATGTAGCAGAGCTGTGTTTGTACAAGGTGTACTGAGCAGAGCCCTGTGTGTACGAGGTGTATGGAGCAGAGCCACGTGTGTACAAGGTGTACGGAGCAGAGCCATGTGTGTACAAGGTGTACGGAGCAGAGCCGCGTGTGTACGAGGTGTACGGAGCGGAGTCGGGTGTGTACGAGGTGTACGGAGCGGAGCCGGGTGTGTACGAGGTGTACGGAGCGGAGCCGCGTGTGTACGAGGTGAACAGAGCGGAGCCGCGTGTGTACGAGGTGTATGGAGCGGAGCCGGGTGTGTACGAGGTGTACAGAGCGGAGCCGCGTGTGTACGAGGTGTACGGAGCGGAGCCACGTGTGTGCGAGGTGTACAGAGTCATGTGTGTATGAGGTGTATGGAGCAGAGCCATGCGTGTATGAGGTGTGTGGAGCAGAGCCGCGTGTGTGCGGAGCAGAGCTGCGCGTGTACAAGGTGTACGGAGCGGAGATGTGCGTGTATTTTGGCATGGGGGCCCCATTTGAAAGTTCGCACCGGGGCCCATAACTTTGTAGTTACAGCCACTGGATGTTCTTATACATACACAAGCCCATGAAGGACTGTAAGTAAAATGAATGATAACTTCTGGTATTGAGATCTGGGTGATTTATCTCTATTGTCACAATGCTCTGTTCTCTGTTCCATGGCTAAAAAGAATTCGAAAACATCATGGATTTCCCAGAGATTTATCTTGGTTTCAATCACAATTCGGCAGAGAGAAATACAACTTTATTAAGGACTCCAAAGGCATTATTTTAGACTTTGTACACAAGTTTCTCTCATCATCCACCTGCTGCAGTGATTTATATGACAGGGTCCTAAATAGAAATCATGTGGTCTCACAGCAAAAGTTTCACTTGGGGACCCCCCTCAAAAAAAAAAAAGATATTTTTTCCTCACAACTTTTAAGGACAAGTAAAGGGACTTGTATAGCTGCACAAAAACACTTAGCGCTCATGACCCCATTATATTCCTTACATGAGGAGCAATATTACAGTAGTTATATTCTTATACATAGAGGTAGTATTATAGTAGTTATATTCTTGTATATAGGATCAGAATTATAGTAGTTATATTCTTGTACACAGGAGCAGTATTATAGTAGTTATATTCTTGTACATAAGGGCAGAATTATAGTAGTTATATTCTTGTACATAGGGGCAGTATTATAGTAGTTATATTCTTGTATATAGGGAGCAGTATTATAGTAGTTATATTCTTGTACATAGGAGCAGTATTACAGTAGTTATATTCTTATACATAGAGGTAGTATTTATAGTAGTTATATTCTTGTACATAGGGGCAGTATTACAGTAATTATATTCTTGTACATAGGAGCAATATTATAGTAGTTATATTCTTGTACATAGGAGCAGTATTATAGTAGTTATATTCTTATACATAGAGGTAGTATTATAGTAGTAGTAGTTATATTCTTGTTCATAGGGGCAGTATTACAGTAATTATATTCTTGTACATAGGAGCAGTATTATAGTAGTTATATTCTTGTACATAGGGAGCAGTATTATAGTAGTTATATTCTTGTACAAAGGGGGCAGTATTATAGTAGTTATATTCTTGTACATAAGAGCAGTATTATAGTAGTTATATTCTTGTACACAGGGGGCAGTATTATAGTAGTTATATTCTTGTATATAGGGGCAGTATTATAGTACAGTTGTGGCCAAAAGTATTGACACCCCTGCAATTCTGTCAGATAATACTCAGTTTCTTTCTGAAAATGATTGCAAACACAAATTCTTTGGTATTATAATCTTCATTTAATTTGTCTTAAATGAAAAAACACAAAAAGAATTGTCCTAAAGCCAAATTGGATATAATTCCACACCAAACATAAAAAAGAGGGTGGACAAAAGTATTGGCACTGTTCGAAAAATCATGTGATGCTTCTCTAATTTGTGTAATTAACAGCACCTGTAACTTACATGTGGCACCTAACAGGTGTAGGCAATAACTAAATCACACTTGCAGCCAGTTGACATGGATAAAAGTTGACTCAACCTCTGTCCTGTGTCCTTGTGTGTACCACATTGAGCATGGAGAAAAGAAAGAAGACCAAAGAACTGTCTGAGGACTTGAGAAACCAAATTGTGAGGAAGCATGAGCAATTTCAAGGCTACAAGTCCATCTCCAAAGACCTGAATGTTCCTGTGTCTACCGTGCGCAGTGTCATCAAGAAGTTTAAAGCCCATGGCACTGCGGCTAACCTCCCTAGATGTGGACGGAAAAGAAAAATTGACAAGAGATTTCAACGCAAGATTGTGCGGATGTTGGATAAAGAACCTCGACTAACATCCAAACAAGTTCAAGCTGCCGTGCAGTCCGAGGGTACAACAGTGTCAACCCGTACTATCCGTCAGCGTCTGAATGAAAAGGGACTGTATGGTAGGAGACCCAGGAAGACCCCACTTCTTACCCCGAGACATAAAAAAGCCAGGCTGGAGTTTGCCAAAACTTACCTGAAAAAGCCTAAAACGTTTTGGAAGAATGTTCTCTGGTCAGATGAGACAAAAGTAGAGCTTTTTGGGCAAAGGCATCAACATAGAGTTTACAGGAGAAAAAAAGAGGCATACAAAGAAAAGAACACGGTCCCTACAGTCAAGCATGGCAGAGGTTCCCTGATGTTTTGGGGTTGCTTTGCTGCCTCTGGCACTGGACTGCTTGACCGTGTGCATGGCATTATGAAGTCTGAAGACTACCAACAAATTTTGCAGCATAATGTAGGGCCCAGTGTGAGAAAGCTGGGTCTCCCTCAGAGGTCATGGGTCTTCCAGCAGGACAATGACTCAAAACACACTTCAAAAAGCACTAGAAAATGGTTTGAGAGAAAGCACTGGAGACTTCTAAGGTGGCCAGCAATGAGTCCAGACCTGAATCCCATAGAACACCTGTGGAGAGATCTAAAAATGGCAGTTTGGAGAAGGCACCCTTCTAATATCAGGGACCTGGAGCAGTTTGCCAAAGAAGAATGGTCTAAAATTCCAGCAGAGCATTGTAAGAAACTCATTGATGGTTACCGGAAGCGGTTGGTCGCAGTTATTTTGGCTAAAGGTTGTGCAACCAAGTATTAGGCTGAGGGTGCCAATACTTTTGTCTGGCCCATTTTTGGAGTTTTGTGTGAAATGATCAATGTTTTGCTTTTTGCTTCATTCTCTTTTGTGTTTTTTTTTCATTTAAGACAAATTAAATGAAGATAATAATAGCAAATAATTTGTGTTTGCAATCATGTTCAGGAAGAAACTGAGTATTATCTGACAGAATTGCAGGGGTGTCAATACTTTTGGCCACAACTGTAGTTGTAGTCTTGTACATAGGAGTAGTATTATAGTTGTTATATTCTTGTATATAGGGGCAGTATTATAGTAGTTATATTCTTGTACATAGGCAGCAGTATTATAGTAGTTATATTCTTGTACATAGGGGGCAGTATTATAGTAGTTATATTCTTGTATATTGGGGCAGTATTATAGTAGTTATATTCTTGTACATAGAGGCAGTATTATAATAGTTATATTCTTGTACATAGGGTAAGTATTATAGTAGTTATATTCTTGTGCATAGGAGCAGTATTATAGCAGTTATATTCTTGTACATAGGAGCAGTATTATAGTAGTTATATTATTGTACATAGGGGCAGTATTATAGTAGTTATATTCTTGTACATAGGGAGCAGTATTATAGTAGTTATATTCTTGTACATAGAGGCAGTATTATAGTAGTTACAGTATATTCTTGTACATAGGGGCAGTATTATAGTAGTTATATTCTTGTGCATAGGAGCAGTATTATAGCAGTTATATTCTTGTGCATAGGAGCAGTATTATAGCAGTTATATTCTTGTACATAGGAGCAGTATTATAGTAGTTATATTCTTGTACATAGGGTATGTATTATAGTAGTTATATTCTTGTACATAGGAGCAGTATTATAGTAGTTATATTCTTGTACATAGGGTATTATAGTAGTTATATTCTTGTACATAGGGGGCAGTATTATAGTAGTTATATTCTTGTATATAGCGGGCAGTATTATAGTAGTTATATTCTTGTACATAGGGGCAGTATTATAATAGTTATATTCTTGTACATAGGAGCAGTATTATAGAAAAAATTTGGAGCTCTGGATCAGAGCAGCAGAGCTCAGACTTTTAGTCTAAAATATTCCATAACCCCATCCTGACTGTGCTAATTTTTGAGATTACCATTTTGTTTAGAGATTATTTGTGGGTTTCGTGGTTACAACATTTATTGTGGTGTAAAAATGACATTCTGACATCAGGATTCTTCAGATCAGGACAAGTATAACATTACAAAGTGTACACAGGGTTTTTCTATATATAAGTAGTTAAAAAAAATTATATTATTTTACAAAGTATTTTTTAAACTTTCTATCAATGGAGTTGAGTGTTGTTGCCATTTTCATCTCTTTATTGCATTGTTTGGGGGCACCTTGATTGGAAATTGGTAATTGTTTGTCTTTTTTATTTTATTTTATGCATGACTAAACAATGTTATTTATAGGTCAACAGCAAAATAGTTTAATTTTTTTACTGCTTAATTTAATAGTTCACTTAGGAGACTTGAGCCTGCGATTGCTTAAACTTTATATTGCAAATATTGCAATAGGTATTTCAGCATATTCTGAATCCACAGTTTGTGCTTCATGGGTAGATTGTGGAAGGAACGTGTTCTGCTGAGGCCGTGTACCTTCTGTAATAAATGTTTTTTGTTTTGGTTTGTACTCTCTAATCTGTAAAATCTCAACCAATGTTACTGCTCATGGAGCGCCCCGCGGGGCCTGGGGGTTTTCGGTACCGGTCCCGTCGACTTCCATGGGGGACGGCGTCACGTCGGCGGCGACCCGGTCCGTGGCCCAGAGGTGTCCAGTAATAAAATAGGGGAAAGTTGTGTGGTATTTTTGTGATAAAAAAATGAAAATAAAATTATTAGATTGTGAAATACGTGACGCCACCTGTGGTATTCTAGTCAGAGGCGACCAGCTCTGCGGTGTTGCTTCTCTGGGATGGATGTTAGGTGCAGCTATGATGTTGTAGCCCTCCACAGGTAGGGCTGTAGTCCCAGGGCAAAGATGTTAAATAAATAGTCAAAATGGCTGTAAACGTTGGGGTGCAGATAAATGAGAGAAAGACACAGAGGGGTGCAGTTTCTTTACCTTTTACTGGTAATAGGTTGCAGTCCGGAGTATCACATACAGTCTGGCTCGCCTGGAGGCATTCAGGGGATCCACCTTGCCAGGTGGGGATTTAGGACCTTCCTTTCTGCGCTATGTGTGTGGGTCTCCGCTGCATATAACTATGCTGCGACCCTCTATTCGTGATGGTTTCACTAACCTGTATGGCTGTCAGCGTGAGCCTATTCCATGGGTACCGTTCTCTTCACCGCCAGCCCCGGGCTCCTTATCCGCTGGAGTGCCCTCAGGTGTTCAATGTGCACAGGAATTTACAATCCCCTGTACTTTCAGATTCGGCTATCAGGGGGTACAGTTCCTGTCAGCCTAGGACTCTGATGTCCCTTTTCTCTTTATTAGCGCTTCACTCAAGGGTCTGCTATATGCAGTATTTAGCTTCCCTAGAGTCTCTGCTGTTGTCCTTTCCCTCTTCACAGATCAGCTCCCTGTCTTCATCTAACAGGATCTTCCAGAAAGATCTCTTTACCTCACGTCCTCACGTTTAAAACTGTCATTTCTCCTCACAGCTCACAGCTGTTTCGTTTCCATGACAACCCCCTCAGCTGATTTCTAGCTGACTCACCAACCCCCTCTGCTGGCCAGAATTTATAAGGCATCTCCCTTTTCTGACCTGCAGCAGGAAATTGTGATTAAATCTTTGCTGCCTGGCATGGGGTTCCTTTCTGCCTCCAAGCATGACTTTACCCATTAGAGGGAGGCGATGTCACTGTGACAACCGGACTCTGGGGTGTCACATTCCCCCCAAATAAGTTCAGTACTCCTGGACTGAGGAAAATATAACAAGAATTGCTAACAACAACAATTAATGCAAATCTACAAAGTCTTAAAAATGTAAAAATTATCAAAAACCAGACAAGAAAAAAAGAAAACAATGCAGTTACTGCAGCGAACAGTCCTTAAGCTGCTGTCCAGGAATTGTCTTTGTGCTTGTACCTGGAGTTTGGTTGGTGGGAACCGCCTTAACCCACTTTTTTTGTCGTCCCTGGGCATGGCTACAGGGCACTCTGTAGATGGGCCTGTTTTTCGGCCACGCCGGCGGCTTATTTCAAAGGCCTTTTTGGAGTAACTATTTACAAATACAGTTCTGACCACACATAGTCCTGTGGCCCAATTGTCCTTTAACTGGTTATTGCGAATACTTAAAAAGGTTCTTACAGTAAGTCTCTGTAGGCTCTCATGCTTAACGGTTACTACTATATATTCTCATTACTTTATTTACATTATGCAATCTCTGTAAGGGGCAGGGATTTGACCTCTAGTACTATGAGTGGATCTATGCAGTATAGGTATTTCTGATGACCTGACCTGTTCTCTGATGTCTACTGTTGGTGCACTAGTCACTACACTATAAGTAGACTTGTGTAAGATAGGTATTCTAGACTGCCTTCTCTCTACTCCTAGACTCACCATGAGATTGTCAGATTCGCTGTTAGCAGGGGACAGATTTCCGCATTCCTCTGCAGATGTGGTATCTGTTACTGGAGCCATTTCATTTAGAGTCTCTTCTTCATCTGGTGGAGTAGGCTGATGAAAGGTTAGTACTGGTACTACTATTGCCTGATTTACTTGTGTCCACGTCCGAGGAAATTCTCCAAGTATAGTTTGAATCTTTTCTTCCACCTCTACTGTAGGCTGTGGAGTGTCTTGGACTTCTTTCTTGTACTTCAATAAATCAGGGCACATCTTTAGATGATCTCTTGAGAGTGCTTCTAAGGTTTCTCCTCCATCTTTGCTGATGATGCATACTTTGGTGTTATTAAAGTCTGAAGGTATCACAGTGTATGGCTTTGCTTTCCACTGGTCATCTAGTTTGTGAACACGTCTCTTTCTTTTAAGTACTTGTTCTCCTGGTGTCAAGGGAACTGCAGAGGCGTGTTGGTTGTAATTCCTTTCCTGTCTCTGTCTTGCTTGGGACAAACTTTTCTCCACACATTCTTGTACTTTGCGGTATTGTTGCTGCCGCTCTGTATCCCAGTCTGCATCTGGTGATGTCTCAGGTGTTAAGACTCCCATGTCTAAATCAATGGGTAACTTGCCAGGTCTTGCTCTCATCAAGTAGGCCGGAGTGCAATTGGTGGCGTTTACCGATATATGATTATATAGATCTACCAGATCTGGCAACTTCTCTGGCCACTGGTTACATTCTTCCAGAGGTAAGGTCTTCAATAAGTCAATTACCACCTGGTTCATCTTTTCACACATGTCATTTGTCTGTGGATGGTATGGCGTCGTTCTGATTTTCTTGCAACCGTACATGTTGCAGAACTCCTGAAACACTTCTGCTTCAAAGGCTGGACCTTGGTCGGTGAGCACTTGTTCAGGGTATCCGTGCGGTCGACAAAAGTGTTGCTGAAATGCCTTGGCTGCTGTCTTCGCCGTTTGGTCTTTAACAGGCACAACTACCAAGAACCTTGAGTAATGGTCCACGATGGTCAAAGCATAGGTGTAGCCATTCCTACTCGGAGTTAACTTCACGTAATCCAAGGCTACCAGTTCAAGCGGCTGTTTTGTGATGATCGGCTGTAATGGGGCTCGCTGGTTGTTTCAGTCTTTTCTGCACAGGTTGCATGGGCCACATTCTCGGCACCACTTCTCAATGGAACTCCTCATGCCAACCCAGTTGAATCTTTCACAAAGTAGAATTTCCAACTTCTTCCAACCGAAGTGTCCTGCTCCATTGTGGTACGCCTCCAAGACCATGGGAGCATCCCTCTTTGGGTCTACCACCTGCCAGACCAGTTTGTGTGTGTGCGAGTTGATGTTCCTCCGACACAGTTTACCCTCGTAGATAAACAGCTTGCCTCTCTCCTTCCATAGTTGCTGTGCTTCCTGTGGGTCATCTGGACCAGGGTGTGCATCAGCTTCTGACAGGCACTCCTTTACTAGGCGAACAGCTGGGTCACTGTCTTGCATCTCTGCCCACTCATGAAGGGGTAATGGGTTCAACGTTACCTCTCGTACGATAAAGCACTTATTCCTTACTCCTTGAGAGTGCTGGGCTGCATTTGGATGGTGGAAGGTTGGTAACTCGATTTCTTCGAGTTCTTTTGGATCTTCTCCCCCGTCTGGTGAATTGGGCATCCTGGACAGCGCATCCGCTTTAGCGTTCTTATGTCCTGCTCTGTATTTGATGGTTAACTCATAGTTGGACAACCGGGCCATCCATCGCTGCTCAAGTACCCCAAGCTTCGCCGTTTCAAGGTGGGTTAGCGGATTATTGTCCGTGTAGATGGTGAACTTTGCTGAAGCAAAGTAGTGCTTGAAGCGCTCTGTTACCACCCAGACTATGGCGAGGAACTCCAGCTTAAAGGAACTGTAGTTGTCGGGGTTCCTCTCAGTGGGACGAAGATTCCTGCTGACGTAGGCAATCACTCTCTCTCTGCCTTTCTGCACTTGTGACAGCACTGCTCCCAATCCCACGTTGCTGGCGTCAGTGTAAAGTACAAATGGTTGGTCATAGTCAGGGTAGGCCAGGACCTCATCTCCTGTGAGGGCCAATTTCAACTTGGTGAAGGACTCTTCTATCCTTTTGTTCCACTCGAACGGAAGATTTTTGTTCTTGGCCTTCTTGGATTGGCCCACTAGAAAATCTTGCAGCGGTGCTGCTATCTAGGTGAAGTCCTTGATAAATCTTTGGTAGTAGCCTACTAACCCAAGAAATTGCCTCACTTCATGGATAGTGCTGGGTCTTTTCCAGTCCCAGATAACGGTGACTTTGTCAGGATCGGGTGCTACACCTTCCGCGCTCACCACATGGCCTAGGTACTGCAACTTGGGTTTTAAAAGGTGACATTTGAACGGCTTTACTTTCAGGTCAAAGTTTGACAGGGCTTCGAATACCTCGGCTAGGTGCTTCAAATGGTCTTCGTAGGTTTTGGAGAAGACGATGATGTCATCCAGGTACAGCAGAATGGTTTCAAAGTTTTTATGTCCAAGGCAGCATTCCATTAACCGTTGAAATGTTCCTGGTGCATTGCTGAGCCCGAACGGCATGTAGTTAAACTCGCAGAGGCCCATTGGTGTTGTAAACGCCGTCTTCTCTTTGTCTGCCTCTACCACAGGAACCTGCCAATACCCACTGGTGAGATCTAAGGTAGAGAAATAATTAGCAGTTCTCAGTGCAGCTAGTGATTCCTCAATTCTAGGCAATGGGTACGCGTCTTTATGTGTAATGCTGTTAATCCGCCTGTAGTATACACACATCCTCATAGTATCATCTTTCTTCTTAACGAGGACTAATGGAGCTGCCCAGGGGCTACAACTACTGTATCTCTGATTACCCCAGCCTCCTTCATCTCCCGTAACATACTCTTGGCACATTGGTAGTGTGCTGGGGGTTCAGGCCGGTGTCTCTCTTTAATGGGAGGATGATCTTCGGTGGGCATATGATGTTGAACCCCTTTTGCCTGCCCAAAGTCTAGAGGATGCTTGCTGAAGACCCGTTCAAATTTTCGAGCCACCCGGTAAGCCCCATGCTTTTGGTGCGAAGGGGTGGAGTCAGTGCCTACGTGTAGCTGCTGACACCAATCCTCCTGCTGCCCTTCAGAGCCATTCTCTTCCACCTTGTCAGACAGAAGCAAGGGTTCTAGTGTCTCGATTGCATTGTTACTGACGGTGAACAATTTAGCAAGGGTGGCATACCGGGGTAACTGGACCTCTCTCTCCCCACAATTTAAAATGCGTATTGGTACTCTCCCCTTGCGGACATCAACTACCCCTCTGGCTGTCAGGATAGTGGGTCTACTATCAGAATACATGGGTTCTACCAAGGCTTGGCAATCTTGACCCCTTAGGCCTATTGCTGCCCGACACCAAATTAACATATCACTTCTGGGAGGTACTGCAATGGGGAAAGGATCACTTACTCTGACAGTGCCGACTTCTCCACCAGACAGCTCTACCTGTTGTCTCTGCATCAGGGCTCTGATCTCCTTTTGCAGGACCCGTTGCTGACTGGAGCTGGCGGTCTCGGCTACCTGTTGTAACAAAACAATAATTTCTCCAAGACAATTTTCAATTACATTAGTGCCTAAAGTGATCATAGGATGGCATTCTCGTTTGTCAATATCAACTATTATCAAACCTTGCGATTGCAATTCTACTCGGCCAATTTTGATGGTCACCTCTTTATATCCCATCTGAGGCAAGGGCTGACCATTACTGGCAAAAATGGTAAGGTCTTCATCTGGGCTATGAGTAATGTCCGAATCTGCCCAGTACTGCTTAAAAAGAACATATGGTATCGTTGTCACCTGGGAACCGGTGTCCAGTAAAGCATTCATCGGAAAACCGTCAATCACGACAGGCAAGACTGGTCGTCCTCCTACGTACTTGTCTCGCCAATTTGGTGGGCCTGGTCGTCTTACTCCTAGGGGTTGGCCCTTTGCCCCAGGGGTTGCTTGTTTAAATGACAGTATCTTGCTAGGTGTCCTGCCTTGTTGCAGCGGCGACAGATGGGCTGTCCATCCTCATCGTAACAATCACTGTCTCTCCCTCTGGTCGGTGGGATCCTCTTCTGCTGTCGCCACGGGACATCTTCTGGACTGGAGGCCAGCTGGATCGTCTTCTTTGGAATCACTTGCAGGGACTGCACAGTTTTTGTGAGTGTAGCCACACTTTTAGTTAGTTCCTTGACTTGGAGACGTAAGTCTGCAGCAGAATCCTTATCTTGGGACAGCTTGTCAGTCTCAATAGGGGTCTTTGGAAAGAATGCTGTCTCCTGCTGGAATGTAATTGCAGGATGCTTAGAGGGCTCTGTGCTGCTAGGGTTCGGTGCACGCAGCACTCTGATGGCTCTATCCTTAAGGCCCTTTTACATTTAGCGATGCACCAGCGATCCGACCAGGTCAGGATCGCTGGTGCATCGCTAAATGATCGCTAGTGAGCTTTCACACAGAAAGATCTCACAGCGATGCAGCAGCAACGCAGCGCACGATACTCACCTTTCACACACAGCGATGAAGACGTCCTCCCGCCCGCCTCCACGCGTCGCTCGTCGTCACAGCAGGAAGCCCCAGCAGGAAGCTGACGACGAGAAATGGAGCCGGACATTCTCGCGCGATCAGCGATAACCAGCGCTAGCGATATTGCTATGTGTAAAACCCCCTTTAGTGTGCAAAGTCCTATTCAGGATTTTGTAGCGCCATTATGCGCCGCTGTGTCCTTTGGTTGTTAAGGCCCGTCACACTAAGGCCTCTTTCACACTTCCGTTTTTGACAATCAGTCTAGATCCGCCAATTTCGAAAAAAAACGGATCCGCCATTTTTCTTTGCGGATCCGTTTTTTTCCCCATTGACTTTCATTATTGGCGGATCCTGACTGATTGCCGTCCGTTGCATCCGTTTTTGTGAGGATCCGCCACAATGTTAGTGTCCGTCAACATCCTCAAAGATTTCCAAACGGAGCTTGCAACGTTTTTTTGGCCGGCGGATCCCCCAGACACTGAATTAACCCCAAATTCTGTCTGGCTGCCGGACAAAAAAAAATTCAATCTCTCTCTCTCTCTCTCCCTCCTTCCCGGCCAGCGGTTCAAATTTCCTCATTTTCAGGATCCGTCTAAAAACGGATCCTGTGCCATCCGTTCACATCAGTTGAGAACGGATCCGCTTGTCTGCCTCTTTGGCGGATTTTAACTGATGCAAATAACTGAAGTGTGAAAGAGGCCTAAGCGATATCGCTAGCAATATCGCTGTAACGTCACTGGTTTTGTGACGTAGCAGCGATATTGCTAGCGATATCGCTATGTCTGATACTTACCTCCGACCGGCTCCCCCGCTGGTTATCGCTGATCGCGCGAGAACGGCCTGGGCCATTTCTCGTCGTCAGCTTCCTGCTGGGATTCCTGTGGCGCCGACGAGCGACGCTTGGACACGGGCGGGAGGACGTCAGGATCGCCTCATCTGACAGGTAAGTAGTGACCCCCGACCCCTGCTATGTCGCTGGTGAGATCTGCCTGTGTGGCAGCTCACTAGCGACCACTTAGTGATGCACCAGCGATCCATATCGTTGTCAGGATCGCTGGTGCATCGCTAAGTGTGACAGCACCTTTAGACTGGAGTCCCTCTATGAACGCTCTCAGGATCAACCTGCTTTACAGCCCATAGTGCCTCCTGAAGATTAAGGGCATTGTCCCATATACTGTCCTGCACTCTCTGTTTGCACCCAAAAAATCTCATTTTTATCTCTGTTGCAGTACGGGTATCAAAAGTGTCTTTCAGTCTGGCTAAGATTTGTTTGACAGTTCTTTTATCAGTGTCTGGCCAGGACTTTACTTCCCTCTGAGCCGCATCAGTTAACTGGCCAATGAGGATACTGACTTTTTGGCTTTATGACAGGGGGTACACTTTGAATAAACTACATAGTCTTTCTTTAAAATCGCTCAGGGTGTGCGATTCCCCTGAGTACTGTGGTAACCAGGCCGCTCCTGGTATATATGGCATTGATAGCGGCATTATGAGGACTGCAGCTGCGACCGCTGCTGAATCTTCACCCACGTTGAGCATTTTCTTCCTGCTTTTTCACTTGCTCACTAACGTCAGAGCACGGGCAGGGGCTTCGTGTCGTGCTTTATTTCTGGCTCTGTCCACAATTGCATGTCCCTCTTTGCTCACACATGCTGTATGATGCAGTCATGGCGGTTATTTGAAAGCTCAGTAAAGTCTTTAGCACTCAATTTAATAAAGTCTATGGCGCACAGTACCCAGCTTTGTTAGGCTCGCTAAATCCTCTTCGTGACGCCAGTTGGAGCGTCCCGCGGGGCCTGGGGGTACTCGGTACCGGGCCCATCGACTTCCATGGGGGACGGTGTCACGGCGGCGGCGACCCGGTCCGTGGCCCAGAGGCGTCCAGTAATAAAATAGGGGAAAGTTGTGTGGTATTTTTGTGGTAATAAAATGAAAATAAAGTTATTAGATGGTGAAATACGTGACGCCACCTGTAGTATTCTAGTCAGAGGCGACCAGCTCTGCGGTGTTGCTTCTCTGGGATGGATGTTGGGAGCAGCTATGATGTTGTCGCCCTCCACAGGTAGGGCTGTAGTCTCAGGGCAAAGATGTTAAATAAATAGTCAAAATGGCTGTAAACGTTGTGGTGCAGATAAATGAGAGAAAGACACAGAGAGGTGCAGTTTCTTTACCTTTTACTAGTAATAGGTTGCAGTCCGGAGTACCACATACAGTCTGGCTCGCCTGGAGGCATTCAGGGGATCCACCTTGCCAGGTGGGGATTTAGGACCTTCCTTTCTGCGCTATGTGTGTGGGTCTCCGCTGTATATAACTGTTAGGACTGGCGGAACGCACCAAATTACAAAATAATAGTAGGTGCGTTCGCAGCCCGGGGTCCACCGTGCAGAGGTGGTACACAGCTGCTAGGTAATAGCGGAAGAATAGAGCGGCGTAAAAAAAGTCACACATGGGTTACGTCACCCAATGTGAACAGGAGCGGACTCTGTTAATTCACAGAGCCGCAAAGCCGCTGAACATGGATGCCGGAGCCTGTTTAACTCACAGATCTCGGCACAGCAAGCGGCCACAGAACTCTACCCCAAGGACACGGGGTTAGAGTCTTTCTAGGCCCACTGAGTGCACGGCGTCGCTGCTAAGAGCGCTGCTATAGACGCTGACTATGGATTGTGGAGCATGGGGCACTGAGGCGTGCCGAGTCACTGATAATGGCTAATGCCTGACTCAAACTCTGACCTACCTACACCTAAGCCTGGGCGCTAGCAGGCTAGGCTGCACAACACATGCGAACCAAGGGTAGGGGTTTCATAATGAGTCAGTCACCAGAGACATTCATACATGCATACACCACTCACTCCTTATAGTCAGAAAATACAGGCTATCCTAGCGCATGGCCGAGAGGCCATGCGAACCTTTTATAGCCGCGAGCGTCCGGGACCTTCCTGGCTTCTCGGATGGGCCAATCCGAACACAAGCAGGACCTCAGCACATGACCCTTGATCTCCAATGGGAGATCACTCCACAGGCATGCTCAGTGGCCCGACATGGGGACTTGGTCCCTGGAGAATCTCGCTGCTGAGCAGCATGCATTGCCATAGCTGTGCCAGAGGTGGCAGCAGCAAGCAAACCCACGGAGCTGGTCTGGGCAGAGCGCCGGGACCGACGAGTTTGCTGAGCAACCTCCTCTGTGGCTGGAGAGGAATGGGAGACCGCCGGAAGTAAGGCTCGGGATTCCCGCTGAGAAGTGACAGGAACCCGACGCCTAACAATAACTATGCTGCGACCCTCTATTCGGGATGGTTTCAGTAACCTGTACGGCTGTCAGCGTGAGCCTATTCCATGGGTACCGTTCTCTTCACCGTCGGCCCCGGGCTCCTTATCCGCTGGAGTGCCCTCAGATGTTAAATGTTCACAGGAATTTACAATCCCCTTGTACTTTCAGATTCAGCTATCAGGGTGTACAGTTCCTGTCAGCCTAGGACTCTGATGTCCCTTTTCTCTTTATTAGCGCTTCACTCAAGGGTCTGCTATATGCAGTATTTTAGCTTCCCTAGAGTCTCTTAGTCTCTGCTGTTGTCCTTTCCCTCTTCACAGATCAGCTCCCTGTCTTCATCTAACAGGATCTTCCAGAAAGATCTCTTTACCTCACGTCCTCACGTTTAAAACTGTCATTTCTCCTCACAGCTCACAGCTGTTTCGTTTCCATGACAACCCCCTCAGCTGATTTCTAGCTGACTCACCAACCCCCTCTGCTGGCCAGAATTTATAAGGCATCTCCCTTTTCTGACCTGCAGCAGGAAATTGTGTTTAAATCTTTGCTGCCTGGCATGGGGTCCCTTTCTGCCTCCAAGCATGACTTTACCCATTAGAGGGAGGCGATGTCACTGTGACAACCCGGACTCTGGGGTGTCACACTCACAATAACTATATGAAGACAAATAGTGTTAGAGGTATCAGCCGAGGGAGGGAGAGGTGAGCTTGTGCTTGACAGATCAGAGAGAAGAGGAGGTAGAGCAATTGATTATTAAGGATGGTGCAAAAAATAGGCAATAGATACAGAGGAAAAAAATAAGATACTTTCTGAGTTGTAGAAGGGAAAATCACTCCAGGAATAAAGCTGTGCTGACATAAGAGCTAGAAAATGCAGCAGCATCTTGGACTGTCATCATGTCCACCAACTAAGTAAACGTAATCAATTATATAATGTGAGTGGTATCCACATCCTTTATAGAGGTCATCTCAAGTCAGGCATTTATGTGATATAATCATGGGCTGGGCTTACACTGGAGGGGTGTGACTAGGCATGTGCCAGGTCTTTACCAGAGCCTCTGGTGGTGAGGATAGGTTAGGCTGCTGGTAGTCACCAGGTACCAATCCAGGGCAGTCCCTGAGCCTGCAGCAGCTGACTGAAGGGTCAGAGACTCGGGTATGAGGTACAAGAGAACGGAGGCAAATACTGTATGTGGTCTGACAATTTGAGTTAGAAACTTCTCCCGTGAACTGGAGTGAACTTACCGCTGCACTTTGAGGCATTTTCTCACTGTGCTAGCGGAGATCTCACCGAGGTTGCCGCAGTTCAGGGGCTAGGCTAGGAATGCAGACTCAGTGACCATCAGTAACCCCGATGGCATCAACGCTAGTCACTGATGCTGTGCTTGCAGCAGCTCATTCCCCAGTGGTTCTCAGCCTGCACGTTTGCATCTTGGCACCGTCCAGGTTGCAAACTGTTTATCCCCAGACATGGATTACGGCATGGGACAGACCGATAAACAGGTGACAGATATGGTTGTTTTTTATTTTTGTTTTATTACAAGAGACATTGGCTTCAATAAAATGGGCGATGACGTGAGTATGGTCTATTTTAGAATCTTTAAAGGAGTCTGTGTCATTCTTTAAATTAAAGGACATAATTCTTGCAGTGTCTTTATTTACAATACAACTGTGACGCTAGTCAAAACCCACGGCTATCCCATGAATAAGCGCAGTCAGACGTTCCAGGTCAATACCAAAAGATCACGTAGTAAACCAAGGGAAAATATGAAATCGCAAGTCAGGTCACATTGCCAGGGTTAGAATTCCAGAGAAACAGCAAATAAGCAAAAGGGGCAATAACAAACAGGTAGTCTGAACACGATCCAAAGGTCAGCAACGGAATATCAAATGCAATGGGGCAATAACAAACAGGTAGTCTGAACATGGTCCAAAGGTCACCAACGGAATATCAGATGCAAAGGGGCAATGACAAATGGGTAGTCTGAACATGGTCCAAAGGTCAGCAGCAGAAGCAGAATATCAGATGCAAAGGGGCAATAACAAACGGGTAGTCTGAACACGGTCCAAAGGTCAGCAGCAGAAGATCAGAACTTACAGCACAGGGTACAGGCAAACACACCAGAGAGCACCAGCTTAGAACAAGCTTTTGACTGACAATGATCTGGGCCAGACAGCTCACCTAAATAACAGGGCAATTACCAAGAATATGCAGCACCTGTGGAAGTCTGTGCACCTTCCAGTCAGATAGGTCAACCAAGCTGTCAATCAAAGCACCGACAGCTCAGCACGCCAAAGCACAGGATAGGATGCCAGAGCTGTCCATCACAGAGTCCTAGACACTCTGAGCAGAGGAATCATGACAACAATTATAAGATAAATAATGGATAGGTGTCTTATAGACGCCTCTCCATTTATAAGCTGTGGGATTGCTGTCAACGGGCAATACAAAGGTGACATCAACCCCACAAATCTGAACACCACGTGCCACCGCTACAGGGCATAGATGTGCCTTTTCTGGGTGGCTGTGGGCTGCTGTTTTTAAGCTGAGGGGGCCATTATTAATGGTCCCTTACCAGCCTAAGAATACCGGCCTCCAGCTGTCTGATTTAGCAAGGTTGGTTGTCAAAAAATGGGGGAAACCCCACGTCGTATTTAATTATTTACATAAATAATAAAACCAGCATGTCGACCTCTCTATTCTTGATAACCAACGTGCTAACGCTGACAGCTGAGCATTGCAGCTCTGTCCCCAGCTGTCAGTTTTGCCTGGCTGGTTATCAAAAACACAGGGGAAACCACGCTGGGTTTTTTATTATTAATTTTGAGCGCAGTAATAAAAATATTGGAGAAAGAGAACCAATCACAAACTAAAATGTTTCTATACTAATGCACAAAGCATGGGCAACAAACAAGGAGAATTGGAACTACTAACGCAGGAGAAGAAATATGATGTCATTGGAATCACTGAAACTTGGTGGGACGATACACATGATTGGAATGCAAGGCTAGAAGGATACAACTTATTTGCAAGAAACAGACTTGATAAACGAGGAGGAGGTGTCGCATTGTATGTTAGAAACGCGTATATCTGCACAGAGATAGAAGCTTCAGACTGGGAGCTCTGTGGAAACTGTTTGGGTAAGAATACAAGGACAGAACAATGGAAAGGACACCATTGTAGGCATTTACTACAGGCCGCCTGTGCAAGCTGAAGATATGGATGAACTCTTTATACATCAAATGGCCAAGTTCTCCAAAAAATATGACATAGTTGTCATGGGAGATTTCAACTATCCTGACATTTGTTGGGAATCTCTCTCAGGCAAAACTAACAGGTCAAGGAAATTCTTATCCTCTCTTGCTGACAATTTTATCTTCCAAAAGGTAGGGGAGAAAACAAGGGGATCTGCTACCTTGGATCTAATCATTATAAACAGGCAGGAAATGGTTGAGGAGGTAAAAGTGGCTGGGACCCTAGGAGGTAGCAACCATGCTATTTTAGAATTTTGGATAGAGGAGGAAGACCTGTGAAGACTCAGACGTCAAGGTTAGATTTCAGAGAGGCAGATTTTAAGGGATTCAGAAAGAGAATTGGAGGGATCCAATGGCTGGATATCCTTAAAGACAAAAATGTCCAGGAAGGATAGGAAATCTTGAAAAATGAAATTCTCAAAGCACAATTGTTGACAATTCCAAAAAGAGGGAAGAATAGGAAGCATTTAAGGAAACCAGGATGGATGAACACAGAACATAAGCACATGCTAAAAAGGAACAAAGAAATGTTTATAAAATGGAAAGAGGGAGGCATATCTAAAGAAGAATATAATGCTGTCTGCAGAACCTGCAGGGCACAAATCAGATTAGCTAAAGCTGCAAATGAATTGAGGCTTGCAAGAGATGTCAAAAGCAATAATAAAGAATTTTGGGGATATGTCAAAAGTAAAAGAAAAGTCAAAGATGCTATAGGATTTTTACAGGACAAAAATGATGAAATGGTAAGACAGGATGTTGAGAAGGCCGAACTTTTAAATTCCTATTTTGCATCTGTTTTCTCTAAGAAAGGAAATGTAGCATCAACTGTTCTTCACTGTCCTATTAAGGGAATAGAAGAATCCAGGATATCTATAAACAGAAAGATAGTGAGGAAACACTTAGCTAACCTAAATGAATTCAAGTCTCCAGGTCCAGATGAATTACACCCCAGAGTAATGAAGGAGATAGCAGAATAAATTTTGGAACCCCTCTCCATAATCTTTGAAAATTCTTGGAGAACAGGAGAAGTCCCTGAAGACTGGAGAAGAGCAAATGTTGTTCCTAGCTTCAAAAAGGGGAAGAAGGTGGACCCAGGCAACTATAGGCCATTGAGTCTGACTTCTATACCAGGAAAGATCTTTGAACAAATTATTAAACAACATGTATGTCAGTACCTGGATAAGAATGAAGTGATTAAACAGAGTCAGCATGGGTTTGTAACTAATAAGTCATGTCAGACTAACTTAATTTCCTTCTATGACGGAATCATAGATTGGGTGGATCAGGGAAATGCTGTATAGTATATCTTGACTTCAGCAAAGCATTTGACAAAGTATCTCACACAATCCTTATTGAAAAAATGACTAGGTATAGAATGGACAAGGCAACTGTTAGGTGGATTCATAACTGGCTTAGTGATCGGACCCAAAGAGTGGTCGTAAATGGCTGCACATCCAGTTGGAAGAATGTCTCAAGTGGGGTACCACAGGGCTCTGTCATGGTCCCTGTATTGTTCAACATCTTTATCAACGATTTAGATGAAGGAATTGAGGGTAAACTGATTAAATTTGCTGATGACACAAAGCTAGGAGGGATAGCTAATACTAGAGAAGAGAGAGAGAGGATTTAAAAAGATATAAATAAACTGGAGCAGTGGGCAGCATCTAACAGAATGGTTTTTAACAGGGAAAAATGCAAAGTACTACATCTGGGCAATAAAAATGAAAAAAGCATATACAGAATGGGAGGAATAGGGCTAAGCAACAACACATGTGAAAAAGACTTGGGTATACTAATAGATCACAGACTGAATATGAGTCAACAGTGTGATGCAGCAGCAAAAAAGGCAAATGCAATTCTAGGATGTATTAACAGAAGCATACAGTCTAGATCACGTGAAGTTATTATTGCCCTCTACTCCTCTTTGGTCAGACCTCATCTGGAATACTGTGTCCAGTTTTGGGCTCCACATTTTAAAAAAGACATCAACAAACTGGAGCAAGTTCAGAAAAGAGCAACCAGAATGGTGACCGGTCTGCAAACCCTGTCTTATGAGGAAAGGTTGCATGATTTGGGAATGTTTAGCTTGCAAAAGAGAAGACTGAGAGGAGACCTAATAGCTGTCTACAAATATCTCAAGGGCCGTCACATTGTAGAAGGATCATCTTTATTCTCATTTGCACAAGGAAAGACTAGAAGCAATGGGATGAAATTGAATGGGAGGAGACACAGATTAGATATTAGAAAAAACTTTTTGACAGTTAGAGTGATCAATGAGTGGAACAGGCTGTCATGAGAAGTGGTGAGTTCTCCTTCAATGGAAGTCTTCAAACAGAGGCTGGACAGACATCTGTCTGGGATGATTTAGCGAATCCTGCTTTGAGAAGGGGGTTGGACCAGATGGCCCATGAGGTCCCTTCCAACTCTACGATTCTATGAGGTGCTGGCTGATGAATATTCCCATTATCGGCTCCTGCTCTCGCTGCTATTAGCAGTAGTCCCATCAGCCAATGCCATTGACGGAGGTAAAATTTTTACTTCCGATATCAGCTGCAGGGTCACGCTCTCATTTGACAGCGTGGTAACCGAGGCTGTCTAACTGGCGGTGATGATTTTACGGCCTATCAGAAGCAGTATATGCTGTGCTGTCATGCACATGACAGCGTGACAAACACCTGGTGTTCGGGAGTCCATGTGTATATAGTGTCAGTGTGCAGGTAATACAGTGATCACCAGTGACATTATAAACAGGAGCTCTGTATATAGTGTATAGTGCACAGGTAATACACTGCTCACCAGTGACATTATACACAGGAGCTCTGTATATAGTGTCAGTGTACAGGTAATACAGAGATTACCAGTGACATTATACACAGGAGCTCTGTATATAGTGTCAGTGTACAGGTAATACAGTGATCTTTAGTGACTTTATGCATAGGAGCTCTGTATATAGTGTACAGTGTATAGTGTCAGTGTACAGGTAGCACAGGGATTACAGGTGACATTATACCCAGGTGACATTATACACCATGTCCGTTGTCCAGCCTGATCCACCATGTCCTTTGTCCAGCCTGAACCTCCATGCCCCTTGGCCAGCCTGGCCCACCATATTCCTTGTCCAGCCTGACCCACCATGTGCCTTGTCTATACTGGCCCTCATATGTGCATCTTGGACTCCATATGTTCTTTGTCCTGGTCTTAAGTTATATCCATCCTGCCCCCCCATATGTGGGTCCTTGCTCCCATATATTCATCCTGGCCCCTGTATGTCTCTTGTCCCGGCACACCAAAAAATATCCATTGTAGTCCCCATATTTCCCTTGTCCGGGCCATATATCCATCCTGGCCCCCATATGCACCTTGTACTGGCCTCTCATATATCCATCCTGGCCCCCATATACCCCTTGTCCTGGTTCCTCCCATATGCCCCTTGTCCTGGCTCCCCCATATAATCATATTGCCCTATGTCCCTTGTCCTGGCCCCTTCCCCATATATCCATCCTGGCCCCCCATATGTCCCTTGTCCTGCCCCCATATATCCTTCCATCCTGTTCCCCATATACCCCTTGTCCTGCCTCCCCCATATATTGATTCATCCTGCCCCATATGCCCCTTGTCCTGGCCCCCCCATGTAACCATCCTGCCCTCATATGTCCCTTGTCCTGGCTGCTCTCCCATATATCCATCCTGGCTCTCCATATGTCCCTTGTCTGGCCCCCATATATCCTTCCATCCTGTCCCCCATATGTCCCTTTTCCTGGCCCCTCCGCATATATCCATCTTATATGTCCCTTATCATGTTCCATTCATCCTGGCCCCCATATGCCCCTTGTCTTGGCCCCCCCGATATAACCATCTTGCCCTCATATGTCCCTTGTCCCGGCCCCTCCCCATATATCCATTCTGGCCCCCATATGCACCTTGTACTGTTATCTCTGCGGAGAGCTGGGACACGTGGCTTCAGCACCGCCCGTTAAACTAGGAGGAACCGAGGCTGGGAGATGCCGCCCGGAGCCAGAACAGCAAGAAAGGATAATCAGAAGTCCCACCAATTTAGTTTCCGTGTGTCTCTTAGTCTGGGCCAAAATGGATGGTCGGGCCATCCGCTGCCTGGTAGATATGGGCTCTCAAGTAACTACGATGCCGGAGTTATATTTTAAAAGACATTTTCCTGAAGCAAAGAGGCCTGAGTGGGGGCCAGTGACCAAGTTGACGGCCGCTAATCAACTGCCTATCCCGGTCGCAGGGGTGGTGTGGATGCAGATTAGGGTCTGAGACAAAGACTTGGGCCGCAAGGGGGTGGTGTTAACCTTAGGCGAGACCGAACCTGGACATACGGTCACCCTAGGAAGTAATGTGCTTAAGGAGTTTGGAAGCCTTCTAATTGAGTCTCCGGATGTGTTCCTGAAACAGTGGAGCCCGCGGATGCCCCAAAGAAGAGTTTTTCAACAATTGATCCGGATGGCTCAGGCGCAGGAGGTCTCCTGTGATGGAAAGGTGCTGGGAAAAGTGATCATTCCGGCTACAACCAATCTTGTCATACCACCGGGCTGGCTCCAGAAACATGAGATAAGGGTAAAACCTTCCAAGTGTCACCTGTTTCGCACTCAGATTGAGTACCTAGGACATGTGGTCTCTGCAGAAGGTGTAAGGCCGTCCCGTGAGAAGATTGCAGCAGTGCAGGATTGGCCCGTTCCGAAAGGCCGTGAAGGATGTCCAAGCTTTTTTGTGATTGACCGGGTACTATCGGCAGTTCATGAAAGACTTCACCCGTGTTGTGAACCCGTTGTTAGAGCTGCTGAAGGGAGTGCTATCTGGGGCTAAAAAAATGGGAAATTCAGTGGGGAGAGCGTCATGGGAAAGCGTTCCAAGCCTTGAAAGTGGCTCTGAAGGAAGCATCAGTCCTGGCCTACGCCAATTTCTCTCTACCTTTCATTCTCCATACAGATGGGAGTTTGCATGGGCTTGAAGCTGTGTTGTCGCAGGTTCAAGACGGAAAAGAGCGGGTGATAGCTTACGCGAGTCGTTCTCTCCATGACTCCGAACGGAATCCGGATAACTACAGCTCGTTGAAGTTATAGTTATTAGCGTTAGTGTTGGTCATGACATGGCCATGACAGAGAAGTTTGCAGAATACCTGTCTGGGTCTGAAGTTCTGGTGCGCATCGATAACAACCCACTGGCTCACCTGGAGAAGGCGAAGTTAGGGGCAGAATGGTCAAATACAGGTACAAAATTGCTTACAGGCGGGGAGCTGAAAATACACATGCAGATGCGTTATAAAGAGTGACACACGAGAAGCCCAGCTCTAATCGAGATGAAGAGCTTGAGGCTGAAAGTTTCTGAGTTCCGAGGCTCCATCAGGACGTTGACAGCTACGTGGGAGCAAGCTCGAGCAGACCCCCGGGAAAATGTGTTGGGGCAGTCCCGTGACGAGTGGGTGCGGGTTTAACAGGAAGACAGAGAGCTTGCCATGTTCGGCAGTGGGTGGCCCTCAAGCAGCTGCCCTGCTGCAAAGAGAGAGGCCCTATCTCCTGGGACAATACAAATCCTTTGACAATGGGAGAGGCTCCACCTGAGAGACGGATTGCTGTGCAGGAAGATTCAGTTGCAGCGGGCCTTTTCTGTCACTTGGCATGTCATGATCCCTGAAATGCTGCTGGAGCAATTGACACGGAGGAACATGAGAGAGGGGCTCACTTCGGCCAGGAGAAGACCTTTCAGTGGTTGCAGAAACTGGTTTACCATCCCTTGCGGAAGGCGGCGGTTGAAAAATTGTGCCGGCACTGTAGGTGCTGCGTGCTGTCCAAACCTCCGGAGCAAAGAGCCCCCATACAAATAATTGTGACCTCAGCCCCATTAGAAGTGTTGATGATCGACTATTTGACAATAGGTCCAGCCCATCAAGGGTACGAACATTGTTTAGTAATGGTAGATCATTTCACTAAATTTGCCGTCGTGACTCTGACTCGGGAACGAACTCGAATCCGCGGCTCATGCCATCTGTAAGAACTTTATTCAGATGTACGGCTGTCCGAAGAGAATACACTCAGACCAGGGTGCTTGTTTCTTGGGACGAGTAATGGAAGAGTTGTACCATTTGTATCAAATTGAGACATCTCGAACAACGCCTTACCATCCTCAGGGCAATAGAGAGTGTGAATGATTCAATCGAACTCTCATCAAGATGTTGAGAACATTGGAGGAGGACCGTATGGTGCGCTGGCCAGAATTCGTAGCAGAGTGGGTGAGGGTATACAATAACTGCATACATCGTACCACAGGGTACAATCCTTACACTCTACTCATCGGCACGCCAGGGAAGGGGATCACCGAACTGAAACTGGACCCAGAGAAGGACTACCCACGGACGGGAGTGTCCACCTGGGTACGAGAACATCACCATCGACTACAGACGCTGCATCATCTGGTGCAGACCTGGTTTAAAGAGTTGGAAAATCCAGAGACGGCTCCTCTAAGGGGGACATCTCTGCAGGCCGGAGATCGGGTGTTAGTACAAAAAAACACCCTCGAGACAAACTAGATCACCGATGGGAGAAAACACTGTACCGGGTGAAGTGACGAGTCAATTCTGAAGGGCCGTCTATGAAGTCCAGCCTGAGGGTGAAGAAAATGCTTGTCCTGGCCCCCCATATTACCATCTTGTCCTCATATATCCTTTGCCCTGGCCTCCCCATATATCTATCCTGGCCCTCATATGCACCTTGCTCTGGCCCCCCCCATATAACCATCTTGCCCTCATATGTCGCTTGACTTAGCCCCTCCCCTATGAATCCATCCTGTCCTCAATATATCCATTTTGGCTCCCATATGTTCCATGTCCTTGCCCCACCATATATGCATCCTGGCCCCCATATGTCAATAGTCCTGGCCCCTCCCTATATGTCCCTTATCCTGCCACCATATATCCATTCTGGCCTCCATATGTCCCTTGTCCCACAAATATATACACTGCTCCCATATGTCCCT
Organism: Dendrobates tinctorius; assembly: GCF_039654945.1. NCBI lineage: Eukaryota > Metazoa > Chordata > Amphibia > Anura > Dendrobatidae > Dendrobates > Dendrobates tinctorius. The sequence goes on along the minus strand of NW_027361782.1, from coordinate 23,266,576 downwards.
TTTCTTGCCCCCCCATATATCTATCCTGGCCCCCATAGGTCCCTTGTCCTGGCCCCGCCCAAATATCCAACCTGATCCCTGCATACATCCATCCTAGTCCCTTTTCTTGGCCCCCTGCACCATGCAGCATTAGCAGAAAGAAAGAAAAAAAAACACATTCCTCTCACCTGCCTGCGCTCCAGGTGTCGCATGGCGCCCTCCTCTACAGATTCAGCAGGCTTGTGTTAAAATAGCCGCTGACCTAGCTAAGGTTGGCGTCTGATGTGTGTGCGCACCCGTTGCAGGCGGCACATGAAACGTCATACGCTGGCGATATCAGACACGTTCATCGGGACGTGCGATGTGGAGGTTCAGGTAAGAAATGCTGCGTGCGTGCGCACCTGCACATACTGTCTGCGCTTTTAAAGGGCCAATGCCCCTAAAAACTACTTACCGTATATACTCGTGTATAAGCCGACCCGTGTATAAGCCGACCCCCTAATTTTGCCACAAAAAACTGGGAAAACTTATTGACTCGCATATAAGCCTAGGGTGGAAAATGCAGCAGCTACTGGTAAATTTCAAAAATAAAAATAGACACCAATAAAAGTTAAATTAATTGAGACATCAGTAGGTTAAATGTTTTTGAATATCCACATTGATTCTGGAGCCCCATACAGTTGTGGCCAAAAGTATTGACACCCCTGCAATTCTGTCAGATAATACTCAGTTTCTTCCTGAAAATGATTGCAAACACAAATTCTTTGGTATTATTATCTTCATTTAATTTGTCTTAAATGAAAAAACACAAAAGAGAATGAAGCAAAAAGCAAAACATTGATCATTTCACACAAAACTCCAAAAATGGGCCAGACAAAAGCATTGGCACCCTCAGCCGCCTAATACTTGGTTACACAACCTTTAGCCAAAATAACTGCGACCAACCGCTTCCGGTAACCATCAATGAGTTTCTTACAATGCTCTGCTGGAATTTTAGACCATTCTTCTTTGTCAAACTGCTCCAGGTCCCTGATATTTGAAGGGTGCCTTCTCCAAACTGCCATTTTTAGATCTCTCCACAGGTGTTCTATGGGATTCAGGTCTGGACTCATTGCTGGCCACCTTAGAAGTCTCCAGTGCTTTCTCTCAAACCATTTTCTAGTGCTTTTTGAAGTGTGTTTTGGGTCATTGTCCTGCTGGAAGACCCATGACCTCTGAGGGAGACCCAGCTTTCTCACACTGGGCCCTACATTATGCTGCAAAATTTGTTGGTAGTCTTCAGACTTCATAATGCCATGCACACGGTCAAGCAGTCCAGTGCCAGAGGCAGCAAAGCAACCCCATAACATCAGGGAACATCCGCCATGTTTGACTGTAGGGACCGTGTTCTTTTCTTTGAATGCCTCTGTTGTACCCTCGGACTGCAGGGTAGCTTGAACTTGTTTGGATGTTAGTCGAGGTTCTTTATCCAACATCCGCACATCCGCATCTTGTGTTGAAATCTCTTGTCAATTTTTCTTTTCTGGCCACATCTAGGGAGGTTAGCCACAGTGCCATGGGCTTTAAACTTCTTGATGACACTGCGCACGGTAGACACAGGAACATTCAGGTCTTTGGAGATGGACTTGTAGCCTTGAGATTGCTCATGCTTCCTCACAATTTGGTTTCTCAAGTCCTAAGACAGTTCTTTGGTCTTCTTTCTTTTCTCCATGCTCAATGTGGTACACACAAGGACACAGGTTGAGTCAACTTTAATCCATGTCAACTGGCTGCAAGTGTGATTTAGTTATTGCCAACACCTGTTAGGTGCCACAGGTAAGTTACAGGTGCTGTTAATTACCCAAATTAGAGAAGCATCACATGATTTTTCGAACAATGCCAATACTTTTGTCCACCCTCTTTTTATGTTTGGTGTGGAATTATATCCAATTTGGCTTTAGGACAATTCTTTTTGTGTTTTTTCATTTAAGACAAATTAAATGAAGATAATAATACCAAAGAATTTGTGTTTGCAATCATTTTCAGGTAGAAACTGAATATTATCTGACAGAATTGCAGGGGTATCAATACTTTTGGCCACAAATGTATAATGCCCTGTACAGTTCATGAAGGGCCCCATAAGATGCTCCATACAAAATATACCCCATATAATGCTGCACAAAGGTTAATAATGCCCCATAAGATGCTCCATAGAATAATATGCCCCCATATGCTGCCCCATAAAGGTTATGGCCCCATAAGATGCTCCATAGATTATGCCCCCATAAGATGCTCCATAGATTTTTCTCCCATAAAATGATCCATAGATTATGCCCCCATAAGATGCTTCATAGATTATGCCCCAATAAGATGCTCCATAGATTATGCCCCCATAAAATACTCCATAGATTATGCCCCTTATGATGCTCCATAGAATATGCCCCCATATGCTGCTCCATAGAATATGCCCCCATATGCTGCTCCATAGACTATGCCCCCATATGCTGCTCCATAGATTATGCCCCCATATTCTGCTCCATAGAATATGCCCCCATATGCTGCTCCATAGAATATGCCCCATATGCTGCTCCATAGAATATGCCCCCATATTCTGGTCCATAGAATATGCCCCCATATGCTGCCTCATAGAATATGCCACCATATGCTGCTCCATAGGCTATGCCCCCATATGCTGCTCCATAGAATATGCCCCCATATGCTGCTCCATAGAATATGCCTCCATATGCTGCCCCATAGAATATGCCTCCATATGCTGCCCCATAGAATATGCCCCCATATGCTGCTCCATAGACTATGCCCCCATATGCTGCTCCATAGAATATGCCCCCATATTCTGCCCCATATAATATTCCCCCATATGCTGCCCCATAGAATATACCCCCATATGCTGCTCCATAGAATATGCCCCCATATGCTGCCCCTATATGCTGCCCCATAGAATATGCCCCCATATGCTGTTCCATAGAATATGCCCCCATATGCTGCTCCATAGAATACAGTATGCCCCCATATACTGCTCCATAGAATATGCCCCATATGCTGCCCCCATAAGATGCTCCATATATTATGCCCCCATATGCTGCTGCAAAAAAAATTGCCATACTCACCTCTCCTACTCAGGACCCGGCACCTGAGATATTCACCGTCAGCGATATCACGTGACCGCTGAAGGCAGGAAGGGAGACCGTGGAGAAGCGGGGCTGCAGAGACCGTGCCAGGAGGGGGTAGGTATAGCGATATTCACCTGTCCCCGGTCCATCGCTGCTCACCGCTGTCTGCCCTTCCTATGTCAGTGACTGTTCAGCCAGCAGAGGGCACAGAGCGCACTAACCACATCATCGCGCCCTCTGCTGCCTAAACGTCACTAACACATGACGCAGCAAAACAGCGGTGAGCATCGATGGACCCGGGACAGGTGAATATCGCTATACTTACCCCCTCATGGTGCGGTCTCTGCAGCCCCGCTTCTCCACGGTCTCCTTTCACGCCTTCAGCGGTCATGTGACACCGTTCATTACACTCATGAATATGCGCATATTCATGAGTTTAATGAGCGGTACCACGTGATCACTGAAGGCAGGAAGGGAGACCGTGGAGAAGCGGGGACTTCAGAGACAGCGCCAGGAGGGGATAAGTATGATCTCTGATACCCCCACTCCCCCGCCAACCCTCAGGTATATGACTCGTGTATAAGCCGAGAGGGGGACTTTCAGCCCAAAAAATGGGCTGAAAATCTTGTCTTATACACGAGTATATACTATATGGTGCTCTTTTTTTTTTCTTCCCCTCTATGTCTCTCATTCACAGTAAGGGCCCACCAGAGATTTCTCCAGTACTCCACTAGGTCAGTCCGACTCAGGCTATAATCACTGCTGGTATATATTTATGTATACAATATATTCACTGCTGGTATAGGGTGGGTGCAGAAAGTATTCAAACCCCTTTAAATTTTTCACTCTGTTTCATTGCAGCTATTTGGTAAAATCAAAAAGTTCATTTTTTTCTCTGCACCTCATCTTGATGGAAAAAAACAGAAATGTCAAAATTTTTGCAAATTTATTAAAAAAGAAAAACCAAAATATCACATGGTCATAAGTATTCAGACCCTTTGCTCAGACACTCATATTTAAATCAAATGCTGTCCATTTCCTTGTGATCCTCGTTGAGATGTTTCTACTCCTTCATTGGAGTCCAGCTGTGTTTAATTAAACTGCTAGGAATTGATTTTTAAACACACACACCTGTCTATATAAGACCTCACAGTGCAAGTCAGACCAAATAAGAATCATGAGGTCAAAGGAACTGGCCAAGGAGCTCAGAGACAGAATTGTGGCAAGGCACAGATCTGGCCAAGGTTAAAAAAGAATTTCTGCAGTACTTAAGGTTCCTTAGAGCACAGTAGCCTATATAATCTTTAAATGGAAGAAGTTTGGGACAACCAAAAGTCTTCCTAGACCTGGCCGTCCAGCCAAACTGAGCAATCGTGGGAGAAGAGCCTTGGTAAGAGAGGTAAAGAACCCCAAGATCACTGACTGAGCTCCACAGATGCAGTAGAGATGGTAGAAAGTTCCACAAAGTCAGCTATCACTGCAGCCCCCCACCAGTCGGGCCTTTATGGCAGAGTGGCCCGAGAGAAGCCTCTCCTCAGTGCCAGACATATGAAAGTCCACATAGAGTTTGCTAAAAAACACATGAAGGACTCCCAGACTATGAGAAATAAGATTCTGTGGTCTGATGAGATGAAGATAGAACTTTTTGGAGATAATTCTAAGCGGTTTGTGTGGAGAAAGCCAGGCACAGCTCATCACCTGCCCAATACGATGCCAAAAGTGAAACATGGTGGTGGCAGGATCATCCTATGGGGGTGTTTTTCAACTGTAGGGACAGGACGACTGGTTGCCATTGAAGGAAACATGAATGCTGCAAAGTAGAGAGATATCCTGGATGAAACCCTCTTCTAGAGTGCTCTGGACCTCAGACTTGGCTGAAGGTTCACCTTCCAACAAGACAATGACCCTAAGCACACAGCTAAAATATCAAAGGAGTGGCTTCAGAACAACTCCGTGACCATTCTTGACTGGCCCAGCTAGAGCCCTGACCTAAACCCAATTGAGAATCTCTGGAGATATCTGAAAATGGCTGTCCACCAACATTCATGATCCAACCTGACGAAACTGGAGAGGATCTGCAAGGAAGAATGGCAGAGGATCCCCAAATCCAGGTGTGAAAAACTTGTTGCATGATTCCCAAGAAGACTCATGGCTGTACTAGCTCAAAAGGGTGCTTCTACTCAGTACTGAGCAAAGGGTCTGAATACTTATGACCATTTGATATTTCAGTTTTTCTTTTTTAAGAAATTTGCTAAAATTTCTACATTTCTGTTTTTATGGTTAAGTCAAGATGGGGTGCAGAGTGTACATTAAAGAGAAAAAAACCAAACTTTTTTGAATTTACCAAATGGCTGCAATTAAACAAAGAGTGTAAAATTTAAAGGGGTCTGAATACTTTCTGTACCCACTGTATATACAGTTGTGCGCAAAAGTTTACATACCCCGGCAGAATTTTTGCTTTCTTGGCCTTTTTTCAGAGAATAGGAGTTATAACACCAAAACTTTTTCTTAACTCATGGTTAGTGGTTGGGTGAAGCCATTTATTGTCAAACTACTGTGTTTTCTCTTTTTAAATCATAATGACAACCCAAACCCCGAGCAAAAGTTTACATACCCTGATGATTTTGGCCTGATACCGGGCACAGAAGTTGACACAAATGGACTTGAATGGCTACTAAAGGTAACATCCTCACCTGTGACCGGTTTGCTTGTAATCAGTGTGTGTGTGCATAAAAGCTGAGTGAGTTTCTGGGATCCAGACAGACTCTTGCATCTTTCATCCAGCCAATAACGTTTCTGGATTGTGAGTCATGGGGAAAGCAAAATTATTTGCTCTAAATGTATTTAGGAGGCCGTAATGGCACAGCATTTATTAAAAATATATAGAGTAGGACCCCCCATATGAGATTGCCTTGGCGCGGCGGGGTGGCTCAATTGAATTGATCAATTTTTTTGATAAATATCTCATTTTTGAATACAGCTAGACATTATGTGCATATGCACTCCAATTTATGCGTTCTAACCTTAAGCAGTGCTGGCTTCCCCCTCTATTTTCTTGTTGTTGGTTTGTGGCTCACCACCACTGTTGCCGTGCACGCTTGGTTATGTCCGCCATAATTTTTCTGTGTTCATTGTGATGGATTAGGCTGCTGTGCACACACACGGCAGCCCCACCCTGCCCCAAGCTTTATTTAATTGTGCACCTGTGTCTGGACCAACATCGCCCTTCATCTATGTTTGCTGGTCAGGCAATGTGTGGAGGCCATTCCTGATATGTCTGTGTTCAGACCTGGTTGGCCTTCATCTGCACTTGCTTCATCTGGCTTCATGGGAGCGATCCAGCAATGTTCAGGTACAGATTGCACTTGATGTGGTCATGCTCTAAATGTATTTAGGAGGCCGTAATGGCACAGCATTTATTAAAAATATATAGAGTAGGACCCCACATATGAGATTGCCTTGGCGCGGCGGGGTGGCTCAATTGAATTGATCAATTTTTTTGCTAAATATCTCATTTTTGAATACAGCTAGACATTATGTGCATATGCACTCCAATTTATGCGTTCTAATCTTAAGCAGTGCTGGCTTCCCCCTCTATTTTCTCAAAATTATTTGATTCCTTGCTGATTTGCTAAGTTTGCCCACTGACAAAGACATGAACAGTCTATAATTTTACGGGTAGGTTAATTTAAACAGTGAGAGATAAAATATCAAATATAAAATCCAGAAAATCACAGTGTATAAATTATATAAATTTATTTGCATTTTGCAGTGAGAAATAAGTATTTGATTCCCTGCCAACCATTAAAGGGAACCTGTCACCTCCTTTGGCCACTATAATATGCGGCCACTGCCTTTCAGGGCTTATCTACAGCATTCTATAATGTTAAAACACAGAGAAACACAGTACAACAAATGTGAAAAAATACTCTGCTGTAAAAAAAATATATCTAACAATAAACAGCAAGTGCTACTAAAAAGATGATAATAAAACAGGGTATTTAGTTGATACTTTTTTTTTGCAAAAAATGTATATTAAGCCGCTCTACCAACGCCAAGGTATACCCCTCAGAGCAGTCCTATCCAATGTATTTAAAACCTGACCATGTGAACAGTACCTGTTGTGAGTTCATTTTCCCCTTCGTCACTGTGGTCTGGTGAACTCCCTATTCTGGTGAAGGAAGGTAATGAGCCTGATTATCAGGCACCTGAACCTGATGAGGATGACTGGCTGAGTGGAGTCACGGACTGGATATAAGGCTGACGACGCCCTTCTGCCCTGCGGGTGATTTCTCTGTGGACTTCTAGGACACCAGTCTGATTCCTGCTCCTCTAAGCTAAGTTTTTCTGCTTTGCCTGTTTGCTTTTGTGTTTTGTTTTTGTTTTCCTTGCTTTTCTGGATTCTGCCATTCCCTGCTGGGGTGAGCTGAATCTCCTTTTGCCTGTAACTCTGTCTTCAGAATATTCCTGAGTACTGACATAGCTTTTTTGAAGCCTAGCGTCTTCAGGGCCTTTTTCACTGTCAGTCTGTTGGCTCTTATTTTCATAGGGTTTTTCACGGATTGCAGACAGCAGCCTTCCTGTCCTTTTCTAGCTAGCGAGATTGGGCCCCGTCTTTGCTCAGTCTATCTTTCTGCCTGTGTTAGTGTTTTCATCTTGCTTCACCGTCATTATATGTTGGGGGCTGCCTATTGCTTTGGGGTCTGCTCTGGGGCAGTTTAGTTTTCCCCTTTCTTTCTTTAGGCCTAGCAATTTCTCCGGCTGTGATCGAGGGGTCTAGGGCATCGTAGGAACCCCCCATGGCTACTGCTAGTTGTGTTGATAGGTTCAGGGGTCTGCAATCCGATAGCTGCCAACTTCTCTGGCTTTCTGGACTTAGCTAGCATTTCTGTTTTTGCCTCCTACGGTGACTCAATCATAACAAGTACCTATATGAGCAGGATTCAGAAAGGTAATGTCTGAAGTGGACACGCTGTGTGAGACGACTTTATATGTGAATGGCCCACAAGAGAGGGGTGGAGACCTCCCAAAAACTTGCAAAAGCAAGAGACCAATAGAATACAAATGCATGGGCCATGCACATAGTGAATAAGTCGGTAGGACAGTATTCACACCACCAAAAGATGTTATCATCTTTTTACTAGCACTTGCTGTTTATTGTTAGATATATTTTTTTACAGTAGAGTATTTTTTCATGTTTGTTGTACTGTGTTTCTCTGTGTTTTAGTCTCTTGGTGGTGTGAATACTGTCCTACCGACTTATTCACTATGTGCATGGCCCATGCGTTTGTATAGCATTCTATAATGCTGTAGATAAGCCCCCGATACGACCTGAAAGATAAGAAAAATAAGTTTTATTCTACTCACCCGGGCGTGACATCGATCTGGTGCATCACTACTTGTGTATTCTTAGTGTGAGATCAGTGGCCCAAAGTCATTTAACCCCTTAAAAACATCAGTTACTTATTTAAATCTGTGAAATGGCCTATTTGCCCACTTTGATGCCAATTCTGATGCCCAGAACCGATATGGGCGAGGCTGAAGGGACCTGGGTTTGATGCAAGGCATCACTATCATCTGTGTATTGTTAGTGTGAGATCAGCGGCCCAAATTCATTTAACTCCTTAAAAACGTCAGTTTACTTATTCAAATGGCCAAATCGACTGTCTCCCCACTTTGATGCCAGTTCTGGAGAGCCCGGGTTTTGATGTGGGGCTCCCTGTTCTATATGTCTACAGTGTGATATCAGTGGCCCAAAGTCTTAACCCTTTCATTAACTCCCTTCGGTGCCCACTTTGATGCCCATTCTTGTGCTAGTTTTATAATTTTTGTAGCTGTTTTTAAGTGTATTTACATCAGAGCACCTTGCTGCATTGTATGTTATTATTGTGATGATTATTTATTTTTTGTTGTTAAACCTATAAAAAAAACAGAAAAAGAAACAATTGCCAAATAAGAAACTGACAAATAAGAAACCAACTTCAGCCTCATCAAAATCTTAATAATGACTTAGAGATGATCTGCAGAGTAGTGGATCAAAATTCCTCCTGACATGTACGCAAACCTCATCATCAGCTACAAAAAACATCTGACTGCTCTGCTTGTCAACAAGGGTTTTGCCACCAAGTATTAAGTCTTGCCAGAGGGATTTATTTCTCACTTCAAAATGCAAATAAATTTATGCAACGTGACTTTCTGGATTTTATTTTTGGTATTCTATCTCTCAATGTTAAAGTTAACCTACCCTTAAATTATAGACTGTTCATGTCTTTGTCAGTGGAAAGACTTACAAAATCAGCAAGGGATCAAATACTTATTTCCTTCACTGTATATATTTATGTATACGGTATATTCACTGCGGCTATATATTTATGTATATGGTATAATCACTGCTGGTATATATTTATGTATACCCTATAATCACTGCTGGTATATATCTACCAGAGAGTTAAAGTTTCTAGTCCGTATTTACCCTGGGTTGTCTGCCTGATGGGCTGGGACGTTGTCTTCATTAATGTCTGCTGGGATGCCAGTGATCTTCGTTGCCTTGGAGAAAAGAAGAGAATTTGTTACAATATTTATTTTTCATTATTTATTTTCATTATTCATCATTAATTAATTTATTTTTTTTTGTTTATATTGATTATTCTAATATGTTTTATAATTAGACACTGGATGATATAGTGATTAATTTATTTATTCCTAATTAATTGATTATTTATTATTTTCACTATTTATTTAATCAAATGATATAATGGCTTATCTATTGATTTATTTGTTATTTATTTAATTAATTCCATTATTTATTGGTTGAAACAAGAGGGGATTATAGGGAGAATAATGGGAAGGGCAAGCTTCTAAGTGTAGTAGTTAGTTATCAAAGGTATATACTCAGTGTGAATACACTCACCTATTTGGTGTCTTGAGATACTGCATGTAGATCCAGTCCCTGGATCACTCCATTCCTCTTTCCATTCAGATTGCTGCAAATATCTGGGAACTATTGAGAGCACTGGACAGTACTTTCATAGGTTATAACACTTGGTGAATGTTTTTCCCAACAATATGCGCTCCTGAAGGATGATGATGGAACTTGATATTTAGATTCAAAGATGATTTTTATTTTTAATTCAAAATAGAATACAACCGGTTTCGACTGCTAAGAGTCTTCCTCAGGTATAATGTCAGGTATATTTGTGGCAGACTAGTATCCATTGGAAGTCCCTGGGACGGTGCGCATGTGCATGCCGTCACTCCTCCATATACTTCCGACAGCGCCATTAGGACCTGCATGCGTTCCACGATGCGGTCCACCAGGCGCATGTCTGTAAGTATGCTTAATCTTGGAGTAGTATGACGGGTGCATGCGCCGGAGAGGCCGGCTCGGACATCCGGCATTTGGGCACTTATGAACATTATCAGCACGTCTATTGGTCCAAGGCTATGATAAAAAGACCCTCCTAACCTGCTAAGTCACGCCCACGGAAGAAGCAAAGAGCAAAACGCGCATCAGGGCGCAGGGGGGCACTGCCAGACCACCTGATCACCTGTACTATATTGTGTACCACCTGGGAATAAGGTAATAATATCCCTTTACTTAAAGCACAACCTAACTGCAGGCTATAGATCTATATACATTTTGGATGGGGAGATTACTAGCATTGATGCTCCAGCACTCATTTAACCTTTATGGTTGTTATAACTTATAATGAATTTTTTATATCTTAATTATAGCTTATTGCAATATGTGAATTTATACATACAGTGGGGAAAAAAAGTATTTAGTCAGTCAGCAATAGTGCAAGTTCCACCACTTAAAAAGATGAGAGGCGTCTGTAATTTACATCATAGGTAGACCTCAACTATGGGAGACAAACTGAGAAAAAAAAATCCAGAAAATCACATTGTCTGTTTTTTTTTCATTTTATTTGCATATTATGGTGGAAAATAAGTATTTGGTCAGAAACAAGCAATCAAGATTTCTGGCTCTCACAGACCTGTAACTTCTTCTTTAAGAGTCTCCTCTTTCCTCCACTCATTACCTGTAGTAATGGCACCTGTTTAAACTTGTTATCAGTATAAAAAGACACCTGTGCACACCCTCAAACAGTCTGACTCCAAACTCCACTATGGTGAAGACCAAAGAGCTGTCAAAGGACACCAGAAACAAAATTGTAGCCCTGCACCAGGCTGGGAAGACTGAATCTGCAATAGCCAACCAGCTTGGAGTGAAGAAATCAACTGTGGGAGCAATAATTAGAAAATGGAAGACATACAAGACCACTGATAATCTCCCTCGATCTGGTGCTCCACGCAAAATCCCACCCCGTGGGGTCAGAATGATCACAAGAACGGTGAGCAAAAATCCCAGAACCACGCGGGGGGACCTAGTGAATGAACTGCAGAGAGCTGGGACCAATGTAACAAGGCCTACCATAAGTAACACACTACGCCACCATGGACTCAGATCCTGCAGTGCCAGACGTGTCCCACTGCTTAAGCCTGTACATGTCCGGGCCCGTCTGAAGTTTGCTAGAGAGCATTTGGATGATCCAGAGGAGTTTTGGGAGAATGTCCTATGGTCTGATGAAACCAAACTGGAACTGTTTGGTAGAAACACAACTTGTCGTGTTTGGAGGAAAAAGAATACTGAGTTGCATCCATCAAACACCATACCTACTGTAAAGCATGGTGGTGGAAACATCATGCTTTGGGGCTGTTTCTCTGAAAAGGGGCCAGGACGACTGATCCGGGTACATGAAAGAATGAATGGGGCCATGTATCGTGAGATTTTGAGTGCAAACCTCCTTCCATCAGCAAGGGCATTGAAGATGAAACGTGGCTGGGTCTTTCAACATGACAATGATCCAAAGCACACCACCAGGGCAACGAAGGAGTGGCTTCGTAAGAAGCATTTCAAGGTCCTGGAGTGGCCTAGCCAGTCTCCAGATCTCAACCCTATAGAAAACCTTTGGAGGGAGTTGAAAGTCTGTGTTGCCAAGCGAAAAGCCAAAAACATCACTGCTCTAGAGGAGATCTGCATGGAGGAATGAGCCAACATACCAACAACAGTGTGTGGCCACCTTGTGAAGACTTACAGAAAACGTTTGACCTCTGTCATTGCCAACAAAGGATATATCACAAAGTATTGAGATGAAATTTTGTTTCTGACCAAATACTTATTTTCCACCATAATATGCAAATAAAATGAAAAAAAAACAGACAATGTGATTTTCTGGATTTTTTTTTCTCAGTTTGTCTCCCATAGTTAAGGTCTACCTATGATGTAAATTACAGAGGCCTCTCATCTTTTTAAGTGATGGAACTTGCACTATTGCTGACTGACTAAATACTTTTTTTCCCCACTGTATTAGAATTTTTCATGTTTCCTGGAAGCTGCACTTTATTGACTTTGTAACTTTGGTCTGTACATATGGGTTCCCCCTTTGTTGGGGTATGTTTGTGTGTAATATGGAAATGTGGCTTTTAATTTTTTTAAAATTTTTCTAATAAATGTTAAAATTTAATAGATCTATGGTTCTCTTCATTTAGTTAGCAGTTTAATTCACTGCTTTCTTGGTTTGGTATATACAGTATTTATGTACACGGTATAATCTCTGCTGGTATATACAGCTCTGGCAAAAATTAAGAGACCACTGCACAGTTTTATAAAAATCAGCTTCTCTACATGTCTGACAGCCATTCCATTCCAGTGTCAGTTGAATTCCAGCCAGAGTACGCCTCATTCTACTTAATGTGCTTCTGATTAGGTGATCACCTGAACTAAATCTTATTTAACGAAGGAAAGTATAAAATACCCTGCTGTGGTGTTCATAATCCTCTTGCAATAGGACAAGCTGGATGGCAAAACAAGTGCTAGTAATATCCCAAAAGTAATAGGAATGAAAAAATAATTTTTAACCATGCCAAAGGAGATGAAAAAAAAAATCTTGAGTGAGGAAAAGAAGGACTCAATTCAGGCTTTACTAGCAGAGAAATACAGTGAGCGTCATGTTGCCTCCATCCTTAAAATTTCTAAGATGGCAGTCCATTACGACAAGGTCAAGCAGCAGACATTGGGGACAACAAAGCTACAGACCAACAGAGAGTGAAAATGACTCTCCACTGACCGGGATGACCGTCATCTTATTCGAATGTCACTCAGCAACCGCAGGATGACATCAAGTGACCGCTAGACAGCTTTCAAACAGTCCAAGCTCATCATCGACGCAAGACAGATCAGCGATCTGCATAACGACCTCGTTGATCGCTGAGTACCCTTCACACAACTTAATTGTAACCGGTTCAGACCTGTATCGCTGAGCTCTGCGTCGCTAACGACGTCGCTCGTCGTTTTTAAGCTTCAAACACAGCGATGAGTGCTGGCCAGCGGGACGCCAACGATGGAAAAATGGACCTGCTCATTCCAGCTCGATCAGCGATAGCCAGCGGGGGGTCCGAGCGCCGCTACACTTCACACTTAGCGAGATCGCTGTTGCGTTACAATATCGGTGACGCTCGAGCGATATCGCTAGCGATCTCGCTATGTGTGAAACCCCCTTAAGCCGCAGGTCTTTTGACCTGAGAATTTACCTGCGGATTTTTCCAAATCCGCAGGACCTCGAACTACGTGTGCACATAGCCTGACATGACCACTTACATGCTAACCGATTTGCTTCGGTATCTTTTCTGCTTAACTATTTATTTGCTGGAGGGATTGCCTCTGGATGTCTCACTGTTTAACTCTTGCAGTGTTGGAGTGAGCTGTCACCCTGTGCAATGTGCGCACTTCCGTACTAGTCTATGAAGCCCCCCCCAGACACCTGCAGTCACAATTGACCCTTGAAGTGCAGATCGGCATCTCTTCCAACACGCACAGCGTCCGGTTAACCCCTGCTCTGCTAGATGGAAGAGGTATTTCATCTTTGCGCAGAGGGAGATTTAACCCTGAATTAACCCTTGTATTGCTGTCTCCTCCTTCCAGTTAACCCCACCGGTCCCGGATGTCCTCCCCTTGTGGGCGGCAGGTAACCCCTGCAGTCCGCGATGAGGAGTTAACCCCTCGGTGTCGGGACGGCGCGGAGCCGGGACACGTTCTCATCAATAGCTTCCACAGAGTAGCACAGCGGAGCCCCGCCCCGTCCCGTCAACACCCAATCCTCGCGGAGCTCCGCCCCCTCCGCGGTCGCTGATTGGCTGCGGCGTGGTGTCGGTGGTGTGTGTGGCCGCTCCGCGCCCCGGGCTCCGGCACTCACTCAGAGGTAGCGGCGGCGGCTGCAGCTTCTTCCCGGCCGGGAGCCCGAGTATGGCCGTGTCCGCGCCTCCTCCTCCAGTGCTGAGCCCGGCGGAGTCTCCGCTGCTGGGCGCGTACAGCCCGGCTCCCGGCAGTGGCGGCAGTGAGTGCCGGATGGTGGAGGTGCACGGGGTGCGGGTGGCGTCCTTCGTGCTGGACGGGCAAGAGCTGATCTGTCTGCCGCAGGTGTTCGAGCTCTTTCTGAAGCACCTGGTGGGCGGGCTGCACACCGTCTACACCAAGCTGAAGCGGCTGGACATCACCCCGGTGGTGTGCACGGTGGAGCAGGTGCGGGTGCTGCGGGGGCTGGGGGCCATCCAGCCGGGGGTCAACCGCTGCAAGCTCATCACCCGCCGGGACTTCGAGACGCTGTACCAGGACTGCACTAACGCCAGGTCAGAGCCCGACACCATGTGTGCCCTGAAATGTACCATGTATACTGTGGGCTGTGCCCCAAAATGTACCAAGTGTGCCCTATGTGTGCTATGCCGTAATGTGTCCTGTACCAGGACTGCACAACGCCAGGTCAGAGCCCAACGTGTGCCCTGAAATGTACCACTGTGTGCTGTGCCCCATAATGTGTCCTGTACCAGGACTGCACTAACGCCAGGTCAGAGCCCGACACCATGTGTGCCCTGAAATGTACCATGTATACTGTGGGCTGTGCCCCAAAATGTGCCCTGAAATGTATCATGTATACTGTGTGCTGTGCCCCATAATGTACCAAGTGTGCCCTATGTGTGCTATGCCGTAATGTGTCCTGTACCAGGACTGCACAACGCCAGGTCAGAGCCCAACGTGTGCCCTGAAATGTACCACTGTGTGCTGTGCCCCATAATGTGTCCTGTACCAGGACTGCACTAACGCCAGGTCAGAGCCCGACACCATGTGTGCCCTGAAATGTACCATGTATACTGTGGGCTGTGCCCCAAAATGTCCCCTGAACTGTATCATGTATACTGTGTGCTGTGCCCCATAATGTACCAAGTGTGCCCTATGTGTGCTATGCCGTAATGTGTCCTGTACCAGGACTGCACAACGCCAGGTCAGAGCCCAACGTGTGCCCTGAAATGTACCACTGTGTGCTGTGCCCCATAATGTGTCCTGTACCAGGACTGCACTAACGCCAGGTCAGAGCCCGACACCATGTGTGCCCTGAAATGTACCATGTATACTGTGGGCTGTGCCCCAAAATGTGCCCTGAAATGTATCATGTATACTGTGTGCTGTGCCCCATAATGTACCAAGTGTGCCCTATGTGTGCTATGCCGTAATGTGTCCTGTACCAGGACTGCACAACGCCAGGTCAGAGCCCAACGTGTGCCCTGAAATGTACCACTGTGTGCTGTGCCCCATAATGTGTCCTGTACCAGGACTGCACAATGCCAGGTCGGAGCCCGACGCCGTGTGTGCACTGAAATGTACGAAGGATACTGTACATGTGTCCTGATGTGCTGTGCTCCGAAATATACCAAGTATGCCTTATATGTGCCCAGAAATGTACCAAGTATGCCCTATGTGTGCTGTGCCCCATATTGTGTACTGTATCAGGACTGCACAACGCCAGGTGAGAGCCCGATGCCATGTGTGCCGTGAAATGTACCAAGGATGCTCTGTCCCAAAATGTGCCAAGTATGCCCTATATGTGCACTGAAATGTACCAAGTTTACATTGTGTGCAGTGCCCAAAAAATGTGTTCTGTACCAGGACTGCACCAATGCCAGGTCAGAGCCCGATGCCTTGTGTACCCTATATGCGTATGCTGTGCCCCATAATGTGTCCTGAAAAGTACCATCCATACCCTATATGTGCCCCATAATGTATCCTGTACCAGGACTGCACCAACACCAGGTCAGAGCCCAACACTATGTGTGCCTTGAAAATATGCCTTGAAATGTTCTGTGCTCCATTATACCGTAAAGGAGTGTGGCCCATAATGTGTCCTGTACCAGGACTGCACCAAAGCCAGGTCAGAGCCTGACACCATGTGTGCCATGTATACCCTATATGTGTCCCAAAATGTGTGCTGTACCAAGACTACTCCAACGGCAGGTCAGACCCGGCACCATGTGTGCCCTGAAATGTACCATGTATACCCTATACGTGCCCATAATGTGCCCTATGCTAGTACTACCACCAATGCCAGGTAAGTGCCCGACACCATGTGTGCCCCAAAATGTGCTATGTATATCCTATGTGTGCTGTGCCCCATAATGTGCTATGTATACCCTATATGTGCTCCATAATGTGTCATGTACCGGAACTGCACCAACAGCAGGTCAGAGCCCGACACCATGTGTGCCTCATAATATGCCTTGAAATATTCTGTGCCCCATTATTCAGTACGGAGTGTGCCCCATTCTGTACCATGTGTGACCTGACAGGTGCTGTGCATCAAAATCTACCATGCATACCTTATATGTGCCCTGACAAGTGCTGTGCCCCATTGTACAGGATGGGAATGTGCCCAATAATGTGTCCTGTACCAGGACTGCACCATGTATGCCCTATAATTTGCCCTGACATGTTCTGTGCCCCATTATACAGGACAGGAGTGTTCCCCATAGTGTACCATGTGTGCCCTATATGTGTTCTGTATTAGGACTGCTTCAATGCCACGTCAGAGCCTGACACCATGTGTGCCCCATAATATGTGCTGACATGTGCGGTGCCCCATAATGTGCTGTGCTTCGACACGTGCTATGCCCCATAATGTGCCCACTAATGTACCGTTTCTGCCCCAAAATGTGTCCTCTTCCAGGACTGCACCAACACCTGGTCAGAGCCCAATGTCCTGTGCCCCATTATATAGTACAATAGTGTCCCATAACAGAGCTGCACCTACGCTAGGCCAGAGCTCAAATTATGTGCTGTGCCCTGTTACACAGTACAGGAGTGTGCCCCATAATGTGTTCTGTGCCTCATACCTTATGATATAGTACAGGACTACACCAATGCCAGGTCAGACCTCAAAATACAGTATGTGCTGTGGCTAATAATAATAATAATCATCTTTATTTTTATATAGCGCTAACATATTTCGCAGCGCTTTAGTTTGCACACATTGTGAGCCCCATCGGGGACAGCGATGACAATCTAAATTCCCTATCAATATGTCTTTGGAATGTGGGAGGAAAGCGGAGAATTTTAGGAAACCCACGCAACCACGGGGAGAACATACAAACTCCTTGCAGATGTTGTCCTTGGTGGGATTCAAACCCAGGACCCGAGCGCTGCAAGACTACAGCGCTAACCACTGAGCCAGCGTGCTGTCCCGTAATGTGCTCTGTGCCTCATTCTGTAGTACAGGAGACTTCCCTATACTGTGCCCCATAATTGGACTAGGTCAGCGCCAGGTCAGACCCCAAAATGTGTCCTGTGCCTCATTATTTAGTACGCCTGATTATGTGCCCTGTGCCTCCTGATGTCTCCTCCTGTACAGTCTGAGTTTGCCTTATGTTTTGTCCTGTGCCTCGCGTCTCATTACGGGTATTACACTATAGATGTTAGCTGCAGTCTTATGTAACACCCCAGATAACAGGGCTGTGCCTCATGTACACCTCATGAAGTTTACTGCACCGCATCTACAGTGATCGTGTCACACGTCTGCTACCTAAACGCTGCCAACTTCTCTGTACATCGCCTCATATAGTCCTACGTCTTCACCCCCCTCTGGACTGTGCCTCAGACCTTACACCCATGGAGGAGTTGGAATATGCCTAACAGGCGGCGAGCAGTCCCCTGTACTATACTGTTTACTTACTGAGCCCACCCTCCTCATACTATGTGCCCCCAAATTACTCATTGTATACTGTGCCTCGAGTAGATAGGAAGAGTAATGCGGCGACTCATAGTCGCCTTATTGTGCCTCACAGGAGAGAAGTTTTCCCATCATGTTTGCTTCTCCAGTCTGAGGCAGCGTGCACAGTGTGCATCAGTCTGGGGCACTGTATACACTGCACTTGATGTTGTTTTTTTCTGCTTTCTCTTTTATTTATTGTTTCTCTTCCATTTATCGCTCTATTGTCCCCATACTTGGGATGTTTGCTGTGATATCTGGTACTATTCCCTTTATGCACTGTGTTCTGTCCCTAAAGTGCACCCTGAGCCCCCGAGTCAGAGCCGCGGGGAAGTGGAAAGTGGATGATGTTTGTAAATAGATTAAAAAAAAAAAATTACAAATTAAGAGGGAACACAAAGCAGAGAGGGCTAAAAAGTATCATTTTTTTTTTCCGGCCTTTGAGTACAGATAATGTAGTAGATGTCACCTGCAGTCCTATGTAACACCACAGATAACAGTGATAACTCTCTGAGCACAGATAATGTAGTAGATGTCACCTGCAGTCCTATGTAACACCACAGATAACAGTGATAACTCTCTGAGCACAGATATTGTAGTATATGTCGCCTACAGTCCTATGTAACACCACTGGAAACAAACATTTCCAGTGGTGTTACATAGGACTGCAGGTAAGGTAGTATTTCCACGCGCTTTATAGATCTTCTGGTACAGTAGAACGCATGAGATGTTTAGTTTTGTATGAAGTGATGATGTGGATGGGAGATGTCTCCTGACTCAGATGATTTACAAGTTTGGTGTAACTTGGGTAATTGCTTTGCAAGCAGTTTTCTCCTCACAATGCGTTGGATTCTGGACACTTTGTGGGCAGGATGTATACTCCTGAGGGCTGTTATCAGGACTGCGCTGTGGACGGTTACACTTGTTTCTTTCTCCCTGTGGACTCCACTTGCCTCCTCACATGTAATAACACATGTACGTACGTGTGCGGCGTGTGAACTTCTGCACTGCTTTGTATTGTGCAGTCACTGTCCTCATCACTGACATTAGGCTCCGTGTTCTATGTGTTCCTGTTTGTGGTGTATTTTCTGTATTCTGCTTACACCTGCAGCCTGGATATCCGGATATCCCCACTGTTTCGTGCACCATGACATAATGAGGTGTACGCTGCTGTGTGCATGCTCACCCGACAGCTGTGGAATAGTCAGTTGCTTTACTTTGTCTGTAGCTATTTGTTCTGTGCGCACTCTCTAGCTGTTTTGTGCAGTGTTAATACCAAATGTCCTCTATATTATAGGTGCTCTACTTCTGTAATATTTATTACAAATTTCTGTCCTCCTGGTGCGGTGACTGTTACTGATTCTGTCATACTTGTATATACAGTGTATTATTGTGTAGACCAGTGTTTAAGTGCCGGCTGTGCAAATTGCATTAAAGGCCCCTGAGGTGATAATCGTACCCTGCTGCACCGCATCAATATAGTGCTGCTATGCTCTGGGGGCACCTACTACAGGTGGGGGCTCTCCAGCTAATAACTTCCAACACGTGCTGGCAGCAATCTGTATACCCGAGATTTAGGGACAAGGCTCGTTTCCAATGTCAGATGGATATGCCAAAGTAGCGTAGCTGGGAATGTTATTTGACGCAACAAATAGTGTATTATTGTATCTTAGCTAAGGTGTTGCACAGGACTGCAGGTGACGTCTAGTACACTATCTGTACTCACAGAGTTATCACTTTATCTGTAGTGTTACATAGGACTGCAGGTGACATCTATATTATCTGTACTCAGAGTTCTCACTGTGTTATCTGTGGTGTTACATAGGACTGCAGGTGACATCTAATACATCATCTGTACTCCGTTATCACGCTGATCTAATGCTGGAACTCCAAATAATCGCATCTTCAGCTCAAGTTCTCCTGTAACTTCCAGATCCACGCTTGAAGGCGCAGTCTTGTTTGCGGTGAGTATCTGGTGTGACGCTTCGCACAGTGATGTGTTATTAATGGAAAAATGTTTGCAGAATAGATGTCTTAATAGAGTCTGGTGTCTCTAATTTGTGTGTGGTAAAGATAACCCTCTCACCACCGCTGTGTGCTACATCTCTGCTCTGTATACTGTGTATTTGCATGTGTTACACGTACAGCGGCACCGACTTTGTCATTTAATATATACTTCGGTACTGTGTAATTTTGTAATAACTGTCAGCTGCAGTCCTATGTAACATCACAGATAAGTTATAACTCCCTGAGTACAGATAATATAGTAAATGTCACCCGCAGTCCTATGTAGCACCACAGTGATAGTTCTCTGAATACAAATAATATAGATGTTACCTGCAGTTCCATGTCACACCACATATAACACAGTGAATACAGGTAATAGTAGATGACACCTGTAGTCCCATGTAACCCCACCGATAACGTGGTGGAATCTTGTACATCTGTATTTGTAGACTGATATATTTTATGGTTAGTCTGTGACGGCCGCCTCTCTGACCTTCTTTCCCACAGTTTGCTGCCATCCTGTGCGTATGTCACGTTGTGGGTACTAATATCAGCCCTTGTGTCATTATTTTAGATGGAGGCATCATTGTATCTTCTTACCTGTGTGTAATGGAAACATTGTACATTCCTTTCCTAATGTTGGTGCTGCTGTTGTTGGCATTTGCACCTGTTGTTGGTGCTTGTAGCAGGACTCTTACCACTGTTAGGTCTTTCTTTTGCTCGGATGGTCGTTCTTGGTTTGTATGAATATGATCATCATTCTGGCTCTAAGTGTTTAGGGCCCGGGCCCCTGAGCTTGGTTTTTGTCACTTTCAGCCTTTTGCCAGGTTATGAGCGCCATTGCACAGATTGCTGTGAGCTGGGGTCTGAGGATAATATAAATGATTTGTCAGGAAGATTAGAAATGTCCGGAGCCCCTCCTGACCCCTACACTGCCGGCCTCCCCTCATTCTGCAGCCGGTCCTCTCCAACTTCAAGGGACAGTGCTGGAATGTGGGAATTTGGGTCAGCAGGGGATGTGGCCTCGGACCTCCATTTACGCACTTGGCATCTTTTTCTGCTTTTCATTTCCAGAAAATAAAATCAAAGCCTCAATTAAAATGAAAACAAAAATTATAAGTTTTTATGAAAACTGATTTTGGTTTCCTTTTTTTAAATTTTTGTTTGGGTTATTTTTGTTCCCTGCTTTGACTGTGATCATCTGGCACTGATCAATGACAGATTATAGGGATTTTATTATAATATTTATATTTTGCATCAATGTATCTGCCTATTGATTTGTAAAATCCTAAGGAATAGAAAAAAATTTGTCCTCAGACGTGACCGGAGACTACAATGAATCGTACATAGGAAGTGTATAAAGCGGGATGATGGAGTGCTACAGATTGTATTCCCTCCTGAAACTGCAGATGTGCCATATGGGATCACCGGATCCAGTGGTGCACCTCTTGTAGGGGTCATTGCACCATGTCTAGCACTATCAGGATGGGATCTAATGAGATCTGCCATGCCATATATCCTGTGCAGTCCTGACACCGCAGCAGCTGTAATCCCTCAGTTTGCAGCAATGTTCCAGTACCGGTGACTGGTATCAGTCTGGACTCAGTGATTGTCTAGACTGGATGCAAGTGCAACAAATCCTCAGCTGTTAGGTAGGACAGAGTTTTAGCTTCTGTGTATAACCAAACTAAATTCTATTCAGAAATTTGCAAAACTTTTCAGTGGTCACTCATTGAAGTCCTGATGTTCCCTGGTCTAGAGAGACAGCGTCCAGTGTAATTACCGTATATATTTTCATTGACGATGTGATGACCGGAGCCTGAAATTCTTCGCCACTGAACACATTTTCCCATTGGCTCGTCCACCAGATTTACTTGTCCGAAGAGAGGTTTTATGTGATGGGGCTGATTAAGGAACACAGACTCGTGGAAATTAATTGGCTCCGTAAATAAGTTCAATATTTTATTCCACCAATGGCCCAGACACGGAGCCAAGAGCCGGGGTAATTACTCTGCGTCACTGATCGGGCCAGAATCATAATCACTGGTTGGCAAATATGTGCAGTACTGAAGCTGGTGGCGGTTATGGATTTTTTTTTTTTTTTTTTTTGTTATGCACCGGTTAGAATCTGTTCACACTTTAATACTTATAACGCAAACATTATATGGAAACATTGTGACTTTACATGATGGGTTTTGCGCCCGGGGGAAAAAAATGTCATACACTTCTAAATATAGTTATTTTTTGGGCGTTGATTTCTGCTTGTTGCTTGCTAGGGAAACTAAAAAACCCAGCGTAAAAATTTATATATACAATTTTTTGTTTTTTTCCTTTAAAATTATGATTTTTTTTTAATACATTTTGCTGCAGATGTGTGCAAATCTGATAACAAGCCAGGAGACATTGATGGGGTATAAAAGGATTAAATGTGTTTCTGAGATGAGTTTCGTTACACCATAGTGTCATCCCCTCCTGCCACCCTGCTCCGTGTGACCCCCGCTGATGGGCCGCTCGCCTGACCTCCTCCTTATTCTCCCCTTGTTACGCTACACTTTCCTCCAGACTTTCCTTTGATACATTTTTCTTTGCTTCTGTATTTTTTGTTTTATTAAACTTTTGTATCTGTTTTTTGATTTTTGAATACTCTTAATATTTTTTTTCCTTCCGAGCTTTTTTCTTGACCCGCTGCCCACTATGTAGCAGTGCGGATATATTCCCACCTCTTACCGCTTAGTCACAGGGGCCACATCTGGTGGGTGACAGCTCGGGATCTCTGCTCTTGTGGGTCATAAATGCTAAATGGTTTTGTCGCCTGTATGAACCAGCCGGTCCCTCCCCGATGTCCGCGCACCTTGCGCCTGCCATCTTTACATTTATCACTGTCTCTTTATGGGGAGCCCCCACCTCCATGTTTACATTGCTGCTGCCGGCCGGACCCCATTGGAGGCTCGCACACATCGCCTCTCGGTTCCTGTTGAATATTCAGTAGTGTTATTCACCAAGCCTCTTTATTTTTTTTCTTTTTCCCATCTCCTTTCTTCTCCTTTTCTTCCTTTTCACAGCGCCGGGACCTGTACAAATCTGTGTCGCTTCAAATCAAGCCCCTTCTGCGGAGATAACATAATGTTAAGTTGCGTTTTGCTCCAGAAAGGGGATGCGCAGCATTTACACCCAATAAGGCTGATTGTGGCAGCGCATGCAAATGCTGTTTTGATTTATCTCTCTTTGCACTTTTTTCCATTTGAATTGATCCTGCATTAATTTTGCGGCGCGGCTGTGTGAGGCTGCAGATGTTGCCCTGTGTTTAATAAATCAATGAGACAGATCTGAATGAATCACTTCACATAGATTCTGCCTCTTGGTTTGATGTCTGCAAGTTATTCTTAGCTTGTTATCATGACAGATGCATTAATGTCCTATACACTGTCAGCAATCAGCAGAGAGGTTGGAGACGTTTAAAGCGACAGTGGCGGAAAAAAATAAAAATACAAATGGAGAAAGAAATCACTTTGTCACGTTCGGGCGGGTGCCTTGTGAAAGATACATTGTATTTATACCGAGAAACAAAATGGATCAGCTGTTTCAGAAAATCCCAAATGTTCACTTTCCTCTTTTTTGTAAACTTTTTTTTCCAATGAAAAATAGTTGTTAAAAAGTTTAAAAATGCATTAAAAAGCCCAATATCAAAGCTTCATGATCACAAGTTATCCATTAAGTTGATTTTAGTTAACCTTAAATGTGGCAGAATTAACCCACAACTGAGCATTTTTGCACCAAAGTTAACCCTATAGGATTTTCAATCTGGAAAATGTTGTCACCTAGCTGCTACACCGGTGTCCGCCACATACGTAACAGGTATAATACATTATTTTTCTATCTGCTATCTGTAAAATTGTCTAACAACCATCTGTCATTACCGCTGCCACTGCTATTGGCACCCAGCTTTTTTAACGCCCTCCAAAATGAGTGTGCCTCGTTATTTTGTAATAGGGGTAGGATACACTTGTCGTTTGGGGTTCCAGTAAAGCTGGGTGACACCTCAGTTACAGCTGCAGTAACATATTTGTCATCCAAGTAAAGCTTGTGTGTTTTGTTGAATTTTACTATAAATTCGTCCCATATTTTTTCCTCCCAAGTAGATGAATTTATAAATTG
This sequence comes from Dendrobates tinctorius, assembly GCF_039654945.1. NCBI lineage: Eukaryota > Metazoa > Chordata > Amphibia > Anura > Dendrobatidae > Dendrobates > Dendrobates tinctorius. The sequence continues at coordinate 23,242,233 of NW_027361782.1, read as the reverse complement.
TTATTGCCGGGATCATAGGGGGAAGGGCGGAGGAAGGGGAATGCGCCTCGTGTGGATCCTGATCCCACACGCCAGGGTTTACTATTGAACAAGTCATTATTTGCAAAAGGAAAAAGGGAAAAATCAATAGGAAAATCGTGAGTTTAGTGAAGCATTTTTCACATTAACATTTGACTGTAATGAAAGTGACAGCAGCGGATTATGAACGATTATGGCGTTTGGTAAATGTCACCTATCAATCTCACGGTATGCGGAGGGGAGGAGCAGGGACGAGGGGAAGCAGCTGCTCCGGGTAAGATTTGTAGAAACTCTGCCTTTTATTAAACTCCTACAACCTGCCGGAGACGAGTCTGAAGACGGACGGTCATAAAGATCTGAAGAATCAATCAGCGCTGGCGAATACGTCACAGATACAGGGGAGCGATCCATGCACCGCGGCATTGTGACTGAGAACACTTCTGCTGCTACTTCTTGCGTTTTGAAATTTTCATTGACTATTTAAAAAAGAAATTAAAGGATACAATTTTGACAGAAGTGTTGTGAGCAGTGTCGCCAAAAATCCGTGCATTATCCATGTTATCACTGTCCCCATCATTGCTCTCATCGTCATCCTCGTTATCATCGTTCTCACGCTCTTCTTTACAGTTCATTACACTTTATATTATTTACATTAAGGGAAGCTATAAAGCTGTTGAGTATTTATCCCTGAGATGTATCCTGGCGAGGACCGGTCACTACAGTAGGAACAGATCCTCAGGGCTTCCCAGCAACGTTGTGTCACAGGATTAAAATCTGTGGGCAATTGGTCAGTGACTTGCTGTGGTTGTAAATTGCATGTAGTTTGCGACACCCCTAAGACTTAGAATACGCGGCGACACTTGTAGTCTAGTCTAATTGTGACGTTGATTCTGATGGTTTCCTGTTGAGTTGTGACTTCGCACCACTGTGACATAAGGTGTAAATGATTCCAAATACCATGTAATCCATTTTCCGTCTTGTTGCAAGTAGCAATAGGCCCAAAGCTCAGAAGACGACCCCTTTTGGAGATGTCTTTCTACTATAGTGCTTGGATTTTAGATTAGACTTTATTACTGATCTGTATTGTATTCAGTGATCGTAAAGAGTGTATGTCCTGTAGGAATAAGGGGATCCTCAGAATTGTACCTTGTGGGGGGCCGCTGAACCCTGATGGGGTCTGACCTTGCTGTGCATCCTAAAACAGATTTGTCGCCCTTCTCTACATCCACTCTTGTATAAGGTTCATCTGTCTCTTGCACTTTCTGAGCACCGAGTCTTCCTTCTCATTGCTGAAGGCATAAAGCGCGTAACAATATCATGTATTACGTTACAGGAGATTACAGTGGAGAACTATGAATGATTAATGGGCTGTACAGAAGAGCGCGTCTATTCACTAAAGATCCCAGCAGATCAGGCAGCTCGGCTGTCGCAGCGCCATTACCAGTGATCCCGCAGACCTGCAAAATGACCGATCAGCGTCTGCCTGTGATAAGCGGTGCCTAGTAATGAGCGGCACCGCCAAATGTATGGGAGATGCCTCCTAAACCAGAACATACCCCAACTCCCATCATCCACTCCTGTTATTTGCATACTGAGGGTCCCGATCTTCACATTTGCAGACAACTGCCTGTTACCATTGCTTTAATGTTCAGATTTTCTCTGCGATTGACTCGTCTTCCTCTTTTGGGCCATAGAGACCGCCACAAATCTTTAAACAAAAGCGCCCATGCCCCCCGCCCTCCCTCCTGCCTTCCCGGGGCTCAGACGTGGTACAAAGTGTTTTGACGTTCGCTTATTGCTCCCCGGTGTTGATTTATGACCTGCATTGTTTTAATTAATAGAAATGTGAGGTTTGTTTAAGCGTGCGGTTCCTGGCAGATTAAATATTAGACACATACATCCAATTTGTATTTCTCTCCAAGTTCCACATAGTAATCGCTGCTTCCCTACAATGGAGCTTATCTCATGTGGCTTAAAGGGAGATGACACCTGAAATCTCTGATGATACAGATTGGAAAGAAATGTATCAAAGCAGCTCCATAAACCACCAATGCTTCAGAAATCTGCCCTAAAACGCACAGGAACCACATGTAATATAGTAAATTTACTGACCCTAATTGATGAATTTTAATATTTTTAATGACCCGGCGGTCAGTGATCAGCTGCAGCTGTCAAGTGGGGGTATATGGGCATCTGTGGTCATTGTAAGCAGAACTGAGGGATGTCTGGGAGTAACGGGAGAGTACCATATATACTAAATTATTTTACATGCATTTCATCAGGGTGAAGCTTTTTCATAATCTCTCGCAACCTTTATAATTAATTTCCATAAATGTATAATACCGCCACCAGGTTCAAGAATTCAACTACTATAATACTACTTCTATGTATAAGACTATAACTACTATAATACTGTCCCTATGTACAGGAATATAACTACTATAATACTGCCCCTATGTACAAGAATGTAACTACTATAATACTGCTCCTATGTACAAGAATATAACTACTATAATACTGTTCCTTTGTACAAGAATATAACTACTATAATACTGCCACTATGTACAAGAATATCACTACTATAATACTGCTCCTATGTACAAGAATATAACTACTATAATACTGCCCCTATGTACAAGAATGTAACTACTATAATACTGCTCCTATGTACAAGAATATAACTACTATAATACTGTCCCTATGTACAAGAATGTAACTACTATAATACTGCTCCTATGTACAAGAATATAACTACTATAATACTGTTCCTTTGTACAAGAATATAACTACTATAATACTGCCACTATGTACAAGAATATAACTACTATAATACTACTCCTATGTACAAGAGTATAACTACTATAATACTGTCCCTATGTACAAGAATATAACTACTATGATACTGCCTCCTATGTATAAGAATATAACTACTATAATACTGCCTCCTATGTACAAGAATATAACTACTATAATACTGCTCCCTATGTACAAGAATATAACTACTATAATACTGCTCCTGTCTACAAGAATATAACTACTATGATACTGCCCCCTGTGTATAAGAATATAACTGCTATAATACTGCTCCTATGTACAAGAATATAACTACTATGATACTGCCTCCTATGTACAAGACTATAACTACTATAATACTGCTCCTATGTACAAGAATATAACTACTATGATACTGCCTCCTATGTACAAGACTATAACTACTATAATACTCCCCCTATGTATAAGAATATAACTACTGTAATACTGCTGCTTATGTACAAGAATATAACTACTAGAATACTGCCCCTATGTACAAGAATATAACTACTATAATACTGCTCCCTATGTACAAGAATATAACTACTATAATACTGCCCCTATGTACAAGAATATACTATGATACTGCCTCCTATGTACAAGACTATACTGTAATACTGCTCCTATGTACAAGAATATAACTACTATAATTCTGACCTAAAAAGAAGTAATTGCACCACTTGACTGCTGTATTGTCACTTAAGCATGTACATTACTTTTTACATGTAGCTGTCATTTCTGCTTTTTGAGCATCCTCTCTGGTGCACAGAACTTGCGCTGCGTTTCGTTTCACACGTGACCTGTAGTTTTTATCTGCGGTTTATTAAGTGATTTTATATTGTTTTCTAGGAGCTTGAAAGTGCTTGGTGCGGCTGCGTGCTATCGGGTGTCAGGAGACTGATCTCGGGTATCTGCTTGCCATGTGACAGGTTGAGAAAGCGCAGAGGGGAAAAAATCGTATTGATTGGTCTCTGTATTAAAGTTTGAGATCAGCAGCAGAGGCCGAGCTGCGCGCCTTGTTTTATGATTTTCTCAGCTGCCATTGATCTCTCCATTTTATTGCATTCATTATTTATTAAAAGAATTTGCAAGCTAAACATAACGTTAAGCCGCTCGGCACACGGGGACCGCACTTAGGAAATTGAATGGAAATTGCATTAGAGGTGAACATCTGTGCTGTCTTTTCCACTCCTGCTGTTTATGGGTCTGTATAAAAGTTGTATTGGATTAACAGGGAGCCCTAAAGTGGAAACAAAATATGTCCGCTCCCGGTAAACCATTCCACATGTGTGATCGTATCGGGCCTGGGATTGCTTTTGTAATATTTTTTAATATGCATATGTATATATTTTTTGTAATATCTTTTTATCATTCTACCTCCCAATATTTATTTTGAAAACTCACACAAAGGTATGTGCCATAAAGGAAATCTGTTCTCCATACACGGACCTCTGGGTGAGCTTGTGAGCAGGTATGAATGAGTGCAGCTGCAGTATAAAGCACAGCGAGTAGCAGAAGTTGGAGCCTCGGACATCCATTAGATGTCACCCAGAGGTAGCGTCTTGTATAAAGTGTATGAGACCGTCATCGAACATTCACTTGAAAGCTGGCTCCAACTAATTCCAAGGTGCTCATAGCTCCCCCAAATCCTTCAGACATGTGTTTTCTTGAATCCTCTATTAAGGGGCACAAATCTACAAAGATCCCATGTTTCATAAGAAATAACTTTCAAAAAGTTGTAGAAAGTTATGTTACAATAATGCAAGAATTTTGGAGTGAAACTGCCAGAAATGTAGCAAATTTTCTTGTTGATTTGTATTGACGCCAGACATTGAGACTTTGGCCCGGATTAATGAAGACTGGCGTTGTGTACACGTTCCTAAGTGCGGGGGGTTCAGATAGACAAGGTGCTACATTCACTAAGCGGCAGGTTCCTTACCAGAAATGTTACTCCAGTTGAAGAGGAGAGTAAAGTTTTTCCTGCAAGTAACGCCACGGAATCTGTTGCCTGGTGTTGCTAGCTGCTCCGCTTGATTCACAGAGGCTCTCCAAAACGGACCAACGCCAAATTTTTTTTGCAAAAATGTTGTGACATTTGAAGGTGCTTTATGCCAGAGTTCTGATGTGCACACGATGTTACATAAGCACCTTGGTGTTTTTATGCCAGACCCGGAGAGCTCTGCCACATCCTTGCAAAGTGGGCAGAACTTGGTCGGGGCAGGGTGAGGCAGTTGAGAAATGCCCCAACTTAATTAGTGCTCCCTTCATTAAGACTGGCCTACAGAACGCCAATGAGAATGAATCAAGGTCTTTGTGTTTAGCTCGTCATCATATCCATGATTTCTGCTTTCTGTGAATAGTAACGTTCTTATTTGCACGCAGACGCTGAAAACTTGTCCAAATCTAAAGCTTCTGACAGCGAAGGCTTTGCCGCTATGTTCCCACTTGATGACAACGCGCAGTGAACACTTGGGCATCACATCTGTTTTCTGTTCTGGTGGTTTGTTCCATTTTATCACCTTTTATACAAGATGTATCAGAGCGGGTGCAATGTCTGGGTTGTCGTTTTATGAGATTGACTAGACTGGATACATTTGTAGATATATTCCGCTTTGTGTTAGGACTTGACCGCACTTTGCTTCTAGTTGTTTATTACTTTTTTTTTCAGCGACTCGATGCAGAAATCTTGAATTTTATTAGACGTTGCACATCTGGTAATTAATTTGGCTCTTGTTTCGATCCAGACTGATCTTTGCTTCTGTATGGGACCTACAGACCCTATATAATCCAGTGTAGTGACCCCGGCGGTGCGCACATCTCACCGGAGGAGGCTCCTCATCTATTGATTAGTGCTGTTTTGTAAGCATCTATATTTCATGGCGGGCAGGAGGTTTCTAAGTTACGGACTCCGCCAGTTGTTGTGTCCTGCTGCCTGAATGAGGGATAAATAATTTATGGGACACCAATGGGAATAGGAGTTCTTCGTCAATCTTTAATAGACGGACACATGAAAAGTAGATTTAAAAATTACAGTGGCAAATATGCAACCATCTCCTCAAATACAACGGCAGCCGAGCAGAGAAATCCCCATAAGATGTTCTAGTTTATCAGATATCTAGGAATTGGAGGAGAAAATGAAGCTGTAATGACTGAGGGTCCTGCTGAGCACGGTGGGAGTTGTAATTCGAAAACCGCTGGATTGCAGTATGCTACATATATTTTTGGATCTCGTGTTTGTATGATGTGCTGATCGGCTGTATTGGGGTGTCCGGCAAGCTGACGCCGGGGGTTTCAATTTTATTTAGATGCTGTTTGTACTCTGGAGGAGTCAGCCTTTCCCCCAAATTGTCACGTCGGGCAGACCCCAATAACTGTTCTGCAACAAGCCATGCACCTGCGTACCCATCACGTCGGGTGGACCCCAATAACTGCGCTGCAACAAGCCATGCACCTGCGTACCCATCACGTCGGGCGGACCCCAATAACTGCGCTGCAACAAGCCATGCACCTGCGTACCCGTCATGTCGGGCGGACCCCAATAACTGCACTGCAACAAGCCATGCACCTGCGTACCCGTCATGTCGGGCGGACCCCAATAACTGCGCTGCAACAAGCCATGCACCTGCGTACCCGTCACGTCGGGCGGACCCCAATAACTGCACTGCAACAAGCCATGCGCCTGCGTACCCGTCATGTTGGGCGGACCCCAATAACTGCACTGCAACAAGCCATGCGTCTGCGTACCCGTCACGTCGGGCGGACCCCAATAAGTGCACTGCAACAAGCCATGCACCTGCGTACCTGTCACGTCGGGCGGACCCCAATAACTGCACTGCAACAAGCCATGCACCTGCGTACCCGTCACGTCGGGCGGACCCCAATAACTGCACTGCAACAAGCCATGCACCTGCGTACCCGTCACGGGCGGACCCCCAATTACTGCACTGTAGCAAGTCATTCATCCACATACTCATCGCATCGTTGGACAGGGGGTTATTCCCAGAAGATGAGTGCTGACCATGAATGAAAGCAAGCGGAGATTTTCCAAACCACAAGGAACAGATGAAGAAAAAACATTAGAAAATTGTCTTAAAGGGGTTGTCCCTTAATGTAAGAGTTAATGACCCAGGGTGAAGTAATAAATGAAGATTCTCCTGGACCGCTGAACTCTCTCCTCTCATTACCACTTCCATGTCTGGCGGTGGCGCTTTGTGACTGAGTGCAGCTGGTCAGCAGCCACTGATCGACCTCAGTCTTTACATTCCATCAGAGCTGACGGCTTGCTTTGGCTGCAGCCTTCACAATGCATCCAAGATAATCAGTGGTCACGGAAAGTCACGGAAAGCTCCGTACTGGATGTGGCTGCCGTGCTGCGTATACAGGAGCAGCAGTGGTCTGGGAGGTGAGTATACATGTTTACTATGCCAGCGCTGACCCCATAACATTAACTTTTAAAGTAAGGGACTACCCCTTTAAATTGATTGTCCAGAATCAGGTAAACATGGCTGTCTTCTCTTCAGAAACAGCTCCCCCACCCCCTGATGGTGGTGTCTGTAATTACACCTCTGCCTCTGTGAATGGAGCCGAGCTGTAACGCCACACATAGCATTTGCAAGGAAGGGTGTGGTTCGCTGTTCAGCCATGAGTATCGAAACCTGGATAACCTCCTTATCCTTTTAGTTACAGGGCAAAACATTTCCTGCAAAACTGATACCTGCAGCTTGTGTGGTGTGCAGAGGATTGTCTGCACTGGGTTGGTCCAGACTGGTTTCTAGCCTCTGAGCACAGACGCCAGCATTCCTATTCACTGACAGCAAGCATTGATCCTGAAAATGTTGACAAACAAGCTGCACCTCTAATTCTAAACCTGAGTGACAGTGTCATTTACAGTCACATCCAGAGCTGCAGTCTGAACCCGCACTCAGCACTGTTATGGAAATATATATGTATATGTATTTCATCTAGCTCTCACTTGCCTGCTATAGGCTATATACTGCTATATACTCCATATACTCATGTATTCTTATATAGCCATATGCACACATACGTATTTACAGATTGAACTCTATAACTAGTTGGTGGAAATGACCTCCTGCCCCCCCCCATGAGAGAGTCTGGGGAGCTGATGTGATCTCATGATAGCATTGTCTTGTGACATTTGTCCCAGACACACAGAAGACGAAGTTAGGCCAGATGGTCCAAGCCGATATTGGAGTCTTGCTGACATTGGAATACAAGGGGCAGTATATCATCTGATTCTTAAGTCACCTTAGGTCGGACGCCCATATATGTTCATGTATTTAAACTGACCAATTAGATTAAAAGTTCAGCCTTTATGTTAAGGAGTAACCACTCCTTTCTGCACGAACTGATAAAAAACCATGAATGTGAATAAAACCAGCAGAGTTTTGCTGGATGGTATTGCTGCTAACCAGGTGTGGCGTCTTTCCTTCCTTGAGCGCTCAATAAGACTGTCTAATTAGGACAGGCCGCAGCACGCACAAGGGTATCTCTACCTAATCAATCAAATTTCCATGTCAATTTGGCGCCCAACGTGGGGCGCCACTTGATGTAGAAATTTATATGGGTAGATATACCCTTGTGCGTGCTGTGTCCTGCTCAATAAGACTAATTTGGGCAGGACACAGCACGCACAAGGGTATATCTACCCATATAAATTTCTACATCAGCACCACACTGCTGTGTGCATCATTAGAGATTGGGGTATCGGTTGCTGCGGAGAGACGTTCCAGGGTATCTAAAGCCGTGGAGCATCCGAGCAGCACAAGAAAGGAGATGCCCTGCACCGTCATTCATTATTGCTCCCACGAGGCACTTCTCATTCAGACAGCGATGAGAGCAGATTATAACTGCAGCTTTGACTGTGACTAGAGTATAAGGGTATGTCTACGAGTGGCAGATTTGTTGCAGGCGTTTCTAGGAACATCATCTGGGTGGGATCAGACAAGCAAATATGCACCAAAGCGGCAGAGTTATTGGTGCAGATTTGGATGTGATTGGAGTATAAGATATGCTGTGGGTTGGGATCTCTACAAGATCGAGAAGACCAAGGCTTTACAATCGGGTGAAGTTTACCTGAGTATAAAAAGCCATTTCAAAATTTTCATCCAGAAAAAAACTGATTCAGTGTATCCATGAAGATTGGCTCCAATATGGATGTGTGTGTATATAGATATATAATGTATATCTGTATGTGACTGAGACATGGATGTCTGACTCCAACCATGTTTACACTTGTCAGTCTCTTACGCTGGGTTCACACAAGCATATTTCATGCTCCTCTTATGGGCTGCAGTGCATGGTTTGGCGGCATGTCTCCCTGGTGGGTCTGAGGCTGAAGATTGTGAAAGGCTGAGTTCACACAAGCGCATTAGGTAGCCTTGTTGCAAGATTTATTTTTGCTGGAAGGAGGAGTTGCAGTTTTAGTTTTTAAATGACGGAAATCCGACGTATCACATCGTAGTGAATGGGTCCGCCAGGTGCTGTGTGCATCGGTGGTCATGGGACACATCCTTCCCTGCAGGGTTTCCATTTTTCTGCCCCGATAATGTAAAAATAACTAAACGGCAGTGTGAACCCGGCCTGACTGTGGATTATTCGGAGGTCCTCTCCACAATGTTCTCTGTTTTACTTAGGACTGCGTGTTTTCTCTGCTGTTCGTGGCTGTGGCGGCTCCGTGTAAGGCACTGTATGACATATCCGTGCGCTGTGCCTGGGTTTGCTGCAGGCGGCACATTAACGTCTTACACTGAGCGCTCAGTCACAGTGGTTGAAGAAGTAATTAATAACGAGGCCCACTGTCAGGGTTTCCAGATCGCTGACATAATCATCTGTGGTCAGCGATGGCTGCGCTTAGGTGGAATTAAAAGGATTTTCCGCTTAGATCAATGGTTCTGTAACGTTGTAATAAGCATTGTTTTATTTCCTGACCATTCTCTAGGTCTCTGCTTGATGTCGGTAAATAAAAAGTTGTCTTTACATATAGAGGGTTAAAATGTGTAAAAATCTAATGCCTGTCGCAGCTGATGGTTTGCTACCATTGGGGTTTGTGCACACGTTGATGTAGAAATTTCTGCATCTCTTGGCAGGTAAAACACTTCCTAAAATAAATGCTTTTCTGACGCGTTTTTGGTTTTTAGATTTTTTTCCGCACTCATTAGTATGGGTGAAATCTGCATCAAAACACTGACGGAATTGACATCCTGCAGATATAAACCTGCAAGTCTAAACTAAGCACCGTGCACACGAGACGCCAGGCTTTTCATTCACTTTGCTGACATGTGGAAAACTTCAGGTTTTGTGACAAATCTGTGCAGAGAAAAACGCGACGGTGTGCACAGACCCCTACAGCATCTCTCACTTAGGCAATCCGCTGAAGCTGCACTCATCTCTCCTGAATTATTTGCAACAATGTATTGGGCTGTTGAGTGTACAGATGTTCTAGAGCGGATACATTGTTGCAATAGTAGAGCAGTGAGATGTGTTCTATCAGGATGTCTCTGGACTCTGATACTAATGTTCCTTATTCCCTGACAGCAAGCAGAAATCTTTAACACAAACCCGCTCCATCCCAGAATCTTTTAAGTTCTTCTGTGTGCTTTTTTTTTTTTTTTTTTTTTTTTTTTTTCCCCTGTTGCCGCCTGTGTCAGGCCATGTGCACACGTTGCGGATTCTGCTGTGGATCTGCAGTGTTTCAGGCTCTGCGGGTCCGCAGCAGATTTAGGTGCGTTGTACAGTACCATTGTTTTCAATGGTAAACTGAAAAACGCTGTGCACATGCTGTGGATTTTTCCGCGGGTTCAAATCCGCAGCAGGTCAATTCTTTGTGCGGAATCCGCAGCGGATTCACACCTTCTCCATTGTAGAGGTGTGAAACCGCAGGCTCATCTGCAGGTAAACCGCAGGTCTTTTGACCTGAGAATTTACCTGCGGATTTTTCCAAATCCGCACGGAAAAATCCACAGCAAACTACGTGTGCACATAGCCTCAGACGTCACTGTAGTACTTGCATTCTGTTATACATGCACCAGGTGGAGCAGGATGAGCAGCGTATCATTTCCCAGAAAGGTGGAATTGTCGTAGAAAATGTTCTGAATAAATGACACGAGACACCACGATCTAGAATCCCGCATCTCTGGTTCCTGGGTCATTGGTCGAGTGCAGCTTTATGTACGATCAGTCCAGGAAAAAGTTAATTTGCAGGAAGGAGAGTGGAAGTCTTGGCAGAGCCCAGTAGCTGGTGGCTTCACACGAACTTCTAGGAAATCCCATCAGGAGACAGGGGGCGAAGCTGGCATCTGGTGGAGCCGTCTATTTTTAGGAGAGATAGAGCTTTCTGACATGTCCCCCACCCAGGGCGCACGGCTCCCTCCGCAGATGGGCTCTTATTTATTACCGTCATGTAGGACAGAATTGATTGTCTTCTAAAATTAATTTTTTGTTTGCCTCCAGCCCTCCTCTAATAGAGGACACAGTAGCCTGTTTAATGCAGAAATACTGTTTAATCACATTAATATCTCAGCCCCCCCAGGCCGTGAAGTTAATTGTACAAACGAACAGCAAAATCCGTATCTTTAAGTTCTTTTTATGAATAACTTATGTAAATCGCTTCTCTCCTGCCCTTCAAAGCACTAATCATGTAATTAGGAACGATGTGTAATAGGTTCAGTTTGATACAGAAGAAGGGGGGTTAATGTCAGGAGGCAGAAATCTGCGATCGGATGGTAATATCTGGATTGTAACCTGTACGGGGGGATGAGGACTATCCCCCCCCAATCTCACTGTACAAAGTAGGAATGTCGTCGCAGAATATCAAATACGGCGTTATTCCAGGTTACAGGATGGACTGTTGTCAGGTGCGTGCAGTCACAGGTGGAAATGATACATCGGTGTAGTGAGGCCTGGAGGCTTCTTCATTGCAAGATATAAATTGAGTGATCTCATAATAAGAGGAATGCATTTACTTGTAACTCTGATCTCTCGTAACATCATTAACGGGCAAAGTGCTTGTAAACCAACCAATTTACTTTTTGAAGAATGAGCTCTTTTTCGTTTTGTTTACTGCCTGCTGTCTAGGTTACCGGCCACTGCTGCAGTCTGTCGGCAGCGGAATATCTCCTAGGAAAAGGAGTGCAACAAATTTTGCTATAGAGATTGTGAGTGCTGCTCTGAAGTTGTGCACATCAGTCTCTGCGCCAGAAGCAAAGTGATGGTGCTGGTCCAAAGGAAAACGGGAGGCTGCGAGGGAAAGGAGCAATGTGCTCCTGATTGAGACCTTGGGGCAATCCCTTTACAGAAATGCTGATCCTGCCATTCACTATGAAATAATGGGTTTTGGGTTAGAAGGAATTTCCAAGTCTGAAGCCACTTTCTAAAAAAAATAAAAAATTATATATATATACTGTGTGTGTGTGTGTGTATATATGTGTGTGTGTATATATATATATATATATATATATATATATATATATATATATATATATATAATATATAATATATATATATATTTTGGCCTGTCCTTTTCCATATCTCCACCACGGCTTGATTACCTCCTCTTCTGCTTAGCCCATGAAGCCTCCAGAGGATCCACCTCCATGTTTTTGTCACTGGTCCTGAAAATTAAGAGAATAGGAAGACGAGCAGAGTAGTCGGCACGTGACCGGGAAGGGCAGAAACCTGGAGGAAGATGGTCATTGTGCAAGCTCTGGAATGGGGCAGAATTGTCACTGCAAGAAAATGGCAAGCTGTGAGATGTCTGCAGGTTAGATTAGTGTGCAGAATAGTAAAATGTCAGGGAAGCCCCTTTTAAACCTTACATTGTAATCACTTAACTGTAGGAGTCACAGGGCCTCAGAGTTGAAATAAAGACATTTAGTATTATTTCTGATTGTCAGCCTCAGTAATTGGTCCATATGTTTCCTGGCTCTCGGCATTAATCGCTGGGCTACTCGTGGCCTCACCAAATTCCTCGCCCCTCTGACCATGGCCATTTAAAAGCTGTTCTGTGCGGTGGATGCAAAAGTTGAGTTACTTTCCAAATCCGTTACTTCTGACTGCTGAAGTCTGAGATGAGAGCCTTGTCTGCTTTTATTCTGTGTATTAGATTCTCGGCTACATAGTATCTGGTCAGGATCTGATGTTTTAGCAGCTGGTATTGCTTTTATTTATCATCTTGATGTCTCTGGTTCTAGCTCCAGTGTTAACCCCGTCCTTGCCTACAGACTGCAGACGAGCCACGCAGTTATATTTGGTGTTTTCACTTTTCACGATAACATTGAGTCCTTCCAGAAAGATGGACATTAATAAGAATTTATAGCATCAATTTTTAGAATCGTTTGAAATGTCTCCTTTACGGCATCCAGACAGAGAAGTTGACTCCTTCGAAGCAAAATCTTAGCGGCTGGAGCTGGGTTTATATTGTGCGCTGACCGTTCACTTGATGGCTCCAATAATGGGGGAGGTACAATATATATTATGAGCCGCGTCTGCAGCTGTGTAATCTGGTCTTGTGAGATGTGTGGCTGCAATGCTCCAGTATAAAGAGTGGTGCCGGGGACAAAAGCTCACGTAGGGCATTACCCGGAAATGCCGGCGGTAACTTCATCGTGAAATTGGCATACAGGAGAAGGCAAACCTGGATGTGTCTGCTGCGCTGCTGGATCAAGAAAGAAATCCAAGCAAAGTGGGGAAAAAAAAAGTTAATTCAGTTAATGTCAATGCATTTTTGAGCTGGACAGACTTCTTCCTTGGGCAGGCCACATAACTGTTACAGAAAGATGCCTGCAGTGAAATAGATTTTAAAAATTTCTTTTGGAATCTTCAATGTGGTTTTGTGTGGAGGAATGAGTCTATTTGACTTGAACACGCGCTCAACTTTGTTCCCTCTGTGATTGGATTTCTTCATTAATCCAGAAGAGCAGCAAACACCTCCACATCCTATATGGTTAGTATAAATAACACTGCACTGTTACTTTAAACGTTGTGTGACCGGTCATGGCTACATTATACAGGTTACAGCACTCTTTTCTCTTCAAAGTGCCTATGTGGTATATTACCTGCAATGTTCTAGATTTCGCCATAGTCAGTCAGTCTACACTTTTTTTCCTTTCTATTCATGAGTCAGGAGGCTCAGGATGAGCAGTGCTATAGTTTTACCATTGCTGAGCAGGTAGACGCCTCCGGACAGTCTGGCGCTGAAATCCTGAAGTTTTGTACTAACGATGTTCCCACATGGGATTATTTCACCATTTATTGGTCTCCTGTCTCTGGGCAGGAGCCTTGATTATTCCGGTCCACGGAGACGCAAGTTTGTTAAAATCCCCAAAAAATTAACAAAGGAAACAATCATCATTTTACATAAATGCCATTGGACAATGTAACAGTCTGCGGGTGCGATTCCGAATTTCCATGACTTTCCCTTCTGGTCTTCACACGTGGGTCTGGGAGGAGGAGGAAGGCTGGTTTCTTGGATTCGCCATCATTTCGTGGCGCGGCTAACACCTGGTTATTCATTCTGCCGATTTGACCGCCATCCACTTGTTTTATTGGGTGTTTCATATTCTCAGAAATGATGAGACCGCGTCCTAATTGTTTTGTTGGCTGTTGCTGGATGAGTTTTTGTTCTTCCAACTGGTCCCTATGTTTCCCAGAGCTCGTATATAAGTGGTCTGCGGCACCACCAGACTTGGGTCAGTGGGATGGCTTCTAATTGTGCCGAAATACTCTGTACTGCTGAGATCTGTGTGTCAAGCTTTCTGCAGGTTGGTACATTGCCAGTGGTTAAGTGTGGCCCGTACGGGTGTCCACAGCTCAAGGTGACCTAGCAATACTCTGCCTATGATGATGGGGTCTTCATAGGTGGTCTGTTTGCTCCACGGTGGTGAATTATTGCGCCCAGTGATGGGTAAGATTGTGGTGATGTGAGCAATCACCAGGAGAGGGGTTCAGAATTCAAGTTGTGCAAGTGTGTGATTATTTTTGGATTCTTCACAACTTTCAAGATCTGTTTATGGTCAGGAAATGAGGACTTTCTCTGTATTCAGGGGATGGCAATAGAGTCAGAACTAATACTTCCCACACTTGAGGGTTTGTAGACAATCCTGTCATCAGCAGGAATCCCTCCCATTCTGATGGCTTGTTACATTGTGTCAGGAGTCTGTGTACTGCACCTCATACAGTGTTTAGACTGGATGCATTTGTAACGAGCCCTCAGCTGGCGGAAACATAAGATCTGTACAGAATGATATTCTCTGCATCCTGTCAGGGAATGGAAACATTTATTACATTTGTTATGACATGATTTCTCAGTAATGGTGGGGATGCAGTATTACTCAAGAGGCACAGGCATGGAGGCACGGCACTCGCATCCATCTACAGAAGAAGCGACCCATCTAAATACCAATAACTATTGGAAACTGATTAATTACAAGACCTCAGTCAAATGGCTTCATGATTTAAGTTGCCAGTAAATCGAAGCGTTGTCTAAGGGTTTGTGTGCGAAGGGAATCAGGAGTGTGGAGCCTCCCCAGTCTGAGATGCTCGTGAGACCTCCGCTTACCGAGGCTTGAACAGAACTTATACTAGTATAGACCGACGCTAATTACACAAGATTGACACTAATGCAAAATCGAGCAGAATGCGTTGACATGTCACCTCTGATTACCGTCATACCAGTGACATATAGAATAATCTATATGAACTGCAGTCACTCCAGAGCTGCAATCACAATTCTGCTGGTGCAGTCACTGTGTATATACATTACATTACTGATCCTGTGTTACATCCTGTATTATACTCCAGAGCTGCACTCACTATTCTGCTGGTGCAGTCACTGTGTACATACATTACATTACTGATCCTGAGTTACATCCTGTATTATACTCCAGAACTGCACTCACTATTCTGCTGGTGCAGTCACTGTGTACATACATTACATTACTGATCCTGAGTTACATCCTGTATTATACTCCAGAACTGCACTCACTATTCTGCTGGTGCAGTCACTGTGTACATACATTACTGATCCTGAGTTACATCCTGTATTATCCTCCAGAACTGCCCTCACTATTCTGGTGGTGCAGTCACTGTGTACATACATTACATTACTGATCCTGTACTGATCCTGAGTTACATCCTGTATTATACTCCAGAGCTGCACTCACTATTCTGGTGGTGCAGTCACTGTGTACATACATTACATTACTGATCCTGAGTTACATCCTGTATTATACTCCAGAACTGCACTCACTATTCTGCTGGTGCAGTCACTGTGTACATACATTACTGATCCTGAGTTACATCCTGTATTATCCTCCAGAACTGCCCTCACTATTCTGGTGGTGCAGTCACTGTGTACATACATTACATTACTGATCCTGTACTGATCCTGAGTTACATCCTGTATTATACTCCAGAGCTGCACTCACTATTCTGCTGGTGCAGTCACTGTGTACATACATTACATTACTGATCCTGAGTTACATCCTGTATTATACTCCAGAGCTGCACTCACTATTCTGCTGGTGCAGTCACTGTGTACATACATTACTGATCCTGAGTTACATCCTGTATTATCCTCCAGAACTGCCCTCACTATTCTGGTGGTGCAGTCACTGTGTACATACATTACATTACTGATCCTGTACTGATCCTGAGTTATATCCTGTATTATACTCCAGAGCTGCACTCACTATTCTGGTGGTGCAGTCACTGTGTACATACATTACATTACTGATCCTGTACTGATCCTGAGTTATATCCTGTATTATACTCCAGAGCTGCACTCACTATTCTGGTGGTGCAGTCACTGTGTACATACATTACATTACTGATCCTGTACTGATCCTGAGTTACATCCTGTATTATACTCCAGAGCTGCACTCACTATTCTGGTGGTGCAGTCACTGTGTACATAACAAGTGCTTCTCACAAAATTAGAATATCATCAAAAAGTTAATTTATTTCAGTTAATTTATTTATTTCTGATCTCATGAGAACTTTCTGAACGTCCCGCGAGCAATGGACGTGGGTGGAGGACGTCCTCATCGCTGCGTGTGAAAGGTAAGTAACGATCGCTGCTGCATCGCTGTGAGATCTGCCTGTGTGGCAGCTCACTAGCGACCATTTAGCGATGCACCAGCAATCCTGACCGGGTCGTATCGTGGTCAGGATCGCTGGTGCATTGCTAAATGTAATGGGGCACTTACTGCCGATCAGTGCAGGATTACTAATGTGTGAAGTGACTGTACTTATGATAAACTTGTGTGATTTCCTGTTTTTGCTTTCTTTGATTATTTAGCCATGTTGTCACTGGATCCCTCTTTAATGTCGCTTTCCAAGTGTTGATTATTTTGACCACTGCTCTTATTTCACTCATGTTGCATTTTTTGCTCTAAAACTCAAGATATTCTAAAAACACACCTTCATTATGTCACCTAATCAGTGCCATGAAGTAAGATTCTACAGCAGGCAGGAAAGATTGTGTGCAACCGGTTTTATTTTCATTTATTCAACACGTTTAGTTTATTATTTGAATCTGCTTTTTCTCATGTCGTGTTTGTCACTCTGCTCTCGTTCAGTTGCTTTTCATCTTTTTGTAACATTGTGTATTGCATTGTGTTATCAGTTAAGGCTGTGTGCACACGCTGTGGATTTGGCCGCTGCGGGGCCGCAGCAATTTTTGCTGCGGTGTACAGTACCATTATTCCCTATGGGAATACAAAACTGCAGGGCAGACGGTGCGGATTTTTCCTGCGGTTTTGAAACCGCAGAAAGAATTGACATGTGAATTCTTTCTGCGGAATCCCCTGCGGTTTGCCATCTCCTCCATTGTGGAGATGAAAAACCACAGGGCAAAACCGCAGAGCAATCCGCAGGTATTTTACAAAATCCGCGCTGCCAAATCCGCACCCCAATCCGCAGCGTGTGCACATACCCTGAAACTTTTTATGTATTACTTTCTCGCATCCTCCACGCTCTGTTTTGGCTGCTTGAGGCTGTGTTCACACACAGCGGTTTTTTTTAGCGTTTTTTTTACCACGGTTTTCGCTATAAAACCGCTAAAAATAAGCTTCCCAGTCATTTCTATGCATTTTGCACATTGAGGTTTTTTTACCACGAAAAAACCGTATCGCGGTAAAAAACGCAGCATGTTCATTAATTTTGCGGATTTTCCCTGTTTTAGGCCTCTTCCATGCGGTTTTAAACCGCTGCGGAAAAAAAACGCATCAAAACCGCGCAAAAAACGCAAGCGGGAAAAATAGGTGTGGTTTCTGGGAAGGGATTCAGGTTTTTGAGCAGAAAATTTCTGCAACGTGTGCACTTAGCCTTATATTCTTCAGTGTGCGATGATTTGTTTCTTCCTATTCCTGTTAGTGACAGGAGTGCTGCTCTCACACACGGGTCGGCTCCTTAGGTTTGTGTGTTTTTTTTTTTTTGTTTTTTTTTTTTGTTTTTTTTTTTACCATTTTGTTGTTTGCGCAGTAATTCTTCAGTAAATCTGCGGTGTGTGAATAAGCCCTTCATGCATAATAGGACTTATTCTGACACATTACTTCTGCAAATTGCTTTCCCTTGAGTTAGAGTGATCTGTGAGTATAAACCTGGGATGGACGTAGGAGCTTGTTGGATGCTGCTCACAATAGACATTCAGTAATGAGACATAAACGGGAATGCATTGTTTTTTCCAAGATTATGTTGAAAATTGTAGATGTACGGTATGTTTTTTTTAATTTCTAGCTGGGAGGAAACTTTTACTACATACACAATATTTTTGCACACCATTTAGTGTGGAATTCTTATTGCTTCCATGTGAATACATGATCAGATATTGTGTAGGTATTCAATATAGGGTAACAGTCTGGGGGAAAAAAAGGATTGGAAACTGTTTGGACTCTTTAGAGGATCTGTTGAAGTTTCCGAAAATGTGATCCATTCATGTAAATGCATCTGTCGAGGCGGCAAGCACAGATATTTCTGCAAATCCCATCGAGATGCAAAGGACAGTCATTGAGATGTTAGCAATAAATCTGCTCCATGTGAATAGACCCTAAAAATTGTTTTCCTGGTCATCTCATTTTTGCCTAAAAAAGTATAAAAAATGTGTTATAAATGTCAAAATATGAAATGGTTCTGTAGGCATTAACCCCTAAACCTATGAACTATGTATAAGCACTCCTTCTCTGCAGCGCCGCCACCTGTGAAACAGGCCTTAAAGAGACGGCATCCTCATTTTTGCAACATATTTATAATGTTTTGTTTTTACTTTTACCGTGTCTTATGGCGTTCATCACCCGGTGCCCCCAAGAGCTTGCAATCTATATGGCTGTAAATGCAAGAGCAACTCTGCCAAAGGTCGCCAGACAAATAGAAGAGTTCAGAGCCGCCTCTTGGGCCATAAAGCCATCTTTATTGCTTCCATCCGTCTTCGGAGATGCACCCCACAATGGGAATTGTTGAGGCCGTTACAAGGTGCAGTCCCGGTTCCATTTGCCTACAGTAAATAGGTTGTCAGACGTGTCAGGCAGAAATAAATATCCGGCTGCTTAAAAGGGGAGCAGGGTTGGCTCAAAGCATCATTGAGAGGATTGATTTATCCGCCGCGCGGTAATGACTGCAGATGTGGCTCTGTTATTCTAGGGCGGCAATGAAGGTGATGAGCTGATAATGCCGGGATGGACGCGGCCGCTTTTAATTACCGACTGGCGTTTTATTTGTGCTCGTTCTGCTTTACTCCGGGTTTGTGTGTTTTATTGATGGGTGACCTTGGGGCTTTTATTTTTTTTATTTTTTTGTGATTTGTTTTTAGGATGTTTTATTCATGATGAATGAAGTAGAGGCACACTAGCAAGTATTCATCTCATCCACAGACGTCCATTTATACGGCTAGAGGGAACATTAATTGCTGTTGGACCGCCAAATCTTTCAGAACTAAGAGGATGAGGACCAATTCTGAATCATTAGTGTGAATCGCATGTCAGAAAACATTCACCAAAAAGTTGTCCTGTCGACAGACATGTAACAAGAATAAAGGAGGCGCATAGTGCACCGTGCGGCAGAACTCTTGTACGTTCAGCCTTCAGGGGAGTTTGTGGCTTTTTGCTGCCAGTTTCTTCCTCTACATTTCTCTCCAGCTATTGGGTGTTTCCAGAATACTTTTCGACATAGATTTCGAGTCCTGAAGGCTTCCCTATGGCTGCTGATGTAGAACTGTCCGCCTCTCCGTCTCCACTATTCCTGTGCACTTTTGGATGTGCTTTTCCTCATGTAGGTCCCATTGTGTAGTGTTTCTTACACATTTCACTTTTATAGGGTTCTCTTGTCAATTTTCCTCTTTCCACCACATCCAAGGAAGGTCCTTGACTTTCACAAGTAGCAAATTATCAATTGGGAACTGTATCCGGAACACCTACGATGTTTGGAGATGCTCCGGTTCCGTTGAGACTGCTTGTGCTTGGGAATGACATTTCTGGATCGGTCGGTTGGTCGGTCGATCGACTCTTGTCTTTGCCATCACAAATCAAGCAAAATGATTAAAACTGGACATTTTCAAGCCTTAAAGCCACTATTCATAGGATAATTGGTCATGTGACTGTAAACAAAAAAAAAGTGAGGTCGGAGATGAATTATTAATTGATCACTGGTTAATCTGACCTGTCTTGCATAGCTTTTAAAGGGAATACGTCAGAAGGTTTTGCTATGTAATCTTGTAAGCAGCATGATGTAGGGGCACATCATTGTGTCACTTAGTTAACTGGCTGCAGCAGTCATGATAAAGTGACAGTTTTCACTGCTGAAGAGCTCTGAAAGCTGAACCCTGTATAACCCCGCCCACACCACTGATTGGCAGCTTTGTTCCTAAACAGTTCACAGAAAGGTGCCAATCAGTGTTGTGGGCGGGGTTACAGAGCACTGGACTATGAGGCACAAGACATCTAGTCCTGCACTGGTAGTCTCCTGCTGATACAACACTGATTGTATTGAAACAGATCCCAGTAAGGCTACTTTCAGATTTCCGTTTTGAAGCATCAGGCGCGATGTGGAGAAAAATGTGAAAACCGGATCCGGTGCCTGTTGCCACCATTCCGGCTTTTTTCCCATAGACTTACATTATCGCTGCATTGCGCCTGATGGCCATGCGGCGTGTCCGGCTTTTGCCGGAAACAGCAAAAAATGCCTGTCCGGCGTCTGCAAAAAAATGTTCCATGCAACGTTTTTTGACAGCGCCGAACCGCTTTTTTGCAGAGCGCATGCGCAAAGACGCTCTCTCCCTCTCCTGCACTGTATCCGGCAAAAACAGATGATCCGGCAGGCTGCGGCTTCTACCGGATCCGGTTTTACAACTTTTCGCCGCAGCCCGCCGGATTTAAAATCCGGAAATCTGAAAGTAGCCTAAGTGACACATCGCTGGTATGGGGGTCTAAACCCCTTTAATGTGCAGCTCTCAGATGATATGGCAAAATCCTGCTGACAGATTTCATTTAATGCTCTGGCTTCTTTATTTTCCTGCCAGTCTTTTCTATTATTGTTCTTGTGTCTCAAGCTTTTCTGTATTGGACACCTGGAGATAGAATTATATCCGAGACATTTGACCTGATGAACTTTTTTTTTATTCACAGGTGTCGATAATGACCACAACTGTCAGATTATTGGTTTATGTTCTGTTCCTGCTGAGACTGATAAGTTGGAGCAAAGAGACGGGCTGCGATCATTGACAACTATTGTGACCATTTCCCTTCATCCACTGACAGATCAGCTGCGAGGTGCACAAGCCTCCTGCCCAGAGATATAAAGTGTCAGAAGTGATGCATCATAGAATGGTAGAATTGGAAGGGACCTCCTGGGCCATCTGGTCCAACCCCCTGCTCAAAGCAGGATTCGCTAAATCATCCCAGTCAGATGTCTGTCCAGCCTCTGTTTGAAGACATCCATTGAAGGAGAACTCACCACTTCTCGTGGCAGCTTGTTCCACTCATTGATCACTCTGTCAAAAAGTTTTTTCTAATATCTAATCTGTGTCTCCTCCCATTCAGTTTCATCCCATTGCTTCTAGTCTTTCCTTGTGCAAATGAGAATAAAGTTGATCCTTCTACAATGTGACAGCCCTTTAGATATTTGTAGACAGCTATTAAGTCTCCTCTCAGTCTTCTCTTTTGCAAACTAAACAATCCCAAATCCTGCAACCTTTCCTCATAAGACAGGGTTTGCAGACCGGTCACCATTCTGGTCGCTCTTTTCTGAACTTGCTCCAGTTTGTTGATGTCTTTTTTAAAATGTGGTGCCCAAAACTGGACACAATATTCCAGATGAGGTCTGACCAAAGAGGAGTAGAGGGAAATAATGACTTCACATGATCTAGACTGTATGCTTCTGTTAATACATCCTAGAATTGCATTTGCTTTTTTTGCTGCTGCATCACACTGTTGACTCATATTCAGTCTGTGATCTATTAGTATACCTAAGTCTTTTTCACATGTGCTGTTGCTTAGCCCTATTCCTCCCATTCTGTATATGCTTTTTTTCATTTTTATTGCCCAGATGTAGTACTTTGCATTTTTCCCTGTTAAAAACCATTCTGTTAGTTGCTGTCCACTTCTCCAGTTTATTTATATCTTTTTGAATCCTCTCTCTTCTCTAGTATTAGCTATCCCTCCTAACTTTGTGTCATCAGCAAATTTAATCAGTTTACCCTCAATGCCTTCATCTAAATCGTTGATAAAGATTGGGAGAGAGAGAAAAGAAAAGTTGTAATTTGTGTAGATTCTACGACTTTCATTGGTTGGTGTAACTTTATGTACAGGAGAGAAGTTATCCTACAGGAAAACCCTGCGCCCCCCCCCCCCCCGTCAGCATCGTTGTTTTTAAGAATCTACGTTTCATTGACAAACTATTCCTTGTGCTTTTAAAAGGATATCCCGGCCATCTGGTCCTTGGTGCATCACTTGCATCTCTGCATCATATTTGATGGAGGCCAGCCCCTCTTATAACACTCCAGTACTGATATAACCTCCAGACATTACACCATATGTGACTGATATCAGCCTCTTATAATGCTCCAGTACGGATATAACCTCTAGACGTTACACCATATGTGACTGGTATCAGCCCCTCTAACACTCCAGTACTGATATAACCTCCAGACATGACACCATATGTGTCTGATATCAGCCCTTCTTATAAACAGGGCTGTGCAGTTGTTAAGCCAAACCTCCAACTCCGTTTCTCTGACTCCCCCTTACATGGCTTATGTGTAAGTGATAAATTTACTGTAAAAAATGGTAAAATCAGGCTTTTAATCACTTATGATACCATGATTAAGATATTTAGATAGTACATAAAATGTATTTATTGGAATACAACTTTAGAACACAAACTTTAATAAATTGTAACCATACAATACACTATGCAGTAATTAGGGAAAACAGTTCAACAAAAACATACTGCATAACATTTGTGGAGTCTATGAATTTGTTCTGAGAAATAGTATCGCCTCCATCACATCCTCTTTCATAGATGACATCAAATCAGACCCTTATATACTTGAGTATAAGCTAAGATCTTCAGCCCATTTTTTAAGGCTTAAAGTCCCCTTCTCGGCTTATACTCGAGTCATATACTCCAGGGGGGCGTCAGAGGAAGGGGAGCGGGAGTGTCAGACCATACTTACCCCCCCTGGCGCGTCTCTGCAGAATCCCCCCCCCCCCCCGCTTCTCCCATGGTCTCAGGCTCCTTTCTTAAGTGGTCACGTGGTACCGCTCATTAAAGTCATGAATATGCACATATTCATGACTAATGAGCGGTAACACGTGACTGCCGAAGGAAGGAATAAAGACTGTGGAAGAAGCGGGGCTGCAGAGACTGCTCCAGGAGGGGTAAGTATATGCAATATTCACCTGTCCCCGTTCCATCGCTGCACACCACTCGGTCCTCTGTCTGTGATGCTCAGGTCAGAGGGCGCGATGACATAATCTGAACAGTCACTGACAGAGGGACCCGGAAGACAGAGCGGTGCACGGCGGTGGAACGGGGACAGGTGAATATCTCAGGTGCCGGGGCCCTGAGCCAGCGGTGACACCGGCACCTGTCCCCATAGCGCACCGGTGTCCCCGCCTGCTCAGGACACCGGCACCTGGCCCCCAGCGACGAGAGACGTGAGTGTCATTTTTTTTTTATTTGCAGCTGCATATGGGGCATAATCTATGGAGCAGCATATGGGGCATAATCTATGGAGCATTTTATGGGGCAGCATATGGGGCATAATCTATGGAGCATCTTATGGGGCCATAACCTTTATGGAGCAGCATATGGGGCATATTATTCTATGGAGCATCTTATGGGGCCATTATTAAACTTTTTGCAGCATTATATGGGGTGTATCTCATGTACAGCACCATGGAATCAATGACGCTATATAAATAAATATTAATAATAATAATTTTATATGGAGCATCTTATGGGGCCCATCATGAACTGTATGTAGCATTATATGGGGCTCCTGATTCAATATAGATATTCAAAAACAGTAACTTTAACCTACTGATGTCTCAATTGATTTTACTTTTATTGATATCTAATTTTATTTTTGAAATGTACCAGTAGCTGCTGCATTTTCCATCCTCGGCTTATACTTGAGTCAATAAGTTTTCCCAGTTTTTGTGGCAAAATTAGGGGGGTCAGCTTTTACTTGGCTCGGCTTATACATGAGTATATACGGTATATACAGTGGGGAAAAAAGTATTAAGTCAGACACCAATTGTGCAACTTCTCCCACTTAAAAAGATGAGAGGCATGTAATTGACATCAATACAGAAAATCACCTTGTCTAATTTGGCAAGATTTATTTTGAAAATTATGGTGGAAATTAAGTATATGGTCATTAACAAACATTTATCTCAAATTTTGTTATATATCCTTTGTTGGCAATGAAAGAAGTCAAACCTTTTCTGCAAGTCTTCACAAGGTTGGTGTCAGATCTCCACATTTTTCCTGTCTAATATACTGTAATTATTTTAAGGATGGATAACAACCTCTCTACACTAACTTGGGTTGGTGGCAAAGCACTAACCACATGGGCAACATCTCTAACAATTTCAGGGTGTTAAGGATTTGCCTCGTGCGCAGTCAGTTTTGCTGAACGATTGAACTAGTCTACTTTGAGAGAAAGTGAAACATTTTGCTGGTATCTGGTCAGTCTGTTTGCTCTGGGAGTGGGATCGCTTTGCCTGCTCCATGTTAAAATATTTTTGCAGAATTAAATTCCTCATCTGATGAGGCTGAAGATATGGCTGCAGTAGCACTAGAAGACCCCAGTCTTCCTGCACTTGGCGGTCCTGTAGCCCACTTGCGCTGCTACTTCAGTCAGAGCTTCTTTTCCTTTAGTAAGCTGTTGATCATCTAGCAATATAAGATGACTTGGGTCCACATAAACAGCTGCCAAAAGAATTTTATTTTCTAATAGTGTCTCCCTCCGTTTCATTGATGCCGCAATGCCATCTGCGATTGAATCTCTTCTTTGGGACAGGCAAAACAAGTTATTCCACTCCTTTATAAAAATGCCAGGAGTTAAATCCTCAGCTAGTAACTTTTTAGTCACTTTAAATGGGTGATGAAGCAATTCCTTCAATTCAGCCACCTGTGTCCATTGACCTTCGTGTAGTGTTACCTGAGGGTTGGCCATATCTACAAGGAAGGGTTTCAGCTCAACCAATCGCTCAATCATTAAATAGGTGCTGCCCCATCGAGTGGCATGATCCACAATTGCCCCTTTACCAGGACGTCTCTTCAGGATGGAATCAATGTCTGGTTTTTGGTGCCAGAACTCCAATGTCCTCACTTTGTTAATCAGAACTGCAGTATGTCCCTCGTCCAGACTCTTATTGCCGGCTGCAGCATGTACACAACGTGGCGCATGTGATGAAACTACTTCAAAGCTTTCTCATTCAACAAGATCATCTAATTAAGTATCATTTTTCTGTTCTTCTGTAGTAATATCTGTTTGTTCCTCTGTTATTGGAACAGGACTGTGGCCTTCCATCTCCAACATACTGAATGTGAAATGTTCTTCTAGCTGCTGCTCACCTTCATTATTCTCATTCATCAGTGTAATTGTACTGATAATGTATGAAGCATTGCCAGTTTCAATATCAAGGACCTGTTCTTTTTTGAGTTCATAATCTTGCAGATCTTTTTCCACTAAGGCCTGGAGAAACTGGCTGCTGTGATGAGCTTTTAGTATCTTTTGGGGTCAGTGTCTTGGTAACAATTTTCTTGTCACAAACAAATGGAACGTTTGATAGCTAAATAGATCACTCTGTGATGTGTGTAGGCATCCATTTTAAGAAATATGAAGTGTATATTTTTAAGATCATACTTTTGGTTATGGGCTTCATCAATCACTAATTTACTATTTTTTTTTTTTCTCTTTCCAGAGAAACACCAAGTTTGTGGTCCATTTCTCCATTGAGAGCTGTAAAAGCTGGTTGTGCAAATAACAATAATGGTACACGGTCAGTCACAACAAGCACTGAGTTGTCTTTTATACATCTGCTGTCATTGTTACAGTAACGTCCTCATTTACAAAATATCTAGTACCTGATGTTTGAGACGCTCTTTCCTCCTCCTTTGCCTGGTGGGAAGTTCTGGGCTTTGATTTCTTGGTGTCGCTCTGATCTTTCTCAGTCACAGCTTTGAACACTTCTGGGTGTAAGCATTGTAAGTGTCTTTTTAGATTGGAAGTTCTTGTAGGAGGATTTTTTTTTATCACTGCTTGAGTTTGCACTGATTTTTGAGCTTGCAGCATTTGTTTTCACCTGTCATACACTGACACACAAAATATTTATCTTGAGTTGATGTGAAATGCTCAAATACAGCTGATGTCATAGAAAGCTTCTTGGGCCCTTATAACGCTCCAGTACTGAAATAACCTACAGACATTACATCATATGTGACTGGTATCAGCCCCTCTTATAACGCTCCAGTACTGATATATCCTCCAGACATTACACCACATGTGACTGATATCAGCCTCTTGTTACGCTCCGGTACTATTACAAGCTGTTGATCGCCCCGGGTTTTGTCAGTTTCACCAGTCCTCAGACAATCATTGCTCCACTATTCTGATCAATGGGTAACATTAAACGTAATAATAGTGTCCTCCTAAATCAGCCGCTCTCTAGAATTCAGTCTGCGGAAAATAAAAATAACATTTAGCAGACACTCGTTGAGCTTTCACCTCTATTAAAGCGTCTTTCCATTCACCTCCCATAGTATAAATGATGGTTCTCTGCCTCCTCGGGGCAGCGTTACATCCTCCTCTCCGCACTCACCTCCTATTTATAATAATGGCTCTGAGCAGCGGTAATAAACGCTGTAATAGGGTGGTGTCAGCGCCGGAGCTAATCACCTCCGTACTGTGGTATGTGGCGCGGAGCACATGACTCCACTACTCGCCGCCGCTGGAGATATTAATTTCATCGGCTTACGATCCCCAGTAATGGATAGGAGATTACACAGCATGCTCCGCAGTCGTTACACGCTCCCCACCAAATTGCTTTTTAACTAATTAAATTTAATACAGTCCTGTGCCAGCGATTTATGAGAAGTGGCACCAGCATTCAAAGTGTTAAATGCAAATCCCTTTCCAGCACTAGGGCCGCGGTCCGCTAACACTTGTTCCGCAGTTCGCTCCGTTATAAAGTGTCTGTAGCGTGGCGCTCCGCTCCTCCGCGTGCGTGCGAGACTTCCTGTCACTGCGCTGCGGTGGGATCAACTCTGTGTTCTTGGATCTGCTGGGATTGTGCACCTAGAAAAATGGCTTGTAACAATGTATCAGTGCTGGAGTGTCTGGAGTCCAGCCTGAGTGTCATGTTCCTGATACAATGTCACAGTCAGGACCGGAGGCGCTTGTGCTGTTGGATTTTACGCAGATTTCCTAAAGTGGATACTTTGTTACGACCTGTAAGTCTTTTGACGTGACAATGTTCGGGAACCAGATAGTTTCTGCTCACTGACAGGAGGAATAGTTTATTACAGATGAGCGACTCAAATCTCGGAAGATCGAGTTTGCCTTTCATTTCACCCCCAAAAATTCTGATTTGCTAGAATCTTTTTTGGCTGGATTCTGAAGGGTCGGAAGGGGGTAAACAAAATAATCACCTCTCCCATCACTTTCTCCGATTCATACTCCTCCTCAGATATTGTGACGCTAAGGCTGTGTTCACACGTAGCGTTTTTTTCGCGGATTAGCCAATAAATCCGCTATAAAAATGCTTAAAATAAGCTTCCCATTCATTTCTATGCATCTTGCACTTTTTGTGCATATGGATGCGTTTTTTACCGTGAAAAAAACGCTTTGTGGTAAACGCAGCATGCTCATTAATTTCGTGGATTTTTCCGCATTTCTAGCTCTCTGTGTGTCTGGAACCGCACAGAAAAAAAACGCATAAAAACCGTGCTTTTTTTCACAAAACGCGCAGAAAAAAACGCGCGGTTTCTGGGAAGGAATCCGGTTTTTGTGCAGAAATTTTCTGCATACGTGTGCACATAGCCTAACTTGTCTGGTCTCTCGGCCCAGTGAGCGCCGAAGATGCTGGAATGTTGCACTGGACGGAGCAACAGGTGATGTACATTTTATTTTCACGCTGTTCATAATTTAACATGTTTGATTTGCGGTGAATTTCTCTGCCCTATTTGATTCAATTTTGTTCGATTTTTCACCTCTATTCGTTACAATGTAACCGTGTCGCGATGACTTCACAGAGAGAATGAGTTTAGAGCAAAAACTCAGCTGTTTCTGTGTAAAGCTCATATTGCAGGGGCCTGGATCACACTTCCGTTTTTTAAAATCCGTCTAAATCCGTTTTTTTCCGTTAAAAACGGATCCGCCTTTTTTTTTTTTTTTTTTTGAGGATCCGTTTTTTTTGTCCCATAGACTTCCATTAGCGGCTACCGCGGATCGGTCAAAAAAACGGATCCGTTTGCGGCAAAACGGAAATGAATCCGTTTTTTTCACACGTTGACGGATGCATGCGGATGCCAAAAAACGGATGTGTGAAACAGGTGTTAGGGTCTGTTACAGTTGGATCCGGTCTAGATAGCTTCCTGATTTGTTCAGCAATGGCTGCAAGGTACCAAACTATCAGGTACAGGCCGGGGGTCACACAAGTGAGAGTATCGGACTGATTATGGTAATGACACTAGGCTGAAGCTCTGTCAGTGTCATCTGAGTGTGATCTTTTGTAACTGCGAGAATCTTATCACAGGTGTAGAGCATGCAGAGAACTTAACTTCTCCATCTTCATCATTGTCTTAGTCCATGGATGTTTCCCGCGCAAGTTTCGAATTCCGGAGCCAATCGCACGCTGCCACATTGTTTTCTCATGCCAAATTTGAACAAGAAAAAAAAAAACAGATCTGCTCAGTCCCATAGTATAGCACTGGCCGCTAAACCAGTGGATTGCACTTGGTTCAGGATTTTCTCTGAATTTGACGCAGGTGAAATCTGCATCTGAGGTCACTGGCAGGTCACCTGTGTTTGATGCATTTTTTTGCATGCGCTTTTATTTTTTGTCGCTTGAAATAAAGCTAATTGAAAGTTGGTGTCATGATCCATTTTTGGATTTATGCAGCTCTGGTTACACTCAGTTTAAAACTTTTCCTTTTGGACCATCGGTGTTAATGTAAGTTTTTCCCCGCTCTCAATCTGGTGTTACTGCATTGCTGCTGGGTTTGCTGATGCAGGTGGTGACCACTCCCACCATCCTTTAAAAGGTCACCTGATGCATCAGCTCACTGTTGGTGATACAGTTCATTTCTGGAGACCAGCCTAGCAGGTGCAGCTCTCTGGTGTCAGCCACGACTGGTGTTTGGAGTCCAGTTGCTGTTATCTGTGTTGTGGAGCTTAGCAGCGGAGTACATAAGCTAAGTGTGATGTTTTTGCTACCATGTCCCTTTGGTGTTTGTCACTTCCCCCTGTGTGTTAGCTGTAGTGCCAAGGCTAGCGTCCTACGCCGGCAACGGCACTAACCAGGACAGTTTAGGTGACAGTGAGGGACGAGGTATGCTGACGGCGGTGAAAGGAAGGATCCACATAGGGCGTTAAGTGATTACAGGGTCAGGCTTACGTGGTGTCCATCCCTCATTCCCTTTTGGTAGGGCTTTCCTTTCACCTATGCTATCCCCGTTGTGAGTGTGCTGTGCTGTCCGTTGACCGACCACCCTCAGGGTCGAGTTACACCGTGACAGTTGGCTTCTGGGAAGGAAAAAAAGTGATTTCCTGTTTGCAAATATATTGAGGTAAGTTCCCACGGTCAGTAAACGCTGTGGGTTGTACGCTGCATACATCTGCAATGTTGAACCTGAAGCGTCCAGCTGTTACAGCATAGTGGATGGGATTTCGAGAAATCCCATGCCCACTATGCATGCACCGATGCCCGCGGCTCACCCACAGAGACGGACATGCGGCGCATCTTTCCAGTCCGCAGCATGTCAATTTTATGTAGTGGAGACACTCTCTCTGCTGTGTAAATTACCCATTCACTGTCATTAGATGCAGTAACAAGGCATTATCTTCCTAGTCACATGTGTATTAAGTGCGGGACTGCAGCTTACTACGCATGTGTACTAATTTAAATAACAGCGAATTTGGTGACACAGCCTGAAGTACATGACAGGAAGTGGAGGAAAGCACAGAGAGAGGTCTTCTCCTTTTTAATAAATTAATTAAAAAAAAAAAAAAAAAAAATGGCGTGGGGTCCCCCTATATTTGTTAACCAGCCAGAGTAAAGCAGACTACTGGGACTGTTATTTCAGGCTGGTAATGATCCAATATCCATGAATCTTACCAGCCTGATAATACCAGGCTGCAGCAGTCTGCTTACCTTGGATGGTTAGCAAAAAAAATAGCATGGGATCCCCCTATTTTTGTTAACTAGCCAAAGAGAAAGTGGACAGCTGCGGCCTGGTATTCTCAGGCTGGCAAGGCCCATGGATTTTGGCCCTCAGCAGCCTAAAAATAGCAGCTTGCAACCTCTCCACAATTTGCACATCCAAAGATGTGCCAATTGTGACACTTTACCCAGCTCTTCCCACTTGCCCTGTAGCGGTGGCAAGTGGGGTAATATTTGTGGAGTTGATGTCCGCTTTGTATTGTCAGGTGACATCAAACCCACAGATTAGTAATAGAGAAGTGTCTATAAGACACCTATCCATTACTAATCCTATAGTTAGTTAGGTCCATATATATTTGGATAGACAACATTTTTCTAATTTTGGTTCTAGACATTACCACAATGAATTTTAAACAAAACATTTCAGATGCAGTTGAAGTTCAGACTTTCAGCTTTCATTTGAGGGTATCCACATTAAAATTGGATGAAGGGTTTAGGAGTTTCAGCTCCTTAACATGTGCCACCCTGTTTTTAAAGGGACCAAAAGTAATTGGACAATTGACTCCAAGGCTATTTCATGGACAGGTGTGGGCAAAGGAGCTGTCCATGCAGGTGAAACAAGCCATCCTTAAGCTGCATAAATAGAAAAAACCCATCCGAGAAATTGCTACAACATTAGGAGTGGTAAAATCTACAGTTTGGTACATCCTGAGAAAGAAAGAAAGCGCTGGTGAACTCATCAATGCAAAAAGAACTGGGCACCCACGGAAGACAACAGTGGTGGATGATCGCAGAATAATCTCCATGGTGAAGAGAAACCCCTCCACAGCAGCCAGCCAAGTGAACAACACTCTCCAGGAGGTAGGCGTATCAATATCCAAATCTACCATAAAGAGAAGACTGCATGAAAGTAAATACAGAGGGTTCACTGCACGGTGCAAGCCACTCATAAGCATCAAGAATAAAAAGGCTAGACTGGACTTTGCTAAAAAACATCTAAAAAAACCAGCACAGTTCTGGAAGAACATTCTTTGGACAGATGAAACCAAGATCAACCTCTACCAGAATGATGGAAAGAGAAAAGTATGGCGAAGGCGTGGTACAGCTCATGATCCAAAGCATACCACATCATCTGTAAAACACGGCGGAGGCAGTGTGATGGCTTGGGCATGCATGGCTGCCAGTGGCACTGGGTCACTAGTGTTTATTGATGATGTGACACAGGACAAAAGCAGCCGTATGAATTCTGAGGTATTCAGAGCCATACTGTGTGCTCAGATCCAGCCAAATGCAGCCAAACTGATTGGTCGTCGTTTCATACTACAGATGGACAATGACCCAAAACATAAAGCCAAAGCAACCCAGGAGTTTATTAAAGCAAAGAAGTGGAATATTCTTGAATGGCCAAGTCACCTGATCTCAACCTAATTGAGCATGCAATTCACTTGTTAAAGACTAAACTTCAGACAGGCCCACAAACAAATAGCAACTGAAAACCACCGCAGTGAAGGCCTGGCAGAGCATCAAAAAGGCGGAAACACAGCGTCTGGTGATGTCCATGAGTTCAAGACTTCAGGCAGTCATTGCCAACAAAGGGTTTTCAACCAAGTACTAGAAATTAACTTTTTATTTACAATTATTTAATCTGTCCAATTACTTTTGGTCCCTTTAAAAACATGGTGGCACTTGTTAAGGAGCTGAAACTCCTAAACCCTTCATTCAATTTTAATGTGGATACCCTTAAATGAAAGCTGAAAGTCTGAACTTCAACTGCATCTGAAATGTTTTGTTTAAAATTCATTGTGGTAATGTCTAGAACCAAAATTAGAAAAATGTTGTCTCTGTCCAAATATATATGGACCTAACTGTATATGGTAAATAAGACACAGCCCGAATAAAGTCCTTTAACCCCTTCCTGACATGAGACGTACTATCCCGTCCACGGTACCCGGGCCCGTATGACCGGGGACGGGATAGTACGTCTACCGCGATCAGCGGCGCCCACGTGGTGAGCGCCGCTGATCGCGGCCGGGTGTCAGCTGATTATCACAGCTGACACCCGGCACAATGTGTCAGGGGCGGTCACGGACCGCCCCCGACACATTAACCCCTTGCACACCGCGATCAAACGCGATCGCGGTGTACCGGGAGTTAAAGGGAAGCATCGGCAGGGAGGGGGCTCCCTCCGTGCTTCCCTGAGCCCCCCACGGCAGCGCAATGTGCAGCGCTGCTGCGGGGGGCTCCTATCCTCCAGGCCCCCGAATCCAAGATGGCGACGGGGGCCTTCGGGGGCCTGGGGAAGCTGGCTTCCTCAGTGCCTGCAAAGCGCAGGCATGAGGAAGCCTTGTGCACTGCCTGTGACAGATTGCTGATCTGTCACAGTGATCTGTGATGTGACAGATCAGCGATCTGTCACAGGACAGTGATGTCCCACCTGGGACTATGTAATAAAGTAAAAAAAAATTAAAAAAAGTGTAAAAATAAATTTAAAAAAATCGCCAAATAAATTAGTAAAAAAAAAAAAAATATTCCCCAATAAATTCATTTTTTTAAAATATAATAAAAAAAAAAAACAATAAATGTACACATATTAGGTATCGCCGCGTCCGTAACGACCTGCCCTATAAAACTGTCCCATTAGTTAACCCCTTTAGCGAACCCCTTAAAAAATAAAAATAAAAAACGAAGCAAAAAATAATGATTTATTATCATACCGCCAAACAAAAAGTGCAATAACGCGAGATCAAAAAGACGCATATAAATATCCATGGTACCGCTGAAAACATCATCTTGTCCCGCAAAAAACAAGCCGCCACACAGCATCATCAGCGAAAAAATAAAAGTTATAACTCGCAGAATAAAGCGATGCAAAAATAATTATTTTTTATATAAAATAGTTTTCATTGCATAAAACCGACAAAAACATAAAAAAACGACCTAAATGAGGTATCGCTGTAACCGTACTGACCCGAAGAATAAAAGCGCTTTATCAATTTTACCGCACGCGGAACGGTGTAAACGCACCCCCCCAAAAGAAATTCATGAAACGCTGGTTTTTGTTCATTCTGCGTCCCAAAAATCGGAATAAAAAGCGATCAAAAAATTTCACGTGCCCGAAAATGGTACCAATAAAAACGTCAACTCGTCCCGCAAAAAATAAGACCTCACATGACTCGGTGGGTCAAAATACGGAAAAATTATAGCTCTCAATATGTGGTGATGCAAAAACTATTTTTACAATAAAAAGCGTCTTTTAGCGTGCGACAGCCGCCAAACATAAAAACCGCCATAAATAGTAAATCAAACCCCCCGTCATCACCCCTTTAGTTAGGGAAAAATAATAAAATAAAAAAAATGTATTTATTTCCATTTTTCCATTAGGGTTAGGGCTAGGGTTAGGGCTAGGGCTAGGGTTAGGGCTAGGGTTAGGGCTAGGGTTAGGGCTAGGGTTAGGGCTAGGGTTAGGGCTAGGGTTAGGGCTAGGGTTAGGGCTAGGGTTAGGGTTAGGGCTAGGGTTAGGGCTAGGGTTAGGGCTAGGGTTAGGGCTAGGGTTAGGGCTAGGGTTAGGGCTAGGGTTAGGGCTAGGGTTAGGGCTAGGGTTAGGGCTAGGGTTAGGGCTAGGGTTAGGGCTAGGGTTAGGGGCGTGTTGGGGTTCGGGTTGGAGTTAGAATTGGGGGTTTCCACTGTTTGGGCACATCAGGGGCTCTCCAAATGCAACATGGCGTCTGATCTCAATTCCAGCCAATTCTGAGTTGAAAAAGTCAAATGGTGCTCCTTCCCTTCCAAGCTCTGCTATGCGCCCAAACAGTGTTTTACCCCCTCATGTAGGGTATCAGCCTACTCAGGACAAATTGCAAAACAATTTTTGGGGTCCAATTTCTCCTGTTACCCTTAGGAAAATAAAAAATTGGGGGCAAAAATATCATTTTTGTGGAAAAAAAATGATTTTTTTATTTTCACGTCCGAGTGTTATAAACTTCTGTGAAGCACTTGGGGGTTCAAAGTGCTCACCACACATCTAGATAAGTTCCGTGGGGGGTCTAGTTTTCAAAATGGTGTCATTTGTGGGGGGTTTCCACTGTTTAGGTACATTAGGGGCTCTCCAAAGGCAACATGACACCCGCAGACCATTCCATCAAAGTCTGCATTCCAAAACGTCACTACTTCCCTTCCGAGCCCTGACGTGTGCCCATACGGTAGTTTTCTCCCACATATGGGGTAGCAGCGTACTCAGGACAAATTGGAAAACAACTTTTGGGGTCCAATTTCTCCTGGTACCCTTGGGAAAATAAAAAAAATGGTGACTAAAAGATCATGTTTGTGGAAAAAATACGAATTTTTTATTTTCACGCCCGGGCGTTGTAAACTTCTGTGAAGCACTGGGGGGGTCAAAGTGCTCACCACACATCTAGATAAGTTCCTTGGGGGGTCTAGTTTACAAAATGGTGTCATTTGTGGAGGGTTTCCACTGTTTAGGTACATTAGGGGCTCTCCAAAGGCAATATCACACCCGCAGACCATTCCATCAAAGTCTGCATTCCAAAACGTCACTACTTCCCTTCCGAGCCCCGACGTGTGCCCATACAGTAGTTTTCTCCCACATATGGGGTATCAGCATACTCAGGACAAATTGGACAACAACTTTTGGGGTCCAATTTCTCCTAGTACCCTTGGGAAAATAAAAAAATGGTGACTAAAAGATCATGTTTGTGGAAAAAATACGAATTTTTTATTTTCACGCCCGGGCGTTGTAAACTTCTGTGAAGCACTGGGGGGGTCAAAGTGCTCACCACACATCTAGATAAGTTCCTTAGGGGGTCTAGTTTCCAAAATGGTGTCATTTGTGGGGGGTTCCACTGTTTTGGTACATCAGGAGTTTTCCAAACGCGACATGGTGTCCGATCTCAATTCCAGCCAAAAACGTCAAATGGCGCTGCTTCCCTTCCGAGCTCTGCCATGCCCCCAAATAGTGGTTTACCCCCACATGTGGGGTATCAGCGTACTCAGGACAAATTGCACAATAACTTTTAGGGTCCTGTTACCCTTGGAAAAATAAGAATTGAGGGTGAAAAGATCATTTTTGTGGAAAAATTATGATTTTTTAATTGTATGGCTTTATGTTATAAACTTCTGTGAAGCCCATGGGGGTTCAAAGTTCTCACCACACATCTAGATAAGTTCCTTAGGGTGTCTAGTTTCCAAAATAGTGTCATTTGTGGGGGGTTTCCACTGTTTTGGTACATCAGGGGTTTTCCAAACGCGACATGGTGTCCGATCTCAATTCCAGCCAAAAACGTCAAATGGCGCTGCTTCCCTTCCGAGCTCTGCCATGCGCCCAAATAGTGGTTTACCCCCACATGTGGGGTATCAGCGTACTCAGGACAAATTGCACAATAACTTTTAGGGTCCTGTTACCCTTGGAAAAATAAGAATTGAGGGTGAAAAGATCATTTTTGTTGAAAAAATATGATTTTTTAATTGTATGGCTTTGTTATAAACTTCTGTGAAGCCCATGGGGGTTCAAAGTTCTCACCACACATCTAGATAAGTTCCTTAGGGGGTCTAGTTTCCAAAATGGTGTCATTTGTGGGGGGTTTCCACTGTTTTGGTACATCAGGGGTTTTCCAAACGCGACATGGTGTCCGATCTCAATTCCAGCCAAAAACGTCAAATGGCGCTGCTTCCCTTCCGAGCTCTGCCATGCGCCCAAATAGTGGTTTACCCCCACATGTGGGGTATCAGCATACTCAGGACAAATTGCACAATAACTTTTAGGGTCCTGTTACCCTTGGGAAAATAAAAATTGGGGTGAAAAGATCATTTTTGTGGAAAAAATATGATTTTTTAATTGTACCGCTGTACGTTATAAACTTCTGTAAAGCCCTTGTGGGTTCAAAGTTCTCACCACATATCTAGATAAGTTCCTTGGGGGGTCTAGTTTCCAAAATGGGGTCACTTGTAGGGGGTTTCCACTGTTTAGGTACATCAGGGACTCTCCAAACGTGACATGGCGTCCAATCTGAATTCCAGCCAATTTTGCATTGAAAAAGTCAAACGGCGCTCCTTCCATTCTGAGCTCTGCCATGCGCCGAAACAGTCGTTCCCCCCCACATATCAGGTATCTGCGTACTCAGGACAAATTGCACAATAACTTTTGCAGTTCAATTTCTCCTGTTACCCTTGGTAAAATAAAAAAAATTGAACCTGAAGTATTTTTTTTATGAAAAAAAGTTAGATGTTCATTTTTTTTTAAATATTCAAAAAAATTCCTGTGACGCACCTAAAGGGTTAATAAACTTCTTGAATGTGGTTTTGAGCACCTTAAGGGGTGCAGTTTTTAGAATGGTGTCACTTTTGGGTATTTTCTATCATATAGACCCCTCAAAGTGGCTTCAAATGTGATGTGGTCCTAAAAATAAAATGGTGTTGTAAAAATGAGAAATCGCTGGTCAACTTTTAACCCTTATAACTTCCTAACAAAAAAAAATTTTGGTTCCAAAATTGTGCTGATGTAAAGTAAACATGTGGGAAATGTTAGTTATCAAGTTTTTTGTGTGCCTTATCTCTGTGATTTAAGGGCATAAAAATTAAAAGTTGGAAAATTGCGAAATTTTCAAAATTTTCGCCAAATTTCCGTTTTTCTCACAAATAAACGCAAGTTATTTGAATGAAATTTTACCACTAACATGAAGTACAATATGTCACGAGAAAACAATGTCAGAATCACCGGGATCCATGGAAGCGTTCGAGAGTTATGACCTCATAAAGGTACAGTGGTCAGAATTGTAAAAATTGGCCCGGTCATGAACGTGCAAACCACCCTTGGGGGTGAAGGGGTTAATTGAAATAATGACACCGACTCCTTTAATAGATCTCAATTAAACCATACAATACTTACTGCATCGGCTAATTGCACCGCCACCCTCGATCTCCTGTAAGAGAAATAAAATAAAAAAGCAACAGTATACCATACTTGTCCTCCGAGAAGATATACATACTGTCCCATGACTAGTCCAGCTGTTACATCTGGACGCCTTTGGCTCAACGGTGGCATTATGCCACCACTCAGCCTGACATCCAGAACACAGTGGAGCTTGAAGATGATCATCGGAGATTGCTCGGTCCCCGGCGGAGACCTGCACTGCAGTTCTCATGGTCAGCTGATCGTGAGAACTTGGCTAGTGACCGGAGATGTCCCCGGCGGTCACGTGCATGGCAGTTCTCGTGGTAAGCTCAGCTCATTGTGAGAACTGCAGTGTACGCGAACCTTTGGCTGTGGCACAGGGTACACCTTTATTTAAATTAGTTCACATGCGTAGTAAACTGCATTCCTGCACTTAATACGCATGTGACTAGAAAGTGCGGTTTTACCGCATCTAATTAAAGCCTATGGGAAATTTGCGCTGCAGAGACTGAATGTCTCCACTACATAAATAGACATGCTGCGGTCTGGAAAGGCACACCACATGTCCGTCTCCACGGGTGAGCTGCGGGTGACTGTGCATACATAGTGGGCTTGGAATTTCTTGAAATCCCATCCACTATGCTGTAACATAACCTGCAGCGTTTACTGACCGTGGGAACATAACCTAATATATCTGCAAATAGGAAATCACTTTTTTTTTCCTTCCCAGAAGCCAACTTTCAATTAACTTTAAGTTAAGCGCATGCGGAAAAAACGCATGTAAAAAAATGCATCAAAAACGCAGGTGACCTGCCAGTGACCTCAGATACAGACTTGGTGCAGATTTCACCTGCGTCAAATCCTGACCGTGTGCACATACCCTAGGGTGATTTCAGACTTGTGTCACACTCGGATGTAATTGTGTGAACCTACCTCACTGAGGGTTTGTAACAGTTGCATCCTGACTCTGGTCTCCAGACTGATACATTGTAGCAAACTATCAGGACAGGAGAGCGCTTTCTGCAGCTGTGCTTCCCGGCGGTATTATTTTTCCTGTGTGCATGCGCTGAACATATGTGGGTTGTTTGCAGAGGATTGTGGCGGGGTATGGAGCATCTCTGTAACCTTTGCGGTGTCCTCCAGAGCGGTGCAGCGGCCCCTCCGGACTGCTCTCGGCACATCTTCATTCTCATTACAGCCGGTGCTAATCATCTCCGCTGTTTATGGCATAATGCGCGGCCGCCCCGTCCGGCGTCCCTTCTGTCCCTCCTGGGAGTGTGCGAGGATCCTCCGCTGGTTCAGTGTAATTATGAGCCGTGCACCGTCCACCGGCTGATGGATATCCTACACAGAAGCGATATTCTATTCAATGGGTATTGAGATATGAAGGAGCTGTCTGATGCAGTCCCTAACTGCGCTGAGGAACTGCGCCCGGCCCGCGATTCATGGGGCTCCAGGCTCATAAATTCACGCTATTTGTATCTCGTGTGTTTCACCCGCGGCTCGCGACCTTCAAACAACTTTCCTTTGTGCAGAAAGGGCCGGTTCTGTGCGTTCTGAACATCTGCTGGAAATTGACTTTCCTGGATGGATAGGACGTGAAATTCATTTTCCTCCGCAAGGTTACGCGATGCATCAGCGCCGTCGTTAATGTTGCCCGCGATATGTACTGTTGCCGAGAGGAGACACTACCGCACATTTGCAAATCGGGGACAAAATTACGTAAATGCGGTTTTATATTACGTAAGGGTCTGTGGTTTTTTTTTTCTTTTGATAGACTGAAAAAAAAAAAGTGTTTAAACTTGAGGGAAAAGTGTAACCTTGTTCATCCTGAGCTGCTGGTTCATGAATAGAATGCCAGGGCTACAGTGCAGTGTGAGAAGAGAAACATTGTGACATAATGCTGATAGTTACAGGTGTACTTGCCCCTCCCCAGTGGAGTGTTTTTGGAATATCTTGAGTATTGGGGGTCCGCCCAGCAGCAGGTCCCCTTTAATTCTGAATGGAATCCACTTGGGGAATGTTGATATTTAGAGTGGGATTACGTTATATTTTGATCCACATAAGGAGCTTTATTTGCCGTAGATTACACAAATACTTTGGATAATACCGAGATCAGAACTATTTTTTTCGGGGGCGGGGGAGGGGTGGGGGGGGGGGTTGTTTGCACCTTCACCACATCACACGACCAGCTGGTCGCCAGCAGTTGGGCATTTTTATTTCCTTGAGATTCAGGTGCAAATTTGATGGCAGAAAACCTCTATGTGAAGTTGTGAGGATGGTGGGGGTCGCGACTACGCCGGCTATAAATATCGCGGATTGTATTGCTAAGCTGATTTAGTAACACGATACCAAACACTTTCCGTTACTTTTGTTTCTGGAGATTAAATGGAAAATGAGATTAAAATGAGAGCGGAGTTCACGGGAGATTCAGGTTCACGGAGAGGCAGAGTCGCTACATCGCAACCTTCAGATCAAGTCCTAGATGTCCCAATGTATAAGAACATAACATTGAGCCCCGTATTATGTACAGGGGGTCCGCAAAACAAAAATCCCCCGAATATGAGCGGCTCAGACTATTAGCTGCTCATAGTGTCTGCTTAGCTTTTCACCGCACTTCTACTACTTCTACTCTCTCCCCTGTACTCTCATCCCAGCCATGAACCAGGAGGTTCAGGATGAACACTGCTGTACATTCCTCCCTGTTAGTAAGAGAGATATATCTAGCATTACAATCTTATGCTATCACTTATTTAGTATCATTGCATTTTTAGTAAACTTTTCACGTCAGAGACATTTTGGCCCTGTTCCCCTGTAGTGGGAATACTGGCTTTTTTTTTTTTTTTTTTTAATTTTTTTTTGAGAAAATCTGCTGAATTTAACAGTTCTAGCAAAGTTAATGTGACATTATAAAAATTCCCGTCCACTGTGGAACTGAGCGGTTTTTCATTTTTTTTTTTTTTTTTCCCTTTTATAGGCTTCCGTGTGAAGCGTGAAAAAAGGTCTTTAAAAAAAAGAGCAATTGTGTTTTATGTGCAGAATGCCAGCGTTTGTACTCTAAAAACTACATAAAAAAAATTGCTGCTGTACAAAAGCAATGATGAGAGCAGGTTGGTGTAGGGTCTCTTTGTGGAGCAGCTCTGTATTTTGATGGCGATCTTTGCAACCGGATCCTGATTGAAGTCAAGACTTCCGACAAGCCAGATGTTTTCTGAAAGTGCAATTGATTTTGATGTAGTTCTGGAATTGTGTTCACGAACCAGAAGGCTCTGGATGATCCCAATGTGTTGGTGGAGGGAAATGTAGCACATTCACGCCACCATTTGTGTTCCCACACTTTGATTATCCCCAGGACTGCCCACTTATCTCTTCTCCGGTTGCCTTGCTCCTTGGGAGCATGAGGCGCAGACAACTATGGGATCTGAGATGTAACAGTGACACTTTTGGGGTCCCTCTAGTGGTGTTTGCTCCCCCTTTGTAAAGTGGGGATTGGGATTTGATATTGCTCTCTGGGTTTATTTGTGAAATGCACAATCCGGATGGAAATGCAGCTATGTTTCTGGGCTGATTTCTGGAGCGCTGCGGCAGATCAGGAGGATCGCATACTGTGTAGCTTTCTCTAGAGGTTATCCCTGCCAGGAGGAGCTGCTGGAGGGGGCAACCAGCGACATAGTAATATCTGTGTCTTGTGCCCTTCTCAAACGCTTTGAAGATACAAACCTGCAAAGAAGAAATCGGCAAACTTGTGAGATTTCACAAAACCTCATTCTCTTTGCTGGGGCTGTAAGGGTATGTGCGCACACATAGTTTTTAGGGTGTGCGGATTTTGTTGGAAAATCCGCAGGACAAAAGTCCTGCGGTTTATCTGCGGATTAGCCTGCGGTTTTGCCCTGCGATTTCACACCTCATAATAAGGTGTGAAACCGCAGCGGAAACCGCACAAAGAATTGACATGCTGCGGATTGTAACCCACTGCAAAACGGCGCAGAAAAATCTGCAGCATGTGCACAGCGTTTTTTTTTCCCATAGGAAATAAAGGTACTGTACAACGCAGCAGAATCCGCAGCGTGTGCACATACCCTAAAAA
Source organism: Dendrobates tinctorius (assembly GCF_039654945.1). Classification (NCBI taxonomy): domain Eukaryota; kingdom Metazoa; phylum Chordata; class Amphibia; order Anura; family Dendrobatidae; genus Dendrobates; species Dendrobates tinctorius. Next base: position 23,200,511 of record NW_027361782.1, on the reverse strand, counting down.
GTCGTGTTGGTTCTGCTATGAAAACTTATTATCTAAACAAGCCCAAAACACATCTGGAAAAGCTCCTTATTAGACTATGGTCTGTATTTTACATCAGTATTTGTAGCCAAAACCCGGAGTGGGTGATAAATCCAGAAGTGGTGACGGGTTTCTATTAGACTTTTCCTCTCATTATTCCAGTCCTGGTTACAAATACTGATGGAAAATACTGAACGCGTGAATAAGTTTCTGTTTTCTTGCGGCGGCTTTGAAGAGTTTTTGGACTTTATCTTTTTTTTTTTTTTTATTATTTTTCCGCAGTGTTTTTTATTGGACGGCCTCTAGTTTGAAGCAGATTCCATCAAGAGCCGCTTCATAGAAATGACTGCACTTTCTACTTTCCCACTAGGTAGTTTTCAGTATCTGAAGTAGGAAAAAATGTCCTAAACATTGAACCTATAAAGAGCACAGTGGTTCTTACACTAGAAATGAGTAGGACGAAACTTTCAGGAGTCTTTACATTATTTGTATGGCTTTTTAAATTTTTTTTTTATATATAAAGTGGATCTGCTCTGTGACACCAATTTCAGAATAGTGAGCGCAGCTCTGGAGTGTAATACAGGATGTAACTCTGGATCAGTAATGTATGTACACAGTGCCTGCACCAGTAGAATAGTGAGTGCAGCTCTGGAGTATAATACAGGATGTAATTCAGGATCAGTGATGTAATGTATGTACACAGTGCCTGCACCAGTAGAATAGTGAGTGCAGCTCTGGGTTATAATACAGGAGGTAACCCAGGATCAGTGATGTAATGTATGTACACAGTGACTGCACCAGCAGAATAGTGAGTGCAGCTCTGCAGTATAATACAGGATGTAACTCAGGATCAGTAATATAATGTATGTACACAGTGACTGAACCAGCAGAATAGTGAGTGCAGCTCTGGAATATAATACAGGAGGTAACCCAGGATCAGTAATGTAATGTATGTACACAGTGACTGCACCAGCAGAATAGTGAGAGCAGCACTGGAGGTGGTGGTGGAGACTGGATGTCCTTACAGCTGGAATCTGTGACTAAAATTGAGAAATTTAATAGTTCAGACTTATTGGGTCACAGAGGTAAAGTTTCCGAGTTAATGGTGGGTGTAGTTGTTTCTCTGGATAATGGGCCAGGATCTTGTCTCCTTCCATGTAATTGTATTAGTTTTCTTAGTGATTGGAGCGATCTCAGTGGTTTTGCATTTAAAGAAATGAGATGAGCCTGAATGTGATTAGTATTAGAGGTCCCTGTAACTTGGTAAGAGCAGCGTCGGTGGGGGATGGGGGAGTGTTGTGATGGAGGGTGACAACCTCTGGACGTCCTGTAGTAGTTGTCGGGGGTTTGTTGTCAGCAGGATGTTGGATCGGCCGTGTTCTGGAGAACCTCCTTATATGTTGTGTATATACTGCATGCGATGTTGTGGGGTATTTTCCCTGGTGCGCCCCTTTTATCTGCCCTCTTTGTCAGCGGTTTCTTGAGTCTTTTTGGTTAATTTGCAGAGTTGGAAATTTTCCTAATTATGAAATACAATTAGTGGCAGGAAAGAGAAAGCCTTTATTCTCCATGAATTCAGTGCGCCCCATCCCCGGCGCTGACTATCCATACTTGGTCTCCAGTGGTCCGCCGGTGACATCTGCGATGAGTTGGGCCGTTCTTTGCCCGGTGTTAATTACCGGCTTTAGTTAATAAATATGTCGGGATTTAAGCGGCTGTGTAAGTTTTTTATTTTTTTTTCCGTTTTGTAAGACTCGTGAATTTGCAGTTAGATCCAGATTTACAGCTCGGTGACAGACAGCGGCGCATAAATAGAGGTTAAACACACAATTTACATATTAATTTCATGATTCATTTATCTAATGATTTATGTGGATATAGATTGTGTTTAATCCTCGCGCTGCTCTTGTTTCCAAGCATGACGAGCAGAATCGCCGCACGCAGCTCCGGAGTAATGATGTCTGAATAGAACGGCGGGAGGCTGCGCCGAAGAGAACACTCACAATGTGCGGACTCAGCGCGACTCTGGCTTTGTGGAGCCTCCAAGACATCGGGAGAGGAAAACCTAAACGGACAAGATATTGCAGGTCCCCAACCTTGAAAAACTACAACTCCCAGCTTGCCCTGACAGCCACAGGTAACTGGTCTTTAAAGAGGATCTGTTTAGTCTTGTATACATTGACATTTATCATATCCTGGAGCTTATTTTTTTTTTTTTTCAATCCCAGCCTTATGGTGACGTTCCTCTGTTATTCCTCCTGGAAGTGTATGAAAGCTGTCACATCTTGGCTGTTGCTATTTTCTCTGATCTTGGTCCATCCAGTTATATTTCTATAATCCAGCATCATTTACTCCAGCAATTTTGGCTATTCTAGAATCAATAAAAAATAATCCACATCAGCAACCACAGAGCAGAATAAACAAATTTTTTTTTTAATTATATTTTTAATTTTTTTTAATATTTTTTTTTTTCCTTTTGCCTCTCTGTTGTGGAGATTTTGGCAATGTATTTGGCACCTAATGATATTACTATTACGTCCAAGTGGTTTTTATCAGATAGCAATTTATACAGGGAGAAGTGCTGAAAACCGCTCTTTGACCGAAGTAGAGGAGTTGAGATTGCTAATATCTGTGCAACGGAGAGGCAAAGTGGGGAGAAAAAAAAAAAAAAATTTTTATTCTGCATCAATTGGTGTGCAGTTATTTAATATGAAAAAATTGGTGAACTGTTCTCCTTAAACAAATAAGTACAACATTCTCGGAGACGATTTTTTGTTTTTCAGGAATTGGTCTAAAAATTATTTTTGCAATTGGGTTTTACTAAAAATTTGTCACCGTTGCACTTTTACTTCCCTGCACGTTTTTGACCGCAGAACGAGTTAACTGAAAATCTGTCAGTGAGCTTTGTACTGGGGAGTTTGGAACAGTTTTATCTGTCTGTTTCCTGATATTTTCATCTGACCACATAAAAGTTCAGCTGAAGTTTGCGTTTTTATAAATTCACTGAAATAAAGAAGCTACAAAGTTCCTGCCTGTCAGAAGATGATTTCTCCGCTCCTTCCTCAGCCAGTAATGTAATGTGCAGGTAAACAAGAAATCATAAAAACTAGACTCTGCAATATTAGGGTATGTGCACGCCCTGCGGATTGGTCTGCAGATTTTTCCTCAGGGATTTTGCAAAATCCGCAGGTAAATCCGCAGGTCAAAAGACGTGCGGTTTATCTGCGGATTAAGCTGCGGTTTTGCCGTGCGGTTTATCATCTCTACAATGGAGGAGATGGTAAACCGCAGTGGAATCCACAGAAAGAATTGACATGTCAATTCTTTCTGCGGAACGAAAACCGCAGCAAAAACCGCGCGGAAAACTCCGCAACGTGGGCACTGCGGTTTCCATAGGATATAATGGTACTGTACACCACAGCTAATTCTGCTGCAAATGCGCAACAGAATCCACAGCGTGTGCACATAGCCTTATAGTAAATTTATGTATTTTTCCCTAAAAAAAAAATAAATTTTAAGTTAAAGAAAAAAAAAATACCCCGAAGGAGTTCACTCCTTTGAACACTATTAGGGTCCTTCCCAAAGAGAAATCCAGAATGGGATGTTCAGTGTGGCAGGAGCATTAGGGGGTGGGATGAAATGCAAACTATGCCTTCACCTTTTATCTACTGTTCCATACCCCAGAGCTGTATTCACAATGCTGCAGGCTTCAGAGCTGAAATCTTAGTGCGCTACTTGTTTGGGGTCTGTGGTGATCTAGGTGATTGGTGACGTGGTAACTTCACGTGGCTCAGCCTATATGTCAGTTACATTTCTCCCCCATCCGTTGATTCACATTGCCCTTCTGTTTGGCGCCGTTGGACCCTCCGTGCGCGATGTGATCTGTGCGATAATCCCACCCATAGGCCCAGACATGACCCCAATATCACAGAACTGTATATGTCTCACACGTGGCTTTTTGTCGGTAGAGGCTGAAATTTGGCACAACTTCTGACTGTAGACGCTGTGTAGTAACACATGATGGGACCAGTGGCTGCAGCCCACCCTTGTCCAGGGACCTCCAGTCTGCAGACACAAAGGAGCATCCTGGGCAGGACCACCCCGTGCTGTGCCGAGCCCCCGGCTGCGGGGAGCAGGTGTCACACTGTATGGAAATGACATTCGCAGCAGAATAAATACTGAAGCGTCTGTCACTTCACCGGGAGAATAATCCGCCGCCGAGCGTTCCCATCCATTGTGGCTCCGCGCCGCTGACATGCCTTCTCCGAGAATTATTTGCAGTTTATCTCTGAGTTTTTATGTTTTTTATCAGAGCAGCAGTTGATCTGCAGAAGAATAAAAAAAAGTGGTAATTGAGTATTTTATCAAACGCTTCTCAGAAAATGGACTTTGCACGTCATAAATGAAGATTAAAACATTTGTTGGCAGCGAGGAGCAAATTGCAATGATTTATTATCGGAGGCATCGCCGTGTCAGAGGAAGAAAGACAAAATGGCACAAAATAAATATAATTGTTACTGTGACGGACGAGCATCTGCGAAGGGGAGGAAATGGCGCGATTGTGATAATGTAGCATTTGGTGATGGTGATACGTGGCGTGTGACTGCGATCACGGTGCTCAGACTACTCACTGCACTGCGGGGGACAGATCCTGGTGGGATGGTACTAATGCTAGGGCAGAACATCCGGCACTGTTCATCCTGAGCTGCCTGCTTCATGGACAGAATGGCAGGAGCTCCGTGAAGACTGACACATCAGGCGTCTCCTGTTTCTTGAAAGGCGTTTGGTTGGTTAGGGCTGAGAAAGTGGAATGAATGCAGTAGAGAGGATGTGTTTGGGCTGGTTGTAAAGGGGCTGCCACTTTATTCCAGTCCTCCATCCAGAGGGCAGGACCATCTGCAGTTGGCTTCTATGCCATTGCTTCCAATTGGCATTTCTAGGGGTGATAAATCACCCCTCCCATGGGCTGGCGCGTCGTCGGGGGGGGCCCCTCCCACGGGCTGGCGCGTCGTCGGGGGGGGCCCCTCCCACGGGCTGGCGCGTCGTCGGGGGGGCCCCTCCCACGGGCTGGCGCGTCGTCGGGGGGGCCCCTCCCACGGGCTGGCGCGTCGTCGGGGGGGCCCCTCCCACGGGCTGGCGCGTCGTCGGGGGGGGCCCCTCCCACGGGCTGGCGCGTCGTCGGGGGGGGCCCCTCCCACGGGCTGGCGCGTCGTCGGGGGGGGCCCCTCCCACGGGCTGGCGCGTCGTCGGGGGGGCCCCTCCCACGGGCTGGCGCGTCGTCGGGGGGGCCCCTCCCACGGGCTGGCGCGTCGTCGGGGGGGGCCCCTCCCACGGGCTGGCGCGTCGTCGGGGGGGGCCCCTCCCACGGGCTGGCGTGTCGTCGGGGGGGCCCCTCCCACGGGCTGGCGCGTCGTCGGGGGGGCCCCTCCCACGGGGTTGACAGGTGTCAGAAACTTGAGGGAAACTACCGTAAATGCATTCTCATTTTTTTTTTAACCCTAAGCTCCCATCTCCAGGAATGCAATACTAAGGCTGCAGTGAAGACTGACAGACATGGCTATAGGACAAAGTGTGGATCTACATTGCAGACATCTTTGCCATTCAGAGCCTGTATAAAGCTGAGTTATGACCTCTCTGGTCCCTCTGTCTCGGCTTATATGGATATCAGAAATGGTTGACAGTTGTTTTTATTTAGTGACTGTCTTTACCACTCAATCCCCTTCTCGGTGTTTATGGGGTGTAATGTGCAAATATTGAGACCCTGAAATCCAGGCCGAGGCAGAGCAGCGTGACTTCTGAGCAATGGCCGGCGGGCAGACTTCCTCGCAGTGGGTGTAATCTGTGACCATTGACTGTACATGGAATCACTGATGCACGAGCGCCGTGATCGAGATGGATGGCAGCGCATTCGACTCCGCGCCCCCAAGAAACGAGACATCACCATGAGTGCGTTTGAAAGACGAACATGAAAGAACTACTGCTCCAATCATGTACAGTGTTGGAAATAAGTATTTGATCACTTGCTGATTTTGTAAGTTTGCCACTGACAAAGACATGAATGGTCTATAATTTTGCCGGTAGGTTAATTTTAACATTGAGAGAATATCAAAAATAAAATCCAGAAAATCACGTTGTATAAATTATATAAATTTATTTGCATTTTGCAGTGAGAAATAAGTATTTGATCCCCCTGGCAAACAAGACTTAATACTTGGTGTCAAAACCCTTGTTGACAAGCACAGCAGTCAGACGTTTTTTGTAGGTGATGATGAGGTTTGCGCACATGTCAGGAGGGATTTTGGTCCACTCCTCTTGGCAGATCATCTCTAAATCAAATACACCTAAGGATATCCCTCATATAGGGCCATAAATCAAAAAGAAGGCTTTACACAGTTCTATATCATAACAGCATAATCTTTATTGAAAAAAACAATAAAACAGATATAAACAAAGGGTAGATACCACAAGGTACAGGAAACAAAAGGTGGGTATATACCCAGGTTATTAGTCTCAAGACAACTATGCAAAGTGTCAGGAAAAAAAATTGGTTTTATACCATTATGCACATACAAAATCCAGCACTAAGTATAATAATGGTGGTTACATTCATAGGGATTCTTTTGTAAAATGCAGCTAGGGGCACATACACAAAATAATTATTAGTAAAGGCTCAAGTTGCTACAGTTACTATCAAGTAACAATATATGACAAAATGTGCTCTAAGTTGCATAGAACAACGACAATATATAAGATCACAAAGTAATACATTCCATGATAGTGCCAAACAGAAAAAAAAGTCTTTTACCAATTAAATATGCATACACATAAAAAGGTTTAGTTACAAAGAGGATGAACCCGACGCGCGTTTCGCTATAAAATGCTTTGTCCTGGGGTAAATAAGTATTTGATCCCTCTGGCAAACAAGACCTTAATACTTGGTGGCAAAACCCTTGTTGGCAAGCACAGCGGTCAGATGTATTTTGTAGTTGATGAGGTTTGCACACATGTCATGAGGAATTTTGCTACACTCCTCTTTGCTGATTATCTATAAATCATTAAGATTTTGAGGCTGTCGCTTGGCAACTCGGAGCTTCATCTCCCTCCATAAGTTTTCTATAGGATTAAGGTTTGGAGACTGGCTAGGCCACTCCATGACCTTAATGTACTTCTTTTTGAGCCACTCCTTTGTTGCCTTGGCTGTTTGTTTTGGGTCATTGTCTTGCTGGAAGACCCATCCATGACCCATTTTTAATGTCCTGGCAGAGGGAAGGAGGTTGTCAGTCAGGATCTTACGGTACATGGCGCTCCATCCATTCTCCCATTGATGCGTTGAAGTAGTCCTGTGCCCTTAGCAGAGAAACACCCCCAAAACATAATGTTTCCACCTCCATGCTTGACAGTGGGGATGGCGTTATAAGCAGTATTTCTCTTCCTTCAAACACAGCGAGTTGAGTTAATGCCAAAGAGCTCAATTTTTGTCTCATCTGACCACAGCACCTTCTCCCAATCACTCACAGAATCATCCAGGTGTTCATTGGCAAACTTCAGACGAACCTTCACATGTGCCTTCTGGAGCAGAGGGACCTTGCAGGCACTGCTCGATTGTAAAACTTTACAGTGTAATGTGTTACCAATGGTTTTCTTGGTGACTGTGGTCCCTGCTGCCTTGAGATCATTAACAAGTTATCCACCGTGTAGTTTTAGGCTGATCTCTAACCTTCCTCATGATCAAGGATACCCCACGAGGTGAGATTTTGCATGGTGCCCCCAGATCAGTGTCGATTGACAGTCATTTTGTATTTCTTCCATTTTCTTACTATTGCTCCAACAGTTGTCTCCTTCTCGTCCAGCATCTTACTTACGGTTTTGTAGCCCATTTCTGCTTTGTGCAGGTGTCTGATCTTGTCCCTGACATACTTATATAGCTCTTTGGTCTTGCCCATGTTGTAGAGGATAGAGTCTGACTGATTTACTTTGTGGACAGGAGTCTTTTATAAAGGTGACTATGTAAGACAGCTGTCTTTAATGCAGGTAACAAGTTGATTAGGAGCATCTAACTGGTCTGTAGGAGCCAGAACTCTTAATGGTTGGTAGGGGATAAAATACTTATTCCTCACTGCAAAATGCAAATACATTTACGGTATATAATTTATACAATGTGATTTTCTGGATTTTATTTTTGATATTCTATCTCTCAATGTTAAAATTAACATACCCTTAAAATTATACACTGCTCATGTCTATCAGTGGGCAAAGGATCAAATACCCATTTCCCCCACTGTAAATGGCTCCTGTTGGAAAATAAAACCTGAATGACATGAATAAAATTATGTGCCCCCCTCTCATTAGTGGGTTTGGACACTTACAAATAGAAGCACAGCATCTAGCGCTATAGACTGTGACCAAGACACCTCTGTATTGTCTGCAGGAGCTCTGCCCTGGGGTCTTAGTACAGTTGCAGATTGGACCCCCCCCCTATTTCTACAGACAGGACTTCAAAGTCCCTAGGCTCAGGATTTCTAGAGCTGATTTACCAAAATAGACAGGACTGCACCCTAACACAACCCCATTCACTGTCCGAATGGATGAGTCTGAATTAGATCCCCCACATCAGCCAGACGGGCACAAATCCCCATGTTCCAAAATGCGTTAGTGTCCTCTGAAGAAGTGAGATCTACAATATGCAATATTGCCCGCCCTGTTGACATCGGACGCTTAAGGCTATGTGCACACGCTAGCGTTTTTAAACGCTCAGGAAAAGGATCCCCTTCCCAGAAATCGCGCGTCTTTTTCCGCGCGTTTTTTGCGCGATTTTTGACGCGATTTTGACGCGTTTTTTGACGATTTCTGGGATCATTGGGGATGGCTAAAAACGCTCAGCAATGCGGGGATTAATGAGCATGCTGCATTTTTAGCCGCTAAGCGATTCCTGAGCGGTTAAAAACGCATGCATTGGCACAAAAAGCCAAAAACGCATGCTAATTAATTGGATGCATCTTTTAAGCGTTTCTGCAGCGTCTGATCCGGCTCAAACGCTGCGGAAACGCTTACAAAAACGCATCGTGGGCACACAGCCTTAAAGAAACCTGTGACAAGGTAATTGCCCCCAAAGAGCCACCACACCCTGACTGTTCTCCTTTATTCCTCATAGGTGTCGCTAGTAGCCCCAATCCAGGAGTCTGTTTTTGACGGCTGCTCCCATTGCGTGCTGATTAGCTCTATCAGTCAAGGAGGCGAGACGCTGCAGAGCCAAGATAAGCTTCCTACTCCTTATTCCTGCCCTGCATGGCCTCATCGATGCCTCAGAGGAAAGGGACCATCCTCACAAGCCCGGTCCTTAGTGACGTTCGTCATGCCATACAGGGCAGGAATAAGGCGTGGGCAGCTTATCTTGGCTCTGCAGTGTCTCCGCCTCCTTGACTGATGGAGCTAACCAGCATATGGGACAAGTCACGTCACTTGTATTCCTTTAAAAAGCCTCTATAGTTGTATGGGGGTAAGTACTTTCAGCCCTGTAATGTAAGGCACTACTGCTGTTTGGTTAAATGTGTCCAGGCGCCAGGTATTTCCTCTAAATCCTTCTCTTTTCTCATTAATCGTCTATTACCAGTCGCTGCAGACAATGTATCAATATTCAGCCCTTCAGGTGATACAATGTAGATTCATGGCCTCCCATCCTTCTGTATTGTGGCTCTCCGCTGGCTCCTTGAAGGAAAGTTTTATTTAGTAAAGTGCAGAGGAGGGGCGAGACTCTTCCCCTGTTTTATATCCTCTCTTCTGGGATCATCTTTTACTGCCTCTTGCTCTCCAAATTTCAAGGTCAGCATTCCTGCACACTTGTAATGGTCCCAACAGAAAGATAAATATATATTGACGAAGCCTCGAACTCCAGCTCTTCTGGTTGGTGAAGGTCAACAGCTCCTCCGAGGTGTTCCGCAACCTTCAAATGTCTATAGGTTAGCTCACTGATGAATTACACCGCGGCTGCAGCGGAGGGAAGATGTACAGAGGATCTGCAGGGAGGTGGGAACTGCTCTTCCTTCCCAGGCAAATCCTCTTCATGGGCGAGAGGAGACAGAATCTGCATCACCTGGATTGTTACTCCTCGTAAATAGCTACACATCCACAGAAGTATGCAACAGCACAGAGGGCGCAAACACTTCTGCAAATGTGTTATATTATTTTACTAGTACAGCATGTACAATGACTGCACCAGCAGAATAGTGAGTGCAGCTCTGGAGTATAATACAGGATGTAACTCAGGATCAGTAATGTAATGTGTGTACACAGTGACTGCACCAGCAGAATAGTGAGTGCAGCTCTGGAGTATAATACAGGATGTAACTCAGGATCAGTAATGTATGTACACAGTGACGGCACCAGCAGAATAGTGAGTGCAGCTCTGGGGTATAATACAGGATGTAACTCAGGATCAGTAATGTAATGTATGTACACAGTGACTGCACCAGCAGAATAGTGAGTGCAGCTGTGGGGTATAATACAGGATGTAACTCAGGATCAGTAATGTATGTACACAGTGACTGCACCAGCAGAATAGTGAGTGCAGCTCTGGGGTATAATACAGGATGTAACTCAGGATCAGTAATGTATGTACACAGTGCCTGCACCAGCAGAATATTAAGTGCTGCTCTGGAGTATAATACAGGGTGTAACTCAGCAGCAGTAATGTAATGTTATGCACACAGTGACTGCACCAGCAGATTAGTGAGTGCAGCTCTGGAGTATAATACAGGAAGTAACTCAGGAGCAGTACAAGATAAATTATGTAAATTTCTTAATCTCTGGTTCTTTGTGCTTAGTGCATTACCTTGATGAGGGAGCCTGCCTGCACTGATTGTCAATGGCAGTTTTTGCTTCCAGTATTTGTCTACTTTTTATTAGTTTAAAAATGTGCCTAAAATAGACTGCCTCTTCCAACCCATTCGAGCCTTCTTGACCATTTATTTCTTTGCACTGTTGCTTGTGTCCCCCAGTGGTCTCTTCCTTGGTGCATCAGTTGAGCCGTCCTATTCCAACTGATCCATAAGAAGTCCTTTCCTAGCTCTTTCCTCAGTTTCTGGATGAATGATGGGATATTGGCAGTGACGTCGGCATCACTACGGAAGAGCAGCGTATGTTCAGTAGGGGAGAATGTTAGCTTTTTAATGTTTAATAGTGTTCTTCAAAATATAGTAAGTAAATTTAGAGGACCTCCGCTGGCCCTCATTCTGCTGCTGGGGTCTCCTGGCAGAGTCCTGATATTCATTCCAAGCTGGAATAATAGAGCTAGAAAACTGATTTCAGAATTCTTTTCATCTGATCTAGAACAAACAGTTGTGTGCTGATTCCCTGCAGTGGTCCCCTTATACCCCCTGCCAGAAGAAAGGTGAATAGAGGGGTCCAGTAAATGTGTTTTTTTTTTCTCCCCCCCCCCCCCCCCCCCTTTAATTTTAAAACTCCTGAATCAATTTTAAAACTAACAAGGTCAAGTGGACAACCCCTTTAAACATAAGAGTAAAGACGCAATACCTTCCTATGGATGGGCAGCGTGGATGACACTGGTCATAATGCACAGACCCCATTATTCCTCATCTTACTCTATTTGCTTTGAAGTTCCTTGAGCAATCAGAAAACTAAACTTTCTTTTTGCAAACATAACTTTTTCTGTTCTTTGTTTGCTCTGTTCTTGCTGCTAGTAAGTCCCACAAAACAGAAGAGAGGGGGTCCGACGGGAGCGTCTCACTTCTAATGACAAGAAGCTGTTAAAATCATCTTAATCAATCATTCTTGTCATGGGGACACAAAGATGTGAATGTAACAAAACACAAGATGCAGCGCGTGGGGGGGGGGGGTATTGTCTTCCATGTTTACACATTTGGATTGTTCTGTAATCTTGCGTTATTTTTTTAGATGTCTTGTCTTCCGCACACAATGCCGGGAAATTATTCTCTCTTAAAATAAAAATAGAGACTTGCCCTGTGGTCAACCGTGGCCCCCGACGCCTGTCAATCACGGGGGGGAGTTTGTGGAGACATTTAATTATGAGATAATGTAGTCATCACGATGCTCTCGTATAAGTGACAGCTTATTTTGGATGGAGAGATCCACGCTTCCTCCCCTGGGGTCAAAGATGTTCCCGAGGTTAACTTCATAATGACAAGTCCTTTATAATCACATTCTGACATTGAGTAGATAGGAAAAAAAAAAGAGAGAGCGCAATTATTCTAATAAATTAATAACAGTAATAAAGCGCGCCCATAATTGCATAATGTGCAGGTTGTCAGCCGCGTTTTCTGTCACTCGCTGGGAAATTTTATTGTATCAGCAGTTCTTACACAACATTAAATTGACTTAAAATCATACATGGATCAGAGAAGTTTACAGCGCCGGAGAGGGAGAAGAGCGAAGCCGTAATTGATGTTCTGAGGCTAAAAATATATTTGGATGAAAAGTGAAAAATAAAGTATGCGAGGCTCCTGATGCTTTCTGCGATATTTTATACTTTGCAGAATAGAATCTGAGCATTTTGGTTAAATGAATAATCCAATGAAGGTATGTTCTGCGTTATCTGATATTCTGGATTATGAGTTGCTTTACACTTGTTTATAAGGATAAATAATCTAATATACCTGGGATGGGAACGTTGTTTGGGTCCTATGCTGTAGACACGGAGAGATCTCTGCTTACACATTGTGGCTCTGTTACCTTGTAGCATTGCTGATGACTTTCAGTAGCTGGGCTTCCTAAGAAAATTTATCCACAACCAGTCATGTCTAAGTGACCTGGCTCTTCAGTTACCACCTACAGACTGGTATATGGGAACAACTACATAATTATCCTTCCTAAGGCGAAGATTGCCCTTTGTTCCACTCTTTTGGGTGACTATCCATTTCTATAGCAGTTACGTGGTCCAAACTGCCATACTTTCAGATAGGAGTCAGAACTCGAGTTCTCTAATGCAACGCTCAAAATGCATCTCATAAGGGTTGTTTCATGCTGAAATTCATTATTTCTGCAGCCACCACTAGAAGGAGCTCATTCTACAGAGGTACAAGAAAAGATTGTCTACAGCCACCACTAGGGGGAGCTCCCTGTATATAGAGATACATAAGATCCTGTCTGCAGTCACTATTAGCGGGGAGCTCCCTCTATACAGCGATACATAAGAATCTCTCTGCAGCCACCGCTAGGGGGAGCTCCTTGTATACAGAGATATATGATAAGATCCTGTCTGCAATCACCACTAGGGGGAGCTCCCTGTATAGAGATACATAAGATCCTGTCTGCAGCCACCACTAGGGGGAGCTCCCTGTATACAGAGATGCATTATATGATTCTGTCTGCAGTCACCACTAGGGGGAGCTCCTTGTATATTTTAAATACATAGGACTCCGTATAATGGATACATTACACTCCTGTGCTCCCCCTGATGGTTGCAGAGTCTTGCATGTCCGACCCTATAAATGTATATTCTGAATGGTTTGGGTGCAGGTATTGAGCCTAAACTTGATAGTTAGGTAAAGCTTTCAGTAGAAATCCTTATCATATGGCTGGAATTACAAATACAATTGGCCTCACATTTGTAGCCACGGATTTTGTTAGAATGTCCTTAGAATCTGTTCAGCTTCTTTTTGGGCGCACAGTCCACTGCTGCATGAATTTCTATGTATATTGGGTCATGTGCTGTCGGGCAATGTAAATTCAGAATATGAAACCGTTGAAAGCTCTGAATATACAATTCGACATCCACAGGGACTTGGTAATGATAAAGGTTAACAGACTCTATCCCAAAATAGATGTGATTGGGACGGTATAAGGAGAGAATGGTCAGAATCCGGGACAGAGACTGTACGCGGTATACTTCATAATCTACATACAATTATTCACAAAGGATATCACCCGAGGTCCATGAGGACAAACCTGGATATGGAGACGTGCAAGAGGGAATAGGCTGCACACGAAGTGCAAACAGTGACTGCAGATATTTAAACTCTGAATACTGAGTGTAGGATAGCGAGTGCAGCTCTGGAGTATACTGGATGTAACTCAGGATCAGTAATGTATGTACACAGTGACTGCACCAGCAGAATAGTGAGTGCAGCTCTGGAGTATAATACAGGATCTAACTCAGGATCAGTAATGTATGCACACAGTGACTGCACCAGCAGAATAGTGAGTGCAGCTCTGGGCTATAATACAGGAGGTAACTCGGGATCAGTAATGTAATTTATGTACACAGTGACTGCACCAGCAGAATAGTGAGTGCAGCTCAGGAGTATAATACAGGATGTAACTCAGGATCAGTAATGTATGTACACAGTGACTGCACCAGCAGAATAGTGAGTGCAGCTCTGGAGTATAATACAGGAGGTAACTCCAGATCAGTAATGTAATGTGTGTACACAGTGACTGCACCAGCAGAAAAGTGACTGCAGCTCTGGAGTATAATACAGGATCTAACTCAGGATCAGTAATATATGTACACAGTGACTGCACCAGCAGAATAGTGAGTGCAGCTCTGGAGTATAATACAGGGTGTAACTCAGGATCAGTAATGTAGTGTATGTACACAGTGACTGCACCAGCAGAATAGTGAGTGCAGCTCTGGAGTATAATACAGGATGTAACTCCAGATCAGTAATGTAATGTGTGTACACAGTGACTGCACCAGCAGAAGAGTGACTGCAGCTCTGGAGTATAATACAGGATGTAACTCAGGATCAGTAATGTATGTACACAGTGACTGCACCAGCAGAATAGTGAGTGCAGCTCTGGAGTATAATACAGGATCTAACTCAGGATCAGTAATGTATGTACACAGTGACTGCACCAGCAGAATAGTGCGTGCAGCTCTGGAGTATAATACAGGATGTAACTCAGGATCAGTAATGTAATGTATGTACACAGTGACTGCACCAGCAGAATAGTGAGTGCAGCTCAGGAGTATAATACAGGATGTAACTCAGGATCAGTAATGTATGTACACAGTGACTGCACCAGCAGAATAGTGAGTGCAGCTCTGGAGTATAATACAGGATGTAACTCCGGATCAGTAATGTAATGTGTGTACACAGTGACTGCACCAGCAGAAGAGTGACTGCAGCTCTAGAGTATAATACAGGATCTAACTCAGGATCAGTAATGTATGTACACAGTGACTGCACCAGCAGAATAGTGAGTGCAGCTCTGGAGTATAATACAGGATGTAACTCCGGATCACTAATGTAATGTGTGTACACCGTGACTGCACCAGCAGAAGAGTGACTGCAGCTCTAGAGTATAATACAGGATCTAACTCAGGATCAGTAATGTATGTACACAGTGACTGCACCAGCAGAATAGAGAGTGCAGCTCTGGAGTATAATACAGGATGTAACTCAGGATCAGTACAGGATCAGTAATGAGTGCAGCTCTGGAGGATGTAACTGCAGCGTCCTGGAGTTTTGCAGTGGTAAGTTCAGGTGGACGTATGTTGAATAGAAGAATTTGCTCCTACAGTATTTGGAGACATCAGTATATAGATTTACTGTGGTGCAATGTTTGGTAGTCTTGTATCATTGTGGCAGATTCTTTTATACTCCTACCATGACTGCACGGTTTCTGGCAATTCATCCTGTATATTGTGTGACCCGTTGTAGGGGTCAGCAGTGACATAATTTACATAACGTGCATCTCTGCTGTTACATTTGAATAGTTTTGTATCCTCATGTTTCCAGCCTCACAGTTATCGCAAACCTTCTGTAAGTTCTCATCACAATGAGGTTGAATGATACAATGTGAGCCGGCGAGTGTCGTAAGATGAAGTGATAACACCCAACAATATGCAATAGGCGCTTGCATCAGGTGCAACACTGAAATCTCCTCTGCACGCTTCTCTCCATGTTGTCTGGGTTTCTTCCTCCTGATTGCGTAATGGTCTTCTTTTTATTTTAAAAGGAAATGTAGAAATGAACGAGACCGTCACCGATACATTAATTCCAGCTAGTGTGTGGCCAGTCTCGGTGAGGGGTCTGATGGACTGTGAGGCTCCTGGTCCAGGCATCCAAATGAGTCAGACGCTCCTGACCAGTGGCCTTAGCCTCTGTGGACCACTCCAGAAGTCTTGCTGCAGTCTGTGACATACAGAGACATGGAAAAGTTTGTGCACCCCTGGTCAAAATTACTGTTATTGTCGTGCAGTGCTTGGTTAACTCCTTGTCATTCTGGCTGCTTGGCCCCGATAAAATAAATAATAAAAAAACCAAAAAACTAGACTCTCCTCCTGTGCCGTCGCCGTTCCCACGGTATTGGCATTCGATCTTTCAGTGGCTCTTGTGCAGGTATTTTATCTGGACCAAATATTTTACATCAAGAAGGGGTTGTCCTAGTAGTGCTGAATTAAGAAATTTGAAGATTAAATGATCTAAAAAAAAGACCTAAAATTAAAGATGACATGTTTCTTTTGTATTTTAGGCAAAAAATATATATATTTTTTCACCTTTTTTTACATTTTAAAAATTACAAAAAGGAAAATGTCCCAAAGCAAAAGTTTGTGCACCCAGCATGGATAGTATCTAGTAGCTCACCCTTTTGCAAGTATCACAGCTTGTAAGCACTTTTTGCAGCCAGACAATCTTTCAATTCTTGTTTGAGTGATTTTCCTCCATTCTTCCTTGAGGAATTGCTCCAGCTCTGAGAGATTCCTGGGGCGTCTTGCATCCTCTGTTATTTTGAGGTCTAGCCACAGATTTTCAATTTTTATCAGATCAGGGGACTGTGAGGGCCATTGTAAAACCTTCAGCTTGCGCCTTTTGAGGTCGTCTATTGTGGATTGTGACGTGTTTAGGATCATTATCCATTTGTAGAAGCCATCCTTTCTCTTTAAAGTGCAAATGCATATATTTGGTAACCTGAAATATTAAGTGCCAATACTTATCAAAGATCATCACCAAAAGAGATCTATATTAAAAGTGAACGATGTGCACATATTATACAGGTAACCAATGTGCCCTGTCACATGAGGTAATACATTTTCGGGCTTTTCACATATTAATATCACTGCCATTTAAAGTGCTCTTATGAGGACTGTTACTCTGCATTTATTTAGATATAGCTTTGCGGGTTGTTGGCTAACACTGAGACATTGAGATTAGAGGTATATGTGGGATCCTAGTATACAAGATTTTTTTGCATCTATAGGTACCTGTTATTTATTTATTCAGTCGCCTTGACAGCACCACGAGAGAGGGGATCCGCCCATCAGGGACAGGAAACCTACAGACATAAAAAGGGCGGCCCTCTCTCCCGCCTCAGTTGGTTTCCTGCCCCTGACAGGGAAGCCTCTTCAGACACACCTGCAGAAAATCAAAGATGTTCCCAGGCCTGGCTGGTCAACTCAGGCAGCGGGAGGGCCCCTGCCTCGGCCTGTCCGGTGTCCTGGAGGGGCCCACGGCAGGGGGACTGCTGGTGAGGGAGCAGCAGGACAAAGCACCCTCTGGGGGGGTTGACTTTAAGGGGCCCATCGCCACAGTACCGGGCAGGCCACCTGGATTCGCCTGCTGGCCCCATCCGGGGAGGGTACCATCGGGGGAGGCCAGCTATTAAAGGAGCTGCAATGGTGTCCAGGTGCTTCCAGGGCCACCGGCCGTTCTAGGCTGAGCGTGAGTGCCGCTAAGCAGCTTGAGGCTGGGCCGGGACCAGTATGGGAGACCAGACCGCAGCTGTGATCATGCATTTAAAGCACCGCAGCGCAACAACAGCAGCACTAGCATTCGCCGGAGCACCCGCAGCAGCTTCTCTCTGGGAAGCCCTATGGATCAGCTTTCCAACAGCAGTCTAGTGGCAGTAGCCGCCTTACAGGAGCTAAGTCCAGTCAGAAGTCTTAAGTCCGGCAAGTCCTCAGGCCGCAGAGATACATCATTGGCTGGGAAGGACCCCCCGCAGATTAAGGTACCACTCACAGGCCATGGGTAAGTGATCTCCGTGAAAGTTCACTTGGCGATATATTGTCTCCACTTAGGTTCCGCAAAAACCAAACACAGGGAGTGTGCTGAGTTTGGCGTTCCACTCCCTGGTGGCCACTGGAAAAGGCTGTGCAAACCGTGCCTCCAGAACCTAGTAGCGGAAGAGACTCCAGACCTGACCACCACTCTGAGGGAGTTGGTCAGACGGGAGGTCAGGGGTACAGTTAAAGCCCTATCAGAGGAAAGACTTGTTAGAGGTAGAACCCAGGCTCTCTATTTCAGATTCAGGCAGCGTCTTAGGGGAATTAAAATCCTCGTGGTCTTCAGAGGCCAGAGGAGGTCACTCATGCTTCCCACGTGACCAGATAAATCGGTTCGTGAAAGCAGTGATCAGTACTATGGGTATTGAGGAGCTCCAGTCAGAAAGATCGATGCAGGATCTTATGTTTAAAGGACTAGACAGAAAGACTCGTAGATCCTTTCCAGTCGTTGATAAAATAAATTCCCTGATTACTCGGGAAGAGAAAAAACCCGAAAGAAAGGGTTCCTTACCGCCAGCGTTTAAAAGGTGGGAATAGCGTTAGCCGCATGGGATAAAGCCCTAAAGTTTGTTGTGGCAGTGGCCAAAGCTTGTAAAAGAACCTCTCTACCATTCGAGGACTTAGGTAGTTTAAAAGATCTGCTAGACAGAAGGGCGGATGGGTTCCGTAAGGGGTGCATCAGCGGACTCTGTAAATCTAGCGGCCAGATCGGCCACTATCTAATGCTGCCCTTAGAGCCATATGGCTGAAGTGTTGGCCAGGAATATCCCTTGTGAAGGGGGCCATCTATTTGACTCCGTGCTAGACGTGTTATTGGAAAAAGCGGGCGATAGCGAAAAATGGTTCCCTTACTTGGGAAGACCCCCATACAGGATGGACTCTAATAGAAGTTGGTTCGACCAAAGAAGGTCGAATAGAGAGAACCAGATACGACAGCAGCAGGAGGAATGGTAGAGGATATATGTTCAATTCTTCCCTTGACCGCAGAAAGCCGCAATGACTGACGGACCAGGTCAGAGGCAGGCTTTTACACTTCTGTCCGGCCTGGACAAATATTTCAAATAGCCATTGGATTCGGAGAGTCATTAAGACAGGACTAAGATTTGAGTTCCCGGGAAACACCTAATTACAGATTTATTTTGACTCCTGTTTGTTCTTCATCTACAGAACAACTGGCACTGAAGTCTGAGGTCCGGGAACTTCAGCAGAAGGGAGTCCTGGTGAAAGTTCCAGAGGTACAAAGAGATAAGGGATTCTAATTCCCCCTCCTTTGGTCAAGAAGCCAGATGGCTCCTTCCGTACCATCATAAATCTCAAAGGCCTTAATAAATTTATTTTAATTCGCTCCTTCGGAGTCAATTAAATCTGCCATAATGCTATTATTCAACGGATGTTTAATGGTGGTCTTAGACCTTAAAGACGCTTACTATCACATCCTGATACACGCAGACCACCAGCAGTTTCTAATTGTAGCAGTTTCATTAGGTGGAATAGTAAGCCAGGAGTTGGGATGGATTCTAAATTTCAAATAATCAGTTGCAGGCCTGGAAGTGCAGCAGTTCCTTGACCTTGTCCTAGATTCCAAGATACGAGAATGTCTGTTACCGGAGTCAAAAGTGGACAGTATTCCACGATAAACACTCAGGGCAATACATAACCTTTCGGTCACTCTAAGGGGGGCAATGTCACTACTAGGCTCACTCACTTCACGTATACCACAGTTCTCTAGGCCCAAGACCACACCTGAACCCTGCAGTGGGACGTGTTGCACAACACTTGTTGGCTAGAAGGTCACCTAGAGAGGAAATCTACATTATCCTACGAGTCAGTACAATCACTACGATGGTGTACACAGATACCGTACCTGTAGAGGGGTTCCCTAGGTAAATCATATCTCCCGAGTCATAACCACGGATGCTAGTCCCAGGAGCTGGGGGGCGCATATGGGGGATATGTGGGTCCAGGGGGTATGGACACCATCTGAGCAAGATTACTCATCTAATTTAAAAGAGCTATTAACTGTGGAGCGGGCCCTAAGTAGTTTCCTTATGTCCCTACAGGGCCAACAGTCAGGCTTCTCTCAGACAATCAGATAGCCGAGGTTCATTTATTACCCCTTACATTCCTCCATATAAAGGGATAAACAATATCACGGCCGATCTCCTAAGCCGCAACAAGCACAAACAAGGAGAGTGGGTACTGAACGGGGCCATATTCAAATAGATCGTGCACATGTGGGGGCCCCAGAAATAGACTTGTTTGCCAACAGAAAGAACAGACAACTACATCAGTTTAGTTCTTTGGATGCCAGAGAAAACCCGTACGCAGTGGACGCTCTCCTAGTCTCGTGGAACTTCAGCATGGCCTACATCTCCCGCCCACCCCCCTACTGAATCTAATACAGACAGTGCTGGGGAAGATTTGAGAAGACAAGGCTCGCCTAATCCTGATAGCCCCATTCTGGCCTAGGAGACCATTTTTTCCTTGGTGGAGGAAGAAGTCTGTGATTCGGCCATGGATTCTGCCAGAGCTCCCGGATATCCTCTCCCAGGGTCCAGTATTCCATCTGCGAGTGTCCAACCTACACCTAGCAGCTGGTTATTTGAAGGGGCACTACTGAGTGGGAAGGGCTTCTCTTGGGGGCTACTCAACACCCTATTGAAAAGCAGGTAACCTTCCACAACAAATATCTGTCAGAATTTGGGAAAAAATTCTTGTCGACCTCTGGGCCGGAGGTTGGTCAGAAAATTTGCATTTACCAGATATTGGAATTCCTACAGAAGGGGTTAGAGATGGGTCAAGCCACGAAGACGCTTAGAGTCCAGGTTTCGGCCCGAGGGGCACTATACAACCGTAACCTAGCGGGCAACTACTGGGTATCCAGATTCATAAAAACAGCGGCTAGGTCCAGGCCCATCATTAAAAAGAAGCCAGTTCCATGGAATCTGAACTTGGTGCTATCAGCTTTAACAGTAGCCCCGTTTTGAGTCTATTGATTCTGCCCCCATTAGAATCCTATCCTTCCAAACTGCCCTGCTAGTTGCGCTAACGTCTGCTAGGGGGGTCAGTGATCTGCAGGCTCTCTCTAGACGTCCCCCGTATACTCAGTTTAGGGAAGACACAGTTGTACTAAAACCAGACCCCTTGTATCTGCCCAAGGTTGCTTCAAAGTGTCATAGATTACAAGAGAGAGTCCTTCTGCCGGAATCCTGTTAGCCAGTCAAAAAAAAAAAAAGAGCTTCATTACCTAGATGTAAGAAGGTGTCTCCGTAGTTATGTTTTGGCCACAGATCCATGGGAAAAGGACATTTCCCTATTTGTATCCTTTCAGGCAGTTAGGAAAGGACTTGGTGTCCAAAAACACTTTAGCCAGGTGGATTAGGGAGGCAATTTCTTGGCTTATACAACAGGTGGTGCAGAAATCCCGGAAGGTATAATGGCACACTCCAATCGGGCCATGGCAACATCCTGGGCAGAAAGGTCGGAGGTATCCATTGAGGACATATGTAAGGCAGCTACGTGGTCCTCTCCATCCATGTTCTTAAACCACTATAGATTGGATTTAGGTGATTCCTCCGATCTCAACTTTGGGAGAAAGGTGTTTGAGGCAGCTGTTCCTCCTGAAGCTCTTCTCATCTCTGTAAATCTCTCGTGGTGCTGTCGTGGCGACTGAATAAATGCTTAGCTACTTACCGGTAGCGGTGTTTTTCAGGAGCCCATGACAGCACCTTTGCATTCCCTCCCTTTTTTCACGTATGGATTAGCACCCTTCTTTCGTGAGGTAGACCTTAGTCACGGGTGTGAAGAATATTTAGTTTGGATGTGTGTGTATATATATATATATATATATATATATATATATATATATATATATATATATATATATATATTATAATATATACACTCACTGGCCACTTTATTAGGTACACCATGCTAGTAAGGGGTTGGACCCCCTTTTGCCTTCAGAACTGCCTCAATTCTTCGTGGCAGAGATTCAACAAGGTGCTGGAAGCATTCCTCAGAGATTTTGGACCATATTGACATGATGGCATCACACAGTTGGCGCAGATTTGTCGGCTGCACATCCCTGATGCGAATCTCCCGTTCCACCACATCCCAAAGATCCTCTATTGGATTGAGATCTGGTGACTGAGGAGGCCATTTGAGTACAGTGAACTCATTGTCATGTTCAAGAAATCAATCTGAGATGATTCGAGCTTTATGACATGGCGCATTATCCTGCTGAAAGTAGCCATCAGATGTTGGGTACATTGTGGTCATAAAGGGATGGACATGGTCAGCAACAATACTCAGGTAGGCTGTGGCGTTGCAACGATGCTCAATTGGTACCAAGGGGCCCAAAGAGTGCCAAGAAAAAATTCCCCACACCATGACACCACCACCACCAGCCTGAACCATTGATACAAGGCAGGATGGATCCATGCTTTCATGTTGTTTACGCCAAATTCTGACCCTACCATCCGAATGTCGCAGCAGAAATCGAGACTCATCAGACCAGGCAACGTTTTTCCAATCTTCTACTGTCCAATTTCGATGAGCTTGTGCAAATTGTAGCCTCAGTTTCCTGTTCTTAGCTGAGAGGAGTGGTACCCAGTGTGGTCTTCTGCTGCTGTAGCCCATCTGCCTCAAAGTTCGATGCACTGTGCGTTCAGAGATGCTCTTCTGCCTACCTTGGTTGTAACGGGTGGCAATTTGAGTCACTGTTGCCTTTCTATCAGCTCGAACCAGTCTGCCCATTCTCCTCTGACCTCTGGCATCAACAAGGCATTTCCGGCCACAGAACTGCCGCTCACTGGATTTTTTTTCTTTTTCGGACCATTCTCTGTAAACCCTAGAGATGGTTGTGCGTGAAAATCCCAGTAGATCAGCAGTTTCTGAAATACTCAGACCAGCCCTTCTGGCACCAACAATCATGCCACGTTCAAAGGCACTCAAATCACCTTTCTTCCCCATACTGATGCTCGGTTTGAACTGCAGGAGATTGTCTTGACCATGTCTACAGTGGGGGAAAAAAAGTATTTAGTCAGTCAGCAATAGTGCAAGTTCCACCACTTAAAAAGATGAGAGGCGTCTGTAATTTACATCATAGGTAGACCTCAACTATGGGAGACAAACTGAGAAAAAAAAATCCAGAAAATCACATTGTCTGTTTTTTTTTCTTTTTATTTGCATATTATGGTGGAAAATAAGTATTTGGTCAGAAACAAAATTTCATCTCAATACTTTGTGATATATCCTTTGTTGGCAATGACAGAGGTCAAACGTTTTCTGTAAGTCTTCACAAGGTTGCCACACACTGTTGTTGGTATGTTGGCCCATTCCTCCATGCAGATCTCCCCTAGAGCAGTGATGTTTTTGGCTTTTCGCTTGGCAACACGGACTTTCAACTCCCTCCAAAGGTTTTCTATAGGGTTGAGATCTGGAGACTGGCTAGGCCACTCCAGGACCTTGAAATGCTTCTTACGAAGCCACTCCTTCGTTGCCCTGGCGGTGTGCTTTGGATCATTGTCATGTTGAAAGGCCCAGCCACTTTTCATCTTCAATGCCCTTGCTGATGGAAGGAGGTTTGCACTCAAAATCTCACGATACATGGCCCCATTCATTCTTTCATGTACCCGGATCAGTCGTCCTGGCCCCTTTGCAGAGAAACAGCCCCAAAGCATGATGTTTCCACCACCATGCTTTACAGTAGGTATGGTGTTTGATGGATGCAACTCAGTATTCTTTTTCCTCCAAACACGACAAGTTGTGTTTCTACCAAACAGTTCCAGTTTGGTTTCATCAGACCATAGGACATTCTCCCAAAACTCCTCTGGATCATTCAAATGCTCTCTAGCAAACTTCAGACGGGCCCGGACATGTACAGGCTTAAGCAGTGGGACACGTCTGGCACTGCAGGATCTGAGTCCATGGTGGCGTAGTGTGTTACTTATGGTAGGCCTTGTTACATTGGTCCCAGCTCTCTGCAGTTCATTCACTAGGTCCCCCCGCGTGGTTCTGGGATTTTTGCACACCGTTCTTGTGATCATTCTGACCCCACGGGGTGGGATTTTGCGTGGAGCACCAGATCGAGGGAGATTATCAGTGGTCTTGTATGTCTTCCATTTTCTAATTATTGCTCCCACAGTTGATTTCTTCACTCCAAGCTGGTTGGCTATTGCAGATTCAGTCTTCCCAGCCTGGTGCAGGGCTACAATTTTGTTTCTGGTGTCCTTTGACAGCTCTTTGGTCTTCACCATAGTGGAGTTTGGAGCCAGACTGTTTGAGGGTGTGCACAGGTGTCTTTTTATACTGATAACAAGTTTAAACAGGTGCCATTACTACAGGTAATGAGTGGAGGAAAGAGGAGACTCTTAAAGAAGAAGTTACAGGTCTGTGAGAGCCAGAAATCTTGATTGCTTGTTTCTGACCAAATACTTATTTTCCACCATAATATGCAAATAAAATGAAAAAAAAACAAACAATGTGATTTTCTGGATTTTTTTTTCTCAGTTTGTCTCCCATAGTTGAGGTCTACCTATGATGTAAATTACAGACGCCTCTCATCTTTTTAAGTGGTGGAACTTGCACTATTGCTGACTGACTAAATACTTTTTTTCCCCACTGTACATGCCTAAATGCACTGAGTTGCCGCCATGTGATTGGCTGATTAGAAATTAAGTCTTAACACACAGTTGGACAGGTGTACCTAATAAAGTGGCCAGTGAGTGTATATTACTAACCAGGGAGGTCCTCTCATGCTCTGTAATCCAACTGAGGCGGGAGAGAGGGCCGTCCTTTTTATGTCTGTAGGTTTCCTGTCCCTGAAGGGCGGATCCCCTCTCTCGTGGTGCTGTCATTGGCTCCTGAAAAACACCGCTACCAGTAAGTAGCTAAGCATTTTCATGATATCCTGCATTAATTAAGAGATTGTCTCTTCTCATATTTCACATTTTGTGTAGCCCTATTTATTATATTTATCATTTTTTTAGGGCTAATACATGATGTTTTGTTGACTTTGAATATGTTTTTTGGTGGTTTTATAGCCTCCTACTGGGCATTTCTGTTTAATCTTTTTAAATTTATCATTAAACTTGTTTTAATGTCACTGCATCTCTTTTCTTTGGCTACTACGTGATATTAGTCCGATTTTGGTTTTTGAGTTTATGCTATAAAAGTGCCAGTTTTGGATTTCTTATTGGGACAAAATTTGATTTAAATCTTTAGGCCGTCTGTGAATTTGAGTCAGTGACCAGAATTTTTTTTTTTTTTTTACTAGGTTGGCAACCCTGAGTGCTAGGAGCTGCTTAGAAGAACCAATGGCTGCTGTTTTTTTGGCGCATTGTTAGAGGAGGATGGGTTTCTTATACAGCTGGGAAATTTTCATCACCTGGGCCTTCCTAATGATGATGGTTAACAAGTCATACCCCTAGCAGGCTAATTCAGGTCTGAACCCTGGGTCAAAGTTATTTGAGCAGACAAATCACCATGGGTGCCAAAACGTTTACATTCGCCCATTTTCCTTTTTGTTATTTTTAAAATGAAGGGAAAGAAAGAGACTAACAGTAACTTTGACCAGGAGTGCCTAAACTTTTACGCCACTTCTCTGGCATCCTGTCCTTGTTTTGCACTTTTTTAGTGGAGCTGGGAGAAATTGGTGTTGAAATGGGATAAGTTGCAACTTGTTTTTTTTTTTTTTTTGCAATTCTCAGTTGCGCTAAAAGTTTGACCTTTCAAAGCAATTTACTCCAGAATTCTGTCAAAAACTGCTATAATGCATCACGTGGCTCACGGGATGTCTCTGCTACATGCAGGTGTACAGTCCGGCTGCTTCTATGAATCTTCATATTACTGCAGTTTTGCGCCAGACCCGAGTATCAGATTATCATACATTGGTGTGCGGTATGTTGTGCTCTAGTTGTTCCATGGACTCGCTTATCCGCAGTTTTGCAGTCTTGTCACATGTGACTTATCGGTGAGGTAGCGGCTGGAGAATAACAATATATATCATTATTTGTATTGATTCCTTCTTTCATGTGATGGATACAGGCAGTGACAGGTGCGCGCTCTTGGCGTTTCTTCATCTTTTACATATCGGGATGTTTTCTGCCTCTTCAGCAGTTTTTCTTACTTACTAAATCCACTTTGTTACTTACGAAGACCAATGTGAATTCTGTTCTCCTGAGACCGAGGCGGCTCCGGATTTGTGTTCATTAGGATGTATCTGTCAGAGTTTCACTGGATGTTACATGATCTAACCTACAACTAAAGCCAAGGGTGAAAATAATTTTTTCATATGAAGTTTGGGGGGGGAAATGTATCAAAACTTTTTTTTTTTTCTTTTTTAAAGACCGGTCTTGATTTCCAAGTTCCTTGGCATTACATACATCAAATTTATTAACCCTCCGTCAGGAACAATATTCGCACTAACTCGTAATGGAACAATGTGCCTGTCAAGCGCAGGATCGAAAAATGCCTAGAATATCTAATTTTCTCAATTTCAGTGATCTAAAAGTGATCAGAGACCTTCATAGGGATGTAATAAGAGACTACACATTATCAGGTGCAAAACAAACCCATTACTCAACATAAAAGTAATAACTTTGATATACACAAATTTCAAAATTCCTGAGAAGTACACTTTCATTTGTAAGAATATCTGCCTTATTTATATGAAATATCCACAAACCTTTCTCTATCCATTCATAAAACAAGCTAAATAAACAAAAGTAATGACTAAAAACATTACATACCAACCTTATAAAGTGTGATGTGTTTGGGACCAATGAGCCTGAGAAGCCAGCACAGCTATATCTTCCTTCCTGAAGCTCTGCAGACCAACTGTAGTATCAGGTTTCACATAGCAGCTAGAGCCAGGAGACTATCTAGAGGGAGGGGGTTTCCTGAAAATCTGGTGAGAAGGGAGAAATGAAAGTAGAAGAGCTGTGCCTGTCAGATCCATTGTTCCTGACGGAGGGTTAACAGGTGTGCCTCTATAGAAAATTCATGATGCTGTGGTTGACCACACACCGTTTTGTTAAATCCCACCCACTTTGATTGACGGGATTAGCAAAAAAGATACAAAATGTTATGACTTTGACTCCAGAAGTGAGCACTTTTTTTATGGGTGCCGCAGTGTGAAGAACAAAGATTTATTTATTTTTGTTTAATTTTATTTGTAACTATAATGTATCATTTGTAAAACAGTAAATATGTGATTACCAGTTAGTTTATTGGACGGAAGGTTTACTAATCTATAAGCTACATTTCACCACCTGTTAAGCCCCGTAATTGCCATTATTTACCCTGCAAGATGGAAACTAGAGAAGGTTGCAAATTAGAAAGTATCCATTAAACCGTCCCAGACACATTTTTCTTTCTTTTCACAATGTGTCACACTCCATATTACGGCCATCAACAACCAGTCAGATTTCATCTTTTACTTTCCTATTGTAACTGATGTAACGATTGTTATAGCAAACTCTCGTTATTGCTGACGATATTTTGTGTCTGACTTGTTGCAGTCCCTTGTTCTAGATTAGCAGGCAAGTGCAATAATTGCACATTATTTGGCCACATTTTATTGAAGTTTCTTTTATAAACCTGTTTAAGGTGAATTTAGAGCGTTTCTTGTAATATTTTGCGCTCTCTGGGGCATTTCACGCTATCCGTAGTCTCTATAGTGAGAAGCGTTAAGGCATGGCACCAATGAGCACTACACATCAGGCCTAGTTTTACTTTTTCTCATTTCGTTTTCTGTTTGATTTTTGTTCCCCCCCCCCCCCCCCAACAACATAACATGTATTATTAAATATTTTGTACTTTCGCATTTTGTAAGCAAGCGCCAGAACTGGTTCCAGAGTGACAGCCGGGAATTGCAGACGTCTGCAGAAACAGGACGCGCGGGCAGCAGTGAGAAATGCTTCTCGTTTGTAAAGTCCTGGAGCCGTTGTCAATATTTTCCCTGTACGTTTCTATGATCTTGGCTTCTCATGGCGTTGCCACCTTTCTCCTCCCAGGATCGTGGTGTCGGCAGATTATACTTTTTACTCATTCACCTCTAATTTCTGAACTGCAATTAGGTCTAAACTTTTCGCCTGGCCCCGGCTTCACTGCGAGCTTTTCAGGAGAGCAATTAGGAAGAGTCGGGTGAACAGGTTAAAAATTTATCCATCTCTATTACTCTGACTGATTGAGCTATTAAACTGCGGCAAACTCATTCTTTATTACCCGGCTGCTTCTCTGACGCACTTTGACCCACGCAGGTTCTGCATTCAAGACGAGACTTACAGAAACTGCTCAGAAATTGTTAGGCAACTCGTGCAGTCAATGAAGTGGATTCTGCACTGCAACAACGTTTCAACGCAGCAGCTTTTGTTGTGTGTGGTGCCCTCAGGGGTTAATTGAAGTTGGCTGCACATTTCTGTACCTGCATTGTAGTTTAGTAACGGAAATGGCAGCATATAGCACCCATCAAAACCTTTTACACCTGGCCCATACCCTTCAAAATCCCTAATGAATAATTTTCCTGTATTCCAGAGATTGATTGTGTAAATTCTCCATATCGATTATGGTGTGAATATGGGTCAGTAAAAGGGTCTACTTTACCTTCATTTCATGGGGCAAGTGAGCATTCTTTTTTTCTAATACAGAGCTCTCCTTATCTCTGCTATAGAATTAAGTAACTTTTTATTAGTCTGCAGCCACCACTAGGGGGAGCTCCCTGTATAGAGATACGGTACATAAGATCCTGTCTGCAGTCACCACTAGGGGGAGCTCCCTGTATACAGAGATGCATAAGATCCTGTCTGCAGTCACCACTAGGGGGAGCTCCCTGTATAGAGAGATACATAAGATCATGTTTGCAGCCACAACTAGGGGGAGCTCCCTGTATGCACAGATACATGATAGGATCCTGTCTGCAGTCACCACTAAGGGGAGCTCCCAATATACAGAGATACATGATAAGATTCTGTCTGAAGTCATCGCTAGGGGGAGCTCCCTGTATACACAGATACATGATACAATCCAGTATGCAGTCACCACTAGGGGGAGCTCCCTGTATACAGATACATGATAGGATCCTGTCTGCAGTCACCAATAGGGGGAGCTCCCTATATACAGAGATATAACATTCTTTCTGTAGCCACCACTAGGGGGAGCTCCCTGTATACAGAGATACAGAAGATTATGCCTGCAGCCACCCCTAGGGGGAGCGTGAGAGGTTGTGGCAAGGTGCACTGAGCCAAAAACAAAGTACAGAATGCCGTGAGCTTCCATAAGTGGTGGCTGCAAGAAGAAGAGATTTTACTCTGTAAATATATGGTTGTGTGATGGATCACACAGTACTTTCAGCTCTTTTTCAGGTAGATGGAGGTGTTGCTGTACAGTAGAGATGTGATGCATTTAATGCATTCAGTTCACAGATCTAAAGTAACTTTTATTAGAGCTGTGTGCTACATTTTACCACTAACACTGTTTTTGGAAGAAATGACATTTTGTGTGTGGTATTTTTTTATTTTTTTCCCTCTGCTTTTGTTCTCAAAATGCTGTAAATGATGTTTGCTGGTAAGGCCTGTTTCACACTTCCGTTTTTGTGTCCGCCAAACGGATCCGTTTCCGTTTTTTTGACGGAAACTGATGCAAACGGATCCTTTTTTTTCAAAACGGATCCGTTTTTTTGACGGATCCGCGGTAACCGCTAATGGAAGTCTATGGGACAAAAAAAACGGATCCTGAAAAAAAATGGCGGATCCGTTTTTTTACGGAAACCAACGGATTTTGACGGATTTGAAAAAACGGAAGTGTGAAACAGGCCTAATCGATAAATATTAAATGACATTTTTTGGTCACTTTGTAGCATTGTCCTCCTCTTGCTAGATATTGAATTGCTTTAAGGTATATTATGGATTTTTTTTTTGTGCCACTTTATTTTTTTTCCCTTTTGCAAAACATGAGTCAAAGCGAAGTTGACTGATTTGTATTGTTAACAACCATCGATCATTTATGTACTAAAACATTAAAAATATTTATTATTTCTATAGCGCAAACATATTCTGCATCACTTTACATTATAGAGGAGACTTGTAGAGCCAGTAGGGACATAACAGAGTAACACAATTCAACAGGTACTGAGAGGAGTGAGGGTCCTGATCACAAGAGCTTACAGACTGAGGACATAGGGGGGACCCGAAAGGTAAAATGTATAATGTGTTGTACAATACAGCCATAATATAGTACCTAGGGTCTGCTCATAACGCTGCATGAACCGGTCCCAGGCCAGTGTGTCAGTGCAGACAGGGCTGTTAAGTGCATGGGTGATATGAACAAATGCCACGGCTGATTTTTAGGAAAATTTTGGAAGGGCAATTCAGGGATAGTGGGATAATTGAGGCGGTAGGCCAGTGTAAAGAAATACGTTTTTAGGCCACACTTAAAATTGAATGCATTGAATGGCTCAGTGGTTAGCACGGCAGCATTTGTATGTTCTCCCCGTGTTTGTGTGGGTTTCCTCTGGGTACTCCAGTTTACTCCCACAATCCAAAGACACACTGATAGGGGACAGTACCAATAATGTCTGTAAAGCGCTGTGAAATTAATGGCGCTATATAAATGAGTAAATACAAAAGTAAACTATTCTATTTGTCCTTGGTAATGTACTTTGTGCAGCACGAGAGAAGTCTGTAGAAGGGAATGGGAGGTTCAGATTATTGAGGATGTTAGTCTTAAATCATTATCAGAGCAGAGGGCATGGGTAGGGTGGTAGACTTAGACGATGGAGAAGAGATTTAGGGGGGTGCTGAACTGTGGAGCGATTTGTGGGTGAGACTGATAAGTTTATATTGAATTCTGGAATGGATGGGTAACTATTGCAATGGCTGGCACATGGTAGAGGCATAAGTGTAGGGGTTGGAGAGAAATATGATCCTGGCTGCTGCATTATGGCCGGATTGGCGAGAGGAGAGTTTAGTGAGAGGGAGACCGATCTATAGAGAGTTGTAATAGTCCAGGTGAGAATGAGTAAGAGCCATAGTCAGAGATTCTGCAGAGTCAAAGGTGAGAAAAGGTCAAATTCTAGCTATGTTTTTGAGATTTAGGTGACATGAGTGAGCCAGTGATCGGCTATGGGGAGTGAAGGAAAGATCTGAATCAAGAGTGACTCCAAGGCGGACATGGTGCTGGGGAGTAATGGTGGAACCACACACGGAAATGGTAATGTTGGGCATAGGTAGGATAACGGAGGAGGGAAATATGAGTAATTCAGTTTTTGACAAATTAAGTGTTAGACACAGGTAGGACATGATGTTGGAGACAGCAGATAGACAATCCCTGGTATCTGTAGTAATGGGGGGTGATGTCAGGATACAAGGTGTATAATTGGGTTCACCAGGATAGAGATGGGACTGAAAACCAAATCTGATTGTTTGTCCAATAGTGGCAGTATACAAGGAGAAGAGGAGGGGGCCTAGGACTGATCCCCAATAGTAAGGGGAAGAGGAAGGAAGCTGGCAAAAGACAGTGAAGGAGCGGTCAGAGAGGTAGGAGGAGAACCATGACACAAGTGTCCTTGAGGCCGATAGAATGGAGTATAGTGAAGTAGAGCTGGGGATCCACAGTGTCCAGTGCTGCAGAGATCCAGGAGAACAGCAGGAACCAGGGACCATTAGATTTACATTGGGAACTTTAGTGTGGGCTGTCTCAGTAGAGTGTAAAGAGCGGAAACCAGATTGTAAAGGGTCAAGAAGAGAAAACGGCAAACAACTAACAAAAAATTACCATAGACGAGTATGAAGGTTGCTAACGGAGTGTATTATGTGCAGGTGTTTTTTGGCCTGTGTGAGACTAATCGGTGGGACGTGGATGTGACTTGTCCGCACTTTCTGTTCTGTGTGGTGATGAGACTATGAATCCTGTAATAAATCGGATTCTGTGTAATTAGAGCCATTATTAGCCTCGCTGCATCGTTCATGTCTCCGTCAGTCTTCCAGCTAAATGGCATGTTGCACGATGGATGAATGTATCTCGTCGAGCCAAGTAAGCTCTTTTCTGCTGCCTTCGTGGAGGAGACTTGACCATCGATGACCAGTGGAGGTCGAGGAGTGAAATCATTACTTAATAGCATGTAAACACTGGAGATGTGAGACGCGTTGATCAGATTCATTTTACGTTTTCGCTCTTCCTCTCGTTTTCCATCTTGTTTCATTGAGAGAATTTCTGGACATGATGATTCCATTGGGACGCGCAGCAGAGAAATTTGATTAAATGGATGCCTGGGGTCATCACCTTGTCTACACGCGCTGCAGCTCTCAGCATTAATCCTGGAATGTTAAAAATGTCTGACCTTGCCGTGTGCGAGCGCCGCTGCGCTGTGGAAGGACTCGTGTATGGATGGGAACCATTCACTACAGTGGGAACTCGGGGACCTCGGACTGTCACGTCGGTTCGTTCTAGGCAAGGAGAATGCAGTTGTGTTGGTGAGAATGGCGTCTGGTGTTTTTTTTATTTTTTTATTTTTGTGCAGCTGTTTCTGAGGAATATTCTTTTTTGGTTCTGCTCTTTTTAGCAAAACAAAAAAAAGTTGCAAGAAAAAAAATTACATAAATGCCTAATGAAATAAACGAAACAAAAGGAATGTGTCCGCAGCATCTTGTCGGTTATTTGCTCTGATCTGTTGTGGAAGTGCTGACAGCAGTGTGCAATATCCTTGGTCAAATATTCTTCCTGATTACTGATCTTATCTCTGCGCGACGTTTAATTGCTACATTGCTGCACAGTTTTCATTCTGCTTCTAATTTCTCGAGACCGTTGATTGACTTTTGGTCGGTCATTTTTACCCCTGGACATTGGTCAAAGTGGAACCGGAAATGGATTTGGGGGATTTTTTTGATTATAGGTTTTATGAAGAATTAGAAAAAAATGTATTTGTAACAGATTGAAGTCGCTTAATTGACAACATAGAGAAAATCGGAACCAATCGAATCCCTGGATGTCGACTCCGGTGGCCAAGTGACCGGTCAGGCTTCTTAAGTGTCTCAGAACAAGGTCCCTTTTAATGAGAAAAGTGATCCATCCCATCCACATCCAGGGATTCTCTAGTGAATATTCTCTACAGTAATTACACTAGCGATATTCATCGTCATCCACTAGAACTAGAGGAAACCCATGCCTATGGTATCCAACGCGTTTCACCATCTCTATTCTGCTGGGATTCGGTGCTGTTTCCTGGAGAAACTTTTTAAACCATTAAAATTTATAATGCTGAGAAAACTAAACATCATCTGAGACGCTGCCGGCCTCTTATAACTTGTATACTGTTACACTACCTGCTCTCTTGGCCAACGGTGAGGACCAATTCCTGAACGTGGAGTCCAATGCATTTCACCAACTTCCACTTTTTTTTTTGTTGTATTCTCTAATGTAAAGAGGCGTCTAGTGACTGATTCCATTAAATGCTCCGTTTCCGTACATATTGACAGTGATGTATTAGGAATGTTGACACAATGTTACGTTTTTACTATAAAGAATTTATAAAAGTTTTTTGCAAGTTTAATTGACTCCCTCTTATTGCGCCTCCTGTCCCAGTGTCTTCAGGGTAATCAGCCCTGTATCCGCAGCTCCTTGCAGCGCTCCCACACCACATGCTGCAGACGTTCTCTCCTCCTGTCACTCCATTTGTGTCTTTTGTTAATGAGCACATTGCTGACTGAACAATGGCTGGATCCTTGGACGCTGAATTCCATTCCCACACGATCCCCCTGTCGCCTCGGCCATGTGCTCCCCTTTGTGTGGGGTGTCCTCCCATTCTCATGGTCCTGATAAAGCCCTATTACCGACTGAGACATTGTGACACCTGCCGGCGCTGCTGACCTGGCGTCTGCTGCCAGGCTCCATCTCATCTGCCCTCCGTTATTTCCCTTTTATCTTAGGACGTATATACAGTATGTTATCTCAGGTTTACAGTCACTTCCTGATGATTTCCCAAACAAATCTGCGACCGTTATTCCGAGCATTTACTACTCCCTGAGCTAATGGATGTTTCCCCCGTTGTCCAGTCTGGTTCTGCATGGCAGCTGGTCATCACTTCTGGCGTCCGGGGCACCTGTGACGCAAACAAGACTTGGTGACGTGATGTGACGCAAACAAGACTTGGTGACTAGTGATGGTGCAAATCCAATTGCTCTTCTAGATATCAACGTGCAGTATAAAAAACTCCAATTCTGCCATTGTTTTTGCTTTTATTTATTTTTTTTATAAATTTGCCAAATAAAACCCTTAACCTCTTGGTTTCTGTTGCCTTATTCTGAGCCAATTTTGTTTTCCAATGAGGTGGTTTGTTTGCATGGTGAACGGTAGTTTTTAATGTTTCCATTTTCGCACACGTGAAACTTTTGGATCACTTTTTTGGGGGGTCACAAAGTAATCAGGGTCGTCTTATTTATTTACCTTTTGTTGTTGCCGGATAAATAATGTAATATTTTATTAGCTCAGAAAATTACAAGTGGAGCAATATCAAATGAGTTTAATGTATTTGTTTTTCCCCATTTTTGAGAATTAAATTATAATATATATAGTATTAAGCCTCAGTTTTCGGCTGCTACTAAAGTAATCAGTTCCACGACTGCCATAAGTGCCCATCTGTGCCTGTCTTTTGTGTATTACTTGGCGTGTGACGGTGGTAGCTTGCCTCCCTAGTCTAACCCTAGCTTTTGCCTAACTGCTTACATGCCATAGTCTTTATTAGCTGCATCATCTAAGGGATTACATTGCTGGGTATCGTTTGTCCTATCCTTGCAGTTGCAGGACGGTATCTGATGTTGCTGGCGGCCTCCTCTCCTCGGACTGCACCATCCAGTCCCTAATGGCATGTGTCCTACTATAAGGCGTTGGTTACAAGTCTCACCTTATAGCTGTTGCTGACTTTTGCAGTCATGTGAAGTGTTAGGACTTGTAGCAACTAAGTAACTCTGTTTTGCACTTTGTTTTGCATTTTCGTTTGGCGGGGATGGAAATGGTGCCGTATATAATCAATCTTATGTTTCCGTTTGTTTCTCCCAGCCTTGTCCATGTCAGGCAGGTGGAGCACTTCACCGGTGCTCCGGTCTTCTTCTCGCGTCCCCCTGTATAAATCTGCTGCGCTGCGGCCTCATGGCGACCAGTTGTTATCCTGTTCTGTAATTAAAGGCACGTAATTCCTTTCAGCCGCTCTGCGGAGTTCACGAGTTGATTATCTGCCCCCTTCTCCCGTCCTCACTGTCCAGACAATGAAAACGAAGATACAGTAGAACTCATTTTCCCATTATTGATTTCACGCACCAGCTGGCGGCTTTTTCTCTCTTGTTCGTTTATATAACCCTCTGGGCAACTTTTATTTTCTTTAAGTACTTTTCTTTGACCATCTGCTAAATGTAATTCTTTTAATAATTAAAGACTTATCGTCCCTTTCCAAATAAACAAAAATGCTGGCGATGCAGCTGAGAAAGTGACATTTGTCTTCTGCCTCCTCGTGCAGACACAACTTCAGGTTAACTCCTTGTGGAAACCAACCAAAAAACTGATACAGTAGAGGAAACAATTATTTTCTTTACATTTATTAAAAGAATTGAAACTTTATATTTTATTATTAAATATACTGAGCATTGTAATATTTGCCGCCCGGAGAGGGAGACGTGGAATGCTTTGCCTCTGGGAGGTTATTTCCATTTCCCACTGAGCCCATGGAAGACTTTATCCCCCATTAGCTGAGTCTTTTTTTATTTTAACCCCTTGTTGCCTGCCCCCATGAATGGGTCACGCCACGTGGTGTCTGATCTGTCATCCCAGCATCGTCCTTCATTGTTCCTCTTCTGGGATTATTCCTAGAAATGTTTAGTGAAGAGCAAAAAAAAAAATCTACTTTTTTTTTTTTGTAAGTGTTTATATTCTCACTATAGTTTTATCAAAATATAACAAATAACAGTGTCATGTATCACATGTGGGCGATCAGCCGATCGGCATCATATTACGGATAGTGTGACTTTGCCTCCTCGGCTCGTCTGGCCTTGTCCCTTGACGTGGTGATAAATAAACTGTTAAATTTTGTATCAATATCGTAAGCATTGTCATCTGGCTGATCGGGAAACAATGGCACAATGGCGCTGCGCAGTCAGATTACAGGAAATATGACCCTGTTCAATTAGTAATATGTCACGCCGTGTGATGAAACGCTGATTTATCGAGCCATTTTTCAGAGGTCAGGAGCGCCGCCCATTTGAGCGACAACCAGGCGGCGTCACAGATGGAGAAATTGTGTGGTGTGATCCTTACTGTAATGCTGCCGGAGATTCTCACTATAGGGAGAAAAATATTGCTACTTGCATCTTAATCCGAGCAGTCTGGTTTCTCCCTCTGTCTTCTTTACCCAGTGTATAACCTCAGACCCCCCCACCCCTTCACATTTGCCCTAAAGTGACAGAATTTTTGATGGTAAAGAGCTCCCTGGTACCACTGCAGTCCTGTAATGAGAACCATCGATGTAACAAGTCCACCCATGACATTCCTTCGTCCTGAATCTGCCCCCCACCGGGAGCTTCATGCTATGGGTTTATTGGGGGTGGCCTCGGACCCTCAGCTCCGGTGACTGAAAATATTAATGATATTGTAGTTTAAGCTTCGGGGAACAGTTAAGTCCCTCATCTGTCCCCCACAACTGTGTCCAGTGCACAAGATCCATGGACGGGGAAGAACATAAGCAGTCGCACAGAGCCCGGACCCCAACCCCATCCAAAACCTATAAAGGGATCGTGAGCCTGACTACCCCCAACAAAAATCTTCACACAGACACCTCTGGAGCGGGATCTCCTACAGCCGCACTAAGCTGTGTATCTAACAGACCAGAGGATAGTGTATTTCATACTATTTCACAGCAATATCAAATTTCATGCAAATCCTTGAAATTCAGTTGTTCCCGGTGAGATATTGTGACTATGGGAAAACGCTTTATGCTGTTGCAGAACTTTAGATTTCAGCATTATTATTCCTCCATGGCTGGAACATAGCA
Organism: Dendrobates tinctorius; assembly: GCF_039654945.1. Lineage (NCBI taxonomy): Eukaryota > Metazoa > Chordata > Amphibia > Anura > Dendrobatidae > Dendrobates > Dendrobates tinctorius. The sequence continues at coordinate 23,163,474 of NW_027361782.1, read as the reverse complement.
ATGTGTATATGCAGAAGTGAAACCCTGTGGGAAATGTTCATGTTTTTGGTTATTTGTCACGCAGTTCTGGTGATTTTCTATCCTTTACATGACCATGATGGTGTAGCTTTTATATCCAAAATTTATAAACATTTGGCTCTAGGGCTGATGTGAAACCACAAGTCAGAATGTCCGCTGACAGCCGCAGTATGCTGGGAGTTGTAGTTGGACAGTCACCGGTCGGAGAAAGTTTCTTTATACACTGCATGTAAGGATGCGGTGCATTTCGCAGGCAGAAAGCCTCTTTTTATAATTTGACCTCATGATGTCATTAGGACTATTTCAGGAATGCTTGGTCCTAAAGCTGGAAACCGAAATAGTAATGTGTCAAAATGCACTTTACGTCCCTGTGATGGAGCCATTGCGTGTTCAGTCCCCTGTGTGGCTAAACCTGCATCAAAAAAGGTACAAGTTAAAAATGATGCAAAAGTCCGCGGCTGGTACAGTGTGTGTAAGTTTTCTTTTCTTTTTCTTTTTTTTTTTTTTCTCTTCTTCTTCTTCTGGGCTTTAAGGAATTTTCCATCTTTGCTGTTCCGGGTCTTGGGTATAATTGATGCTGGCACAGGACATGTCGCCAGCCGCGCACCACGTGAGTAGTTTGCTCTTCCATCGGTAACTTTTTGTTTTTTTTGTTGGAGTTGTCGTGACTCTTCGCAGAGCTGCTGGGGAACCTGCGAGTGTTTGCTCAGCGAGATGAAAGCCGTACTTCGTGTTTGCTTTTGTGGATCGGAGATTTTTGGTGTTTGTTTGTTTAGCGAGTATTCCCATCTTTCATATTTCCATCCTTATAAACAAGATCTGGTTCCGTGCAGCTGCGTCCCCGCTGATTCCTCTGCAAGACCCAGCAAAAATAAATGTATCTGGTGAAGTGCAGATAATCTCTGCATGAACGTCCAGAGTTCAGAGCGGCCATCTTGTCCATGAGAAAGTACTGATCGCAGGACAGCCTCTCGTGGAGGCGTGTTGTCCAAACTTTTTAGAAGTGACATTAATGGGGGCTCTGCTTCTGGGGGCAAGTCTTTATGGCATCAGTGGGGACCATGTGCAAAAACAAACACAAATGTCAAGGAGATGACTCAAGCAGAGTAGGGTCCTTGGCTGACGGCGCTGGTGGAGATGTCGCTGATGGACAGTGAGACACTGAAGTGTGAAATATAGGTTCGCTGGCAGTCCTGTCCTCGTATACATGGACGATTACTTCGTCCATATCATTCGGTTTCCATTATTTCTGCCAGTGACTTTAGAGGAAACGAAGACATCCTTACTAGGGGCGTCGACTCTGGAAGTCTTCACGCCACACCCCAATAGATGGGGGATTATATATGGAGGGTCCTGCTGGAGCGACTTTGTGGCATCCGATGTGTCCGGTAGTTGGCCGTTGCCCTCATTTTGAGCCATCTGATATTTCACTTTCTCTGCTGCATCGTAACAGGAGTTACTAAGTGATCGGTGACTTTCTTTATCCCCCATGACTGCACCACGGAGAGAGGGGACAGGGGACAGGAAACCTACAGATAAAAAGGCGGTACCTGTCTCCAGTGTCAGTTGGTTTCCTGTCCCCATAGGGAACCTACGGACTCACCAGTCAACGGATGCCGGGGCCAGCCAGTCCGGAGGTTCACAGCGGGGGCTCCCTGTCCCGGCTGGGGTGGTAACCCGAGGTGCCACCGCTGGAAGGTCAGGGGGCTTCCAGGGTCTGTGGGGGGGGGGGGGAGAGGTGGCAGAAGGGCTGCTGAAGACCACCTCGCCCAGGAATCTCCGCTTCAGGCACAACGGGCGCGGGAAGCTGCCGGTGGAGTCGGGCCGCTGCAATGCATCCCTGGGGAGCGGCGGCGCGGCCTGCTGACGTCACCGCCGCAATGCACCTCTTGGAACCGGCATCTCAGAGCGCATAGGCGGGGGGCCGAGCTGATGACGTCAGATGCCGGGTGCGTGCAAAGCATCTCTGGGAGCCTGGAGTGTTGGGAGGAAAAGGCAGGGGAGAAGGAAGAAAAAAAAAAGCAGCGCTCCCCCACGAGGCATTGACTGGGAGGGGAGCGAGGATATTTAAAAAAGAAAAAATCGCTGCATCTCCTGGAAGCATGAGTGGGCCTCCAGAGCAGCAATCACAGCCGGACATTTCCTCCGACACAGGGCACCAACGGCAACCGCGGCAGTCACCACAACAGCAGAAACGCCGTAAGAAGGATCCCAAAGACCAGCCACAGCGGCACAGCAGCAGCTTCTCAGGGTCCAGGCGCAGCAAGGAGTCCAGTGGGGCAGTGACAATAAAACAAAGCGTCGGCAGACCCGATGGTCCCTCCAGATCCGGTATCCTTCGGCTTGGTGGGTAAGTGGACTACGTGAATGTACAACCTGTAACTAGGGCCTCCCTCTCTTTTAGGGGAAGATGTGCACGCAGAAGGCCATCCACAAGATTTGCCCACTTTGCAAAGAGGAGCTTTCCACGGGGTGGGGGAAAAGGCACTCTGCCAAACGTGCATTGATCACACGATTTGTAAGGAGTCTCCAAGGTTCGCCTCCGACCTTGGGGCCCTGATTAAACACCAGATAGAAGACACCGTGAAAACCCTCCAGGGAGGAAGCAAAAAGACATGGGAAAGCTAAAACCAGGGACCCCGAACCCCTAGTCAGGCCTTAGCGATAGGGAGAGCGAACCTTCAACGTCAAACTCAGACAGTTCAGCATCCGACTCCTCATCCTCCGAAGAAGGGGGTCGCAGCTGTTTCCCGATCGAAGAAACGGATAGTTTAGTGAAAGCAATTAGAACAACTATGGGGTCGGTAGACACCAGACCCAAAAGAACTATCCAAGATGCTATGTTCAGTGGGTTGGAACAAAAGAAGAGGAGATCATGACCCATGAACGAGAAAATTCAAGCTCTAATTCAGAGAGAATGGAAAAGGTTGGGAAAAAAAAAGGGGCCTCCTGACTCCAAAAGGGAAATATCCCTTTGAAGACCCAAGCTGTTCTTATTGGGAAAAAGCGCCAAAAGTGGATGTAGCGATAGCAAAGCCTCAAAAAAATTCGCCCTGCCGTTTGAGGATATGGGAACATTAAAAGACCCCAAGGACAAAAAAGCGGAAACATTCTGGGAGGCAGTCGGAGGAGGACTGAAGCCTGCCATAGCTGCCACATGCACTGCTAGAGACTTAATGGTGTGGCTAGATCGGTTGGAGGGCCAGCTGAAAAACAAAACCCCAAGAGGCACGATTTTAGACTCAGTCCCATTGATGAGAGGAGCGGCGCACTTCCGTCTGGCAGCCAGGGCAGCCTCATTTTCAAATGCGGCAAGGAGAGCACTCTGGTTCAAATGCTGGACGGGGGACTTGCAGACGAAATCCAAACTCTGTTCCATTCCCTGTGAAGGCAAATTTCTTTTCGGCCCCATGCTGGACGATATTCTGGGCAAAGCGGGGGATAAAAAGAAGTCTTTCCCCAACCAGTCCAATTTCCCCTTCAAACGGTTTCTGAGCAGCAAATTTATATAAAGAAAGCTGCCTAGAAACTCTCAGGATAAGTGGGAGGACAGAAGAGGGAAAGGGTTCATGTTCGGGAAACCAGCAGACAAGAAACCACCCCAATGAAGGTGTCTCCCAGGTAGGAGGAAGATTGGGCTTTCTAGTGATAAGCAACTCCCCTTCTCACTGCAGGGACCAGCTGAACAGGATTTTGGAAACACTAACCAAACTAGGTTGGCTTCTGAATCTGCCAAAATCTCGGACGACCCCGAACTAAGTACAAGAGTACCTGGGCATTACCATAGACTCGCTCAGACTGGAGTGCCGTCTCCCAGAAGGGAAAATGACACACATGAAACAGATAGCGACAATCACAAAGACTCACACAGCGACAATACTAAGGAAAGCCATGTCCTTGCTTGGCTCAATGACAGCCTGCATCTCGGCTGTCAGTGGGCCCAGGCCCATACAAGAGATCTCCAGTGGGAGACACTGGCTGCAGAGTTTTCTCTGCAAGGAGATTTAGAGGGGCGGTTAGACATCTCATCAGAAACAGCCCACTCACTGCAGTGGTGGACAGAGCCATCCAACCTATCCCAGGGAGTCCCTTTGGTATTGCCGATATCTTGAGTTCTTACCACAGACGCAAGCCCCAGGGGGTGGGGGGCTTACTTGGACGACCAGATAGCACAAGGGGTCTGGACGGTGGACGAAGTAGCAGCTTCCTCAAATATGAAGGAGCTCTTAGCCATAAAACTCGCCCTCCTGTATTTTCTGGACTCCCTCAGGTCCCACCACGTAAGGGTATTTTCGGACAACCGCACAGTAGTCGCTTACTTGAACCATCAGGGGGGGACAAGATCCCGCGCCCTAAGGGAAATGACAAAATCAATTTTCCAGTGGGCAGAGGGAAATCTAAGCTCACTGACTGCACTACACATAAAAGGGACAGACAACGTGATGACAGACTTCCTAAGTCGCACACAATTAAGACTGGGAGTGGGAGTTAAACCAGGGAATTTTCGCTCAGATCACGACGTTTTGGGGGAAACCCTGTATAGATCTATTTGCCAACAGAACAAACCGGAAGGTAGAAACCTTCTGCTCCATAAACCCCTCCGGGAAACCGTTAGCCCTGGACGCCCTTATGATTCCCTGGCACTTCCCCCTTGCCTATGAGTTTCCACCAATAGACCTAATTCCATCAGTTATGAGGAAGATTCGGGAGGGCAAGGCAAGGGTAATATTAATAGCCCCTTTCTGGCCAAGAAGGATGTGGTTCTCTTGGTTGAGGAGGATGTTCATCTCCGACCCTTGGGTCCTCCCGGACATCCCGAACTTACTCTCGCAGTGCCCGGTACTGCACCCCCAGGTGGAGAACCTACATATGACAGCCTGGAATTTGAAAGGGCGCTGTTGAGCAACAGGGGGTTCTCCAAAAATTGTGTCCACTCTCCTAAGGTTCAGGAAACCGCTAACCACTAAACTGTACGGGAGGATCTGGAGGAAGTTCCTCTCAGTATCAAACACCAGCGCAGGGGGGGAGGTGCCTCTATCAAAAATCTTAGAGTTCCTGCAGAAGGACTTAGAGCAGGGCTTAGCTACCAGCACATTGAAAGTTCAGGTGGCGGCCCTAGGGGCCCTTTACAACTATGACTTGGCAGGGAACCGTTGGGTGGCCAGATTCATCAAAGCAGCTGGTAGATCCGGGCCTATACCTTCCCTAAACACTCCTCCCTGGGCTCTAAACTTGGTCCCCTCAGGCCTGTCCAAACCTCCCTTTGAACCGTTAGAAGAGGCTCCACTAAAATTGATTACACTCAAGACCTCCCTCTTGGTAGCCCTGACATCGGCCCGCAGAATCAGTGATATTCAGGCCCTGTCAGCTTTCCCTCCGTTTACTCAGATCCTTGAGGATAGGGCGATACTTAGGACAGCCTACCTGCCGAAGGTAGCATCCCGATTCCACAGGACTCAGGAAATCTCCCTCCCCTTCTTATGCCCCAGTCCCAAAAACAGGGGAGAAGAAGCGTTACACACATTAGATGTGAGGAGATGCCTAACTGACACCTTGCGGCCACCAGGGAGTGTAGAAAGGATAGGTCTCTTTTTGTCTGCTTCCAGGGGCCAAGAAAGGGGCGAAAGGCATCAAAGAGCATGCTGGCAAGGTGGATAAGAGATGCCATCACCTTATCGTACTCGTCGCAGGGGGCAAACGTCCCAGACAGAATAACAGCCCATTCTACAAGAGCGGTGTCGACTTCCTGGGCAGAGAGAGCAGGCGTCTCCATTGAGCAGATATGTAGAGCCGCTACTTGGTCCTCTCCTTCGACTTTCTTTAACCACTATCAGCTGGACCTAGGCACCTCCTCAGATCTAACCTTTGGTAGAAGGGTGCTGGAGGCAGTGGTCCCCCCTAATAGTCTCTGCAATTCTCTCCGTGGTGCCGTCATGGGGGATAGAGAAAAGCGTAGTTACTTACCGTTAACGGTATTTCTCTGAGCCCATGACGGCACCCGTATATTCCCTCCCTACACGCATGGGGTGCGCACTTATTGTAAATACAGTTTAAAGTCACGTGGTGTCTCCTCTACGCAGTTTAATGATTATAGAAATTTCGTATTTTTTCTTAAGATGGTTGTGTTAGTATTAGCCTGAAGTGCCGTTAATGCTCTGTAAAACAACTGACACGGGAGAGAGGTACCGCCTTTTTATCTGTAGGTCCCCTCTCTCCGTGGTGCCGTCATGGGCTCAGAGAAATACCGTTAACGGTAAGTAACTACGCTTTTTCTACTGCAATCCAGTCAGTAATGGTGGAGACCCACTGCTGAACGAGGGCTTATAAAGTATCACTTCCCAGGAAGCAGAATGTCACATGTTAGGAAGTCGTCCACTTTCCCCTATTCATGTACTTATGACGCCTGCACACCTGTGTGTTCACTTCCCAGTGAAATGGAGCCATTTTTTTTTTTTCCCATTTCCGTTGCCTCCAGGGTTTTCTCATCTTTGTTTCACATGAGCTGGTGATGATCCTCTCTACCGCTCTATCCAGGGACTGTCCGCAACAGATCAGTGACAAGAGCATGAAAGTCTGATGGACACGGAAGTACGTCTCTCCTCTGCCCGTCCGCTGTTATTCGCATAATATTTAATGGTCGAGGATGATCTGCAAAACGTATGAGGAAAGAAAGATCGGAGTCTCACGGACCGTAATGTTTTTGGATACTTAGGTCTTAGAGCAGCGAAAGACAGTATGGTGCTGGATTAGAAATAACGGCGACCAAAGCTATGGGAGAAGAAACAAAACGGAGCCGATGAAAGCAGATACCGTAATAATTACCTGCAGTCCTACGTAACACCACAGATGCAGGTGCTTCTCACAAAATTAAAATATCAAAAATTGTATTTATTTCAGTTCTTTAATACAAAAAGTTAAATTCATGTATTATATAGCATCATTACAAACAGAGTGATCTATTTCATCTGTTTATTTCTGTTAATGTTGATTATGGCTTACAGCCAATGAAAACCCAAAAGTCATTATCTCAGTAAATTACAATACTTTATAACACCAGCTTGAAAAATGATTTTAAAATCTGAAATGTTGGCCTCCTGAAATGTATGTTCAGTAAATGCACTCAATACTTGGTCAGGGCTCCTTTTGCATCAATGCGGCGTGGCATGGAGGCGATAAGCCTGTGGCACTGCTGAGGTGTTATGGAAGCCCAGGTTGCTTTGATAGCAGCCTTCAGCTCGTCTGCATTGTTGGGTCTGGTGTCTCTCATCTTCCTCTTGACAATACCCCATAGATTCTCTATGGAGTTAAGGTCAGGGGAGTTTTCTGGCCAATCAAGCACAGTGATACCATTGTTTGTAAACCAGGTATCGGTACTTTTGGCAGTGTGGACAGGTCCTGCTGGAGAATGATATGTCCATTTCCAAAAAGCTTGTCAGCAGAGGGAAGCATGAAGTGCTCTAAAATTTCCTGGTAGACGGCTGCTCTGACTTTGGTCTTGATAAAACACAGTGGACCTACACCAGCAGATGACATGGCTCCCCAAACCATCACTGATTGTGGAAACTGCACACTAGACCTCCAGCAGCTTGACTGTGCGCCTCTCCACTGTTCCTCCAGACTCTGGGACCTTGATTTCCAAATGAAATGCAAAATTTACTGTCATCTGAAAACAACACCTTGGACCACTGACAACAGTCCTGTTCTTTTTCTCCTTGGGTCATGTAAGACGCTTCTGAGTTGCCTATTGGTCATGAGTGGCTAGACACAAGGAATGTGATACTTGTAGCCCATGTCCTGGATACGTCTGTGTGTGGTGGCTCTTGAAGCAATTATTCCAGCAGCACGCCACTCCTTGTGTATCTCCCCAAATTTCTTAATCCTTTCAAGGCTGCGGTTATCTCAGTTGCTTTTGCCCCTTTTTCTACCACACTTTTTCCTTCCACTCAACACTTTTCCATTAATTTTCCATTAATATGCTTGGATACTGCACTCTGAGAATAGCCAGGTTCTTCAGCAATGGCCTTTTGTGGCTTACCCTCCTTGTGGAGTGTCAGTGACTGCCTTCTGGACATCTGTCAGGTCAGCAGTCTTCCCCCTGATTGTGGAGCTACTGAAACAGACTAAGGGACGTTTATAAACGCTTAGGAAGCCTTTGCTGGGGTTTTTGTTCTAATTTACTGAGATAATGACTTTTGGGTTTTCATTGGCTGCAAGCCATAATCATCAACATTAACAGAAATAAACACATGAAATGGATCACTGTCTGTAATGACTCTATAGAATGAGTTTCATTTTTTGTATTGAAGAACTGAAGTAAATACTTTTTGATATTCTAATTTTGTGAGAAGCAAGTGATGACTCTTTGAGTACAGATAATCTAGTAGATGTCACCTGCAGTCCTATGTAACGCCACAGATAACAGTGATAACTCGGAGTACAGATAATGTAATGGTTGTCACCTGCAGTCCTATGTAAATCTACAGATGACTCCCTATTTGTGATGTAGTGGAGCCATGGCTGCTGTACATCTATGTTTGTCGCTGTTGTCCTCGATTATCAGACACATTGTCCCTTTCCACCTTTGTGCTTGCGATCGTATTAGGTTTTAGCAGAAGATAAACATAGAGGCCAATGACTCTGGTAATCCGGTGGGCCACATTTTTCTGCCAGTAAAGAGATTAGGTCGGGAGATGACAAGACTGTAATTAAATAACAATAAAAGAGACAATACCCGGAGATATTGTGGAGCGAGGTGACGGCGTCGGGGTGGCCGAAGGTAAACGAACCTCTGGAAACACAAGGTGGATGAAAACCGTGGAAGGTTTCAATTATCTCTGATGTGTATGAGAAATGGACGGCACAATGTGATCGCTGGGGGGATATCGTGTCCTGTAATGGCAAAGTCGACTGCGCCCCCTGAGCTTTAACCCCTGAAATCTCCAAAATCCTGGAAGTAAAAATACTTCACTTTTACTCCTTCACATTCAGATATCATTTTTTTTTTGTCTGGGTAAAGCTGAGTGACAGTATGGTGCTCTCAGATGGATCATCCTGGAGTCATATGGACATGTATTTTTAAAACTATTACTTTTCTTTCATCTTATTTTGGTGAATTCAATAATGAGCAATAGAAACAAGGCAAAAAGCGAATATCGGGATTGTGCAGACTGGATACAATAGTGACGAACCTTCAGCTCTCAAACGTTTATTTGTGCAGTTTCCAGTCACTGACAAGCGGATACTAAAAATGGAAACCATGTATGTTATTACAAGTTCCCACCATTTCTGGAGATCGGGACATCCCTCTAAGCCCCCTTTCGCGCATCATTTTTTTGGCACTCCCAACATCTCATTCCTCAGTGCTTTACAGCTGGGGTAGTCGCATTGGCACCGCTCCTGGCTGTAAAGTATTTACCCCCCAGATATGGATTACGCCGTGAGACTTGACTGTTTGCCGGACAGGTATGGATATATTGTTTTTTTACTTCTTTCAGGAGATTGAGGGCTTCGATTGGATTAGGAGAACAATAAAAATGGAAAACCTGTGTGTTTATTTCGTGAAAAGACTTTATTCTTATTGTGTGTGTGTTTATTTAAACCTTGAATAACCCTAGGATTAGTAATGGATAGGTGTCTTACCTTACAATAGCAAGGTGACATTAACCCCTTATTACCCCACTTGCCACCTCTACAGGGCAAGTGGGAAGAGACGGGCAAATTGCCAGAATTGGCGCATCTAATAGATGCGCCTTTTCTGGGCAGCTGCGGGCTGCTACTTTGAAGCTGGGAGGGGCCAAGATCAATGACCCCTTACCAGCCTGAAAATACCAGCCCCCAGCTGTCTGCTTTAGCATGGCTGGTTGCCAAAAATGGGGGGACCCCATGCCGTTTTTTTAAATTATTTAAATATTTAAAAAAAAAAGCATGGGAACCCCTCTATTCTTAACTAGCCTTGCTGAACCTGACAGCTAAGGGTTGCAGCCCCTAGCTGTGAGTTTCGTCTGGGTGGTTATCAAAAATAGGGGGAGGACCCACGCCATTTTTTTTTTCATTTTTATTATTTATATTCAGCGCAGTAGTGGCTGATGAATACTCCCATCCGCCGCTCCTGCTCTCACTGGAATTAGTGGTAGTAGGTGTCGGATGATGGGATCAGTTGTCCCATCAGCTGACACCAGTGACCAGAGGTTAATTGAGCATGCTCAGTTAAAAAAATGGAATCCGTCGCCGGATTCCGCCATTTGATTGTCTACGACGGATCGGTCGCCCATAGGCGTCCATTGTAACGGACGGCGACGGATCCGTCGCTGTCCGACTTTTCAACAGACACAAAAAACGTTGCTCTGTGCATTGTGTCCGGCAAAAAACTGATGTGTGAAAGGGGACTAAAGAACATTAATAGTTTACCATAAAGATGTAATTTCTTGGCTGCCGTTAATGCTGTTCTTCTCTTTACTCTACGGCCTCGTACACACGTCAGGGTTTCAGCATCACTGTTTGTATGAGCAGTTGCCACCTGTTCTGAGTTTTGGAGACGCTCCTGGTTTTGGTAAAGAAATACTGATGAAATACTGATCAAAATTGCTGACAGATATTTGGCATAACATTAATCTTTAGCCAAGTGGGTGTGATCCTCAGCTTTATTTAGGTCAGATTGAGGACCATGCCCCCTTTTCTAAAGAGGCTAGATTTCCATATAAGGAACAGAAGACTATATTACAGGAACGAAGCGGCACAGGAACAAAAGAAAAACATGGCAGGTGCCAGATTCTGTTTAAATATAACTTTTATTTATTTATTTTTATTTTTTTGCTGTATTTTGTCTCTTGAGGGGAATTCATGTGCGATCAAGTTAATTGCCCGTCAGGTTTTTATAACTGTGCTTGAATCCTAAATATTCCCCTGCACTGTCATAAGACGTGTCCCCCACGCGCTCACTGAGACCATTCACTTATGGACTCTCAACAAAAGGAGTTTGCTTTGCTGGAGCACAGAGTAATGAAGTGTGACGCCCCCAGCTGTCATCTCACCAGTGCCCTGACATCATACTATACCGCGGCCATAAATCACCCGCATCACATCTCCTGTCACTGCTGCAAGTCCAGCAACAGCCATCTCTGAGCCTTATAGTATCTGTGTATCTGCAAGATGAAGATATTGCTTTGAAGACAATTTTCTAATCGCATTGTGCAGAAATGCTCCATATAAACAATACCAAATTATATATCAAAAACTCCACTATAATCAGGAAAAGCACAAACCATTTTCTATTCTCATATTTGACTTCTGATAAATAATGCATCACGATGATTTACCATGTACAAGAATATACCTACTATAATACTGCCACAATGTAAAAGACTATAACTACTATTTATACTGCTTCCTATGTACAAGAATATAACTACTATAATACTGCCCCTATGTACCAGAATATAACTACTATAATACTGCCCCTATGTACAAGAATATACCTACTATAATACTGCCCCTATGTACAAGAATATAACTAATACTGCCCCAATAGACAAGAATATAACTACTTTAGTACTGCTCCTATGTACAAGAATATAACTACTATAATACAGCTCCCTATGTACAAGAATATAGCTACTATAATACTGCCCCTATATACAAGAATATAGCTACTATAATACTGCCCTCTATGTACAAGAGTATAACTACTATATTACTGATCCTATGTACAAGAATATAACTAGTATAATACGCCCTTATGTACAAGAATATAAGTACTATAATACTGCTCCTATGTACATGAATATAACTACTATAATACTGCCCCCTATGTACATGAATATACTATAATACTGCCCCCTATGTACAAGAATTTACTATAATACTGCTATGTGCAAGAATATAACTACGATAATACTGCTCCTATATACAAGAATATAAGTACTATAATACTGCTCCTATGTACAAGAATATAACTACTATAATACTGCTCCTATGCACAAGAATATAACTACTATAATACTGCTCCTATGCACAAGAATATAACTACTATAATACTGCTCCTATGCACAAGAATATAACTACTATAATACTGCCCTCTATGTACAAGAATATAACTACTATAATACTGCCTCCTATGTACAAGAATATAACTACTATAATACTGCTCCTATATACAAGAATATAAGTACTATAATACTGCTCCTATGTACAAGAATATAACTACTATAATACTGCTCCTATGCACAAGAATATAACTACTATAATACTGCCCTCTATGTACAAGAATATAACTACTATAATACTGCCCCCTATGTACAAGAATATAACTACTATAATACTGCCCTCTATGTACAAGAATATAACTACTATAATACTGCTCCTATGTACAAGAATATAACTACTATAATACTCCTATGCACAACAATATAACTACTATAATACTGTTCCGATATACTAGAATATAACTACTATAATACTGCTCCTATGTACAAGAATATAACTACTATAATACTCCTATGCACAATAATATAACTACTATAATACTGTTCCTATATACAAGAATATAACTACTATAATACTGCTCCTATGTACAAGAATATTACTACTATAATAAGATATCCTGAGTTGAGCACTTGTATTCCTAGGTTATGTTGGGACATGTTGTGGCCATTTATCTCCTGTTTTCTTATTTTTCCTCTTCTTTCTTTGTTTGGGGAGAGATTCCTAGTGAGCAGTTTCCCATGCTTTCTTTCCAGATTCTCTGACGATAAAATATGTTGATTACTTAGCAGAAAGATGAGCAGAGAATTAACAGTTGCATTTATTTGGCTAAAATGCCTTAATACAGATCAAACAAATCTCCTGTGCTTTTCGCTGTTTCTTATGGAGGGTTCATGTGAGTCGTGTTCCAGGACCCCACAGCTCTCGGGGAGCTCGGCCCTCGCCCATAAGCACATAATCCTTTCTCGATTGCAGCCCTTTTGACATCCAAATACCCCTTTCATCAGCCTTAATCCATCTGTGTGTTTGTATTGAAGAAGACTATGAAGCTGCCGGCTGTAAACCACCTCTCCGAAGGAAAACATACAGCGCTTAACCGGCTCCTGGAATGGAATAGAGGACGCACACAATGCAAAACCTTTAGCTATGGTGGCCCAATGTGTCCCTTACATGAGATGTTCATAGGTTTTTGAGGGGGTACTGATTTATTTTCTTGACTGGGTCCGGCTCTTTATGGGTGAGGCCTCTAGATTCTAGGTCAATTCTATTATAAAAGATCTTTGAATAAACCTTGTGTTTGACACCATTGTCTCCCGATTGATATGGATTAAGTTGATATTTTGTAGTCAATGTGAAACTTGTTTCCTGTGAGTCAGATTGTCTTTATGTGCAGACAATTGAGACAAGCTGAAGAGATGTTAAAATTCAGTAGTAGTTAATATGGAAATCTTGGTCCCTGAACATGTGAAACCAAGGAGGATCTGAGTTTAACAAACCACTGAATACCAACAATGGCATATTAAGCCAGAGGAACCCAGGGAGGATGTAGGACCTTGGACAACCTTACACCAGGGAGGGTCAGGGACAATGGACCATCTGACAGCAGGGAGGATCTGTGACCATACATCACGTGACACCAGGAAGGATCTGGGACCATGGTCCATTTGACACCAGGGAGTATCTGGGACATTGTATTACCTGACACTAGTGAGGAGATTGGACCGTGGTCCACTTGACACCAGAGAAGAGCTGGGACATTATACTACCTGACACTAGGGAGGATCTGGGACATTGGACCACCTGACACAAATGGGACCTGGGACTATGTACCACCTGACACCAGGAAGTATCTGGGACCATGGTCCAACTGAGACCAGGGAGGATCTGGGAGGTGTGACTATTATACACCAGGGAGGATCAGGCAGTGAATCGCCGATGTTCTCCACTACATAGCACAATAATGAATGCTTATTTTCCTGCATCTATCTATTATTTAGTAACTTTTAATATTTTCTGTCTTCTGTGGATCTGACATCCATGTGTGATCACCATTACTGTGAGTGTGCACCGTGTCCTTGTTTTGTCATTTTTACATATTGTGACCTGCGCTAAAGCAACAATGTTACGCAGCCACAGGAGAAGCTGCTGGACTAATGATACATGGCGGAGATTTATCCCATCAGATGTCTGTTTTAACCTCCTTCTCATCTGCGCAATTCATGCTCCTGTTTCCTCTCGTTCTGTCTGTACATTGGGCTCCATCTGCTCCTATGTCATGGAGGTGACGATCACTGTCATTGAGTCACTTACATTTAATCCAGGACTATAAAAATACTGGGATAATTGCGAGAAATGTCTGACCTGAAAGCTGCATTTCCTATTGCATGAGATTAGTATAATGTATGTTGTATCTGTCACTTATAATTTACAGCACAACCTCCAATCTAAAGGAATAATCACTGTTTAGACACTATCATAAGGTGCAGGTGGAGCAGCCTTTGTTCCATTGATGAAGACAGAAATGATGCTGTTGACATTTTTTCACTGAAACTAATTTTAACAGTTGTAGAGATGGAGATGCCCATTACGGGATATATATCATTACTAATCCTATACGGATCCGGCGTTATATCCTGTAGTATTCTCCAGAGCTGTACTCTCTATTCTGCTAGTGCAGTCACTGTGTAAATACATTACGTTACTGATCCTGAGTTACATCCTGTATTATACTCCAGAGCTGCACTCACTATTCTGCTAGTGCAGTCACTGTGTACATACATTACATTACTGATCCTGAGTTACATCCTGTATTATACTCCAGAGCTGCACTCACTATTCTGCTGGTGCAGTCATTACTGATCCTGAGTTATTATTATTTAGTATTATAGCGCCATTTATTCCATGGCGCTTTACATGTGAGGAGGGGTATACATCATACATACAAGTACAGTAATCTTAAGCAATACAGGTCACGACTGGTACAGGATGAAAGAGGACCCTGCCCGCGAGGGCTCACAATCTACAATGGGATGGGTGAGGGTAGAGCTGGTCATGCAGCGGTTTGGTGGATCGGTGGTTACTGCAAGTTGTAGGCTTGTTGGAAGAGGTAGGTCTTCAAGTTATTTTTGAAGGTTTCCATGGTAGGCGAAAGTCTATGTTGTGGTAGAGAGTTTCAGAGTAGAGGGGATGCGCGGGAGAAATCTTGTATGCGATTGTGGGAAGAGGAGATAAGAGGGGAGTACAGAAGGAGATATTGTGAGGATCGGAGGTTTCGTGCAGGTAAGTATCGGGGGATGAGGTCACAGATGTACGGAGGACTCAGGTTGTGGTTGGCTTTGTATGTCATGGTTAGGGTTTTGAACTCAAGTCTTTGGGTAATGGGGAGCCAGTGCAGGGATTGACAGAGGGGAGAGGCCAGGGAATACTGGGGGGACAGGTGGATTAGTCGGGCAGCAGAGTTAAGAATAGATTGGAGGGGTGCGAGAGTGTTAGAGGGGAGGCCACATAGCAGGAGGTTGCAGTAGTCAAGGCGGGAGATGATGAGGGCATGGACTAGGGTTTTTGCAGATTCTTGGTTGAGGAATGTAAGGATCCGTGAAATATTTTTGAGTTGAAGTCGGCAGGAAGCGGAAAGGGCTTGGATATGAGGTTTGAAAGAGATCAGTGTCAAGGATAACCCCGAGGCAGCGAGCTTGTGGGACTGGAGAGAGTGGGCAGCCGTTTACTTTAATGGATAGGTCTGTTGGGGGGGGGGTCACGTGAGATGGGTGAAAGATGATTAATTCTGTTTTGTCCATATTAAGTTTTAGAAATCTAGTGGAGTTACATCCTGTATTATACTCCAGAGCTGCACTCACTATTCTGCTGGTGCAGTCACAGTGTACATACATTACATTACTGATCCTGAGTTACATCCTGAATTATACTCCAGAGCTGCACTCACTATTCTGCTGGTGCAGTCACTGTGTACATACATTACATTACTGATCCGAAGTTACCTCCTGTCGATCTTTTATTATAAAAATGAAAAGCATAAGAATAATAGAAACATAACAAATATTGCTGATAAGAAAAATGCGGACGGCACCGCTATTACCGTGCATCAACCAGTGGCGTGCGGCAGGCAGCAAGCTGACATCCAGGACTCCCGGGTGCTTGACCTCGTAGTGATCAAATCTTGGATTTCATGTAGAGAAAGGTCGCTCTCAACAGGATGAAATGTGAATCTTTATTGACACATATAATTACATGTCACGTCAGAGGTGTGGTAACATGAGTGCAAAGAAGCTGACAACGGCCATTTCGCGCTATTCGAGCGCTTCTATGGGTCCATAGAAGACCCGTAGAAGCGCTTGAATAGCGCGAAACGGCTGTTGTCAGCTTCTTTGCGCTCATGTTACCACACCTTCGACGTGACATGTAATTATATGTGTCAATAAAGATTCACATTTCATCCCGTTGAGTGCGACCTTTTTCTACATGAAATTCAAGAAACATAACAAAAATATCAGCCAGAAAATAATCAGTATACTGAACACTTGTCCAGTCGCTCATTCTCCCCTTACACATATATACAGAAGAATAACTAATAACTTTCTCCTTCTGGTCCGGTCACAAAACAAAATAATTAATAAAATAATAGCAAACAAACTATATACCATACATAAACTTTTTTTTAATACATACATTTACATACACACATGCAAACACATACTATACAAATATATACAAGACTAAACTAGACACCCTACACTCAAGTCCACCATTCCCAACCCCCGCACTGACCTGAGAGTTGGTCCTGCGTCTCATGCGTCCATGTCCAACGTCCATAGGCCAGATCAGGCAGTGCCAGTGTTTCCCCCAAAACAACCCAGTGTTCCTTATGATAAACCCACCTCCACCCTGTTCTCACCACCCAACCTAACACCTACATCCAAATATAAATCCCCATATACAATAGAGAAACACTACAATATCTGCAAACAAAGCCCAAGTTCCGCGCCTGCAGCCCTACATCACTGTATACCGATCACACAAAAAAAATCTACAGTGTCAGCAGCAGCCCACCACCAGGTAAGGATATGACCAGACTTGGGTACACTAAAAGAAAAGCCTCTCCAGAGGAGAGCGGCCCTACTTGTTCTCAGTCTCTCATACTCCAGAGAGCGCACCTTCACCAGGTCACCGAGTATGGTCCTAAACACATCGTCCAGTGGGAGGATTTTCCGTTGTGTCGATACTAAGCACTGTGCGTTTCACGTGTGATATCTCACCACTGCGCTAACTAGAAATAAGGTGCCAGTTTACCATGGAAGCAGTGCCAAGCCAAGTCCCAAAACTTCGAGGGGATCCTGCTAGAAGTCAAATAATGCAACCCCACCCCAAGATCCCGACTTGGGCAAACCCTGAGCGACAGAGGCCTCTAGAAATGGGTCAACAGAACCTTAATGTCAAGGAGTTTCTTTGGTAGAGTCCTGATCTCCCACATTCCCAGACCCCACTGGCGAATTACCTTCAGAACCAAGGTAGCATAAGTCAGAAGATGTCCATGCGGTGTGCGAAGATCCTTCACTTGCCCTCCTGTCTCCCAGTCCTGGAAGAAAAGCTGAAACCATCCCCTACAGGAGAATTCCCACGGAGGAGCCCTCTTTCTCGAGGTTTGCAATATTGATCATAATGAAAATATCCACAAGTAATACCACATGGTTGACCATACCCAACCCTCCTAGTCTCTTCGTATGTTAAGTAACCTCCCTCTTGACCAGGTTCAGTCTATTCCCCCATATCAGTTGGAAGAACCAACTGCAAGATGCACACACTGCCCAGATAAATCAGTAAAGGGAGCAGGTAAGTTTTGATCAGGTTTACCCTTTCCCTAATGGTCAAAGACCAACCAACCCTTCCATTGGTTCACCTCCTGAGTGGCGATCTCTAGCCTGCTGTCCCAATTTTGTTTGGGGTAATCCCCCTGGCCAAATTCGATGCCAAGGACTTTTGCAGAGACTTTGGGTCCTGGAAGGGTGTTGGTAGTTACTGCTGTTTCACAGTTGACACCAGACGCAGCTGATCCTTTATATTAGGATCTTGTTGACCAGTAGCGCCAACACAGAATAGGTCTTTGGGAGGACTGGGACTCGCAGCCCCGTAAGCCCACCACACTGCTGCCGCTTCTCAACTAAGTGATCAACAGCAACAGCATTCAGATGCGCCGAGGCTACCTGAAATTCCCCCGACATTGGTCCACTCCCTCTTCCGACTGAGGAGCGCACCAAAGTGTCGTGGCCTGAACGTTTGCCTGCCGCCGGGCCGCCCTCACGGTCCAGTCTCTCGGCTGGTGTACCTGCTGCTATGTCCCCGCTACTACAAGCAGAGACGGAGCTCTGCGCCTCACTTCCTTGCTCTGTACTCTCCCCGTGCCTTTGCACCGGATCCACAGCAGAACCCGGCCTGGGCTCTGCAAACGGGGCTGTAGGATTTGGAGCTGATCTCTTCCTGCTCACAGCTTGCCTTGGTTCCCTGCATTCTGCGCAGTATTAACAGGCTGTGTACAGTCATTTGATGAAGGAAAAACAGTCTGTTGCAAAATGAAAGTTCAGCAATTTAAGGTGATGTTTGACCACAGTCCTGCTCACCTTGTACAGTAGCTACCAGCAGAATTGTGAATGCAGCTCTGCAGTACATTACAGGTAGTGATGGGAGGTGACGGCGTTTTCATAAATCTTATCTTTGGTCTGGTAGACTATCAATCCCAAAGTTTATCTTACTCTGTCGCCTCATTGGGGGACACAGAACCATGGGTGGTATGCTGCTGTCCACTAGGGGGCGATACTATGCATAATCTGAAAAAGATTAGCTATGGCTCCTCCTCTGCCGTATACACCCCTGGACGGCGTCAGCCTTCTCCAGTTTTTGCTTAGTGTCGCAAGGAGGCACACCTAAAGAATTTTTCTTTTTTCTGTTTTTTTTTTCTTCCGGATGACAGATGAAGAAAAGTGGGTTTCCTAAGTGAGACTCCCGGCATGGCTCCTTCTGCGGCCCCCTATTATGGGGTGCCCAGTTGAAGTTGAGATGGCGGTTCCCTATGTCGCTCCGTCCCCAGTCCTGCGGGTGCTGGTTCGAAGTTGAGACCCCCCTCCTTCCCCAATTCCTTTTGGTCTTGGGTTGAGGGCGAGGCGAGGAAGAAGCCCCCTCACGGTGACAGCAGTACCCTCCCTAATCCCCCTCTGGGGGTATTAGGTTGAGACGCCGCAGGTAGGGTCTGTTCCATGGCAACCCGCACAGCATCGAGGGACCCCAGCCAGCTGCGGGCTCCTGTCGGGGCAGGGGGGAGTGCGGGCAGGCATGGCACATGCAGACACAGGGCTCTCTGCGCCCCTGTCTGTGTCAGCATTAGTCTACAGCCATCACAGGGCCCCGCTTCAGATGTGGCCCCACCGCTAGCCTGCCTTTCAATCCGGGGGGGGGGGGGGGTCCGGTTAAAATCCGACCCCTCCCCCTGGACTACCGCGCCCGCCTGGAGCCCTTCCTGGGCATAGAGGTCTAATTTAGGCCGCGGCTTCGGCCTAGCTGAGGTCGCCGCCTCTCCGCCCCCCGGATGACAAATATGACACTCCACAGTGTCATAGAAGGGGCGGATCGAGTCAGAAAGGGTGCGCTTTTACATGGCCCTGCGTGCTCTTTTCAGCTCTCCGCCCCCTTCTTCCTCCTCATCTCCTCGGCGGCCATCTTCGCTGCAGCAGACGCCGTCTGATACAGCAGCAGCAACGCCAGCAGTCTCCAGGGGGCACAGGACTGTGAATTGTCGGCGCTGGACCTAGGGGCACACGGGTGGGGTAAGATCACAGCCGGGTTCTCTTTACTCGGCTGTGAATCCATATTACCTAGAAGGCTTTCCTATAGTTTCCCCTGCGTAGCCACCCCTGTACGGTCCTCTGCTAGCCAACATCTGTGCACTATGCCTGGCTCAAGGAAAAGAACCAGGCAGGACTGTTTTTATGCTTTCTGCAAAGCCACTCTCCCCAGTGGCACCACGTACCTGCACTGCAAGGATTGTATCCTAAATACTGGGTCAGAGCCCCAGGAAGCCCCTATCATTGATTCAGCGGCCGCTACCACGCCGGAATTGGCTTCGCAGATGTCGCAGTCTATGACACCGTCCATAGATAATCTGACCTCCACATTACTCCAGGCTCTGCAGGGTCATGTCTCGACTATGAGCGTTACCCAGCAAAGGGACAGCTCCACCCAGGGACAGGTCGTTTCTGGCTCTCCCAGACGTAAGCGGACCTACACGTCGCGTTCCTCTGCGTCATCCCATAGCACACGGTCATCCCCCTCCAGGGAGAGACACCGTAGTTTCAGGTCGCCTAGACCGTCCCCTACCAGAAACGGACAACGCAGATCTCCGCAAGAAGACCTCCGCCCCAGCTAACCCACCAGGAAACGCCTGAGCGATACGCAGGATTCGGAAGGCATCTGTGACTCCGACTCAGACAATGAGACAGAGAGGTCTCTGATCCCTTGTCCCCCTAGCAACACAGTGCTAGTTGAGGACATAATCTCTTCCATTCATCGGGTGCTGGACATTTCCGATCCAACTCCGGAAGTCCCAGAACACAAGATTTGCTTTGAAGGTGTTCTGAAACCACTTAAGGTTTTCACTAACCACCTGGAATTTCAAACGATCCTTACTAAGCAGTTTTCGCAGCCTGAGAAGAAATTCACCAATCGCAAATATTTGGAGGCTAGGTACCCCTTCCCACAAAAGGACACCAAGCAGTGGACCCCCCCCCCCCAGTCTCTAGACTAGCAGCACAGACCCTCCTCTCACTGCCAGATAGCTCAACCCTCAGGGACGCAGCAGACCGGCAGGTAGAACGCATGGCTCGTTCATTGTTCGAAGCGGCAGGGTCCTCCCTGGCCCCCGCGTTCGCTTCAGTTTGGGCGGCCAAGGCCATTCTGGCTTGGGCCAAAACATTGCAAGATGGTCTCCAAACTTAAAATCCTGAGCTGTCGGACCAAGCGGTTCAAATAGCAGTAGTAGCAGATTACATGCTTCATGCAGCCCTTGACTTCGCAAGAGGTGTAGCAGGGATAGCAGCAAACGCCATCACAATTCGGCGTTTCCTCTGGCTGCGGGAATGGGAAGCGGATGCGGCC
The DNA here is from genome assembly GCF_039654945.1 of Dendrobates tinctorius. NCBI lineage: Eukaryota > Metazoa > Chordata > Amphibia > Anura > Dendrobatidae > Dendrobates > Dendrobates tinctorius. The sequence goes on along the minus strand of NW_027361782.1, from coordinate 23,142,318 downwards.
TCAAAGAAATCCCTCACGCATCTCTCGTACTTCAGTGGATGACTTTTCGGTGAAAAGTTGGACACAATGATATCCAACGCCACTGGGGGTAAGAGTACCTCTCTTCCTCAACTAAGACCTAAACGCACATTTAAACGGCATAAACAAACTCGATTTCTGATCCTTTCGAAATTCTTCGGGCTGGTCCGTCTCGCGCCCAGCACAAAATCGTAACCGCTCTCCACGCAGGGACAACCCATGGGCGGCGCAGAGGCCGGACAGGACCTGGCAGTCGAAAGCAGGCCAGGCGAAGCCCAAAAGAGGAAAACCTCAGAATTTCGCCTCCTCATGACTCACGAACTCCGGAAGACACCCCACCAGTAGGCGGATCACTTCTACTCTTTCAGCAAGTCTGGCTGCCTATTACAGAAGACAGGTGGGTCAGGGAAATGGTGTCTTCCGGATACAAGATACAGTTCACTTCCAGTCCACCGAACCGGTTCTTCCTCTCTGTTCCACCAAAACCGCCAGACAAGGCTCGTGCCTTCCACCAGGCGGTCTCCTCTCTCCTTCAAGCATGAGTCGTAGTACCGGTTCCCACGACCGAATGCTTCCGAGGGTTCTACTCCAATCTGTTCGTAGTCCCCAAGAAAGGAGGCAGTGTCCGGCCCATACTAGACCTAAAACAACTCAACAAATATGTACGGGTTCGTCATTTTCGCATGGAGTCCCTTCGGTCCATCATTGCGTCCATGGAGCAGGGAGAATATCTCGCCTCCATAGACATACAAGACGTATACCTGCAAATACCAATTGCTCCCGCCCATCAAAGATTTCTCAGGTTCGATCAACCAGGACCACTACCAGTTAGTGTCTCTCCCGTTCAGACTCTCCACGGCTCCCAGAACGTTTACCAAGATCATGGCAGCCACCATGGACGTTCTACACTCCAGAGGCATTGTAGTCGTTCCATACCTGGACGACCTTCTCATCAAGGCTTCCACCTTCAAGGACTGCGAGGTCAGCGTCTCAAGCACAATCGACACTCTGAGTCGCCTGGGCTGGTTAGGCAACTTGCAAAAGTCATCGACTACCCAGAGTTAGTCCCTGATCTTCCTGGGGATGCTATTCGACACCTCCAGGGGTCTGGTGCTCCTTCCCAGGGTCAAGGCACTGGCTCTCCGTCTAGGAGTTCGCATACTCCTCCGCAATCCTCCCCGATCTCTCCGGTTTGCCATGAGAGTACTCAGTAGGATGGCAGCAGCAATGGAGGCGGTACCATTTGCCCAGTTTCACCTCAGGGCTCCTCAACTAGCCATCCTCAAATCATGGGACAGGAATCCTTTCTCCCTCGACCGGGAGTTATGGCTCACATCTGGAACCAGGAGGTCCCTAATCTGGTGGCTCAAGCCAACCTCACTTGGAGAAGGAAAGTCCTTTCTCCCAGGTCAATGGAAGGTCCAGACCGCAGACGCGAGCCTGACAGGTTGGGGTGCGGTGCACCTACGTCACAAGAAAGCAAGCTAACGGGGGCACCACCGAAATATAAAAAGGGGATCCAACCCTGGCCTACAACCTATATATCGGGGATCACCCTGAATAGGAATTTAGCAAAAATATTACAATTTTTATGTATTTAAATTAAGCACAGCAAACAGCAAAAACACATTAAAAACATTAAAAAATGGTCACACATGTGACACATTCAAAAGATATACATATCTCATAATAATTCACAATGTGGTACATAAAAAACAAACGTTTTTGGAATGTACTGAATAAACCCCATTTGGCAATACCTCAGCCTGAAGTCAGGCTCCAAAAGCAGACCAGATCATCCAGACCAGAAATGGGCTGTAAAGAGTGCAAACAACCAAAGGACATCTACATGTCCACCTTCAAATAATATACATGTACCACATTGTGAATAAGAGTATGCCAGAGCTATATACAGTGGGGCAAAAAAGTATTTAGTCAGTCAGCAATTGTTGACCGATGCACAGTGACACCATCTGCAGCAAGATGATGCTGCAGGTCTTTGGAGGTGGTCTGTGGATTGTCCTTGACTGTTCTCACCATTCTTCTTCTCTGCCTTTCTGATATTTTTCTTGGCCTGCCACTTCTGGGCTTAACAAGAACTGTACCTGTGTTCTTCCATTTCCTTACTATGTTCCTCACAGTGGAAACTGACTGGTTAAATCTCTGAGACAACTTTTTGTATCCTTCCCCTGAAAAGCTATGTTGAATAATCTTTGTTTTCAGATCATTTGAGAGTTGTTTTGAGGAGCCCATGATGCCACTCTTCATAGGAGAATCAAATAGGAGAACTACTTGCAAGTGGCCACTTTAAATACCTTTTCTCATGATTTGATACACCTGGCTATGAAGTTCAAAGCTCAATGAGGTTACAAAACCAATTTAGTGCTTCAGGAAGTCAGTAAAAAGTAGTTAGGAGTGTTCAAATCAAGAAAATGATAAGGGTGCCCATACTTTTGCACCGGTCAAATTTTGTTTAAATGCAGATTGCACATTTTCTGTTAGTACAATAAACCTCATTTGAATCCAGAAATATAACTGAGTCCATCAGTTATTAGATATATGAAACTGAAATACCTGTTGCAAAAACCAAAATTGTTATAAAGAAAAAAGGTTAACATTAATAGGGGTTCCCAAACTTATACATATGACTGTATATCTTTTGAATGTGTCACATGTGTGACCATTTTTTAATGTTTTTAATGTGTTGTTGTTTGCTGTGCTTAATTTAAATAAATAAAAATTGTAATATTTTTGCTAAATTCCTATTCAGGGTGATCCCCGATTTGTGGCCTATTCTTTTCTGCTTGTGACTGGCACCTACATCACTAAGCACAGGGCAAGTGGTCACCAGTGGAAGTGAACATGCCCATCAACATCCTGGAAATTCGGACCATCTTCCTGGCTTTGAAAGCTTTTCATCAATTACTGGCAGCCTCTCATATCAGAGTACAGTTGGACAATGCCACGGCGGTGGCATATGTGAATCACCAAGGCGGGACCCGCAGTACCCAGGCGATGAGAGAAGTGGCGCATATCCTCCAATGGGTGGAAGACACGAGGTCGGTACTCTCTGCAGTCCACATCCCGGCTGTGGACAATTGGGAAGCAGACTTCCTCAGCAGGCAAGGAATGGACTCGGGGGGAGTGGTCTCTCCACCCCAAAATTTTTCGCCAGATCTGCCATCGTTGGGGGGGACCCCGGATGTGGACCTAATGACATCCCACCTCAATGCAAAGGTCCCCAATTTCATGGCCAGGACACGCGATCCGCGGTCGCTCGGAGCAGATGCCCTGGTTCAGGACTGGACCCAGTTCCAACTTCTGTACATTTTTCCACCTCTTCCCCTGATATCCAGAGTTGTGAGAAAGATCAAACAAGAGGGGGTTCCAACCATCCTGATCGCGCCCGACTGGCCCAGACATACATGGTACGCCGACGTCGTACAACTTACAGCAGACGTTCCCTGGCGTCTCCCTGACCGTACCAATCTTCTGTCACAAGGCCCGTTCTTCCACCAGAACTCAGGGGCCCTCAATTTGACGGCGTGGCCCTTGAGACCTGGGTTCTAACCCAGGCAGGGCTCTCACCGGATGTCATTAGAACCATGATCTGGGCACGGAAGCCAGCCTCCGCCAAGATCTATTACCGTACCTTGAGAGCTTTCTTTACCTGGTGCGAATCCCGTCGCCAGATCCCACTCCCTTTTTCCCTCCCAAAAGTTCTTGGTTTTCTTCAATCGGGCCTGGACGCCAGGCTATACCTGGGCTCGCTTAAGAGCCAGGTGTCAGCGCTCTGTGCTTTTTCAGAGACGCATTGCTAACAAGTCGCAAGTGAGGACTTTTCTCCAGGGGTCTCCCAATTGGTTCCCCCCTACAGACGTCCACTGGAAAGGTGGGACCTCAACCTGGTCCTGACAGCATTGCAGGCACCACCTTTTGAACTCCTTAAGGAAGTCCCACTCCACCTTCTGTCACAGAAGGTGGTTTTTCTGGTGGCAATCACCTCGCTGCGCAGGGTGTCTTAATTGTCAGAACTTTCCTGCAGACTGCCTTTCCTAGCCTTTCACCAGGACAAGGTGGTTCTCCGTACAGTACCATCTTTCCTTCCGAAGGTTGTGTCCAACTTCCACCTCAATGAGGAAATTTCTCTGCCCTCCCTTTGCCCGGTTCTGGTTCATAGAGTGGAGAAGGCTCTGCATACGCTTGACCTCGTCAGGGCACTGTGTATATACGTGTCTAGGACTGCACCCTTCCGGAAGTCTGATTCCCTTTTCCTTCTTCCGGAGGGCATTCGCAAAGGTCTGCCGGCCTCCAAAGCTACCCTTGCCAGGTGGATCAAGTCCACCATACAAGAAGCTTACCGACTTAACAATTCTCCTCTTCCGGCCGGTATCACGGCACACTGTACACGGTCAGTAGGGGCCTCCTGAGCCATTCGGCACCAGGCTTCAGCACAACAAGTGTGTAAGGCGGCCACTTGGACTAGCCTACACACGTTTACGAAACACTACAGTGTTCATACCCAGTCCTCAGTCGATGCGAGCCTGGGTAGACGGGTTCTGCAGGCGGCAGTGCCCCAAGTTTAGGGACCTGTTAGCACAATATTCGTCCATTGCTTCCCACCCAGGGACTGCTTTGGGACGTCCAATGGTTCTGTGTCCCCCAATGAGGCAACAGAGTAAAGTAGATTTTTGTGTACTCACCGTAAAATCTCTTTCTCTTAGCCTCTAATTGTGGGGGACAGCTCCCACCCTGTTGCCCTAACTGGCCGTTGTTACGGTTCAGTTCTCATATTGTTCTTTGAGCTCGTACATAGTAGCCTTCTTACAGGCATGGTTATGTTTCTGTTACATTCCTCCTAATGCTTTTGCACAAAACTGGAGAAGGCTGACGCCGTCCAGGGGTGTATACTGCAGAGGAGGAGCCATAGCTAATATTTTTCAGATTATGCATAGTGTCGCCTCCTAGTGGACAGCAGCATAACACCCATGGTTCTGTGTCCCCCAATTAGAGGCTAAAAGAAAGAGATTTTACGGTGCGTACACAAAAATCTCCTTTTTCACATTATGCAGTGTGCTCCTTTGTGATCACTTTTCTTGTAGCCGGGGTCGGTCTGTGGATCACTTGAATGGGGCAGAATTGGGTAAAGGAATAAAGAAAACCATAATGGAGTAAAGAAACCATCATTTTCACAATTGTAACCATCACATAAGACACCAAGCTTTAGTAGGTCTTCTCTTGGGCTTTCCTGTATTAATATTATCTTTTGCCTTTTCCGGGGCTTTTTCTTCTGGGGAAATAGAAATAATTGATGACGTTGTGTACATTTTTGTAGGAAGTGACCGTACAAAATGTTCTCTCTCATCTTTCAACTATCGGCTGTTACTTTTCGAGGAGACCTGCAGCCAGACTGATGGTGTCCGGCAGAGGTGCGGAGAGGTGTTACGTGTCACTATTGGAAAAGCTTTGCATTCCTAGTGATGTGTTGGATTTAGTATTTGCTGGCCACATGACCTAGTCGCATACTTTGACACTTTGTTGTTATTTTTGCATTATATTATTTGTGAAATTTTGTTTTTCTCCGCGGCGTCCTGTCACCCGTCTTTATAGTTGCAACATCTCTTGCATCGTCCCCAATAGTCTCCCATACTGTACGCTTGGGTCTCACCAGAATTGCCTATATCCCTGTCCACTTTGACCTTGTAATTCCGCCCTCGGTTGGAAATGTAATGCAGAGTGACGAAGATAATATTGTTTACACAAACCTTAAGTGGAGTGACATTATAGTCAAGCAAGTGTCACATCACCCTAAGTGAAGGCGGCTTAATTACCATAATCCTGTGAATACGAAGATCCCGGGGCCTCGACTAGCATAATAATGCGCCTTTCTGCACAGTGCATGGAATCATCCATTAAAGGGACCAGTTCTCCCTTGTGACACTGAGATATCGGGGGGGGGGGGGGGGTCCTATTGCTCCTCCTGACACTTGTGTATTATCCGCTATATGCAAAATGTAACATTTAATATCTTCTGTGATTTCAGATGGAATTTTGTGTCAATAACAAAATCTGTACATGATTTCTCCTCTGGGATCTGTCCTTTAACCTTGGCTCCTCTCACTTGCTCCTAGTCTTGGCTTCTCCAGCCTAGCTTCAAACAATGGCTCCGCCCACTTGGCCCCTTCCATATGACTTCTGTTTAACCCTTAGTCTTGGTGCCTCCCACTTGGCCTCTAGCCTTGATTTCTCCAACCTGGCCCCATGCTTTTTCTCTGTGTACCAGGCCCCTAGCTCCTCCCAAATGGCGCCGTTCCTTGATTCCTCTCACATGGGCCCTGGTCCTAGCTCCATCCACATGGCTCCATGTCTTGGCTCCTCCTGCCTGACCCTATGCTTTGGTTCCTCGCACCTGGCCCCATGCCTTGACTTTTTCTGCCTGCCCCTAGCTTCTCCCATAAGGCTGCATGCTTTGGGTCCTCCTTCCTGGTATCTAGCTCCTCCCACTTGACTTAAAGCCTTGGCTCCTTAAGCCTGACCTTATGCTTTGGCTCCTCCCACCTAGGCCCTAGTCCTGGCTCCTTCTGCGTTGCCCCATGCCATGGGTCATCCCTCTTAACTCCATGCTTTTGCTTCTTCTGCCTGGCCCATAGCTCCTTCCACATGACTTAATGCATTGGCTTCTCCCACCTAGCCCTGGCTCCTCCTGTTGCCCCATGCCTTAACTCCTCCAACCTGGCGCCATGTCTTGGCTCCTCCCTGTAATGTTAAATACGTGATGTAGTAATATAACATAGCATTGCATTTATGATAATGTAACAATGTATCCTCACTGTGCAGTGATTTTCTGTCTTGCCCATATATAATAATGTTTCACCACCCTTTAAATACTAGATCACCTTATCCCCTGTACTTACATACCCGTACTCCTGCAATAACCAACCATTATACCTTTCTTCAGGATTATATAGCATTTCTTTGTTCCATGCAGATGGCTCGTTTGCTCATTTATTTAGCAGCATCTGCTCTGCTTCTCCATCTCCGCAGGTGCTTTACTGGAGGCGTGGAGTTTAGTAATGGAGCCCAGTGGCTCCCCCTTATGGGCTGGTATATAGAGGTTGCTGGATATTTGCAGCTGTACTTGGTCTCTGCTTTGCGACACCTGTGATTACAGCTTGCGGTTATGGTGATGGTTGGCTAGTTGATGCCAAAAAGTGGAAAATGCCATATAGAAGAAAAGGTAGGAGAAAGTGATTGATACAAAACGAACACATGGAGCAAGTCCAAAATTGGGGACAAGGGGAATAAATAACAAGTCATGTGCACGTCACCTAAACCAGGTAGGAAAAATCGTCCAATCTGCGTACAGAAGACAGTTCTTTAATTATGTAATATTTTGCCCTCTGATAAGTAGTGTACAAATATTAAAGGACTTGAGAAGAGGTGAGATTGCCTGGTGCGTTGCCAGGATAATTCTTCAATATAAATGCAGTCATTAAATTCTTGGCTTCCACATTAATCGTGTGACTGTCAGGATTTGTGGACTGTTGGGCGCCTTTTTAAAGGGTTGTTTGTTACCGTATTATATACTTGGATGTAGACTATTTTTCTAAAAAAAAAAAAGTAACCCCCCCCCCCCCGCCCTCATCAAAATAGCAATAATTGTAAACTTTGATATGTACGAGATCAAAATTATTCTAATACATAAATTATATTTAATATAAAACAGTACACCAAACAATCCATAATCATGTGTTAATAAAAAAAATACCAAATAGTGATGAAAAATTATATGGAATTTTAAAATGAATTAATCTGTAAAATATATAATAAACTGTAATTAAATCTAGAATCTAAGGATCCTTAAAAGCAATGTTTTGTTACATGTCTCTTTCCTGGGTTGTGGCAAAACGGATCCAGCGAATGGAGAGGTTAATATTGTGTGACTGATCATCCTGAAGACTGAAAGTAACCACGGGCGCACGGAGATTCTGTTTCCATGGCGTCATGTCATAAATCACCCATCATTATGAACCATTGTGAGGGTCTTGATGGCTTCACGCTGACACTTTGCCCCAATTTGTATTTGGGGTCTTTTTTTACTTTTGCGTCTTATCATGAAAAGGTTGTTTCCAAAAAATGTAAAAACAAAAAGAACAAAAGCCAACGTTTTGTGCTGCAGCTCATCTCTTGACATTTGGACGTGGCGGCGTTGAGCAGTTTTCCTTGCGCCACTCACAGATGTGTTTCTGAACATGGCTGTAGCACGGCCGATGAAATAAAATAACCCACCAGAGGAAGAGATCCGAGGGCGGCCGCTGGTTGCCGTGGCGACCTAAACTGATCAATTTCCTGTCACCGTTATAAAAGAGTCACTCTCCTGTGGCCACAGATACTAATTACAAATGCAGGCCTCTCGCTAACATGTTCAGTTTACAGATTAAAGCCGTTCATGCTTAATTTATCATTTATCCCGTCCTCCCACATTCGTAGCGCCGGACGGGATGAATAATAACCGCGCTTGTTTAGCGAAATTTCAACTTCACTAATTAGTTTTTGCAGTCGCCACATTAGGAGGCCATTTATGGAGACCGGCGACAATCCGCAGTGGCGTCCAATCACACCGTGCGGCTTTTTATTTGTGTTGCCTCCCTGGGCATGAAAGTGAAGACATGGCTTGGTTGCAGTCAGCAGCGCAAACAATAAAACTATTACTTTTGTGTTAACGGTAACTCGCAAAGTCCTCACATCAGTAGAAAGATGGTGCCAGTCCATCCTGAGCCTCCTGGTTCATGACTGCAATACCAGTGTGGTGTATACTGACACCATCAGTGAGGAAGCCACAGCTCGGCACACCACATGCCGGAATGGGAAAGCTGGGGGCCAACACTGGCCTAATTGTGTATATAATTTAGTAAAACAAAATGAAACCTTTTATTTCCAATAAAACGCAAGTCTAAAGGTAAATTCACACGAAGCAGTTTTTTCCTCTGCTGCAGTCCTGATCTCTTGGCCGGAAAGATGCTGCAGATAAAAAGCATCTTTTCCTTGTTTTTTTCTTGGGTTTTCCTTGCTGTTTTTGCTGTGGTACGGGTATGCTAGCTTTGTCTTGTGCGCATGCTGGTAAAGTTTAGTGTTGAAAAAGATAGAATCAAGTTTAAAAAAAAAAAAAGCGCAGCAGAATCTGATACCTGCGTTTCTTCAGCGCTTTTTCACCACCCATTCATTTTATGCGATGAAAAACGCTGAAAAAAGCGACAATCTCCATTGTGCAAAAAATGCAGCTGAAAATTTCCAAAAAAGCTGCCACAATGCCACGTGTGAACTTGGCCTACGGATGATCCAAGAGATGTACAGAATAATTGTCTGAGGGTTGTTACAATGTGTCAGTGTAGGAGACATCCTTCTGTGAAGCTTATCAGCACTGGTACATTGTAACCATCCCTCCTCTGTGGGAGCAGGACTAGGCATGGACTGGTTTTCAGTCTCTGCTTGCCTAAAGTGAATGGGTTTGAATGTATCCGCACAGGGGCCCAAGAGGTCCGAGGCCACATTCACCCCCAGAGCAGGAGGCATTGTGCATTTAGAGTGGTATATTGGACTGCAGAGGGCCCATATATTGTTCTCACCCAGGGGCCCTTATCTGTCTGTGTGGTTGTTTATATGAAAATATCTTGACAATTGGGACCAAAATCGATAAGAAATCTGCAGCTTTCATTATCCAGTGAAGCGGATCCCTGCAGCTGTACATTAAGCCTATGTCATGTCAGTCAGACCCCTTCTCCTCCTGGCAGCTCCACCCTGTTGTCAGTTTCCCAGGCATTGTCTTCTTGTGTTAATCAGAAGTCAGAAGAATTTCCCTGGAGAGCTGAAGTGAGCAGCGAGCTCTTCCAACTGCTTCCTTACCCAGCAGCTGCCTCCCGGGGGCTCAGGGGGCCGCGTGCCCCATCGAACAGCCTGTGCTCGCAGGTGCTGCTGCGCCTCTGGTATCGGCTCGGTGACTTTACAGCGGGAATTTTACATTATATCAGTGTCGAGGGTGAAGCTTCAGCGCCTTTAAATGAATGGGAAAAGTGGTCGGTAACGGAGAGAAGTGCACGCTGGAATCCGAGAGGCGCTGAGAGGCGGATACATGGACACTTGTTTCTGCACAAGGTGAACGCGCCTGAGATTACAAGTCCACCAACGCTCTGGCGTCAGATCGTATCGGACTTCCACCAAAGGCCTCCAGCACTTCTCTCACGGGGGGACACAACTTTCTGCAGACCCTGAAGGTCCATTTTTCTTACAATTTTGCATCCAGGGCAGATGAATGTCGTGTCTTCTCCTCTAGTCTCGATTACAGAAATAATCTGCTCAGATTTCTGTCCTCATTGTGAAGAAAACATCTGTGACAAGAAAAAAACAAAACATTGAGATTGAAAACAGAATTCTAAATCAGGAGATGAAACCAAAATGTCTCCTAATGTTAATGCTTCAGTCTTGTGTCATTTCTGCTTCACCCGATTATCAGCCGCTCAATGGTTAGTAGAAGTTCTTACAATCCTTATTCTCCCATAGATGTTCCGTACCGCTCCAGTAATCTGCAAGTGCAGCTCAAGAGTAATGAGTCAGACTTGGCTGCAAAACCACAAACAACCTGAAGACCGGGGTGGCGCTGTTCTTGGAAAACACAGGCACTGTATGGGGTATTCTACGATCAGTCCGATCTTACTGATCTGTGACTGGCCCATTTACATGTAATGTGAATATTTCCTGTGGAGCGTCCGCATTCTTCGGACCCATGTTATGTTCTATATCCCTATGAAAACTATATAAATTCAGCCAACTTTTGGGGTTTCTTCAGATGTTGCATTCATTTTTGTCACAATGTTCCCTAATCTGCAGCATATTGCTACAGTTTCAGACTCTTAAACCTGGATATTGTCAATTCTGGTGGCCGCAGCGCAGTAATGCCGGCGTATTAATAATCCTCAACTGCACCTAATAAAGTGCACCACAAGATCGTTCTCGCATCACTATTACTGCCCTGAACCGCTGCAGAAGAAGAGAACGTCGAACCCCAGATTGATCCCAAATACCGAAGATGGCAGAACGCAGACCCCTCGCCCGCCACCATCTAGCTCCAGTGACATGCTGTTCTCCGGCTCGGCAGCTAATTATCTTATTTATCAGCATTAATTGTTGGTGCATATAAAGATCTCCGGCATTTTATTTACAAGTGTCACATGAATTTCTAGAATGGAAAAACTAATTGCAGAATAACTTAATGTTTGATAGTTTGGGGGATTCTGTAATGTGGAAACAGATGTTAAGTGCAGGAATTATCCGCAAATGATCGTCTGTTAGCTGAAATTTAGCCCCTTATCTCCTGCCGCTCTGTAATAATAGCAGCATCTTATTACAGGTCTGTTTCCCCAAATTTCTTCCAGTATTTTAGACTCCGTTATAGGTGAAACATTGTCAATGTCAAATATGTCACCGTCCAATCATTCTATAGGGTGGATATAGAAATAATCTACATCAACAGCAGTCATTACATGAATTCTGTACTGATCCTGAGTTACATCCAGTAATATACTCCAGAGCTGCATTCACACTTCTGCTGGTGCAGTCACTGTGTGCATTCATTACTGTACTGATCCTGAGTTACATCCTCTATTATATCCCAGAGCTGCACTCACTATTCTGCTGGTGCAGTCACTGTGTACATACATTACTGATCCTGAGTTACATCCTGTAATATACTCCAGAGCTGCACTCACTATTCTGCTGGTGCAGTCACTGTGTACATTACATGACTGATCCTGAGTTACATCCTGTATTTATACTCCAGAGCTGCACTCACTATTCTGCTGGTGCAGTCACTGTGTACATACATTACTGATCCTTTGTTACATCCTGTATTATACTCCAGAGCTGCACTCAATATTCTGCTGGTGCGGTCACTGTGTACATACATTACTGATCCTTTGTTACATCCTGTATTCTACTCCAGAGCTGCACTCACTATTCTGCTGGTGCAGTCACTGTGTACATACATTACATTACTGATCCTGAGTTACATCCTGTATTATACTCCAGAGCTGCACTCACTATTCTGCTGGTGCAGTCACTGTGTACATACATTACATTACTGATCCTTTGTTACATCCTGTATTATACTCCAGAGCTGCACTCACTATTCTGCTGGTGCAGTCACTGTGTACATACATTACATTACTGATCCTGAGTTATATCCTGTATTATACTCCAGAGCTGCACTCACTATTCTGCTGGTGCAGTCACTGTGTACATACATTACTGATCCTTTGTTACATCCTGTATTATACTCCAGAGCTGCACTCAATATTCTGCTGGTGCAGTCACTGTGTACATACATTACATTACTGATCCTTTGTTACATCCTGTATTCTACTCCAGAGCTGCACTCACTATTCTGCTGGTGCAGTCACTGTGTACATACATTACATTACTGATCCTGAGTTACATCCTGTATTATACTCCAGAGCTGCACTCACTATTCTGCTGGTGCAGTCACTGTGTACATACATTACATTACTGATCCTTTGTTACATCCTGTATTATACTCCAGAGCTGCACTCACTATTCTGCTGGTGCAGTCACTGTGTACATACATTACTGATCCTTTGTTACATCCTGTATTATACTCCAGAGCTGCACTCACTATTCTGCTGGTGCAGTCACTGTGTACATACATTACATTACTGATCCTTTGTTACATCCTGTATTCTACTCCAGAGCTGCACTCACTATTCTGCTGGTGCAGTCACTGTGTACATACATTACATTACTGATCCTGAGTTACATCCTGTATTATACTCCAGAGCTGCACTCACTATTCTGCTGGTGCAGTCACTGTGTACATACATTACATTACTGATCCTGAGTTACATCCTGTATTATACTCCAGAGCTGCACTCACTATTCTGCTGGTGCAGTCACTGTGTACATACATTACATTACTGATCCTTTGTTACATCCTGTATTATACTCCAGAGCTGCACTCACTATTCTGCTGGTGCAGTCACTGTGTACATACATTACATTACTGATCCTTTGTTACATCCTGTATTATACTCCAGAGCTGCACTCACTATTCTGCTGGTGCAGTCACTGTGTACATACATTACATTACTGATCCTGAGTTATATCCTGTATTATACTCCAGAGCTGCTCTCACTATTCTGCTGGTGCAGTCACTGTGTACATACATTACTGATCCTGAATTATATCCTGTATTAAACCCCAGAGCTGCACTCACTATTCTGCTGGTGTAGTCACTGTGTACATACATTACATTACTGATCCTGAGTTACATCCTGTATTATACTCCAGAGCTGCACTCACTATTCTGCTGGTGCAGTCACTGTGTACATACATTACATTACTGATCCTTTGTTACATCCTGTATTATACTCCAGAGCTGCACTCACTATTCTGCTGGTGCAGTCACTGTGTACATACATTACTGATCCTGAGTTACATCCAGTATTAGGGTATGTGCACACGCTGCGGATTGGGGTGCGGATTTGGCCGCGGATTTGGCCACGCAGATTTTGTAAAATCCGCAGGTAAATCTGCAGGTCAAAAGACCTGCGGTTTTACCTGCGGATTGACCTGCGGTTTTGCCCTGCGGTTTATCATCTCCACAATGGAGGAGATAGGAAACCACAGCGGAATCCACAGAAAGAATTGACATGTCAATTCTTTCTGCGGTTTTGAAACAGCAGCAAATCCACGCGGAAAATTCCACAGCGTCTGCACAGCGTTTTTTTTTCCCATAGCTTAGAATGGTACTGTACACCGCAGCAAAAACTGCTGCGGATCCGCAGCGGCCAAATCCGCTGCGGATCTGCAGCAGAATCCGCAGCGTGTGCACACACCCTTATACTCCAGAGCTGCACTCACTATTCTGCTGTCTTCTGTGCGAGAATCTCCCTTGCATAGAGCTCATACTCATTCAGGTACTGTATTTTCCTTCCTTCCTTGTACTATCGGAGCTCGGCTAAGCTTTCTGCTGTGTTGTTCCCACCGTGGGTTTCGTACTCCTATTTACTTATCTGCTGCATGTGATTGTTTCCTTGCAGATTTTCGTGATCTCTCTAGTTCAGGATGGAGTTGTTGATCAGCAAGCAGAGGTCCTATAAAGTGAGATTAGAGTGAGTAAGTGACATTACCTGGACTGGTCCTTTAATTATATTCTGATGGATCTAAAGCAAATAATCTCAGTGACCGCCCTAAAAGTTGGTGATTTTACCCCTTGAGTGGCAGAATTGAGTTTTCCTCCTGTCGTGTGTAAGTGATGTATCATTTTGTGGCGCAAACTCTTGAGAATCTTAAACTTTGGGATCAGGAGTGAAATGTGGCAATGACGGGGGAACATGAAGGACGTGCTGAGCGGCCGCACAATGCGCTATCGTAAATGTGTCTGTCTCCTTGTCCGTGCTCCTCCAGTGTCGTCTTACATCTGTGCTGGAGGAAACCTCTGTACTGGTGCTAATGGTGGAGAGATGAAGGCGCCGCAGAGGGTCTTGGGGTCTTGATTTCTTTTTTTTTTTTTTCTTTTTTTGACAATATCTGAGTGTAATATCACAGGATTGTAAGATCGGAGTCAGTGATGTCTGTCCCACCTGCAGTAAGACTAGGGGATTCATGCCGTGGTCCACATTGACTAAGGCCAGGGAGGACCCAGTGGGATTCCTCTACTAGAAGTACGTTCTGATTTGAAGCCCTCAGTGATCCCCCAATGTCCCACCACTAACGTTTGTCCTAGATGAGACGAAGTCTTAACCCCCCAGACCACCTTGCCCCTATGGTCAGCCCCATCTTTCTTTCTCTACATCTGCCCATTGTCCCTACACTAGCGCTACTCCCTGGACTGGTTCCCAGTTTATGATGGCTCCTCAAGCCTTAATCAAAAAGTTGGGAGATTAATGTTTGAAAAACCTTTTGACATGTGATTTTTTTTGTTTGTTTTTTTTTTTCTGGTGGCCCGGGTGCTGAGACCCTCACTGATGGCTGTCGTGAAGGGGTAGAAGCGGAGGTCAGTACCTTTATGACTTTGGTGATGTTTTCTGGTCTCTGATCGGATGTACATTTGTGGCCAAAATTATTGACACCCCTGCAGTTTTGTCAGATAAAACTCAGTTTCTTCCTGAAAATGATTGCAAACACAAATTCTTTGGTATTATCTTCATTTAATTTGTCTTAAATGAAAAAACACAAAAAGAATTGTCCTAAAGCCAAATTGGATATAATTCCACGCAAAACATAAAGAGGGTGGACAAAAGTATTGGCACTGTTCGAAAAATCATGTGATGCTTCTCTAATTTGTGTAATTAACAGCACCTGTAACTTACCTGTGGCACCTAACAGGTGTTGGCAATAACTAAATCACACTTGCAGCCAGTTGACATGGATTAAAGTTGACTCAACCTCTGTCCTGTGTCCTTGTGTGTACCACATTGAGCATGGAGAAAAGAAAGAAGACCAAAGAACTGTCTGAGGACTTGAGAAACCAAATTGTGAGGAAGCATTAGCAATCTCAAGGCTACAAGTCCATCTCCAAAGACCTGAATGTTCCTGTGTCTACCGTGCGCAGTGTCATCAAGAAGTTTAAAGCCCATGGCACTGTGGCTAACCTCCCTAGATGTGGACAGAAAAGAAAAATTGACAAGAGATTTCAACGCAAGATTGTGCGGATGTTGGATAAAGAACCTCGACTAACATTCAAACAAGTTCAAGCTGCCCTGCAGTCCGAGGGTACAAAAGTGTCAACCCGTACTATCTGTCAGCATCTGAATGAAAAGGGACTGTATGGTAGGAGACCCAGGAAGACCCCACTTCTTACCCCGAGACATAAAAAAGCCAGGCTGGAGTTTGCCAAAACTTACCTGAAAAAGCCTAAAACGTTTTGGAAGAATGTTCTCTGGTCAGATGAGACAAAAGTAGAGCTTTTTGGGCAAAGGCATCAACATAGAGTTTACAGGAGAAAAAAAGAGGCATTCAAAGAAAAGAACACGGTCCCTACAGTCAAACATGGTGGAGGTTCCCTGATGTTTTGGGGTTGCTTTGCTGCCTCTGGCACTGGACTGCTTGACTGCGTGCATGGCATTGTGAAGTCAGAAGACTACCAACAAATTTTGCAGCATAATTTAGGGCCCAGTGTGAGAAAGCTGGGTCTCCCTCAGAGGTCATGGGTCTTCTAGCAGGACAATGACCCAAAACACACTTCAAAAAGCACTAGAAAATGGTTTGAGAGAAAGCACTGGAGACTTCTAAGGTGGCCAGCAATGAGTCCAGACCTGAATCCCATAGAACACCTGTGGAGAGATCTAAAAATGGCAGTTTGGAGAAGGCACCCTTCAAATATCAGGGACCTGGAGCAGTTTGCCAAAGAAGAATGGTCTAAAATTCCAGCGGAGCATTGTAAGAAACTCATTGATGGTTACCGGAAGCGGTTGGTCGCAGTTATTTTGGCTAAAGGTTGTGCAACCAAGTATTAGGCTGAGGGTGCCAATACTTTTGTCTGGCTCATTTTTGGAGTTTTGTGTGAAATGATCAATGCTTTGCTTTTTGCTTCATTCTCTTTTGTGTTTTTTTTTCATTTAAGACAAATTAAATGAAGATAATAATACCAAAGAATTTGTGTTTGCAGTCATTTTCAGGAAGAAACTGAGTATTATCTGACAGAATTGCAGGGGTGTCAATACTTTTGGCCACAACTGTAACCACAGTGATCCACCATCTAATATCCTGTGGATCCACTCACGTCGCTCATGTTCCTGAGAATTGTGTAAAGCCCATCCCTCTCGTTTCACCAAACTTTAGTGTTTCGGAGTCTAGAATCGTTCTAATTTTTTCTATCATTCCTTTCCCTTTAAAATCTCTCTTTTTTGGGGGTGTTATTGTTTTTGGGTTTACAGTCTTGTTAATAAATGGTTTCCTGATCCGTATTGTTCTGATTTCCATTGCTAAGATGATTTGCCCATTATTCCCGACTTACGGACCTTACAGTGTTTGTGTTCTGTGCTGGTAAATGACCGGCTGCTGACACTGTATTTTCAGTACAGGGAGCTCCGATCGCCCCTCTGTCAAAACCCTTGTATAAAAATAGGGATGTCCTGTTTAATACAAAGTAAGGCATGTGCAGACCCCAAACTTACAAGGAGTGCTGGGAGATTTCAGCTCTTAATTCCTGAACACTCACTCTGCGGGTTATCCACAATTTAGGTCTCCAGCGATCAGAAACACTTATCTGTGGTGTGCATAGGTGGTAACTTGGGAATCGCCCTATAAATGAATCTGAGCCCCTAATATTCGCACCTCCTTAAAGAGGGACCTTTATTGTGCTTATTAATGGTAGTAATGAGCTTTTGCCCTGTTTCTGGGTGACAGGTGGTTTCAGTTGTTGTCCTGAGCTGTTTTATACGTTATGCCCTGTTTTATCTGTCTTCACAGCTAGGGGGCGCTGTTACATTAGTGTCTTTGGGGATTTGCTGCCCTCTATGGTGGAATGTGGTATTGCAAGAGACATAAAATATAACTCTTATTCTATATAAGAATATGATTCTCTTTTCTTTAGTAGTTTTATCCCACACTTTTTGTAGTAAATATTTTCACGATTTTTTTATGTTCTAACTGTTGCAATATCCTTCTCAGGCTTCAACATTCTACCGAGGTTTTGTTTTAGCTGTGTAATTGTACAGCAGGACCTGCATTAACCTTCCATCACAGCCACATGTTCCTCTGAAATGACTTGGCGCAGACAGATAACGCTGTCGCCCTTTCTCGTGTCATTTCAAGGCAGGTGCGGGTCAGGAGTTTAAAGAGTTAATATATTTGTGTTAAAGCAAAAGAGATCAGTTTTGAATCATTTGAGTCCATCATTCATATATAATATAGACTGTAATAAAAGCTACTTGGGCCGGACATTAGGAAAAGTTACTGCTTTTAACATTAATAGCTTTTATATTTAGTTGCTCTTCTAGGTGGGGGCGCTGTTGCATTAGTGCATTTGCTGTTACTGGTGGTGAAAAGTGGTACTGCAAGTAATCCCCAATACTGAGGTGCAGAGTGTGAACCTATTGAAAGGAGTCGTTCTCCTCGGATCCTACAGGTGTTCTTCCTGCAATCTCCCCCATCCTCGTATGTGTCCTCAGGCTGCTGTGAGGACAACAATCTACTTTTGGATCAAAGGTTCAGACACTGAAATTCAGCATGGCTGATTGATCTTCTCCCAGTTATATTACCCAAAAATTAAATACACACTAGCTCTTTTCCCACTGTTACCAAATCTGAGTCTACGGATGACTATAGTGTAGTATCACAGCTACTTTAAAGGAAATTTTTTGAAAGTTTGTGTTTTAATTCTTCATTTTTTTTTCCTGATCTTTTCTTTCTGTCAGTAAATTAAAACTTTGTAGTTCACATTGAAAGTCTGAGCGTGCATGTACACGGGGAGGATTATGTCTGAGCGTGCATGTACACGGGGAGGATTATATCTGAGCGTGCATGTACATGGGGAGGATTACGTCTTGAGCGTGCATGTGCATGAAGAGGATTAAGTCTGAGCGTGCATGTACACAGAGGATTATATCTGAGCGTGCATTTACACAGCGACGATTATGTCTGAGCGTGCATATACATTGGGAGGATTATGTCTGAGCATGCATATACACGGAGAGGATTATGTCTGAGCGTGCATGTACACAGAGGATTATATCTGAGCGTGCATTTACACAGCGACGATTATGTCTGAGCGTGCATATACATTGGGAGGATTATGTCTGAGCATGCATATACACGGAGAGGATTATGTCTGAGCGTGCATATACATGGGGAGGATTATGTCTGAGCGTGCATATACATGGAGAGGATTATGTCTGAGCGTGCATATACATGGGGAGGATTATGTCTGAGCGTGCATATACATGGAGAGGATTATGTCTGAGCGTGCATATACATGGAGAGGATTATGTCTGAGCGTGCATATACATGGAGAGGATTATGTCTGAGCGTGCATCTACATGGGGAGGATTACGTCTGAGCGTGCATCTACATGGGGAGGATTACGTCTGAGCGTGCATCTACATGGGGAGGATTACGTCTGAGCGTGCATCTACATGGGGAGGATTACGTCTGAGCGTGCATCTACATGGGGAGGATTACGTCTGAGCGTGCATCTACATGGGGAGGATTATGTCTGAGCGTGCATATACATGGAGAGGATTATGTCTGAGCGTGCATATACATGGAGAGGATTATGTCTGAGCGTGCATATACATGGAGAGGATTATGTCTGAGCGTGCATATACATGGAGAGGATTATGTCTGAGCGTGCATATACATGGAGAGGATTATGTCTGAGCGTGCATATACATGGAGAGGATTATGTCTGAGCGTGCATATACATGGAGAGGATTATGTCTGAGCGTGCATATACATGGAGAGGATTATGTCTGAGCGTGCATATACATGGAGAGGATTACGTCTGAGCGTGCATCTGCATGGGGAGGATTACGTCTGAGCGTGCATGTGCATGGGGAGGATTACGTCTGAGCGTGCATGTGCATGGAGAGGATTAAGTCTGAGCGTTCATATACATGGTGAGGATTACGTCTGAGCGTGCATATACATGGGGAGGATTATGTCTGAGCGTGCATGTGCATGGAGAGGATTAAGTCTGAGCGTTCATATACATGGTGAGGATTACGTCTGAGTGTGCATATACATGGGGAGGATTATGTCTGAGCGTGCATATACATGGAGAGGATTATGTCTGAGCGTGCATGTACACGGAGAGGATTATGTCTGAGCGTGCATATACATTGGGAGGATTATGTCTGAGCATGCATGTACATGGGGAGGATTAAGTCTGAGCGTGTATATACATGGGGAGGATTATGTCTGAGTGTGCATGTACACAGCGACGATTATGTCTGAGCGTGCATCTACATGGGGAGGATTACGTCTGAGCGTGCATCTACATGGGGAGGATTACGTCTGAGCGTGCATCTACATGGGGAGGATTATGTCTGAGCGTGCATATACATGGAGAGGATTATGTCTGAGCGTGCATATACATGGAGAGGATTATGTCTGAGCGTGCATATACATGGAGAGGATTATGTCTGAGCGTGCATATACATGGAGAGGATTATGTCTGAGCGTGCATGTACACGGAGAGGATTATGTCTGAGCGTGCATATACATTGGGAGGATTATGTCTGAGCATGCATGTACATGGGGAGGATTAAGTCTGAGCGTGTATATACATGGGGAGGATTATGTCTGAGCGTGCATATACATGGGGAGGATTATGTCTGAGCGTGCATATACATGGAGAGGATTATGTCTGAGCGTGTATATACATGGGGAGGATTATGTCTGAGCGTGCATATACATGGGGAGGATTATGTCTGAGCGTGCATATACATGGAGAGGATTATGTCTGAGCGTGCATATACATGGGGAGGATTATGTCTGAGCGTGCATATACATGGAGAGGATTATGTCTGAGCGTGCATGTACACGGAGAGGATTATGTCTGAGCGTGCATATACATTGGGAGGATTATGTCTGAGCATGCATGTACATGGGGAGGATTAAGTCTGAGCGTGTATATACATGGGGAGGATTATGTCTGAGTGTGCATGTACACAGCGACGATTATGTCTGAGCGTGCATCTACATGGGGAGGATTACGTCTGAGCGTGCATCTACATGGGGAGGATTACGTCTGAGCGTGCATCTACATGGGGAGGATTATGTCTGAGCGTGCATATACATGGAGAGGATTATGTCTGAGCGTGCATATACATGGAGAGGATTATGTCTGAGCGTGCATATACATGGAGAGGATTATGTCTGAGCGTGCATATACATGGAGAGGATTATGTCTGAGCGTGCATATACATGGAGAGGATTATGTCTGAGCGTGCATATACATGGAGAGGATTATGTCTGAGCGTGCATATACATGGAGAGGATTATGTCTGAGCGTGCATATACATGGAGAGGATTATGTCTGAGCGTGCATATACATGGAGAGGATTATGTCTGAGCGTGCATATACATGGAGAGGATTACGTCTGAGCGTGCATCTGCATGGGGAGGATTACGTCTGAGCGTGCATGTGCATGGGGAGGATTACGTCTGAGCGTGCATGTGCATGGAGAGGATTAAGTCTGAGCGTTCATATACATGGTGAGGATTACGTCTGAGCGTGCATATACATGGGGAGGATTATGTCTGAGCGTGCATGTGCATGGAGAGGATTAAGTCTGAGCGTTCATATACATGGTGAGGATTACGTCTGAGTGTGCATATACATGGGGAGGATTATGTCTGAGCGTGCATATACATGGAGAGGATTATGTCTGAGCGTGCATGTACACGGAGAGGATTATGTCTGAGCGTGCATATACATTGGGAGGATTATGTCTGAGCATGCATGTACATGGGGAGGATTAAGTCTGAGCGTGTATATACATGGGGAGGATTATGTCTGAGTGTGCATGTACACAGCGACGATTATGTCTGAGCGTGCATCTACATGGGGAGGATTACGTCTGAGCGTGCATCTACATGGGGAGGATTACGTCTGATCGTGCATCTACATGGGGAGGATTACGTCTGAGCGTGCATCTACATGGGGAAGATTACTTCTGAGCGTGCATCTACATGGGGAGGATTACGTCTGAGCGTGCATGTGCATGGAGAGGATTAAGTCTGAGCGTTCATATACATGGTGAGGATTACGTCTGAGCGTGCATCTACATGGGGAAGATTACTTCTGAGCGTGCATCTACATGGGGAAGATTACTTCTGAGTGTGCATGTGCATGGGGAGGATTACGTCTGAGCGTGCATGTGCATGGAGAGGATTAAGTCTGAGCGTTCATATACATGGTGAGGATTACGTCTGAGCGTGCATATACATGGAGAGGATTATGTCTGAGCGTGCATATACATGGAGAGGATTATGTCTGAGCGTGCATGTACACAGCGACGATTTTGTCTGAGCGTGCATATACATGGGGAGGATTATGTCTGAGCATGCATATACATGGAGAGGATTATGTCTGAGCATGCATGTACACGGAGAGGATTATGTCTGAGCGTGCATATACATGGGGAGGATTACGTCTGAGCGTGCATCTACATGGGGAGGATTACGTCTGAGCGTGCATCTACATGGGGAGGATTACGTCTGAGCGTGCATCTACATGGGGAGGATTACGTCTGAGCGTGCATCTACATGGGGAGGATTACGTCTGAGCGTGCATCTGCATGGGGAGGATTACGTCTGAGCGTGCATGTGCATGGAGAGGATTAAGTCTGAGCGTTCATATACATGGTGAGGATTACGTCTGAGTGTGCATATACATGGGGAGGATTATGTCTGAGCATGCATATACATGGAGAGGATTATGTCTGAGCATGCATGTACACGGAGAGGATTATGTCTGAGCGTGCATGTACACAGCGACGATTATGTCTGAGCGTACATATACATGGGGAGGATTATGTCTGAGCGTGCATGTACACGGAGAGGATTACGTCTGAGTGTGCATATACATGGGGAGGATTATGTCTGAGCGTGCATTTACACAGGGAAGATTATGTTTGAACATGCATATACATGGGGAGGATTACATCTGAGCGTGCATCTACATGGGGAGGATTATGTCTGAGCGTGCATGTACACGGAGAGGATTACGTCTGAGTGTGCATGTACACGGGGAGGATTACGTCTGAGCGTGCATGTACATGGGGAGGATTACGTCTGAGCGTGCATGTACATGGGGAGGATTACGTCTGAGCGTGCATGTACATGGGGAGGATTACGTCTGAGCGTGCATATACATGGGGAGGATTACGTCTGAGCGTGCATATACATGGGGAGGATTATGTCTTTCTAAGGTATATGGCCACCTCAAGGAGTGGAAAGATTTGTGCCAGTAAATATAAGTCCTGAGGTTGAAAAGCCATACTGCGCTAATACTTCACACGGTTGCACCCAATCTGTAAAATGCCATTTACTACACACATCTCTCTTCTACAACTTGCTACATGTCATCACTGCAGGAAAATGAAAGGATCAGTTCAGAGTCCAGAATGTGCAGCTCCCAGGAATGTTCAGACTGGACACAATGTAACAAGCCCTATACTCTTGTGTGCCACTTTTCAACCTCTGCTTGCTGTCTGTGAACGGTAACATTGATGTTTATGGCATTAACCAATGTATATGAACCTTCTACTTGCTGTGAAGTAGTAGGTGATTTTAGTAACGAGTACCGTATATTGTAGCTTGTTAGGTTATTTAGTGGCGGAGGACCGTATCATGTGACCCTTCATCAGACCTCATGTGGTTAAACCCGTGTTAAACACATGATTCTACGAGGTTTTGCCTCTACCCTTTAAGAAGTAATCGATATAGAAAATACCAGCGAGTAACGGAGCGGTGGGAAATCCGATAGCGAATCTTCTGGAGAATAACTGCGCCCTGGTTTTATAGTTCTGGATGAAAGTGACGGCGTCTTTAGCGGATTCCTCATTCGCTTTTATCGGTGTCACTGTGGATGTCGTAATTCTGGGTACTAACAGACTAAGTGAGAGCAATTCCCTCTTATACCGGGACCTTTCCTTCTGTTATTGGACTATAACAATAAATGGAGACGAAATCTGCAGAATCCCAGCAGCGGAGGAAGAATGATACCCTGTAATGTGGCGTCATATCATGTCACAGGTCCTTAGATACTCTGGTCTGCCACCAGATCATCACAGCCCTCTCCTAAAACACTGTGCTGCCTGAAATCTGTCTCTGTCACCCCTCAGTGTATGATCTTCTGTGCTGCAGGGGAGACCCTGCTCCTTCCACGCCATGAATCAGCCTGTGACCTTCCGCACGATCAATACTCTTATTATTATTGCTTCTTCCAATATGTACCTTTCATTCTGTGACTCTACAGAAGATCAGCACACGCTTCTGAAATACTCTGTGCTGCTGACCACGCATGCTCACTTCTCTGGTGGCCTTCTTGAGATTGGAGGGGTCCTTCTGTGGTTTAGAATCCAGGCTTCATAGATGACCATCAAAGCTGATACTTAGTAGCAAACACAGAGCTGTCAGCTACAGTCACTTATTGTGGTGGTTTAGACTTGGGATGTAGATTAACGTTCCCACTCACTGACAGCAATCCGTGATCTTAAATTGTGAAAAATATTAAGCAGCAGAACTTTTGATGTTCAGTGAACAGATTAATATGCACAATGTCCCTTTTATATTCACCCCCCCTGTACAGATCGCCCCTTTTTTATATGTTTCGTTGCACTGCAGACCCCCAGATTTTTTTTTTTTGGGGGGGGGGGGGGGGGGGGAGTTGGTCAGAAGAAAATCTTTCATGGGAAAGTAAATCTCTGGCATTTCCTGGTCTTCAGTCCTCGCTCTTGGATTGCAATTATTTCTTTAATGTTTTGGATTGTGGAAAATCCAGGAGTTATTTTTGTGTCGTGAACGCTGAAAAGTCAAAGAGGCAAAATATTAAATGGAGATTTAGACGATTATACATTTGTTTCTCTTCTACAAACATTAGTTGCCATGAAAGATGGGAAAATGTTCCTCTGCGGGGCTGAAGGTTGGGGGGATGGTACATCGGCCGCAACATGAAAGCTGGGACCCCAGTCATGGTGCTCCTATACTATAGGACTATAGGGCATGTGGAACCTGTGAAGATGGAGGTAATGCAGCAAGACCCAGCTAGGTGCACGTCTCACAGCTGAAGGGTTGTCACAGTCGCATCTAGTGTTCAGTCTCCTCTTATGATTACAAATAGTAATTTGTCTATACTGGATACATTTGTAGCTTGAGTTTCTTTACAACCTGTGCTCCTGGAAACATATCTGTGCAAAAGGAGATTCATTGTATCGCATCACTATATTCCAGAAATAATGACCAGCAATCCTGAGACAGGATGGGTGCTTATCCTCTGGATGCACCAACTTTTCCAGGGTGCGATATGGGAGACGATATGACATTCTGCCTAAAAGTTTTCACCCATATCCACAGCTTCTTTTAGGGGCCACCGCCCTCCACATTGCTTGTCCATGCACTTGGCAGCCTGTTCCCTGCCTCCCCAAAAGATTAAGATTAAGCTCAGGGAATGATCAGTCTACGGTAAAGGAAGCGTCATTTTTGGTTACTATGACTTGTAGCTTGTATAACTTCTCGCCTTCAGTGTAATATCCGTGTGAGGACCCCAACCCACCAAGTACAATAATAAGGCCATCTCCGCTTATGTGGGAGAGGGACCATTAGGCCGGGTCAGACTTGCGAGAAACTAGGACAAGTCTGGCATGTCAATACCCGGCACTGCCGCCGGCACTCGGCTCGGAGTGTGCGGCTCCATGTATTTCTATGCAGCTGAGCGCTCCGATCCGAATGCCGGCGGCAGTGCCGAGCACTGAGACGCGTAACTCGTCAGAGTTTCTCGTAAGTCTGACCCCGGCCTTAGAGGGATTGTGTCGTGCAACTTTTATACTCCAGGTTTATGGTGTAAACTGTTAGTGGAATCTGACTAAGTCTACTAGAAAGTTAGAGAATGTCTACATCACAGGGGTTCTCCATCTTAAAGCAAAATCTGAAAAAGAAAAAAGGAAATCTTTTCCTCTCTTTCTTTTCACAAGTTGGAAAGCTCCTATTATATTCTACGTAAATGTGAGCGATGAAGCTTCATTTCCAGTAGACCGGCCGCTCTCTGTATTGCCCTCCCCCATGACCCCGGTCCCTCTATCTCGGCCTTTGGCCATCAGTCCCGTTTTCTACCTGACGGTCTTTCCTATATTTTCAGAGAATGATTTTCCCTCCAGAAAGATCCGATGCGTCTACAGAAGCTGAACTAGATCTTCTTTACTTTTATCAAATTCTCAATAAATCTTTCATGACAGTTTATTTAACAAAGTGTCATTGAGACTGTGCGGCTGATGGATGTGACCCGAGCAAGATCAACACCAAATGTTTGTAAATGTCACTCCAATGTGAGCGGACGGGGAGGGGCGCCAAAAAACAAACAGCAACATGTTTATCTTTATTTTCTGATCCCCGAGATGCAATTTCCAGTTTATAAATTAAAAATGAGATTTTGCTTGGAGATCCAGTCGGTGGGCGATGAGAGCGTTCACTGCTGCTACATTGTTACCATTATTGCCACAATGATTCCTAAAGGAATATTTAATAAATATTGTAGCGCAAAGCAGCCGACACGGAACATCTCCGATTGGGGTTTTATCCTGCAGGCTGCTCTACGGATCCATTATATTGTCATCTATATGGGAAGAGCATTCAGTATTTTACCGTAATCTTACTGCTGACAACCTGCCAATATATCCTGTGTGAGAGGCCGTCAGCCCCGGGGATGATATCACTGGTATGAGGACAAGATCAGATGTGATGTCAGAGTATTTAAGGAGAGCAATGTGCCAGTTTTATGGGAGGCAGTGACCTGGGAGAGCAAAGATGGCAGTGCTGTCTGTTGGACCACCTAGGGTCTTAATCTGATGCAGTAAAGCCCCTTAATGCACCGTCCTATAATATGTCCGTCTGAATAATAAACATCAGGAAGAGATGGATATTTCAGGCCGAGCTTACGGTCGTCCCATGAACTTCCCGCCGTTCACCGTTGCCAAACTCAATATTAAGCAGCGCAATCAGCAGAGGAGATTAGTCGTGTAGTGTTGGTTCACGAGCGCTGAGGATCTTGCTGGCTCGTCGCCAACCCAAACTCTCAGTGGCTAAGTCAGGAGCCGGAACGCGGTCTGATATTTAATTGAATCCTGGAAATTAAAATCTAAAACATTACTGGCCAAAATACAAAGAAAATGGAAGTTCAGAATCCAGATCACGCTGCTTTAGACTGTTCCTGGGCCGATGCTCCAAGGCTGTGCAGCGCAGATAACTGCGACCTCGTGGACTGAGCGCCGTTCCCTTAATCCACTGCCATAGACGAGACAATTAATCCCGATCCAATTAGTGTTCTGACGAATATACTCATTTGGGAAAAGGTAAAACAACCAAAAAATGCAAAGATTATTAATATCCTCCTGATAATCTGCATAGCCGGATATCCTTCCAGCCGCTCATTGTTTTTCCCTGTTATAATATTTTATTAAATTTTCATCAAAGTTTAATGAAAAGTTCTGCAACTTCCTCTACTAGAGTTGAGCAGCAAGATTTGTAGGACCCTGGTCTAGAAGCTTCCAAGCCCAATGAACCTCCTACCTGCCGCCATTAGTGGCGGCTGCTCTGATTCACGTGTTGTGGCGCTAGGGAGGCCGGCGGGTAGGAAGAGGTTCACACCGCTCTGGTGTCTGCTGACCTGGGATCCTGCTAACCATTTGGATGAAAAAAAATAAGAACTTGGTTTTCTTTTTTTGGTTCTTTCTTTCATGTTCAAGAAAGAACCAAAAAAAGAAAACCAAGTTCTTATTTTTTTTTCATACAAAAATACACAGTAAACCCCCCCATGGGTTTGGAAAAGAGCACACAAGTGGTAAAAACACTTAAAGGCTGACATTTGGGCGGATGGGTATTTGATTACGTTTTTTGAATAAAGACAAAATAAATTGGGGCTGATACTTTTTACAGCTGATAGTTCACCATTGTTTCCAGTGTAGTCAGTGGTACTCATAGAATCATAGAATCGTAGAGTTGGAAAGGACCTCCTGGGCCATCTGGTCCAACCCCCTGCTCAAAGCAGGATTCACTAAATCATCCCAGACGGATGTCTAGCCATCCTCTGTTTGAATGAAGACTTCTTTTGAAGGAGAACTCACCACCTCTCGTGGCAGCCTGTTCCACTTATTAATCACTCTATCAAAAAGTTTTTTCTAATATCTAATCTGTGTCTCCTCCCATTCAGTTTCATCCCATTGCTTCTAGTCTTTCCTTGTGCAAATGAGAATAAAGTTGATCCTTCTACAATGTGACAGCCCTTGAGATATTTGTAGACAGCTATTAAGTCTCCTCTCAGTCTTCTCTTTTGCAAACTAAGCAATCCCAAATCCTGCAACCTTTCCTCATAAGACAGGGTTTGCAGACCGGTCACCATTCTGGTTGCTCTTTTCTGAACTTGCTCCAGTTTGTCTTTTTTAAAATGTGGTGCCCAAAACTGGACACAATATTCCAGATGAGGTCTGACCAAAGAGGAGTAGAGGGCAATAATGACTTCACTCGCCTGTATTCAATCCTGGCTGAAGAATTTTTTCTGCGCTGATACATTGTAGCAATCTGACAAGACTTCGGCTACATTTGTGCTTCTGTTGCCTTAATCTCACTGCGGCGTGTAGGCACTGATACATTGTAACAGCCTTTTTTTGTCATATCTGTATTGGCCTGAATGATTTTATTCACTGACCGAGAGCAGAGATCTTGAAAATAGGAATTTAAACCCCGTTGTCCTCAGTAACGCTGCTGAGCCTGTAGGACACCGAGAACATTGGATAAAAAATGTACAAAAGGCTGAAGCCAATGTGGTTGTACTCGGTGATCTAATCCCCTGTGGAGCGTCCAGGTCGTCACTGTCACTTTTGCACGGCATGTAATCTTCCCGGTTCAGGATCCGTATTCATTAATAGCCTTCCCCCTAACAAAGTAGTTTGTGAATCGGCTTCTTTGTTACAAATTTTTAAGTCAGTGGCACGGCTTTTAATTTAGCCGATTCGGGTCTCTGAATCCAGAGGTTACAGGGTGTGTTATACTTTAATTAAAAGTAACCAGTGATTTAATGGCTATTGTGAGACTTCAACTTATAAAGGAGCAAAAAAAAAAAAAAAGTTGATGGGGGCGGACAGTCGAAGAGACGTTAAAACCCTTTACTTGCTGTGCTGCTACACAACTGTACACTGATCAGCAAATTATTCCTGTATCTACTGCACCACGATAAATGTCCAGGAAAATTACCTTAGTCCAGCATTAATAGCACCTAATAGATGCCAGATTATCAGAATTTCTGGATCATTAGAAACAGAATGGATTAGTGTACATGGTTTAGTTGCACTTTCTTGTATGTGGCTTGGCCCCTCCTCGGAGGATGTTTGACTCCCTCTCCTCGGAAGCTGCTCGGCTCTCCTTTCCATGGGGGTGGCTCGGCCCTCCCTTCCTCGGAGGTGGCTCCTGCAGCCCAAAATGCTAGAGAGACCAAATCCGTTTCTTCTCGTGGAATCTGCGCTGCAGACAGAAGCGCTTTCTTCTACATAATTGTTGCACCATATTTGCCAGCGAGATCCGAATCTACCATCTGATACTTTGTAACTTTCCTGCATTCTTTGCCTGTTCTCAGAATCTCGTGGATCCGTCTAGTCTTTGGTCCAGTTCCTTGTCTTGCCTCGCGACACTTCGCAGCTCTTGTTTCTTGTAACCTGACAGATTGTGCGGGGGATGGAGTCCGTCATCACGTCGGGGCCCCTCTTCTTGCAGATCGTCTGTGGGCAGGGGACATATGGACGTGACGCTCTCCAAGGTACCAGCGGGTACAGGATCCGTGTCTCAGGGCGCCCGTTGGCACGTCTGGCAGCTCGGCTCCCTGGGAAAGGAATTGCTTTCAAACATGAGTAATTGATGAATTGTATGTAATATGTAAATAGGAATGCATAAATCTTCTGAATGACAGCTTAATTTATGTGAGCCTTTAAGAATGCGGGATTAGATTTTAATTAAATATCTTCAAAGGCACCCTGACTTGGTAAATTTTTTTTGGCTGCTGCTCTGATCCTTCTGCCATGGAGAAGGGGAGGGTGCTAAAGAATTAGGAATTTTTTCTGTACTGTTGAACATTTCTGGCCGAGGTCCCTGACCCATTGCTTTCTGGTTTTGGGACTACAACTCCTAGCATGTCCTGAGAGATGCCGACAATCTAGGAGGTCCTTCCATCATTGATGCATTGTCACAGACTTGTGTGGAGTGTCCAGCCTAGAAACACTTGTAATAAACGTGTAACATGTTTTCTGTCCTCCGGATGTAGGTAAGAATGTTTCTGGTCACTGGAGCTAGAGAAGATGGCACAAATAATGATGAATCGGAACTTAATTCCTGATTCATTCAATGATTTTCTCCAGAATTCTGTTGCATAAATGTTTAAAATGTTCCACAAAATTAGGCAGAACTCAAGGTTGCAAAATAATTACTTTTTCAGTATTTTTTTTTTCATGCTGATATGTAGACATAAAGCACATATTTGCCCATCACATACAGTGCCTAAAAGTAGTATTCAACCCCCTGCAGATTTAGTAGGTTTGATAAGATGCAAATAAGTTAGAGCCTTCAAACTTCACACAAGAGCAGGATTTATTAACAGATGCATAAATCTTACAAACCAAAAAGTTATGTTGCTCAGTTAAATTTTAATAAATTTTAAACATACAAGTGTGGGTCAATTATTATTCAACCCCTAGGTTTAATATTTTGTGGAATAACCCTTGTTTGCAATTACAGCTAATAATCGTCTTTTATAAGACCTGATCAGGCCGGCACAGGTCTCTGGAGTTATCTTGGCCCACTCCTCCATGCAGATCTTCTCCAAGTTATCTAGGTTCTTTGGGTGTCTCATGTGGACTTTAATCTTGAGCTCCTTCCACAAGTTTTCAATTGGGTTAAGGTCAGGAGACTGACTAGGCCACTCCAACACCTTGATTTTTTGCCTCTTGAACCAGGCCTTGGTTTTCTTGGCTGTGTGCTTTGGGTCGTTGTCTTGTTGGAAGATGAAATGACGACCCATCTTAAGATCCTTGATGGAGGAGCGGAGGTTCTTGGCCAAAATCTCCAGGTAGGCCGTGCTATCCATCTTCCCATGGATGCGGACCAGATGGCCAGGCCCCTTGGCTGAGAAACAGCCCCACAGCATGATGCTGCCACCACCATGCTTGACTGTAGGGATGGTATTCTTGGGGTCGTATGCAGTGCCATCCAGTCTCCAAACGTCACGTGTGTGGTTGGCACCAAAGATCTCGATCTTGGTCTCATCAGACCAGAGAACCTTGAACCAGTCTGTCTCAGAGTCCTCCAAGTGATCATGAGCAAACTGTAGACGAGCCTTGACATGACGCTTTGAAAGTAAAGGTACCTTACGGGCTCGTCTGGAACGGAGACCATTGCGGTGGAGTACGTTACTTATGGTATTGACTGAAACCAATGTCCCCACTGCCATGAGATCTTCCCGGAGCTCCTTCCTTGTTGTCTTTGGGTTAGCCTTGACTCTTCGGACAAGCCTGGCCTCGGCACAGGAGGAAACTTTCAAAGGCTGTCCAGGCCGTGGAAGGCCAACAGTAGTTCCATAAGCCTTCCACTTCCGGATGATGCTCCCAACAGTGGAGACAGGTAGGCCCAACTCCTTGGAAAGGGTTTTGTACCCCTTGCCAGCCTTGTGACCCTCCACGATCTTGTCTCTGATGGCCTTGGAATGCTCCTTTGTCTTTCCCATGTTGACCATGTATGAGTGCTGTTCACAAGTTTGGGGAGGGTCTTAAATAGTCAGAAAAGGCTGGAAAAAGAGATAATTAATCCAAACATGTGAAGCTCATTGTTCTTTGTGCCTGAAATACTTCTTAATACTTTAGGGGAACCAAACAGAATTCTGGTGGTTTGAGGGGTTGAATAATAAATGACCCTCTGAATAAACTTTTCACAATTTAAAAA
Organism: Dendrobates tinctorius; assembly: GCF_039654945.1. Classification (NCBI taxonomy): domain Eukaryota; kingdom Metazoa; phylum Chordata; class Amphibia; order Anura; family Dendrobatidae; genus Dendrobates; species Dendrobates tinctorius. Next base: position 23,110,590 of record NW_027361782.1, on the reverse strand, counting down.
AGAATTAAACAAAGAAATAACATTCTTTTTTGCTGCAGTGCATTTCACACTTCCAGGCTGATCTACAGTCCAAATGTCACAATGCCAAGTTAATTCCGAATGTGTAAACCTGCTAAATCTGCAGGGGGTTGAATACTACTTGTAGGCACTGTATGTGCGACCTGGCGTGCAGCAGCCTCAGTCATGGCTGACCTTCATCCTCCCGTGTTTCCTCGTTAATGTTATGAACGAATTATTCCGCTCACGTCCTGGGGGTTATAAGGACTATTGTTGGTCCAGAGCTCGGAGTCACCGACCCAGAACACATAATTTCCTCACGTTTGATCTGGGCGGCAATGATTAATATTGGCCTCTGGTGGGGGAACCTGACGTGGTAACATGATTCCCAGCAGGACATCCCAGGCAGTTAGCAGGTAATACTAATTACAGGCCAGGCTTAATACTGATGCATAATAAATGTATTGTGTTCTTTGTATCTGTCGCAATCACAGCAGCTTGGACCTGTTCACACTTGCGTCATTCTGATGACGTTGACGGTCAGTTTTTTTTTTCTTTACTTTTTTCTGCAATCTACAATTCTCATCATTGAAATTACAGCACCTGAAGGATACGTTGGTGATCTGCAAATGATGGAAAAATGAAAACGGAGGCCCTGATTCATTAAGATATTTTTCAGTTTTCTGGTGTAAAACTAAAATTGCAAATTTTTGCACAGTTTGGAAGTGCATACAAATTGTGACTTTTGGCGCTTTCACACCTGTCAGGGTGAGACGACACGGTCATTCCTATTCAAACTTACACCACTTTAGTGACACATTTTGCCCGTACTCCAATGTAGAGCATGTGTAGTAGAGGCGAACGGGAGGTATAAGATGCTCCTCATGCTGCTTTGTTAGGCGCCTCTTACTCCATCGGTTGCTCATTATGACTGACGAGAGCAATAGTGGTCTGAATGAATCGGGAACCAAGTTTTCACATCACAATTTCTCCAGTCTGAGGCTTGTGCAGAAATCCCGGCACCTCCAACCTCGGCTGATGTCACTGAGGTTATTAATGATCGTCTGAGGACGGTTCTGCCGCTGATTGAACTTGGGCAATTCCTCAAGATCCGCTGCTGGCAGCTCCTGTGTAATCGCTGACCAATGATGCCCTGATGTGCACCATGGAGTCGTACGGAGATGCTGCAGCCATGGGAGCAGGTTTAGGCCACACAGGAGGCTCACAGTAGCGCGAGAAATATGTGGCAGTAGTGTAGTCGTAATAGTCCTGGGAAACTGGAGAAATGGCTGAACCGCTCGTTCTACCACCAAATCAATGTAACACTGACCTGTTAGTGCACCTGGAGGGAAGACTGGAGGGGTCCGGCTACTGGACATTATGCCCCCACCATAATCCCAGGAGTAGGACCGGTGTTATGTTGCCATCTTTTTTGAACACCTTTTCATGACATCACTGACATAGTCTCCAGACTGATCTCCAGATATCACTGCATCCAAGAGAAAAGTAGACCTCATTGCTGAAGAGGAAATGCCTCCACTCCAGCCTCCATTGCCGACTTGCTTTGCACCGTATTGGCCTTTAAAAGTGGCGGGGTGAGGTTATTGGACTCCTGTAGCCGAAGTCTGGTTCGTAGTCCCGTCTCATGGAGACGCCGCTGACCGTTTGTGTATACTGTTTGGCATCTTAGCCTCTGTATGTGATGTCTCTGAATGGATCCCTGCGTGCCGTGCTTGTAATCTGACGGTCCATCCGTGCGAAGGATCTCATCTCTGCACCTCGTGCTGTCATTTCTGGTTGCCATTGTTCTCCCAACCATTGGGACAGACAACTTTACCCAGTGCTGTCACCTCACCCTACAAGCGCAGGGATAAACCAAGGTCTCTGTCATGGATCCTGTCCTCACTGTGTGAGAAGTAGCAATAATATTGGCACATGGAGAGCAGGAGGCATCACACCATCCTTCCAGAAGACCTCGGCCTGGATGTGACAATTCTCTTAGTGACGCCAGATACGACCTCATTTTGTATAACAATTTGGTGCTTTAATTTCAATGGTCAGACGTGTTTATATTTATATCCTGATGTGTGTGGATCTATATGTCTGATGGCGGCCAGCACTGGAGATGACACGTGGCAGTAAATGTCTATAATGGCTGATATCAGAGAGCAGTAGCTTGTATTCACTTATTTGACAATTCATCAACACCACAAATAAGTGATAACTGTGAGTACAGATAATGTAGTGATGTCCCCTGCAGTCCTATGTAACACCACAGATAACACAGTGATAACTCTCTGGGTACAGATAATGTAGTATGTGTCACCTGCAGTCCTATGTAACACCACAGATAACACTATATCTACATGCACTGGCCGCTCTTTCGCACTGTGACTAATCTGTTCTCATCTGCATCGTTGTGTGACAACCTGATCTGTAAAGAGATTTAATTAGACTCTTATTAATTTTCATCTTTAGAGGCAGAAACTTCTTTTCATCATTTGTTTATAATGAGGTTTAATCTTGAGCTGGAAAATGCAGCAAAATAGCAGAAAGATGAGAAGAGATGATGCAGATGTCCGTTATTGACTGCAAATAAAAGCGTAGCTGTCAGTCACAGAATAATTCCGCCCACTGGACTCCTGAGCGTAGAGGAGCCGATGACTGAAGCCCACGTTATACTGAATGTGTCCGCACATCTGTACATCAGTGTTTAGCTTCTCCTGCTTTTTCGTCTGCTGCATCAGACTCCGCACTCCGCGGCTGGTTCCCTATTTGTGCCATTGCATTTCTTATTCTATATTTGATGGTCATTTGTTATATTTTTTCCATGATTGTAGGACTGTGTTTCATATGTGAGCTGGTGTTAAGAACATGGGACATAATTATTGCATGTGCAGCCAATACCTTCTGACCCGTGACCTGTTACTTCTCACAGCTGAGGATCTGTTGCTCCTCATAGAATAGTTGGCAGCACACATCTCCCTCCTTGCTACAATGAATCGGTGCTGAAAAAGTGTATCAAGGTTAAAGCCAAACGGAAAACAGTCTAGATTGGAGGAAGTTGCACCAAACCCCCTGCTGTGAACGTTTTGGGTCCAGAGGTAGAGACCAAGGGCATTGGCAAGAACAGTATATGGGGCGCTGAATCCAGATTAGCTTCATACAGTCGGAGCCCAAACTTTCGAGATGGACTCAAATTTGGTTTTCACATTTTGCCTCTTCAGTGTTTTCGATCTTTTAGTTGGATGTTTCTATGGTTACTGATGTACAATTTTAAATATTTAATACATTTTTGCATTTTATTGACAAATCCATGAAGTTCCTGTAATGCCACAAAATTTCCAATGCCCGCCTTATTCTTTGACTTCTGCCCTTCGTTCTGACCCCCAGTAATGCCAGCTTTGTCATTAATTGGTTCAGTTCCTTGTCATGGAGTCAAATAGACAATCAGAAGCTGCTTTTATAACGGCACTGGTCCTGTGTAAGGGAAATGGATCATCAGAAATTGACGAGTTGTTAAAAAAAGCTTTTCGTATTACATGTATTTTTTTTTTTTTTTAAATTGTCATTGTGTTTTTTTTCACATCACAATTCTTACTAAAATAAAAAATTTGAATTAATGTTGCCAATTTCACCCTGACCACTGGTTGATTTTATTTTTAGACTTAAACTTTCAGTTGTTTTAGGAAATTCACATGTACATTATCCACAGTTAAGACACTGACCCCATGTTTTATACCGAGGGACCTAATGAGCATGTGAAAAGTTCATTGTGAATGGAGGAGGTGAGCTGTGACATCACCTGTTGTGAATGGTGGATCCTGTGTTATCTACTATATAAAGGTGTTATCAGTCATTGTATAGGAGGAGGAGGTGAGCTGTGATATCACCTGTTGTGAATGGTGGATCCTGTGTTATCTACTATATAGAGGTGTTATCAGTCATTGTATAGGAAGTGGTGACATCACCTATTGTGAATCGTGGATCATGTGTTATCAGCTGTGTATAGAGGTGTTATCTCCCTCTGATGAAACTGATGAGAAATCTTCCTGAAAGATCAGAATGTTAGTGTAGTATAGCCCAATAGCCAGTGTGAAAATGGCAAGTTGCTATTTTGTTTTTATGTAACGATTGTGGTATTAACACAAATGCCAAAATGTTTTAAAAATACTTGAAGCACTAAAACCAGAGCTATGTGAATAGATTTGCAGGTCATCATTGTGATGTCAGAGGATCTGGGGATGTCGTCAGGTAGGAGAGGGGTTCGCACAGCTCTCTTCCAGCGGTCATGGGCGACTGTTGTGGCCGCTAAATCATGGTCCTCCGAGTTTAGTTGCTCATCTGTAACAACTCTGATTTAAGCAATAGCTCATGTTCTCACGTCACATTCCCTTTAATTACCGAGTTCCTGGGTGCATCTGAAATCTCTATCATTTGTGGAAGTAAAAGCTGCAGATCCCTTCACTGGAGGCCCAACGCCTTCTCTGCAGCTAAGATGTGACATTCGGGGCCGCCGAGCATCGCACGCCTTTGTTTTGGGTTTTGATTAATGAGCATGTAGTTTGGACTCTAACCTTAGACCTTGGTACAGTGTGAACCGCTCCCAGCAGATTAGGGGTTACACGTCCCTCATTCCCCGTTATAGCCTCCCTGGCGCTACCGCTCTTTATTTCTTTTTCAATGGTCCCAAGTGGCAGGAGACCGGAGGCAGCAGGAGCCATCGTCTGTAAGGCGCCAGTGCCCTGGAGTCTGTCCTCATTGTGGTCCTGGTGCCACCTGCCTGAACCTCCATAAATCTGTGTGTACAGGAGATCAGTGGGTGCACGGCAAGCCCCCGACGTGCGCTGAACTGTGGAGACGGTGCAGACTTTATGCACCATACATCCAGGCCGAGCCTGCTGTAATAGTCTTTTTGTATCATTGCTTACACTCCGCAATGTTGTTTACTTTCTTGTTTTTGAAACTGTCAACATTTTCAACTCCCTGTACGAGCTGACGGCTATCTGAGGTAACGGGCAACTCTACATCATGTACTGTGCTAAAGAGTCTTGCATTTACTTACGTAATATGATGTCACCTGATGTTCACAGTATACCACCACCTAATGAGCCAAGCACTGGAGGACACGCATGCTCAGTCACCTCCATCTAATGAGCCAAGCACTGGAGGACACACATGCTCAGTTACCTCCATCTAATGAGCCAAGCACTGGAGGACACACATGCTCAGTCACCTCCATCTAATGAGCCAAGCACTGGAGGACACACATGCTCAGTAACATTGACGTAATAAGCCGAGCGCTGGAGGATACAAATGCTCAGTCCTCTCCACCTACTGAGCCAAGTGCTAGGGACACACATGCTCGGCTCATTAGCCAGATGTGACTGAGCATGTGTATCCTCCACTGCTTGACTCAGGTGGATATGACAGCTTGGGTGTCCTCCAGCACTCGACTCATTAAGCGGATGTGACTGAACATTGGAGGACACACATGCAGAGTTATTCACCTAATGAGCCAAGCATTTTCTTTGACACACATGCTCAGTTACCTCCATCTAATGAGCTGACTGCTGGAGGACACACATTCTCATTGACATTCACCTAATGAACTGAACCCTAAAGGACAAATGCTCAGTCACTGGTGGAGACTCATTCTCCTTCACATGAGTCAAGCACTGGAGGACACACAAGCTCTGTCACTTTTCACTTGACTGGATCTTCTTTCTCATTCTTACCTGAACAGCTGATACTGTGCAGTTTACAGAAGAGTTGATGGATGTGTGAGTAACCAGTACGACTTCCCTTCACTGCTCCATGCTGCAATCATTCTCTTACTTAATGGGAATTACCTTGAATCTAGAGTTCTATAGCTGTCACAGGGGGAAGGAGTCAGATCAGGCAACTTGCTAATGTTTATATTTACAGCTGCCAGAGGGGGGAGGAGAGTGAATAGTGTACTTTTTAAGGACTATGCTTGCAGCTAACAGGGGATTGGAGACTTACTGATGTGGAGCATGAAGCAAAAGATACCACAAATGCATGCAAGGGATCATGTGACTGCTTAGCATTCCACACCCAATGCTGCTGGAGACCAGTGAAGATGAAGGGAGCGATGAAGGGTTAAAAGTAAAGAATTTTATTTTGGGTTGAAGGCCGACTGAGAAATGTAGAATGGCAGTATACTAATATCTGGGCCTTTAGGAATCTTTTAGGCTTGGTTTGTGGGATATCCCTTTTAAGGAAAGTCTCAGTCAGTACTTGGAATCAGAAAACTTTACGAAACAAAGTATCAAGCTAAAAGTTAACAGAATCGGTCTCATTAGCAAAGCGGAAACCTGGAGGAAGCATCTGCAGATGGAAGGGAAGACGGACCTCAGGAGGAGACAATGCCGTAATATTTGTATTGTGTGGTAAGACGCAGAGAATAATAAGAACTCTGCAGCCAAGGAAATGCCCGCGCTGTAATAAGACCGAGTGTTCAAGGACCAGAATTTAGTGGAAATATCGTCTGAGCCACAAGCCGCCCGCTGTGGGAGGAAATACTGGAATGTTTCCCCTGGTTTGGGCAGTGATGGAGGCGACCTGATGTGTGCGATATACACATATCGGGCCACCCCTTTGGTCTCCCAGGGCCGTGTGTACGTTTTCCTAAAGATACATTGTATGTCATATCAATTTGTCTTTTGAGAATGATACATTGCCATGTAATGTTGTGAAATGGCAAAACGGCCACATGACGCCCAAATAAATGGCGCTCTCTGGTACTTACAGCTCTGGCAAAAATTAAGAGACCACTGCACAGTTTTATAAAAATCAGCTTCTCTACATGTCTGACAGCCATTCCATTCCAGTGTCAGTTGAGTCCCAACCAGAGCACACCTCATTCTACTTAATGTGCTTCTGATTAGGTGATCTCCTGAACCAAATCTTATCTAACAAAGGAAAGTATAAAAAAAACCCTGCTGTGGTGTTCACAATCCTCTTGCAACATCACAAGCTGGATGGCAAAACAAGTGCTAGTAATATCCCAAAAGTAGGAATGAAAAAATAACTTTTCTCCATGCCAAAGGAGTTGAAATGAAAGGTCTTGAGTGAGGAAAAGAAGGGCTCAATTCTGGCTTTACTAGCAGAGGGAGACAGTGAGCGTCATGTTGCCCCCATCCTTAAAATTTCTAAAATGGCAGTCCATTACAACAAGGTCAAGCAGATGACCATCATGTTATTCGAATGTCATTCAGCAACCGCAGGATGACATCAAGTGACCTACAAATGGAATGGCAAATGGCAGCTGGGGTGAAGTGCACGGCAAGAACAGTTCATAACAGGCTCCTAGAGGCAGGACTCAAGTCAGGTAAAGGTAGAAAAAAGCCTTTCATCAATGAGAAGCAAAGGAGAGCCAGGCTGAAGTTTGCCAAAGACCATAAGGATTGGACCATAGAGGACTGGAGTAAGGTAACCTGAGGTTAGCATCCTCAATAATCAGAACCTCCCACTCCCATCTCCAAGACTTTACACGTGCTGCGCCAATTCTTTGGAATGCACTTCCCAGGTCAATACGATAAGTCCCCAATCCCCACAATTTTAAGCGTGCCCTGAAAACGCATTTATTCAGACTGGCCTACCGCCTCAACACATTAACCTAATCTATCCCTGGGTGGCACAGTCAAAAGTTTTACCATAACCAGGTTCCCCGCATCATGTTCCCTGCATCATGTTCCCACATGCTTTATGCATCCATTAGCTGTCTGTGTCTGTACTGTTACACACTTAACATTATGGCTGGTCCAAACAATCAGGGTAATTGTTACCACCCAACTTTCGTGTCTACCTCTTTCCTTATAGACTGTAATCTTGCGAGCAGGGCCCTCATTCCTCTTGGTATTTGTTATAATCTATGTGATTATTGTTATGCTGTAATTGTCTGTACAAGTCCCCTCTGAAATGTAAAGTGCTGCGGAATATGTCGGTGCTATAGAAATAAAATGTATTATTATATTATAAGGTACAAGGACCTGGAGAGGCATACAAGCCACAGTGTCTTGCACCCACTGTGAAATTTGGTGGAGGATCGGAGATGATCTGGGGATGCTTCAGCAAGGCTGGAATTGGGCAGGATAATCGTTGCGAAGGACGTATGAATCAAGCCGCATACAAGGTTATCCTGGAAAAACAGTTGATTCCTTCTGCTCAGGCAATGTTCCCCAACTCTGAGGACTGGTTTTTCCAGCAGGACAATGTGCCATGCCACACAGCTAGGTCAATCAATGTGTGGATGAAGGACCATCACATCAAATCCCTGTCATGGCCAGCCCAATCTCCAGACCTGAACCCCATTGAAAACCTCTGGAATGTAATCAAGAGGAAGGAGTGGCATAAGGTCAACCAAAGCAGTGTGAAAGACTGGTGGAAAGCTTGCCAAGAAGCATGAAAGCTGTGATTGACAATCATGGTTATTCCACAAAATATTGATTTCTGAACTCTTCCTGAGTTAAAACATTAGTATTGTTGTTTCTAAATGATTATGAACTTGTTTTCTCTCCATTATTTGAGGTCTGCAAGCACTGCATTTTTTGTTATTTTGACCATTTCTCATTTTATGAAAATAAAAATTTAGTGCTTGGAAATTCAAAGACATGTTGTCAGTAGTTTATAGATTAAAAGTGCAAATTTACATTTTACTCAAAAATACACCTATAGTGAGAAAAATCAGACAAACTGAAAAATTTGCAGTGGTCTCTTAATTTTTTTTGCCAGAGCTGTATATGAAAATTGTGATGGAAGTGCAGAAAAAGAGGCTTCCGACGCACCTGGAAATTAAGAGGAGCTGAACGAGTTCTCCACAAGGTGCTGGAAGATTTTTGGAGGGTGCAGTAGCTTGAACACTCAGGTCAATGGTCTCCTTTGGCTTCTTGACGATCTCCTACTACTGCTGGCTCAGACAGACCCCTGGGTAGGTGCCATGGCTGCTTCTTCGGACCACTGATGGGTTATGCTTGCTCACCAATGCTGAGCACCAGCTACCGCTTAACTTGTTCCTCCAGAGCCAATGCAGATTTCCCTCTGTCACCAGCTAGGTACAATACATTTTTGAGCCACCCAATGTATTAATTAGGGCACACAACAGGGGCAATGCTTCTTCATACCAATCACATGGGCATAAATCTCTGCATCATCTTCCTGGTGTGACAAACCATGCCAATGTCTCCATCATTATGATGCCAGAAATTTGGCCATTCGAGACTTTTCAGTGAATGGACCCCTCACTGTCGCTATCAATAATGGATGGTTTTATGTCACGTAGGTTGACCCCTCAGACGTACAGTGAGTACCAGAAATGCTGAGGAATCCCCTGAGAGTCACCAATTATGGAATTAAATGAAGGAAAAAGAGCGCTCTGAACCAACACTGCCGCCTGTACTTTCATCTGATGGGCCGGCACAGGTTCTTGTGATCAGCTGGAGATATATAAAGAAACCTTAGAAATCTTGTGGCCTCTTTTTTATATAATGGCTAATTATAAGCATTTAGATGGGTCGTCTCAGATTAGAAAAACTTGTCTGCCTACCTCCAAAAGCCTGCCCACCTGTCTCCAGGTCCTGCCTTGTATTGGAGCTCCGCTCCCATGAAGTGAGCGGTGCAGGGCCTGTAGATGGAGGTTTTGTTGTTTTAGGAAGAAGACAGCCTTATTTATCTAATCTGACATTCTTTTATCATTCTGATATATTTGAACCCTTAACCTGTGAGTCCGTGTTTATTATGAGCCCCCAATGAGGAGTCCAGGTCCCACCAGAGCACGTGCGGAGCACTGTTTCTCAGTCCTGCACCCTTTCCCATGTTGGAACCTGCTCGCTTTACTTTCGGCCATGGCGGTTCATTATTAGGTTGAGTGCAGTATATTAATGCCACTCTGTGCGCCAAGAACAACACCAAGATGAAAGCTTCTTCCTGCTGAGTTTCCTCCAAAACAGACCGTGGTTTCTGGAAGGTTGTGTCGAGAGCTGAGAGTTTACAATGTATGTTCAGACACTAAGAAGGCTGGAAAATAAACCATTGCCAGGGGCTACAGGGACGTAGAGGCAACTGCTGAACCGCAGCACCCCAAGGTGGAAGATTGATTAGGGCAACGAGCTTGTATTGAGCACAGTCATCTGGGGGATTCAGGGCAGGAGAAGCGGCTGCCGTTACGTCTGTTCTAAGGTGAGAGAGTTTTTGTTTTTGTCCTGCACAACCCTGAATAATATGGCAGCTCAGTGTATCAGAAAGAATATCAGATGCTCTATGTGGAGGACAGTATTGGGCCGCACCTGTTGATTCAATTCAGTTTTTTCCTTTATTCCCTTCTCCGCTGTATAACCTCTGATCTGCCAGCCCCCCGTGTATAACCTCTGATCAGCCAGCCCCCCGTGTATAACCTCTGATCAGCCAGCCCCCCGTGTATAACCTCTGATCAGCCAGCCCCCCGTGTATAACCTCTGATCAGCCAGCCCCCCGTGTATAACCTCTGACCAGCCAGCCCCCCGTGTATAACCTCTGACCAGCCAGCCCCCCGTGTATAACCTCTGACCAGCCAGCCCCCCGTGTATAACCTCTGACCAGCCAGCCCCGTGTATAACCTCTGATCAGCCAGCCCCCCGTGTATAACCTCTGACCAGCCAGCCCCCCGTGTATAACCTCTGACCAGCCAGCCCCCCGTGTATAACCTCTGACCAGCCAGCCCCCCGTGTATAACCTCTGACCAGCCAGCCCCCTGTGTATAACCTCTGACCAGCCAGCCCCCTGTGTATAACCTCTGATCAGCCAGCCCCCCGTGTATAACCTCTGACCAGCCAGCCCCCCGTGTATCTCCGACCTGTGAGATCCCCGTGTATTTACCGCCAACCAACCCCTCGTGTATAACCTTCAACCCACCAGCCCCCCCCCCGTGTATAATCTTCGACCTGCCAGTCCCGTGTATGACCTTCCACTTTCCAGCCCTCGTGCATAATCTCTGACCTAAAAACACACGTGACATGTGACCCATGCGGTTTTCGAACTTTACTGTTTGGGTTCGCCCATCTCTAGTCACCACTGCTCTGCTGACCCCATAACTGCAGAGTCCACACCTCCTTTAGTATCAGCACAAACACTGCGCCCCTGCTGGGAGCTTCATGGCCGAGCATGTGCAAGAAGCCATACATCGCCAAGCATTGGATGGAGTCGGGTAAAGCCACCACCGCTGGATTCTGGAGGAGATGCACTTCTCTATCTACGTCTGATGGAGGAGTTTGGTGATTCCAGCAGGATGTTACCCTCCGACTGCATTGTGTCCTCTGTACAAATGGTGGTGGGGGATAATTCTATAGGTTATCAGGGGGCGGCCTCGGACCCCCAGCTCCAATGATGGGAAATGTTAATCTTCAGCACAAGACATTCAGCTTTGTGGGAAAAGTTTGGGGAAGATCCTTATCTGCCTCCTATGACTGTGCCCAGTGCACAAGATCCATGCAGACATGGAGGGAAGAACATGAGCGACCGCACAGAGCGCGGACCCCAACCTCACCTATAATGGAGGTTGTGAGCCCGACGGACCCCAACAACAGGGTCTGACCCCACAAATGATCTTGTGGATGAAGGGACAATAATTCCCAAGAGCAGAGCTGTTCGATCTGCAGAGGGGTGCCTCCATATTAATGTCTATGGATGTAGAAAGAGGGGTCAGAAAATCCTCTGGAGGTGGATGTGGTGGGCACATTCTTATCTCTGTGTAGTGTATTTCTAAATTTCCTTCCCATAAATCCAGCTGTGATCCCCCCACCTACCAGGCATAGAAGTTTCTGGCCGCCTCTTCCCTATTGACATGTTTTCCTGAGAAATAAATTACTTGCTTTTGTCTTTGTAAGTTAGAGTCTCCGTTCATCAAACTGTGAGAAGGCGCCGCGTTATTGTCTTGTCTCGTCACCAGCAGCTGCAAAGATTTTCTCTTCTTTTCCCCTCTTGTTGCACTGCTTCTTCTTAGACGACCCGAGGTGATCGCTCTGCACTTAATCTGTAAATTATAAGCTGCACGGCTGTATAGAGGGACAAGTGCAGCGGAAGAACGTGGCCATCAGACGACTGCGGCACCAAAGCGCCAGCATTCCCCTAAAGGAAGGTAAAAACCAGTGAAGTAAATAGCTTAGGCTAAACATGAGTGATGGCTTAAAGACAACGAGAGAAAGGAACCATGGAGGCGCCTCTGCCGCGCTGCGACGTCTGCTTTATTATAAGTAGCGGAATTTACAAATCTACAAAATAAAACGTTCTGATCTGAATTAAGAATAAAAAATAAATTATTTGAGATTTATTTGTGAAACACAGGGCTTAGAGTCTACCTCACTCATTGCACCGCTTCGGCCTCCAGGGTCGGTTTATATTTATTTCTCCATTTTACTGAGTAAACTGTGTACATTGCAAGAAACCATGTTCAGGTTTATTTTTCTTCTTGGTTTGAACCTTCATTCCAGTGTTTAGTAATCCGTTCCGGGCAGCTGCCAAGGGCACAACTGAAGTCCAAAGGGACAAATACGCCCATAATGTCATGTCTAGGTAGAATGATGGCCGGGTGTGTAATGTCCTCTGAATTGGGTTTTAAATGTTTGAGAAGAAGAGACAGAGTGGCCCTGTCCCCTTTACCTTGCCCTGTGCCCCTTTACCTTTGCCCTGTGCCCCTTTACCTTGCCCTGTCCCCATTTTCCTTGCCAGTTTGTTTTTTTCCTTTAAATATTTACATAATGTTACAATGTAACAAATGAGGAAATGGCAAAGGTTCATATTATGGGATTTGGAGGCAGCAACTTTGGGCTCCCTGCCCTAAAATGGTGGGGATTGATGGCATGAGCCAGTGGCAGCAGGACGCTGGCACCCATGGAGGGTAGCAGGGTGCTGGTATTTAAGTTTTATGTCCCCTTCATTCTGTAAATGTTGGGACTGACAGTTAAATGAATTAGTCCAGGGTTATGAAAGCATGGTTTCTTTCTTTAAGAAACTGCACCACTCCTATCTACAGGTTGTCTGATATTTCAGCTCATCCCTAATTCTAATAATGGTGCTCAGCTTCAGTACCGTAGACCACCTCTCCACAGGTGTGGCACTCTTTTTCCAAGAAATCATCCATGATTTTCTACGCCTTAATGTTGACTTTTTTTTAGTTTCGGAGGTCCCTGCTGCCCTGAGTCATAAGTTCTTTGTCACATGAGACACATTTACAGCTCTTAGCATTGACAACCAGTATGAGGATTTTTGTGAATTGTGTGCAGGGAGCTGGCGGATATTTTGATGGCTTCTCTGGTGGATTGCTGTTCACATTGTGGCTCTTGTATCGGGGTGAACGCCATTGCACCTGTTCTTTGATTCCTACCTCTCAGAATTCAATCAGAACATTTGCAATAGTCGCTCCTGACCTCCCCAGTTTATGCTCTGAGCGCCAAAGTGATTTGTTTCAGTTGATGCCTCGAGGAAAGAGAAGATGAGGCAGAAGCTGTCAGGCAGGCGACATGATGTGCTTTATGATAGACGTCATCAGAAGCCGCAGAACAAAGCTCCGCCGGGTGGGAATAGAGTCTTACAATGCGCCCAGTCTGTCACATCACAGCGCCGCCTTCATCTGCTATTCTGTGTGAGCCGGGGGCTGGGGATCATACACAGTGACAGGGTCGCACCGCTGACAGCCTAAAACGTATCCACCTTAAATCTCAATGATCAAATATTCAACTTGTAAATCGTCCCAAAATAAAATGTGTAATTCATTATCGATGGGGAATGGAAAACAAAAGTATCAACTAAATTAAGAGCCAAATTCCCAATCATTTCGAGAACCAAAGCAAAATATTGTAATGACAGGCGGATCACAGCCACGGCTTCTGATGTGATGGTGATTGTGTCCTGGGAGATCTACCCCCCTCAGAGTGATCAGCTGCTCCTGGACAGTCTGTGGCACAATGTGGCATTATCGATTGCTCCAATACATAATGTCCAGAGGTTCTCGGGTGGATTCAGGTCTGGGGAACGTGAATCTTGCATCAAAACCTCCATCATGCAGGAGCGGTAATCATACTTTGACTACATGAGTCCGCATTGTCTTGATCCAGGAGGAACCTGGGTCCGTCGCCCCAGCTTGAGTAGTAATTCCTCCTAGTTGAGGTTGGCATAGTAGTTTGTGTGATCCTACAAGTATATCCCTCCCCAGACTGGAAGACAGAAAACATCCTGTGTTGAAGGTGCAATCCTGGAGAAGCTTGGTGACCTGTCAAATCTGGGCTTCCGGCGCTGCCTTAATCTATTGGAAGTGACAACAACACGAGCAAATCGCAAAACTGGAGAAGAATCGGTCTGGAACGATGATGATGGAGTAACAGTCTGTGGCACCACCTGCGCCGCTCCATCTTCGGAAGACGTCTTTCCACCAGTTTGAGTCGGCGACATTGATTCACAGTCTCTTATGCATCTTACTGATGTCCTTGAAGTTTGAGGTTTCTTCTGTGATGTGTTGGGGCTCAGCTAACTTTAGGCCAAGGGCTTAATGATGTATAAGAAACAAACTGAGCTTTACTTACCTTATACTTATTTTTTTTTTTTTGTAACTTTTAGTGCTTTTAAGCCTGTCCTGGCCAGCTCCGCCATAACGTGACTCTGCATGGCCAGCAAAGTCCTCACCATTTACACCATGAAAGGTTAGGGCAGAACTGTACCATCCTATTCCATCACTTCCTTTCTGTCATGATTAATCGTGGCCTTCGTGTCGAATTCCCTTGTTTTCTGCATCTTTGCTTGTCAGAAAATGGAGACTTTATAAACGGAGATTAAAAATTTGCACAAACTCAAGGGCACATTCAGATATACTTTGAAATCTCGGGGAAAAAAAAATCCATAATTGCCCCAGATTTTATCCTTTACATTGCAAAGACGGAAAACTGCGGTGAATCTGTGAGTCTACATGAATGATTGACATGTAATGGATTTGAAATAAACACTGTGCATCAACTTCTGTATAATTTTTTTTTTTCTGCAGCCCGTGAATGAGATTTAGTAAAGTATCATCCACTTTACTGTTACTGTAATAAGCTGGAAAATCTGCAGTTTGTTTGGTACATGTGAACCATAGTGATTTTCCCACATAGAATCTGTATTTCACAGTTCACACAGCGCCATTTACCACTGCGGATATTCTTGTAAAGGAGGAGTCGGGAGCCGCACCGTTCGCCCTTTCCATGTCTGTAGGTGATGCAGATCTCAGATCCGCTGCAATATGTGCATAAATTTGCAGCAATTGCTTGCCATTCTTTAAATGTGCTGGCATTGTAAAATGCAACCACTTCTCAAGGAAATGCACAGGAAATTCTGCACATGTGTCCTCATCACTAATCTGCAGCTGCATCTCCCTCCTCTCCTTCTCGGATTGTGTATTTCCTTAGACAGACTTTTTGCTGATTTGTCCTCTTATGTGATGATTTGCAAAGCTTATATTTATTTCTTAGTTGTGATAGGACGGTAGGTTACGCTTTCAATATCCGTCTATTGCATTATTTCCCATCGTCCACCTATCCCTGTGATCCTACTTGTGGCCGCCTGTCTTCCGGAGGCTACATGTCTCTTGGGTCAAGAAGAGTTTAACTACCTTTTGGCTTGTAAGAAACTTGTCATAAATTCCAAATAAAAGGGATTTTAATTTGACCTTAATATGATTCTAAAAATAAACCAGAATTATTTCTTTTTTTATTAAGACAAGTTAAGAATAAAAATGTAATAAAATGTTTAAGCGATTTATCTGCCGGTCTCGCTGCAGAAGAAATGCCCTAAATAGGCAGCGTCTTGCATGACCGGGGCTCGCAGGGGACATGCTGTCTTTATATGGGATAATTGGAGACTAAGGGGTACGATAACATCGGGAACCCTGTGTATCGCTGGTAAAGTGCAGTCATTTGTTACATACTTATACTCCAGTCACATCCAGAGCTGCAGTTCTAATCTTGCTGCAGGACCTCACGTTTTACTACCTCCCCTCCTGGTCAGTGCCTGTGGGTTTTGGTGGGGGCTTTTTTTTTTTCCTACCCCAGCTGAGCTTCCATAATACAACTATTATGTAACGAAACTATGTTATCACAGCACTTGTACATGAAACACACTGGACTGCAGGAATTTAGCTGCACTGATACATTGTAACAAGCAGTGGCATAACTGAAGTCCCATGGGCCCCACTGCAAAATTTGGACCTGGGCCCCCACCTCCATGTTGGTCAGATGCAAGGGCCCTTGTAGTATTCTAGATTGATTAAAGACATACTTGTAATAGTGTCTCCATCATAACCATAGTAATTTTATCATGGACCCCATTCTGGTATAATGACCCCAATCCTGGACCCCATTCTATTATAATGACCCCCATTCTGTACCCCATTCTGGTCTAGTGACCCTCATCCTGGACCCCCATTCTGGTATGATGTTCCCCATCCTGGATCCCCATTCTGGTATAATGTTTCCCATCCTGGACCCCCGTTCTGGTATAATGTTCTCCATCCTTGACCCCCGTTCTGGTATAATGACCCCCCATTCTGGTATAATGACCCCCATCCTGGACCCTCTTCCTGGTATAATGTTCCCCATCCTGGTATAATGACCCACATCCTGGACCCCATTCTGGTATAACGACCGCCGTTCTCGTATAATGACCCCCATTCTGGTATAACGACCGTTCGCCTTCCCTTCCCCTGCACCCCTGCCATGCAGCGTCCTTTTCTGTAGCTGGTAACTATAACTTCGGTGGTCTGTCATGGACTGTGTATGATGGTATTGGCTGGCGCATGTGATGCAGAGCAGGGAGAGCCGGAGGGTCCTGCGCTGCAGTAAATTCGGCTGAATGTACACCTTTGGACGCCCATCTAGCTGAAATAGGTGCTGGCGACAGCAGGACCCCTTAAACACAGATCGGTCGTGGACACACACTCTGCGACTGTGAACGATAAGCCCCTGGTAGCAAGAGAGCGGAATGTCTCCATTGGAAACACTGTACCAAACTCTCCTCTGTGAAAAGTATTGGATCCAGGCAGGTTTTCCACCTGTAGAAGTAAGAAATGAAACTCCATTCACTGCCAGTCAGCAGAGGTCTTCAATGGTGAAATGCGGAAAATGGCACAAAACTTTCCAACAGGTCGCTTTGTAGCACAAAAGCGAATCATAATGTGCAGTTCCACCTGCTTTGGAGGTGATGGTGGCCCCCTGACCTCTGGGCCCCTGAGCGGCTGCACCAATTATGTCTGCCCCTGATTAGAAGCCACGCCCCTCACTGCTAACTCCACCCACTTTCCAGCCTTTAAAAAAATGAATGATAAAAGAAAACTGTTGCAAATTATAGCAGAAGTATGGTAAACAAGTCAACGTTTGCTACTTGTTATCATTAAACAATTGGCGCAAAGACATTAATAAATCTCCGTCTGTTAGAAAGTTGCTGAAATCTCCTTAGAAATGTCTGTAACCAGTAGCCCTGGAGAAGAGATGATGCGAGTGAGCGGCCTCACGTCTCCATTACCAGGATGAAGACCTCCTGCCGCAGCTCTCCGGTCTCACAACATTGCACATTTTATGGATTCGTCATAATTCAGGACGTCAGGGGAGGGGGTCCGGCATCTTGTACCGGGGAATTGTATTTTATTGTTTTATTTGTTGTGGATTTTTTTCCTTTGTTATTTATAGTTATCTCCACAAAATGAGAGAATGAAGGCGAAATGTCAAATAAATTATCCCAAAACGCAGCTGATCCCATAGGAAGTAATGAAATAATGTCCTTCTGCAAAACACTCTCATTAATCTTATTACATTTACCAGGGCTACAAGAGAATTCAGAGCCCTCGTCCTGCTGCGTGCAGCGGTATACAGATGTCACCTGCAGTCCTATGTAACACCACAGATATCATAGTGATAACTTCCTGAGTACAGATAATGTAGTATGTCACCTGCAGTCCTATGTAACACCACAGATAACAGTTATAACTCCCTGATTACAGATAATGTAGTAGATGTCACCTGCAGTCCTATGTAACACCATAGATAACAGTGATAACTCCCTGATTACAGATAATGTTGTAGATGTCACCTGCAGTCCTATGTAACACCTTAGATAACAGTGATAACTCCCTGATTACAGATAATGTAGTAGATGTCACCTGCAGTCCTATGTAACACCCTAGATAACTCATTTTTGTGTCCGAGTGACCATCTTTCGCGTCTCCAGCTTCTCCAAGTTATGTTACTAATTACTTTTCATCTTAATTAAACTTTAGATTCAAATGAATTTGTTAATTTAAATGGAGACAAAAACTCAGACAATTAAGCAGAAGCGTAAAAACATCAACAAACAATCAGGGCACAATTAAAGAGTAATGGCCGCTTCCCCGCGCCCCGGAGAGCTCCGAGCCGCCGTCTCATCGTCAGGAGATGTGTTTTCTTGAGATGAGTAAATTCTCTCCATAGATTATTGGATCATCTTAACAGAGACATAAAATTTCTTCGGATTTTTAGAATCTTCTACATAGAGCGACAAAGGAACTGGGAAGGCAAAAATGATACAGTGTGAGAGGGCGGAGCAAGACACCATAGACAAAGTCCACACATAGTATGGGCTCATTGAGGGTATAGTTATCTGTAATGTGATTATGGCGCTCTGTAGTCCTTGTGTGGGGCTGTGTGTGGGGCGCTGCAGGCTGTCTGTGGGGCACTGCAGGCTGTGTGTGGGGCACTGCAGACTGGGGCACTGCAGACTGGGGCACTGCGGGCTGTGTGTGGCGCTGCAGACTGGGGCACTGCGGACTGTGTGTGGCGCTGCGGGCTGTGTGTGGCGCTGCAGACTGGGGCACTGCGGACTGTGTGTGGGGCGCTGCAGACTGGGGCACTGCAGGCTGTGTGTGGGGCACTGCAGGCTGTTTGTGGGGCACTGCAGGCTGTTTGTGGGGCACTGCGGGCTGTGTGTGGGGCACTGCAGACTGGGGCACTGCGGGCTGTGTGTGGCGCTGCAGACTGGGGCGCTGCGGGCTGTGTGTGGGGCGCTGCGGGCTGTGTGGGGCACTGCAGACTGGGGCACTGCGGGCTGTGTGTGGCGCTGCAGACTGGGGCGCTGCGGGCTGTGTGTGGGGCACTGGGGACTGTGTGGGGCACTGCAGACTGGGGCACTGCGGGCTGTGTGTGGCACTGCGGGCTGTGTGTGGGGCACTGCGGGCTGTGTGTGGGGCGCTGCATGCTGTGTGTGGGGCACTGCAGACTGGGGCACTGCGGGCTGTGTGTGGCACTGCGGGCTGTGTGTGGGGCGCTGCGGGCTGTGTGTGGGGCGCTGCGGGCTGTGTGTGGGGCACTGCAGACTGGGGCACTGCGGACTGTGTGTGGGGCACTGCGGGCTGTGTGTGGGGAGCTGCAGGCTGTGTGTGGGGCACTGCAGGCTGTTTGTGGGGCACTGGGGACTGTGTGGGGCACTGCAGACTGGGGCACTGCGGGCTGTGTGTGTGGCACTGCGGGCTGTGTGTGGGGCGCTGCGGGCTGTGTGTGGGGCGCTGCAGGCTGTGTGTGGGGCACTGCGGGCTGTGTGTGGGGCGCTGCGGGCTGTGTGGGGCGCTGCGGGCTGTGTGTGGGGCACTGCAGACTGGGGCACTGCGGACTGTGTGTGGGGCACTGCGGGCTGTGTGTTGGGCGCTGCAGGCTGTGTGTGGGGCGCTGCGGGCTGTGTGTGGGACACTGCAGACTGGGGCACTGCGGACTGTGTGTGGGGCGCTGCAGGCTGTGTGTGGGGCACTGCAGGCTGTTTGTGGGGCACTGGGGACTGTGTGTGGGGTACTGCAGACTGGGGCGCTGCGGGCTGTGTGCGGGGCGCTGCGGGCTGTGTGCGGGGCGCTGCGGGCTGTGTGTGGGGCGCTGCAGACTGGGGCGCTGCGGGCTGTGTGTGGGGCGCTGCGGGCTGTGTGTGGGGCGCTGCGGACTGTTTGTTGGGCACTGGGGACTGGGGCACTGCGGGCTGTGTGTGGGGCGCTGCGGGCTGTGTGTGGGGCGCTGCAGGCTGTTTGTGGGGCACTGGGGACTGTGTGTGGGGCACTGCAGACTGGGGCACTGCGGGCTGTGTGTGTGGCACTGCGGGCTGTGTGTGGGGCGCTGCGGGCTGTGTGTGGGGCACTGCAGGCTGTTTGTTGGGCACTGGGGACCGTGTGTGGGGCACTGCAGGCTGTGTGTGGGGCACTGGGGACTGTGTGTGGGGCACTGCAGGCTGTGTGTGGCGCTCTGTACTCTGTGCCATAGTGTGTGATACATTTCTGGTGATCTGTAGTCGTTCCTCTGTACCTGAAGACGGAACCAGACTGGTTCTGCAATGAATTGTCATTTATGCAATGAAAATTATTTTTTTTCTACCTATTTTCACATCATTCGGTGGCATCCCCACATCCTGTCCTCCTGCTGTGCATCTTTTGATTGTAATTTCTTATGGTGCTGTGCAGGCACTACATAGTGTACTGTAGGTGCTCTTTGGACAGTGTGTAAAAAGTGCTCTGCAGGCAGTGTGTGCGGGGCACACTGTAGGTAGTATGTGGGATGCTGTTTAGGCAGTGTGAGCCGGGTGCTCTCTAGGTGTGTGGGGCACTCTGTAGGTTGCGTGTGTTGGGTGCTCTGTAGGTGGTGTGCACGTGTTCTGTAGGTGGTGTGTGGGGCGCTCTGTGGGCAGTGTATGGTGGGTGCTTTGTAGGTGGTTTGCACTGGGTGCTCTGTAGATAGTGTGTGGGGCGCTCTGTTGGCAGTGTATGGTAGAAAAAACAAAAATACAAAGCGCACATAGGGTGTATTGTCTTGAAGAACCACAATAGCAAGCAAGCCCAATCAGTTAGACTCACCTGTTGAAGTTGTGTGAGTCACAACAAACTGGGAATCACTCATAAAGGTCCGGTTGTCGCTGGTATCCCACTGGTAGTAAATGAAACAAATCCAAAGTGGAAAAAAGAGTCGGGCTGAATAAACCGCGCTGACCAGAAAAAAACGCACCTTCGGCAGTCCATATAATAAAAAACTTCTTTAATAAGCCTACGTGTTTCGTGGCAAAACCAGCCACTTCATCAGGGCATAACAAACAATCACAAATTCAGGATATAAATACAATCACAAACTGTTTCAATACACCTTTCTTTGACATCATTTCCTGTGGAAACACCCATATATCATATAAAACAATGTATATAAATAAAAAATGCTTAAATATTGTGATTAAAATCCAATAACATATCTATCAATATCATGGAAATTTTATACACCAAAATAACAAAAAATATATATGATAAAATAAAATGCAAAAAAAATGAACTCGAACCCACCACTTCAGAACAACTCAAAAATGTAGTTTACGTGTCTTAGCTCACTGGACCACACCAAATCCACAAACCCCTTGAGATCCTCATATGTAACAAATACCCCACTTATTTAATTATTTCACCAAAATATGTCTAAAAAAGGTCACTAATTTCATTTAAACCCATTGGTTGGAGTGTATTTAATTTATATATCCAATAAGTTTCCTTTCTTTTTAAATTTTGTATTCTATTCGGGGTATGTTCGGATACATGATCTATGGGAAGCACCGTCAGAGACACAGAACCCTAATGGAACACTGCGGGAGTGACGGGACAAACCATGTATCATATATCCCTTCCGAATGTTAAACCTATGGGAATTAATCCTCTTATGTAAAGGTTGAGATGTCCTACCTACATATTGCTTCCACATTTGCATTGAATCAGATAGATGACAAAACTGGTCATACATGTCATCCTATATCTGATCCTAAATTCCCCACTCGGATAACTAAAGGAGTGAAATCTATCAGTAGAATCAATTACAGATCTACAACACTGACAGCCCTTCCTGTTACATTGAAAAGCGCCTTTTTTCTCATGTGGTATACTACTGTTTAGTGAAATATCCCTTGAGGAGATAACACTGGGGGCTAAAATATTCTTAATGGTGGGAGCCCTCCTAAAAATCAACCCCGGCTTCTGATCCACCACCTTATTCCCGTAAGATTGATAGAGGTGTGGATAATTATGATGCGAATTTTATAACCACTTTTTCTGTACAGAATTCTCAGATTCGTAGCATATTGGAAAAACACTGGAAAATTGTTTTAAATGATCCAGTTCTGAATAAAGTGGTGGATCAGAAGCCGGGGTTGATTTTTAGGAGGGCTCCCTCCATTAAAAATATTTTAGGCTGAGTTCACACGTGGCGTTTTTTTCGCGTTTCCGCGGCGGTTTTAACCGCGCGATTTTGCCGCGAAAACGCGAAAAATAAGCATCCCATGCATTCCTTTGGGATTCCGCAATGCTGTGCTAATGCTGCGGTTTTTACCGCGGCGGAATCACTTCGCGGTAAAAACCGCAGCATGCTCATTATTTTGCGGAATCGCGGCGATCCCGCACCCATAGGAATACATTGTTCCGCTTACTTCCCGCATGTGGCTGTGCAGACCATGCGAAAAGTAAGCAGAGCAATTGCGGATGGTACCCACGGTCCGGAGGAGAGAAGACTGTCCTCCGGGCTTTGGGTACCATATCCCTGTAAAAAATAGAATTTAAAATAAAAAATATTGTTATTCTCACCTTCCGGCGTCCCTCGCAGCCTTCCCGCTTCTCTCCACGCTCCCGGTCCCAGTAAGCCTTTGCGAAAATGCCCGCGATGGCGTTCGATCTCGCGGGATCGCGAAGTCTCGCGGTCATTCGCGCGACGTCATCGCGAATTACCGCGAGACGTCGCGATCCCGCGAGAACGGACGTCATCGCGGGCATTTTCGCAAAGGATTACTGGGAACGGCTGCGCGGGACGTTGGAAGGTAAGAATAACACCATTTTTTTTTTTTTTACATTCTATCTTTTACTATTGATGCTGCAGGTGGCCTCAGTAGTAAAAAGTTGGTCACACTTGTCAAACACTATGTTTGATGAGTGTGACCAACCTGTCAATCAGTTCTCCAAGCGATGCTACAGATCGCTTGGAAAACGCTAGCATTCTGCAAGCTAAATACGCCTGCAAAATGCTAGTTTTTCCGCGGGAAAATCGCGGGAATTTAAAATGCGATTTTCCCGCGGAATGGAATTCCGGAATTCTCGCGGTAATTTCCGCGAGAGTTCCGTTACGTGTGCACTTAGCCTTAGCCCCCAGTGTTATCTCCTCAAGGGATATTTCACTAAACAGTAGTATACCACATGAGAAAAAAGGCGCTTTTCAATGTAACAGGAAGGGCTGTCAGTGTTGTAGATCTGTAATTGATTCTACTGATAGATTTCACTCCTTTAGTTATCCGAGTGGGGAATTTAGGATCAGATATAGGATGACATGTATGACCAGTTTTGTCATCTATCTGATTCAATGCAAATGTGGGAAGCAATATGTAGGTAGGACATCTCAACCTTTACATAAGAGGATTAATTCCCATAGGTTTAACATTCGGAAGGGATATATGAAACATGGTTTGTCCCATCACTCCCGCAGTGTTCCATTAGGGTTCTGTGTCTCTGACGGTGCTTCCCATAGATCATGTATCCGAACATACCCCGAATAGAATACAAAATTTAAAAAGAAAGGAAACTTATTGGATATATAAATTAAATACACTCCAACCAATGGGTTTAAATGAAATTAGTGACCTTTTTTAGACAAATTTTGGTGAAATAATTAAATAAGTGGGGTATTTGTTACATATGAGGATCTCAAGGGGTTTGTGGATTTGGTGTGGTCCAGTGAGCTAAGACACGTAAACTACATTTTTGAGTTGTTCTGAAGTGGTGGGTTCGAGTTCATTTTTTTTTGCATTTTATTTTATCATATATATTTTTTGTTATTTTGGTGTATAAAATTTCCATGATATTGCTAGATATGTTATTGGATTTTGATCACAATATTTAAGCATTTTTTATTTATATACATGGTTTTATATGATATATGGGTGTTTCCACAGGAAATGATGTCAAAGAAAGGTGTATTGAAACAGTTTGTGATTGTATTTATATCCTGAATTTGTGATTGTTTGTTATGCCCTGATGAAGTGGCTGGTTTTGCCACGAAACACGTAGGCTTATTAAAGAAGTTTTTTATTATATGGACTTCCGAAGGTGCGTTTTTTTCTGGTCAGCGCGGTTTATTCAGCCCGGCTCTTTTTTCCACTTTGGATTTGTTTCATTTACTACCAGCGGGATACCAGCGACGACCGGACCTTTATGAGTGATTCCCAGTTTGTTGTGACTCACACAACTTCAGCAGGTGAGTCTAACTGATTGGGCTTGCTTGCTATTGTGGCAGTGTATGGTAGGCACTTTGTAGGTGGTTTCCACTGGGTGCTCTGTAGGTGGTGTGTGAGGCGCTCTGTGGGCAGTGTATGGTAGGCACTTTGTAGGTGGTTTCCACTGGGTGCTCTGTAGGTGGTGTGTGAGGCGCTCTGTGGGCAGTGTCTATAGTACATTTCTGGTGATCTGTAGTCTGTTTTGGAGGACTGTAGTACCATTGCGATTCTGGTGATCTGTACTCTGTGTTTGTGGTCTTTTTCTGGTTCTCTATGGTCTTTTGAGGTCCCGGCTGAAGCCCACTCATTATATCCACAGTGCGTTTCTTAGGCGGTTGGCTGAACTGTTGTCATTTTCCTTTTTTTTGCAGATGGTGACGCATTTTATGCTTTCTTGTAAACCCTTCTATGTATCCTCCTTGACATTCACTGATCTGTTCTGTGATGGGAGATGATTTGCAGAAAGCGGATTTTATTGCCAGGACTTTTCTAGTAATGTTAGTGGGTAAATCCGGTTACGGTGAGCGGTAAGCGCCAGACGAAGGGGCGCAGATTTCTATATTCCTGCATTTTTATGCATCGGATTGGAAATTGAGACTCTCTTCTTATGAGGTTCTCGGGGCCTGAAGGAAAATCTGTGCTGCTGATGGGTGAGGTTAATGCTGTTAGCAGAGCCCCCGGCTGTAGAATCATCCATCATCCTACATATAGGGACGGTGAGCCCAGAGGCGCAGGGCTCTTCTCCACCTCGGCACTCCTGTCCCCAATTCTTACTGCAAGGATGTAATCTGCAGGTTATTCCCCAAATCCTGCGCTGGGAACAACTAACCCTCTTATATCTGTCATTATCTCTGTGCCTGAAGAAGAGGAAGAACCCGTGACGTCCATCACTTAGAGATTTCTATCAATGTCTGTCATTTATCGCCGACATTTTAAGATGCTTGTTCGATAGTCCAAATTTATTGTCACATTTTTAGCTGTTTTGGGTTTACTTTATCTATTTATCTATATCTATGATCTATTATATATCTATTATCTATGATCTATCTATTATCTATCGATTATCTATATCTATTATCTTTCGATTCTATCATCTATTATCTCTATTTATTTATCTATTATCTATTATCTACCCAGAGCCGGACTGGCCATCTAGCAATTCTGGCAAATGCCAGAAGGGCCTGTCTGGTCGTGGGCCGCCATTTCTGCTACGTTGTTAACAGAATCTGTGTTCTCAAGACACCCATACTGTTAAGAGTTGTGATGGAGCGCAAAGTTGAGATGACTCCGTCACTTACCCCAGCAGGTCACAGGTATCATTAGAAAGATTGGTCTTGTAGAAAATCTTCCTTTCCTCCATCCAGGGTAATATTCGTAATATATCCCCATCTGGTGCTCGGGGACAGCAAGGGCTTGTGTGATTTGAAATGCCAGGACTGAATTTCAGCCCCAATCCGTACCTGGATCTACCTATCTATTATAAATCTGTCATCTATTTATTTATCTATCTATTTATTATCTATCGATTATCATCTATCGATTATCATCTATTATCTATGTAACTATCTATTATCTATCATCTCTCATCTATTTATCTAATTATCATTGATCTTTTTATTTTTCTATGTATCCATCTATTGCCATCTTGTTGCCATCTGTCGTGCTGTAAACTTTTCTTTCCCCTGAAATGAAGAGATCAGCAAGATATATTCTTTTAATAACTTGTCCAAATTGAAAAATAATTGACATTTTGTAATCAGAGCCGGAGGAGACGAGAGCTGATTATCTGCGGGATAAGTGACACCCGGAGATGTGCGCCGCTCACTGTAATAATTTCTGGGTTGTTAAATCTTCATTATTGACATTACTTAGTTACAATTTGACACAAATCATCCCTGACGATCCCTAGATCTGCACCGAACACCCACTGCAAAAGGTGTAAAGTATGGTGGCTGCTATGGGGTATGAGGAGGGCAGCGGTTTCCGCACAGGATAGCCCCACCACCTGTATGTACAGCACTCCGCCTCTGGTGCACTTTTGGCAACTCTTAGAAGTGAGAATTATCCTGAAGTTCATACTGCAACTTTTTTTCCCATCTTTTCAGCTTTTTCAAAATGTTTGCTGCTGTTGAATTGAAACCTTAAAATAAAAAGCACAGACGCAGGAAAAAGGAACAAAAATCTAAAAAAAAGAAAACAAAGTTGAAACATTCACTGTTTACATCCAGAGGCTGATAACTCACAGATAACTAATGTCTCACAGCTGAGACTTTGTCACAGTGTAACAGGCTAGATAATCACTTCTTTCCTCGGTAATGACAGCTTGTTACAATGGTTTATTGTTACAATGGAGTCTTATTGATATATTGTAATCATTGGCCCTGTGAGCAGGAATAGCTCTGTCGCCCTCACCTCTGGACTTAGCAATATTGTTTTCATTCATTTACAGCAAGCAAAGATTGAGAAGTGATATTTGTTGAAAGTGAGTCCTTGGAAGTTTTCAGAACTTCTCTTCATGTAATGATGTCATTTCCACAATAATGTCATTATATTCTCCTCCTCTTAGTGAGGACAGGACACACTTTCCTATAAGGTATATAAGGTCTGTGTCCATTGTGTCCCCACAGCTCCAGGCCCGGGAGACCCCCAAAGCGATCGCTGGGAGTTGCGATTCAGGAGAACGCTCGCCTGCTGCCGCACGGGGTCCAGAGTCTCTTATCTCCGGGACTTCTGTCACACACAGGTAATAAAAACCATCACCGATCACCCTCTGCAAATAAACTAATATTCAATGGGTTCGGGCTGAAGGAAGAGGGGTCAGTATCGATTGTGTCCTAATCATGGAGGGGGGAGAGTAGTGTCCACATATAGAGGTGCAACGGGGGAGCCCTGACTGGGATCCATGGGCCTGTGATGGTTCATTCTGCTAAATGAGAAGCCATAAAATACGTGAACCCACAAACTGCCCAATATACAGAGCAATCTCTATTTATAAATATTGGATACCGGATTGTTACATTGTATAAATCAGTTTGAAATCCAGGTGACGTTTGACTCTGGACCCAACCGCCCATAAAAAGAACCTGTGTGTCACCCAGTAATGACCATATACGTGCAAACATCCATTCAGACCTTATCCTGGACTGATCCTCAGTGACATCCTGTATTAATCTATGTTCACACGTTGCGTTTTGCCTTTTTTTTCTGCAGGCAAAATCTGTTCTCTTAGCAGCAAAGAAGCTGCTTAGAAGAGCAAGGTTTTGTTTTTTTTTGCTGAGTTTCTCATGCTCCTACAGTTTACTGCCTGTTGTTCCTGAGTTTTCTGCACCAAAAACGCAGCAAAATCTGATACCTGCGTTTCTGCTCTTACCCGTTCCTTTCTACAGGTGAAAAAATGCAAAAACACTGAAAAAAATGACGTGATGCAGTTTTTCGATTCAGTCAAGAATAAAAACCAATGTGTCTGTGCATGAGATTTCTGAAATCTCACGGCTTTTGCTGGTACTGTGAAACGCAACTTGTAATTTACGTTAAAAAATGCAGCAAAAACTCAGTGTGTGAACATGGCTTAATACTCCACAGCTGTAGTCACCCTGTACATACATTACTGATCCAGAGTTACATCCTGTATTATACTCCAGAGCTGCACTCACTATTCTGCTGGTGCAGTCACTGTATACATACATTACATTACTGATCCTGAGTTACCTCCTGTATTATACCCCAGAGCTGCACTCACTATTCTGCTATTGCAGTCACTGCGTACATACATTACATTACTGATCCTGAGTTACATCCTGTATTATATTCCAGAGCTGCACTCACTATTCTGCTGGTGCAGTCACTGTGTATATACATTTCATTACTGATCCTGAGTTACCTCCTGTATTATACCCCAGAGCTGCACTCACTATTCTGCTATTGCAGTCACTGCGTACATACATTACATTACTGATCCTGAGTTACCTCCTGTATTATACCCCAGAGCTGCACTCACTATTCTGCTGGTGCAGTCACTGTATACATACATTACATTACTGATCCTGAGTTACATCCTGTATTATACTCCAGAGCTGCACTCACTATTCTGCTGATGCAGTCACTGTATAAATACATTACTGATCCTGAGTTACATCCTGTATTACACTCCAGACCTGCACTCACTATTCTGCTGGTGCAGTCACTGTGTACATAGATTACATTACTGATCCTGAGTTATATCCTGTATTATACCCCAGAGCTGCACTCACTATTCTGCTGGTGCAGTCACTATGTACATACATTACATTACTGATCCTGAGTTATATCCTGTATTATACTCCAGAGCTGCTCTCACTATTCTGGTGGTGCAGTCACTGTGTACATACATTACTGATCCTGTACTGATCCTGAGTTATATCCTGTATTATACTCCAGAGCTGCACTCACTATTCTGCTGGTGCAGTCACTGTGTACATACATTACTGATCCTGTACTGATCCTGAGTTTTATCCTGTATTATACTCCAGAACTGCACTCCCTATTCTGCTGGTGCAGTCACTGTGTACATACATTACATTACTGATCCTGAGTTACCTCCTGTATTATACCCCAGAGCTGCACTCACTATTCTGCTGGTGCAGTCACTGTATACATACATTACATTACTGATCCTGAGTTACATCCTGTATTACACTCCAGACCTGCACTCACTATTCTGCTGGTGCAGTCACTGTGTACATACATTTTATTACTGATCCTGAGTTACCTCCTGTATTATACCCCAGAGCTGCACTCACTATTCTGCTATTGCAGTCACTGCGTACATACATTACATTACTGATCCTGAGTTATATCATGTATTATACTCCAGAGCTGCACTCACTATTCTGGTGGTGCAGTCACTGTGTACATACATTACATTACTGATCCTGAGTTATATCCTGTATTATACTCCAGAGCTGCACTCACTATTCTACTGGTGCAGTCACTGTGTACATACATTACTGATCCTGAGTTATATCCTGTAGATCTTTTGTTATAAAAGTGAAAAACATAACAGTAATAACAGAAATAGCAAGAATATCAGCCAGAAAATAATCCGTACACTGAGCACTGGTCCAGCCGCTCATTCCCTCCTGTCACACATATTATACATATATACAGAATAATAACTAATAATAACTTCCACCTTCTGGTCCGGTCACCAACAAACTAATAACAAACAATAAAATAGACAAAGGCCGATATAAATATATACAGAAACATTTTTTAAAAAAAAATATATATATGAAATAACCAAACTATACAAATATATACAAGATTAAACTAAACACCCCACACTCAACCCCACCATTCCCAACCCCCGCACTGACCTGAGAGCTGGTCCTGCGTCTCATGCCTCAGTCCATATCCAACGTCCATAGGCCAGATCAGGCAGTGCCAGTGTTTCCCCCAAAACCCCAGTGTCCCACAAGATATACCCACATCCCCCTTTTTCCCACCACTCAACCTAACACCTACACCCAAATCTATATCCCTATATACTATATCTACAGAAACACTACAATACCACAATACCTACAAATCCCAAAGCCCAAGTTCGGCGCCTGCAGCCCTACATCACTGTATACCGATCACAAAACAAAAATCTACAGTGTCAGCGGCAGCCCACCACCAGGAAAGGAGATGACCAGACTAGGGCACACTAAAAGAAAAGCCCCTCCAAAGGACAGCGGCCCTATGTGTGCCCAGTCTCTCATACTCCAGAGAGCGCACCTTCACCAGGTCACCGATTATGGTCCTAAACACATCGTCCACTGGGAGGATTTTCCGTTGTGTCGATGCTATGCACCGTGCGTTCCACGTGTGATACCTAACCACTGCACTAACTAGAAATAATGTGCAGCGGTCCCGGCCACCAAGGTTTCTGAATGCTCCATAGGCCCATTCTGCATAGGAGAGACCGGCCAGCCGAGACCTGCCAATGGAAGCGCCCACCCTGTTGTACACCTTTGTGTTGAAGGGACAATGAAGCAGGAAATGGTCCATGCTTTCCAGCACGGTACCACAATGCTCCCGAGGACATTTCCTGTCCTCAGCGCTCCTACACTTCAGTTTGTCCCTCACACACAGTTTCCCGTGGAAGCTGCCCCAAGCCAAGTCCCAAAACTTCGAGGGGATCCTGATAGAATTCAAAAGATGCAAACCCACCCCAAGATCCCGACTTGAGCAATCCCTGAGCACCAGAGGCGTCTGGAAATGGGTCATTGGGTCAACAGAACCCTATTGTCAAGGAGAGACCCCACCGGCGAATTACCTTCAGAACTAAGGTAGCGTAAGCCGGAAGATGTCCATGCGGTGTGCGAAGATCCTTCACTTGCACTCCTGTCTCCCATTCCTGGAAGAAAGGCTGAAACCATCCCCTACAGGAGAATACCCACGGAGGAGCCCTCTCTGACCAGAGGTTTACAATATTGATCTTAATGAAGGTATCCACAAAGAATACCTCCGGGTTGACCATACCCAACCCTCCTAGTCTCCTCGTACGGTAAGTAACCTCCCTCTTGACCAGGTTCAGTCTATTCCCCCTTAACAGTTGGAAGAACAAACTGTAGACCCGAGTCCAGAGAGACTTCGGCAAGATGCACACACTGCCCAGATAAATCTGTAAAGGGAGCAGGTAAGTTTTGATCAGGTTTACCCTTTCCCGGAGGGTCAAAGACCAACCCTTCCATTGGTTCACCTTCTGAGTGGCGATCTCTAGGCTGCTGTCCCAATTTTGTTTGGGGTAATCCCCCTGGCCAAATTCGATGCCAAGGACTTTTGCAGAGACTTTGGGTCCTGGAAGGGTGTCCGGGAGATCAAAACCAGGATCTCCTCCTCCCAGCCAGAGACTCACACTTATCCCGATTGATCTTGGACCCGGATGCCTCCGAGTAGCGATCTACCTCTGACATCAGCCGCCCTGCTTCCTTGTGAGAGGAAACAAAAACAGTGACATCATCGGCATACGCCACCACCTTCAGAGTGGCTTCCGGTGCTGCCCGGCCCATCCCGATACCAGCCAACGGTCCACGCTCCACTCTCCTAAGAAGTGGGTCAATCGCAAACACGTACAGCAGCGGGCTGAAGGGACAACCCTGGCGAACACCAGATCCAACCTCAAAAGAGCTGCCAATCCAACCGTTCACAAGCGGGAAGCTCTCAGCCCCACCGTACAAGGTTTTAAGCCAATCGAACCCCCCCCCCCCCCCCCCCGGCAGGCCATATCTCAGAAGGACAGACCAGAGGTACTCATGATTAACCCCATCAAACGCTTTTGCGTGGTCCAGTGACAGCATGTACCCCTTCCAGTGACCAGCCCTACCCTGCTCCACTGCCTCCCGGACACCGAGCGGAGCACTAAATGTGCTGCGACCTGGAACAGGGCAATGCTGGGCCTCTGAAAGGAGTCGGGGGCAAATTTCACCAGCCGATTAAACAGCACCTTTGCCAGAATCTTCCTGTCTGCTTTGAGAAGCGCTATGGGACACCAATTCTCAGTGCACGATGGGTCCTTACCCTTTGACAAGATGATCAGGGAAGACCTCCTCATTGACTTTGGCACAGTGCCCAAGGAAAGACACTCATTGAATACCTCAGTCAAGAGGGGAACTAAAGCGTCCTTAAAGGTCTTTTAAAACTCAGATGTTAAGCCATCTGGACCGGGCGATTTTTTTTTTTTTTTTTTTTTTGGGCAAGCCCTTCAATCGCCAACTTAACTTCCTCTTCCCTGCTCATCTCTGTCAAAATGTCAAGAGAGGGGTCTACCCCTGGTTCAGGAATGGCTTCAGCCAGGAAAGCTGACATCTTATCCCAATCAAGATCCCTCTTCCCCAAGAGGTGCGAGTAGAAGGGTCTGACAACCTCCAGGATCCCTGATCTGGATCGCCTCAGGGACCCCGTAGTGACGACCAGTCCTGTAACCTCTTTACTATTCACTGACATCTTGCAGTTTCTGTAAGGGTTGGGCGAGCGGTACTTCCCGTAATCCCTCTCAAAAACCAAAGATGCGTGTCTATCGTACTGACACCTCATGAGCAAAGATTTCTCTCCGGAGATCTCCTCGCGGCTGCCTCCAGTTGAGACAAGATGCTCGAGTTTCCTCCTCAGACCCTGATACAGGCGGTACCTGTTCAGACTCCTGAGGCTCGAGAGCTGGCGGAAGAATCTCGCCACCATTTTCACCCACCACTCTGACTTACTACTACAAAGATCCAGTAAGGGTACCTGGCTCTGAAGAAAATCCTCAAAGGACTGTCTTATGTCCGCTTCTTCCAAGAGAGATGAATTGAGCCTCCAAAAGCCTCTTCCCATCCGGAGAGTCTCTGTAGGATTCAGAGAAAACAAAATTAAACAGTGGTCGGAGAACTCCACCTCAACAACAGACACTGCTAAAGAGACAGCTTCCTCCTTTAAATAAAACCTATCTATTCTGGACCTACAGTTATCTCTATGATAGGTGAACCCCTTGTGGCCTGGGGTGTGCCGAATGTGGACATCCACCAGGCGAGCCTCACTAGCTATACAATTAATGGCGACGCTATCATAAGTCAGCTTGTCTCTGGAACCTCCTCTATCTCGAGGCCTCGTGACAGTATTGAAGTCCCCTCCAAAGACAACCTGCCGACTTGTAAAAAGCTAGGGCTTGATCCTCATAAAGAGACACTTCCGGTCCCACTTAGATTGGGGACCATAGATGTTAATAAGCCGGACCTCTTGTCCCTTCATGAGGACATCTAAGATCAGGCACCTCCCCATTTCTAACTCAATAACCCGTCGGCATTCCACCGGTGCGGTAAAAAGGACCGCCACTCCGCTATACGGCTCGGCCGCAAGAGACCAATAGAAGGGCCTGAGTCTCCACCCTCTTTTGGCTTTGAACACTTCTGCCATGTTTGGCAGTCTGATCTCTTGCAAAAAGAAAGTGTCAGCTTCAACACGGCTGAGAAAATCAAAGGCCGCAAATCTGGCTGTATTTGACTTTATGCTGGCGACATTAATAGATGCCAGCGTCAACGGAGTGGGTACCGC
Organism: Dendrobates tinctorius; assembly: GCF_039654945.1. Lineage (NCBI taxonomy): Eukaryota > Metazoa > Chordata > Amphibia > Anura > Dendrobatidae > Dendrobates > Dendrobates tinctorius. Next base: position 23,077,233 of record NW_027361782.1, on the reverse strand, counting down.
CATCATTGGTGACTGAGTTAGATGGCTTTCTTCTTCCCACTCCCCTTATCCTCTTCCTCAGAGGAGGAATCTTTCCCCCTCTTTAATGACACAGATGTGTCCATTCCCACGTGATTTTTCTTTTTGTCGTCCTCGTCTCCGGGCCAGTCCCTCCCTTCAAGGACCTTACATTCCCAGAAGAAGGAGACTCGGCACCCCTTGTAAGCTCCGCCGAAGCCAGAACCTCAACCTCCGCTTTCTCCTCAGAGGAAGAGATGTTCTCAAGGGCTTGGAACTGATTAGAAAGACCAACCAGAGGGGAGTCAGTTTTTCCTTTCTTAGGTACCTTGGTCAGAGTGGGATGTTTTATCTCTCTTCTTTCTCTTCTTATTGGTGCCGAGCTTACGCTTGTTTTCTAGCCACTGCCTATTATCCTCATCCATACTTTCATAACGGGAGGATTCAGAGGCAGTGGCAGTTTCCTCCCTGTGGATCCTCCTGACCTCCTCATCCAACTCATCATCCCTCGGGGCCTCAGCAGCAAGACTGTCATCCAGGACAGGGGTCACCGCAGTAGCCCGGGGCTTGCCCAGATCCCTCTCCTGTCTGCGCTTGTCTAGACGCCTCAGCTGGGCAGGCGTATTTTTATTCCTTTTCCTCCTTGGCCCCTCAGCTCCCTCACCCCTGCTAGTCCTTTTCCCAGCAGAATCAGCCTCACGGCTTTCTCCCACCGGCGTCACGACTGCATTAGCGAAGGAGCGACGACAATGGCTGAATGGGTGACCTAAGTCACCACACAGGTGGCACCTAATCTCCACACAAGATGCAGCAAGATGGCCGATATCCCCACACAATGCACATTTCTGCACAGTGCAGATTGCACTGAAGTGTGTGGGGTCACGGCACTTGTGACAGAGCTTCGGTTGCCCCTGGTAGAAGACCTGGATACGATCTCTACCCAGGAAGGCAGATGATGGAATGTGGGCAACCGTACCACCTGAACGCTTAAGTTTTACCATAAACATCCAGGCCCCTGACCAGATACCATACTCATCGCTGTTTTTCTTTGGCACTTCCATCACTTCTCCATATCTGCCAAGCCACGTCATGATGTCATAACAAGAAAGCAACTCGTTACAAGTCATCATGGTCACTTTCTTGTCTTGATTTTGGCGAGACACCGCCTGGATGGCAAAGTCTCGCCAGCCGGTCTCATTTGTTCCAACTCATAATTCGACCAGAAGAGCTCAAGCCCCTCTGGCCGAACAAAGCTGACATCAAACTCGGGCGTGGAATAGGGATGTATCAAGATGTAGATGTCAATAGCCTTGAAGCCCATCTTCAGCAGGAGCTCCACAATCTTAGACCTTGGAGGACACGCATCACTGCCCCTCCACCGAAGACAGACCACATTCCTACGCACACTACCTGGCCCGGCTGTCAGAAGGGACCACACTGTATTTCCCCCCCATTTTGCTCTCGGAAGGCCCCGAGGCCATGCCTCTCTATCCAGAAGGATAGATCAACCTCTCGATCCTCTACCATTAGTGATCTCTCCCCCTTCTTTAGAGCCTCCAGGAAATGCCGCTGCAACATGCCGTCCTCAGAGCCCGGAGGCGAGGAGGACGCCCTATTTCCCCCGGAGGTGACAGCGGCATAACTACTAACGGGTACTGCCACCACCGGGGGGGCAACCGGACCAGTGACCACATCAACACCAACAGTATCATTATTACCCACCTCCATAACACCCTCACTCTCCACCAAACCAGCAACCACACCAATAGACAAATTTCCTCATCCACACCTCCCACCACATTCTCTCCTGCTGGACCAGTGACAACAGGGGGTGACATTTTGACCTCCACATCATCAGGCACAAGGGGCTCAGTCTCCTCCACAGAACTGGAGGCGACCTCACCCCTGGACTTACGGGTGCCCTCCGCATCATCAGTTGGTAATTTCCGTTGCTTCACTAGGCGCTGCTGATCTTTTGCCGCTGTGAGGTGCCGCTGATCCTTCATATCAAGATCTTGCTGACCAGCAGCGCCAACGCAGAGCAGGATCTTGGGAGGATTGGAACGCCCAGCCCCGACAGACCCCTCACACTGCAGCCGCTTCTCAACTAAGTGATCAGCGGCAACAGCATTCAGGGGTGCCGAGGCTACCGGAGCTGCCCCCGACACTGGGCCGCTCCCCCCTCCCACTGAGTAGCGCACCACAGTATCGTGGCCTGACCGTATACCCGTCGCCGGGCCGCCCTCACTGTCCAGACTCTCGGCTGATGCATCTGCTGCTACGTCCCCGCTACCACCAGCAGAAACGCAGCTCTGTGCCTCACTACCGTGCTCTGTACTCTCCCCGCGCCTTTGCACCGAATCCACAGCAGAACCCGGGCTGGGTTGGGCAGCGGGGCTTATACAGCGAGCTGACCCTGCAGCTGATTCAGGGGGTAGAGGGAGGGGGGCATTTACAAAAGTCACCGCTTCCTGGAGCTTTGGCTTGTTCTTCTTTATCTTTTTCTTCTGGGCCCCCAGGTGCCTCCTTTGGTAAATCATCACCAAGATGGAAGTTCTGAAGGCACACTGGGGACTCCAGGAACTTGATCTCCGCCATTAGTGCCCCTCCCTGGACGCTGTTGTCACTGTCCTCCCCAGAGCCAGCAGAACTGCGACCAGGTGCCAATGTCGCTTGTCCAGCAGGGAGCTCGCTGCACGTGGCCTGCGGGTGACCTTGCAGGCTGCCAGGTGGGGCTTTCTGCTGGTCATCATCATCATTGTCGTCGTCGTCGTCGTCCTCATCATCATCCACCTGGCTCTCAGGCTGCAGCCCCATCTTGCAGCTTTGGTGCTTGTGCAGCGTAGCTCCTCCCGGAGCCTCCTGATGGTCTTACTTGCCTCTTCATACTCACGAAGGTGACTCATGACCCGGGAGGCATAGGTGAACACAGACTCCTTTGGTTTCTGCAGCCCCCAACTTTCCTCATTGAGGTCGGCCTTACCTCCATGAGCACTCAGCTTTCCTCCGGAAGGACCGCCATCTTGCACGCTGCTAGCAGGCTTCTTCTCCATGTTGGAAGCCTTACGGCTTCTCTGGGTCTCTGCAGGCCTGGGGGGAGTAGGAGCCACATTGCTGCGACTCCTGGTGGAGCGTCTCACCCCCAAGTCCTCTGATGTGCAGGCCGGTTGCTGGTTTCTTCTGTTCTCCGCCGGCCTGGACTGGGAAACAGAAGCCTGGAACATGGCTCCTTCACTCATCCCAGGAAACCCATTCCTCCCCGGGTAGGAGAGAGAGCAGGTCCCTGGATGGAGAGGTGTTGATTCTCTGGAACTCAGGAACACTCAGCAGAATCAGTGTCGACCGCACACACAATCACTACAATGAGCAGTAGCTGAACAGAGCTGCATTCACTATTCTGCTGGTGCAGTCACTGTGTACATACATTACTGATCCTGAGTTATATTCTGTATTATACTCCAGAGCTGCACTCACTATTCTGCTGTTGCAGTCACTGTGTACATACATTACTGATCCTGAGTTATATCCTGTATTATACTCCAGAGCTGCACTCACTATTCTGCTGGTGCAGTCACTGTGTACATACATTATATTACTGATCCTGAGTTACCTCCTGTACTATACTCCAGAGCTGCACTCACTATTCTGCTGGTGCAGTCACTGTGTATGTACGTTACATTACTGATCCTGAGTTATATCCTGTATTATACTCCAGAGCTGCACTCACTATTCTGCTGGTGCAGTCACTGTGTACATACAGGATATAACTCAAGATCAGTAATGTATTATACTCCAGAGCTGCACTCACTATTCTGCTGGTGCAGTTACTGTGTACATACATTACTGATCCTGAGTTACATCCTGTATTATACTCTAGAGCTGCACTCGCTATTCTGCTGGTTCAGTCACTGTGTACATACATTACATTACTGATCCTGAGTTACATGCTGTATTATACTCCAGAGCTGCTCTCACTATTCTGCTGGTGCAGTTACTGTGTACATACATTACTGATCCTGTACTGATCCTGAGTTACATCCTGTATTATACTCCAGAGCTGCACTCACTATTCTGCTGGTGCAGTCACTGTGTACATACATTACATTACTCATCCTGAGTTACATCCTGTATTATACCCCAGAGCTGCACTCACTATTCTGATGTTGCAGTCACTGTGTACATACATTACATTACTGATCCTGTACTGATCCTGAGCTACCTCCTGTATTATACTCCAGAGCTGTACTCACTATTCTGCTGTAGCTTAGATTTTTATAATAACAATATTTGATAATCACAGGGGATGATGATGTGTTCTCACACCTAGTTTTGGAGAGAATTCTTAGAAATCTTCGCTATTTTCTATCTGAGTTATTACCTTCTGGTTTTCTCTCCCCTCCCCCACCCATCCAGTTTGTCCTTTTCTTAATGGGGATTTTTACTGACAGGTAACCATCGTGTCCTCATCCTTGTGGGATCCTCGCAGCTCAGAAACCTTTAGATGTGACATCTTCTCTGATGTGTACATGTTATATATTAATATGATTAAATTAATGAGCGGCAGAGCTGCTGCCAAACTACAACCGTCCGGCTGGTGCCACCACAGAGGTGAATCTCGTCCCCCCGCTTGTGGTGATGGGATCGCGAGGAACCTGCGCATTGTCATGGTGATAGATGTCGCATCCTACGGTGCATTACATCCCATCTGTCCCCAAAACAACACAATATATGTGACGGTCGTCTAAACATCTAAAGATCCGCAGAATCCAGTATCGCCCCCCATCATCTCTATAATTTATGCTTTAGCGACGGCCGCCTCTCCAGGGGAAATAACAAATTATCACATCTAAATAACACAGAAGATTCTCTGTTTTCTCTTTTCCTCTGCGCGTTTGACGTGTAATATGTGACTGTCTGCGCTGACCCCGATCTGTCGTCCACTAATTGTCTCCATGACTCACAGAATGGAAGAAACCTCTGAATATTGGAAACCACAACTGATATGTTACATGTGATCTTATTTCATGGGCAATGAGATACAATTGTATCCAGCGCAGATAGCCCTCTGTGCGCTGAACAGCCCCTGAATCCAGAATGATACATTGTAACTCTGGCTCCTTCACTCTTACGGGGAGGATTCGTCAAGATTCAGGGTTCTTATGCTATTCTTGATGAAAAGCTGACTGGAGGATGATGAGCCACGTTGATTAAGAAATCCACGCCTCTTAATGAATGCATTGCTTCTTTAGGTCTTTTAAAGGGAACCTGTCACCCCCCAGGGTGTTTTAAGTAAAAGAGCCACCTTCAGCAGCACTAAGGCTGCACTCTGTGAAGGTGGGTCTTCTGTTTCTGACCCCTAGTAACACAAAAATATTGACTTTTATAAATAGCTCCTCATACCTGTAATGTGTCCCATAGGTATGGTGTGTCCCCTTGTATCGGCCGTCTGCCAGCCGTCCATCCTGCCCCTGTTGTGTCTGGGCGCCGCCTCCTCCTGTGTAGTATGCCTATGCTGTGAGGAAAAAGAAAGAGGAGGAGGGGGATGGGGGAAGCTGCAGCTAGAGTTGTCACAGCACAGGCATACAACGCTAGCTGCAGCTTCCCCCATCCCCCTCCTCCTCTTTCTTTTTCCTCACAGCACAGGCATACTAAACAGGAGGAGGCGACGCCCAGACACCGGACAGGCATGATGGATGGCTGGCAGACGGCTGAAAGTGGCTCTTTTACTTAAAAAGCGCCCTGGGGGGTGACAGGTTCCCTTTAATGTAGTAATCTACGGCAGCTGCCAGCTGGAGGAGGTTGCTGTTATTGGGGACCACGTTCTAGGAAGTTCTAGTGGATCTGGTGGTCCTCCATCCTCCTTCGTCACCTTCCACTAAAGCTCCAACCTCTTTTTCTAAGTGGCGAGGTTGGAATGTAAACTTCAAAATGTGCTAAATCTTGGCGAAGCCTCATGTTATCGCCATCTCCTGCGTCACTTCACAAGGCTGACTGTCCATTCATTGGATGCAATGTGGCGCCATAATATGAAAGTTCCGGATGTTTTTCCCCTTTGGCTGCGCTCTGCTCTTACCCTTGTTCCGCAGGTTCCTTCACCAGCGATGACTTTTCTTCCTGAGATACATGAAGTGCTTGAGTTCTGCCTGGAATTGATGTAACTTGATTAAGTCCGGATGCACAAATAGCATAAATTACACTCCTCGTAAATGTTATATATCGCGCGGCATATGGCGAGTCACAAAGAATTGTTAATTAATGCTTTCAGCGGTGGTGACTTTCTGCAAGGCGGTGACATCTCGGAGGTTTTAGGTAAGTGGTGGAGAAGCCATATGTTCATCCTCAATGGAACGTGCTGGAGGTGACGGCGGATTCCTGCGGCCGCGGGGAAGGTAATCGCCAGAATTGGTGCAGATGAACCCTCTAAGGCAGTGGTTCCCAAACTCCAGTCCTCGCGGACCCCAACAAGTCATGTTTTCAGGATTTCCATAGTGTTACACATGTGAGAGAATTCCTGATGCCTTGATGAAACTTCCATCACCTGTGAAATACTAAGGAAATCCTGAAAACATGACCTGTTGGGGTCCGCGAGGACTGGAGTTTGGGAAACACTGCTCTAAGGTGTTTCCATTAATTTCTAGAGATCATAGATCATCCGGGTTTAGATTTTTTTTTTTTTTTTTTTTTTTTTCAAGATTATCAAGTTTAATGGATTTTTGTTGAGATGCTCAAATCTGTTCATATAGGGCTGAAAAGATCATCAGGACATTTTTCCTAATGGAATATCTGAGTTCACCTGTTCTGTCCCAATATTCGGCTTATTTCTCTTGTGTAATTTCATCCAGAGAATCTGCAGCGATCACTTCACAACCAGCGCAGGTGAGATTATAAAAAAATCACATTGACACACTGTAAAAAAAAAAAAAATCAGCTGCTCGAATTGATGTATAGTGAGGATTTTAGATCCACTTGTAACATAATCAGCTGCAATGACTGCACGTGTGAACACAGCCTTAATGGTTTCACATGTAAAGCGCCATGGAATAAATGGCGTTAGAATAGTAATAATAGTTAATGTCGAAATGTTATTACATTAATTCTAATTGCTCCAATGCAACTAAACTACGGAAAAGTTTGTAGCCACGTCTTCATCACATATCTCTGTCCCATTTATGTATACAGCTCCTCTGAAGATCGCTGTGTCTCCATGGCGACCTCTTCTTAACAAGCCGTGTCTAGCCCGATCCTGGAGTGTTAGATTACAGATTTGGAATCTTCTCTGATGGATTCTGGGTTACTGGAACTTGCAGAGCAGTGATGTCCGATTTTAAAGAAATATGTTAAAAAGATTTTCAAAACATTCACTGTTTGAATCAGCACCTTTGTGAACAAAGTGATTACATTTGCAAATCTGTTTTTTTTTCATCTGTACCTCGTTACATTGTGTCTTCTACCCTAGTTACATCAGGAGCTGCATTTGCAATTCTGCTCAATGGATAGATGATGCAAGCTGTTAGGTCACGTGTCCGAACATTGAAAGAGGCAGAATTGTGAATGCTGCTCTAGATGTTTTTGGAGGATGAAGGATAATTTAGTCCTTGGACAGAAAACTATTGATGAAGCCAACGCCTGGTGATGAGAATGCAGTGTGCCGGAATAAGTGTTATAGGATGCATTTGTCCATTCTCCTCCAGGCTGTGATGTAATAAACACTCACCCTCTGCTGTTGGGTAGATGTAATGGTCGTACCCTGGTGTCTTGTATTCGGCAAGGTCACCTTCCGCTTTATTAGTGGCCCGGCCGCTCCAGCTTCTGGTACATGAGTCACAGGAACATGTGTCAAGTAGAAGATCTCTTAACATGAGCGTGCGTCAGAGCCGCGCAGTTACAAGCTCTTTAGTTAATGGTGTTCTCTTAATAAGGGAGAATCCGTCCTCTCTGCCTCCATATAAGGGCGCTTAGTACAGAGTCCGCGGACACGGAGGAGGGAGACAGATCCAAACTCTGCCTTCCCAGTGATGTCTTTGTGCAGAGGTAAATGACTTAGATTATCGTTTGCTTTTATCTCACCCGTTTTGCTAGTTTGCTCCAATGTATCAGACTGTAGATCAGAGAATTGTCTAGCCTGGATACAATTGTACCACATCCCAACCTGTGAAGAGTCTCCGATCTGTTGAGTTTTTTAACCTCCGGATATTCACTAAATTTGATTGTTTCCAATGACTGACAGCAAGCAGAAATCCTGAACAGTGTAAGAAATTAGAGTGCAAAATCTTTTAAAAGTTTCTGATGTGTAAAATTTAACAACGATTAGAGCTGATCTGTCATCACATTTAACAATGCAGACTACATACTTGTTAGATGACACCTGATGAAGCTGCTGTACTTACTGTGAAAATTCTGGTCACAATATCTGTATGACCCTGATATCAATATGAGCGGTTTTTTGAGTCCAGCTATAGTGACCCACATATCCTGACTGACAGTTACAGCTTCTACTGAGCAATGAGAGATATCATCTGCAACAGAGAGGAAGGACACTGAGGAGCTGTTAATTAGACAAACTGGGCAATGACTGAGCAACAGAAGAGGGGAGGGCAAAGATGAGCTGTCAATCGGGCTACATGGTTGGGTGTTTAGCAGGGTGGCGCGATGCAGAGAAACTGCTATATAAGGTTAGGTGGGTAGAGTGGCAGGGAGAGGGATCCCTTAGCACCTGTCCGGGTGGATGTGTGGAGGTTCACAAGGGACGATAACAGGGAGGAGGATCACTGAGGAGCTGTCAGTCATAAGTGTGGGAGGTTCAGCAAGAAGCAGGAACACTAAGGAGCATTTATTCAGGCTATGTGAGGGAGGTTTAGCAGCAGGGAGGAGCTGACAGTGGTTGGGTTTGCGGTTCAATAAGGAGGCACACTGAGAAGCTTTCACTCAGGCTAAGTGAGGGTGGTTCAGCAACAGGTAGCAGAGGCCTGAGGAGCTGTCAATCAAGATAAGTGAGGGAGGTTCAGCAGCAGGGAGGCGGAACACTGAAGAGCTGTCAGTACATGGGTGGACGATTCAACAAGGAGGAGGGACACTGAGGAGCTTTCATTCAGGCTAAGGGAGGGACATTTAGCAGCATGGAGGAGAGACACTGAGAAGCTTTCATTCCTGCTAAGGGAGGGACATTTATCCGCATGGAGGAGGAACACTGAGGAGCTTTCATTCAGGCTATGTGAGGGATGTTCAGCAGCATGGAGGAGGAACATTGGGGAGCTTTCATTCATGCTGTGAGGGAGGTTCAGCAACATGGAAGAGGAACACTGAGAATCTTTCATTAATGCTGTGAAGGAGGTTCTGCAACATGGAAGAGGAACACTGAGGAGCTTTCATTCAGGCTAAGGGAGGGACACTAGCAGCAGGGAGGAGGAACATGAAGGAGCTTTCATTGAAGCTGTGAGGGAGGTTCAGCAGCAGGGTGGAGGAACATTGAGGAGCTTTCATTCAAGCAAAGGGACGGACATTAGCAGCAGGGAGGAGGGACACTGATGAGCTTTCATTCAAGCTAAGGGAGGGACACTGAGGAGCTTTCATTCAGGCTAAGTGAGGGAGAGTCAGCAGCATGGAGGAGGAACATTGAGGAGCTTTCATTCAGGCTAAGTGAGGGACATTAGCAGCAAGGAGGAGGGACACTTATGAGCTTTCATGCTGTGAGCGAGTTTCAGCAGCAGGGAGGAGAAACACTAAGGAGCTTTCATTCAGGCTTGGTGGGTGAAAATTATATTTAACTTTCAATAAAGGTTGTACTGAGATAAAGTTTCACTGTATGCACACCAGCTTCATCAGGTCTAAGAGATTTGTTGCATAATTTAAGTCGTTTGGATTGTGAAATCTGGTGACAGATCCAGTTTATACCTCATTTACATATTAAAGATCTCATTATCTGTTAATACTTTTGTATCAGTTTTTTTCTTTTCTTGCTTGCTCTGCTGTCCCTGACTTTTGCTGCTGCAGGTACTGCTGCCCTCTCATACGGCAGTATCTGTAACCATGGAGACATATAAATCTGCATACAAGATGCATACTCAAAACGGGAGATAATTAATCAAGTCTTTCCTCAGTAGCTTCAGTTATTTTAGGTGCATAATAGCAAATGAAACCAATGATCGCTAAATGTGGACGTGATTGCCATGAATCCTCTGATTATGCCGGATGAAGAGGCTTCTGTGAATGCGTGGCAGAAAGGCAGATAAAGGCTTATTCCCAGGAGCAGGGAGTAATTGGGGATTATCACAGTCCTTTGTACTGGTAGCACCGTGCTCGGTACGTGGTTGCTGGCATATTAGTGGTGTGAGGGGTGCGGATCGCCTCCTGCTTATTGTCGTTATCGCCCCAGACGTCTCTAAAATGACTTTAGTGCCTAAATATCCTTGAGTGAGCGAGAGCCGAGCCGGGAGCGTCTTATTTCACCACGCACTTAGGCAGAAAACGCGGCAGCGGCGGCCTCTCGACACTCACTACGCTCAGCGGAGTGCAATTGACTTGGCCCCAGCGATTGTAGGAGCAGGTGACTTGATTACTCTGAAATCAGGCGGAAAATGTCCTCTTCTGGTTACTCGAGTGAATCAGTCAAATTATCGAGTGGCACAACGAATTCGAGGCCTCGGGCCATCAGAGCTGCCACTTTGTATAAGTCAAGCCTTCACTTAGTGTGAAATTTTCTGTTTTTTAATGTCATTCTCTTTCATTTATTATTCTTTTTACCGCTAATTCCCATGTCCAATGACGGATCTATTGCGCTGCCGTATAAACAGACACAAAGGATGAAAACTTCCAGGATGCAAAAGGCTCCGATGACTGCAGCCGTGGTTGACAGGCATGGATTCACCTTCCCAGACTGTTTCCCCACTATTTTCTCTTTAACACCCCAAATAACTGAGGATGGGGGGCTCTACCGCTGAGCTGGAATAAAATGCCAGAACTATAGTAAAGTCTGACACAATGTAACAGGCTGGGAATGTAGCCTTGTCTGTCCCTGTGCTTGTAGCACTGTGGGGTTTGTAATGGCGACCACATATAGGAGGGTCTGTAGGGGCTTTATGTAGGGGTTCCTACAGTAGGTATGTTATCGTGCACACAATGTAGAATCAGCACGTGACGGGCGAGTGATTCACTGTGTATAAATAGGGGCCGGTGCCTTTTTTCCCCATAATTGTCTTAATTGAATCAATTATCCATTGTCGTAACGGGCAGAAAATGGAATAAAATTGTTTAAAATGCATAAAATAAGAAGTCGGTAAGCCGCAGATGTTCGACTGTGGATTCTGCACTCGTCTTAACTGATGTCATTTCTGTTGTCACCAAAACTAGTGAAAAATTTGTGTTGTGTTCGCTGCATAGACGACTGTTATTGTAACCAATCCTCAGCTGTGAGAAGTACTGTATCAAGACCAGCTTTTAGCACCTAGATTTAAAGAATGTGTATCCAATCCCTGAAGGCAAGCCGAGGTTTTAACCCTCCGTCAGGAGCAATATTCGCACTAACTCGTAATGGAACAATGTGCCTGTCAAGCGCAGGCTAGAAAAATGCCTAGAATATCTAATTTTCTCAATTTCAGTGATCTAAAAGTCATCAGAGACCTTCATAGGGATGTAATAAAAGAGACTACACATTATCAGGTGCAAAACAAACCCATTTACTCAACATAAAAGTAATAACTTTGATATACACAAATTTCAAAACTCCTGAGAAGTACACTTTCATTTGTAAGAAAATCTGCCTTATTTATATGAAATATCCACAAACCTTTCTCTATCAATTCATAAAACAAGCTAAATAAACAATAGTAATGACTAAAAACATTACCTACCATCCTTATAAAGTGTGATGTGTTCGGGACCAATGAGCCTGAGAAGCCAGCACAGCTATATCTTCCTTCCTGAAGCTCTGCAGACCAACTGTGGTATCAGGTTTCACACAGCAGCTAGAGCCAGGAGACTATCTAGAGGGAGGGGGTTTCCTGAAAATCTGGTGAGAAGGGAGAAATGAAAGTAGAAGAGCTGCGCCTGTCAGATCCATTGTTCCTGACGGAGGGTTAATGATGACGAAATAAAGCCTTTTTTATTACAAGACAGCAGAAATGCTCATTACATAGTAATTAAAGGGATTGTCTACACCCGAGGACATGTTTGGAAAGTCCTGCAGTGTGCCGAATTCTAGCGGTGTGTAATGTTAGGCTATGTGCACACGCTGCGGTTTTTGCTGTGGATCCGCTGCGGATTTGGCCGCTGCAGATCTGCAGCAGTTCTGCAGACAGTCTAAAGTACAATGTAAGTGTATGTGATTTACATTCTGCTGTGCACACGCTGCGGATTTTCAACTGCGGAAAAGCTGCGGTTTTGAATCCGCAGAAAGAATTGACATCTCAATTCTTTCCTCGGATTCTGCTGCTGCTTGCCACCTATTCCATTGTCCAGGTGTCAAACTGCAGGGGAAAACCGCTGGCCAATCCGCAGGTAAAACCGCTCCTGTGCTGTGATAGTTGTGTGCACTCAGTAATACTGAGGATTCAGCTGCCGGTATCTGCACCTGTGATGTGATAGTTGTATGTATGCGCTGATACTGGAGATTCAGCTGCCGGTATCTGCACCTGTGATGTGATAGTTGTATGTATGCGCTGATACTGGAGATTCAGCTGCCGGTATCTGCATCTGTGATGTGATAGTTGTGTGGAAACGCTGATACTGGAGATTTAGCTGCCGGTATCTGCATCTGTGATGTGATAGTTGTGTGCAAACGCTGATACTGGAGATTCAGCTGCCGGTATCTGCATCTGTGATGTGATAGTTGTATGTATGCGCTGATACTGGAGATTTAGCTGCCGGTATCTGTACCTGTGATGTGATAGTTGTATGTATGCGCTGATACTGGAGATTCAGCTGCCGGTATCTGCACCTGTTATGTGATAGTTGTGTGTATGTGCTGATACTGGAGATTCAGCTGCCGGTATCTGCACCTGTGATGTGATAGTTGTGTGTATGCGCTGATACTGGAGATTCAGCTGCCGGTATCTGCACCTGTGATGTGATAGTTGTATGTATGCGCTGATACTGGAGATTTAGCTGCCGGTATCTGTACCTGTTATGTGATAGTTGTGTGTATGTGCTGATACTGGAGATTCAGCTGCCGGTATCTGCATCTGTGATGTGATAGTTGTGTGTATGCGCTGATATTGGAGATTCAGCTGCCGGTATCTGCACCTGTGATGGGATGGTTGTGTGTATGCGCTGATACTGGAGATTCAGCTGCCGATATCTGCACCTGTCATGTGATAGTTGTGTGCATGCGCTGATACTGGAGATTCAGCTGCCGGTATCTGCAGCTGTGCTGTGATAGTTGTGTGTATGCGCTGATATTGGAGATTCAGCTGCCGGTATCTGCACCTGTGATGGGATGGTTGTGTGTATGCGCTGATACTGGAGATTCAGCTGCCGGTATCTGCACCTGTCATGTGATAGTTGTGTGCATGCGCTGATACTGGAGATTCAGCTGCCGGTATCTGCAGCTGTCATGTGATAGTTGTGTGTGTAGACGCTAATACTGGAGATTCAGCTGCCGGTATCTGCACCTGTGATGTGATAGTTGTGTGCATGCGCTAATACTGGAGATTCAGCTGCCGGTATCTGCACCTGTGATGTGATAGTTGTGTGTATGCGCTGATACTGGAGATTCAGCTGCCGGTATCTGCACCTGTGATGTGATAGTTGTGTGCATGCACTAATACTGGAGATTCAGCTGCCGGTATCTGCACCTGTGATGTGATAGTTGTGTGTATGCGCTGATACTGGAGATTCAGCTGCCTGTATCTGCATCTGTGATGTGATAGTTGTGTGTATGCGCAGATACTGGAGATTCAGCTGCCTGTATCTGCACCTGTGATGTGATAGTTGTGTGTATGCGCTGATGCTGGAGATTCAGCTGCCGGTATCTGCACCTGTGATGGGATAGTTGTGTGTATACGCTGATGCTGGAGATTCAGCTGCCGGTATCTGCACCTGTGATGGGATAGTTGTGTATACGCTGATACTGGAGATTCAGCTGCCGGTATCTGCACCTGTGATGTGATAGTTGTGTGTATGCGCTGATGCTGGAGATTCAGCTGCCGGTATCTGCACCTGTGATGTGATAGTTGTGTGTATGCGCTGATACTGGAGATTCAGCTGCCGGTATCTGCACCTGTGATGTGATAGTTGTGTGCATGCGCTAATACTGGAGATTCAGCTGCCGGTATCTGCACCTGTGATGTGATAGTTGTGTGTATGCGCTGATACTGGAGATTCAGCTGCCAGTATCTGCACCTGTGATGTGATAGTTGTGTGCATGCGCTAATACTGGAGATTCAGCTGCCGGTATCTGCACCTGTGATGTGATAGTTGTGTGTATGCGCTGATACTGGAGATTCAGCTGCCTGTATCTGCATCTGTGATGTGATAGTTGTGTGTGTATGCGCTGATACTGGAGATTCAGCTGCCTGTATCTGCACCTGTGATGTGATAGTTGTGTGTATGCGCTGATGCTGGAGATTCAGCTGCCGGTATCTGCACCTGTGATGTGATAGTTGTGTGTATGCGCTGATGCTGGAGATTCAGCTGCCGGTATCTGCACCTGTGATGTGATAGTTGTGTGTATACGCTGATGCTGGAGATTCAGCTGCCGGTATCTGCACCTGTGATGTGATAGTTGTGTGTATGCGCTGATGCTGGAGATTCAGCTGCCTGTATCTGCATCTGTGATAGTTGTGTGTATGCGCTGATGCTGGAGATTCAGCTGCCGGTATCTGCACCTGTGATGTGATAGTTGTGTGTATGCGCTGATACTGGAGATTCAGCTGCCGGTATCTGCACCTGTGATGGGATAGTTGTGTGTATACGCTGATACTGGAGATTCAGCTGCCGGTATCTGCACCTGTGATGTGATAGTTGTGTGTATGCGCTGATGCTGGAGATTCAGCTGCCGGTATCTGCACCTGTGATGTGATAGTTGTGTGTATGCGCTGATACTGGAGATTCAGCTGCCGGTATCTGCACCTGTGATGGGATAGTTGTGTGTATACGCTGATACTGGAGATTCAGCTGCCGGTATCTGCATCTGTGATGTGATAGTTGTGTGGAAACGCTGATACTGGAGATTCAGCTGCCGGTATCTGCACCTGTGATGTGATAGTTGTGTGCAAACGCTGATACTGGAGATTCAGCTGCCGGTATCTGCACCTGTGATGTGATAGTTGTGTGTATGCGCTGATGCTGGAGATTCAGCTGCCGGTATCTGCACCTGTGATGTGATAGTTGTGTGTATGCGCTGATACTGGAGATTCAGCTGCCGGTATCTGCACCTGTGATGTGATAGTTGTGTGCATGCGCTAATACTGGAGATTCAGCTGCCGGTATCTGCACCTGTGATGTGATAGTTGTGTGTATGCGCTGATGCTGGAGATTCAGCTGCCGGTATCTGCACCTGTGATGTGATAGTTGTGTGTATGCGCTGATACTGGAGATTCAGCTGCCGGTATCTGCACCTGTGATGTGATAGTTGTGTGCATGCGCTAATACTGGAGATTCAGCTGCCGGTATCTGCACCTGTGCTGTGATAGTTGTGTGCAGGCACAGAATGCTTTTACTGTTGGTGCAGTAGAGGACAAAACCAGCTGAGCCATCACATATTGAGTGCTATGGATGTGATGTTAACGTTTTTACGGGCAGCCGGAGTCCCAGATCCGAGTGATGCAGTAAACATTTAGAGGGCTATGGTTTTATGTGTGTACACATTTACGTTTTGAGGTTTTCGGCTATGTGCACACGTGCGGAAATCTCTATGGCAATTCCGCAACTCCCTGCCGCGGGAAATATGCATGCGGAATTATCAGATAAAAATAGCGTTTTTCAAGCGTTATTAGCTTGCAGAATGCTAGCGTTTTCCAAACGATCTGTAGCATCGCTTGTAAAACTGCATCAGTAGTAAAAGATATAATGTTAAAAATACTTAAAAAAAAAAAAAAATCGTAATATTCTCACCTTCCGGCGTCCCCCGCAGCGTTCCCGATCCTCTCGATGCTCCCGACAAGTCCCGTTCCCAGCGTTGCCTTGCGACAATGACCCCAGATGATGTAACATCACGCGAGACCGCTAATCACATGTCATTGTTGCAAGGCATCGCTGGCAACGGGAGTTGCCGAGAGCATCACTGAGGCCTGGGAATGCTGCGGGGTAAGCCGGAATGTGAGAATATCACAATTTTTTATTTTAATTCTATTTTTTTTTTTTTTACAGGGGTATGGTACCCAGGACCTGGAGAAGAGTCTACTCTCCTCCAGACCCTGGGCACCATCTGCACATTTTCCGCTTACTTTGTGCATTGTGGGCATAGGCACATGCGGAAAGTAAGCAGATCAATGCATTCCTATGTGTGCGGAATTCCTGCACAAAGAATGAGCATGCTGCGTATTTTTCCCCAATGCGATTCCGCTGCGGAAAAATACGCAGCATTAGCACAGCATGTGCGGAATCCCATTGAATTCAATGGGTTGCTTTTTGTATGCGTTTTCGCAGCGAAAAAAACGTGGCAAAAACGCATAAAATCTGGAAAGTGTGCACATAGCCTTAGAATTTCTACTAGAAATCAGCTGAGCCCTTAAACTTTATTTTCTTTTACTTTTTAAAAAGTTGCAAATGCTGATTCAGGCAAAAATATCTGAAAACCTCAAACTCTGCAATGGCGAACATAAAAAACAAACAAAAAAACACATATATAAATAGACTTCAAGCAAGGTGTAAATGGAAAGATGAATAGGACACAAAATAAAAGTATAAAAACCGGCGCAAATGCAATAATGACTCATTGAATCTGGCCCTCGGGGTGCACCTCCCTGACTTGCACAGATGCAATGTATCAGTCTGGAGTCCGGAGCTTTGAAGTGACTCAATTGTGACAAACTCTCCGCTGTGAGAACCAAACAAGCCGCTTTATAGCTATAATGTTTACCAGAACTGATACAATGTAGTAAGTTTATTAATGTTCCTGCCTATAATATCAGACATTCGGACAGGAGGTGCTGCAGCTGTTTTTGCTGTTTTTTGATCTAAGAATAGATTCTCTGGATTGAGCTTACCCTTGGCCCCCAAAGTATCCCAGTCTAATAGACGGTCAGGATGATTTGTGATCTCTATTTGTATCTTGTCACTGATCTAAGCTTCATATTGCCACATTAAAGGACCCAGGTTATGTCATCAGATACATGTTGGGGAATGAGGAGTACAAACGAGTCCCCCTTCCTGAGGAGAGCGATGTTGTGACCCCAGGACCAGCAGCTTTTTGATATTCTTTGCCGGGCCCCTTCTCCTCATATACACTGCTATCATGAACTCTACATAAACTCCTGGTGAGCGCTGCTGGGGGGACGTCAGCGGGATCCATATGTTATCCACATGAGGTTCAGGAATTAGAACTGGATGAAGTTAAATATTCTCTGCACCATTCACGGCCAGAGGCTCAATCACAAGAAAATGTCAGGTATCCGGGATAAAGATCTGTTAGCTGCTGTTGTGGAGGGCATAAATCCAGTAATATGGCTGTGTCCTATAAACATTGTGCCAGGCAATAGTCTCCAGATCACATTGCCTGCTGCACGGGTCTAGTCCTGTACTTAGTCAATGGAAGGGAAGAGCACAATGTTATTTGGGAGGACTTTGATGGCCTCCCTGAAGACACGGGGGGGGAGGGGTTAAGCGGGTGCTCTAGTCCGCTGGCCTGAGACCGTATGGACAAGGGCACATACCACTGAACGCCCGCTCTTCCTTCCCCTAGGGCATAATACTACTCGGACAGCACAGGGTGAGAGTAAAACAGTGTGGCAATAATTTATTGAACCAGAAAACAGGCACATAACACATAGAACAGTCCCAGCACAATACCCAAGATGGTGCAAATTACAGAGTCTCCCCCTTCCGCTGACTCTCCATAAGAGCACTCTGTGACTTCAGAGCTTCCAGGACCGACTACCCCACCTGTGGCCCACACAGAGAGGAGGTAGCAACAATCTTAGGAAGCTACCCAAGAGCAGTGAGGTAAGAGGCCAAGTGACCTGATTGTCCCAACCTGGATTCTTCAAGATGTCTCTGAGGGTTCAGTGATGGTCAATGAAGCAGATCTGTATTATACCAGCTGGGGTCATGGTCCCCTAAGCTGACATCCTGTAGTCTCTTGGAACAGAGACAGTGTCTCCTTGTATAGTTCACAACTGTACTTCAATCAAGCATCCACAGGGGGAAGGGGTGATGATGTTAACCCACATTGTTCGATAATTTATAGTTTATCAACAAAACTGCATGGCCCAGTACAATTTGTAATCAACATATCGGCAAACATCATTGTTTATTGACTCTGTGTATCTATTTTGCAAAGATAACAGTGCAACAACCTGTAGGAGCTGAAATTAGAGGTAAATAACCACCATTCATCAATGTACAAATATCAATTCAACCTGCAAGAAGAGTCAATAACTCAGACAATAATCTATGATTCTGGGCCTACAGAATTTATGTCTGGCATAACTATTATTATTCTTGTTTATTATTATAGCGCCATTTATTCCATGGCACTTTATGTGTGAGGAGGGATATACATAATAAATACAAGTACAGTAATCTTAAACAATACAATTCATGACTGGTACAGGATGAGAGAGGACCCTGCCCTCGAGGGATCACAGTCTACAAGAAGAAATGATGTGTCGTCACAACCTCCCCTTTGGATATAACTGATGATTGGGGTCCAGCTGTGACATGGCCTCCCTCATGCAGAGTGGTATGATCTAGTCACTTAGAACCTAATGGGATGACCTGCATTACAAGGCCTGGCCGCCATCATGTCCCATCCTCTGTGCGAAGTTCAGTACATCTACGAAGGATCAGCTGTAAAGAGTTATTGCCATTTCCGCGTTTCATGGCAAAGACCGGAATAACTCTTTTCAGCCTCTACTCATTAGCAGTTGCAATAGTGGAGAGCAGCTGAAATGAATAGGACTTAAAGAAACAGTGTAGCTCAGTAAGGCTGTGTGCACACGCTGCGGTTTTTGCTGCGGTTCCGCTGCGGTTTTGGCCCTGCGGAACCGCAGCAGTTCCGCAGACATGGTACTTTACCATGTTAGCCTATGGGTTTTCAAAACCGCAGTGCTCACGCTGCGGTTTTTTCCGCGCGGTTTTGCTGCGTTTTTTTTCCGCAGCATGTCAATTGTTTGTGCGGTTTCCACAGCGGTTTCACACCTTTAACATAGTAGAGGTGTGAAACTGCAGGGCAAAACCGCAGATCAAAACGCAGCAAAACCGCAGGTCACTTTACCTGCGGTTTTACCTGCGTTTCCGCGCGGAAAAAACCGCAGCGGAATCCGCAACATGTGCACATAGCCTTACTTTTTGCTTTCCATGGGATGCTGTGATGAGATTAACACTTTAAGTCCTGGAGAACAGGCGAGTCATTGGTATTGGGTATCTGAATACTTCAGCTTCTCTCCCCTATATTATTGGGATTTCACTAAATCATTCACATTTATACATTTCAACGTTGTAGCAATCGTTATAGTGCATATTCATTTTAGATGTAATAAATAAGCTCGTGTGAGTGATTGTCGCTGACTTCCATTATACCGAGTATTATCTATTTACGTTGTATAACCCCTCTAAATCAGTTTGTATGAATTCAGATTGTGTGATTAAGAAATGGATGTCCCTTTAACTTTATAAAATGTATCAATATTTGTAGCCGCCTCATGTTCGTGTAGCTATCTTGTATCCTGAGGTTCCGATCTTGCAGTCAGTGTGACTTTAGGGTGAAGAGAACTCTGTGTCGGCCCATCAGTGGTCTCTGTGGGTCAGGAGGCTTCAGGAGCTCGCACTATGTAGATTGCCTTGGATAAATTGCTTTTTATTTCTCAAATATTTGCCCCCGAGGACTAATCTCGCTCCTGCCGCTGCACAGATGTGGAACATGTGGAGTGAATTTAGCCTACACCTGTACTGTAACAGATCCAGTATGTTCAGCTCAGAGCCGCTCTGTAGCGACATCAAAGTCCCCTCCATGGACCCTCAGACTGAAGCGATTTTATTATTTCTAGTGTTTGACTTTCTCTGATTTAGAGGCAATAACAAATGAGTTGATGGAGATGATATGCGGCACCACGTGAGGGAGGCGCCACTTGTACCTCCCGTCCATTTCAGGGCAGAGATAAATATTTTGTTATTAGGCTGTGTGCCCACGATGCGATTTTTAAGCGTTTTTGCCGCGATTTTCGGCGCGAAAACGCTGCGAAAACGTTGACGCACCCCATGCATTCCTTTGGCATTCCGCACATGCTGTGCTAATGCTGCGCTTTTTTCCGCGGCGGAATCGCATCACGGAAGAAATCGCAGCTTGATCATTCTTTTGTGCGGAATCGCAAAGAATTGCTGCGATTCCGCACCCATAGGAATCCATGAGAATCGCTTACTTCCCGCATGTGGCTATGCCCACTATGCGGGAAGTTAAGCGTCTCATGTGCGGTTGGTACCCACGGTGTGGAGGAGAGGAGACTGTCCTCCAGGCCCTGGGTACCATACCCCTGTAAAAAAAATAAAATAAAAATCGGGGTATATTTACCATCCGACGTCCCGCGCTGCCATCCCGGGCCTCTGCGTTCCCAGTAATGCCTTGCGGCAAGGTCCTGTGATGACGTAGTCTCGTGTGACTCTAGCGGTCTCGCAAGATTGCTATAGTAACGCGAGACCAACGTCATCACAAGTCTCGCAAGGCATTACTGGGAACGCTGTGGCCCGGGATGGCAGCGCGGGACGTCGGAAGGTAAATATAACCCGATTTTTTTATTTTATTTTTTTAATCATTTTTAACATTTTATCTTTTACTATTGAGGCCGCATAGGCGGCCTCAATAGTAAAAACCTGGTCACACTTGTCAAACACTATGTTTGACGAGTGTGACCAACCTGTCAATCACTTTCCAAGCGATGCTTCAAATCGCTTTGAAAGTGCTTGAGAAAATCGCGGCAAAATCGCGAACAGAATCGCGGTGAAATTGCGCGGAAAAAAATGCGCGATTTCTGGGAAGGAGTCCGGTTTTCACTGTGCGTTTTAAAACGCTACGTGGCCCATAGCCTTAATGCCAAACACCGCTCACAAATCATATGGGGGCAACGTTGTATCACTATGATGTGTACATCCCCACAATCACATTCTTAAGTACCGTACGTAATTGTATAACGAGACGTTCTGAAATGTGAATCTAATAGATTCCGAGATCTCTGCTAGATGTCAGTGACTTTCCTTCATGTGCTGCACACACCAGCAGCTCATCGCTCTCTCCTGACCTTTTACTTTGTAACTTTGGAATGATACAACATATCGGTGCAGATACAAAGTCCAAACTGTTTACTTCCTGAAGGATTTTCTAGACTGGATACAATTGTAACTGAGAAACGGTTTTTGCTCTCTGGAGCTAGGAACAATATTTAAATCCATTATTGCAAACGAGGATCTTGTAAACAGGGCTGTGGAGTCGGTAAGCTAAACCTACGACTCCGACTGACATATATTGCTTATATTTAGGTGAAAAATGTATTGTAGTACAATGTGAACATCAGACATTTAATCATTTTTATGATACAATAATCAAGATATTTAGATAGAACATAATATATATTTATTGGAATACAAATTTAGAACACAAAAAACTAATAAATTGTAAATACAGTTGTGGCCAAAAGTATTGACACCCCTGCAATTCTGTCAGATAATACTCAGTTTTTTCCTGAAAATGATTGCAAACACAAATTCTTTGTTATTATTATCTTCATTTAATTTGTCTTAAATGAAAAAACACAAAAAGAATTGTCCTAAAGCCAAATTGGATATAATTCCACACCAAACATAAAAAAGAGGGTGGACAATCATGTGATGCTTCTCTAATTTGTGTAATTAACAGCACCTGTAACTTACCTGTGGCACCTAACAGGTGTTGGCAATAACTAAATCACACTTGCAGCCAGTTGACATGGATTAAAGTTGACTCAACCTCTGTCCTGTGTCCTTGTGTGTACCACATTGAGCATGGAGAAAAGAAAGAAGATCACAGAACTGTCTGAGGACTTGAGAAACCAAATTGTGAGGAAGCATGAGCAATCTCAAGGCTACGAGTCCATCTCCAAAGACCTGAATGCTCCTGTGTCTACAGTGCGCAGTGTCATCAAGAAGTTTAAAGCCCATGGCACTGTGGCTAACCTCCATAGATGTGGACGGAAAAGAAAAATTGACAAGAGATTTCAACGCAAGATTGTGCGGATGTTGGATAAAGAACCTCGACTAACATCCAAACAAGTTCAAGCTGCCCTAAAGTCCGAGGGTACAACAGTGTCAACACGTACTATCCGTCGGCGTCTGAATGAAAAGGGACTGTATGGTAGGAGACCCAGGAAGACCCCACTTCTTACCCTGAGACATAAAAAAGCCAGGCTGGTGTTTGCCAAAACTTATCTGAAAAAGTCTAAAACATTTTGGAGGAATGTTCTCTGGTCAGATGAGACAAAAGTAGAGCTTTTTGGGCAAAGGCATCAACATAGAGTTTACAGGAGAAAAAAAGAGGCATTCAAAGAAAAAAACACGGTCCCTACAGTCAAACATGGCGGAGGTTCCCTGATGTTTTGGGGTTGCTTTGCTGCCTCTGGCACTGGACTGCTTGACCGTGTGCATGGCATGATGAAGTGTGAAGACTACCAACAAATTTTGCAGCATAATGTAGGGCCCAATGTGAGAAAGCTGGGTCTCCCTCAGAGGTCATGGGTCTTCCAGCAGGACAATGACCCAAAACACACTTCAAAAAGCACTAGAAAATGGTTTGAGAGAAGCACTGGAGACTTCTAAGGTGGCCAGCAACGAGTCCAGACCTGAATCCCATAGAACACCTGAGGAGAGATCTAAAAATGGCAGTTTGGAGAAGGCACCCTTCAAATATCAGGGACCTGGAGCAGTTTGCCAAAGAAGAATGGTCTAAAATTCCAGCAGAGCATTGTAAGAAACTCATTGATGGTTACCAGAAGCGGTTGGTCGCAGTTATTTTGGCTAAAGGTTGTGCAACCAAATATTAGGCTGAGGGTGCCAATACTTTTGTCTGACCCATTTTTGGAGTTTTGTGTGAAATGATCAATGTTTTGCTTTTTGCTTCATTCTCTTTTGTGTTTTTTCATTTAAGACAAATTAAATGAAGATAATAATACCAAAGAATTTGTGATTGCAATCATTTTCAGGAAGAAACTGAGTATTATCTGACAGAATTGCAGGGGTGTCAATACTTTTGGCCACAACTGTATGTAATACACAATGTAATATTGATTTACATGTGTGTGTGTGTATGTGTGTGTGTGTATATATGTGTGTGTGTATATATATATATATATATATATATATATATATATATATATATATATATATAAACACTATGTAATAAACTATGTAAGTGGCAAAAAACAGTTTTCAACAAAAACATACGAAATAACATTTGTGCAGTCTATGAATTTGTTCTAAGAAATAAAATTGCCTCCATCAGATCCTCCTTCATAGATGACCTCAAATCTGACCTAATAATTTTAAGGCTAGAGAACAACCTCTACACTAACTTGGGTTGGAGGCAAAGCAGTAACCACATGGGCAACATCTCTAACAATTTCCGGGTATAAAGGAATTCCCTCATGCACAGTCAGTTTTGATGAACGGTTGAATTTTTCTATTTCTTTGAGAGCAAGTGAAACATTTTGCTGAAATATGGTCAATCTGCTTGCTATAGGAGATGGAGTGAAATCTTTTTCCTTGCGGCAACGCTTTGCCTGCTCCATGTCATCCAAATACTTGTCAAAGTCAAACGCCTCATCTGATGAGGATGAAGATATGGCAGCAGTAGCACTGTCAGGACCCAAGTCCTGTTGCGCCTGGCAGTCTTCTTGTAGGCCACTCATCTTAACTGCTACCTAAATCAGAGCTTCTTTTCCTTTAGTAAGCTGTTGATCATCAAGCAGTATACGAGGACTCGGGTCCACATAAACAGCTACCAGAAAAATTTTATTTTCCAATAGCTGTGTCTCTCTCCGTTTCATTGAAGCAGAAATGACATCTGCGATTAAACCTCCTCTTTGGGACAGGCAAAATAGCAAGTTCTTCCACTCCCTTATGAAGATGCCAGGAGTTAAATCCTCAGATTGAAATTTTGTAGTCACTGTAAATGGGTGATTAAGCAATTCCTTCAATTCAGCCACCTGTGTCCATTGACCTTCATTTAGGGGTTACCTGAGGGTTCGTCATATCTATAAGAAACGGTTTTAGTTCAAGCAATCGCTCAATCATTAAATAAGTGCTGCCCCACCGAGTGGCTTGATCGACGCTTGCCCCTTTCCCAGCACGTCTCTTCAAGATGGAATCAATTTTAGGGGTTCTGGCGGCAATAACCAATTTCCTCACTTTTCCAATCAGATTTCCAGTATGTCCCTCTTGCTGACTATAGGTCCCGTCACACACAGCAATCTCGCTAGCGAGCGCTGATTTTGTGACGCCACAGCGATCTCGCTAGCGACATTGCTGTGTGTGACTTGGATCAGCGACCGGCCTCCCTGCTGGGTATTGCTGATCGCGCTCCATCGTCTTGGGCCATTTTTTGATCATTGGTCTCCCGCTGGCCAGCGCGCATTGCTGTGTGTGGCAGCGAGAGACCAGCGATCAGCGACGCTGGTTTCCAAGTTAAACAGCGGGTAACTTAGATACCCGCTGTTTACATTGGAAACCAGCTTGCTCGCTGGTCCTGATCGCTGGAGGGGCTGTCTATGTGACAGCTCACCAGTGATCAGCTAACAATGTCCCAGCGATCCCATCCACGTTGGATCGTTGGTGGGATCGCTGGGACATTGATACTTGTAACGGGGCATTATCTCTTATTGCCAGCTGCAGCGTGTGCATAACACAGCGCATGTGATGAATAGGAAAGTGTTTTGAAGCAGCTTCAACACGATCATCTATTTCTACAGTATAATTTTGCTGTTCTTCTGTAGTAATATCTGTTTGTTCCTCAGTTACATGAACAGCACTGTGGCCTTCCATCTCAAACATACTGAATCCTAAATTTTCTTCTAGCTGTTGTTCATTACTCTCATTCATCAGTTTAATTGTACTTATCATGTTTGGAGCATTGTCCGTTACAATAGCAAGAACCTGTTCTTGTGTAAATGTAGCCTTAGATCAGGAATAGAACAGCCATTTATAGGACATTTCATAACTTTCCCAAATTCCTATGAAAAAATATTCAGCACATTCTGCATTGAACTACTGTACCCAATTTATTATATATTTTAGGAGTCGGTCCATTTTATACCGACTCCGACTCCCACCAAAATGAGCTCCGACTCCACAGCCCTGGTTGTAAATGGTACGAAAATGTTGCAAGAAAGTTTTAAAACTGTTCATTAAACAATGATGAAACGGACGGGAGACCAAACGCAATGCAAAACAATATCTTGACTCAAATTCCAATTTGAACCTTAATGTGAGTTTAATCCCTTAATAAACAATGTGATGTGAATGCAGCGGTTACTGATTGGTTGCAGTGGTTATGAGACGTTACACCACTTGACGACCTGCTAGGGGAAAGTAAGAAATCTGATCAATTTCAATCCCACACGTCAGACTCTAGTTCACAAGATTAAGCTGGAGTTATTGGGTGTAACATCAGACACTGACGGATTTGTGCATCTATTCAGTGTATTCCAATGGGCATGAGTCACGTCACAGCAGGTGCTGCACATCCACAGGTATCGCAAAACCTACTGCTATTGCACCTAGAGACATGAAAGGGTTAATATGAAATCTTCAACGCAGAGAAACTTTTATAGTCAAAAGCTACTTTCTGCGGAATCTAATTAAAGTTACTAAATCCTCCCGATAGTTTCTATTACTATTAGTTAATATTTAGCTTCCTCCTTCGTTATGTATCTGAATTTTCATTGTTAATACAGAATAAAAAGTTTATGTTGCATATTGGGATCATTTTCCCATATTTCCATATTATCTCAACTTTTTATAGTTCTCGTTCACTTTAAGAATGACTTTTTTAGAGTGTCGTAAAAAATGTAATTTACAAAAACTAATTTTTCTTCTTTTTTTGGTATTTTGCGTCTATTATTTTTAAAATTACTTTTATATTAAAATGGTCATAAAGTTGGTGCGGATTGTGGGTGGAATGTGTCTTTAGATAATTTCTAATGTCTTGTTCTTTTTTTTGTTTGAATAATAAAATCATAAATCGGAAAGTGAAATTAATTGAAAAAGCTTACATTGAATGTTTTTTATGTTTTATCTGCAATTTAAAACTGTCAATTTCCCCCCACAGAGTCAGAGCAGTTATTATGGCTTCTGCCGTTTTACAAATTTTGACATTAATGAAAAACAAAATCATTTTTATGGACTGGAAAAAAATGTTTTAAGGGTCCGTGTTTTGTTAGGCTGCAGATTATTTTACATTCTTAATCAAACTTGTGCCTATACGATCTGCATGCACGAATATATGAAAAACACAAAAACGGTACCTTATTATACAATTGGAGAGAATTTCCTGCTATTACCATTAGGCAATTGTTAGATTTAATATTATGTGCTGATTTATAAAGGGTCAGAACAATTTTTTAATTTATACAGCGCTGCAAATCTGTGAAGACATGGAGTTGATGAAATTGTGTCTGCAGCTACCACTAGGGGATCTCCCTGTATACAAAGATGCATAAGATCCTGTCCGTCATCACCACTAGGGGGAGCTCCCTGTATACAGAGATAGATGATAAGATTCTTTTTGTAGTCACCACTAGGGGGAGCTCCCTGTATACAGACATACATGATACGATTCTGTCTGCATCCACCACTTGGGGGAGCTCCATGAATACAGAGATATATGATAAGATCCTGTCTGCAGTCACCACTAGGGGGAGCTCCCTGTATATATAGAGATACATGATAAGATCCTGTGTGCAGCCACCACTAGAGGAAGCTCCCTGTATACAGAGATACATGTTAAGATCCTGTCTGCAGTCACCACTACGGGGAGCTCCCCGTATACAGAGAAACATGATAAGATCCTGTCTGCAGCCACCACTAGGGGGAGCTCCCTGTATACAGAGATACATGATAAGATCCTGTCTGCAAACACCACTAGGGGAGCTTCCTATATACAGAGATACATGATAAGATCCTGTCTGCAGCCTCCACTAGGGGATCTTCCTGTATACAGAGATATATGATAAGATCCTGTCTGCAGCCACCACTAGGGGGAGCTCCCTGTATACAGAGTTACATGATAAGATCCTGTCTGCAGCCACCACTAGGGGGAGCTTCCTATATACAGAGATACATGATAAGATCCTGTCTGCAGCCTCCACTAGGGGATCTTCCTGTATACAGAGATATATGATAAGATCCTGTCTGCAGCCACCACTAGGGGGAGCTCCCTGTATACAGAGTTACATGATAAGATCCTGTCTGCAGCCACCACTAGGGGGAGCTACTTGTAAACAGAGATACATGATAAGATCCTGTCTGCAGCCACCACTAGGGGGAGGTCCCTGTATACAAAGATACATGATAAGATCCTGTCTGCAGCCACCACTAGGCGGAGCTCCCTGTATACAGACATACATGATAAGATCCTGTCTGCAGCCACCACTAGGGGGAGCTTCCTATATACAGAGAAATATGATAAGATCCTGTCTGCAGCCACCACTAGGGGGGGCTGCCTGCACACCGAGATACATGATAAGATTCTGTCTGCACCCACCACTAGGGGGAGCTCCCTGGATACAGAGATATATGATAAGATCCTGTCTGCAGTCACCACTAGGGGGAGCTCCCTGTATACAGAGATATATGATAAGGTCCTCTCTGCAGCCACCACTAGGGGGAGCTGCCTGCACACCGAGATACATAATAAGATTCTGTCTGCAGCCACCGCAAGGGGGAGCTCCATGAATACAGAGATGTATAAGATCCTGTCTGCATTCACCACTAGGGGACCTCCCTGTATGCAGAAATATATGATAAGGTCCTCTCTGTAACCACCACTAGGGGGAGCTCCCTGTATGCAGAGCTACATGATAAGATTCTCTCTGCAGTCACCATTATGGGGAGCTCCCTGTATACAGAGATACATGATAAGATACTGTCCGCAGTCACCACTAAGGTGAGCTCCCTGTATACAGAGATTCATGATAAGAGTCCGTCTGCAGCCACCACTAGGGGGAGACTCGCAGCCCTGTCCTGAATAGACTTTATGTGCTCATATGTGGCCTCCACTCCATTCATTGTCTGTGACTGTTATCTGCTATTTCCATCAGTTCCATAGACAATGAATGGAGCGGAGGCCGTGCATGCACGCCTCCATTCTATTCAATATAGGGCTGCAGAGTTTCTGTACTTATTATTATGCATTGCATATATAGCGCCATCATGTCCTGTAGCGTTTTACAAGCATCATCACAGTCCCCATTGTGTCTCTCAATCTATATTCCCTATCAATATGTAGGGTCTTTGCGTGGGTTTCCTCCAGGTTCCCCAATTTCCTTCCACACTCCATACACGGGGAGAACATACAAACTCTGCAGATGTCCTTGGTGGGATTTAAACCAAGGACTGCAAAGCAACAGTGCCAACCCGTGAGCCACTTTGCTGCCCTATATACAGTACAGTGCTAACCATTGAGCCAGCCACTGTGCTGCCCTATATACAGTACAGTACTAGCCACTGAGCCAGCCATTGTGCTGCCCTATATACAGTACAGTGCTAATCAGGGAGCCACTGTTCTGCCCTGTATACAGTACAGTGCTAACCACTGAGCCACCATGCTGCGCTGTATACAGCAGTGCTAACGACTGAGCCATCGTGTTGCTCTAGAATCATAGAATCGTAGAGTTGGAAGGGACCTCCTGGGCCATCTGGTCCAACCCCCTGCTCAAAGCAGGATTCGCTAAATCATCCCAGTCAGATGTCTGTCCAGCCTCTGTTTGAAGACATCCATTGAAGGAGAACTCACCACTTCTCGTGGCAGCTTGTTCCACTCATTGATCACTCTAACTGTCAAAAAGTTTTTTCTAATATCTAATCTGTGTCTCCTCCCATTCAGTTTCATCCCATTGCTTCTAGTCTTTCCTTGTGCAAATGAGAATAAAGATGATCCTTATACAATGTGACAGCCCTTGAGATATTTGTAGACAGCTATTAAGTCTCCTCTCAGTCTTCTCTTTTGCAAACTAAACAATCCCAAATCCTGCAACCTTTCCTCATAAGACAGGGTTTGCAGACCGGTCACCATTCTGGTTGCTCTTTTCTGAACTTGCTCCAGTTTGTTGATGTCTTTTTTAAAATGTGGTGCCCAAAACTGGACACAATATTCCAGATGAGGTCTGACCAAAGAGGAGTAGAGGGAAATAATGACTTCACGTGATCTAGACTGTATGCTTCTGTTAATACATCCTAGAATTGCATTTGCTTTTTTTGCTGCTGCATCACACTGTTGACTCATATTCAGTTTGTGATCTATTAGTATACCCAAGTCTTTTTCACATGTGCTGTTGCTTAGGCCTATTCCTCCCATTCTGTATATGCTATTTTTATTGCCCAGATGTAATACTTTGCATTTTTCCCTGTTAAAAACCATTCTGTTAGTTGCTGCCCACTTCTCCAGTTTATTTATATCTTTTTGAATCCTCTCTCTCTCTTCTCTAGTATTAGCTATCCCTCCTAGCTTTGTGTCATCAGCAAATTTAATCAGTTTACCCTCAATTCCTTCATCTAAATAGTTGATAAAGATGTTGAACAATACAGGGCCCAGGACAGAGCCCTGTGGTACCCCACTTGAGACATTCTTCCAACTGGATGTGCAGCCATTTACGACCACTCTTTGGGTCCGATCACTAAGCCAATTATGAATCCACCTAACAGTTGCCTTGTCCATTCCATACTTAGTCATTTTTTCAATAAGGATTGTGTGAGATACTTTGTCAAATGCTTTGCTGAAGTCAAGATATACTATATCTACAGCATTTCCTTGATCCACCCAATCAGTGATTCCGTCATAGAAGGAAATTAAGTTAGTCTGACATGACTTATTAGTTACAAACCCATGCTGACTCTGTTTAATCACTTCATTCTTATCCAGGTACTGACATACATGTTGTTTAATAATTTGTTCAAAGATCTTTCCTGGTATAGAAGTCAGACTCACCGGCCTATAGTTGCCTGGGTCCACCTTCTTCCCCTTTTTGAAGATAGGAACAACATTTGCTCTTCTCCAGTCTTCTGGGACTTCTCCTGTTCTCCAAGAATTTTCAAATATTATGGAGAGGGGTTCAAAAATTTCTTCTGCTATCTCCTTCAGTACTCTGGGGTGTAATTCATCTGGACCTGGAGACTTGAATTCATTTAGGTTAGCTAAGTGTTTCCTCACTATCTTTCTGTTTATAGATATCCTGGATTCTTCTATTCCCTTAATAGGACAGTGAAGAACAGTTGATGTCACATTTCCTTTCTGAGAGAAAACAGATGCAAAATAGGAATTTAAAAGTTCGGCCTTCTCAACATCCTGTCTTACCATTTCATCATTTTCATCCTGTAAAAATCCTATAGCATCTTTGACTTTTCTTTTACTTTTGACATATCCCCAAAATCCTTTATTATTGCTTTTGACATCTCTTGCAAGCCTCAATTCATTGTCAGCTTTAGATAATCTGATTTGTGCCCTGCAGGTTCTACAGACAGCATTATATTCTTCTTTAGATATGCCTCCCTCTTTCCATTTTATAAACATTTTTTTCTTCCTTTTTTGCATGTGCTTAAGTTCTGTGTTCATCCATCCTGGCTTCCTTAAATGCTTCATATTCTTCCCTCTTTTCGGAATTGTTAACAATTGTGCTTTGAGAATTTCATTTTTCAAGATTTCCCATCCTTCCTGGACATTTTTGTCTTTAAGGATATCCAGCCATTGGATCCCTCCAATTCTCTTTCTGAATCCCTTAAAATCTGCCTTTCTGAAATCTAACCTTGACGTCTGAGTCTTCACAGGTCTTCCTCCTCTAGTTATCCAAAATTCTAAAATAGCATGGTCGCTACCTCCTAGGGTCCCAGCCACTTTTACCTCCTCAACCATTTCCTCCCTGTTTATAAGGATTAGATCCAAGGTAGCAGTTCCCCTTTTTTTCTCCCCTACCTTTTGAAAGATAAAGTTGTCAGCAAGAGAGGATAAGAATTTCCTTGACCTTTTAGTTTTGCCTGAGAGAGATTCCCAACAAATGTCAGGATAGTTGAAATCTCCCATGACAACTATGTCATCTTTTTGGGAGAACTTGGCCATTTGATGCATAAAGAGTTCATCCATATCTTCAGCTTGCACAGGTGGCCTGTAGTAAATGCCTACAATGGTGTCCTTTCCATTGTTCTGTCCTTGTATTCTTACCCAAACAGTTTCCACAGAACTCCCAGTCTCTGAAGCTTCAATCTCTGTGCAGATATACGCGTTTCTAACATACAATGCGACACCTCCTCCTCGTTTATCAAGTCTGTTTCTTGCAAATAAGTTGTATCCTTCTAGTCTTGTATTCCAATCATGTGTATTGTCCCACCAAGTTTCAGTGATTCCAATGACATCATATTTCTTTTCCTGCGTTAGTAGTTCCAATTCTCCTTGTTTGTTGCCCATGCTTTGTGCATTAGTATAGAAACATTTTAGTTTGTGATTGGTTTCTCTTTCTCCAATATTTTTATTAATTAGATTCTTTTGTCTTTGTTCTTCCTGTTCTTCCTTTCGACTTCTAATAGCAGAGTTCTCAATAGCATTTGTCAGGTGTATGGCTTTTTCTAGTCTTTTGCTTCCCTTCCCATGTTGTTCTAGTTTAAAGCTCTCCTTACAAGTGTAACAAGACGACTTCCAAATACATGTTTTCCAGTCTTCGTAAGGTGCACCCCATCTCTAGCAAGTAGTCCATCGTAAAGGTAACTCACTCCGTGATCCAGAAATCCAAATCGTTGCTGACGGCACCATCGACGTAGCCAGTTGTTCACCTGCAGAATCTTATTCCACCTCCTTGTTCCATGACCATCCACTGGGAGGATGGAAGAGAAGACCACCTGCGCTCCCAGTTCTTTCACTTTCTTGCCTAAGTCTTCAAAGTCTCTGCAGATGGTTTCCAGGTCGTTTCTTGCAGTGTCATTTGTCCCCACATGTAGTAGCAGGAATGGGTAGTCATCTGTAGATCTCAAGAGTCCTGATATCCTGTCAGACACATCTTTAATTTTTGCACCTGGAAGACAGCACATTTCTCTTGAAGTTATATCCGGTCTGCAGATAGCGGCCTCTGTTCCTCTCAACAGGGAATCCCCCATGACCACCACTCTCCGTTTCTTCTTCACAACATTTTTCTTTCTCCATCCAGGAGGACTCTGAAGGCGTACAAGGTTGCTGTTTGTGGGCAAAGTCTTATCCTGATGTATTTCTTCATTGGTTTCCTGCATGAGAGCCTGGTACTGGTTCCTGAGCAGTATGGGTGCTGACTGCCTCCTGGTCCTCCTGCTTCTCTGGGTCACATGTCTCCATTCCTCTGTTTCTTCAGGTGCACTTCGAATTTCTTCTCTTTCTGTAACATGAAGAGATAATTCTGCTCTGTCCAAGAACTCTTCGCCTTCCTTAATGATCTTCAACGTAGCTAACCTCTCTTCGAGACTTTGCAACTTTTCCTCCAACAGGGACACAAGCTTGCATTTGTGGCATGTGAAGTTTGGCTTTTCCACTGGTAAGTCTGTGAACATGTAGCAAGAAATGCAGCTCACCAAATGGCTCCTGGCCTCTTCCATATTGAGATTTCTTAAAAACTATGAAAGATGAGCCAAAATTCCGATTTCCTCTTTTCAGCTGCAACAGCCAAAGCCCAGTGATCGTTGAGCTCGCGGGGACTCTTCACTTATCCCAGAAGGCACTGGGAATATGCAGATGATCTCCTCAAGACTCTTCCCCTGGAAGATACAGTAGTGCTAACCACTGAGCCAGCATGCTACCCCATATATAGTGCTAACCACTGAGCCACCATGCTGCTCTTTATACACTTACAGTGCTAATCACTGTGCCACCATGCTGTCCTACATACAGTACAGGGCTAACCAATGAGCCACTGTACTGCCCTAAACTCAGTACAGTGATAACCAATGAGCTACCGTGCTGTCCTATATACAGTACAGTGTTAACCATTCCGCCACCGTGCTGCTCAGTGAGCCACTGTGCTGCCCTGTATACACTACAATGCCAACCACTGAGCCACTGTGCTGCCCTATATACAGTACAGTGCTAACCACTGAGCCAACATGATTCCCTATGTACAGTGTGAACCACTTAGCTACCGTTCTACCCTGTATACAGTAAAGTACTGACGACTGACCCACCTTTCTTTTTCTGTCCCCACATCACTTGCTTGGAGGTTCAGAGCGCCTATCTCAGGATTGCGGAGATCCCTGCAGTTGGACCCCCAGTGATCAGCAATTTATTCTCTATCCTATGGATAGGGTATAACTTTGTTTACTGGGTATAGGGACTATTGTCGGACATGCTGTACGGTAGGACGACCTGCTGGACAGAGCTGAATAATGTGTATGTTGTCAAAGCACAAAAATGTGATCTCTGCTGTATCAGTGTATGTCGTATACGGTACATTGTATATAGAAAGGTGGAACGTTGTTACATTCCCCTCAGCTACTCCAGCAGTAATGAATGTGTTTGCTCCTTCATTTAAAATATTTAAATGATCACAATATAATCGCTGCTTCCCTCGATCCCAATATAATCTCTGATCCCCCCCGATCACAATATAATCGCTGATCCCCCGATTACAATAGAATCGCTGAGCCCCCCCGATCCCAAAATAATCACTGAGCCCCCTGATCACAATATAGTTGCTGATCCCCCCGATCCCAATATAGTTGCTGAGCCCCCCAATCCCAATATAATTGCTGAGCCCCCCGATCACAATAGTCGCTTAGCCCCCCGATCACAATATAGCTGCTGAGCCCCCCGATCACAATATAATTGCTGAGCCTCCCCCCGATCACAATATAATCGCTGAGCCCCCCAATCACAATATAATTGCTGAGGCCCACCCCGATCACAATATAGTCGCTGAGCCCCCCTATCACAATATAATTGCTGAGCCCCCGCGATCACAATATAATCGCTGAGCCCCCAATCACAATATAATTGCTGAGGCCCCCCCCCATCACAATATAGTCGCTGAGCCCCCGCGATCACAATATAACCGCTGAGCCCCACGATCACAATATAGTCGCTGAGCCCCCCGATCACAATATAATCGCTGAGCCCCCCGATTACAGTATAATTGCTGAGCCCCCGATCACAATATAGTCGCTGATCCCTCGATAACAATAGAATCGCTGAGCCCCCCCGATCCCAATATTATCGCTGAGCCCCCCGTTCCCAAAATAATCACTGAGCCCCCTGATCACAATATAATTGCTGATCCCCCCGATCCCAATATAATTGCTGATCCCCCCGATCCCAATATAATTGCTGAGCCCCCCGATCACAATATAGTCGCTTAGCCCCCCGATCACAATATAACCGCTGAGCCCCCCGATCCCAATATAATTGCTGAGCCCCCCGATCACAATATAGTCGCTTAGTCCCCCGATCACAATATAGCCGCTGAGCCCCTGATCACAATATAATTGCTGAGCCCCCCGATCACAATATAATCGTTGAGCCCCCCGATCACAATATAGTCGCTGATCCCCCGATAACAATAGAATCGCTGAGCCCCCCCATCCCAAAATAATCACTGAGCCCCCTGATCACAATATAATTGCTGATCCCCCGATCCCAATATAATTGCTGAGCCCCCCGATCACAATATTATCGCTGAGCCCCCGATCACAATATAATCGCTGAGCCCCCCGATCACAATATAGTCGTTGATCCCCCTGATCACAATATAGTCGCTGATCCCCCGATTACAATAGAATCGCTGAGCCCCCCCGATCCCAATATAATCGCTGAGCCCCCCCCCCGATCACAAAATAATCACTGAGCCCCCTGATCACAATATAATCGCTGAGCCCCCCAATCACAATATAATTGCTGAGCCCCCGATCTCAATATAATTGCTGAGCCCCCCCGATCACAATATAATCACTGAGCCCCCGATCTCAATATAATTGCTGATCCCCCCCAATCACAATATAATCGCTGAGCCCCCCGATCTCAATATAATTGCCGAGCCCCCCCGATCACAATGTAATCGCTGAGCCCCCCCGATCCCAATATAATTGGTGATCCCCCCGATCACAATATAGTCGCTGAGCCCCCCGATCACAATATAATCGCTGATCCCCCAGATCACAATATAATCGCTGAGCCCCCCATTCACAATATAGTCACTGACCCCCCGATCACAATATAATCGCTGAGCCCCCCGATCACAATATAATCGCTGAGCCCCCCGATCACAATATAATCGCTGAGCCCCCCGATCACAATATAATCGCTGAGCCCCCGATCACAATATAATCGCTGAGCCCCCCGATCACAATATAATCGCTGAGCCCCCGATCACAATATAATCACTGAGCCCCCGATCACAATATAATCGCTGAGCCCCCCGATCACAATATAATCGCTGAGCCCCCCGATCACAATATAATCGCTGAGCCCCCCGATCACAATATAATCGCTGAGCCCCCCCGATCACAATATAATCGCTGAGCCCCCTGATCACAATATAATCGCTGAGCCCCCTGATCACAATATAATCGCTGAGCCCCCCCGATCACAATATAATCACTGAGCCCCCCCGATCACAATATAATCGCTGAGCCCCCCGATCACAATATAATCGCTGAGCCCCCCGATCACAATATAATTGCTAATCCCCCGATCACAATATAGCCGCTGAGCCCGATCACAATATAATCGCTGAGCCCCCCGATCACAATATAATCGCTGAGCCCCCCGATCACAATATAATCGCTGAGCCCCCGATCACAATATAATTGCTGAGCCCCTGATCTCAATATAATTGCTGAGCCCCCCCGATCACAATATAATCACTGAGCCCCCCGATCACAATATAATTGCTAATCCCCCGATCACAATATAGCCGCTGAGCCCGATCACAATATAATCGCTGAGCCCCCGATCACAATATAATTGCTGAGCCCCCCGATCACAATATAATCGCTGATCCCCCCAATCACAATATAATTGCTGAGCCCCCGATCTCAATATAATTGCTGAGCCCCCCGATCACAATATAATCGCTGAGCCCCCTAATCACAATATAATTGCTGAGCCCCCGATCTCAATATAATCGCTGAGCCCCCCGATCACAATATAATTGCTGAGCCCCCCGATCACAATATAATTGCTGAGCCCCCGATCTCAATATAATTGCTGAGCCCCCCCGATCACAATATAATCGCTGAGCCCCCCGATCACAATATAATCGCTGAGCCCCCCAATCACAATATAATTGCTGAGCCCCCGATCTCAATATAATCACTGAGCCCCCCGATCACAATATAATCGCTGAGCCCCCCGATCACAATATAATTGCTGAGCCCCCGATCTCAATATAATCGCTGAGCCCCCCGATCACAATATAATCGCTGAGCCCCCCGATCACAATATAATTGCTGAGCCCCCGATCTCAATATAATTGCTGAGTCCCCCCGATCACAATATAATCACTGAGCCCCCGATCTCAATATAATTGCTGAGCCCCCCCAATCACAATATAATCGCTGAGCCCCCCGATCTCAATATAATCGCTGAGCCCCCGATCACAATATAATTGCTGAGCCCCCCGATCACAATATAATCGCTGATCCCCCCAATCACAATATAATTGCTGAGCCCCCGATCTCAATATAATTGCTGAGCCCCCCGATCACAATATAATCGCTGAGCCCCCTAATCACAATATAATTGCTGAGCCCCCGATCTCAATATAATCGCTGAGCCCCCCGATCACAATATAATTGCTGAGCCCCCCGATCACAATATAATCGCTGAGCCCCCGATCTCAATATAATCGCTGAGCCCCCCGATCACAATATAATTGCTGAGCCCCCCGATCACAATATAATCGCTGAGCCCCCGATCACAATATAATTGCTGAGCCCCCGATCTCAATATAATTGCTGAGCCCCCCCGATCACAATATAATCGCTGAGCCCCCCGATCACAATATAATCGCTGAGCCCCCCAATCACAATATAATTGCTGAGCCCCCGATCTCAATATAATCACTGAGCCCCCCGATCACAATATAATCGCTGAGCCCCCCGATCACAATATAATCGCTGAGCCCCCCGATCACAATATAATTGCTGAGCCCCCCGATCACAATATAATTGCTGAGCCCCCCCGATCACAATATAATCGCTGAGCCCCCCGATCACAATATAATTGCTGAGCCCCCGATCTCAATATAATCGCTGAGCCCCCCGATCTCAATATAATCGCTGAGCCCCCCGATCACAATATAATTGCTGAGCCCCCCGATCACAATATAATCGCTGAGCCCCCCGATCACAATATAATTGCTGAGCCCCCGATCTCAATACAATTGCTGAGTCCCCCCGATCACAATATAATCACTGAGCCCCCGATCTCAATATAATTGCTGAGCCCCCCCAATCACAATATAATCGCTGAGCCCCCCGATCTCAATATAATTGCTGAGCCCCCGATCACAATATAATCGCTGAGCCCCCCGATCACAATATAATCGCTGAGCCCCCCGATCACAATATAATCGCTGAGCCCCCCCGATCACAATATAATCGCTGAGCCCCCCCGATCACAATATAATCGCTGAGCCCCCCCGATCACAATATAATCGCTGAGCCCCCCCGATCACAATATAATTGCTGAGCCCCCCCGATCACAATATAATCGCTGAGCCCCCCCGATCACAATATAATCGCTGAGCCCCCCGATCACAATATAATCGCTGAGCCCCCTTGATCACAATATAATCGCTGAGCCCCCTTGATCACAATATAATCGCTGAGCCCCCCGATCACAATAAAATCGCTGAGCCCCCGATCACAATATAATCGCTGAGCCCCCCGATCACAATATAATCGCTGAGCCCCCCCGATCACAATATAATCGCTGAACCCCCCCGATCACAATATAATCGCTGAGCCCCCCGATCACAATATAATCGCTGAGCCCCCCGATCACAATATAATCGCTGAGCCCCCCGATCACAATATAATCGCTGAGCCCCCCCGTTCACAATATAATCGCTGAGCCCCCTTGATCACAATATAATCGCTGAGCCCCCCGATCACAATATAATCGCTGAGCCCCCCGATCACAATATAATCGCTGAGCCCCCCGATCACAATATAATTGATGAGTCCCCCCGATCACAATATAATCACTGAGCCCCCGATCTCAATATAATCGCTGAGCCCCCCTGATCACAATATAATCGCTGAGCCCCCCCGACCACAATATAATCGCTGAGCCCCCGATCACAATATAATCGCTGAGCCCCCCCCCCGATCACAATATAATCGCTGAGCCCCCCCCCGTTCACAATATAATCGCTGAGCCCCCCGATCACAATATAATAGCTGAGCCCCCCAACTCCGCCAGCTTACGTTCTGCAGACATTTGTCACACCAGGACATTGCAGACATTTTCCTACGTTTGGTCTGAGCCCATTTCTTGCGGCTGTGGCTCTTCTACAACCGATCGCTGAAAAATGCGACACACTTAGAAGTTGCTTTTCAGCCTCCGTACCCGGATGCAACTTTTTGAATATTGACACCTTTTTGTTTCCTCTCGTCTTGTTTGTTTTTCCAATGTTAAAGGAAATGTAGTAAGCGACACATTTCTAATTATTCATCGTTATTTTATTTCTCCATTCCGGGCAGAAGGTGTCGGCGAGAAACGTAAGCGCCTGCCATTTGTATTCACTATCACTTCTAAATGCTGGGATTACCTGACTGATTGTTCTCTATAAAACAGCCATAATGTAATCTCAGACCTAATACTCCAACAGCCATCCACTAATTAAAACCGCAATTATATTTTTGCTCAAACAAAACGACTTAATAAACATTATCGCAAACTGTTTACCCTTCCCAAAAAAACAATTTATGCGCACTAATACAATTTCCCATTAAAGCGGCTGCCAGGTAAATTAAAAACTCTTGAAATAGTAAGTAAGTGGGAAATTAATTCAACAGTTTAATCTAGAGCTAATAACAGTTGCAGCTCAGAAAAAGATTGCTACAGTGGGGAGTTAATTAACAGCTTATTCCCTATTTGATAAAACTAATCCACTCTGATTCCAGTTTAATTTTACCTCCATGTAATATAAAGCCACAAGCTGTTTCTGGGGCCGCTAATTATTAGCTTTGTCCTGTGGCCACACGCTCTATAAAAGTCAGCAGTATCGCCGTAATAAGAGCGGGATGTTAAGTGCTCACCGCTGACTATACGTCACACAGACATCGTTACAGCCGGCGGCTCCGGGGAGCGCCAGCCGGTTCCGTGCGTTCCACAAATGTCTGGAGTGAAGAAATGGCAGCCGCTCATTTTCTGCCAGATTTAAAGATTTTGTTCCACATTTTGTGTCTGATATATTGACCTTTTTTTTATTCTGAGCACTATCCAGGCATTTCCCTATCCTTAGTTGCTGCACAAGGCTTCAGTCCTGATTATTAGGGAAGAAAATAAATTCACATTTAAGTTCTAAGATTTTATCTTGATTAAAGGGAAACTCTGAATGAGAACTCTGGGCAGATTACTAGCAAATAGTAACTCATTGGGGCATGTGAATCCACTGATTGTCCAGAAGAAGAGCGCTGCCCCTAACATGAAATAAGTTTGCTCACTTACAAAGTTCTGCATCCTGTGACTTTCCTGAGTGGTTGAGAGGGAATTTTCGGGGTCTTTATGGCAACTCATCAGGATTATTTGCAGAGATACAAGTGGAGAGGCATTTAAAGGGATTCTGTCACCCCATTTTTCGAGTATCAGCTGCGGCCACCGCCATCAGGGGCTTATCTACAACATTCTGTAATGCTGTAGATAAGCCCCCGATGTACCCTGAAATATAAGAAAAATGAGTTATATTATACTCACCGGGGGGGCGGTCCGGTCTTGGTCCGATGGGTGTTGCGGTCCGGCCCCTCCCATCTTCAACGGCGATGTCCTCTTCTTTGCTGCCTGTCGTGGCCCCTGCGCAGGCGCACTGCTCTGCCCTGTTGAGGGCAGAGCAGAATACTGCAGTGTGCAGGCGCCGAACCTCTCCCGACGCCTGTGCACTGCAGGACTCTGCTCTGCCCTCAATAGGGCAGAGCAGTGCGCCTGTGCAGGAGCCACGACGGGAAGCAAAGAAGAGGACATCACTGTTAGAAGATGGGAGAGGCCGGACCGGACCGCGACACGCATCGGACCCAAACCGGACCGGACACCAGGGTGAGTATAATCTAACGTGTTTTTCTTATCTTTCAGGTTACATCTGGGGCTTATCTACAGCATTACAGAATGCTGTAGATAAGCCCCTGGTGGCGGTGGGTGCAGCTGATAATCGAAAAATGGGGTGACAGATTCCCTTTAAGTGCATCATTCACAATCCTCCATCTCTACTAAATAATAAAATCAAATTGGAAAATACTATAAAATTCTCCTTCTTTTCCCTGTCAATGTCATTCAATGGTTCTTGATATTTTAATGGTGACTTCTTGGTCTTGATCAGATTCTCCGCCATGTTTTCTTTCACTAAAAGCAAGCAGAGATTTTGAGAAATTGAAGAGCAAAGTGTATTTGATGCAGAACTTTCCGTTTTACCGTAATTGACCCTTGTGACTGGAGGAACCAGGATCAGGTCCAGGGTTTGAACTACAACCCCCAACAGGAAGCTGCTGGTCCTACAGAACTAAAACCCCCAGCAGTAAGCTGCTGGTCCTTGCTTTCCATGAATACCTATACAGTTGCAGTTTCTATGCATTTCTTCACCTCCATATTCATGGTGTCCTCCCAGGAGCTTCCGTTGTGTAATATCTGTGGCTTCTTTCATGGCCGCTCCTTGTGTTTGACCTGAGTGCTCTCATCTTGCCCCTCGTAGCGAGCTGCACACATATCAATTGCTTCTCTTCAGTGTTTGCTCTCAGCCTCCTCTTCTCCCAGCACTTAGCTCCTCACAAGAAGACTTTGTCTGCAAATTAGCAGGTATGCCTTAATGAGAGGCTGCGTTCAAGTGCGGAGCAGGTAACGAGGATCACGCCGTCCAACGCCGAACGTTAATCGCCACCTCGGATCATCAGCGCCAAGTTATTATCCTGTGAACCAGGATCCAGGGATTTTCATCCCTTGTTCTTGTCGTTTTAGGTCAATGGAAGTAACGCAGTAAAAGGGATGATGCCATTGTCTAAAGCTTGTGTTTATATAAATTAGTTCTCCATCATCGGAGTACATGGAAAAATGAATCATGCCCTCATTCACATGCCATGTTTTCATTTAAATAACACCGCCATCATCCATGGATTGCAATTATTTACGAACGACTCCATCATCTCTATTGTGTATCTATAATGTGCTTATACCCTACTCAGACAAATGTTGGGACCACCTGCACATCCTGGTAGCGTCCAAATCCCTGGTGCTACAGGGATCATGATCTGTGCAGTCAGGAAGCAGAAGTGATTGGGAAGCAACATCCGTGGCTTTGGTGCAAATGAAAAGGGTTTACTGTATTATGGCCCCCATATAGCCCTCTATAGAGTATAAAGACTCCCATATAGCCCTCCAAATAATATAATGGCCCCCATATAGCCCTCCAAATATTATAATGGTCCCCACATAGCCCTCCAAATATCATAATGGCGCCCATATATCCCTCCAAATATAATGGCCCCCACATAGCCCTCCAAATATAATGGCCACCATATAGCCTTCCAAATATAATTGCCCCCTCATAGCCCTCCAAATATAATGGCGCCCATATAGCCCTTCAAATATAATGGCCCCCATATAGCCCTCCAAATATTATAATGGCCCTCACATAGCCTTCCAAATATAATGGCGCCCATATAGCCCTCCAAATATTATAATGACCCCCACATAGCCTTCCAAATATCATAATGGCGCTCATGTAGCCCTCCAAATATAATGGTCCTACATAGCCCTATAAATATAATATCCCCTACATAGCCCTCCATATAGTATAATGGTCCCCATAGTTACTCCATATTGTATACTGCACCCCATAGTACCTCACCACTCTGCAGAATGGCCACCACTAGCCTTCCAAACAGTATAACTACCCCCATACAGCCCTCTGCACAGTATGATTGACCCTATACAAACCTTCACACTGTATAATTTATTGCATACAGTATAATGGCACCCATGTAACCATCCAAATATTATAATGACCCCACATAGACCTCCATATAAGATAATGGGCCCCATAGTTCTTCATATTGTATACTGCAGCCCATAGTTCTCCATATAGTATAATGCATCCCCTTAGTCCTTCATATAGTATAATGCATCCCCTTAGTCCTTCATATAGTATAATGCACACTGCATAGTATTACATATATAATGCACTCCCTATACTCCTTTATACATTATTATGGCCAGCACAATTTACTCATTGATTGATAAATAGCAATACTCCCCTCTCTTCCTTGTTCCCCCACTGCTCCCGTCTCTGCAGCCCAGCGACTGCCATGTAGCGACGTCATCGCGCCCGCTGCGCTGAGACGTGGGATGCCAAGGAAGAATGATGTGAGGGAGAGCATCAGTTGACGTTCCCTCCTCCATCATTGCTTTTAACTGTATTGTCATCCAGAATGATACAGGTGAACTTGCGAGTATGGTCGGAGGGGGGTTCCGGTGCTGAGACTGGCACTGGGCCCCCCGACTCACGGGCCTCATAGCAGCTGCGTGGCTGCCACCATTGGCACAGCGCACAGACAGCAACTACACAGCAAACTGGCTCGGAAGGATTTTGCAACTGAATGAGTTTTTCTTCAGTGCAAAAAAAACGGTGTCGCGCTTTCGCCGCCCGCAGCATCTGACTTTGTGGAAACTGTTGAATACTGCGGCGTTATTTCATTGCAGAGTTTGTGCTTATTTTTCACTGCTGTCCTATTTAGTCCGCGCCATTGCCGGCAGTTAATGGCGTTATTGAGTTTCTCCCGCAGAATCTTTTAGGGCTTTTATCTCGGAGCCTTAGATGTGGATATAATATAATTTTCAGCCGCCATGTCAGAGATCAGTGCGCTGAAATACCACTTTGTGTAATCAGGAGGTGTGATAATGAATTTCTGTACTTGAATGAATGTTTCGTTGAGCAGAGGAGAAGAAAGCAATGCTGCCATTTACGGCCTTAAACTCCTCACTCACTAATGAACATTCGGGGCTGAATGCTCCTATTAATTCCTTTCAAGCCGCACAGAAAAGCGGCTGCAATTTTCTCATGAAACTTTTTTTTTTCTGTGTCAATAACATGAAAAAGTGAAGACACAAAGTCAATTGACTGGTATTTATAGTCTAATGAGGCTAGCATTTTAAAAGCCAAATCACTTTAATTGCTCTGTGCTCGCCAAGCGCTCATTTACATAACTGTTTAAAGTCTCCGCTCAATTTCTTATCAACGTCTCGCAAACATTAGAATTTAGGGAAAGAGAGAGCGAGAGATGGCTCTGGTACCGCCGCCGTTCCCGGGGAGTCTGGAAACCAGGGAGCCATAAATCCGCCAATGGGAGCAATGACGGGGATCATGTACAGGAATCGAAATGGTCACAAAACGTAAAATTGAGCACATTTCTTATAGACTTTGGGGGAATTCAAAGGAGT
The DNA here is from genome assembly GCF_039654945.1 of Dendrobates tinctorius. Taxonomy (NCBI): domain Eukaryota; kingdom Metazoa; phylum Chordata; class Amphibia; order Anura; family Dendrobatidae; genus Dendrobates; species Dendrobates tinctorius. The sequence continues at coordinate 23,033,258 of NW_027361782.1, read as the reverse complement.
TTAACAATATTAGTGTTTGCTCAAAAACGTGAAGATTTTCTGCCTTTTTGTTCCCAGAGTGTCACTTTAAAAAAGTGGGTGAGGTCTTAGAAAAAGGTGGTTGCAACCATCCCATAGCAAATATACTATAATGTGCAGCAGAGAAGTAGCCGACGATGTAGCGGAGATTTACACCGATTCAGCGCTCCCGTTTGTTTCCACTCCACCAGCAAGTAATAGGAGCTGATCTGTTGTACCTGGCAGCTGAGTATTGGGGGCGCAGGGAGGTGACCCCCACTGATCTGATCTGTGGATAGATCATCAGTATCATAGAGATGGAAAACCGCTTTAAGCTTATGTGCACACTGAGTTTTGATATGTAAGATGATTGGAAACTCTTTAAGTTTGTGAGGAGGATATAGAGAGTTTGTGCTCAGTTTCTGATTTAAAAAAATCAAAAATGCTTTAAAAAAAAAAAAAAATCAAGACTGCTGTTTGAAATGCCTTTTTTGATCCCCTCCCCGCCTCTCATTTATCTTTTTAAAGAAGCACTCCTCCTCCTCCTCCCATCAAAATTTTTAACTTCTTAGTATATTGCAGTCATATTATAGGGCACTGTGTACTTGCAATTGTTCATTTTCCCTTTCTACCCATATAATTCTTCTCTTTTCTCTGCTCTGTGTAGAAATAGGAAGTCTCTTTTCCCTGCATTTATCATTCTCTTTTCACCTCCTGATCCAGCTGGTCTCTCCTCCCACTGGGGGACCTTTGCAGTGCCTCATGACTCATGCATGGAGAATTGATTTCCTGTTTCTACATAGAGCTTAGTCAGCTCCTCAGTTATTAAACATGATGTCATAGACCTAAGGGAAAAGAGAAGAATAAAGTGGTAGAAAGACAAAATGAGAAATTGTACGTGCACAGTGCTATATAATATGATATATGTTAAGAGGATGACAACGAGGAGAAGGATGAGGTGGATGAGGAGGAGGAGCAGTGCTGCTTTAATTCTTCACAATTTTTAAAGAATTTGCTTGATGTCAGTGAATGGCAACATTAGGTTTTCACCCTTTGGACTAATAATAAGTTGGAGCTGAGGGTTTGGTATGCCGGGTTTTCATGTATGCACTGATTCGGCTTCTTTTCCCCTTCTGTATTTGTACAATAAAAAATAATATTGTGGTACCGTGTTAGCCAGAAAAATTTATGTAAATACTTATGTCCCAAAAAAAGAGACAAGTATTCAAGGAGTGATACCTTTCTTGGCTAACCAGAGAAATTACATTTGCAAGCTTACAGAGCTCAGGCGGCCCCTTCATCAGGCTCCATTACAAGTGTATTACTGAGAAAAGATATCAACATTTATATAGGAATTACACAAGGACATGTGTAATTCTTGCTAGAGAAAAGCCAAGGAAATCAAATTAAGGTTTTTGTTATACATGCAGATGAGGTGGAAGTTTTCTATTAGAGATCTGAAGACCTTCTTGTGGAGGTGTGAACTGTGTCCATGTAATGAGTCATGAATCCAGGTGTCAAATTGAGTCCTATTGTTAGAGATTGAAACATATTTATCAACTTGAACTCTCAGATTTTTCTTTCTCTGTCACTACTAAAATGACCTTTCAATATTAGGACTTTTACATACTGTGTCCAGGTCTAGAGAAATGTATTCCTACAGGCATGCCCAGCTCATATTTTATTGTATGTCTATGCAGATTCATCCTTGTTTGTAGTTTTTGTTTTCTTCCCTGATGTATGTCCCTGCATTGCACTTTTACGTTGTATCATGTACACCACATTGGAGGATGTACATGAAAAAGAGTCTATGATCTAATAGTGCTGATTTGTGTTGGGTATGGGGACTTTTATCTGTTGGTGATATACTGTATACCCAGGAAGAATCATCCGTCAAACACGCGTCGGGGTCCGGAGGTACAACTTGTCACTTGACAGTAATTTTCCGGTGGACACGTGCCCAGGTAATATGCAGAGGATCGGGGATAATATTGTTTGAGTCTATCTAGTCATATTAAGGGATGCTATGATGGTAGAAGGCTATGGGAATTTCTATTGATGGCAAAACCATGTCTTTAATTCATTTGTGATCCGTTGCTGTGTCTTTCTGCCATGCATATGTGCTGCACTTTCATTGTATATGGATATGTTTACATATGCAAGTCAAATAATGATTGTGAATATGTAATGATTTTGGTTGGTACATGTCTATTAGATATTTTATAAAGTATTTATACTATTTGAAGTGTCATTAAATGATCTCTAATATGATGTAATGGACAGATCAACTATTTTCTATACTTGGGTATTTCTGTGTCCCCTTTCTAGATGGCCTCTTTTTGCATGGTTTAAGGCACCAATTTGTTTTGTTTAATTTATTTTGTGTCAGATTTTTGATGTTTAAATAAACTTATTTGTGTTATGAATTGTAGTTATTTCACTGTAGGATCTATATGTTTATATATGTCACGAAGTGTTGCCCATCCTTTTGTAGGATTAATGGGCATGGGTAGTATGCTTATTACTTTATGCAATAATACTACTGCATACAATGTGGCAATAATACTACTGGATATGTTGTCCCATCAGTGGCCGGATTCTCAAAGTATATGGAACAGAATATTCCCGCTCCATAACATTCCCACTCCCTGGTTCTGTAGATTCGCTGCCATTAATTTAAAGATATGTTGAAAAAGACTCTGGTATAAAATAAGAAAATAATTGACCCTCGCCCTCATCGATCCCCACAGCTTCCATTACAGAGCTTTCCTGTCCGCACTTGCTTTTGCTCCCTGATCCTGTACATGACACAGATGTCCATAAGGTTTTTGTCCTATCTGGGACGTTTATGGCTTATCGACATGATAAATGTCCAATAGGTGATGGTCCCACCATTGGGACTCCCATCTATCTTGAGACCAGGACTCCATCTCTTATCCACATCATTTTCTAAGCTCCAAGAGAAAGGAATGGAGAGATACGCTCCTCATAGACCACCTCTCCACTCCTGATGGTACATGATGGAGCACTGTCCTCCGAGAGATGTGGATCCCAACAGCAGAACTTCCTTTTATTGGGCACTTATGACCCATCCTGTGTCTATGCCACATGTCTGAGGTGGGATCAGCCCTAAAATGAGGTTTCAAATTCCTAGTTTAGTAACACTTTATACATAGTGGCATGGGTGCAGAGGGGTGTGGAGATCTGGGGCCCCCTGCAATGTGGACATCTCCCTTTGTAGTTGTGTCTGTTTTTGGGGCTGCTCCCCTGAATGTCACCACATATTGGTTGTTGGGGTCCGCTAATGACGTACCTGCAGTAATATCACATTAGTGTGCACTACAGTGTAACAGGTGCTTCATTCCTGGATACTTTGTATCCGTCTTGCGGCGCAGTATCTGGTCACATCAGATTATTACCGGCCAGTAATGTGACTGTAATATCTTTGTATGTGTCGCCTCAGGACCGGCCGGATTCACCTTCCCTCTGTAATGAATACTAATGTGTCGGGGGGCCGCGCTCGAGTTTTGCCTTCTGTCCTCCATTTGTGAGATGAGGAGACAGGAGCAGGGAGATAACAATTAGTCACTGGGATGGGGGCCGCAGCCCTGGATCCAGCACTTTATTCATCAGGATTGTCTGCGGGAAATCGGAGTAGACAGCGGCTTGAGGACTTTCCAAGATTTCTTCCGCACCGTTCCATGTTTGCTCTGCTGAACAATGGCGTTTGGCTCATTAATGGTCCTGTAAAGTGGGTTGTATCGGGGGAGGGGAGGCGGGGGGCACGGCCTCTTCCTTTAATATTTCTGTATTTCTCAAGATGCACTTATCGTGATGGATCAAATTAAACTAAGTAGCAATGTCAGAATAAATGTAACGGAGAGAACAGCATGTCCTGCGGTCGGCTCTGGCGTTCGGCGGAGAACACGAGCGCTTTATGACTCGGATTTACATATCGCCTTTATTTTGTGCTTTGTGCGCATTTGTACAGTCAATTTGTTTAATTTGCCGGGTGCAGGTTCCTCCGCATCCTTCACTTTACATCATCAGCTCCTTTAAATACATAAATAATTGTTGTGTGCTCTGGAAAAATCAATGACGCTCGTTAGAACATTTCAGGAGCTTCCGGACGGTTAACGCTTTCCATGCTGGTATCTGTACCACGGCTGGGAATCCATCACTGCGGCAGCTGCGGTTAATGGTGGTTACAAAGGGATCTGACGGGTCCTGTACAAAAAGTAATAATCACACAATACTCCATGTAACTAAATGACTGATTCACACTTTATCCTACCCCGGCATTCATCTTTGTTTAGTGTCCATTGCCGTTATATCTTGTGCTGGATATCACTGCTCTGGCATACTCCTCAACAACGAGTGTATTATGGCTGCACTCACTATTCTGCAATTCTTCATATAGGTACACAGTGACTGCACCAGCAGAATAGTGAGTACAGCTCTGAAGTATACTACAGGATGTAACTCAGGATCAGCAATGTAATGTATGTACACAGTGACTGCACCAGCAGAATAGTGAGTGCAGCTCTGGAGTATAATACAGGAGGTAACTCAGGATCAGTAATGTAATGTATGTACACAGTGACTGCACCAGCAGAATAGTGAGTGCAGCTCTGGAGTATAATACAGGAGGTAACTCAGGATCAGTAATGTAATGTATGTACACAGTGACTGCACCAGCAGAATAGTGAGTGCAGCTCTGGAGTATAATACAGGAGGTAACTCAGGATCAGTAATGTAATGTATGTACACAGTGACTGCACCAGCAGAATAGTGAGTGCAGCTCTGGTGTATAATACAGGAGGTACCGTAACTCAGGATCAGTACAGGATCAGTAATGTAATGTATGTACACAGTGACTGCACCAGCAGAATAGTGAGTGCAGCTCTGGAGTATAATACAGGAGGTAACTCAGGATCAGTAATGTAATCTATGTACACAGTGACTGCACCAGCAGAATAGTGAGTGCTGCTCTGGATTATAATACAGGATGTAACTCAGGATCAGTAATGTAATGTATGTACACAGTGAGTGCACCAGCAGAATAGCGAGTGCAGCTCTGGAGTATAATACAGGATGTAACTCAGGATCAGTAATGTAATGTATGTACACAGTGACTGCACCAGCAGAATAGTGAGTGCAGCTCTGGGGTATAATTCAGGATGTAACTCAGGATCAGTAATGTATGTACACAGTGACTGCACCAGCAGAATAGTGAGTGCAGCTCTGGGGTATAATACAGGATGTAACTCAGGATCAGTAATGTAATGTATGTACACAGTGACTGCACCAGCAGAATAGTGAGTGCAGCTCTTGGGTATAATACAGGATGTAACTCAGGATCAGTAATGTAATGTATGTACACAGTGACTGCACCAGCAGAATAGTGAGTGCAGCTCTGGAGTATAATACAGGATGTAACTCAGGATCAGTAATGTAATGTATGTACACAGTGAGTGCACCAGCAGAATAGCGAGTGCAGCTCTGGAGTATAATACAGGATGTAACTCAGGATCAGTAATGTAATGTATGTACACAGTGACTGCACCAGCAGAATAGTGAGTGCAGCTCTGGGGTATAATACAGGATGTAACTCAGGATCAGTAATGTAATGTATGTACACAGTGACTGCACCAGCAGAATAGTGAGTGCAGCTCTTGGGTATAATACAGGATGTAACTCAGGATCAGTAATGTAATGTATGTACACAGTGACTGCACCAGCAGAATAGTGAGTGCAGCTCTGGAGTATAATACAGGATGTAACTCATGAGCAATAATGTAATGTATGTACACGGTGACTGCACCAGCAGAATAGTGAGTGCAGCTCTGGGGTATAATACAGGTGGTAACTCAGGATCAGTAATGTAATGTATGTACACAATGACTGCAGCAGCAGAATAGTGAGTGCAGCTCTGGGGTATAATACAGGATGTAACTCATGAGCAATAATGTAATGTATGTACACGGTGACTGCACCAGCAGAATAGTGAGTGCAGCTCTGGGGTATAATACAGGATGTAACTCAGGATCAGTAATGTAATGTATGTACACAGTGACTGCACCAGCAGAATAGTGAGTGCAGCTCTGGGGTATAATACAGGATGTAACTCAGGATCAGTAATGTAATGTATGTACACAGTGACTGCACCAGCAGAATAGTGAGTGCAGCTCTGGGGTATAATTCAGGATGTAACTCAGGATCAGTAATGTATGTACACAGTGACTGCACCAGCAGAATAGTGAGTGCAGCTCTGGGGTATAATACAGGATGTAACTCAGGATCAGTAATGTAATGTATGTACACAGTGACTGCACCAGCAGAATAGTGAGTGCAGCTCTTGGGTATAATACAGGATGTAACTCAGGATCAGTAATGTAATGTATGTACACAGTGACTGCACCAGCAGAATAGTGAGTGCAGCTCTGGAGTATAATACAGGATGTAACTCAGCATCAGTAATGTAATGTATGTACACAGTGAGTGCACCAGCAGAATAGCGAGTGCAGCTCTGGAGTATAATACAGGATGTAACTCAGGATCAGTAATGTAATGTATGTACACAGTGACTGCACCAGCAGAATAGTGAGTGCAGCTCTGGGGTATAATACAGGATGTAACTCAGGATCAGTAATGTAATGTATGTACACAGTGACTGCACCAGCAGAATAGTGAGTGCAGCTCTTGGGTATAATACAGGATGTAACTCAGGATCAGTAATGTAATGTATGTACACAGTGACTGCACCAGCAGAATAGTGAGTGCAGCTCTGGAGTATAATACAGGATGTAACTCATGAGCAATAATGTAATGTATGTACACGGTGACTGCACCAGCAGAATAGTGAGTGCAGCTCTGGGGTATAATACAGGTGGTAACTCAGGATCAGTAATGTAATGTATGTACACAATGACTGCAGCAGCAGAATAGTGAGTGCAGCTCTGGGGTATAATACAGGATGTAACTCATGAGCAATAATGTAATGTATGTACACGGTGACTGCACCAGCAGAATAGTGAGTGCAGCTCTGGGGTATAATACAGGATGTAACTCAGGATCAGTAATGTAATGTATGTACACAGTGACTGCACCAGCAGAATAGTGAGTGCAGCTCTGGGGTATAATACAGGTGGTAACTCAGGATCAGTAATGTAATGTATGTACACAATGACTGCAGCAGCAGAATAGTGAGTGCAGCTCTGGGGTATAATACAGGTGGTAACTCAGGATCAGTAATGTAATGTATGTACACAGTGATTGCACCAGCAGAATAGTGAGTGCAGCTCCGGGGTATTATATGACGATAATTTTTGTGAATATTGGGTGGGATGCTTTTGCGGTTCCGTCGTACTGTTTGTGGTAGAATCCGTCTTGCTTTTTATTTTTTTTTTTAGTACCTGACAAATAGTGGTGATGTGTTAGTGATACATTTCTTGGTTGCTTGGGTGTCATTCCTATAATGTTTCTCTCTTTTTTGCATAGTATAATGTACAGAACTCATTATATCCGGAGAGTGCAGCACATTTAGGGTCTGATGAGGGGAGAAGTTTGCAGTAAATAAATGAGAGATGTTCCTTGACTTTATGCACAGGTTGCTCTTGTTATAAGACCCTCTTATAATGTCCTGGGTGTTTTTCTCGCCTTCAGTATAAGGTTGTACGATGACTCGGGCGCAGTCGGTGTCTGTTTACTCAGAGAAGGTTTGTGGTGCAGATGGCAGATGGCGCGATCCCTCGGTGCCCCGGCCGTTTATAAGAGCACAAGTATTAATAATTTAATGACAACGCCATAAATCTGCGCCCGACCAATCTAGCAGATGAGGCAGAACTTTATATTTCCATAATGGAGATTATATCTGAGAACGTTTCTGATTGTTGCGTTTTATGAACCTCCAGAGTTTATTATGAAAAACACAGACTATAGAAAGTCTTCACCAGCGTCTGCGAGCGGAGTGTCCGTGATTACGCTGCGTAGGAGGCACTGACGTGCGCTTTGCAGATGCAGCGCGGGCCACACAACACTGTTCATCCTGGGCCTCCTGGTGCATGTATACAATGCAGGTGTAAACTGACCCTTAATAGGAGCATGCAGTTAGAGAAAAGTACAGATCCCTCTGACAAGGGAGATCTCTGCACCATTGAGGCTTGTACAAAGTTGGATGATGACCCATCTTAAAGGATTTCTCCAGGAATTTCATATTGATGTCCCAAACCTTAGGATAGGACATAGATATTTGATTGCTGGGGGTCAAATTGCTGAAATCACCTCTTTGCAGTCAGATAAAGGAGAAAGCACTGAAGGGGATTTAATATTGCTGCTGCAAAAAAGTTTCTGGTCTAAAAAAAAAAGCCACAATTTCTGCCGCACTCACGCCATTTTTTACTGCTTTTCAGGTGAAGTACGCATAGAAGTTTAGTTCTAGAAATTTACTGTGATTCCCACCAGAAATAGCTTAGATGATGAATGCAGAATCCATGTGATGCTTCTTATGCCAGCGTACTTTAGAATTGGCATCACCAATCAATACAGTTGTGTCTGTGCCGTGACGGCACTTCAGTCCCAGTTACCGCAGTTTGATATTGATTTGGACTTATTAAGGGGAATTTGTTAAAACTGGAGTTTCATATGATGCCAGTGTGGTGTGAGGAGTGCCAAATCCAGTAATAAGTTGGATGTATCTTTTGGCACTGTGCAACATTGTATCAGCAGCACACAAGATTCCCTCATACTTGGATGCCTTTTCGGATCCTGGTGGACCTCCCCTTTAAGTGTTCAGATTTACAAACTGTCTCCTTATTCATCGCTTTGTAATGCAGATTTTGTTCCTTCTCCTTCATGATGATATTGAGGTCATCCTCGTGGTGATAGGTTTAGGACCTCATTTTAAAGAATCTGCATTAAGATTTCCTTGAAGCCATTGTTACCTCTGTTTCTCAGTGAATTAAGAGACCATTTTACCTTTTTGCATTATTTTTGGAAGAATTAACAGCACTTTCTAATTTTATGATGTGTTTTCTTGCGAGATCAGACGTAGCAGCAGCTCCAGGGCACCAGCGCCTCCATAGTTGGTGGGAGACCTGTTACTGATTGGCAGCCCAACATTCTTTCCCTCTTTGTGACGATCTGTCTCCACACCCAGGACACCCCCACTGACCTCACATACAGAAATCTACATGCCATCAATGCTCAGGGGCTTATAAACAATCTGCAGTCATCTTTGGCCACAATCTCCTCCCTCTTCTGTCCAGACTCTGCATTGTCACATTATAATTGTGACTCTGAGTCACTACTCACGGACAAACTATGAGTCAGGGTAGTCAAAAGGTCCGAGGTTAAATACCTGGTGGGCTCATAGTACAGGCTCCGTTACACATAACGATGTCCCAGCGATACCACCAACGATCCGACATGGATGGGATCGCTGGGACATAGTTAGGCTGATCGCTGGTGACCTGTCACATAGACAGCCCCTCCAGCGATCAGGACCAGCGAGCAAGCTGGTTTCCAATGTAACCAGCGGGTATCTAAGAGCCGCGCGGCTCTTTAATACCCGCTTTTTACATTGGAAACCAGCGTCCAGTGTCGTTTATCTCTGGTCTCTCGCTGCCACATGCAGCGATGCGTGCTGGCCAGTGGGAGACCAACGATCAAAAAACGGCCAAGGACGTTTGAGCGCGATCAGCGATACCCGGCAGGGGGGCCGGTCGCTGATCCATGTCACACACAGCGATATCGCTGGTGAGATCGCTGTGGCGTCACAAAATCAGCGATCTCGTTGGCGATATTGCTGTGTGTGACGGGGCCTTAAGACACGGGCAGGGTCAAAAGCCAGAAGAGTACGTCAGGACTGGTTAGTAAAACAAACAAATAGATAGAGCTTGAGGTCATATACCTGAAGCCAGAGAGCGTCAAAAGCAGGAGGATACTCTACAAAAACAGTTACGACAAACCCTAAGTTCAGCAACAAGGCCAGAGGAACGAGACACCCCAGGGCTAAGTAACGGCACCTAACTTAAGTAAGGCTACAGCTGCCACTGACTACTAACAGCTCGCCAGTTAAATACCTTGCAAATGATTAATGATGGGAGGAACCCAAGGAAACACCCGCAGACAAGACCAGATTTAGCATCAGGGCTGTCAATCAGAATGCTGACTGCCCTGCACACCCCAGGATCAGATTGGATGACTGGACTGTCACTTCCCAAAGCTGCCAGTCCATTTCACACACTCCACATCCCATAGGACGGCTGAGTTGTTACAGCGTCCGTGTCCACAGTCCATGTTGAAATCGTGCCAATAATAATACATTTCAGAATTCCCTGGATGAAGCCGCGTCGGCTACATGGAGAAAGACCCAGCACAGACAGCAGCCGTGACACATGCTGCAAACACTTTATCTCTAAATCTCCTCTAGGTGCGGAACGTCTGTGAAGAAAATCCCTTTCAAGAGAAGGCTTCATCTACTATAAGTTCATGCTGAAAACTTATAACTCTGCTCTTCATCTGGCCAAACAAGTGACTTCACCGCCTTCATCATATTACTAGTCAACGATCTAACACCACTCTGCAAAACCTTTCACTCCCTACTGAGCCCTAAAGTGCAGGCCTCGGTCACCAACCTCAGCGCTGACAATCTGTCACTTATTTCCTACAAAAAATCAACTACATCTGTCAGGACACTTTTGCACAATCCACATAAGAGTCTTGATCCTTGAGTCTGTAGCAGAAGTAGAAGTGACCTGGCTCCTTGCATCATCTCCCCCTACTACCTACTGCAGTGACCCTATTTCCTCACATCTCCAGTCCCTTTCCCCAGCTGTCACCATTTAACTAAAATATTTAACCTCTCTCTTTATTCTGGTATCTTTCCCTTGTCATTTAAACATGCCATCATAACTTCTTTGCCCATCCCTGGACCAGAACTATGCTGCTGACTTCAGACCTGTCTATAATCTTCCCTTCATCTCAACACTCCTGGAATGCTTGGTCCACTCCCGTCTATTCCGCTATCTCTCAGATCTCTCTCTTCTTGATCATTTATAATCCGGTTTCCGCTCTTTAGACTCTACTGAAACTGCCCTCACTAAAGTCTCTGATGATTTCTTAACAGCTAAATCTAATGATCACTGCTCCCTGCTGATCCTCCTGGATCTCTGCAGCATTGGACATTGAGTAACATAGTAACATAGTTTTGAAGGCTGAAGGAAGACCTTATGTCCATCTAGTTCAGCCTATTTTTATTGCAGCTGTTCTGCATTGTTGATCCTGGGGAAGGCAAAAAACCCACAGAATAGAAGCCAATTTTCTCCATAGGGAAAAAAATTCCTTCCCCTAAGCTGGGTCAACCATCTACCTATAATATTCTGTTATTCGTAACCTTCTATACTGTTACTCACAAGAAAAGCATCCATTCCTTTCTTAAATTCATTCAGTGAGTTGGCCATCACCACTTCCTCAGGAAGAGAACTCCAGAGCCTCACTGCTCTTACCGTGAAGAACCCTCTTCTATGCTGGTGCAGAAATTGTCTTTCCTCCAAACGAAGAGAATGCCCCCTTGTTCTTGTCACAGTCCTTGGTACAAACAGTTCATTGGAGAGATCTCTGTATTGCCCTCTGATATACTTGTACATATATATTAAGTCTCCCCTAAGTCTTCTCTTTTCTAGAGTAAATAGACCTAATTTTGATAACCTTTCTGGGTATTGTAGTGAACCAACTCCATTTATCATTTTAGTAGCCCGCCTTTGAACGCTTTCAAGTTCAGTAATGTCTTTCTTGAGCACCGGCGTCCAAAATTGCACACAATACTCCAAGTGTGGTCTGACGAGTGATTTGTGCAGAGGGAGAATTATGTCACTAGCTCCTCCTCACTATGCTTCACTCCATCAGGCTCAAGGACACCGCTCTCTCCTGGTTCTCCTCCTACCTCTCTGACCGCTCCTTCACTGTATCTTTTTTTGGCTCCTCTTCTCATCCCCTTACTATCGGGGTTACTCAGGGCTCAGTCCTAGGCCCCCTCCTTTTCTCTTTGTATACTGCCCCTTTTGGACAAACAATAAGTAGATTGGGTTTTCACTACCATTTCTATGGCTGATGACTCAATTATACACCTCGTCTCCTGACATCACGCCTACATTATTACATAATACCAGTAATTTCTGTCTGCTGTCTCTAACATCATTTATTTCCTGTGTCTAAAACTGAATCTCTCCAAAACTGAACTTTTCATGTTTCCTCCCTCCACTAACCTGCATGTTCTCGATATTGCAATTTCTCTCTCTGGTTCTACCATAACATAACTCCCAGCAGCACGCCTGCTGTCTTGGGGTTATATTTGACTCAGAACTTTCCTGTTAGGCTGTGTGCACACGCTGCGGATTTTGCTGCGGTTCCGCAGCGGTTTTGGCCGCTGCGGACCCGCAGCAGTTTCTGCTGCGGTGTACAGTACCATGATTCCCTATGGGAATCAAAAACCGCAGTGCAGACGGTGCGGAATTTTCCGCGCGGATTATCTGCGGTTTTCAATCCACAGAAAGAATTGACATGTCAATTCTTTCTGCGGATTCCCCTGCGGTTTGCCATTTCCTCCATTGAGGAGATGAAAAACCGCAGGGCCAAACCGCAGAGCAATCCGAAGGTAAAACCGCAGGTCTTTTGACCTGCGGTTTCACCTGCGGATTTTACAAAATCCACGCGGATGAATCCGCACCGTGTGCACACAGCCTTAGGCGTCGGATTTCTGTCGCTGCACAGCGAGAATCCCGAGCCTTAATTCCGGCGGTCTCCCATTCCTCTCCAGCCGCAGAGGAGGTTGCTCCGCAAACTCGTCGGTCCAGGCGCTCTGCTCAGACCAGCTCCGTGGGATTGCCTGCTGCTGCCACCTCTGGCACATCTATGGCAATACATGCTGCTCAGCAGCGAGATTCTCCAGGGACTAAGTCCCCATGTCAGGCCACTGAGCATGCCCGTGGAGTGATCTCCCATTGGAGATCGAAGGTCACGTGCTCAGGTCCTGCTCGTGTTCGGATTGGCCCATCCGAGAAGCCAGGAAGGTCCCGGACGCTCGCGGCTATAAAAGGTTCGCATGGCCGCTCGGCCATGCGCTAGGATAGACTGTATTTACAGACAATGTGGAGTGAGTGATGTATGCACATATAAATGTCTCTGGTGAATGACTCATTAAGAAACCCCTACTCTTGGTACGCATGTGTTGTGCAGCCTAGCCTGCTAGCGCCCAGGCTTAGGTGTAGGTAGGACAGAGGTTGAGTCAGGCATCAGTCCTCACCAGGGACTCGGCACGCCTCAGTGCACGTGCTCCACTTCATAGCCAGCGTCTATAGCGGTGCTCGCAGCAGCGACGCCGCGCGCTCAGTGGGCCTAGAGGGACTCTAACCCTGTGTCCTTGGGGTAGAGTTCTGTGGCCGTACACTGTGCGCTCTTTTGGCTGGGCTCCGTGAGCTAAACAGGCTCCGGCATTTACATTCAGAGGTTGTGCGACTCTGTGCATTAACAGAGTTCGCACCTGTTCACATTGGGTCACGTAACCCACGTGTGACTGTTTTTACGCTGCTCTATTCTTCCGCCATTACTTAGCAGCAGTATACCACCTCTGCACGGTGGACCCCGGGCTGCGAACGCACCTACTTTTATTTTATAATTTGGTGCGTTCCGCCAGCCCTAACATTTCCTTTATCCCTATATCCAATCTCTCGCTTGCTCATGTCACCTGCATCTTAAAAAGCATCTCCAGAATTTGACCTTTTCTCACCTTTGACTCTGCAGAAACTCTCACTGTCGCTCTTATTCACTCTCGTCTGTACTACTACAACTCCCGTCTGATTGATCTCCCTCTATCCAAACTGTATTATCTCCAATCCATCCTGAATGCAGCAGCCAGGGTCGTATTTCTGTCCAGCAGTTACACCAATGTCTCCAGCCTGTGCCAGTTTTTACACTGGTTGCCCATCTGCTACAGAATACAACTTAGCAAAAAAAAAAAAAGCTGGAGTATAAGTTGTTAATCATGCAAAATAGAAGCATGTTCACACCGTCCATTAAAAAGACAAACCTAACAGAAACAACATGAACATATGCCCTGCTGTAAGTAAATAAGTAAAAACAATAGTGCATATAAATTACATTGGGTACTTAATAAACACCATTTTTGATCAAAAAAGCATAAAGCCATTGCACCAGCATCAAGGTGTACCCGAATTTGGTTAGGTTTCAGGTTTCTGCACTTGGTGCAGGTAAATGTGCGGCCTCCCTTTCTTTGCGCAGGACATTGCGCTTGTATATCTTCCCATTACGGGGTATCTATATTCAGGACTCGGTCCTGCACAACCCTTATTCACATTAACTTAGAATATAAATAAACTTATCTCTCACCCACAAATTGCTCCAAAGTTCTGCACCGCCCTATATCTCCTCCCTCATCTCTGTCTATGACCAACACGTCCCCTCCGCTCTGCAACTGATCTAAGACTAACATCCTCCATAATCCACAACTTGCACCTCCATCTCCTAGATGCGCCAGTGCTCTGGAATGCACTACCCCAAACGATCGGACTAATATCTCGTTATCTCGTCCCCATGTTTATAAGCGGGCTTCAAAAACACATCTGATATTGGATTTTATATTTCCGGACTCCTGGTTAGATACGCTACTTAGTGCCACTATTTCACAAAGTTTCTAGGAGACACATTTTATTAACCACTCTGTGTCTCCGGAGGCATTAATAAATATCCCTCACATTGGGGCTCTAAGAGCAACATTTTTTGTATGTTTTCCCTTGAACTACCCCTTTCTTTCTATGTGAGGACAGACTATACACTGTGTTCCAAATTATTATGCAAAAAAATATTTCCTCATATTTTCTCTAAATTACCTAAATGAATTGCAGTCATTGTTATTTTCCAGTCATCTAATATTCTAGTATAATTGCAATGTTTTTGAACAAACTGCCTATGAAAACAGTATATTTTTAAAAATAAGAAACACTCAAAATGCATGTTCCAAATTATTATGCACAGCAGAGTTTTCAACCTTTTTTATTTTGAACAAAAAAAATGGTCAATTGTGAAATTATAAGCATTATCAGCTTATAACAAAATGAAATCAAACAGTGTTCAAGTCAAAACTTTATTCTAGGTGATGTTACATTTGCACATAGGACCCCTTGTTGGAAAGAAGCTTCTGAACTCTCTCGTCCATTGAATTTGTCAGTTTTTGGATGGTTTGTGCTTCAATTGTTTTGCATGTGGACAGAATACCCTCCCAGAGCTGTTGCTTAGATGTGAACTGCCTCCCGCCATCATAGACACTCCTTTTGATGATGCTCCAGAGGTTCTCAATGGGGTTGAGGTCAGGGGAAGATGGTGGCCACACCATAAGTTTGTCCTCTTTTATGCCCATAGCAGCCAGAGATGCAGATGTGTTATTTGCAGCATGAGACGGTGCATTATCATGCATGAAAATGATCTTGCTGCGGAAAGCACGGTTCTTCTTCTTGAACCATGTCAGGAAGTGCTGTTTTAGAAACTCCACATAGATTATGGAGTTCATCTTTACCACTGCAGGGATCCTAAAGAGGCCGACAATCTCTCTCCCCATGATTCCAGCCCAAAACATTACTCCACCTCCTCCTTGCTGGCGCCTTAGCCGTGTTTTCATGGGGTGTCCATCAACCAGCCATCCTCCACTCCATCCATCTGGACCATCGAGCGTTGCACGGCACTCATCACTGAACAAAACAGTTTGGAAGTCAGTCTTCATGTATCGTTTGGCCCACTGGAGCCGTTTCTGCTTGTGTGCAGTGGATAGAGGTGGTCGACAGGATGGCTTACGCACAGCTGCAAACCTCTGAAGGACCCTGCATCTTGTTGTTCGGGGGAAGTTGGAGGCACCAGCAGCTTCAAAAACTTTTTGCAGCTGCTCTTTTAACCTGACGCAATTGCCTGTTGGAAAGAGTCCTCAATTTTTCCTTATCAGCACGCACACGTGTGTGCTGGGAATCAGCTACATACTTCTTGATTGTGCGATGATCACGATGAAGTGTCTTGGCAAATTTGATTGTAGTCATGCCTTGACCTAAATACTCCACAATTTGTTGCTTCTCAGCAGCCGACACATCCTTTTTCTTTCCCATTTTGGCAAAAAATGTAGGCTGCTTAATAATGTGGAACAGCCTTCTTAAGTAGTCTTGCCTTTATTTGGACACACCTGCCAAACTAATTTGCACAGGTATCTGCAATTGCTTTCAGTGATATTAAGAGCCCTGACACACATCACCATCAATGAGTTTAAATGGCAAACAAAAAAATTCTAACCTTATCACTCCGAAACTCTTTTTGCATAATAATTTGGAACACAGTTTATACTAAGTTTGGCACACATTCTTTAACTATTTGAGCGCCGTTTGTAAGTTTTTAGTTTACATACACTTTAAAAACACATCTGTGTAGACAAGTCTGTAGCCTGAGCTCAGTAATACGGTATTACTCTCCCCTGTTCCCTCCTAAATGTCAGTCATTATCTGCTCACCCTATTTTTCTGCCTCCACATCCTCCATGATCCCAATAGCACATGGTGACTGCATTCAGACTGATCCTGGCTGATGACGGATCCTGTGGCTTTATATGGAAACCCCTATTTATTATACTGATGGCCGGATTGTAGATGACGGCACGTTCTACCAATGTGCCCCCCTATTAAGCCCCCGTTACACACTGCGATATCGCTAGCAATATCACTGTAAAGTCACCGATTTTGTGACGCAGCAGCGATATTGCTAGCGATATCGCGGCATGTGATACTTACCTCCGACCGGCTCCCCCGCTGGTTATCGCTGATCGCGCGAGAAGCTGCTGGACCATTCCTCGTCGGCCACTTCCTGTGGCGCTTCCTGCTGTGGAGACGAGCGACGCATGGACGCGGGCGGGAGGACGCAGGATCGCCGCGTCTGACAGGTAAGTAGCGACCCCGGTCCCCTGCGATGTCGCTGGTGAGATCTGCCTGAGTGGTAGCCCACTAGCGACCATTGACCATTGACATGTCCATTCTTTCTGCAGATTCTGCTGCGGTTTGCCATCTCCTCCATTGAGGAGATGAAAAACCGCAGGGCAAAACCGCAGAGCAATCCGCAGGTAAAACCGCAGGTATTTTGACCTGCGGTTTCACCTGCGGATTTTACAAAATCCGCGCGGATTAATCCGCACCTAATCCGCAGCGTGTGCACACAGCCTTACACCTCTTCCATTATGAGGTGTAAAACCGCAGATAAACCGCAGGACTTTTGTCCTGCGGATTTACCTGCGGTTTTCTCTCCAAAATCCGCAGAGACAAAAAACTATGTGTGCACATAGCCTAATATGGACGTGTACAGACAATAAAGTGCTGTGGTATATGTTGGCACTATAGAAATAAAATTATTATTAATCCTATGATCACAGCTGACGTTATAATGAGGCTCCAGTTATTAGGAAATCCATTACCTGATACAATGTGATTATTAGGTTCACTTCCTACTCTTTTAAGGTCGGCTCTTCAGAATCTGCTACAAAATCCGTGTGTTACTTGCAGATTTTATTTTGCAACATCAAAAACTCAGCAAATACTAATTGTGGGAATTATTATTATTATTTATTTATATAGCACCATTGAATACATGGTGCTGTACATGAGAATGGAGCCTTACTTGCAAACTGATGAAATCCACCCTGATTATGCGCATAGAATTGACAGCCTGCGGATTTGAATAATGGAACAAAAGACTAGTTCTAGTCTGATTTACGCAAAAAAAGAAAAATAAAATGTGTGTTTAAGTAAGTTAAAGGAAGCCCACCACCTCCTTCTCCTCTTCACCATCGTTCTCCTCCCATCAAAATTTTCACCCTATTAATATATTGCTGTCATCATATTATACAGCACTCAGCACTTACAATTTCTCATTTTCCTTTCTACCCTGATAATTCTTCTCTTTTCCATTAGGTCTATGTCATCACGTGATTAAATAATAACTGAGTAGCTGAATCCTCCTACGCTCTATGTAGAAACAGGAGGTCTATTCTCTCTGTATGAGTCATCATTGCAAAAGTCCCTAAAGGGGGAGGATGGAGCAACTGGGTCAGGAGATGAAGACTGGGATGATAAATACAGGGACAAGAGACTTCCAGTTTTTACATAGAGCAGAGAGTAGAGAATATTTTACTGGGTAGAAAGGGAAAATAAGCAAATGTAAGTGCACAATGCTGTATAACATGATGACTGCAATATATTAAAGGGATAACAATGTTAATGGCTTCACTTCTTTAAATATCATCTGTTTTTTTCAGTACACATCATGTAATACTGCTGCTGCCTCATCTGTCAATGACTATAATGTTCATCCTGAGCCTCCTGGTTCATTAATAGAATTCCAAAAATATTAGCGGTTAGAGAAAATTGTTCGGAGGGTTTTGCCTATGTAAAATGGTTTACAGTTAGGCTAAGTGCACACGTTGCAGAAAATTTCTGCTCAAAAACCTGAATCCCTTCCCAGAAACCGCACCTATTTATCCGCGGCGTTTTTTTGCGTGGTTTTGATGTGTTTTTGATGCGTTTTTTTCCGCAGCGGTTTCTAAACGCATGGAAGAAGCCAAAACCGCAGAAACATCCGCAAAATTAATGAGCATGCTGCGTTTTTTACCGCGATGCGGTTTTTTCGCGGTAAAAATCGCATCAATGTGCACAAAAAGTGCAAAATGCATAGAAATGACTGTGCAGCTTATTTTTAGCGGTTTTATAGCGGTTTTATAGTGAAAACCGCTAAAAAAATGCTGTGTGTGAACACAGCCTTATACTCCTATCAAGGTGTTTGAAAAGTTGGTGACCGAGTTTCTAGGAACAGTGTTCCAGCAGGATGGCATACAATGTATCTGTAGATGAATGTGCCACTCAGGGTCTGTGGAAAGTAGAGTAGCAGCCACCATGGGCACCGCATCACTTCCAGATATTCCCAATGAAAACTGGCATATAGTGTAGTGTCATGTAACATTTGAGGATTAGATACCATTCAGGATCTGTAGAAAACTGTGTAGTAACCACGGTGGGCACTTATGTATCACAGCAAAGGAGAAGTGAAGGATAACGCATACAAAGAGTGCAAATCAAGAATAAGGCAGATTTGTAGCCATTCAGGATCTGTGGAAAGTTGGGTGATAGTTCTACTGGGCTTTATAGCAGCTTGCATCCCTGTAGGAGACCACGATAGTTATGGGATGAGGATGGAGTACTCATGTTTCTCGTGATTTACAGGGTCTGGCATTCAGTTTCATCGATGATTCACAATCTGCCGCCATCCGCGAGTCGTTAACGGTGAAGAATCGCTGCAGAACGCGCTTCAGTCATGATATCACGTAGGACTGAAATATGGAATAAAACCTCAACTGTGCCAAATGGATCCGGCCGAGATCAAAAGGCAAATGTGCGGCGTCCTCTTTCATCTCCAGCCTTCCATTTCCAGGGAGAGCGACCTTTTCTCCAGCTTTCAGCACTTTCGCCTTTTTGATCTTAACCTTGTAATTTTCTTTAAGAAAAGGGGGAAGACCTTAAAAACTTAACAAGACAATCAGACAATTCACAAGGCTTTTATTGAGCAAATCGAGGAGTGTTTTCTATGAGTTGCAGGAGGAAAGCTGGACGGCTAAGTTTATGGTTTGTGATGAGTGTTACTTCAAGGAGGGGAGAAAACAAGGGGTTAAACAGCATGTTTCTACAAAGCAGAAAGTAGAAGAAGGAAACAAACAACAAAGAAGTAAAAATAAACAAACAAGAAAAAAAATTGTAACAATCTTCAATTCTCTTCTGCTTTTCTGTGTATTCCCCCGGACAGATGGATGACAGCTGTTGTATCAACCTTGTCGAGTGTCTCCCAGCTTTCCAAAACTCCTGAATGGCCAATCTGTATAAATGGCAGAATTGATTGCGAGGTTCTGGAGTTGTGGAATTTACGGTCAGCGTGATCATGCGTGAGCTGAGGGTCTCTGCCCAGCAGTTTGCACGATCAGTGAGGGTCTCGGGACCCTGGTCCCCATCAATCTACAGGACAATTAATGGGCTATAATATTCACAAGATATTGATAGATTTATATATTATAAGTTTATAGTCACCTTTGAAACGCTTTCCCTTGTCAAATGATGCAGTATTGCTGGGTACAGGGGCACACATAGAAATCCTTGGATGCCATGATTACTGTTCATCATGGCACCTAAGGGGTTAAACTGCTTTGCTCCTTGCTGACGTCAATCATAGCCATTAACAGATGGTGTCTACTGTGTAGGATGACACTAGGCGGGGGTGGGGCCATTTGGTGCTAGACCGTCCCCTGCTCATGGATTCCATAGCAGTCACGGGCCTGCTGCAAATTGGTGGTACGCTGCTCTAGCGATGTATAAAAGCTGAGTAACAATCCCCCACTGGCGCAATCATGGAAGCCATATTGGATTTTCAGACGCAAGCTTAACTTAGAACCAGTTCAATAGAGTTTCGAATGCCCAAGTGCAGGGCTGGATGCACCTTGGGGTTACGGGGGGTTAATTAGCATTAACGCCTCAGCTTCTGGTTCACAGGACTTATGGAAATGATGACTTGTGCATCGATGTATTTACTGTGTGTATATATGTATAAAAGATATATATATAGGAGACCGTTTCCATCCCTGATCTGAGTGCGGCATTCTTTGCTCCGTCTTTCTGTTATTTCTTTCTGCACCCTCCCCCCAAGCGCCAGCATGTATCCGCGAGCCATGCTGCCATCACTTTATTCTCGCCCAGTGTTGGTTGCGGAGCGCCGGTTGTAAATGTAATTAAGTGTTTTGTTTTAATATCAGAACAAGCATCAGTTCACCGACTCCGGCGTTTGGTTTAATTAATTTCCAACCATGGAATCCGATTGCTGAGTTTTCCTAATGTAGTTGTTCGCAGTTTTGACAGCGCGGCTTTGTCTGATACGAGGTGATGAGGACGGATGTGTTACGGGATCATCGCACTCGGACTGTTGGGGGTCAAATTCTGATGCCTAGTCCGGGGCCACACGGAACCTGCAGGGCTGGTGACCGGGTCCAGTCTTCTCATTATGCAGAGACTAGGTTTACTTACCCATCTGCAGCTTTCCATCATCACCATTAATAACGAGGTCTGAGGATCCAAACTGACAGTAGAAGATGAGCAGATCTTCGTAGGAAAAATTGCTCATTTAGTGTTCTGATCGCTGACTTCATTCGGCAAAAACAGAGCTTTCTCTGCACAGTGCTCGCTGCAGCCAGTACTGTCAATCACAAATGCAGGAGGCGGGGCATTCAAAACCAGAGGGCGGGGTGGAGTGCTGAACCTACTGGCCACACCCACTGTGCGCTAGCACCCTACATAGCATATTTGTCACGTGTGTGATTTCTTACAGAGGCGATACCCCCTCCATGTCAAAGTTTCCTGTTTATATCCAGAAGCTGAAAGTCTAATTCTGACCTCAAACTTCTCATTGTTAAAGCTTTGCCACAATTGTATCCAGTGTATTAAATGCTCTCAGGACTCCAGACTGATACATTGTAAAATCTAGGGGATTTGTGCGGAATGTCTGACCTGGATACCTTGTAACAAACCAGTCCAGTGGTGCAGTACTGAGCCTTGTTCCTGGGGTTCTAGAGGGTCCTAGTATTGGGACCCCAGCGATCAGAAATTTACTATATAGCCTGCGGATTATTGATCACTTGCTGCATTTTATTTGAATGTATGCCTACCGACGAGTCTGCGAGGAGGTGACAAGTGTCCTCCAATCACATCCAAAGCTGCGTTCACACATGCAATGCTTTTCTGGTGCTGGCGGTGTCTTTGCTGTACAAAGGAGATTGACAGAACTCGCTACATCTCCCTGAGTGCTGCGCAGCAGGATATTTAGGGATATTTGTGAGAAAGGTGAAAAATTAGAAATGAAATGCCGTTTGTAGGGTGAATTTCCAGCGTTCTCCTGCTGTCAAGTACATTTTGTGTCTGACAACAGAAATGTCTCACAATTTACTTCTTTCTTCCATCAGGACTCACGGCGGCTGCTATGGCGGAAGCCATGAAACTCCAGAAGATGAAGCTGATGGCGATAAGCAGCCTCCACGGGAGCGGCAGCCAGAACGGGACCGAGTCCGAGAATGAAGAACTCAACTCTAATGCAGGTTAGCGGCTGCAATAGCTTCGGTGTGCGCGGGCAACGGGGTCAATGTGCTGGAGCAATGGAACCAGTGTGTGCGGATAACAGCATCGGTGTGCTCGGGCTATGGAATCAGTGTGCTCGGGCAATGACGTCAGTGTGCGCGGTCAACGGGGTCAGTGTGCTGGAGCAATGGAACCAGTGTGTGCGGGTAACAGCATCGGTGTGCTCGGGCTATGGAATCAGTGTGCTCGGGCAATGACGTCAGTGTGCGCGGGCAACGGGGTCAGTGTGCTGGAGCAATGGAACCAGTGTGTGCGGGTAACAGCATCGGTGTGCTCGGGCTATGGAATCAGTGTGCTCGGGCAATGACGTCAGTGTGCGCGGGCAACGGGGTCAGTGTGCTGGAGCAATGGAACCAGTGTGTGCGGGTAACAGCATCGGTGTGCTCGGGCTATGGAATCAGTGTGCTCGGGCAATGACATCAGTGTGCGCGGGCAACAGAATAGGTGTGTGCGGGCAACGGTGTCAGTGTGCTCAGGCAATGGCGTCAGTGTGCGTGGGCAATGGAATCGGTGTGCTCGTGCAATGGCGTCAGTGTGCTTGGGCAACGGGGTCAGTGTGCGCAGGGAACAGAATTGGTGTGCGCGGGCAATAGTGTCAGTGTGCAGGGACAACATAATTAGTGTGCTTGGGCAACGGTGTAAGTATGTGTGGGCAAAGGGGTCAGTAGAGCCACCAAACATTGCAAGGTTACTTATATAGTATTTGTTCTCTAGTTCTTTGCTGTTTGCAAGATCTCTGCTTGTTGTTAGTGAGAAGAGTTTTAGAAATAAAAAATAAACATCTGTCCTGACCAAAATACTTCTTACAGCTGAGGGTTTGTTGCAAGTGTATCTGCTGGATATATTCTCAATAGAAGCAATCATATAGGTGGGCTGAGGACGTTAAATGGATATTAAGGGGCCCAAGACATTGAAGATTTTTAAAAAATAGTCCCTTGGCGATTCTTTCCTGACCTCCAGCGTCACATGGACAGTGAGGTATCGATCCAGCTCGATAGTCTGGTGCTTGTCAGGAAACAAGCTCGGGAGGCTGAGGCTCGTTTAGTGCTCAGAAAACACCTTGAGCACTTAACGCCTTATTTGCCTATGAATTAAAATACAAATTTCTCTGCAATGCAGCATCAGATAGAAGATATAAAGGTGTCGATGGATTTCCATTTCAAATGCCTTCATGCCCAGATATGCTATTTGTGGCGGGTTGATCTTACTGACAGATTCCCTGTACAGTCAGGTCTCTGCTGCAGAATTTACAAATGCAAATAGATCCTAATGTTCTGAAGGCCCCTTCCTTCCTGCAATGTAGGTCGACATTAGGACAGTGCTAAGGCTCGATGAGTTGTGAGATGGATATGGGTAAGTAAGTGAACCCCTATCCTTAGTACATCAGTGGCCTCAGGATTTGCTGGAGCTTCTGTCTGCACTCGTCACTACGTTGCCCTGACTTTTCTTTTTCCCTGGCGCCAGTCCTTGGCCTTTTCATATTTTGTCTTGTATTTTTGGATTTTGACGGCGCTTGCTGATTGTCATTTCTGCTCCAAGGTGACCCGTGCTTTGTTCCAGCCTGTAACTAGTGTAACATTTCACACTTACAGCCATGTGCACACACTAAGTATTTGCAGAATTTCTGCATCTGTTGGCAGAAAAAACGTTGTGTAAAATAGGTGCGTTTTTGACTCATTTTTTTTAATTGCATTTTTGTTGCAGATTTTTCCCCACAAATTTTTACGGGTGAAATCTGCAGGAAAAGTGCTGAAAAAATTTATCGTTAAATATTTATATGCGTGGTAAATCTGCAAGGAAAAACCAGCAACGTGTGCACGAGACCTCAGGAGTCTCATTCACTTTGAGGGTACCGGGAAATCCTTCATGTTGTGTGTCAAATCTGCACAGAAAAAACGTGATACAAATCTACAACGTGTGCACAGACCCTTTTGATACCATTGCTGTACTAATCCCTACTGATGCCCCACAGAGACTCCTGCTTTTATCAGCACTTCGCCGTAAAGAGGCCTCGGGGTGCGGCGGCCATACTGTGGAGATGTCCTTTGTGTTTGCCTTTTGTTGTTTTTCCGTATAAACCACTGATTAATTTCAACATCTGTCCAATATCCAGCGGTCAGAGGATTGGATCCCAGGGTACAAGTCGCAGTAATGATGGGAGTTATTGGTGATTGACAGGAGAGCGTGGCAGGAGCTGGCAGACAAGCGCAGCCACCATCCAAGTGCCTCAGGTTAAAATTAAATCATTAACCTCCTAATTGGGATTCTTCTGTTTGATGTAACGTGAGCATAAAATACATTCTTTTCTGGGTTGTTTGTTACGGACATGTAAGGAAACTTTGACATTTTGAATGACTTAACTCTTCTGACAGTTATTTATCTGGTGGAAGCAGAGATGGACCTGACCTGTTGTCCTGTTCATCCTGATCTTCTTGTTTCATGAATAAAATGATAGAAAGGCAGTGAGGACTGACACTTGTAGTCCATGGTGTAGGAGAGAAGCGACAGTCAGGAATATGTGTCTGCCTCATGAAATACGGTATATCTGCCATTGGAGGCACATAGTAATGTTGTAACAGCAGAACGCTCCTCTCCTGCAGTAGAGAGGCCAGAATCGGGCACAAACTGCAGATTTTGGGTCTTTCTTCCCTTTGCTGTTTCTGTATTCACACCATTTCTCCCTCCTTGCTGGCTGGTTGCAAACTTTTTGTACAACGTGAAGTTGCGCAAAAAACATCTGACATTTCCAGGTGTTTTACCCCAGAATTATTACAAATGCCACTTGCTGAATTGGAGCCTTTTTGTTTATTTTCTGATTTTTCTACGGCAGAAAAAAGAAACATAGGAAATCAAAAGAATTGGGAGACAAACAGCGAGTGAATAGAAGGTGCCGGATCCGCGATTCCGAGCTGCACTAAGTACGGCACATAATGACAGGAACATGACTCCGCATCTAGATGTGAAGCATGAGTAAGGTCTCCTCGCTGCGTTTCATTGAGCTCCAACGAGATATTGTGTTTTATTGTTTCAGGAAATTAGTCCGTGTGCCGCGCCGCTCGCAACGTTCTAATCCATCAGTAAAGGTTACGGCGGCGCAGAACTGCTGGAGAATTAATGGCTTAATGACAATAATTGGAGCTGTCACAAATCGGCGCATTCTGTAACTGAGTGGCACTGCGCTGGTACTCAGCGGAAGTGATTGAGGCTTCCGGTGGGGGGCATCTACATTCGTTATGTAGGAATATTCCGACACCAGGGTCTTTGGTGCAATGTGATCCAGTCGTGTCCTGCAATCTGACCGTTGTGCAGTCCTGCAGATGCCGCACACGATTGTCCGAATGCCACAGTTTTATGTGTATGGCTTCTCCCTGCTCAACTCGTAGCGGCTACCGACAAACCTTGTGAGATTGGAGATGATCAGATGAAGAATGTCATCAGGAATTGGAGGATTATTCGGTTCTTCCTGTAACACGGGGTAGTGATGGCTACGCTGTCTGCTCTTTGTCCTTGGCATTGACCTTGGCAGCGTCAGACAACCTCCTGGTAATCCAGCACTGAGCATCTGATGGCAGATGAGTGGTTTCCGGATCACTGGGAATTTACTGTAAGTCATCTTGTAGCCGTCGATCCATCCATCTTATGTGTGTCTTGGCGGTTAATGTATGGAGTGCGGAGATGGAGAAGTTTCCCATAAATCAGCGAAGTCGTCTTTTCCACTGATTGCTTTTTAGAGAAAACTGGAGACAGTAAATTCTTCCCTTTGCTCGTTGCATCATTACAATTAAGCGATCGGAAACAAGCTCATTTACATTTTATGTCTCCTCTCAATCATTCGGAGGTCCGTGAGCCAGTGCCAGATCCCCCCCCGTTAGTCACATCGCTCCCATACCATTGGCCTGGATGGGGCAGCCGCTGGATGCTGCTTGTCTGTGGGGTTCATTTCTGTCTGATCCTAAAATGTGATGAGATGGGAAACCATTTCTTTTTTTTTTTTTTTTTTTTTTTTTTTTTTAATTTTGTGATTCATGAAGACGAGAAAAACAAAAGTGATGAACCAAAAACGCAAACACTAAGGAGATCATCACAAGAAAAGACGCCGTTAAAGGGATAAACTCTGATCCTGTAGAAATAAACAATCTGGGATGTGATATTTGAGTGCTGAAAGTAAAAATCCTTTAATCCAGCACCTAATTATCCAGAAAGGACACTTCTTTTGCAAGTTAAAGTAATCCTGTGGACACGGCCGGTGTGTATGGCGGACACTAGTTGACTGGATGTGACCGCGTTTCAGGGCAATGACGAGGTCTGCGATTCATCAGGAAGTTTTGGGCAGAACTCTTTCATAAAACAAAGTATTTGTGCAACTTGGGACTACTTTTTTGTTGTTTTTTTTTTCAGTCATCTGAGGCAACTTTTAGAAAAGCTGAATAACTAGGGCGAGGTTTGGCCAAGGGTGCCCTACAAATTTACTTTGTTGCATAAATTCTGACAGAACAGCATGCGGCCCCTGATTGGCTTGAATTTATGGTGATGGCACTTGGAAGATGTGCAAAATTCTATAAAGACATGCACTATCCATATTGAAGACAGAACTGGTGTTATGAACTGACCTGGGTTTGAGTTGTGGAATTGCAATTTGCAACCACTAGGGGCAGCACTGGCAGGTAGCGTAGTAAGGAATAGCCAGAGGTCGCGGTACACAGGAGCAGCAGTATAGTTGAAGGTTCTGCAGGTTCTGTAGTCAGGAATAGCCAGAGGTCGGTACACGAGAGCAGTGGTATAGTTAGGAGGATAAGCAGGAATCGTAGTCAGGATATAGCCAGAGGTCAGTACACAGGAGCAGCAGTATAGTTGAAGGATCTGCAGGTTCTGTAGTCAGGAATAGCCAAAGGTCAGTACACGGGAGCAGCAGTATAGTTGCAGGATCTGCAGCAAGCATAGTCAGGATATAGCCATAAGTCGGTACGCAGTGCAGCAGTATAGTTGAAGGATCAGCTGGTTGCATAGTCAGGAATAGCCCGAAGTCAGTACACAGGAGCAGCAGTATAGTTGAGAGGATAAGCAGCTAGCGTAGTCAGGAATAGCCAGAAGTTAGTAGACTGGAGCAGCAGTGTAGTTGAAGGATCAGCTGGTTGCATAGTCAGGAATAGCCCGAAGTCAGTACACAGGAGCAGCAGTATAGTTGAGAGGATAAGCAGCAAGCGTAGTCAGGAATAGCCAGAAGTTAGTAGACTGGAGCAGCAGTATAGTTGAAGGATCAGCTGGTTGCATAGTCAGGAATAGCCCGAAGTCAGTATACAGGAGCAGCAGTATAGTTGAGAGGATAAGCAGCAAGCGTAGTCAGGAATAGCCAGAAGTTAGTAGACTGGAGCAGCAGTGTAGTTGAAGGATCAGCTGGTTGCATAGTCAGGAATAGCCCGAAGTCAGTACATGGGAGCAGCAGTATAGTTGAGAGGATAAGCAGCTAGCGTAGTCAGGAATAGCCAGAAGTTAGTACACGGGAGCAGCAGTATAGTTGAGAGGATAAGCAGCTAGCGTAGTCAGGAATAGCCAGAAATTAGTACACATGAGCAGCAGTATAGTTGAGAGGATAAGCAGGTTGCATAGTCAGGAATAGCCAGAAGTTAGTACACGGGAGCAGCAATATAATCTTTGATGAAGCAGCAAGTGAAAGGAGAGCTTGACTAAAGGCTGGGAGCTCCGTAATCTTGCAAGTAAGAAAGTGCAATGCCAGGTTTAAATAGGATGTTCAATCAGGAGATTTACAAGATGCGGGAATTTATAGGATGGACACAATCTGGAATTACACAGGTACTTGTACCCGAGTTAGCAAGAAACTGTCCAGCTAGCTGAAATAGCTCAAAGGGAAGATCTGCTGCCTGGTGCACCAGAGTTGCTGGGTATGAGTCCTGACAATTGGAGAAGATGCCTCAAATTCATTAAGAGTTGTATAAAACGCCTGTCATAATGAATGGGTTAAAATTTCCACCATTTTCAAAATCTCTGCTTGCTGTCTATAGAAAGAAATGTTCTTGTTGACACATGGAGTTGAGGAGCCAGTATAGACCTAGAACTTCTGATTGTATCCAGTCTGAGCCTCAGCAGCAGAACCCTATTCTGTCCCAGTAGTTTGCTACATTGTGTATAGTGAATGTATCCGCTGATGACGGAGTATTGGGTCAGTACGTCTTTTCACTGCAGGGGTCGTTAATTATTAGCTTCGTGCAAAACTTAAGGGGATTTATTAAACTTTTTTATTAAACTTATGGGCCCCTAATAGAATGAGATGAGGTGTGGGGGTCCCTCCATGGCCCTTATCGGATGCCCATAAGAGTTCAGCTCCAGTAATTTACGCTGCTCTGTATTTATTTTGTGCATGATGACGGATACACAATGTAACACTGGCTGTAGAGGATTTACAGAAATGTAACTCCTCCAAAAATATTTTGCTTTGCAAATTTTAATTACCCAATCGCTGTGCCGGCGTTAAAAGGAAGCAACAGCTTAAAACCATTGAAATCTTTGCATTGTCGCTGATTTCATGTTCCTGGCCAGGCGCTCATGTTCTCCGCTCCGCACCTGCAGAATTTGCCTTATTGGAGCGGCATCTTACGTCTGTGCCAGCGGGCGGTTCATGGATCATCGGCAGGAGACGCAGGCTCAGAACCGGAGTGTAACGCCGTGAAGACGCACACCTGCTCGCTTCTTCCCACAGATCAGTGGCTGCACATCCATAGCCGATCTCCCAGTGCCAAACAGAATTTCCCAGCACCGACTAATTGTCAGAGACTCTGCGAGACCCGCAGTGAAATGTAGCAGGAAAGTCATGTCTGTGACTCGGAGCGAAAGTTATTCGTCTTCTGCTTCACCAAACTCCAAATCTACATAATCTAAATTACCTCCATACACTCCACCATGATCATCTGGTCTACAGCGCAGGCGCCTTAAAGGGAAACGGACATTTTACAATTAATTAGTGGAGAACAGTAACATAAAACACAACTTCTGTCCTGTTCATATAGCGAAAGAGGAAAACACAACATGCAGAACATAGAAATGCTAAAGTTCTTAACATACATGTTCTTGCACATAGAGGCAGTATTACAGTAGTTATATTCTTGTACATAGGAGCAGTATTATAGTAGTAATATTCTTGTATATAGGGGCAGTATTATAGTACTTATATTCTTGCACATAGAGGCAGTATTACAGTAGTTATATTATTGTACATAGGAGCAGTATTATAGTAGTTATATTATTGTACATAAGAGCAGTATTATAGTAGCTATATTCTTGTACATAGGGGCAGTATTATAGTAGTTATATTCTTGTACATAGGGGCAGTATTATAGTAGTTATATTCTTGTACATCAGAACAGTATTATACTAGCTATATTCTTGTACATGGGGGCAGTATTATAGTAGTTATATTCTTGTACATAGGGGCAGTATTATAGTAGTTATATTCTTGTACATCAGAACAGTATTATACTAGCTATATTCTTGTACATGGGGGCAGTATTATAGCAGTTATATTCATGTACATAAGGGGCAGTATATAGTAGTTATATTCTTGTACATAGGAGCAGTATTATAGTAGTTATAGTCTTGTACATAGGAGTAGTATTATAGTAGTTATATTCTTGTACATAGGGGGCAGTATTATAGTAGTTATATTCTTGTACATAGGGGGCAGTATTATAGTAGTTATATTCTTGTACATAGGGGGCAGTATTATAGTAGTTATATTCTTGTATATAGGGGCAGTATTATAGCAGTTATATTCTTGTACATAGCGAGCAGTATTATAGTAGTTATATTCTTGTACATGGGGGCAGTATTATAGCAGTTATATTCATGTACATAAGGGGCAGTATATAGTAGTTATATTCTTGTATATTGGAGCAGTATTATTGTAGTTATATTCTTGTACATAGGAGCAGTATTATAGTAGTTATAGTCTTGTACATAGGAGTAGTATTATAGTAGTTATATTCTTGTACATAGGGGGCAGTATTATAGTAGTTATATTCTTGTACATAGGGGGCAGTATTATAGTAGTTATATTCTTGTACATAGGGGGCAGTATTATAGTAGTTATATTCTTGTATATAGGGGCAGTATTATAGCAGTTATATTCTTGTACATAGGAGCAGTATTATAGCAGTTATATTCTTGTACATAGCGAGCAGTATTATAGTAGTTATATTCTTGTATATAGGGGCAGTATTATAGCAGTTATATTCTTGTACATAGGGAGCAGTATTATAGTAGTTATATTCTTGTATATTGGAGCAGTATTATAGTAGTTATATTCTTGTACATAGGAGCAGTATTATAGTAGTTATATTCTTGTACATAGGAGTAGTATTATAGTAGTTATATTCTTGTATATAGGGGCAGTATTATAGTAGTTGTATTCTTGTACATAGGAACAGTATTATAGTAGTTATATTCTTGTACATAGGGGCAGTATTATAGTAGTTATGTTCTTGTACATAGGGGCAGTATTATAGTAGTTATGTTCTTGTACATAGGAGCAGTATTATAGTAGTTATATTCTTGAACATAGGGGCAGTATTATAGTAGTTATATTCTTGTCCATAGGGGCAGTATTATAGTAGTTATATTCTTGTACATAGGAGCAGTATTATAGTAGTTATATTCTTGTACATAGGGGCAGTATTATAGTAGCTATATTCTTGTACATAGGGGGCAGTATTATAGTAGTTATATTCTTGTACATAGGGGGCAGTATTATAGTAGTTATATTCTTGTACATAGGGGGGAGTATTATAGTAGTTATATTCTTGTATATAGGGGCAGTATTATAGCGGTTATATTCTTGTACATAGGAGCAGTATTATAGCAGTTATATTCTTGTACATAGGGAGCAGTATTATAGTAGTTATATTCTTGTATATAGGGGCAGTATTATAGCAGTTATATTCTTGTACATAGGGAGCAGTATTATAGTAGTTTTATTCTTGTATATAGGGGCAGTATTATAGCAGTTATATTCTTGTACATAGGGAGCAGTATTATAGTAGTTATATTCTTGTACATAGGCGGCAGTATATAGTAGTTATATTCTTGTACATAGGGGCAGTATTATAGTAGTTATATTCTTGTATATAGGAGCGGTATTATAGTAGTTATATTTTTGTACATAGGCGGCAGTATATAGTAGTTATATTCTTTTACAGAGGAGCAGTATTATAGTAGTTATATTCTTGTACATAGGAGCAGTATTATAGTAGTTATATTCTTGTACATAGGGGCAGTATTACAGTAGTTATATTCTATTACATAGGGAGCAGTATATAGTAGTTATATTCTTGTATATTGGAGCAGTATTATAGTAGTTATATTCTGGTATATAGGAGCAGTATTATAGTAGTTATATTTTTGTACATAGGCAGCAGTATATAGTAGTTATATTCTTTTACAGAGGGGCAGTATTATAGTAGTTATATTCTTGTACATAGGAGCAGTATTATAGTAGTTATAGTCTTGTACATAGGAGTAGTATTATAGTAGTTATATTCTTTTACATAGGGAGCAGTATTATAGTAGTTATATTCTTGTACATAGGAGAAGTATTATAGTAGTTATATTCTTGTACATAGTGGCAGTATTATAGTAGTTATATTCTTGTACATAGGGGCAGTATTATAGTAGTTATATTCTTGTATATAGGAGCAGTATTATAGTAGTTATATTCTTGTACATAGGGAGCAGTATTATAGTAGTTATATTCTTGCACATAGGAGCAGTATTATAGTAGTTATATTCTTGTACATAGGGGCAGTATTATAGTAGTTATATTCTTGTACATAGGGGCAGTATTATATTAGTTATATTCTTGTATATAGGGGACAGTATTATAGTAGTTATATTCTTGTACATAGGGGCAGTATTATAGTAGTTATATTCTTGTACATAGGAGCAGTATTATAGTAGTTATATTCTTGTACATAGGAGCAGTATTATAGTATTTATATTCTTGTACATAGGGGGCAGTATTATAGTAGTTATATTCTTGTACATAAGCGGCAGTATTATAGTAGTTATATTCTTGTAGGCTGCTTATAAAACGTGTATTTCCCATCTGTGACATGAAAATGGTGTAAGAAGAACTTGTAAAGTGAGGCCATTACTCTCTGCTTTCATCCTTCCCCCCCCCTTCTCGTGTTGTTTGGTACATAACTCATCATTTAGCGGATTACAGCTCCTTTTCGAGTTTATTCACTGACTGGGACGTGACACTTTTCCACGCTTTTAACTATCATACAGTATTAAATAAACGCAGTCACAGACCTGCCATGTACCATGGTATTTAACACCGCTCTCGCTCTCGGCTCCCTTCGCGCACAGATTAAAGCCCTCACTTTGCTTTTGGTTGAAATGCAGAGCTTCCATGCATGATGTAGTAATTGCTTTCTTGCTTTCCCATGTGAAATATCAAACAGCACTAAGTATTTCTTCTTCTAACTCAAATGCAGAAACTGCGTGTTAACTCTCTTGTCAACTTGCTTCCAGCTCAGAGGATTCTGAAAGGCAAAGGACAGAACTAAACAGGAGAAAAGGAAATAAATAAAAACTGTCACAAATGTGCGCAAGATATACCTGAAAAAGAAATGGTAGACACGTAAAAGTCCTATTTGTGCTACATAGTTTGTGTAGTTTTCATCTAATTATATTTTGATATATCTGCTCAATTAACCCCTTAAACACTGGGCGATTTTTCCATTTACTCACTTCAATTCTTTTCCTGTCCTCATTCTAAGAAATATAACTTTTTATTTCTCCAGAAACATTCCTGTACAAGGGCTTACTTTTTGTGCTACAAGTACCGTAGTAGTTTTGTACTACACCATTATTTATATATATATATATATATATATATATATATATATATATATATATATATGTCCTGAGAAAAGGAAAATATAACCACCAAAAAAGAGTTTGTATTGCTACTCTCCGAGACCAGCATTTTTTTTTACTTTGCAACCAGGAAAGAAAGTGAAAAATGTGATGCAAATGGTAATAATATTCTTAATAGTCTTTGTGACTGGCGTTGATATGGCCTAAGATTCGCCAAAATGTTGCTTGATAAATTGAAACTTTAAACAAAATGATTAAACAAGTGTATCATTCAGCAAGAATCTGTCATAAATTTGCGCACCATGTAGTCTGTTTGTTTGAAAATGTGACCTGCTGAATTTTTTTACTTTTTTTTTATGAAGTGTCTGACCCCCCCCCAAAAGAAAGCACAAAAACAAATGCAAAATAAATAATAACAGTTACAATAAATATAATAATTATAACGAAACATCAAAATTAAAGTTAGAAATAATAGATATTGACCCGTGTTGTTTGTTTGCTTCTTGTAAGGTTAACATTGACTGATATTTCTTTTTAGCTTGGTCACATGTGGCTGATTTCTTGCAGACATTTTTGCCTTTGCAAAGTCCAACCATCTGGATAGCGCAGTTAGTGCATGGACGTATGCAATCCCCCTTTACAGGAAGATGTTACAGAAATGTCTGCATTAGATCTGCTGCATATGAATATGGCCGTAAGCTCCATTATTTTCATTGCTGCTTATTTGCATAAAAAAGCTACAAAAAATGCAAAATAAAGTGAAAAATTTTACTTTTTTTATATTGATATTTTTTTTTACCTTCTTCCCTTTGCTGTTGTCATTTTGTTTCAAATAGGAAGAAACAAATAATTTAAAAATAAACTGTCTTTTTTCACATTTTTTGCCTTGGTTACCTGTGCAGCCGCTCGCTCATAAATGCAAAAACATCGTTCTCAATCTGTTAAAGAAAACAAAAAAAAAAATAAAACAAAACAAAATGCCAGCACAGATCCATCACTCGGAGGAATATTTAAGGAAGCGTCAGGAGGGAGAAACTCATTGGTTTAATGGAACGCTGTCAGGAAAAATCAGCGTCAGCGGCGACGCGAGGGCAGAATTGATACTTCTGCAGTGACATGTTAAAAGAAAATGCTATGCATTATTAAGGGGAGCTCGGAATCTGTCAGCTGGATGATTGCCGAGTTAGCAGAGGAAGGACGACGCTTCTGAAGCTGAAAAGGAATGGCGTAGGCACAGATCCATACTGTCACCTTTCGTGTTCGACACCCACCACAAACACACCGCCGCCGTCACACGCTCCGCACTTGTTGGGTTTTCTTCCACATTTTTAAGGGCTTCACGTGTCATCCGAGAGAAGAATTTCTCTTATTTGTATTATTCTAGGAAACAAAAGACACTGGAAGAGTAAAAATGGCAGAAGTGGCAGAAAATGTTAATTGTAACGTAAAAGACCTCGCATGTGAAAATAACAGTCAGCCGCATTCTCTCCACGCTCGCACAGTCGCCTTCTGCGCTCCCTTGTTTCGGCTCACAAATAGAATGCCAGGACTGAAGGCAGAACGGTGACCGCAGAGCACGACCATGACGGGGCTGCTAAGGATAAGTCGCTCTGGCCTTCTGTTTCAGAAGTGATTTGCAAAGTCCTTTCTGATTATTGTTAATGGCCGCTCTGTTCCGATTTGGCAGCAAACAAGCAATTTACCATTAATTTCTAGTGCAGATAAATGCTGCGACTTTTAGAAAGCGACTTCTTAGCAGCCGCACCCATACTGAGCAGTACTGAGACCCCAGCCGGACATTTATACTGGGGTTGGGTGCGGGTGAAGTTATGAAATGATACAATGTTCCTTTTATTTGTGTTTGTGGTGATAACAATAATCATCATTGTAATGGCGTCTGATGGCGATTACCAAACAGGAAGATGCTGATCAGGGCAGAATTAAGCTGCTGCTCCATGTTGTGGGGTGTGTCATGCTCTGTCCAAATTTTGATGGTTGCCTTTAACCCCTCCAACCTCAAGCCCATTTTCACCTTCCTGACCGGTCCAAATTGTACAATTCTGCCACTGTCACTCTGAGGTTAGAACTGTGGAACACTTCAATGGATACCACTGATTCTGAGACTGTTTTGTTTTTTTTAAAGCATATTGTACTGTATGATAGTGGAAAAAGTTGTTCAGTATGATTTGTGTTTATTTGTGAAAAAATCAGAAATTTGGCAAAAACTTTGCACATTTAGCAATTCCCCAACTTTTCATTTTTTGCCCTTAAATCAGAGATATGTCACACAGAATAGTTAATAACATTTTCCATATGACTACTTTACATCAGCACAATTTTTTAAACATAATTTTTTTCTGTGTTAAGAAGTTATAAGGGTTAAAAGTTGACCAGCGATTTCTCATTTTTCCAACAAGATTTGCCAAACCATTTTTTTAGGGACTACATCAGATTTGAAGTGACTTTAAGGGGCCTATAAGATAGAAGATACCCAAAAGTGACACCATTCTAAAAACTGCACCCCTCAAGGTGCTCAAAACCACATTCAAGAAGTGTATTAACCCTTCAGGTGCTTCACGAGAACTGAAGTAATGTGGAAGGAAAAAAATGAACATTTAGCTTTTTAGAAATTTTATTTTACACCCACATTTTTTGCTTTTCACAAGGGTAACAGCAGAAAATGAACCCCAATATTTGTTGTGCAATTTCTCCCGAGCACGCAGATTCCTCGTATGCAGGGGAAAACTACTATTTGGGAGCACCGCTTGGCTTTAATGCAAAAATGACTGAAGCCTACAACCATGTCACATTTGGAGAGCTCCTGATGTGCCTATACAGTGAAAATCCCCCACAATTGACTCCATTTTGAAAATTAGACCCCTCAAAGAAATTGCACCATACAATTTGTTTTGGAAATTTTGTCCCAGTACAACAATACCCCTTATGTGGTCCAAAAGTACTTTTCAGGCACAGTGCTAAGCTCAGAAGGGAAGAACAATATTGGATTTCAGATTTTGCTGGACTGGTTTGTGGGTGCCATGTCCCACTGGGAGAGCCAATGAGAACAGCTGAACTCCATACTCACTTGTGAGAGACTCGCACGAGAACCTGGCACTGCCGCCGGCACTTGGACCGGAGCGTGTGGCTGCATAGAAATACATGTAGGAAATGACATCACGTAATTACACACCTGGACCTGTTGAAGCGTCTGTGTACGCGAAACGGCTGTTGTCCGTCTTTTTTTCCCCGCATGCCTCATGTTATCTGCCCGTCCTTTATTGTGTGACCTTTAATGGTTGAATAAAGAAACACTGCACTGCAAATCTGGGTGAGTGCAGCATCATTTTCCTTCTTTTACAAATACATGTAGCCGCACGCTCCGGTCCGAGTGCCGGCAGCAGTGCCAGGTTTTCATGCGAGAGACTAAGTGACCCCATTTTACAAACTACATGTCTCAATGAATTCATATAGGGTGCAGTGATCATATTGACACCACATGTGCCTCACATAATTTTATACCATTGTGCAGTGAAGAAGAAATAATTACGTTCTCATCACAAAAATTTTATTTTAGCACCCGATTTTACATTTTCACACTGGGAAATGGGTAAAAATGGCACCAGAATTTGTCACGCCATTTATGCTGAATGTAGAAATACCCCATATGTGGCTGTACAATACTACATAGCCATACGGAGAGACTCTGAAGGGATCGAGTGCTGTTTGCCTACAGGAGCTCAGATTTTCCTAGAATATTTGCAGACTCCATATACAGAGCCCCTAATTGCTAGAAGAGCAGAATCCCCCCCTCAAGTGACCCCATTTTGAAAATTTTTCCCTTTTGGGAATTTATCTACAGATGTAGTGACAATTTTCACTCCATAGTAACATAGTTATTAAGGTTGAAGGAAGACTTTAAGTCCATCTAGTTCAACCCATATCCTATTTTAACTTGCCCTAACATGTTGATCCAGCGGAAGGCCAAAAAAAAACCAATTTCCAAACAGTAAGCTTCACATTTTGGGAAAAAAATTCCTTCCCGACGCCACATACAGCAATCAGACTAGCTCCCTGGATCAACGCAATATTAAGGAAACTAGTGTATATACCCTGTAATATTATACTTTTCAAGAAAGGCATCCAGTTCCTTCTTAAATTTTAGTAGGGAATCACTCATTACAACATCATATGGCAGAGAGTTCCATAGTCTCACTGCTCTTACAGTAAAGAATCCGCATCTGTGAGTATGCTTAAACCTTCTTTCCTCCAGACGTAGAGGATGCCCCCTTGTCCCAGTCACAGGTCTAAGTGTAAAAAGATCATTAGAAAGGTCTTTGTACTGTCCCCGCGTATATTTATACATTGTAATAAAATCACCCCTAAGCCTTCAATTTTCCAAACTAATTAACCCCAAGTGTAATAACCTGTCTTGGTATTGCAGACCCCCCAGTTCCCTAATAACCTTGGTCGCTCTTCTTCTGGGTGTTTTCCAGAAACAAGCAGCAGTGGATGTTGCCGAGTGAAAGTTGCAAACTGCCATTATAGTGACCAGTACATTGTAGTGACCAGTGTGCTATAGTGACCAGTACTGTGTACATTGTAAGCTCTTATGAGCAGGGTCGTCATTATTTTTGCTTTAATTGCTTTAATTATTGTATTATCTTTAACTGTTACTTATGACTGTTGTATATAAACCTCTGAATTGTGAAGCGCTGTGGAATATGTTGGCGCTATATAAATAAAAATTATTATTATTAGTGACTAGTACATTGCACCCACCAGTATGTTATGCCCAGCTCATGCTTCTGGAGACACACACCTGTAAATTAGGTGGGCTCTCATCGCTTCAGAAATGCCAAACATGGTGATGCTATGTGTGGTTTAGGTACACTGTGAGTATCAGAAGGGAGGGTAGGCATTTGGATTTGTGAGTGGAGATTTTGCTGAATTTCTTTTTTCGGATGAGGAGCCATTTCGCTTTTCCAGACCCTTTGTACTATCAGTAACATGGAAGACCCCTATTTTTCTGTTAACAGATGACAGACCTGAATGGTGACTTGCTTTTTTTGTGGATTGAGTTGAACTTTTATTGGGAACATTTTACATAACGTTTGGGATTATGTTTATCCTGTGCTCTACGTTGAGCAGTTTACGATTTGCATCTAAATCTCTGAGTGACGTGACAGATTAAACCCCAAGGGATCCATTCACTATAATGAGGCAGTAGAGTTACTCTGGATTCCGTCTGGCTTCTGTTCAGTGGATTCCTTCTTTTCAGAAGTGCACAAAAATGGGGCTGACGGCACTTTTGTGTAATCGTGAAAAGATGGACACCGCCGGATCAGAGGTCCTATGACGTCCACAGTGCCTCCATCTGCGTCATTATAGGCAATCTTCCACCGGGGGTTCTGTTTGAATCATGTATTTCAAAGATTTACACGGAAACCCCGGTACAAGCGCTCAGCGTAAAGAGCAGGATAAATGTGTGCTGATCCTTACTGCGATCTTTGGGAGGCAGAATGAAAAAATCAACAGCTGGTGAAGAATCGGTTTTATTTTTTACGCCATTGCTCGTGCGGTATACGTGATTAGGTGACTTTATTCTTCAGGTCGGTGCGATACCAGATTTATATGTTTTTTTTTATGTTTGGCTGCTGTCCCACACTAAAAAAAACGCTTTTTATTTTTTTTTTCTTATTGTGAGCTTCGGGGCCCACACCGGGACAGTAAAATTAACCCTCAGCACAGCTTATCCTGAATATTTCCCACATGAGATGTCCATAGGATGCGTGGAGGTGCAGAGTACGTTGCGTTTTCCGCCCGTGATCACGGACACTTGAGCACCAGTCAGTCAGTCATAAAATTCTGCATTTGGCAGAGTGCTCGGATCATAATGTAATAGAAGTTGATTAGATAATATTCTCACATCTGGACTGGATGATCGACGCTCGTCTTACAGCTGCCGGCTTGATCCCAGGATTGCCACAGGGAATTGCTGCGTGTCATGTGGGAGCTGGATATCGGCCGCAGCGGCTGTAATTCACACTCTGATTCATTGTCACATGTATCAATGTACACAGTCTGTGCTGGGTGACATTTACTGTATTAATATCTCCATGTATTCCAGATCATCAGGTGGAAGATTCGGACATAAAATGAAGGACATTAGTAACAGATTTTTGTCTCCAGTCCACTTGTTTTAAAGGTTAAATCACAAGTTCTCCGCTGAGAAACATTGTACCAAAAAGTCATATATTTACACTTACAGCCTGTATTACATGCCACAGGAGCATTGACATTCTGTGCACTTGATATGTGAAACAATTAGCAAACTTTAGAAAATCCTCCAATACCTTACAGGTACAGCACGGGCGGAGGGCAGTGCAGATGACTTTATAAAGTCAAGTGTAAGGATTGTACTTCCCAAAATGCTAAGATGCATTATCTCTGAATATCTGGAATCGTGAGTGCAGCTCTGGAGTATACAGGGTGTGATTGAGGATCAGTACAGGATAAGTAATATATGTACACGGTGATTGTACCAGCAGAATAGTGAGTGCAGCTCTGGAGTATAATACAGGATGTAACTCAGGATCAGTACTGTAATGTATGTACACAGTGACTGCACCAGCAGAATAGTGAGTGCAGCTCTGGGGTATAATACAGGATGTAACTCAGGATCAGTAATGCAATGTATGTACACAGTGACTGCACCAGCAGAATAGTGAGTGCAGCTCTGGAGTATAATACAGGATGTAACTCAGGATCAGTAATATAATGTACGGTATGTACCCAGTGACTGCACCAGCAGAATAGTGAGTGCAGCTCTGGAGTATAATACAGGATGTAACTCAGGATCCGTACAGGATATGTAATGTATGTACACAGTGACTGCACCAGCAGAATAGTGAGTTCAGCTCTGGGGTATAATACAGGATGTAACTCAGGATCAGTAATGTAATGTATGTACACAGTGACTGCACCAGCAGAATAGTGAGTGCAGCTCTGGAGTATAATACAGGATGTAACTCAGGATCAGTAATGTAATGTATGTACACAGTGACTGCACCAGCAGAGTAGTGAGTGCAGCTCTGGAGTATAACACAGGATGTAACTCAGGATCAGTAATGTAATGTATGCACACAGTGACTGCACCAGTAGAATAGTGAGTGCAGCTCTGGAGTATAATACAGGATGTAACTCAGGATCAGTAATGTAATGTATGTACACAGTGACTGCACAAGCAGAATAGTGAATGCAGCTCTGGAGTATAATATAGGATGTAACTCAGGACCTGTAATGTAATGTTTGTGCACAGTGACTGCACCAGCAGTATAATGAGTGCAGCTCTGGAGTATAATACAGGATGTAACTCAGGATCAGTAATGTAATGTATGTACAGTACACAGTGACTGCACCAGCAGAATAGTGAGTGCAGCTCTGGAGTATAATACAGGATGTAACTCAGGATCAGTAATGTAATGTATGTACACAGTGACTGCACCAGCAGAATAGTGAGTGCAGCTCTGGAGTATAACACATTAAATTACACTGGTCAACAGCATTTTTGGTGCCAAAGATATTTCATCGAATTTAGGGTATTTTTGGGGTGCTGATTCTGAATATGTCATCAGTTTTGCCAGATTGGCTCAAGTTTTTGAGATTTTTGGTATCTTATTTATAGCACTTGTTGGTAAATGCGACGCATCATCTCATTAATTTCTTTGGATTAGTACTTGAACTGAGCAGTTCTCAATATAGTTTTGTGTTAATTAGTGTTCTAAAAGTTTGTTCATAGCTTGATTTTTGCACTAACTTTATGTTGTTGTCTGTTTTCCAGTGAAAAGCATGAACTCATCATGAAGAAGTTGTCTTAACGATCCAGACTCATTCTGTTACATTTGTGGTGAATATACACTGCCAAAACATAGAAGAAACATAACAGACTTCGTAAAAAAAGTGTATTTTGCCTATTTTGGGGTTATGCTTGGGGACCAAGACAAGTTTTGGGCACCACACATAGTGTGCAAAGCATGTATCGAATTATTACGAAAATGGAGCAAAGGACAAAGAAAAAGCTTCAAATTTGGTGTTCCAATGGTGTGGAGAGAGCCAAAAAATCATCATGATGACTGTTATTTATGGTAAACACAGGTACAGGCACATCTTCACAATGAGGGACAGGCCTTCTTGCAGATTCCATGTTACTCCCATTTTCGTTTCTTATGCTTATTGAATCCTTGTACTTGCACTGCACAGAAATAACAGTCATCATGATGATTTTTTGGCTCTCTCCACACCATTGGAACACCAAATTTGAAGCTTTTTCTTTGTCCTTTGCTCCATTTTCGTAATAATTCGATACATGCTTTGCACACTATGTGTGGTGCCCAAAACTTGTCTTGGTCCCCAAGCATAACCCCAAAATAGGCAAAATACACTTTTTTTACGAAGTGTGTTATGTTTCTTCTATGTTTTGGCAGTGTATATTCACCACAAATGTAACAGAATGAGTCTGGATCGTTAAGACAACTTCTTCATGATGAGTTCATGCTTTTCACTGGAAAACAGACAACAACATAAAGTTAGTGCAAAAATCAAGCTATGAACAAACTTTTAGAACACTAATTAACACAAAACTATATTGAGAACTGCTCAGTTCAAGTACTAATCCAAAGAAATTAATGAGATGATGCGTCGCATTTACCAACAAGTGCTATAAATAAGATACCAAAAATCTCAAAAACTTGAGCCAATCTGGCAAAACTGATGACATATTCAGAATCAGCACCCCAAAAATACCCCAAATTCATTAAAATATTTTGGACACCAGAAAAAAAAATTTTTTTCGTTGACCTGTGTTATTTATTGTGTACATCCTGTATGTACATAATGGCTTTGATTCATTAAGACTTTTATTTTGCTTGGCAGACTTAAAGAAAGGTTTACTGGATTAAGATGGTAAAAGAAAGCAAGAAATTAATTGAGGTGTACGCATCTTAATGAATTTGGCTCATCTTACAACTGTCATGTGACTGATGTTACTCCAGTGACTTCAGTACATTTCTGGCATAATCTACACCAGTTTCATAGTAAAAATTAAGTGGAATATTACAGATAGTCCTGCCGCACCCAAGCTTCACCCACTTTATTAGAGCTTACAAGTATCAGCATTAAAATGCCAAACGTCTGAACAATATTGGAAGACTTGAAGTTGCACAAAGTTTCTCCTCCATTTCAAGGAGTTTTCCTGCAGAATTGGGGCTAACCGCACTGCTGTTTGTAGAGATTACTTGTATGTATGAACAGAAGAATGACGTTCAGCCAATTATTATGTGTCTGTTCCCCTTTAAATGAGTGAGAAATCTGTATGTGATTGTAATTTGTTATTTTTTTCTTGCCATTTCAAAATTATTAGTTTCTTAGAAAAAGGATAATTTTCTAAAATATCTAAAATCTTTGGTTATTTCTTTGCCATCAGGGGTGACAGTCGGACGCAGCCATTCCCATTACAGCCACCGCCAGTTGGACTTTGTGGGATGATGATGTTTTTTATGAACAATGTTGGCTAATATTCTGGTGAAGGCAGCCACAAAGAAATGTGTCCGTTCTTAACTATAATGATACACTGTAGCGATTGCATGTGTGAGCAGTACTGCGATAGTCAGTTTGCTGAAAAGTATCAAGTATCGTCTGTGAAGCATATACGGTACTTGAAGAGGCCAGACCTTTGTTTTCTACCAATCAGCTTCTAACTAG
Source organism: Dendrobates tinctorius (assembly GCF_039654945.1). Classification (NCBI taxonomy): domain Eukaryota; kingdom Metazoa; phylum Chordata; class Amphibia; order Anura; family Dendrobatidae; genus Dendrobates; species Dendrobates tinctorius. The sequence goes on along the minus strand of NW_027361782.1, from coordinate 22,990,354 downwards.
AGATGAGTAGTGTTGAGCGATACCATCCAATACCGTGAAGTATCGGATCTGATTGGATCAGACCGATACCCAAAAAGTATCGGGTATCGCTGATTCCGATACCGGAAACCCCATTCAAGTCAATGGGACAGAAATATCGGAATTGAAAAAACCCCTTTCTTTACTTGTACATCCAGTTCGGGAGGGGGGAAGAGTGTGGGCGGTGCGTGGGCGGACACTGTGCGTGCCTGTGTGTGCAGGCGGGGTCTGTGCGGGCCTGCCGGGGGTCTATGCGGGCCTGCCGGGGGTCTGTGCGGGCTGCCGGGGGTCTCTACGGGCCTGCCGGGGGTCTGTGCGGCTTGCCGGGGGTCTGTACGGGCCTGCTGGGGGTCTGTGCGGGCCTGCCGGGGGTTGTGTGTGTGCAGGCATCGTCCGATGGGACTACAAGTCCCATCGGGCTATGCCTGCTACAATGACAGTGATTGACACATTAGCCAATGATGGGACAGTAGTAGTCCCATCATCCGGCTAATGTGTTGAATGTAAAAAAAAACCCAAAAAACATACATACTACATACATACTACATTCATACAACATATATACTACATTCATACAACATACATACATACATACTACATACATACTTCATATATACTACATTCATGCAACATACATACATACAACATACATACTTCATATACAGTCATGGCCAAAAGTATTGACACCCCTGCAATTCTGTCAGATAATATTCAGTTTCTTCCTGAAAATGATTGCAAACACAAATTCTTTGGTATTATTATCTTCATTTAATTTTTCTTAAATGAAAAAACACAAAAGAGAATGAAGCAAAAAGCAAAACATTGATCATTTCACACAAAACTCCAAAAATGGGCCGGACAAAAGTATTGGCACCCTCAGCCTAATACTTAGTTGCACAACCTTTAGCCAAAATAACTGCGACCAACCGGTTCCGGTAACCATCAATGAGTTTCTTGCAATGCTCTGCTGGAATTTTAGACCATTCTTCTTTGGCAAACTACTCCAGGTCCCTGATATTTGAAGGGTGCCTTCTCCAAACTGCCATTTTTAGATCTCTCCACAGGTGTTCTATGGAATTCAGGTCTGGACTCATTGCTGGCCACCTTAGATGTCTCCAGTGCTTTCTCTCAAACCATTTTCTAGTGCTTTTTGAAGTGTGTTTTGGGTCATTGTCCTGCTGGAAGACCCATGACCTCTGAGGGAGACCCAGCTTTCTCACACTGGACCCTACATTATGCTGCAAAATTTGTTGGTAGTCTTCAGACTTCATAATGCCATGCACACGGTCAAGCAGTCCAGTGCCAGAGGCAGCAAAGCAACCCCAAAACATCAGGGAACCTCCGCCATGTTTGACTGTAGGGACCATGTACTTTTCTTTGAATGCCTCTTTTTTTCTCCTGTAAACTCTATGTTGATGCTTTTGCCCTAAAAGCTCTACTTTTGTCTCATCTGACCAGAGAACATTCTTCCAAAATGTTTTAGGCTTTTTCAGGTAAGTTTTGGCAAACTCCAGCCTGGCTTTTTTATGTCTCGGGGTAAGAAGTGGAGTCTTCCTGGGTCTCCTACCATACAGTCCCTTTTCATTCAGACGCCAACGGATTGTACGGGTTGACACCGTTGTACCCTCGGACTGCAGGGCAGCTTGAACTTGTTTGGATGTTAGTGGAGGTTCTTTATCCAACATCCGCACAATCTTGCGTTGAAATCTCTTGTCAATTTTTCTTTTCCGGCCACATCTAGGGAGGTTAGCCACAGTGCCATGGGCTTTAAAGTTCTTGATGACACTGCGCATGGTAGACACAGGAACATTCAGGTCTTTGGAGATGGACTTGTAGCCTTGAGATTGCTCATGCTTCCTCACAATTTGGTTTCTCAAGTCCTCAGACAGTTCTTTGGTCTTCTTTCTTTTCTCCATGCTCAATGTGGTACACACAAGGACACAGGACAGAGGTTGAGTCAACTTTAATCCATGTCAACTGGCTGCAAGTGTGATTTAGTTATTGCCAACACCTGTAAGGTGCCACAGGTAAGTTACAGGTGCTGTTAATTACACAAATTAGAGAAGAATCACATGATTTTTCAAACAGTGCCAATACTTTTGTCCACCCTCTTTTTTATGTTTGGTGTGGAATTATATCCAATTGGGCTTTAGGACAACTTTTTTGTGTTTTTTCATTTAAGACAAATTAAATGAAGATAATAATACCAAAGAATTTGTGTTTGCAATCATTTTCAGGAAGAAACTGAGTATTATCTGACAGAATTGCAGGGGTGTCAATACTTTTGGCCACAACTGTACATACATACTTCATATATACTACATTCATACAACATACATACATACTACATACATACTTCATATATACTACATTCATACAACATACATACATACTACATACATACTTCATATATACTACATTCATACAACATACATACATACTACATATATACTACATTCATACAACATACATACATACATACATACTACATACATACTTCATATATACTACATTCATACAACTTACATACAACATACATACTACATATATACTACATTCATACAACATACATACTACATGTTACATACATACTACATATATACTACATTCATACAACATACATACTACATATATACTACATTCATACAACATACATGCATAGTGCATACTACATACATACTGCATACATACAACATACATAAAACATGCTACATACATACTACATACATACATACATATAGACATACAGTACATATAGAATAGAGTACATACTCACCATCACTTGTCACTTTGATCCCCGAAGCCAGTGTCATCTTTAAAAAATATTAAAATAACAAACAACCGATATACTCCCTGATCCGCAGAAATCCACGAGTGTCCCACGACGATCTCCCGTGGAGAACAGCAGCATCAGCCGATGCCACCGCTCTATAGGGGCCCCAGGAATACAATGGCGGGAGGTAGGTATCCTTCCACACTGTATTCCTCCGCCACTGTAAAAAAATAGTCCCTAGTCTCACTTTTGGCATTGCTGTGTGAGAAAGTTCCCACGCAGCTTTTGCCATAAAGTGAGACCAGTGAACTATAGTAACCTCTCAGTGATGCAGTGCAGGAGATCGTCGTGGGACACTCGTGGATTTCTGCGGATCAGGGAGTATATCGCTTGTTTGTTGTTTTAATATTTTTTAAAGATGACACTGGCTTTGAGGATCAAAGTGACAAGCGATGGTGAGTATGTACTCTATGTTATATGTACTGTATGTCTATATGTATGTATTGTATGAATGTATTGTATGTAGTATGTATGTAGTATGTATGTCTGTAGCATGTTTTATGTATGTTGTATGCATGTAGTATGTATGTAGTATGTACTATGTATGAATGTAGTATATATAGTATGTATGTTGTATGTATGTTGTATGTATGTAGCATGTAGTATGTATGTATGTTGTATGAATGTAGTATGTACAGTGGGGAAAAAAGTATTTAGTCAGCAATAGTGCAAGTTCCACCACTTAAAAAGATGAGAGGCGTCTGTAATTTACATCATAGGTAGACCTCAACTATGGGAGACAAACTGAGAAAAAAAAATCCAGAAAATCACATTGTCTGTTTTTTTTTTTCATTTTATTTGCATATTATGGTGGAAAATAAGTATTTGGTCAGAAACAAAATTTCATCTCAATACTTTGTGATATATCCTTTGTTGGCAATGACAGAGGTCAAACGTTTTCTGTAAGTCTTCACAAGGTTGCCACACACTGTTGTTGGTATGTTGGCCCATTCCTCCATGCAGATCTCCTCTAGAGCAGTGATGTTTTTGGCTTTTTGCTTGGCAACACGGACTTTCAACTCCCTCCAAAGGTTTTCTATAGGGTTGAGATCTGGAGACTGGCTAGGCCACTCCAGGACCTTGAAATGCTTCTTACGAAGCCACTCCTTCGTTGCCCTGGCGGTGTGCTTTGGATCATTGTCATGTTGAAAGACCCAGCCACGTTTCATCTTCAATGCCCTTGCTGATGGAAGGAGGTTTGCACTCAAAATCTCACGATACATGGCCCCATTCATTCTTTCATGTACCCGGATCAGTCGTCCTGGCCCCTTTGCAGAGAAACAGCCCCAAAGCATGATGTTTCCACCACCATGCTTTACAGTAGGTATGGTGTTTGATGGATGCAACTCAGTATTCTTTTTCCTCGAAACACGACAAGTTGTGTTTCTACCAAACAGTTCCAGTTTGGTTTCATCAGACCATAGGACATTCTCCCAAAACTCCTCTGGATCATCCAAATGCTCTCTAGCAAACTTCAGACGGGCCCGGACATGTACAGGCTTAAGCAGTGGGACACGTCTGGCACTGCAGGATCTGAGTCCATGGTGGCGTAGTGTGTTACTTATGGTAGGCCTTGTTACATTGGTCCCAGCTCTCTGCAGTTCATTCACTAGGTCCCCCCGCGTGGTTCTGGGATTTTTGCTCACCGTTCTTGTGATCATTCTGACCCCACGGGGTGGGATTTTGCGTGGAGCACCAGATCGAGGGGAGATTATCAGTGGTCTTGTATGTCTTCCATTTTCTAATTATTGCTCCCACAGTTGATTTCTTCACTCCAAGCTGGTTGGCTATTGCAGATTCAGTCTTCCCAGCCTGGTGCAGGGCTACAATTTTGTTTCTGGTGTCCTTTGACAGCTCTTTGGTCTTCACCATAGTGGAGTTTGGAGTCAGACTGTTTGAGGGTGTGCACAGGTGTCTTTTTATACTGATAACAAGTTTAAACAGGTGCCATTACTACAGGTAATGAGTGGAGGAAAGAGGAGACTCTTAAAGAAGAAGTTACAGGTCTGTGACAGCCAGAAATCTTGATTGCTTGTTTCTGACCAAATATTTATTTTCCACCATAATATGCAAATAAAATGAAAAAAAAAACAGACAATGTGATTTTCTGGATTTTTTTTTCTCAGTTTGTCTCCCATAGTTGAGGTCTACCTATGATGTAAATTACAGACGCCTCTCATCTTTTTAAGTGGTGGAACTTGCACTATTGCTGACTGACTAAATACTTTTTTTCCCCACTGTATGTATGTTGTATGAATGTAGTATATATGAAGTATGTAGTATGTATGAATGTAATATATATGAACTATGTATATATGTATGTTGTATGAATGTAGTATATATGAAGTATGTATGTTGTATGAATGTAGTATATATGTAGTATGTATGTTGTATGAATTTAGTATATATGTAGTATGTATGTTGTATGAATTTAGTATATATGTAGTATGTATGTTGTATGAATGTAGTATGTATGTATGTTGTATGAATGTAGTATGTATGAAGTATGTATGTAGTATGTATGTTGTATGAATGTAGTATATACTGTATGTAGTATGTATGTATGTTGTATGAATGTAGTATGTATGTATGTTGTATTAATGTAGTATGTATGTATGTTGTATGAATATTGTATATATGTAGTATGCATGTTTTTTTTTTGTTTTTTTTTTACATTCAACACATTAGCCGGATGATGGGACTACTACTGTCCCATCATTGGCTAAAGTGTCAATCACTGTCATTGTAGGAGGCATAGCCCAATTGGACTTGTAGTCCCATCGGACGATGCCTGCACACACACACAACCAACGCCCGCACAGACCCCCGGCAGCCCGCACAGACCCCCGGCAGTCCCGTACAGACCCCCGGCAGGCCCGCACAGACCGCGCATCATGATGCGCACAGACCGCGCATCATGATGACATCATTTCAGCAGCCAATCACAGCCACAACACTGGTTCATTGCATTATGGGAACTTCCAATTCCGGTATCCGATATTGTAAAAATATCGGTACTCGGTATCGGAATTCTGATACAGCGAATATCGGCTGATACCCGATATTTGCAGTATCGGAATGCTCAACACTAGAGATGAGCGAAAATTTTAATGTCCGGTTCAGATTACGATTGCCGATTTTGCAATATTCACCGATTAATTCGTCGAATATTCTCCAAACATAACTGAACGCCATTTAACTCAATGGGAGGCAAAAACAGACGCATGCACAACACTTTGTAACAACCCCAAATGCTGCCAAAACACATCAAATGAGGGGCAGACACCAGGAAAGTGGCCTCAATTCACCCACTGTACTAATTGCAGCATGGCACTGCAGCAATCAGCCAGGCATAAGGTATCGGGGTCTAGGACAGCATTTACAGCTTTCAATTGAAGTATGACGAGGTGGGTGAGGGATCGGCATAGGCGTCCTGTGCTGGGAGCCCTGATACCACATGCAACACCTCTACTTGCTTTCATGCTGAATAACACTCAGGTGGCACAAATATCAGTTTTGTAGACTACCATTGTCTGAAAAATTTAAGGATAGTAACACAGGCAATTGAGTACAAGGTAGTGGAAGTATTACGATTTCGGAGGCCAACTGCTACAGGCAACACGCATGAAGGAGACCCAACAAGGAGTGTTCACATTTCCAAAAATTAGTGGCAGACATCAACAAAGTGGCATCAATTTCACCACAGTATAGAAATAGTATAATAGCGACTGACAGGTCTTTCACTACACCCAATACAGCAGATGGACACACCCTACAAGGAGTGTTCATATTTTAAAAAATGAGGACCTGACACCACCGAAGTGGAATAACTGTCACTAGAATAGAAATAGTATAATTGGGACTGAGATGTCTTCCACTGCTGCTAACTCAGCATATGTAGACCAACCATGGGTGTTCCCATATTAATATATGTTTGATTGAGGACAGAAGCACATACAGTCTAAAGCTTACCTAGTATCAAGTAAACATCACAATTAGAATGTCCAGAAAGGAGATCTCCTCCTGATAAGTGTATGTGAGCCTGACGTCACAGGGGTTTTCCCCACCCGACGGCGCTAGTCTAAAGCCCCCGTTACACATAGCGATATCGCTAGCAATATCGCTGTAATGTCACTGGTTTTGTGACGCAGCAGCGATATTGCAAGCGATATCGCTACATGTGATACTTACCTCCGACGGGCTCCCCCGCTGGTTATCGCTGATCGCGCGAGAACGTCCTGGACCATTTCTCGTCGGGCGCTTCCTGTGGCGCCGACGCGTGGATGCGGGTGGAAGGACGTCAGGATCGCCGCGTCTGACAGGTAAGTAGCGACCCCCGACCGCTGCTATGTCGCTGGTGAGATCTGCCTGTGTGGCAGCTCACTAGCGACCACTTAGCGATGCACCAGCGATCCATATTGCTGTCGGGATCGCTGGTGCATCGCTAAGTGTAACGGTACCCTAAGGCCGGATATTGTGCAGCCGTGGGTCCATGTCCCACCGCGCATGCGCTGACACAGCTTGGCTGATTGGGATCCCTATCCCTACGCTTTTTTGCTACAGCCCCCCGAGGAAGCCCACGTGAAATGTGCGTTGGTGCTGCTGCACTGGGTCCCAGGTGGTGAATATGGGTAAGGGCAGTTGCTGGTGCATCTAAAATGTTTTTTTTTTGTTCCCTTAAAGTGACATACACCATTTTGTTAGTGATCTATATATGGCTTCCTGGTGTTGAGTCTTTCACCCACTGCTTCTATTTGCTCAACACATTTCACCTGGCAACTTTGTGATGTTTACTTGATACTAGGAGAGCTTTAGACTGTGTGGGCGTCTGTCCTCATTCATGTTGCAGATAGTGCAGCAAGAAGGTACTCATGTCAGGCTCTACCATGAGGTCTGAGCCCATGCTGTGTTGGTGGCTGGGTAATAAGGAGGCTCGTTTCCTCCATCCCCTCCCGCCAACCAGAAACAACAGAGAGGGGAGGATTATCCTCTTCATCCAACAGTTGCTCGCCCATCACTTCTTCCTCCTCCATTTGCTCTTCGGATCTTGCACCTTCGATAACCGTTTGTCTGTTATCACCAGCCCCCCTCGATCGCAGTAATCTACCCTCCTTGGCACCCGCCTGTGTGACGACAGTCTTGAACTTAGAGACAATGTTATCCCTTCCACAGCCTCCTCTGCATCCTCCTCTTCTTCTGGGACCAGCATCTCCTCCCGCAGGCTATTCAAAGTCTGCTCCAGCATATAGATGACCAGAATAGTGATGCTGATGACAGCGTCGTCAGCGCTAACCATCTTAGTAGCCATTTTGAAACTGTGCAGAAGGGTGCAGAGGTTTTTAATCTGTGTCCACTCTGTAGACGTGATATGCCAAGGAAAAAGAGAGATTTCAGCTCACTCCAATTGCAGATTCCAAAATATTCTGATGATTCCGAGCAACTAATTCGTGTCTCTGCCAAGACACTGGGTTTAGACAAGAAAAAGGGAAGAAGAATCCAGCTCCAAACGTGATATGCGCCACGTCCATACTGCATTGACCCTGGCTTTACCACATGACATACTGCGTCAGGGCTCGTTGCTGCTGCCACAGTCGCTACAACATGTGCAGAGTAGAATTCCACTGTGTCGGCACTTCGCTTATCAACCTGTTAACTGGCATGGACAAAGATCTCTGTATCGATGCAAGTTGATGAGCAGAGGGGTGCGAACGGCGGAAATGAGCACACAGATTACGTGCTTTCTGGAGCAGCTCACCCAGGTCAGGATAGTGGCTGAGAAAACGCTGTACCACAAGGTTGAGTATGTGAGCCATGCAAGGTACATGTGTGAGCTTGCCTTGCTGTAGGGCCACCACCAGGTTTCGCACCATTATCGGACACGGCCTTCCCTGGATGCAAGATCAACGGAGACAGCCATTGATCGAGCTCAGCCTGGAGAGCTGTCCTCAACTCTTCAGCTGTATGACTGCTATCTCCGAAGCATATCAATTTTAAGACTGCCTGATACCGGTGAGCCCTGGCTGCGCAATACGGAGGTGGTGGGGTTCGCTATGCACTGTTGGAACACATGTCTCATGAAGGCAGATGTTAAGGGTGCAGGTGGAGGTCCTAGAGGAGATAGAAGAGGCAGAAGCAGTGGAGGAAGTGTTAAATGTAGAGGTTTTGTCATGCATGCCTTGGGGATTCCAAGACTTGTGGAGCAGAACCTGTCCCCACAGCTACCAGAGTCACCCAATATCCTGTCGGCGAGATGCAACGCCCTTGGCCATGCTTACTTGTCCAAGTGTCTGTGATGAAATGCAACCTGACAGACAGAGATTTTGTCAAGGAACGGGTGATGTCTGCGACATGCTGGTGTAGCGCAGGCACAGCTTTCTTAGAAAAATAATAGCGACTGGGTAATTGGTACTGAGGAACTGCGACGGCCATCAGCTTTTGGAAACCATCTGTATCCACCAAGCAGAAAGGCAGGATTTGTATGGCCAACAAATTGGAGATGGTGGAGTTCAACCTCTTAGCTTTGTCATACTTAGGAGGAACCAATCTTTTCCGTGGCTACAACTGTGGAACTGTGCAGAGTACAGTGAACTGGCCAAACTGCTGGACCCTGAGAGAGGTGCAGGGGGAGATGTTACTGTGGATTGAGAAACTTGTGTGATCGCTCTCTGAGATCAGTCGAAAACAGCATGCATGTCCGCTTCCGTTACAGCTGAAGGTGGCCTCTCTTTCAGCGTGACTGGAGCGGGTAAAGAACCCGAGGTTCTGCGGTCAAAGACCTGTGTCTCAATAGTCGGCATGGTAACAGAGAAGGAGAAAAAACCAGCAGATGCGATTGATGGGGCAGCTGATGGTTGTTGATGTCTGCTGGTCCGCATTTTTGCGCAGTGGGATTCCCACAGTAAAGCTTGTTGATTGCACATGTGAAGGTTCATATATGTAGTAGTCAAATTATATATTGCAGTTTTTACCTTGGCTCTTTTTTTTTTTTGCAAAGTTGGCAGATTGTGATTTGGCTCATCCTTTGCAGTGTCAAAAAAGGCCAAGGCTAGGCAACACTTGCCACCCCTGCAAGCAGCAGACCCGCGGACGCTGCTGGTCAGAGGCACAGTTGTGGCTGAGGATGCATCACTCGTCACTGCATCACTACGTGTCTGCAACGTATGGCGCAATGTAACCTCCTCGTCTTCCTCCTCAGATGACCTACTCAGCTGTGTGCCAACTGGGATCTAACACCTCATCATCATCCACCATGTTATCACATTCCTCACCATTGGAGTCACACTCCTCCTCTTCTTACCCTGACAGCACAGGTCAGTCCACATGAGCCTCAGATATCTGAATCTCATCAGGATCATCTCCCCCAGAGGTTGCCATCTGATGATGAGGGTCCAGATGCTGTTCGGACCGTACTTATTCCTGCTCCGGATCCAGGCTAGAAAAAATTTTGGGCATCGGTGCAGATTTCCTCTTCTTGACTCTGCGAAGCTTTTGAGTACCTGATGACTATGGCATAGAATGTGTGAACAGCTCTTGACTCACCCATCTGTGGTTCCGTACAGTCAGTTTAACAGTTCGATAGTTGGGATGCGGGAGAAAGCAAGGGCAATTTGGTTGCCACATCTGTGGAGTCTACTGGGTGTGATGTTAAGGTGGTGGAAGAGGAGGAGAGGCCACTTGAAGCTGCACTTGTCATCCACTCAAGTACATGTGCGATGCCCGCTAGGGCCGGGGATACTCGGTACCGGGCTGGTCAGTTCCTCTGGGGATGTCATGGCAGCAGTGACCCGGTCCTAGGCCCTGGGCATGTAATGAAATAAAGATGAATTTGGGGAATAAAGATGGGAATAGTTTATGACAACACCCGTGGTGTTTGGCAATGATAATATGGTCGACGCTGCAGTTCAGATCCACTGGGGCAGTTGGTGATGCAGCAGAGTTGGTACAGCTCTCCATGGGTAGAGCTAGGCCCCAGGGCAGTTATGGTGTTAAATGTGATGAATGGTGGTTGTAGTGCAAGGCAGGTGATGCTGTAAATAAGTCAGAGGACACAGTGGAGTGCAGTCTTCACACTTTTACTCAGTTTTTCCAATTACAATCCCCAGCTGGCGTGCTGTGTCCTCTGGGTCGGTGGTCCAGCCAGCTCTCAGGTAATTTGGTGTACACTGTGCCAGAACCCCCTTCTGATGTTCCTTTCCTGGCTATCTGGCTGCCTTTTCAGCGAATGTGTATGGAGTCGGCTGTAGCACATACAGTCGCTACAGCCTCCGGTTTGCTAGCTGAGTCCTTAGTTTCTCCACAAGTCTGGGGCCGGTCCCCTACTGCGACTTGGTCCCTCCACCTGACTACAGTCGGCGTGGATTCGGGCGCCACAGGTGGATTCCTCACTTCCCATGCCCCTAAGACCCATTCATTCTCTCCTCCTTGCTCTCACACTGCGCTTGTCTAGAGACGTGCTCCTCTCTCCTTCAGTCCCCAGCACCATCTGTCTACCTCTCTCCAACTATCTCCTGTTTCTATGACAACTCCCTCTGACTCCTCCCCTTCTACTTTCTCCACCCACACCCTCTACCTAGCTCCTCCCAGTCCCTGAGAGGTAAAGTGTTGGATATCAGTGTGTGGGTTCTGGGTAGTGCCCCCTCCTTACCTGAGAGCAGAATAACACACCTCTAGCTGAGGTGCAGTACCTCTGTGGCGACTGAACCCTCAGGAGCGCCACACATGCTCTTTCTGGGCTTCATCGACAAAGTGTACCGCTGTGTGTCTGCTAAAGAAAAGTAGTGGTGTAGCCTGTCCAGTACCATAAGTTGTTGTCTTTGCATAGGAAGTGACATTGCTTCACTAGTGCTTTCACAAACATTACCACCTACCCCACTTACACCTTGAACACCAAGCCTAACTCCCCTTCCACCATGGCCTTGCTTTTTCCCAGTCATGTTCCTCAGATAGTGTGGTAGGAGCACAGTATTAATAACCAAAAATTAGATTTTAAACTCTTCACAACCTCTGCAAACAGCTGAATTTCAGTGACAGTAAATTCAAGGTTGAAATATGGTGTGCTGTATCGTGCTATTCACAGAAAAAAAATGGTTTGAGTGTTGATGAGGCCTGTATGACAAAGAAGTTATGCTACAAACAAATTTAAAGTCAGGCCCCTTACTGTATGACACCAGGGAAAGAAAATTTTTTTGTGGCCTATGGATCAGGCCTCTATAACACACTAGATGCTACAAACTATTTTTAAAGTCAGGTCCCTTACTGTATGACGTTAATAACAGAAGAATTTGTTTGTGGCCTCTGGATCAGGCCTCTACAGCTTCATTTCTACCCAAACAAATGACAAAGTGTGATACGGCAGGTTGTCTAACTTTTTTCAACTGAAAAAATACACTTTTTTTTAATGTGCCTTAGGTCTGCAGACAGTATTATATCACCACAGCATTAATATATTTTCACTAGCTACATGTGAATTAAAATGCTATACTCGTGCATGGATCACAATAGTAGCAGTGAACAGCATCTGCCCTGCTGGCTTTGTTTTTGTACCTCAGTAATGTCCCAAAAATAAAAAAAAGTGCAGGAAGGTAAATTTAACAGCCATGCTGGACAGTATCTGATCTGACTGATATACAACCACCTATCTATCTAGCTAAAATATGGTATACAGCAGGCTTTTCACATTTACCTATTGAAAAAATATTATTTAGAATGCTATACTCGTGCATGGAGCACAATAGAAGCAGTGTACAACACACTTGTAGGACATGTGCCCTGCCCGATTTGTCTGTGGACCTCAGTAATGGCCTCCCCCCCAAAGAAAAAAAAAAAAAAAAAATTCTGAAGGTAAATTTTACAGCCACAGTGGACACTGTCTAGCTACGCTATCTGACTTTTATTCAACCGCCTAACTAGCTGAAATCTTGCTGCTAACAGTGGCAGCGTCAGGAGCAGCCTCTCTGCTAAAACAAGATGTCCGCTATTTATATGGAGAGGGACATGTGATTTCAGCAGCCAATGACGCAAACCGTTGTGTCAGAACATTGTGGGTGTTTCCTGCGCCCTGATTGGCTAGCCGCAATGTGCACACATAAAGTTAGGGAAAAAAAACTGCTGTGCTGTGCTTACAAGAAAGCCGCACCTCTGAGCTCTGCAAACCCCCTCCCCTCATCAAACACTCATGATACACCACCATTATTGTTGCTAAAGTGCTGAAAATATTTATGTGGCAACTCACAAAAATCCGAATGTGCCATTTTCTTGCCGAATTTAGGTTTGGCGATCGTTTTCCCAACAAATTCACTCATCACTACTTCTAACTCCAGCCAATAGGGGGTGCTCGCTGCAAACTTTTTTAATTTTTTTTTTTTTTTTTTTACTTTAAAATATAAAAGGAATTTGACTTTATGCAAAAAAAAAAAAAATGTCTATTAAGATAAATAGTGAAGTGATCTAGCTTACTATTGGGGATCTTTTTGGATTAAAAAAGCAAAATGGAGATTGAGGTTGGACATTACGTTTATGGACAGTCCATCTGTTGATTTCCATCCTCCTCCAGGAGAGGCTGAGCCCGGATTGAAGCCTCCATTGTGACCAATACTCACAGATCAGAGATGGCTCATGTGTCCTCTCATTTGCATTATTATATTGGAGTCGTTGCAACAAATCTCCAAACATTTATAAAGTCCACGATATAAAATGATCCAGACGGCAACAATGTAGCAACAGCATGTGACAAAGCAGGACGCAGTCTGTGACAGGTGGATGAATGTTCCACACCATCTTTACACAGCAGTTTGCATCGTTTCACCCCATTTGAAAGGTGTGGGGTTCCGGACAAAATAGTACACCCCAGTGCCAGTTCCCTTCCATTTCACTGCCAGGACCCTGTCTGTCAATGGAACTTTTCTCCCTGTGCGGATACCATGTGACTGCTGCAGACAATCTGTGGCCACAGCAGTGACCAACATGTCACTACGGCCACCAGTGATTGGCTGCAGCAGTCACATGTCTGTAACACTAGGTTCTGATCTTTCTGTACAAAGCTTATATATAAAATCCACAAACTTCTTAAGAATGTAGTAGCTTATCACAGTAGCGGTGTGTGACGAGTGCTGTATATGAAACCTAAGTAACAGGACAATAAAGAAGCATTGTCCTAAGTAGCTATAAGAGACCAAGTCCCTGCTGAGGTTGCTGTAGCTCTTCAGTTCTTCTCTTGAACCAGAAAACTCAAGATGAGCATCTATAGGTTTCTCTCATATAGGGGAGCGCAGCATTGCATGGAATTATGGGACGACCATAGTAGCAAGTTCTTTTCAGGAGAAAGAATGTAGCAGAGAGGTTGGGTGCATTTGATTCTCACAAAATTTAGAATATCATCAAAAAGTTAATTTATTTCAGTTCTTCAATACAAAAAGTGAAATTCATATATTATATAGAGTCATTACAGACAGAGAGATCTAATTCACGTGTTTTTTTCTGTTAATGTTGATGATTATGGCTTACAGCCAATGAAAACCCAAAAGTCATTATCTCAGTAAATTGGAATACTTTATAACATCAGCTTAATAAATGATTGTAAAATCCGAAATGTTGGCCTCCTGAAACGTATGTTCAGTAAATGCACTCAATACTTGGTCGGGGCTCCTTTTGCATCAATTACAGCATCAATGCGGGGTGGCATGGAGGCGATCAGCCTATGGCACTGCGGAGGTGTTATGGAAGCCCAAGTTGCTTTGATAGCAGCCGTCAGCTCGTCTGCATTGTAGTGTCTGGTGTCTCTCATCTTCCTCTTGACAATACCCCATAGATTCTCTATGGGGTTAAGGTCAGGCGAGTTTGCTGGTCAATCAAGCGCAGTGATACTGTTATTTGTAAACCAGGTATTGGTACTTTTGGCAGTGTGGACAGGTGCCAAGTCCTGCTGGAGAATGACATTTCCATCTCCAAAAAGCTTGTCGGCAGAGGGAAGCATGAAGTGTTCTAAAATGTCCTGGTAGACGGCTGCGACGACTTTGGTCTTGATAAAACACAGTGGACCTACACCAGCAGATGACATGGCTCCCCAAACCATCACTGATTGTGGAAACTTCACACTAGACCTCCAGCAGCTTGGATTGTGGCCGCTCCACTCTTCCTCCAGACTCTGGGACCTTGATTTCCAAATGAAATGCAAAATTTACTGTCATCTGAAAACAACACCTTGGACCACTGAGCAACAGTCCAGTTCTTTTTTTCCTCGGCCCAGGTAAGACGCTTCTGCCGTTGTCTGTTGATCATGAGTGGCTTGACACAAGGAATGTGACACTTGTAGCCCATGTCCTGGATACGTCTGTGTGGTGGCTCTTGAAGCAATGACTCCAGCAGCAGTCCACTCCTTGTGAATCTATATTTTTGAATGGCCGTTTCTTAACAATCCTTTCAAGGCTGGAGAGCGTGTCCCGGTTGCTTGTGCACTTTTTCCGTCCACTCAACTTTCTATTAATATGCTTGGATACAGCATTCTGTGAACAACCAGCTTCTTTAGCAATGACCTTTTGTGGCTTACCCTCCTTGTGGAGTGTGTCAGTGACTGCATTCTGGACATCTGTCAGGTCAGAAGTCTTCCCCATGATTCTGGAGCCTACTGAAACAGACTAAGGTGTTGTGATCTCATTTTCTGGTCTGCCTCTGGTTTCTGGTGAGGGAGCTGGTTGTGTTGACAGAGGAGTTGTGAGTTCTCTTTTCGGGCTCCCTCTGGTGGTGGCAGGAGGTAGTGAAGCTGATCTAATTAACAGAGACCTGCCACCTGATAATGAGGAAGAGGATTGGACATTTTGATTCTCAGACTGGATTTAAGACAGCCAACTCCCTATTCCCATTCTGGTAATTTTTTCCTGCCTCCTGAGGTCTTAGGTTCCAGCTCAGTTCCTGCCTTCTCAAGCTAAGTTGTCTTTGCTAATGTTCACATTTGATTTGGTTTGGTCTGTTCAGTTTTTTGTGTGGTCAGCCAGCCCCAGCTGGGGCTGTGCTGAATTTCCACTCTTATGTCACTGTATGTGCCAGTTTGCTTTTTGTCCCTTATTAGATTGGCCTCTTTTTCTTCTGTTCTCAGAATATGCCAGAGTGCTGATATAGTGGGAGAAGTCTAGTGACTTCAGGTTATTTTTTTGCTATCAGAAGTGTTGGACATTTTTGCAGGGTTTTTTGGCGTGATTGCAGACAGTATCTTTCCTTTCCTGTCCTTTCAAGCAAGTGTGGGCCCCATCGTTTGCTCAGCCTATTTTCCTACCTGTGTTCGTGTTTTCATCTTGTCTCACCGTCACTACATGTGTGGGGGCCGTCTATTCCTTTGGGGTCTGCTCTGGGGCAGTTTTAGATGTCCTCTTTTCTTGCTTTAGGCTTATTTAGTCCTCCGGCTGTGACGAGGCGTCTAGATTCATCGTAGGTTCGCTCCACGGCTGCAGTTAGTTGTGTGGTTAGGATCAGGGGTCTGCAATCCACGTAGTTACCAACCTCTCTGGTTTTCTGTGACTTGGCTTGGTCTTGTTTTCCTCCTCGGTGACCCATTCATAACACTACGGGACCTTTTTAAATGCTTAGGAAGCCTTTGCAAGTGTTTTTTGTTAATTATTCTAATTTACTGCGATAATGACTTTTGGACTTTCATTGGCTGTAAACCATAATCATGAACATTAACAGAAATAAACATGTGAAATAGATCACTGTGTTTGTAATGACTCTATATAATATGAGTTTCACATTTTGTATTGAAGAACTGAAATAATGACAGGCACAGTACTGCTTAAGGAATGTGCATCTGACTGTGGAGCACCATGGACAAAGCTAATAAAATACGGACAGTGCCCAATTCACCCCCCCTCCACACACCACTCCCCTCAGTAATGTACTAATTGGGATGCCCTGCTGTCCAATGGTCCTTAACCCCTTCCTGACATCTGACATACTATCCCATCCATGGGACCCGGCCCCTATGCCCATGGATGGGATAGTACGCCATAGCGATCAGCGGCGCTCACGGGGGGAGCACCGCTGATCACGGCCGGATGTCAGCTGATTATCACAGATGACACTCGGCACTATGTGTCCGTGACCGCCCCGGCACATTAACCCCTGGCACACTGCGATCAAGCACGATCGCAGTGTACCGGGGTTTTAGGGAAGCATCGGCAGGGAGGGGGGGCTCCCTCCGTGCTTCCCTGAGACCCCCGCAGCAGCGCAATGTACAGCGCTGCAGCTGTGGGGGCCTCCTTCCCTGCTGGTCCCCGGATCCAATATGGCGGCGGGGACCTTCAGGGGCCTGCAGGGAGCCGGCTTCCTCACTGCCTGCAGAGCGCAGGCATGAGGAAGCCTGCTGCAGTGCCTGTGTCAGATCGCTGTCACATGACAGTGATGTCCTCCCAGGGACAGTGTTAGGCTAGTTTCACACTTGCTTTTTTTTGCAGCGCGTTTTTCCCGCAAAAAAACGCATTGAAAAAACGCATACATAAGCATACAACTGCTGCGTTTTTTTCAAGCATTTTTATGAGCATGCATGAAAAAAACGCAGCGTTTTTATGCGTTTGTATGCGTTTTTAGCGCGTTTTTACCGCGTTTGCGTTTTTTTCCAACATTTTTAGGTGGCCCCTCACACTACCCAAACCATGACTTTACTAACCCTAACCCTGACCCTAACCCTGACCCTGACCCTAACCCTTAACCAAATCATACTTAACCCTAACCCAAACCCTAAACCCTAACTAACCCTAACCCTGACCCTAACCCTGACCCTAACCCTAACCCTGACCCTAACCCTTAACAAAACCATACTTAACCCTAACCCTGACCCTAACCCTGACCCTAACCCTTAACAAAACCATACTTAACCCTAATCCTGACCCTAACCCTGACCCTAATCCTTAACCAAACCATACTTAACCCTAATCCTGACCCTGACCCTAACCCTAACCCTGACCCTAACCCTTAACAAAACCATACTTAACCCTAATCCTGACCCTAACCATGACCCTAATCCTTAACAAAACCATACTTAACCCTAACCCTGACCCAAACCCCAACCCTAACCCTGACCCTGACCATAACCCTAACCCTAAACCCCCTTAACTAACCCTAACTCTAACCCAAACCCCTAAATTCCATGGTTTAAAAAAAAAAACGCATATGCAAAAAAACGCATACATGAGCATGCCAGTGCGCACATATGCGCATCCATAGGCTATAATGGCCATTTTTAGCGCAAAACATGCGCATATGTGCGCATGCGCTTTTTTGCAGGGCCAAAAAATGCAACATGCTGCGTCTGGAAAATCCCAACGCACACCCCAAAAAAACGCAGCGCATGAAAATCGCATACATGCGCTTACCAGCGCGCAGGTATGCGCACCCATGTTAAATATAGGGGAAAAAACGCATGCGCAGGTGTGCGTTTTTTTCCAGCGCTAAAAAGCGCAAATGTGAAACCAGCCTAATAAAGTTAAAAAAAAGTGTAAAAATTTTTTTTTAAAAAATCGCTAAATAAATAAAAAAAAAATCCCTAATAAATTCATTTTTTGGAAATAAAAAAAAAACAACAAAAGTAAACATATTTAGTATCGCCGTGTCCGTTACGACCGGCCCTATAAAACTGTCCAATTAGTTAACCCCTTTAGCGAACCCCTTAAAAAAATAACAAACAAAGCAAAAAATAATGCGTTATTATCGTGCCGCCGAACAAAAAGTGCAATAACGCGCGATCAAAAAGACGGATATAAAGAACCATGGTACCGCTGAAAACGTCATCTTGTCCAGCAAAAAAAAGAGCCACCACACAGTGTTATCAGCGAGAAAATAAAAAAGTTATAGCTCGCAGAATAAAGCGATGCAAAAATAATTATTTTTTATATAAAATAGTTTTCATTGCATAAAAGCGCCAAAGCATAAAAAAAGACATAAATGAGGTATCGTTGTAACCGTACTGACCCGAAGAATAAACCCGCCTTATCAATTTTACCGCACGCGGAACGGTGTAAACGCACCCCCCAAAAGAAATTCATGCAATGCTGTTTTGTTGTTCATTCTGCGTCACAAAAATCGGAATAAAAAGCGATCAAAAAATTCATGTGCCCGAAAATAGTACCAATAAAAACGTCAACTCGTCCCTCAAAAAAGAAGACCTCACATGACTCGGTGGGTCAAAATATGGAAAAATTATAGCTCTCAAAATGTGGTGATGCAAAAACTATTTTTACAATAAAAAGCGTCTTTTAGCCTATGACAGCTGCCAAATATAAAAACCCGCCATGTATAGTAAATCAAACCCCCTTTACCACCCCATTAGTTAGGGAAAAATAATAAAATTAAAAAAATGTATTTCCATTTTCCTATTAAGGTTAGGCTTAGGGCTAGGGTTAGAGTTAGGGCTAGGGTTAGGGCTGAGATTAGGGTTAGGGGTGTGTTGGGGTTAGGGTTGGAGTTAGAATTGGGGGCGTTTCCACTGTTTGGGCAGATCAGGTGCTCTCCAAACGCAACTTGGCGTCTGATCTCAATTCCAGCCAATTCTGCATTGAAAAAGTCAAATGGTGGTCCTTCCTTTCCAAGCTCTGCCATGCGCCCAAACAGTGTTTTACCCCCACATATGGGGTATCAGCCTACTCAGGACAAATTGCAAAACAACTTTTGGCGTCCAATTTCTCCTGTTACCCTTGGGAAAATAAAACAATTGGGGACTAAAAGATCATGTTTGTGGAAAAAATATGATTTTTTTTATTTTCACGCCCGGGCGTTATAAACTTCTGTGAAGCACTGGGGGTTCAAAGTGCTCACCAAACATCTAGATAAGTTCCATAGGGGGTCTAGTTTCCAAAACGGGGTCACTTGTGGGGAGTTTCCATTGTTTAGGTACATCAGGGGAGTCCAATCCCAATTCCAGCCAAAAAAGTCAAATGGCGCTGCTGCCCTTCCGAGCTCTGCCATGCGCCCAAATAGTGGTTTACCCCCACATATGGGGTACCAGCGTACTCAGGACAAATTGCACAATAACTTTTGGGGGTCCTGTTACCCTTGGAAAAATAAAAATTGAGGGTGAAAAGATCATTTTTGTGGAAAAAATATGATTTTTTAATTGTACGGCTGTACATTATAAACTTCTGTGAAGCCCTTGGGGGTTCAAAGTTCTCACCACACATCTAGTTAAGTTCCTCGGGGGTCTAGTTTCCAAAATGGGGTCACTTGTGGGGGGTTTCCACTGTTTAGGCACATCAGGGGCTCTCCAAACGTGACATGGCGTCCGATCTGAATTCCTGCCAATTTGCATTGAAAAAGTCAAACGGCGCTCCTTCCCTTCTGAGCTCTGCCATGCACCGAAACAGTGGTTTCCCCCATATATCAGGTATCATCATACTCAGGACAAATTGCACAATAACTTTTGCAGTCCAATTTCTCCTGTTTTACCCTTGGTAAAATAAAAAAAATTGGACCTGAAGTAATTTTTTTGTGAAAAAAAGTTAAATGTAAATTTTTTTAAACATTCAAAAAATTCCTGTGACGCACCTGAAGGGTTAATAAACTTCTTGAATATGATTTTGAGCACCTTGAGGGGTGCAGTTTTTAGGATGGTGTCACTTGGTATTTTCTATCATATAGACCCCTCAAAGTGACTTCAAATGTGATGTGGTCCGTAAAAATAAAATGGTGTTGCAAAAATGAGAAATCGCTGGTCACCTTTTTACCCTTATAACTTCCTAACAAAAAAAAATTTTGGTTCCAAAATTGTACTGATGTAAAGTAAACATATGTGAAATGTTACTTAAGTTTTTTGTGTGCCATATCTCTGTGATTTAAGGGCATAAAAATTCAAAGTTGGAAAATTGCGAAATTTTTGCCAAATTTACGTTTTTTTCACAAATAATCGCAAGTTATATCAACGAAATTTTACCACTAACATGAAGTACAATATGTCACGAGAAAACAATGTCACAATCAGTGGGATCCATGGAAGCGTTTCAGAGTTATTACCTCATAAATGGACAGTGGTCAGAATTGTAAAAATTGGCCCGGTCATGAACGTGCAAACCACCCTGGGGGGTAAGGGCGTTAAAGGGGAAAGCATCTATGGCCACACCTACAGGGGTTAAATCCAGGTACCCAGGACAAAATTTCCTTTTCCCTCCAGTGGTCACTCACATGGAAAAAAAAAAAATTGGTGCAAAAGCAACTGGCCAGACTTGTGGATCACACCTAGCTGGGGACGCAATCCAGCCCTGTTGGAAATTTTCACAATAGTTGCATCTGTCGAGATATGGGCCAAGCAGTTGAGAAACTCGAACATTCGCTTTCAAACAAAAAGATGACAACTGCTACAGTGCTTGAACCATATGTCATCTGCATCTTTGCCCATACTCGCTCTTTTACGTAGGTTAGCACTGCTATACTTGGTAAACAATATCTGGTGCCGAGCCACAGTAGTGGCGGAGATAGATGATAATCTCATTAACCCACTCTTATCTTCCGGTTGGCAGGCCTTCAGAATCCAGCTTCCCAACGCGCAACCTTCTGGCATTCAGTGTCTGCCATCCCGCCTCAGTTTCGCCGGCTACCTGGCAGGTTTATGGTAAGGCTTGGGAGGAATGGTGCTCATTAATTCAGGGTAGGCCAGTAGACAAATGCGACCGAGCAAGAGGTGTAGTGACGATGGAATTTTTGGTTCAGCTAAAGGAAGGAGGGGCGTCGGGTACGGTGGAGCAACGGAAATTATCGGGATTAGCTTTCTTCTTTCAACTAATGGGGTGGGCCGATATAACAAAACTCTTTTTCATCAAGCAAGCCATTAAAGGCTGGAAAAGGCTTCAACCAAGCCATGAATATCGCTGCCCCATTTCGCTGAGTTTATTGCATGACATTATTTCAAGAGCCCCATCAGTCTGCAAATTGCAATACGAGGCGACCCTCATATCAGCAGCCTTCACTATCGCCTTTTTCGGTGCACTGCGCATTAGCGAATTGTTACCTCAATCGAAAAGCGCGTCAGAAGGCGGTTTAATTAACGAGGACATAGTCATATGCAGCGACGCTCTGCGCATACAAGTGCGAAAATCCAAGTGTGACCCAACTGGAAGGGGCACGTGGGTGCTGGTTAAATCAGCAAATGGCCCAGTATGTCCACTTAAAATAGTCACAGATTATGCGGTAATAAGACACGAAAGCAGATTTTATCTCTCTCATACAGACAGGTCCCCTCTTACCAAATATCAATTTCAGGCAATTTTCACGTTATGCTAAGAAAAATCCGGCACTAATCCGAAGGAATACGGGACACATTCTTTCTGAATCGAGGCAGCCACAGAAGCAGCTAGGGCAGGAGTATCAGAAGCCGAGGTGCAGAGAATGGGTCGATGGAAATCCGCATGCTTCGCTAGATACATAAGACCTGATTTGTTGAATTAACACATTTTATCTCTTACAGGAGTGGAAGTTTGGGTTTTAGGACATTCATATGTCTATTGGG
Source organism: Dendrobates tinctorius (assembly GCF_039654945.1). NCBI lineage: Eukaryota > Metazoa > Chordata > Amphibia > Anura > Dendrobatidae > Dendrobates > Dendrobates tinctorius. The sequence goes on along the minus strand of NW_027361782.1, from coordinate 22,968,026 downwards.
CGGCAAAGAGGGCCGAGCTACGGCCTGGTGGAAAGAGTCTAGGCTTCCCGGGTGTAGAAGTCAACTGGAGAGGGATAAGAGGCCTCCAATGGCAACAAGTGTTCCAAGAGATGGTTGACATCTCCAGGAGGGCGAAGCGCCCGGTGATAATAGTGTTACACATTGGGGGCAATGATCTTGGCAAGCGTAAAATTGCTGATCTTTACAAATGGATGACAACAGACATCGAATGTTTTACATGTTTATTCACGAATATGGTATTGGTGTGGTCACAAATTATACCACGAGCCGTCTGGTGGGGTGCAAGAGATGAAAAAGCCATAGAGCGAGTAAGAAAAAAGTTCAACGCGCGGATGGCAAAATTCGTGAGGGGAAAATGTGGTATTGTGGTTCGTCATCACCAGCTGGAAGGAAACAACACGGGTTTATTAAGATCGTACGGCGTTCACCTTACGGACATTGGCCTCGATATATTTTTTTCCGGCTTGCAGGATGGAGTTGAACAGGCCCAAATATTGATGGGTGAGGGTCGGAGCCCTGTGTAGGTCATACACAGGGTCCTCCTGTCAGAAACACCACACTGCACTTGCTCACTGAGCCAGTGCGCGTGTCCTGAGTACAGAGACTGTGCACAAAGATACCTGCGGAGCGGGGTCTCAGTGGTGACGATGCATGCTCCAAGCTCACAGGACCTGAAGAACGTGACTGCTGGGGGCGTGGCCTCAGCGCCACAGAGCCAGGAGCTGCAGGGAAGTTCCTAGAAAGGTAACTACTGGACAATGTTACCAAGGGGCATAGACAGAGACAGAAACCCGATCAAGCCGGGTCAAAGCACGAGATAGCAATACAGTACCAAAGAGTTAGACAGAATGGATAGTCAGAACGTAGCAATAGATTAGAAAAGCAGAACGGGCAATGGACGGTACAATAGGGACAAACTGTAACGGAGTAACGATAGCCAAGCCAGGAGGTCAGAACCGGAGAAGACAATAGTACCAAAGTGAGAGACGGAGTACAGAGTGAGGGAACAGGCCGGGTCATACACGGAAAGCAAACAAGCAATGCAGAATACACGCACACCAGGGGTCAGACACACCAGAACAACAGTATAGCTGACAGAGAACCCTGGTAAAGAGTGAGTATAAATACCCCTCCCAGATCCAGAAAGAGGCCACGAACACTTAACCCTGTGAGTGCAGCGCAAGAACCCTGTTCAAACCATGACACCTCCGTGGCGGAAGAAGTAGAGGAGGGCAAAGGTTCGTGACCGCTCATTGGCCAAATCACCTGTCGATCGCAGACAGGATCTCAGCCATGAGCCTCCCGTTACGATTACGAAATGTAATTGCCCTTCTCTGCTTAGGTAATTAATAAACTGTGACCAACCTGTTCAACCCATCTAGGTCTGACTGTGTATTCTTTGCGGGATTGGTGGGAAGGGGGGGGGGGTGAAGGCACTGCTTAGGACAACACACAGGTCTCCACAGTCTGGCAGGCACAGTACTGCTTAAGGAATGTGGATCTGACTGTGGAGCACCATGGACAAAGCTAATAGAATACGGATAGTGCCCAATTCACCCCTCCCCACACCACTCCGCTCGTTGATGTACTAATTGGGATGCCCTCCTGTCCAAGGCTCCTTAAAGGGTAAGGCATCTATGGCCACACCTACAGGGGTTAAATCCAGGTACCCAGGACAGAACTTCCTTTTTCCTCCTGCGGTCACTCACTTGGAAGCTTTTGTCCCACCCTCCCTCCCTTACATACTTCAATGGGGGTAAATCGCCATACTGACTGCTATGGAGATGTATATATGTGTACTATATTTTATTTATAAAAAAAAAAAATAATTATGTATATAACTAATCTTTGTTAACAATATTAAGTCACAGCAGAAGAGGTAGAGGAGGGCAAAGTTTCATGACCCGCTCATCGCCTGTCGATCGCGGACAGGATCTCAGCCACAAGCCTCCCGTTACGAAATGTAGTTGCCCTTCTCTGCTTAGGTAATTAATAAACTGTGACCGACCTGTTCAATCCATCTAGGTCTGACCGTGTATTCTTTGCGGGATTGGTGGGAAGGGGGGGGGTGAAGGCACTGCTTAGGACAACACACAGGTCTCCACAGTCATTAAATTTTTGATGATATTCTAATTTTGTGAGAAACACCTGTATATACATATTTATATATATATATATATATATATATATATATATATATATACATACATATCTAACTATCTATAGATATATCTATCCATACATATATCTATGGATAGATATATATCTATAGATAGATATCTCTCTATAGATATATCTATAGAGATATACAGTATATAGATAGTAGCTGAAGAGCCCAGGCATAGTAACTCACTGTGGTTAGTTATAACAAATTATAATGATTATCCTCTATCCCATAGTCCAATTCCCATATACCCATCATACATATCCTCAATCCTATAGTCCCATGCCCATATACCCATCTTACATATCCTCCATCCCATAGCCCAGTGCCCATATAACCATCACACATCTTCCATCCCATAGTCCCGTGCCCATATACATATCATACATATCCTCCATCCCATAGTCCCGTGCCCATATTCCCATCATACATATCCTCCATCCCATAGTCCCGTGCACATATACCCATCACACATCCTCCATCCCATAGTTCCATACCCATATACCATCATACATATCCTCCATCCCACAGTCCAGTGCCCTTATACCAATCACACATCCTCCATTCCATAGTCCTGTACCCATATACCCATCATACATATCCTTCATCCCATAATCCCATGTCCAAATACCCATCATACAATAATGTATGTAAATCCCTGTGGAATTAAGTGACTAAATAAATAAATACATATCCTCAATCCCATAGTCCCATGCCCATATTCCCATCACACATCCTCTATCCCATAGTCCAGTGCCCATATTGCCATCGTACGTCCACTATCCCAGAGTCCCGAGCCGAGTGGTGCTGAGCAGGAAGTTCCCTGAGATGTGCTGTTATGTAACCTGGCAGTGTGGCTCTGTGTGCGGTCGCTGACACGATTTTCTACGCCGGTAACAATAGAACCTGGCAGTAATAGAGAAGGGGGGGATTTATTTCTGTCATGTGCTCTCTGCTCCTTTCTGGGGGGGGCAGACAATGGCTGGGAGCTTATGTTCCTGGGAATGCTAGATTTCTCCCACCTGACCAGTGTGTGCTGAGATGTTGTGAAGCTGGAAAACTGTTGCTCATAGCAGCCAATCACAGCTCAGCTTTCTTCTTTTAAACAGCTCTGGTGAATTGAAAGATGCTTAGTGATTGATCTATAGATCATCTATCTATAGATATTCACTTAATATTCTTATATTTTGTGTGAGTAAACATTTTATTTGAACATGGTATGTAATGATATTATGGTCTTCAATGAAAAATGTAAAATTAGAGGTTGGACAAAGAAATGACATCACAATTCTTTTTTTTGTTGTTAAATAATAGAACTTTATTTAGCTTACAAAACGCATGAAAATCCGCATAAAAAACACATGGATTTTTACCTGTGTTTTCTTCCAAGAGATGCAGAATCTGCGCAGAAAATTCCACTGGCAAATCCACAACGGGTGCACATAGCCTTAGAATGTAGTGTTTCGGAATTACATTGTTGTGTTTCGGTGTTACAGTATGTTGTCGTGTTTCGGTGTTACGATGTTGTGTTTCAGGGTTACATTATAGTGTTTCGGAATTACATTGTCGTGTTTCGGTGTTACGTTGTCATGTTACGTTGTCTATTTTGGTGTTACGTTGTCGTGTTTCCGTGTTACGTTGTCGTATTTTGGTGTTACGTTGTCATGTTTCGGTGTGACGTTGTCGTGTTTTGGTTTGACGTCTTGTTTCAGTGTTACGTTGTCGTGTTTCGATGTTACATTGTTGTGTTTCGGTGTTACGTTGTTGTATTTTGGTGTTACGTTGTTGTGTTTCAGTGTTACGTTGTCGTATTTTGTTGTTACGTTGTCGTCTTTCGGTGTGACGTTATCGTGTTTTGGTTTGACGTCTTGTTTCAGTGTTACGTTGTCGTGTTTCGGTGTTACATTGTTGTGTTTCGAGGTATCACTGTCTTCTTTGTCTGTTTGCAGTGCGCAGACTTCGCCGCGCCGTTATCTTGTTGATTTTCGTTGTCGTCTTCCAGAGTCGCTAATGGAAATGTTTTCTGTTTAATGACTCTGAAATCCTGTTTGTAATTAGATGTGGGAATTGCTGATACTTGGTAACAGATGATCCTGGAATAATAATATGAGTGATGCTACAGCGAGGCCTCAATCCTCCCAAATCTACATCATTTTTCATCTTATTGACATGGCAGGCGCCTGAGAACAAAGCAGTGCCAAATACCGACACTAGGAAACTGTACCGACAGTGATCGCTTCACGTTATCTCTTCTCCTGTGATTATTTCTTCTTTGCCCCCCCAAGGTCACAACATGGAGACTGCGGGGATCTAGCACTGACACCTTTCCTATAATTCTCAAGGTACAGAAATCCACAGCTCATACTGGGAACCATTTACACCTGAACAGAGAACAGTTAATAGATCCATTGATCAGTTTTTCTTGTACGTTGAAAAAAAACCTCAGGGTTCTCCAATCTAAGAGTTTGTTCTCCAATCTAAGAGTTTGTGAAAGCTGGAGCAGTCTGTCTTGCCTTCCAAGTGCTGTCTGATTTTCTTTCACTGACCCTCAGACTTGCATTGCTAATTTTGATCTGACATCTCTGCAATTGCAGACCTGCTTGATCCACTAACATTCACACACTTGTAAATGGCCCCATTCACTAATATACTGTTAGGTCCATATATATTTGGACAGAGACATCATTTTTCTAATTTTGGTTCTAGACATTACCACAATGAATTTTAAACAAAAAATTTCAGATGCAGTGTCATGTCGGACGCTGTTCACACCACAGCGTCCGGCAGGCAGCGGTAGTTCCATCTCCGTCCACTATAGCCTCAGTGGCGCCGGCTTGATTTTACTCAGGTTATCTGGGGTTAATCTAGCTGGAAATCAGGTGGGATGTTTGGTCACGCCCACGGTCTTTAAATAGTCGTGCTGGCCGGTGGGCGTCGCCGATTATAGCTTGTGTTTTGTGCCAAGTGGTTCCGGTCTGGAGTGGAGGTGTTGGAGAGAGAAATTCATAGCTGGTGTCGTATGATCCGTTGTTACCTTTTCGTCTTCCTATATTTGTGCTTTGTTTTGCCCTGTTCACATTATAGTATTGTTCTGTGTGGTTGCGGCGCGGTGTGGTTTGAGTTCTCCCTGTCTGTCAATACTGTGTGGGTTTTGGTGGTTTGACAACTCACTGGGTGGAGGGTGGAGGGTTCAGCTTAGGGCTGAGCAGGAGATAAGGAGAGGCTGGAGGCTCAGGCATTTGCACCTTTAGCAAAAACCCTGGGTTGAGGGTCAGACAGAGTTTTCCCTAGTTTGAGGGACTCCGCAGGGGCCCGGGTTTTGTCAGCCTCCTTCGACCTAAGCCTCGCATAACATGCAGTTGAAGTTCAGACTTTCAGCTTTCCTTTGAGGGTATCCACATTAAAATTGGATGAAGGGTTTAGGAGTTTCAGCTCCTTAACATGTGCCACCCTGTTTTTAAAGGGACCAAAAGTAATTGGGCAATTGACTCCAAGGCTATTTCATGCACAGGTGTGGGTAATCCCTTCGTTATGTCATTCTCAATTAAGCAGATAAAAGGTCTGGAGTTGATTTGAGGTGTGGTGCTTGCATTTGGAAGGTTTTGCTGTGAAGGAAACATGCAGTCAAAGGAGCTCTCCATGCAGGTGAAACAAGCCATCCTTAAGCTGCAAAAACAGAAAAAACCCATCCGAGAAATTGCTACAACATTAGGAGTGGCAAAATCTACAGTTTGGTGCATCCTGAGAAAGAAAGAAAGCGCTGGTGAACTCATCAATGCAAAAAGACCTGGGCACCCACGGAAGACAACAGTGGTGGATGATCGCAGAATAGTCTCCATGGTGAAGAGAAACCCCTTCACAACAGCCAACCAAGTGAACAACACTCTCCAGGAGGTAGGCGTATCAATATCCAAATCTACCATAAAGAGAAGACTGCATGAAAGTAAATACAGAGGGTTCACTGCACGGTGCAAGCCACTCATAAGCATCAAGGATCAAAAGGCTAGACTGGACTTTGCTAAAAAACATCTAAAAAAGCCAGCACAGTTCTGGAAGAACATTCTTTGGACAGATGAAACCAAGATCAACCTCTACCAGAATGATGGAAAGAGAAAAGTATGGCGAAGGTGTGGTACAGCTCATGATCCAAAGCATACCACATCATCTGTAAAACACAGCGGAGGCAGTGTGATGGCTTGGGCATGCATGGCTGCCAGTGGCACTGGGTCACTAGTGTTTATTGGTGATGTGACACAGGACAGAAGCAGCCGAATGAATTCTGAGGTATTCAGAGCCATACTGTGTGCTCAGATCCAGCCAAATGCAGCCAAACTGATTGGTCATCGTTTCATACTACAGATGGACAATGACCCAAAACATAAAGCCAAAGCAACCCAGGAGTTTATTAAAGCAAAGAAGTGGAATATTCTTGAATGGCCAAGTCAGTCACCTGATCTCAACCCAATTGAGCATGAATTTCACTTGTTAAAGACTAAACTTCAGACAGAAAGGCCCACAAACAAACAGCAACTGAAAACCACCGCAGTGAAGACCTGGCAGAGCATCAAAAAGGAGGAAACACAGCGTCTGGTGATGTCCATGAGTTCAAGACTTCAGGCAGTCATTGCCAACAAAGGGTTTTCAACCAAGTACTAGAAATGAACATTTTATTTACGATTATTTAATCTGTCCAATTACTTTTGGTCCCTTTAAAAACAGGGTGGCACATGTTAACCCCTTCACGACCTATGACGCCTACGTAGGCATCATGAAAAGCAGTGCCCAAACGACCTATGACGCTTACGTAGGCGTCATGCTATAAATAGCCCCCCTGCGGGTCGGGTGACCGGGGTCACTGAAAGGTCACCCGACCCGCACACAAAGGACCCTTCAGAGTTAACACCTGGGGGTGTGGCTTAGCCCCCACGTGCCTACGATCGCTCTGATTGGCTGTTAAAAGTGAAACTGCCAATCAGAGCGATTGTAATATTTCACCAATGAAAATTGGTGAAATATTACAATCCAGCCATGGCCGATGCTGAAATAGCATCGGACATGGCTGGACACCGAGACCCGACCCCCCCACACCGACTGACGACACCGATCGGCTGCCGCCACCTTCTGACGGCACCGATCGGCAGCCGCCGTCATGATCTGCCCCCCGCCTGCCTTCCGCCCCCCCAGCCCTCCGATCATCCCCTCTCACCCTCCGATCACCCCCTCACCCTCCTTTGTGCCTCCGATCTCCCGCTATCCGTCCCGGTGTCCTGCCGTCCAGCGTCATGGGCGCCGCCATCTTGCAAGATGGCGGGCGCATGCGCAGTGCAGATTCATTCATTTATTTTGATCACTATGATAAACTTTCATAGTGATCAAAATAAATAAAAAGTAAATCACCGCCCCCCTTATCACCCCCATAGGTAGGGACAAATAATAAAAATTTTTTTTTTTTTTTCCCATTAGGGTTAGGTCCAGGGCTAGGGTTAGGGTTAGGGCTAGGGTTAGGGTTGGACTAAGGGTTAGGGTTGGACTAGGGGTTAGGGTTGGACTAGGGGTTAGGGTTGGACTAAGGGTTAGGGTTAGACTAAGGGTTAGGGTTGGACTAAGGGTTAGGGTTGGACTAAGGGTTAGGGTTGGACTAAGGGTTAGGGTTGAATTTAGGGTTAGGGTTGGAATTGGGATTAGGGTTGGGGTTGGGATTACGGTTAGGCTTGTGGTTAGGGTTAGAGTTGGGATTTCGTTAGGGGTGTGTTGGGATTAGGGTTGTGGTTAGGGTTATGATTAGGGTTGGGATTAGGGTTAGGGGTGTGTTGGCGTTAGGGTTGGGGATAGAATTGAGGGGTTTCCACTGTTTAGGCACATCAGGGGCTCTCCAAACGCGACATGGAGCCACCATTTATTCCAGCCAATTTTGCGTTCAAAAAGTCAAACGGTGCTCCCTCCATTTCGAGCCCCGACGTGTGCCCAAACAGTGGTGTACCCCCACTTATGGGGTATCGGGGTACTCAGGAAAAATTGCACAACAACTTTGGGGGTCTAATTTCTCCTGTTACCCTTGGGAAAATAAAAAAATGGGGGCTAAAATAATTATTTTTGTGGAAAAAAAAGATTTTTTATTTTCACGGTTCTGCGTTATAAACTTCTGTGAAGCACTTGGGGGTTCAACGTGCTCACCACACATCTAGATAAGTTCCTTGGGGGGTCTAGTTTCCAAAATGGGGTCACTTGTGGGGGGTTTCCACTGTTTAGGTACATCAGGGGCTCTGCAAACGTAACATGACGCCCACAGACCATTCCATCAAGTCGGCATTTCAAAACGTCACTACTTCCATTCCGAGCCCCAACGTGTCCCCGAACAGTGGTCCCCCCATATATGGGGTACCAGCGTACTCAGGACAAACTGGACAACAACTTTTGGGGTCCAATTTATCCTGTTACCCTTGTGAAAATAAAAAATAGTGGGCTAAAAATCACTTTTTGAGGAAAAAAAAATATTTTTTTATTTTCACAGCTCTGCGTTATAAACTTCTGTGAAGCACTTGGGGGTTCAACGTGCTCACCACACATCTAGATTAGTTCCTTAGGTGATATAGTTTCCAAAATGGGGTCACTTGTGGGGGGTTTCCACTGTTTAGGTACATCAGGGGCTCTGCAAATGTAGCATGACGCCCACAGACCATTCCATCAAGTCTTCATTTCAAAGCGTCACTACTTCCCTTCCGAGCCCCAACGTGTGCCCAAACAGTGGTCCCCCCCCACGTATGGGGTACCAGCGTACTCAGGACACACTGGACAACAACTTTTGGGGTCCAATTTATCCTGTTACCCTTGTGAAAATAAAAAATAGTGCACTAAAAATAATTTTTTGAGGAAAAAAAAATATTTTATTTTCACGGCTCTGCGTTATAAACTTCTGTGAAGCATTGGGGGTTCAAAGTGCTCACCACACATCTATATTAGTTTCTTGGGTGATCTAGTTTCCAAAATGGGGTCATTTGTGGGGGGTTTCCACTGTTTAGGTACATTAGGGGCTCTGCAAACATAACATGACGCCCACAGACCATTCCATCAAGTCGGCATTTCAAAACGTCACTACCTCCCTTCTGAGCCCCAACGTGTGCCCAAACAGTGGTCCCCCCCACATATGTGGTAGCAGCGTACTCAGGACAAGCTGGACAACAACTTTTGGGGTCCAATTTATCCTGTTACCTTTGTGAAAATAAAAAATAGCAGGCTAAAAATTTATTTTTTGAGGGAAAAAAAATATTTTTATTTTAACGGCTCTGCGTTATAAACTTCTGTGTAGCACCTGGGGGTTCAAAGTGCTCACTATGCATCTAGATAAGTTCCTTAAGGGGTCTAGTTTCCAAAATGGGGTCATTTGTGGGGGAGCTCCAAAGTTTACGCACACAGGGGCTCTGCAAACACAACATGGTGTCCGCTAACGATTGGAGCTAATTTTCCATTCAAAAAGTCAAATGACGCTCCTTCCCTTCTGAGTCATGCCGTGCGCTCAAACAGTGGTTTTCCCCCACATATGGGGTACCAGTGTACTCAGGACAAACTGGAAAACAACTTTTGGGGTCCAATTTATCCTGTTACCCTTGGGAAAATAAAAAATAGCGGGCTAAAAAATCATTTTTGAGGAAAAAAAAATCATTTTTTTATTTTCACTGCTCTGCGTTATAAACTTCTGTGAAGCACTTGGGGGTTCAAAGTGCTCACCACACATCTAGATAAGTTCCTTCGGGGGTCTAGTTTCCAAAATGGGGTCACTTGTGGGGGAAATCCAATGTTTAGGCACACAGGGGCTCTCCAAATGCGACATGGTGTCCGCTAACGATTGGAGGTAATTTTCCAATCAAAAAGTCACATGGCGCTCCTTCCCTTCCGGGCCTTGCGGTGCGCCCAAACAGTGGTTTATGACCACATATGAGATATTGATTTACTCAGGAGAAATTGCCCAACAAACTTTAGGATTCATTTTATCCTGTTGCCCATGTGAAAATGAAAAAACTGAGGCCAAATAAAATTTTTGTGAAAAAAAAAGTACTTTTTTTTTTTTTACAGATCAATTTGTGAAGCACCTGGGGGCTCAAAGTGCATACTATGCATCTAGATAAGTTCCTTGGAGGGTCTAGTTTCCAAAATGGGCTCACTTGTGGGGGAGCTCCAATGTTTAGGCACACAGCGACTCTTAAAACAAGACATGGCAACCGCTAAACATTCAAGCATATTTTACATTCAAAAAGTAAAATGGCGCTCCTTGCCTTCTGAGCCCTGCCGTGCGCCCAAACAGTGGTTTATGACCACATATGAGGTATCAGTGTACTCAGGAGAAATTGCCCAACAAATTTCAGGATACATTTTATCCTGTTACCCATGTGAAAATTTAAAAAACTGATGCTAAAATAAAATTTTGGTTGGAAAAATTAAAATGTCCATTTTTTCATTCCATGTTGCTTTAGTTCCTGTGAAGCACCTGAAGGGTTAATAATCTTCTTGAATGTAGTTTTGAGTAGCTTGAGGGGTGCAGTTTTTAGAATGGTGACACTTTTGGGTATTTTCTGCCATATAGACCCCTCAAAGTGACTTCAAATGTGAGGTGGTCCCTAAAAAAAATGGTTTTGTAAATTTTGTTGTAAAAATGAGAAATTGCTGGTCAACTTTTAACCCTTATAACATCCTAACGAAAGAAAATGTTGTTTCCAAAATTGTGCTGATGTAAAGTAGACATGTGGGAAATGTTATTTATTAACTATTTTGTGTCACATAACTCTCTGGTTTAACAGAATAAAAATTCAAAATTTGAAAATTGCAAAATTTTCAAAATTTTCGCCAAATTTCCATTTTTTTCACAAATAAACGCAAAAATTATCGACCTAAATATACCACTATCATGAAGCCCAATATGTCACGAAAAAACAAACTTGGAATCGCTAGGATGCGTTGAAGCGTTCGTGAGTTATTACCTCATAAAGGGACATTGGTCAGAATTGCAAAAAATGGCCAGGTCATTAAGGTCAAAATAGGCTGGGTCATGAAGGGGTTAAGGAGCTGAAACTCCTAAACCCTTCATCCAGTTTTAATGTGGATACCCTCAAATGAAAGCTGAAAGTCTGAACTTCAACTGCATCTGAATTGTTTTGTTTAAAATTCATTGTGGTAATGTCTAGAACCAAAATTAGACAAATGTTGTCTCTGTCCAAATATATATGGACCTAACTGTAGGTGCGAGTGTGATCTTTGAGAAACACTGACATGGGAATGAGCCCTGACAGTAATGCAGTAGAAGGAGCAATGCTCCACAGCAGCACAGAGTATTTCTGGAGAAGAGTGTGCAGGCAGTGTCACCTCCACACATGCCGAGGTCAGTGACATTAGGATAGCATGCCGCAGTGTAATCCGGAGACAAAACCCAACGAAACAACATCTAATGGTTACAATCAATGTACAGTTCAACAAAGTGTTATGGTTAGTGTTACATAGGACTGCAGGCAAGAGAGAGAGCTATCACATACAGTAGATGTATGGTGTTACATAGGACTGCAGGTGACATCTGTTGCATTATCTGTACCCGGAGAGATATCACTGTGTTATCTGTGGTGTTACACAGGACTGCAGGTGTCCTCTACTACATTATCTATACTCAGTACTCACTGTGCTATCTGTGGTGTTACATAGGACTGCAGGTGACATATACTACATTATCTGTACTCCATATTATCACTTATCTGTGGTGTTACATAGGACTGCAGGTGACATATACTACATTATCTGTACTCCATATTATCACTGTTATCTGTGGTGTTACATTGGACTGCAGGTGACCTCTACTACATTATCTATAGTCAGAGAGTTATCACTGTGTTATCTGTGGTGTTACATAGGACTGCAGGTGACCTCACACGTAGGCATGTAGAGTTTATGAACTCCTTAGAAACCTCCCTTTCTATCTGTAAGCCACCTGCTACGTTTCTGTAGCTCCGTGACAATGTGACGGTTCCGTGCTTTGCTCCACCTCTGCTTCTGTTTAGAGGAATCGGCTTATTTGTCATTATGCTTAATTTGCACGTACCGCGCAGAAGTAAAGGCCAAGGGATGTAGGCCGGGAACACAGCTGCACTCGCGGCACATTTAATTGCCTCTCCATCCTCCACCTCATTTATCTTCATTTCTTCCCAATTATAGCAAATTATCAATAGTCTCTGTAGCATCAGAATCTTAATCCCTTTTATTCGGGCCGCATTAGTCGGTGGCAGATGAATTCTTGGAGGGAGCCGGCCCGAGATGCCGCGTTCTTCCACCTCTGGCAGATGGTGCCGCTCACAAGAAATGGGACGAAGCATTTGGAATTTGTTCCCGGCTCCGGATTTGGAATTCAAGCTGTCAATATATTGTCAAACCATAATGAAGGGGCCAGCACTTCTAAGCCGCGGACACGGCGATTACTGGGACGGCGGCGCGAGGTGCATAACGAGCCGGTGTCACCCATCCAAGAAGATTTACATAGAAACTATTTTTGGGGTTTGTAACAATTTGGTTGTTGGAAAATATAAATATTAATTAAAAAAAAGTCTAAATATAGAAGAACCCGGAAGCGTGCAGCCCTGCGATAGAAGGAGCAGGGGCGCGATTAAAGGGACGTGTCTGGACCGATCGGAAGAGTTCTAGAACATTTACAGCAGTCCCGGTTAGTTCAGCTAAATCTTCGAAAAGTGGTCGAAGCGTCTCAGAGGAGGCGAAGCTGAAAAAAATCATCAAAGTGGTGGAAATAATGGCAGAAATGTAGTGCGGTCCCTGACCCGAGGAACATGTCATCAAGACTTGGATGCAAACATCCGATTTGATGAATCTGGGATTTTGGGTTTTAGTTCCTCATCATTATCAAGATCTGTGCTTCCTGTTAATGAATGGAAACATTCTTTTTTATGCCCAGAAGTTGAAAACTCAGCTATAAGAATATCTCACAGACGAGTTTTACTTCCCATGGTGTCCAGTCTAGACGAGCCTCTGTGTGCTGGACATCGATACTGACTCCAGGTGTGAATGTCTGTGATTGCAGCTCTGGAGGTGACTGCAGAATTAGACCCTTTTCTTGTTGTGCAATTCTGCTTTCCTTTGTCTTTTTGGGCTGGAAATGGAAGAACATTTCTTAATATTTTCTTACAGAATGTTTTTTTTTTTTTTCCGTTCTTATACTACGATCCCAAAAAAATGCATAGCTGATCTCATCTAGAAGTGAATTGCAGCTCTGGATGTGATTGGAGTATGAAGGATGTAATGTTACAGTGCAGCTCTGCATGAAAATAGAGGATAGATTTAACGAATGTAGGAATGTAGGTAGTGACAGGTATAACATACATTATAAGAGGATAATTGTGAGTGCAGCTCCTGAAGCCTCTGGTACATAAAATGGGAAGTGACTGTCGTTTATATTGTGGCTAGAATAACATAGAAAATATTAACAGATTTTTTGCGCAGCTTCAGAAGTAACTAGTATTTAACAGAATATAAGGGAAGAATTGTGAATGCAGCTCTGGATGTTCCTGATTTGTAAGATGGGATGTTTAGCTCAGGTTGTGAAAGGAAAGCATACCTTAGGCTACTTTCACACATCAGGTTTTCGGCGTCAGGCGCGATCCGGCGTCGTGCCGGAATGCCGGATCGGGAAAATGTTTTGTAAAACCTGATGTGCCGGATCCGGTTTTCTGCCGGATCCGTCTTGTTCTTGACAGACAAAACCGGATCCGTCTCATCCGGTTCATCCGTTTTTCTATCTGTTTTTTCGACGGATTACGCCGGATCCGATTTTTAAAATTGACCCTTGTGGCCCCTCAAGGCAGAGTACACTGGCAGGATGACAGAGTGTGAAAGATTTGTGCCCTAACCAAACTTGTGTACCTTCTGGACCAACAGTATATACCTTTGCCAACCAAAGTTGGCTATCTTGTCATGGTCTTACTATTTTTACCTTTAGGCCACAGGTGTGTACCTGGTTGTGTTTTATGCAAAGTATTTCACCTTTTAACAAAAGTTGTGTACATTGTTAGGAAATCACCAACAATAAACACAACTTTTCAGGTGAAATACTTTGCTTCAAACACAACCAGGAACACAACTGTGGCAAAAAGCTAAAATTTACCCACAGTTATATACCTGGTTTTGAATACCTTTTTACCTTTTAAATACCCTGTATTTAACCTTTTTTTTAAACATATTTCGCCGCAGAAAGAAATGACAGACAACCAGTGTAAACAATAATTTAACTTTTATTTAAAATATTTTTTTTTGTGTAAACTGTTTTTAAAGTTAAAAAAACTTTTTTAATAAAGGTTTGAAACCAACCAAATGGGCATTTTTATTACAAAAAAAACATTGTAACTCGGTGTAGTGTGGGGTGGAAATACTGCTGGAGGGGCTGCGGGACACTTCGACAATGGGAGTGTGGAGAGAGGACTGGGATCGTGGTGGGGAAGGAACAGTTAGAGGTGAAGGTGTGGAAAAAGCTACAGAATGGGTGGACATGTGGGAGGCAGAAGAGGTGGTGGGCGGTGGAGTGGAGGGTTGGGCAGGGACTGTAGGAGCAGATGATGTTGATGGAAAGTTGTATGGGGAAGGAGTTTGGTACGGGGAAGGAGTTTGGTACGGGGCAGGTTGCTGGAAGTGGGGAGATGTCTGGTACTGGGGAGGTTGCTGGTACTGGGAAGGTTGCTGGTACTGGTGAGGTTGCTGGTATGTAATAGGAGGGGGAGGATGGAAAGTGGCTGGAGGGGGTGCAGGTGGAGGAACTACAGTGGTGGGAGGTGGAGGTTGGGAGGTAACCTGCTGTAGAGCACCGTGGCACGAATGCATTACATGCATCTGCTGGGTAGGAGATAGTGTTGCCATGCGCTCCACAACAGACCTGAAAAAGGTGTGGTTTGGCGAAGATCTTGCTTCTGAATGCATGGTTTGCAGAAGTGTCTTCACCTCCAGAATGCTGGAGTTGATCTGCTGAAAGCCTGCGGAGATTTGCTCTGACAAGACTTTTAGACTGTTCTGGAAAGATGCATTCAGATGCAAGAACTCTGGCGCATAACTCTTTTCCTGACCCCTCTGCCGCTGCCGCCCAGTACCCGCAGGTGTACTAGAGGTGGCAGGGGCAGAAGGGTGGGGTAAAGGGAAAGCGATCTCCTCACCAGCAGCTTCATGTAATGTAGGCGGCCACGATGCTAATGTGCTGGTGGATGGGACAGATGGGTCGAATGTGTGGGAAGGCTGGGAAGGTGCAGATGTACCGGGGCGGTCGAAGTGTCCCTCGGTGCCGGTCTCCTCAGGGATCGCCTCAGAAGGGTCCAATCGTGCAGGCTCCCGAGTGCTGCTCACCGTGCTGTGGAATAAAGAGAAAAAAAAACAATTAAAATACTGACATGGTATGGCCCTGGCTGAAAAAAAAAGTTACATCTAACATTTTTTTTCACATGTGGTGTGTAATATTTACCTTCTAGTGACCATTGTTTCCCGGAGGAACGACAGGGCTTGTGCGTACTTGTACTTGCTCCTGCGTCCTCCAGATCCACTCGGGGCCCGCATCTCTTTATTGAACTCCTTCTTGAAACGATCCCTCACAGACCGCCACCGATTCACAATTCTGTTCCCTGAAACGAGAAAGGAGTGGTTAGTATACAACATCAGTGTTTCACAAACTCCAGTCCTCATGGTCCCCAGGGGTCATGTTTTCAGGATTTCCATAGTAAATAGAAATCCTGAACACATGATCAGTGGGGACCACGAGGACTCGAGTTCGGGAAACACTGGTTTACATCAAGCAACCGGTACTGTATATACTTACGCTCTTTAATCTGGGCCCGAGCATCGAGGTCCTCCCAGCGGTCCACAAGGAGCGAACAGATTTCCTCCCAGAGTCGTCGGGTAACGATAAGGTCAGCGTGGCGGCGGTCAGCCATATTCCAGAGCGGCTCCCTTTCTCTGACGAGATCGATGAGGCGGTCCACATCAATCCCTCCATCCTCACCGTCAGAGTCGGGAGCACGCTGTGAAGGCTGTTAAAGAAAAAGACAAAAATAACATAATTAGCCTCCACAAAAGAAATGAAATAAAAAGTGCAAAAAAACAAAGCAAAAATATTTATACTTACACGCTGGTGACCGCCGCGTTGCTGTCGCCGACGACCCTGGGAGGCACTGCGAGGACCTCTTGGCCGAGCACCAGATTGGGAAGACTAGAGAAGAAAACAAAAAATGTTATGTCTTTGGATGTAGGCATTTGTTTGCTGTGTGTGGTCTGCAGAACATTGTTTTCTATGTGTTGTGTGTAGTGTGATGTTGTGTTTCTGCGTTTGATGCAAAAAACTTACCAATTGTGAGCCCACTCCAGGTGTCTGTCCACCCCTTCCTTCTTCTTCTGGGAGCTCCTCTTCATCTTGTGAATCCTGTTTTGAAATAAAAGGCAATGAATAGACATATATTACAGAGATGATGGATTTTGGAAATAAAAACTTACCGTCAAACGCTGACGATGCGAGGGAGGGCTCCCAGAAGATGATGTGCTGTCTTCCTGGTGGCCACACTCCATGCCTGTGGGTGGTGTTCCACCTGCTGCCATTGCTGCTGCTGCTGCTGCATCTCTTGGGCGGCTGTTGAATAAAGAGAAACAAAGGGCCAATGAATATCTTGATATTCAATAGCCCTAGTTTGGAGGAATGGGGGATTTGATAATTACCGTCTCTCATCTGCTGCTGGCCTCCCCTCCTCAGCATGTTCCATTTGCTGCTCCATTTGGGGTGGTGGTGGTGCTGATGGTGCTGCAGTGGTCTCCTGCCTTCTCCTGCTGCGCTTGGTTGCTTTCTTGGGTGGCATGTTGGGTGTGGCTGTGGGTCCCACTGTCTTGCTTTTATATATGTCTTGTGGGCAGAGCTACTGAGCATGCTCAGACCAAAAAAACCGGATCCGGCTTTCGCCGGATCAGGCGCATTGCGGCGCTCATAGGCTTTCATTGTGTGAAAAAGTCGGACGCGCCGGATCCGGCGTGTCCGGCTTTTTCGCCGGAGACAAAAAACGTTACAGTAACCGTTTTTTCCAGACGCCGGATCGCGACACATTGCCGGATCCGGCGAAAACCGGATGAAACGCATGGCCATCCGGCGCAAATGCAAGTCAATGGGGGGGAAACCGGATCCGGCATTGCATTTTGCCGGATCCGGTTTCTGTCAAAAGCGCCGGATCGCGCCTGACGGCGAAAACCTGATGTGTGAAAGAGGCCTTACAGAATTATGACTGCAGCTCTGGTAGTAAATGGAGTATGACATTTAATTTGAATGTCAACTTAGTTTATGACTAGTAGATGATAAGATGAGGTCGGAATTGTGCTTACAGCTCTGGCAGTAATTGGAGTATGACATACTGTACAATTTGAGTGTCAGTTAGTTTATGACCAGTAGAAGCCAAGATGAGGACAGATTTGCGGTTACAGCTCTGGAAGTAACTGAAGAATACCAAATTGAGTGCAGCTTTGGATGTTACTGGAGGACGTGACACAATGTAGCTCTGTGCAGAATAGTTACTTTGTGTCCAGTGAAATGAGAGAGCTGTCCTTGGGCAGCACCAGGTGCTAAGCTGCTGCTTTTCTGACATCTTGTCAGTTTGTCTGTTTTTTTCCCACTCGGTTTTCTCCTTTTTGTTTTAATGTTTCTCTTTTTTTTTGGAAAGTTTGGACGGGCGCTGAAATTTTCAGCTTTTCATTACATGATTATTAAAAGATTACTTCACCTCAGCAGTGACAGACATATTTTTTAAGTATGACTGACTGATGGACAGACTGGGAATTGCAGAATTAATGGGCACATTTCAATGCTTTGGCAAAGGCTCTGCAGTAATTACATCTCTCAACCACTTGATACATTTTTGGATCCGGCCCAGTAAAACCATCTCTGAGGCTTTTCCAATCTGACACTTTAACCTGTTTTAAATCAGCGCTCCCTTCAGCGACCGACTCCTGCATGAAACGCCCGCGCCCGACATAAAGGGGCTTCTGACGGGGACTTTGAGGAAGAATTTCTTCAAATCTTTATTGGTCTTTGCTCATTAAAATGTGTAGAAAATAAGTATCTGCTGATTCCACCTCCAAGATGGAGACACTGGAGCCGCCGCTCACTCGGCAGTAAAGCTGCCGTGTTTTCTGCTTTACTTCCATCATTCTCTATTGGATCCTTCTCCGAATCCCCTGAAGGTTTCATAGCGGAGGTCGTCTCGTGGCCGTGTCTCCTGCACTGCAATATTTTCTCTGATGACCCCTCATTGTATGTAAAAATGAAAATTTCCAGAAATCAAATCGCCGGCTCAATCTGTGCAGACGATGAAGAAGCAGCGACTGCTGTGAGATTTTATCTTCGAGGGTGCAGAATTGTGAGTGCTGCTCTGAAGTATAATCTGCAGTGTACATACTGTAGTGACTGCATGTAGTCTGGGCTTTTCCTCTTCAGGGGCAGTGACTTTCTTGTATCGCCTCTGCCGACACTTTGTATGTTCTTGTAGGTAATTTTTGGGGGTATCTGGATTCTCATTATTCTGCAGAGAACGCTGAATTTTAATTTCCACTCTTGTATTGAAATGCGCAGAGCCCCCGGCACCGTCTGCACGAGGCTTCCAGGCTATTAAGCTCTTCTGAATATTCCCTGCACCTGTCCGGATCATATATCTCCGCTGTCACAGAACATATGGACAGTAAATAGTGTTTCTCCAATAACACGGATAATTCCGGGAGTGCGGCGCCCAAGTCACCTTCATCTCATTTATTGGCTTTGATTTATGGACTAAAAACACAAAAACTTGGAAACCTGATGTTCCAAATGCAAAGTAAATCAGCTCTTTACCTTCCTCTGAAAAAGTCCCTTGTAGTGTTCTCCATGGACGCCATGCGGTGTGGGGGAGGGGAAGGTATATCGGCGGTTTAGGGGCTGTCGCCCATTGTGTCTGCCGTACATCCTCCATGTTTAATCTTTATGCACAATGTTATTCACTGACCACATGAGCCATGTAACTATTTGTGGGGTTGGAGGTACTGTATCTGCATAAGTGTAACCGGAACATAAGAAAGGAGCATAAACTGCACCATGCAGTGATACAATGTGCACCGCCCCTGATATCTGCCATGTGAGGGTGATCAGAGTGATCATGATGCCAAGGTTTACAGCCTCCTGTGGATGAGAATTCCTGCTCGTCTCCCGCCCGTGGTGGGCGCTGGTGATGTTATGACAGGGATCTTACACCTGTCCTATCCCAGTGAAAATGGTGGCACACAGCTCCGCAGTCATCAGTAGACGGGACCGCCCCAGCCCCGCTCCCCACCCACTGCTGAAGAATTCCGAGCCAGAATACCCCAAACCCATTAAACTAAGGCACCGTCTGTGGGATCTACCAACAATCAGATCTGTATCTGACCGTCGGAGGGGAAAGGAAAAAGCGAGCGGTGCGAAGATAAATGTCCGACCCCTTTTTCAACGTAGAAGAGAAGCTGCAACTGATTCCACCCCAAATTGAGAACCCCGAGCACAGATATTATAATAGATGTTGATGAGAGATGACACCGGAGAGATCACGCAGAATCCCACCCGCTGTTACCTTTATGTCGCAAATATCTCTCTACTGCTTTCTGTCGTCTGGGCAATTACTTGATTGACCGACAATTAACAGAGGAAGCCAAGGCTGTTTACACTAAGGCCGGTTATTGGGAAACTAACAGTGAGCGTATGTATATACACCTCCAATTCCAAAACATGGAATATGTATATACACCTCCGATTCCAATGGATGGAATATTTATACCCCCCAGTAAGGTCACTGCTAACTCCACTATAACCCAAGATCTACTTACTGCCACCACCAGTCATTTATGCAGGCCAATTGGATGCCTAACCGGTAGAGTATGGCTTTGGGGTGCGGATTACAGAGCAAAAGGAACAGAGGTGTTAAATTATCTATTTAATCCAGAACATTAGGCAGTGTTTGTAATAAAAAAAAATATATGAAAGGTTTTACAAAGGGGACAAAACAATACAGCATATACAGTTACATAAAATGGATTAACAGAGAAACTTACTGCGCTAGTAATCCAATTGAAAACTTCTGGTTAACGTGTATCAATCCTACACTGAGATGTACCATCCCTGGCACTGAACACAGATCATAATTTGCCTTGTCCTTTTTATCAGTGCCTGAGTCACACCCAAACCCCCCTTCCTTGTTGAGCTCACGTGAGCTGGGTTGTGGGATGTTATGAAATTCCACAGGTATGAGATATCTTTGCCACTGAAGATTGCAGATGTTGGAGATCGCCACCATATTTTTTTTTGTCAGGATTTTACTTTTCCAGAAATGGTAAACATGAGATGGCTCGTATCAGCAGTCTGACCACTACTGATTTGGTGCTTAGAAGAGACAGGTGTCACAGTAATGAGGAAATATGCATATTCTTCTCTGATTAGTCCTGAATTTGAAAATGTATGTCTCATCAATATCGGATCTAGACAAACCCCAATATTCATAACTTTCCACCGATGTTCAACAGTCTATTGTAAATGTTTTGATGAAAGAAAGCTCATCATGGAGAGCACAATAGGTATCCTGCCTTAATTGTTTGTTCACACAGGGAAATCATGGCTTCAAAGTGAACTTGAATGGTTAACTCTTCCAATTAACTCTTCCTATTTTAGTTGATTTCCTCACCTCCCTGCTATGCGTAATTTCCCATATGTCAGCTGGGCAGTTCTATTTCAAAGAAACTTATGAATTAAAAATTAATTTAAACTCTTTTTCCTATTAGACATTTTGTGAGAGAAGAGGAGTGTGAATGCCCCCTCACTGGAGTTTCTTTATGGATTTTGATGTTTTCTATGACAGGTGTCACCTGCAGGCCTATGTAACACCACATATATCACAGTGATGACCCTCAGAATACAGATAATGTAGTAGATGTCAGCTGCAGTCCTATGTAATACTACAGATAACACAGTGGTAACTTCTCTGAGTACAGATAGTATAGTACATCTCACCTGCAGTCCTATGTAAAGCACAGTGCTTATGTAGTAGTGTTTGCACTATGAGGTCTGGATGGAGTAACCCTTATTAGGGTGTAGGTGCAGTCATTTCTGTGCAGTCTCCTGCTGTCACCCTGTCACTGGGCGCAGTGATTTAGGATGTGGCTTGTGATATATAGTAATGGCAGCCGCCTGATGCATTTTTGGACTTTCTTACTGTAACCCTACAGTGGAGTAAATGTTGCTTTTGCCTTCCTGAGTGGATGATTTGTGGGATTTAGGTTTTTTTTGCTTCTGAACTTGATATTGAACAAAGAACTAATCTGATTGCCGGCTCCTGCAGGAATTCGGTGCACGGACGTGAACGACATGATATGCTCGCGACTAAATTCTCGGAGATAAAAGGCGTCAGATTGCGGGTGACAGCTGAACATGTTGTTCACTCGCTCAGCATTCAGCTCGCGTTTTATTGTCTAATTGTGACCATCTCGTTTGCCTCCTTTGAAATCCATAAAGAGCCGCGAATCTGTGCAAGAGTAGCGGCTCAGTGTTATAATGTGGGTGACAGAACTAAAACCATAACCACCCTGCTGACCCCCCAAAGAAGGGACCGTGCAGCCCTCACTGGAGACAAGGGCGGTTTCCATTAGGTGATGTGAGAAGGGACTGGATAGATATTGAATGTTTAGTCCAATAGAACCTCCACCTCTGTTATTGTACTCACTATTGCTGGAAACAGTCAGCAAGCTTGTAGACTTGTATCACCTCTACCAGCTCCAATAATTCAGGAGGCGGTAATAAGCATACAGACTTGGCTGATGGCACCTCTCAGAGAAAGATCTAACCACACACTGGACAAGCAGGGAATGCTGGGAGATCTCAGCTCTGAATACAACTTTGGACCACATTAAAGTGATATTGCTAAAATGTAAAATCCGTAGGACAGGCGATAACTGATGGCTGGAAGACCGATCACTGTGACCCCTCACCATCCTGAGATCAGGGACTTTAGGAGCCCCTTTTATTAGGATCAGCCTCATTGTCACTGAATGCAGCAGGGGTTGAGCATGCACGTCTCCATTCATAACTGCAGAGCACAGCTCCTTGGCTTCAGAGCCCCGGTCTCAGGATTATGGGGCATCCCAGCAGTTGGACCCTAGGTGATCAGTAAGTTCTCCCCTGTCCTTGGATAGGGGTAATTTAATATTATGGTAATGACCCTTTAACCCTTGGGTTTCCACAACTTCTTGACCTGCTTTCATGTCTCCACTCATCAGAACAATCCGCTTTGGAATATACTTTTTCACACCTCCTTGTATTTATGACACATGTTCTTCTGATCCATGGACAAAAAAATACAACTGTTTTTCCAGCTTTCCAAAGATAAATATCTGAGACGACTCAAGCGACAATGTTCGGTGCTTGGCCGTGGACTCCAGCCGGCCAGTGGGTACAACACAATAGTGATGGAGCAGAGAGAAGGCCTGCCTGAAAAATCTAAATCCTTTATTTCATGGAGTTAAAATCCAAAATAGTAAAATACAAAAAGACCCAAAATGAGAATCTAGTCATTATATGGTTAGAATCATAGAATTATAGAGTTGGAAGGGACCTCCTGGGCCTTCTGGTCCAACCCCCTGCTCAAAGCAGGATTCGCTAAATCATCCCAGACAGATGTCTGTCCTGCCTCTGTTTGAAGACTTCCATTGAAGGAGAACTCACCACTTCTCGTGGCAGCCTGTTCCACTCATTGATCACTCTGTCAAAAAGTTTTTTCTAATATCTAATCTGTGTCTCCTCCCATTCAGTTTCATCCCATTGCTTCTAGTCTTTCCTTGTGCAAATGAGAATAAAGTTGATCCTTCTACAATGTGACAGCCCTTGAGATATTTGTAGACAGCTATTAAGTCTCCTCTCAGTCTTCGCTTTTGCAAGCTAAATATTCCCAAATCATGCAACCTTTCCTCATAAGACAGGGTTTGCAGACCGTTACCATTCTGGTCGCTCTTTTCTGAACTTGCTCCAGTTTGTTGATGTCTTTTTTAAAATGTGGCGCCCAAAACTGGACACAGTATTCCAGATGAGGTCTGACCAAAGACGAGTAGAGGGCAATAATGGCTTCACATGATCTAGACTGTATGCTTCTGTTTATACATCCTAGAATTGCATTTTCCTTTTTTGCTGCTGCATCACACTGTTGACTCATATTCAGTCTGTGATCTATTAGTATACCCAAGTCTTTTTCACATGTGCTGTCACTTAGCCCTATTCCTCCCATTCTGTATATGCTTTTTTCATTTTTATTGCCCAGATGTAGTACTTTGCATTTTTTCCTGTTAAAAACCATTCTGTTAGTTGCTGCCCACTGCTCCAGTTTATTTATTTCTTTTTGAATCCTCTCTCTCTCTCTTTTCTAGTATTAGCTATCCCTCCTAGCTTTGTGTCATCAGCAAATTTAATCAGTTTACCCTCAATTCCTTCATCTAAATCATTGATAAAGATGTTGAACAGTACAGGGCCCAGGACAGAGCCCTGTGGTACCCCACTTGAGACATTCTTCCAACTGGATTTGCAGCCATTTACGACCACTCTTTGGGTCCAATCACTAAGCCAGTTATGAATCCACCTAACAGTTGCCTTGTCCATTCCATACCTGTCATTTTTTCAATAAGGATTGTGTGAGATACTTTGTCAAATGCTTTGCTGAAGTAAAGTTATACTATATCTACAGCATTTCCCTGATCCACCCAATTAGTGATTCCGTCATAGAAGGAAATTAAGTTAGTCTGACATGACTTATTAGTTACAAACCCATGCTGACTCTGTTTAATCACTTCATTCTTATCCAGGCACTTACATACATGTTGTTTAATAATTTGTTCAAAGATCTTTCCTGGTATAGAAGTCAGACTCACCGGCCTATAGTTGCCTGGGTCCACCTTCTTCCCCTTTTTGAAGATAGGAACAACATTTGCTCTTCTCCAGTCTTCTGGGACATCTCATGTTCTCCACGAATTTTCAAAGATTATGGAGAGGGGTTCAAAAATTTCTTCTGCTATCTCCTTCAGTACTCTGCGGTGTAATTCATCTGGACCTGGAGACTTGAATTCATTTAGGTTAGCTAAGTGTTTCCTCACTATCTTTCTGACTATAGATATCCTGGATTCTTCTATTCCCTTAATAGGAATATTCTATTCCCTTAATAGGTTATATCACATCGCCTACGTGTTTTAGAGCAATATTATTCTGTGGTTTCTCATCGTGGAAGAAGGTATTTCACAATGAGTAAAAGAGGCTGGTGAAAAAATCCTGCTGAATTGACTCATTTATTCTTTGTGAAATACCTTCTGCCACGATGATGAACCACAAGATGACATTGGATTGTAATGCGTAGCGCAGTATGATGGCATTCTCAGCTTGAATCTCTCTGGTTTTTATCTACTTGAAATAAAGGGTTCAGTCAAATTTTCTTCCAATCCATCCCGTTTCAGGCTCTGGATTGGGATGGATGAGACAGGAGGAACACGTCGCCCTCCTGCTGGAAGCTGCGGCTTAGTATGGATGCGATTGATGCTTTTTCTGACCCAAGACTGGTTGGATTCCAAGAAGAAGTGCTAGTAATGCCAGGATGTTACAAAGCGGGTTGTTTTGATGCTTTGGGACGTATGAGAGAAGGTGACAACATGTTGGAAGCCCCTTTAAATGTTGTAAAGTTTAGATTCTGTCCCAATTATTAATCCATGAAGCAAACGAGAATCTCCAGTGTCACCGGTATCTAGACAGCAGTGTCGGCTCTTTGCATTTTCCTGTGTAAAATCGTCTTCTAATTCAAATACTTTGTTTTTTTAAAGTCAAAGAAAATTGGGGCCAAAACCCCCATAACCACAAGACCCCATTAAGTAACTATTACAGTGATGAGCGAGTATGCTCGTTACTCCAGATTTCCCGAGCATGCTCAGGTGATCTCCGAGTATTTGGATGTAC
The DNA here is from genome assembly GCF_039654945.1 of Dendrobates tinctorius. Classification (NCBI taxonomy): domain Eukaryota; kingdom Metazoa; phylum Chordata; class Amphibia; order Anura; family Dendrobatidae; genus Dendrobates; species Dendrobates tinctorius. Next base: position 22,942,821 of record NW_027361782.1, on the reverse strand, counting down.
TCGGAGATTTAGTTTCTGTCTCCGCAGCTGCATGATTTGCGGCTGCTAGACAGCCTGAATACATGGAGGGATTTCCTAACAAACAGGCAATCCCCACATGTATTCAGGCTGTCAAGTAGCCGCAAATCATGCAGCTGCGGAGACAGAAACTAAATCTCCGAGCACATCCAAATACTCAGAGATCACCTGAGCATGCTCGGGAAATCTCGAGTAACGGGTATACTCGCTCATCACTAGTAACGAACCCTCAACTTTTGACACTGAACCTTTCCACGGTCTTTCCCCCTAAGATAATGAGTGGAACTGTCATGGTTGGAGAATTGGATGGAGTTTGTTGTCGGCTTGTTACAAGGTATCAGACGGACGTCTGGATAATTACCTGGATCCAGTTGTGTCCTCCTCTCAGGGAGAAGCAGCCATGTGCATGTAGCATGAGTGCTGCCTCTGGATGGAGACAAACTGTTCTCATTCACTGACAGTGAGCAGAGGTCTTAAAAGTTGTGAAGAACTGTGGAGCAAAGTCTGACTAGAAGGTGTAAGCTTACCATGAAGTAGTAGAGACTGAATCTACCGGACACTGGGAAACCCCTTGACCGTAGAGACAATCTGAGGGAGTTTTTGTAGGGCTTTGCTGATTATTTCCATCTTCTGTTCCAGGTGGAAGTGAATCTTCGTGGGATAAGGAGAAGCTCCAGTCTCCGATCACCACCGGAGGGTCTCAGCACGTTCTCGGACATGTCACGCTGTCAGGACAGTCCGCCATCGGAGGTGCACATCCATTAAGTCCTCTCCAGCAAAATCACCTACTATCCAACAGTATGTATCCAGGGACAGTACAGAGCAGCACCCCTGTCACCCATCCTTATCTCCACCTCACACCCAGAGCTGAATTCACAATTCTGGTAGATGGCTGTGAGCCATTTTAGGCTGCACAACCCATGTCCTCTTACTGGTTCAGTTTCTGCATAGATCGTAATCTGGCAAATTACTGCACGTTAAGAGAGCAGCCAAGATAATAGAAAAAGTCCATGCAGCACCCAGCAGAGTTGAGACTGCAGCTCTGGAGGAGACTGGAGCATGAGAAGAGCTGTAACTAAAGGGCCAGTCTCGGTTTAGAATTTATCATTTTCATAATCCATGCTTGCTGCTAGTGAATGACAGATACTCATCCTGACCTATTCATTCTCACATCTGAGCGCTTGTCTGTGGATTCAGATGGATAATCCTCTATGAGCCAAACACAGCGACAGCAAAAAGTCCCCCCATGTCCTGACCGCCAGTCTATTAACTCTTCTGTACCGATACATTGTAACGGACCATTAGTGACAGCGTAAGTTCTCTGACTTCCGATATAAACAAAATGATTCACGTTCACTGACGTCAAGCAGAGATTTAACAGTGAAGTAAGCCATGAAATCTGTTAGAAAGTCCCAAAACCCTTCAGTAGACCATGATAAGATGCATTTACATAGGACTGCAGAGGCTCTTTACATGATTATGCCCGAAGCCGGTAATTGTCTGGGTCAGTGTGTAATTCATGCCTCATCTTATGCAAATTGTAGTTTTAGTTCATCATCATTTTAAAAATCTCTGCTTCATGTCACTGAATGAGAGAAAACCTATGCGGACATATTCATGCTGACAGCAACAATCGCCCTCTTGTCCAGGATTGCAGTCTAAACTCTGCTGCTACATTCTAACAAACCAGAGGTGGCAAGGCAGGTTCTCTGTCTCTGCATGGAAAGAATCTGGTATTAATTCACTGACAGCAAGCAGAGATGTATACAATAGCGAGGAAGTAAAATACACAATCTGATAGAAACCTGCAGACCTCGCGAATATTCCTTAAACTTAATTTACATGGGACTGCTGAAGCTCCGTACATTGTTATACCTGCGGCTTGTCGATCGCTGGGTAATTCTTGGTTAGATTAGAGAGACGACGTCTGTGATAAGCTGAGAGGAGCCGGGAATGTGGTGCCGGCTTACCCCACGGTAATTACCGAGTGTCAGCCTGTGACTGCAGGAATCCTGGACATACCTTATTTTTCACTTTGTAAGATGCACTTTTTTTCCTCCAAATTTGGGGGAAAAATGGTGGTGCGTCTTACAAAGCGAACATGCCTTACCATAGGCTGTGATCAGGGGGTGTACAGGTGTTCGGCGGTTGCTGGCCGGTGCTGCGGGTGCCTCCGGTGCCCAACGGTGCTGCGTGTGTCCGGCGCTGCCCCGGGGCTCTGCCAAAATTTTACAACAGGCCAGAGCCCCGGCATTTCCACGGTACCCTGTTTGTGCGGTGGTTCCGGTAAAAAAATGGCTGCCGGCGCATGTGCAGATGTGATCTCGGGACCAAGATCTCGAGAAATGAGATTTCAGCGCTGAGGATTATAAGAGGCACCACAATTATATTAAAAAATATTTTTTTCTTATTTTTCTCCTCAAAATTTTTGGGATGCATCTTATAATCCGGAGCGTCTTGTAAAGCGAAAAATACGGTAATCCGATATCACAGGGAAGTGATCAGTCAGCTTGATGGGAGATAGAACAAAATGAGCGTCAGCTCCCCGGTCCAGCACCTCATTGTCACCAGTGAGAACTCAGGAACTCTTCACCGAACCGTCTGTGCATGTGTGACTGACCACTGTTGTAAGTGCACGGGCACCTTTATACTCCAGTCACATCCAGAGCTGCGATCCCAGTTCTGCTGTACTGTTATACTCCAGTCACATCCAGAACTGCGATCCCAGTTCTGCTGTACTGTGTTATACTCCAATCACATCCAGAGCTGCAGTCCCGCTCTGCTGCACTGTGTTGTACTCCAGTCACATCCAGAGCTGCGATCCCAGTTCTGCTGTACTGTTATACTCCAGTCACATCCAGAACTGCGATCCCAGTTCTGCTGTACTGTTATACTCCAATCACATCCAAAGCTGCAGTCCCTCTCTGCTGTACTGTGTTGTACTCCAGTCACATCCAGAGCTGCGATCCCAGTTCTGCTGTACTGTTATTCTCCAATCACATCCAGAGCTGCAGTCCCACTCTGCTGTACTGTGTTATACTCCAGTCACATCCAGAGCTGCAGGCCCACTCTGCTGTACTGTTATACTCCAATCACATCCAGAGCTGCAGTCCCGCTCTGCTGTACTGTGTTGTACTCCAGTCACATCCTGAGCTTCATTTAAATGTTTTCTAGTTTCCTGTTAGTTCTCAGGGTCCAGTATTCCCTAATTTGTGGCTGATTCAGCAGTGTAGTAGCAAAGCTGCTCAGATGTGACTAGAGAATAGTGAATAAAAGTAAAAGAGTAATTCATGTGACAGCTTTGGATGTTACTGTAATATGAGGCATAATGTAATAGTGGAACTGTAAATGCCGCTCTGGATGTGACTGGGATATAAGAAGAGTTGTCAGCAGAATTCTGAATACAGCTCTGAATGTAACTGAAGTATTAGTCTGAATTGTGATTACCGCTCTGGATGTGACAGGAACATAGGTCAAAAGTGGAAGAAAATGTAACCACTTTATAACATACAATACTGTGAAAAAGTTTTAGGCAGGTGTGGAAAAATGCTGACGTCAGAAATTTTATACGTAGAAGTGGTAATAGATTATTTCTATCAAATAATAATATGCAAAGTGACTGAAGAAAGGAGAAATGTAATTCACATCAGTATCTGGTGACTGCCCGATGCGTCTATCATCAGTGTCTCGCGACCGCCCGTCACCCCATCATCAGCATCTGGTGACCACCCACCGCCTCCATCATCAGTATATGGTGACTGCCCATCGCCTTCATCATCAGTATCTGGTGACCTCCCGTCACCTCCATCATCAGTATCTGGTGACCGCCCGTTACCTCCATCATCAGTATCTGGTGACCGCCCGTTACCTCCATCATCAGTATCTGGTGACCGCCCGTTACCTCCATCATCAGTATCTGGTGACTGCCCGATGCGTCTATCATCAGTGTCTCGCGACCGCCCGTCACCCCATCATCAGCATCTGGTGACCACCCACCGCCTCCATCATCAGTATATGGTGACTGCCCATCGCCTTCATCATCAGTATCTGGTGACCTCCCGTCACCTCCATCATCAGTATCTGGTGACCGCCCGTTACCTCCATCATCAGTATCTGGTGACCGCCCGTTACCTCCATCATCAGTATCTGGTGACCGCCCGTTACCTCCATCATCAGTATCTGGTGACCGCCCGTCACCTCCATCATCAGTATCTGGTGACTGCCCATCGCCTCCATCACCAGTATCTGGTGACTGCCGGTCACCTCCATCATCAGTATCTGGTGACCGCCCGTTACCTCCATCATCAGTATCTGGTGACCGCCCGTCACCTCCATCATCAGTATATGGTGACTGCCCATCGCCTTCATCATCAGTATCTGGTGACTGCCCGTCACCTCCATCATCAGTATCTGGTGACCGCCCGTTACCTCCATCATCAGTATCTGGTGACCGCCCGTCACCTCCATCATCAGTATCTGGTGACTGCCCATCGCCTCCATCATCAGTATCTGGTGACCGCCCACCACCTCCATCTTCAGCATCTGGTGACCAACCGATGCCTCCATCATCAGTATCTGGTGACCACCTGTCCCCTCTATCATCAGTATCTGGTGACCGCCCGTCACCTCCATCATCAGTATCTGGTGACCGCCCGTCACCTCCATCATCAGTATCTGGTGACCGCCCGTCACCTCCATCATCAGTATCTGGTGACCGCCCGTCATCTCCATCATCAGTATCTGGTGACCGCCCGTCACCTCCATCATCAGTATCTGGTGACCGCTCGTCGCCTCCATCATCAGTATCTGGTGACCGCCCGTCACCTCCATCATCAGTATCTGGTGACCGCTCATCGCCTCCATCATCAGTATCTGGTGACCGCCCACAACCTCCATCATCAGTATCTAGTGACCGACCGATGCCTCCATCATCAGTATCTGGTGACCGCCCACCACCTCCGTCATCAGTATCTGGTGACTGCCCGATGCGTCTATCATCAGTATTGCGTCTATCATCAGTGTCTGGTGACCGCCCGTCACCCCATCATCAGCATCTGGTGACCGCCCACCGCCTCCATCATCAGTATCTGGTGACCGACCAATGCCTCCATCATCAGTGTCTGGTGACTGCCCGTCACCTCCATCATCAGTATCTGGTGACCGCCCACCACCTCCATCATCAGTGTCTGGTGACCGCCCATCGCCTTCATCATCAGTATCTGGTGATCGCCCACCACCTCCTTCATCAGTATCTGGTGACCGACCAATGCCTCCATCATCAGTGTCTGGTGACTGCCCGTCACCTCCATCATCAGTATCTGGTGACCGCCCACTGCCTCCATCATCAGTATCTGGTGATCGCCCGTCACCTCCATCATCAGTATCTGGTGATCGCCTTTCGCCTCCATCATCAGTATCTGGTAACTGCCTGTCGCCTCAATCATCAGTATCTGGTGACCGCCCAGTGTCTCCATCATCAGTATCTGGTGACCGCCCGTCGCCTCCATCATCAGTATCTGGTGACCGCCCACTGCCTCCATCATCAGTATCTGGTGATCGCCCGTCACCTCCATCATCAGTATCTGGTGATCGCCTTTCGCCTCCATCATCAGTATCTGGTAACTGCCTGTCGCCTCAATCATCAGTATCTGGTGACCGCCCAGTGTCTCCATCATCAGTATCTGGTGACCGCCCGTCACCTCCATCATCAGTATCTGGTGACTGCCTGTCACCTCCATCGTCAGTATCTGGTGACCTTGTGTCACCTCCATCATCAGTATCTGGTGATCGCCTTTCGCCTCCATCGTCAGTATCTAGTGACTGCCTGTCACCTCCATCATCGGTATCTGGTGACTATTCACCATCGCCTCCATTGTCAGTATCTGGTGACTGCCTGTCACCTCCATCGTCAGTATCTGGTGACTGCCTGTCACCTCCATCGTCAGTATCTGGTGACTGCCTGTCACCTCCATCATCGGTATCTGGTGACTATTCACCATCGCCTCCATTGTCAGTATCTGGTGGTTGGCTGTCATCTCCATCATCAGTATCTGGTGACCGCCCGACGCCTCCATCATCAGTATCTGGTGACTACTCACCACCGCCTCCATCGTCAGTATCTGGTGACCACCTCTCGCCTCCATCATCAGTATCTAGTGACTGGCCGTGACCTCGATCATCAGTATGTGATGACTGCCCATCGCCACCATCGTTAGTTTCTGGTAATCACCCGTCGCCTCCATCATTAGTATCTGTTGATTTTCCGTCACCTCCATCATCAGTATCTGGTGACTACTCACCACTGCCTCCATCGTCAGTATTTCATGACCGCCCGGCGCCTCCATCGTTAGTATCTGGTGATCGCCTGTCACCTCCATCATCAGTATGATGGTGGGTGGTCACCAGATACTGATGATGGAGGTGACGATCGGTCCATAGATACTGATGATGGAGGTGATGGGCAGTCACCAGATACTGATGATTGAGTTGACAGGTGGTCACCAGATACTGATGATGGAGGTGATGGTCAGTCACCAGATACTGATGATGGAGGTGATGGTCAGTCACCAGATACTGATGATTGAGGTGATGGGTGCTCACCAGATACTGATGATGGAGGTGACGATCAGTCCATAGATACTGATAATTGAGGTGACGGGCCGCCACTAGAAACTTATGATGGAAGTGACAGGCGGTCACCAGATACTGATGATTGAGGTGACGGGCGGTCACCAGATACTGATGATTGAGGTGACGGGCAGTCACCAGATACTGATGATGGAGGCGACGGGCAGTCACCAGATACTGATGATGGAGGTAACGGGCGGTCACCAGATACTGATGATGGAGGTAACGGGCGGTCACCAGATACTGATGATGGAGGCGACGGGCAGTCACCAGATACTGATGATGAAGGCAACAGGCGGTCACCAGATACTGATGATTGAGGTGACTGGCGGTCACCGGATACTGATGATGAAGCGACGGGCCGCCATTAGAAACTAATGATGGAAGTGACAGGTGGTCACCAGATACTGATGATTGAGGTGACAGGCGGTCACCAGATACTGATGATGGAGGCGATGGGCAGTCACCAGATACTGATGATGGAGGTGACGGGCGGTCACCAGATACTGATGATAGAGGTGACAGGCGGTCACCAGATACTGATGATGAAGCGACGGGCCGCCATTAGAAACTAATGATGGAAGTGACAGGTGGTCACCAGATACTGATGATTGAGGTGACAGGCGGTCACCAGATACTGATGATGGAGGCGATGGGCAGTCACCAGATACTGATGATGGAAGCAACGGGCAGTCACCAGATACTGATGATGGAGGTGACGGGCGGTCACCAGATACTGATGATGGAGGCGATGGGCAGTCACCAGATACTGATGATGGAGGCGATAGGCGGTCACCAGATACTGATGATGGAGGCGACAGGCAGTCACCAGATACTGATGATGGAGGCGACAGGTGGTCACCAAATACTGATGATGGAGGCGATGGGCGGTCACCATATACTGATGATGGAGGCGATAGGCGGTCACCATATACTGATGATGGAGGTGACAGGTGGTCACCAGATACTGATGATGGAGGCGATGGGCGGTCACCATATACTGATGATGGAGGCGATAGGCGGTCACCAGATACTGATGATGGAGGCGATGGGCGGTCACTAGATACTGATGATTGAGGTGACAGGTAGTCACCAGATACTGATGATTGAGGTGACTGGCAGTCACCAGATACTGGCGATGGAGGCGACGGTTTAGTCTGGCAGCAGCTTCCATGCACTTGGGTTTCGGATGATACTTTGATTCTTTTGCTGGTGATGAGATAAGACGCGACTGATCGGAGGAGGGCGGTGAATGATCGGTGTCTGCCTGAAGTCTGCTGCTTCTCCGGGATTAGTGTCACCAGTATATGTAACCTCTCCTCTTCTTCCTCCTTTTTTGTCTTTCAGGATTAGACCTGCCGTTCATGGTGATGCCCCACCCCCTCCTTCCAGTCAGCTTACCGCCTGCATCCGTTGCCATGGCAATGAATCAAATGAATCACCTTAATACTATCGCCAACATGGCCGCAGCTGCTCAGATGCACAGTCCTCTGTCCAGAGTGGGGGCCTCCGTTATCAAGGTAAGAACAATGGCGGCTCGGGGGGTCCGGTGCAGACGCTGGCGGCAGAGCGGGGTCCTCCTGGCGTCACACTGCGCTACATTGTATCACCGCCATTCCTTGGCATTCCAGCTGTTATCTGTGCGTCAGTGGCCTCATGAAGAAGCGCCCTGCAGCTCCGAGGAGACCCCTGCTGTGGACCCCAGGCTGATGCTCCACAGATCCCGCTGTGCAGTGAAGGGTTAACCCTGTTTGCATATTTTATGGCATTAAGAAAGGTGCATTTTAGCCCGTAGCTGCTGTACAAAATGCCAAGAAAACCTCTGCACAATGCTATTCAGCCTGAGAGCATCAATATGGCCGCTGGTTCTGGAGCCACGTGCCACCTGCCGCCATATCACCCTCCGTGTATCCCCGCAGACGTCTGAGAAAGCGGAGAGGTAATGGGCCACATAGGATTAGTGGACATCATAGGGGGGCGTCCTCATAAAGGGGCGCAGTCATCCTATGTGTCCCCTGCACTCGCAGACTGTAGAGGTGGGCTAATAAAGAGCAGCAGAGGTCCCCTTTAATAGTCGTCTGTCTCCCAGGTGCAGATACATTATAAAACAGCGGGAAACAACAGAAACTGCTGCAATAAACAGCGGGAAGGAAAAGCTCCAATAACCAGAGAAAACATTCACAGTCTACAGTATATACATGGGCATCATCATCATCTGTCACCGGCCAGAGAAATAACACCACTGCCCCCAATATACTGGCCTGTAATGTCGGGGGTCTCGGGGATAAACCTCAGTCAGAGGTATGCTACACTAATGTAATGTATGTACACACTGACTGCTAGAGTGAGTGCTGCTCTGGAGTATAATACAGGATGTAACTCAGGATCAGTAATGTAATGTATGTACACAGTGACTGCACCAGCAGAATAGTGAGTGCAGCTCTGGAGTATAATACAGGATGTAACTCAGGATCAGTACAGGATCAGTAATGTAATGTATGTACACACTGACTGCTAGAGTGAGTGCTGCTCTGGAGTATAATACAGGATGTAACTCAGGATCAGTAATGTAATGTATGTACACAGTGACTGCACCAGCAGAATAGTGAGTGCAGCTCTGGAGTATAATACAGGATGTAACTCAGGATCAGTAATGTAATGTATGTGCACAGTGACTGCACCAGCAGAATAGTGAGTGCAGCCCTGGGGTATAATACAGGATGTAACTCAGGATCAGTAATGTAATGTATGTACACAGTGACTGCATCAGCAGAATAGTGAGTGCAGCTCTGGAGTATAATACAGGATGTAACTCAGGATCAGTAATGTAATGTATGTACACAGTGACTGCACCAGCAGAATAGTGAGTGCAGCTCTGGAGTATAATACAGGATGTAACTCAGGATCAGTAATGTAATGTATGTACACAGTGACTGCACCAGCAGAATAGTGAGTGCAGCTCTGGAGTATAATACAGGATGTAACTCAGGATCAGTAATGTAATGTATGTGCACAGTGACTGCACCAGCAGAATAGTGAGTGCAGCCCTGGGGTATAATACAGGATGTAACTCAGGATCAGTAATGTAGTGTATGTGCACAGTGACTGCACCAGCAGAATAGTGAGTGCAGCTCTGGAGTATAATACAGGATGTAACTCAGGATCAGTTATGTAATGTATGTACACAGTGACTGCACCAGCAGAATAGTGAGTGCAGCTCTGGGGTATAATACAGGATGTAACTCAGGATCAGTAATGTATGTACACAGTGACTACATCAGCAGAATAGTGAGTGCAGCTCTGGGGTATAATACAGGATGTAACTCAGGATCAGTAATGTAATGTATGCACCCAGTGACTGCACCAGCAGAATAGTGAGTGCAGCTCTGGGGTATAACACAGGGTTCCCAGGGTTGTCCCTTGAGCCCGCTGCTGTACGTGTTTGCGATTGACCCACTTCTTAGGAGGGTGGAGCGTGGACCGTTGGCCGGGATCGGGATGGACCGGGCAGCACCGGAAGCCACTCAGAGGGTGGTGGCGTATGCCGATGAATGTCACTGTTTTTGTTTCCTCTCACGAGGAGGCAGGGTGGCTGATGTCAGAGGTAGATCGCTACTCGGAGGCATCCGGGTCCAAGATCAACCAGGATAAGTGTGAGAGTCTCTGGCTGGGAGGAGGAGATCCTGGTTTTGATCTCCCGTACACCCTTCCAGGACCCAAAGTCTCTGCAAAAGTCCTTGGCATTGAATTTGGCCAGGGGGATTAGCCCAAACAAAATTGGGACAGCAGGCTCAGAAGGTGAACCAATGGAAGGGTTGGTCTTTGACCCTCCGGGAAAGGGTAAACCTGATCAAAACTTACCTGCTCCCTTTACTGATTTATCTGGGCAGTGTGTGCATCTTTAGGGAGTCTTTCTGGACTCAGGTCTACAGTTTGTTCTTCCAACTATTATGGGGGAATAGACTGAACCTGGTCAAGAGGGAGGTTACTTACCGTACGAGGAGACTAGGAGAGTTGGGTATGGTCAACCCTGTGGTATTCCTTGTGGATACCTTCATTAAGATCAATATTGCAAACCTCTGGAAAGAGACGGCTCCTCCGTGGGTATTCTCCTGTTGGTGATAGTTTCAGCCTTTCTTCCAGGAATGGGAGACAGGAGGGCAAGTGAAGGATCTTCGCACACCGCATGGACATCTTCCGGTTTACGCTACCTTGGTTCTGAAGGTAATTCGCCGGTGGGGTCTGGGAATGTGGGAGATTAGGACTCTGCCAAGGAAACTCCTTGACAATAGGGTTCTGTTGACCCATTTCCAGAGGCCTCTGGTACTAAGGGATTGCCCAAGTCGGGATCTTGGGGTGGGTTTGCATCTTTTGAATTCTATCAGGATCCCCTCAAAGTTTTGGGACTTGGCTTGGCGCTGCTTCCATGGGAAACTGTGTGTGAGAGACAAACTGAAGTGTAGGAGCTTTGAGGACAGGAACTGTCCTCGGGAGCATTGTGGTACCGTGCTGGAAAGCATGGACCATTTCCTGCTTCATTGTCCCTTCAACACAGAGGTGTTCAACAGGGTGGGTGCCTCCATTGCCTGGTCTCGGCTGGCCGGTCTCCCCTATGCGGAATGGGCCTATGGAGCATTCGGAGACCTTGGTGGCCGGGACCGCTGCACTTTATTTCTAGTTAGCGCAGTGGTTAGGTATCACACGTGGAACACACGTTGCTTAGTATCGACGCAATGGAAAATCCTCCCAGTGGACGATGTGTTTAGGACCATCACAATAGTGAGTTCAGCTCTGGGGTATAATACAGGATGTAACTCAGGATCAGTAATGTAATGTATGTACACAGTGACGGCACCAGCAGAATAGTGAGTGCAGCTCTGGGGTATAATACAGGATGTAACTCAGGATCAGTAATGTAATGTATGTACACAGTGACTGCACCAGCAGAATAGTGAGTGCAGCCCTGGAGTATAATACAGGATGTAACTCAGGATCAGTAATGTAATGTATGTACACAGTGACTGTACCAGCAGAATAGTGAGTGCAGCTCTGGGGTATAATACAGGATGTGACTCAGGATCAGTAATGTATGTATACAGTGACTGCACCAGCAGAATAGTGAGTGCAGCTCTGGAGTATAATACAGGATGTAACTCTGGATCAGTAATGTAATGTACCGTATTTTTCGGACCATAAGACGCACTTTTTTCCCCCAAAATGTTGGGGGAAAGTGAGGGTGCGTCTTATGGTCGCAATGTACTAACCTCCGATCATGGCTGGTGCGGGTGCCGCGGGGCTCTGTAGTGCGGTGGTGGCAGCGGGCTGTGCTCCGGTGCAGGGGTAGTGGCTCTCTGTGCTCCGGTGCAGGGGCGGCGGCTCCGCCGGCATTTCCTCCAAGCCCGGAGGCCCCTGCACATCCCTTGCCGAGATTTGAATCTCGTCCCCCGAGATCTCGGGACGAGATCTGAACCTGCACATGCGCCGTCCCCGAACCGGCGGCCATCTTCCTGGCGTCCATGTTCCCGGAGGCCACCGCAACATGGCGGCGGCCAGCAAGGGATGTGCGGGGGCCTCCGGTCTTGGAGGAAATGCCGGCGGAGCCGCCGCCCCTGCACTGGAGCCTGCACCGGAGCACAGAGAGCCGCCACCCTCACCCCATAGGGCCCACCTTCCCCAGCCCTGCTGCCCCAGCACAGCTGCTCTAGCCCCAGCACAGCACAGCTGCCCCAGCACAGCTACCCCAGCCCCAGCACAGCTGCCCCAGCCCCAGCACAGCTGCCCCAGCACAGCACAGCTGCCCCAGCACAGCCCAGCTGCCCCAGCCCCAGCACAGCCCTGCTGCCCCAGCACAGCCCAGCACAGCTGCCCCAGCCCTAGCACAGCTGCCACAGCCCAGCTGCCCCAGCACAGCCCACCTGCCCCATCACAGCCCAGCCCCCCAGTACAGCCCAGCTGCAACAGCACAACCAACCTGCCCCAGCACACAGCCGCCACTGCACGAGCCTGGACCACTGAATGACCCCTGTGACCACTCCACCTGTGCCGGATCCCTTCCCAGGTAAGCTGAATTCGGACTGTAAGATGGACCCCTAATTGACACATTATTATTTTTTTCCCTATTTTCCTTCTGAAAATTGGGGTGCGTCTTATAATCCGAAAAATACGGTATGTTCACAGTGACTGCACCAGCAGAATAGTGAGTGCAGCTCTGGAGTATAATACAGGATGTAACTCAGGATCATTACAAGACAAGTAATGTAATGTATGTACACAGTGATTCCACCAGCAGAATATTGAGTGCAGCTCTGGGGTATTATACAGGATGTACCACAGGATCAATAATGTAATGTATATACACTGTGACTGCACCAGCAGAATAGTGAGTGCAGCTCTAGAGGTATCTCAGGATCAGTAATGTAATGTATGTACACAATGACTGCACCAGCAGAATAGTGAGTGCAGCTCTGGAGTATAATATAGAATGTATCTCAGGATCAGTAATGTAATGTATGTGCACAGAGACTGCACCAGAAGAATAGTGAGTGCAGCTCTGGATGTGATAATTATGTATAGTTTGTATATAGTAGATGCCATTGATAGAGATATGAAGAGAAGCGTAGTGTCTAGATCACGTGAATGAATTATCCCCCTCTACTCCTCCTTGGTCAGGCCTCATCTGGAATACTGTATCCAGTTCTAGGTTCCACATTTAAAAAAAAAAACATTTAAAAACTGGAGCAAGTTCAGAGAAGAGCGACCAGGATGGTGAGTGGACTGCAAAGTATGTCCTACGAGGAACGGTTGAAGGGTCTGGGAATGTTTATCTTCAAAAACAAAGCCTAAGAGGAGACTTAATAGCTGTCTACAAATATCTGAAGGGCTGTCACAATGTAGAAGGATCATCATTATTCTCATTTGCACATGGAAAGACTAGAAGCAATGGGATGAAACTGAAAGGGAGAAGAGAAGATACAGATTAGATATTAGGAAAAAACTTTTTGACAATGAGGGCAATTAATGAGTGGAACAGGCGGCCACGAGAGGTGGTGAGTTCTCCTTCAATGGAAGTTTTCAAACAGAGGCTGGACAGACATCTGTCTGGGATGATTTACTGACTTCTGCTTTGAGTACGGGGTCGGATACGATGACCCTTGGGGTGCCTTCCATCTCTGACATTCTAGGACCCTATGATGATGGCCGCAGACTCCTTTACAGCAGAGTTCTCCTGCCGTCTCAGCTGTTTGTCTCTTTTGCTCAGATGTTCGCTCTCTTCAGCTCTTCTTTGTAATCCATTATATCAGGCTGCAGCGACAGTAAAACCCTTTTGTGCGTCTCTCATAACCGATTATCTTTGCTACTTGTTCCGGCCGAACATCTGGAAATTAATGTTTTGATAGAAAATAGTGACAGTGATACGGGAAGCCTGAGAGCCAGCAGTGTTCACACTGTGCAAACATTAGTCCGTCAGGAGGCTGCCAATCATACATGTACTTACTGGATGTGACGGCCGTCATGCTGTTAACTCCCTCACTGCTGGTTGGTTACAAGCTCATAATGTTTGATGGATACAGCCAGGGAATCTGCAGTGAAGTTTCGTGCTAATTCTGCATGGAAACCTAATGATCGACATAGTGAAGATCCGTGAGCCTGCAAACCTGCGATCAGCGGCAGAAATCTCTGGGTTGGCCCTTCGTTTCTGCCACAAAAAATGAACATCGAATTTTCAATCATTCTTGTGAACACAGCCTAGGGGTCTGTTCACACCTCGTGCTTCCCACCAAAGTAACCTCATCCTGCGGAACAGAACAGCAATACCCCTATAAAGTGCAATAAATCTTGGGGTCTCGCCCAGAGTCTGGAGGAGACTGGTGTGAACTCGTCTTTATGAAGCCTTGTGGCTAATTAGCGCATTTATATAGAGCGACAGGAGCGACGCCGCGGCTGGAAGTGGCGCATTGTCTCTGTGCTATTGATACTGACAGCGCAGAGGAAAAGCAGGAATTAAATCTGCCACACGGAGACGGAGAAATGACGGAAGATCTGACTCTTCTGTAAACAGTAAGAATCTGATGAAATGTCACCGACTCCTTCCGGAGCTGCGCTTACATTAACATTTCACTGGAGGATTACAGCTCAACCATCTCTAAAGGTACTGTCACACTTAGCGATGCACCAGCGATCCCGACCAGCAATATGACGCGGTCAGGATCGCTGGTGCATCACTAAGTGGTCGCTAGTGAGCTGCCACACAGGCAGATCTCACCAGCGACATCGCTGGGGACGGGGGTCGCTACTTACCTGTCACACCAGGCGATCCTGTGTCCTCCCGCCCGGCTCCACGCGTCGCTCGTCGTCACAGCAGGAAGCGCCGCAGGAAGCTGACGACGAGAAATGGTCCTGGACGTTCTCGCGCGATCAGCGATAACCAGCGGGGGAGCGGTCGGAGGTAAGTATCAGACACAGAGATATCGCTAGCAATATCGCTATAATGTCACTAGTTATAGCGATATTGCTAGCGATATCTCTTAGTGTGACATCCAAAATAGTGTCAGCGATCACCCGATATTCGATCCTCAGATGGTTTGCAGATTGGACTGGTCCTTTAATGTGTGTGGCGTTTTAAGGTGAAAGTGTGGCCCGTAGCGGGGAATTCTCGCCTGGAGTATTACACCTTTACGCAAATTTTAAAATTCATCTTAGAAAAAGATCAGCTTCAACCTATTATGGACCTAGTAAAAACTAACAACCAGAGCTGCATTCATAATTCTGCATTCCCAATATGGAGTATCCTCCACTCACACACAAATTGTGAATGAGACTTTAGATATTATTGGATTAGAAAATAGAATTGTGAATGCTGCTCTGGATGTGACTGGAGAATACTCCACACTGTGATAGCAGAACTGTGAATGCAGCTTTATTTTACTAATATCTTTTACTAGATATACAAGTGCTTCTCACAAAATTAGAATATCAAAAAGTTAATTTATTTCAGTTCTTCAACGCTAAAAGTTAAACTTATATATTATGTAGAGTCATTACATAGTGATCAGTTTAACGTGTTTATTTCTGTTGATGTTGATGATTATGGCTTACAGCCAATGAAAACCCAAAAGTCATTATCTCAGTAAACTAGAAAACTTTATAACACCAGCTTAAAAAATGATTTTAAAATCTGAAATGTTGGCCTACTGAAATATATGTTAAGTAAATGCACTCAATACTTGGTCAGGGCTCCTTTTGCATCAATGCGGCGTGGCATGGAGGTGATCGCCTGTGGCACTGCTGAGGGGTTATGGAAGCCCAGGTTACTTTGATAGCAGCCTTCAGCTCGTCTGCATTGATGGGGCTGGTGTCTCTCATCTTCATCTTGACAATACCTCATAGATTCTCTATGGGGTTAAGGTCAGGCGAGTTTTCTGGCCAATCAAGCGCAGTGATACTGTTGTTTGTAAACCAGGTATCGGTACTTTTGGCAGTGTGGACAGGGGCCAAGTCCTGCTGGAGAATGACATTTCCTTCTCCAAAAAGCTTGTTGGCAAAGGGAAGCATGAAGTGCTCTATAATGTCCTGGTAGTCGGCTGCGCTGACTTTGGTCGTGATAAAACACAGTGGACCTACACCAGCAGATGACATGGCTCCCCAAACCATCACTGATTGTGGAGACTTCACACTAGACCTCCAGCAGCTTGGATTTTGGCCTCTCCACTCTTCCTCCAGACTCTGGGACCTTGATTTCCAAATGAAATGTAAAATTTACTTTCATCTGAAAACAACACCTTGGACCACTGACAACAGTCCAGTTGTTTTTGTCCTTGGCCCAGGTAACACGCTTCTGAGGTTGTCTATTGGTCATGAGGGGCTTGGCACAAGGAATGTGACACTTGTAGTCCATGTCCTGGATACGTGTGTGTGTGGCGGCTCTTGAAGCAATGACTCCAGCCGCAGTCCACTCAAAGTGAATCTCCCCCAAATGGCCTTAAAAATCCATTCAAGGCTGCGGTTATCCCGGTTGCTTGTGCACCTTTTTCTACCACACTTTTTCCTTCCACTCAACCTTCCATTATTATGCTTGGATGCAGCACTCTATGAACAGCCAGCTTCTTCAGCAATGATCTTTTGTGGCTTAGCCTACTTGTGGAGTGTGTCAGTGACTGCCTTCTGGACATCTGTCAAGTCAGCAGTCTTCCCCATGATGGTGGAGCTACTGAAACAGACTAAAGGACCTTTATAAAGCCTTTGCAGGGGGTTTTGTTAATTATTCTAATTTACTGAGATAATGACTTTTGGGTTTTCATTGGCTGTAAGCCATAATCATCAACATTATCAGAAATAAACACGTGAAATAGATCACTCTGTCTGTAATGACTCTTTCACTTTTTGTATTGAAGAACTGAAATAAATTAAGTTTCTGATGATATTCTAATTTTGTGAGAAGCACCTGTATATTTAGAAGATAGTAAAATAAAGCTGCATTCACAGTTCTGCTATCACAATGTGGAATATTCTCCAGTCACATATCTAAACTCCCATTCACAATTTGTGTGTGAGTGGAGGATACTCCATATTGGGAATACATAATTGTGTATGCAGCTCTGGTTGTTAGTTTTTGCTAAGTCCAAAAGCTATACAATTCTATGTTATCTGTATCTTTCATTGCAGTCACATCTAGAGCTGCGTTCACAATTGTGCTATCACTGTATTCCGTATCCTCTAGTCACTCAAAAAATTATGAAATGAGCTCTAGATATTAATAGTTCATAAAATATTGATAAAATAGAATTGTGAATGCTGCTCTGGGTGTGCAGCTCTTTTTTTTATTAATATCTTCTATTGCAGTTACACTCAGAGCTGCATTCAGAATTCTATGTTATCTGTATTTTTCATTGCAGTCTCATCCAGAGCTGCAATCAGAATTCTGCTATTACAATGTGGAGTGTCCTCAAGTCACATCCAGAGCTGCATTCACAATCTTCTGGCTGCCAGTTATCTGTTGCCCTTTTGTTGGAAGACCACCCCCTGCAGGATTCGTACGCCAGAGATTTTTGTATTTACATATTTGTGGTAGATAAACTCAAACATGATCTTTTGTGGACAAGCGCATGCGCACTTTCACACGAGTTTTGTGTTTGTTTTTTTTCTAAGCTTTAAATTGATTCAAATTATATCCATGTTAAAACCTCCATGTGAACATAGTCTAGTAGTGAAGGTGAGCGGAGGAGGTATCGCTTCTTTCTATACATTGTCAGCGCCACATCATGGCTGTGCATATAGGGGCTGCGGTCAATATCTATGAGCCCTTTGGAGAGTGAGCCCAAAGTTATTAATTACAAGTTATTTTTTGTGAGAAAAATTTCCATATATACAGTTATGCTCAAAAGTTTACATACCCAGCAGAATTTTTGCTTTCTTGGCCTTTTTTCAGATAATATGAACGATAACACCAAAACTTTTTCTCCACTCATGGTTAGTGGTTGGGTGAAGCCATTTATTGTCAATGGCTTAGTGAAGGATGAGTTCAGGAGAAAGGTGTGAGATGAAGAAGTGGCTCCTAAGAGGAGAAGGATGTGGTTTTCTTTGATAAGATAAATTTCAGTTTCTTGTATTATTGTATGTAAAGTTTGGTGAAATGACAGCAACCATTAAGTGTTTGTATGTGAATTGGAGGGGTTTCCAGCTGCCTACTTTGTGCCCTCTTCTCCCCTTCCTCCTCTTATCTCCTCCATGCCACACTTCCCACGTCCTGGGCCCAAGTGTTTAGTATCCGCCATTAAACGTCATAAAAACATTTTTCTTATGAAATCATAACTCTGTTACATTGTTCCAATATCGGCCTTAAAAAGCTGATTGGCCGTGGGGTCCGCGGAGATTCTGGCAGCGGCAGCGAGTATAAAGTATATGGAGTGAGACGGAATAGTAAAAAAATCCAAAATGGCAAATAAAACCGGTGTGAAAATGCCGGGAATCTTCAGATTTTGTGGCTTTTTTCTCTTTCAGGCTGTAACGCCGCTCATTGATTGGATGGGTGATTGTTAACCCCTTGTTGTCTAAATGACAACAAATGAGCACTTTTGTTCTCATTTGTAATAAAATAGATGAACTTACAGTGAATCTGTAACTGGCGGAGACGACAGAGTAGTCGCCTAATGAAGCACGGCAGATTGCGGCTAAGTAGCTGAATAGATGGCTGCTTATTACCAGCCTGAAAGACGCCTCTGTAAACGCTGCTGCTCGCCGGGAGATTACCGGAAAACTTACCTGCTATGTCGGCGAATGCAAAGGTTCAAGGGAGAGAATCTGCACGGAATTTTGAAGGGTGACTCTGCCCAAAGCCTAAAGTGCAGTAGAATATCCAAGATGTTCTGAGGTGGCTTGTATCCAAAGACAGACAGGACCCAGACCCCGAGCTTCACTGCAGGAAATGTGTGACTTCAAAAATATGTATCTCATTAATGTCCTTCATCATCGCAAAGAGCGCAACAAAGTTACTGCTGTCTCATGAGTCACATGGATTGGTGTCCAGCACCTGCAGAAGGGAGACGACCTGTCAGTGTGCTGGGAGCAGCGACTAATATCATCCTGATCAACATCATAATACAATTACACAACTCTATTATACTGAATACAATTACACTACAACCCCCATCATCTCCCGACCAATGGACACAACCAGAATCCGCAATACAACTGTATTATGCTAAATACAATTACACTACAACCCCCACCATCTCCCGACCAACAGACAAAACCGCAATACAACTCTATTATACTAAATACAATTACACTACAACCCCAACATTTCCCAACCAATGGACACAACCAGAATACAACTCTGTTATACTAAATACAATTACACTACAACCCCAACATCTCCCGACCAACAAACACAGACGCAATACAACTCTGTTATACTAAATACAATTACACTACAACCCTAACATCTCCCGACCAACAAACACAGCCGCAATACAACTCTGTTGTACTAAATACGATTACACTACAACCCCAACATCTCCCGACCAACAAACACAACCGCAATACAACTCTGTTATACTAAATACAATTACACTACAACCCCCACCATCTCCCGACCAACAGACAAAACCGCAATACAACTCTATTATACTAAATACAATTACACTACAACCCCAACATTTCCCGACCAATGGACACAACCAGAATACAACTCTGTTATACTAAATACGATTACACTACAACCCCAACATCTCCCAACCAACAAACACAACCGCAATACAACTCTGTTATACTAAATACAATTACACTACAACCCTAACATCTCCCGACCAACAAACACAGCCGCAATACAACTCTGTTGTACTAAATACGATTACACTACAACCCCAACATCTCCCGACCAACAAACACAACCGCAATACAACTCTGTTATACTAAATACAATTACACTGCAACCCCAACATCTCCCGACCAATGGACACAACCAGAATACAACTCTATTATACTATATACAATTACACTACAACCCCAACATCTCCCGACCAACAAACACAGCCGCAATACAACTCTGTTGTACTAAATACGATTACACTACAACCCCAACATCTCCCGATCAACAAATACAGCCGCAATACAACTCTGTTATACTAAATACAATTACACTACAACCCCAACATCTCCCGACCAATGGACACAACCAGAATACAACTCTATAATACTAAATACAATTACACTACAACCCCCAACATCTCCCGACCAACAAACACAGCCGCAATACAACTCTGTTATACTAAATACAATTACACTACAACCTCAACATCTCCCGACCAATGGACACAACCAGAATACAACTCTATTATACTAAATACAATTACACTACAACCCCATCATCTCCTGACCAACAGACAAAACCAGAATACAACTCTATAATACTAAATACAATTACACTACAACCCCCAACATCTCCCGACCAACAAACACAGCCACAATACAACTCTATTATAATAAATACAATTACACTACAACCCCCATCATCTCCCGACCAACAGACACAACCAGAATACAACTCTATTATACTAAATACAATTACACTACAACCCCCATCATCTCCCGACCAACAGACACAACCAGAATACAACTCTATAATACTAAATACAATTACACTACAACCCCAACATCTCCCGACCAACAAACACAGCCGCAATACAACTCTGTTATACTAAATACGATTACACTACAACCCCAACATCTCCCGACCAACAAACACAGCCGCAATACAACTCTGTTATACTAAATACAATTACACTACAGCCCCAACATCTCCCGACCAATGGACACAACCAGAATACAACTCTGTTATACTAAATACAATTACACTACAACCCCATCATCTCCCGACCAACAAACACAGCCGCAATTCAACTCTATTATACTAAATACAATTACACTACAACCCCAACATCTCCCGACCAATGGACACAACCAGAATACAACTCTATAATACTAAATACAATTACACTACAACCCCCAACATCTCCCGACCAACAAGCACAGCCGCAATACAACTCTATTATACTAAATACAATTACACTACAACCCCAACATCTCCCGACCAACAAACACAGCCGCATTACAACTCTGTTATACTAAATACAATTACACTACAACCCCAACATCTCCCGACCAACAAACATAGCCGCAATACAACTCTGTTATACTAAATACAATTACACTACAACCCCAGCATCTCCCGACCAACAAACACAGCCGCAATACAACTCTATTATACTAAATACAATTACACTACAACCCCCATCATCTCCTGACCAACAGACGCAAACGGAATACAACTCTATTATACTAAATACAATTACACTACAACCCCAACATCTCCCGACCAATGGACACAACCAGAATACAACTCTGTTATACTAAATACAATTACACTACAACCCCAACATCTCCCGACCAACAAACACAATCGCAATACAACTCTGTTATACTAAATACAATTACACTACAATTCCCAACTTCTCCCGACCGACGGACACAACCAGAGTACAACTCTGTTATACTAAATACAATTACACTACAACTCCCATCATCTCCCGACCAACAGTCACAAACGGAATACAACTCTATTATACTAAATACAATTACACTACAACCCCAACATCTCCCGACCAACAAACACAGCCGCAATACAACTCTATTATACTAAATACAATTACACTACAACCCCAACATCTCCCGACCAACAAACACAGCCACAATACAACTCTGTTATACTAAATACAATTACACTACAACCCCAACATCTCCTGACCAACAAACACAACCGCAATACAACTCTGTTATACTAAATACATTTACACTACAATTCCCAACATCTCCCGACCAACAAACACAGCCGCAATACAACTCTATTATACTAGATACAATTACACTACAACCCCAACATCTCCCGACCAACAAACACAGCCGCAATACAACTCTATTATACTAAATACAATTACACTACAACCCCAACATCTCCCGACCAATGGACACAACCAGAATACAACTCTGTTATACTAAATACAATTACACTACAACCCCAACATCTCCCGACCAAACACAACCGCAATACAACTCTGTTATACTAAATACAATTACACTACAATTCCCAACTTCTCCCGACCGACGGACACAACCAGAGTTCAACTCTGTTATACTAAATACAATTACACTACAACTCCCATCATCTCCCGACCAACAGACACAAACGGAATACAACTCTATTATACTAAATACAATTACACTACAACCCCAACATCTCCCGACCAACAAACACAGCCACAATACAACTCTGTTATGCTAAATACAATTACACTACAACCCCCATCATTTCCCGACCAATGGACGCAACCGGAATACAACTCTCTTATACTAAATACAATTACACTACAACCCCAACATCTCCCGACCAATGGACACAACCAGAATACAACTCTATAATAATAAATACAATTACACTACAACCCCAACATCTCCCGACCAACAAACACAGCCGCAATACAACTCTGTTATACTAAATACAATTACACTACAACCCCAGCATCTCCCGACCAACAAACACAACCGCAATACAACTCTATAATACTAAATACAATTACACTACAACCCCCATCATCTCCCGACCAACAGACACAACCAGAATACAACTCTATAATACTAAATACAATTACACTACAACCCCAACATCTCCCGACCAACAAACACAGCCGCAATACAACTCTGTTATACTAAATACGATTACACTACAACCCCAACATCTCCCGACCAACAAACACAGCCGCAATACAACTCTGTTATACTAAATACAATTACACTACAGCCCCAACATCTCCCGACCAATGGACACAACCAGAATACAACTCTGTTATACTAAATACAATTACACTACAACCCCATCATCTCCCGACCAACAAACACAGCCGCAATTCAACTCTATTATACTAAATACAATTACACTACAACCCCCATCATCTCCTGACCAACAGACGCAAACGGAATACAACTCTATTATACTAAATACAATTACACTACAACCCCAACATCTCCCGACCAATGGACACAACCAGAATACAACTCTGTTATACTAAATACAATTGCACTACAACCCCAACATCTCCCGACCAACAAACACAACCGC
Source organism: Dendrobates tinctorius (assembly GCF_039654945.1). NCBI lineage: Eukaryota > Metazoa > Chordata > Amphibia > Anura > Dendrobatidae > Dendrobates > Dendrobates tinctorius. The sequence continues at coordinate 22,919,507 of NW_027361782.1, read as the reverse complement.
AATACAACTCTGTTATACTAAATACAATTACACTACAATTCCCAACTTCTCCCGACCGACGGACACAACCAGAGTACAACTCTGTTATACTAAATACAATTACACTACAACCCCAACATCTCCCGACCAACAAACACAGCCGCAATACAACTCTGTTATACTAAATACAATTACACTACAACCCCAACATCTCCCGACCAACAAACACAACCGCAATACAACTCTGTTATACTAAATACAATTACACTACAATTCCCAACATCTCCCGACCAACAAACACAGCCGCAATACAACTCTATTATACTAAATACAATTACACTACAACCCCAACATCTCCCGACCAACAAACACAGCCGCAATACAACTCTATTATACTAAATACAATTACACTACAACCCCAACATCTCCCGACCAATGGACACAACCAGAATACAACTCTGTTATACTAAATACAATTACACTACAACCCCAACATCTCCCGACCAAATACAACCGCAATACAACTCTGTTATACTAAATACAATTACACTACAATTCCCAACTTCTCCCGACCGACGGACACAACCAGAGTTCAACTCTGTTATACTAAATACAATTACACTACAACTCCCATCATCTCCCGACCAACAGACACAAACGGAATACAACTCTATTATACTAAATACAATTACACTACAACCCCAACATCTCCCGACCAACAAACACAGCCACAATACAACTCTGTTATGCTAAATACAATTACACTACAACCCCCATCATTTCCCGACCAATGGACGCAACCGTAATACAACTCTCTTATACTAAATACAATTACACTACAACCCCAACATCTCCCGACCAATGGACACAACCAGAATACAACTCTATAATACGAAATACAATTACACTACAACCCCCAACATCTCCCGACCAACAAGCACAGCCGCAATACAACTCTATTATACTAAATACAATTACACTACAACCCCAACATCTCCCGACCAACAAACACAGCCGCATTACAACTCTGTTATACTAAATACAATTACACTACAACCCCAACATCTCCCGACCAACAAACATAGCCGCAATACAACTCTGTTATACTAAATACAATTACACTACAACCCCAGCATCTCCCGACCAACAAACACAGCCGCAATACAACTCTATTATACTAAATACAATTACACTACAACCCCCATCATCTCCTGACCAACAGACGCAAACGGAATACAACTCTATTATACTAAATACAATTACACTACAACCCCAACATCTCCCGACCAATGGACACAACCAGAATACAACTCTGTTATACTAAATACAATTACACTACAACCCCAACATCTCCCGACCAACAAACACAACCGCAATACAACTCTGTTATACTAAATACAATTACACTACAATTCCCGACCGACGGACACAACCAGAGTACAACTCTATTATACTAAAAACAATTACACAACAACCCCCAACATCTCCCGACCAACAGACACAAACGGAATACAACTCTATTATACTAAATACAATTACACTACAACCCCAACATCTCCCGACCAACAAACACAGCCGCAATACAACTCTATTATACTAAATACAATTACACTACAACCCCAACATCTCCCGACCAACAAACACAGCCACAATACAACTCTGTTATACTAAATACAATTACACTACAACCCCAACATCTCCCGACCAACAAACACAACCGCAATACAACTCTGTTATACTAAATACAATTACACTACAATTCCCAACATTTCCCGACCAACAAACACAGCCGCAATACAACTCTATTATACTAGATACAATTACACTACAACCCCAACATCTCCCGACCAACAAACACAGCCGCAATACAACTCTATTATACTAAATACAATTACACTACAACCCCAACATCTCCCGACCAATGGACACAACCAGAATACAACTCTGTTATACTAAATACAATTACACTACAACCCCAACATCTCCCGACCAAACACAACCGCAATACAACTCTGTTATACTAAATACAATTACACTACAATTCCCAACTTCTCCCGACCAACAGACACAAACGGAATACAACTCTATTATACTAAATACAATTACACTACAACCCCAACATCTCCCGACCAACAAACACAGCCACAATACAACTCTGTTATGCTAAATACAATTACACTACAACCCCCATCATTTCCCGACCAATGGACGCAACCGGAATACAACTCTCTTATACTAAATACAATTACACTACAACCCCAACATCTCCCGACCAATGGACACAACCAGAATACAACTCTATAATAATAAATACAATTACACTACAACCCCAACATCTCCCGACCAACAAACACAGCCGCAATACAACTCTGTTATACTAAATACAATTACACTACAACCCCAGCATCTCCCGACCAACAAACACAACCGCAATACAACTCTATAATACTAAATACAATTACACTACAACCCCCATCATCTCCCGACCAACAGACACAACCAGAATACAACTCTATAATACTAAATACAATTACACTACAACCCCAACATCTCCCGACCAACAAACACAGCCACAATACAACTCTGTTATACTAAATACGATTACACTACAACCCCAACATCTCCCGACCAACAAACACAGCCGCAATACAACTCTGTTATACTAAATACAATTACACTACAGCCCCAACATCTCCCGACCAATGGACACAACCAGAATACAACTCTGTTATACTAAATACAATTACACTACAACCCCATCATCTCCCGACCAACAAACACAGCCGCAATTCAACTCTATTATACTAAATACAATTACACTACAACCCCCATCATCTCCTGACCAATAGACGCAAACGGAATAAAACTCTATTATACTAAATACAATTACACTACAACCCCAACATCTCCCGACCAATGGACACAACCAGAATACAACTCTGTTATACTAAATACAATTACACTACAACCCCAACATCTCCCGACCAACAAACACAACCGCAATACAACTCTATTATACTAAATACAATTACACTACAACCCCCATCATCTCCTGACCAACAGACGCAAATGGAATACAACTCTATTATACTAAATACAATTACACTACAACCCCAACATCTCCCGACCAATGGACACAACCAGAATACAACTCTGTTATACTAAATACAATTACACTACAACCCCAACATCTCCCGACCAACAAACACAACCGCAATACAACTGTTATACTAAATACAATTACACTACAATTCCCAACTTCTCCCGACCGACGGACACAACCAGAGTACAACTCTGTTATACTAAATACAATTACACTACAACCCCAACATCTCCCGACCAACAAACACAGCCGCAATACAACTCTATTATACTAAATACAATTACACTACAACCCCAACATCTCCCGACCAACAAACACAGCCACAATACAACTCTGTTATACTAAATACAATTACACTACAACCCCAACATCTCCCGACCAACAAACACAACCGCAATACAACTCTGTTATACTAAATACAATTACACTACAATTCCCAACATCTCCCGACCAACAAACACAGCCGCAATACAACTCTATTATACTAAATACAATTACACTACAACCCCAACATCTCCCGACCAACAAACACAGCCGCAATACAACTCTATTATACTAAATACAATTACACTACAACCCCAACATCTCCCGACCAATGGACACAACCAGAATACAACTCTGTTATACTAAATACAATTACACTACAACCCCAACATCTCCCGACCAAACACAACCGCAATACAACTCTGTTATACTAAATACAATTACACTACAATTCCCAACTTCTCCCGACCGACGGACACAACCAGAGTTCAACTCTGTTATACTAAATACAATTACACTACAACCCCAACATCTCCCGACCAACAAACACAGCCGCAATACAACTCTATTATACTAAATACAATTACACTACAACCCCAACATCTCCCGACCAACAAACACAGCCACAATACAACTCTGTTATGCTAAATACAATTACACTACAACCCCAACATCTCCCGACCAACAAACACAACCGCAATACAACTCTGTTATACTAAATACAATTACACTACAATTCCCAACATCTCCCGACCAACAAACACAGCCGCAATACAACTCTATTATACTAAATACAATTACACTACAACCCCAACATCTCCCGACCAACAAACACAGCCGCAATACAACTCTATTATACTAAATACAATTACACTACAACCCCAACATCTCCCGACCAATGGACACAACCAGAATACAACTCTGTTATACTAAATACAATTACACTACAACCCCAACATCTCCCGACCAAACACAACCGCAATACAACTCTGTTATACTAAATACAATTACACTACAACTCCCATCATCTCCCGACCAACAGACACAAACGGAATACAACTCTATTATACTAAATACAATTACACTACAACCCCAACATCTCCCGACCAACAAACACAGCCACAATACAACTCTGTTATGCTAAATACAATTACACTACAACCCCAACATCTCCCGACCAACAAACACAACCGCAATACAACTCTGTTATACTAAATACAATTACACTACAACTCCCATCATCTCCCGACCAACAGACACAAACGGAATACAACTCTATTATACTAAATACAATTACACTACAACCCCAACATCTCCCGACCAACAAACACAGCCACAATACAACTCTGTTATGCTAAATACAATTACACTACAACCCCAACATCTCCCGACCAACAAACACAACCGCAATACAACTCTGTTATGCTAAATACAATTACACTACAACCCCCATCATTTCCCGACCAATGGACGCAACCGTAATACAACTCTCTTATACTAAATACAATTACACTACAACCCCAACATCTCCCGACCAATGGACACAACCAGAATACAACTCTATAATACTAATTACAATTACACTACAACCCCCAACATCTCCCGACCAACAAACACAGCCGCAATACAACTCTATTATGCTAAATACAATTACAATACTACCCCAACATCTCCCGACCAACAAACACAGCCACAATACAACTCTGTTATACTAAATACAATTACAATACTACCCCCAACATGATTGGACCCTGGACCTGACTTTATTATATTCTCTACATAGAATACTACTACCCCCAGCAGAGCTGTAGTACATATCTGTTATAGATACAAAGCTTGTAGCTGCCCACATGACGCGATCATTTGATGTGACTGCATGGCTAGAACACTACTACCCCCAACCTGACCGTAATGCCATTCTGTTACATATACAAAAATACAACCCCCAGCGTGACCGGGCTCCTGAATATGACCGTAGACTCGGCACTCTACAACCCTCAGCATGCCCCCAAGCTCAGCCGTATGTAGACAGAGGAGGTTTCCGGCCTTTAGTCTTTTATGTGAATTTTCCCATTAATTTCTCAATCACTTCTCCGGATTTTACCTCTCTGGATTTTACTGACTTTCCTGTTCTTCTCGTCTCGATGTTAACTCTCTCGGCGACGTCTGTCTCTTGGAGTCATTGGCCATAGTGGAGCGTGAGGTTGGGGCTGCGGGTGCCTTGCTGTGCTGTTCGCCATTCATTGGATTTTTCAGGGTTGCTGTGCCACCGTTCGTTCTCTGCAGAATTCAGAGAGAAACATTTGGGGGAATCCTCATCCCGCCGTCACCGTCATTACTGTCACCGTCCAGAAATCCAGGGTGCAAATGGATATGTGGGGAAACTGGCGCCTCTTTGCTCTCTAAGAAAATAAATTTTCAAATGTCCCCAATAAGTGACCCCTACCCCCATCGCCTTTGTATATCGCAGGGGTAAACATGCCGGGGGCTGCGGTGGATACACCTGTACCTTGAGTACTGGGGGGGCTCCTTCTGCATGATATATATACACTGTTCTTTGTGCTTCTTCCTGCAGGAGAGGATCCAGGACAGCCCCTCGCCCACCCCGTCCATAGAGGACAGCCAGCGGCCCGGCAGCCATGCCTCCTCACACCAGAGCAGTAGTGTTTCCAGTTCACCCTCCCAGCTGGACAACATGCCTGACCGTGTCAGTGAGTAACTAACGCACTTCTTATGTCTCCCCCGTACCCCAATGTCTCTGCCGTTCCTCCTCCATCACCCCCTCATCATGCTCGTTGCTCCTTTGTACATTCTCATTTTAAAGGGAATCTGTCCCCAGAGAATTACATAATGTATAAATCAGGATTTTGTGTCACATTACATTTTTGGAATTTTTTTAATCATATCATGATCTAAATTAAAAAAGAAAATCTGTAATCTTACAGTTTTCACACTGGTCCCTGGGGTTATTTTAGACTCGTACATCTAGTCCTTTCAGGGAAATTTTTCATGAGACTCCTTATCATCACAGGCAGATTCCACTGACAGCTAACACAGGATCCACTATTCACAATAGGGGATGTGATAGCTCACCTGCTTCTCCTGTACAATGACTGATAACACCTCTATATACAGTAGATAACACAGGATTCACAAATCACAATAAGTGATGTCACAGCTCACCTCTTCCTGTACAATGACTGATAACACCTGTATATACAGTAGGAAGCCCAGGATCCACCATTCACAGTAGGTGATATCACAACTTACCTGCTCCTCCTGTACAATGACTGATGACAACTCTATATACAGTAGATAGCACAGGATCCAACATTCACAGTAGGTGATGTCACAGCTCACCTGCTCCTTCTCCTGTACAATGACTGATAACACCTCTATATACAGTATATAACACAGGATCAGGATCCACCATTCACAATAGGTGATGTCACATCTCACCTCCTCCTCCTGTACAATGACAGATAACACCTCTATATACTGTAGATAACACAGGATCCACCATTCACAATATGTGATATCACATCTCACCTCCTCCTCCTGTACAATGACTGATAACACTTCTAGATACAGTAGATAACACAGGATCCACAAATCACAATAAGTGATATCACAGCTCACCTGCTCCTGTACAATGACTGATATACAGTAGATAACACAGGATCCACCATTAACAATAGGTGATATCACAGCTCACCTCCTCCTCCTGTACAATGACAGATAACACCTGTATATACAGTAGGTAGCACAGGATCCACCATTCACAATAGGTGATATCACAGCTCACCTCCTCCTCCTTCTGTACAATGACAGATAACACCTGTATATACAGTAGGTAGCACTGACTCCACCATTCACAATAGGTGATATCACAGCTCACCTCCTCCTCCTTCTGCACAATGACAAATAACACCTGTATATACAGTAGGTAGCACTGGATCCATCATTCACAGTAGGTGATATCACCGCTCACCTCCTCCTCCTTTACAATGACAGATAACACCTGTATATACAGTAGGTAGAACAGGATCCACCATTCACAATAGGTGATATCACAGCTCGCCTCCTCCTCCTGTACAATGACTGATACCACCTCTATATACAGTAGATAACACAGGATCCACCATTCACAATAGCTGATATCACAGCTCACCTCCTCCTCCTTCTGTACAATGACAGATAACACCTGTATATACAGTAGGTAGCACTGGATCCACCATTCACAATAGGTGATATCACAGCTCACCTCCTCCTCGATTACAATGAAAGATAACACCTAACAGGATCCACCATTCACAATAGGTGATATCACAGCTCACCTCCACCTGTACAATGACTGATACCACCTCTATATACAGTAGATAACACAGGATCCACCATTCCTAATAGGTGATGTCACAGCTCACAAAAAATCATATAAAGCCCCTATAAAACATATACTTTATTAATTCTGTTAAAAGAAACCAACAAAATGGTTTCACACCACAAAAATGCAAACACACACAAAAACAAAAAACGTGCCAGAAAACCTTCACAAAATACACAATAGGGGATTATCTAGAAGTCCCTGGTATGTTGCCTAAGCTCACACCTTCCTGGCTGTGGAGGTTGGCACCCTAGGGGGGAGCGTATTGGTGGCGCCTCCGCTCCGCGTTGACTGTCCCTAGTGACCCTGATAAAACCCTACAACCAATAGGAGATCCCTCTACCCAGATGATAAGGGAACCCCTAACAATATACGTAGATCACTCCTATGTCTAAAGGGAGCCTATACCCCAAAAGATAAAAACAAAGTGAAGAACACATTTGGCATTCGTGGCATTGATAATGCAAGAGTTGATACAATCTTTCCACACTTCTCAGGTCTTAAAAATAAACAAAGAATGATGTTTTTGAGGAAACAAGATCCCCCCTATACTTATTTTTCCAAAATACCTGAAAATGACCAATGTAGGCCTAGCTGATCAATGGTCCTGAATAGATTAATAATCATGTGATCTATGCAGTTCGTAGGAAAGATGATTAGGAAGTACCAAGGTCCCTGTATGACCCATCAAAAGATATATGAATACAGTTGTTTTTACTCACAGTGCACCCGGCACCAGATAACCAAGACATAGATGCTTTTCACTATGGCAGATAGAGTTAATAGAACAAACAACTGTTGCCACAGAGTGGGTAAACGTAAAGCGGAGCTTTGTGATACTTCATCAGCTGATGTTAAATTGATACTCATCTTGCAAGATGCCACCTGCCCTCCATAGTTATCGCCTCAACACGTTTCGCCTCTCTTGGCTCATCAGGAGGCCCAATATGGCCATAACATGTGTCCCGATATGGTGTGATATGTAAGCGCCGACGCACTACCCCTCCATTTAAATAAGCCACCATAGTAGCTGTAAGGCCTCCCACCTATGTCATGGATGGGAAGTCTCTACTGCGCAATCGCGCTTAGCAGAGTATTCCATGCGCATGCCCAAACTGGAACTCATAGTCACAGCGTCCAATCAGACATCAAGGCTCCTACTTCCATTTCCGGACAACGGGGATGTAATACCAATATCGCCTCTCTGCACATGCTCAAGGTGTAATGCGTCACCACAGAGCCGTGACGATGGAGCGCCACAATAGTGTATTATGAGAAATGTTCCAGTGCGCATACTCAAGGGGGAACGCACCGCCATGTTCACAAAACAGATTTGTGGGCATAATGATATCCTACTACTGCGCACACTCAAAATGGAGCGCAACAAGGACCCCAATGAGACGTAAACCCGGAAGTGTACCAAAACACTGATGTATTATAGATAACTCAAAACTGCGCACACTCATATTCACACAATCTGCCACGCTCCTGTACACAATGCATCATTATTGCGCATGCTCAGGACAATATACACTGTTCAAAAAAATAAAGGGAACACTTAAACAACAGAATATAACTCCAAGTAAATCAAACTTCTGTGAAATCAAACTGTCCACTTAGGAAGCAACACTGATTGACAATCAATATCACATGCTGTTGTAGAAACGGAATAGACAACCAGGGCTGTGGAGTCGAGCCAAACCTGCAACTCCGACTCCTCAATTTCCCTTACACCGACTCCACGACTCCGACTCCCACATATATTGCTTATATTTAAGTGAAAAATGTATTGTAGTACAATGTGAACATCAGACATTTCATCATTTCTATGATCCAATAATCAAGATATTTAGATAGAACATAATATCTATTTATTGGAATACAACTGTAGAACACAAAAAACTGTAATAAATTGTAAATATGTAATACACTGTGTAATATCGATTACATATATACAGTACAGACCAAAAGTTTGGACACATCTTCTCATTCAAAGAGTTTTCTTTATTTTCATGACTATGAAAATTGTAGATTCATTCTGAAGGCATCAAAACAATGAATTACCACATGTGGAATTATGTAATTAAAGTGAAACAACTGAAAAATATGTCTTATATTCTAGATTCTTCAAAGTAGCCACCTTTTGCTTTGATTACTGCTTTGCACACTCTTGGCATTCTCTTGATGAGCTTCAAGAGGTAGTCACCGGAAATGGTCTTCCAACAGTCTTGAAGGAGTTCCCAGAGATACTTAGCACTTGTTTGCCCTTTTGCCTTCACTCTGCGGTCTAGCTCACCCCAAACCATCTCGATTGGGTTCAGGTCTGGTGACTGTGGAGGCCAGGTCATGTGGCGTAGCACCCCATCACTCTCCTTCTTGGTCAAATAGCCCTTACACAGCCTGGAGGTGTGTTTGGGGTCATTGTCCTGTTGAAAAATAAATGATGGTCCAACCAAACACAAACCGGATGGAATAGCATGCCCCTGCAAGATGCTGTGGTAGCCATGCTGGTTCAGTATGCCTTCAATTTTGAATAAATCCCCAACAGTGTCACCAGCAAAGCACCCCCACACCATCACATCTCCTCCTCCATGCTTCACGGTGGGAACCAGGCATGTAGAGTCCATCCGTTCACCTTTTCTGCGTCGCACAAAGGCACGGTGGTTGGAATCAAAGATCTCAAATTTGGACTCATCAGACCAAAGCACAGATTTCCACTGGTCTAATGTCCATTCCTTGTGTTCTTTAGCCCAAACAAGTCTCTTCTGCTTGTTGCCTGTCCTTAGCAGTGATTTCGTAGCAGCTATTTTACCATGAAGGCCTGCTGCACAAAGTCTCCTCTTAACAGTTGTTGTAGAGATGTGTCTGCTGCTAGAACTCTGTGTGGCATTGACCTGGTCTCTAATCTGAGCTGCTGTTAACCTGCGATTTCTGAGGCTGGTGATTCGGATGAACTTATCCTCCGCAGCAGAGGTGACTCTTGGTCTTCCTTTCCTGGGGCGGTCCTCATGTGAACCAGTTTCTTTGTAGCGCTTGATGGTTTTTGCCACTGTACTTGGGGACACTTTCAAAGCTTTCCCAATTTTTCGGACTGACTGACCTTCATTTCTTAAAGTAATTATGGCCACTTGTTTTTCTTTACTTAGCTGCTTTTTTATTGCCATAATACCAATTCTAACAGTCTATTCAGTAGGACTATCAGCTGTGTATCCACCAGACTTCTCACAACACAACCCCATTTAGAAGGCAGGAAATCCCACTTATTAAACCTGACAGGGCACACCTGTGAAGTGAAAAGCATTTCTGGTGACTACCTCTTGAAGCTCATGAAGAGAATGCTAAGAGTGTGCAAAGCAGTAATCAAAGCTAGAGGTGGCTACTTTGAAGAACCTAGAATATAAGACATACAGTATTTTCAGTTGTTTCACACTTATTTGCTAATTATATAATTCCACATGTGTTAATTCATAGTTTTGATGCCTTCAGAGTGAATCTACAATTTTCATAGTCAGTCATGAAAATAAAGAAAACTCTTTGAATGAGGTGTGCCCAAACTTTTGGTCTGTATTGTGTATATATATATACACAATATATGGGCGGCACGGTGGCTCAGTGGTTAGCGCTGCAGCCTTGCAGTGCTGGGGTCCTGGGTTCGAATCCCACCAAGGACAACATCTGCAAGGAGTTTGTATGTTCTCCCCGTGTTTGCGTGGGTTTCCTCCGGGCACTCCGGTTTCCTCCCACATTCTAAAGACATACTAATAGGGAATTTAGATTGTGAGCCCCATCGGGGACAGTGATGATGATGTGTGCAAAATGTAAAGCACTGCGGAATATGTTAGCGCTATATAAAAATAAAGATTATTATTATTATATAACACTATGACTTATCTCAGCTAAGACAAAACCTAGATCCTCAGGCTACATTCACACCATGGGCAAATCCAGGATCAAACCTATGGGGGGGGGGAACCTCATACTGTTCCGCAGAACCTCATACTGCACACCTCAGCTGCTGCAGAACCTCATACTGCACACCCCTACATTTGAAAATAAAGCCTGCACCTTAAGAAGATGTGCTGATGAATGCAGTCTATTTATTCCAACTATCAATTGATGTTGATGTGTTACTGAAGACGAGCAATGCCTGTCCTGGGTGTCCTTTTGGGCAGATGTGAGGTGTACCTGACTGGTGCTAAAAAAAGGAGTGTTAAGCCCCTGTTAAACATAGCGATATCGCTAGCAATATCGCTGTAACGTCACTGGTTTTGTGACGTTATGGTGATATTGCTAGCGATATCGCTATGTCTGATACTTACCTCCGACCGGCTCCCCCGCTGCTCATCGCTGGTCGCACGAGAATGTCCTGGACCATTTCTCGTCGGGCGCTTCCTGCTGGGCTTCCTGTGGCGCCGACGAGCGACGCGTGGACGCGGGCGGGAGGACGTCAGGATCGCCGCGTCTGACAGGTAAGTAGCGACCCCCGACCCCTGCTATGTCGCTGGTGAGATCTGAATGTGTGGCAGCTCACTAGCGACCACTTAGCGATGCACCAGCGATCCATATCGTTGTCGGGATCGCTGATGCATCGCTAAGTTTAACGGTACCCTTAGTCTGTGTGCTACTCGGCTTTCATTCTTTTTGGTACAGATAAGATATGGATAGACAGATATGGATAAATGGATAGAGCAGATTTCTAATCTGCTTTTGCTATTGAAAACATTATCTAAGAGCTCAAAAACCTTTCAGGTGATGCGGATTTTTAAAAAGCTGATCTGCTTTTGCAGCTGAAAAACGTATCCTCAAAAAATGCAGGAAAAATGCTGTGTGTGAATGTAGCCTTAGATCAGGAATAGAACAGCCATTTATAGGACATTTCATAACTTTCCCAAATTCCTATGAAAAAATATTCAGCACATTCTGCATTGAACTACTGTAACCGATTTATTATATATTTTAGGAGTCGGAGTCAGTCCATTTTATACCGACTCCGACTCCACCAAAATGAGCACCGACTCCACAGCCCTGTAGACAACAGATGGAAATTATTGGCAATTATCAAGACACACTCTATAAAGGAGTGTTTCTGCAGGTGGGGACCACATACCACATCTCAATACCAATGCTTTCTGGCTGATGTTTTGGTCATTTTTGAATGTTGGTTGTGCTTTCACACTCGTGGTAGCATGAGACGGACTCTATAACCCACACAAGTGGCTCAGGTAGTGCAGCTCATCCAGGATGGCACATCAATGCGAGATGTGGCAAGAAGGTTTGCTGTGTCTGTCAGCGTAGTGTCCAGAGGCTGGAGGCGCTACCAGGAGACAGGCCAGGAGATGTGGAGGGGGCCGTAGGAGGGCAACAACCCAGCAGCAGGACTGCTACCTCAGCCTTTGTGCAAGGAGGAACAGGAGGAGCACTGCCAGAGCCCTGCAAAATGACCTCCAGCAGGCCACAAATGTGCATGTGTCTGCACAAACAGTTAGAAACTGACTCCATGAGGATGGTCTGAGTGCCCGACGTCCACAGATGGGGGGTTGTGTTCACAGCCCAACACCATGCGGCCCTCCAAAGAAATGCCCCTAACACCATTACTGACCCACTGCCAAACCTGTCATGCTGAAGGATGTTGCAGGCAGCAGATCGCTCTCCACGGCATCTCCAGACTCTTTCACGTCTGTCACATGTGCTCAGTGTGAACCTGCTTTCATCTGTGAAGAGTACAGGGTGCCAGTGGCGAATGTGCCAATCCTGGTGTTCTGTGGCAAATGCCAAGCGTCCTGCACGGTGTTGGACATTTACCTACAATGTACTTGAGATCCGGGTACATCCGAAGGACATCCCAATGTCTGATTAATACTTCCCTAACATTCTGATGTTGGTCAAAGGTACCTATTATTCTCACGATCTCAGGAGGAATGTCTCTATTGCGCTTCTGCAAACGGTGTTGTCTCTTCTCCTTTTCCTCAAAATTATATGCTGTGTCCAAAACATGTTTAGGATAGCCTTTCTCCCTAAACCTATTGTACATATCACCTGCTTGGCTGTGTAATATGTCACTCTCAGAACAATTCCTCCTAAGTCACAGGAATTGACCCTTGGGAATCCCTCTTTTGAATGGAATTGGATGATGGCTCTGCCAATGTAGAAGGCTATTGGTGCTAGTTGGTTTACGGTAGATGCAGGTGGATAATCCCCCCTTTGGCTCTTTTTTAATTTTTACATCTAATAATGCTATTTCGTCCTTGTGAATTTCTGAATTGAAGCCAAGACCAACCTTGTTAATGTTCAGCTCAACAATAAACCTTTCAAATTGGTCCTTGGTGCCTGTCCAGACAACAAAAATGTCGTCTATAAGCCTGTACCATATAGATATCAAATCTTGCCACCATTTGATACCCTCTCCAAAGATGTCACAGCTCACCTCCTCCTTCTCCTGTACAATGCCGTCCCTGTCTCATCCATTTCTTGTTGCCCCGTCCTCCATGCTGATCTCGTACTTTGCTGGTAGAATTTGCCCCCTTTGTGATTGCCCCCTCCACCATCCTTCGCCATGGATTCTCCTCTGTGTTTTCTTATGACACGCTACGAGATTCCCTTATTAACCTCTCGTAACGTTCTCTGCAGCCATATTACCCCGAGACGGAGACCTCACTGATCAAGAGACTGGACCCAGTATAAAGAAGATGATGAAAGAGAAAGGTAAGAGACCCCTGGGCACCAAATCTGTGTTATCATCTACCCCTGAATATATAAAATATTCCCTGGCCGCGCAGGTCTCATCCCACCACAGAACAGGTGTCATCCCACCGCCGCACAGGTCTCATCTCACCGCCGCGCAGGTATTGTCGCTCCACTTGCTGGTTATGTTGGATGATTACACTGATACAACCATCGTTCGCTGTCTGTGCACACACCGGTTTGCTGTGCACAAGGGAATAATCACCTACAATCCAAACCATTTCCTGTTACACTTTATGCAAATAACAACAATCTGACAAAAAAGTGACATTCGCCAACAAGCACGAGAGCGAAGAGCGCTGTGTCCTTGATCGGCCGGATTAGTTCGACACCGATGTACAATTGGTCAGCCAGATAGTGATGGGGAGATGATGGGAGTGAAGCGCAGCATTCTGGTTCTTTCTAAGAGACTTTTCCATTTCTCTACTCATTTGAGATCCCTGTTTGCCGATAGTGAGTATAAACCATGGTGGTTACACAAACTGAGCGAATGTGACACATTGTAGATACAATGTCTACAGTGTAGAACGTAAACTGCAGCCATTAGGCTTCTTTTACACTTGCCGTGATTTCCATGGGGCCGCAAAAACGGCCTGCAAAAATACATTGGACCGCCATGTGCCACATGGCTGTGAGGGCCGTATATACGGCTGTGAAAAAATCTCAAGCTTGCTCAATATTTTTCATGGCTCACGGACACGGCCTCTGTTTAAATCAATGGTACCGCAAAAACAACGGTAGCTTGTTTTTGCGGTGCACCATATTTGCGGATTGCCGTTTTTTTCCTGCAGTTTGTTACAACAGGGATAAACGGCAATCCGAGAGGGTTTTTTGCGGCCCATATTTGCGGGAGACCGCAAAAATCTCAACAATACAGCCTGTAAAAACGGGCCGCAAAATACTCGGCATGTGTAAAAGTAGCCTTAGAGTCTGTGCACATGTTAAGTATTTGGTGCAGAAATTTCTGCATCTCTTGAGAGGAAAAACGCTGCATAAAATAGACGAGTTTTTGCCACTTTTTTATTGCAGATTTTCCCCACTCATTATTATGGGAGAAATATACAGCAAAAACGCTGAAAGAATCAACGTAATGTAGATTTATATATAGCTGTACCAAATCCGCAAGTCACAAAGAAGCTCCGTGTGTACAGGTCCAGTCTTTAAACTGCGGGAGTAACAGAAGAGCATTTATATTTGCAGTTTTCATGCACCTATGGATGACCCCCATCAGTAATGCAGCAGGGGTGCTACAAATGACCCCCATCAGTAATACTGCAGGGGTCCTATGTATATCCCCCATCAGTGATGCAGCGGGGGTCCTATGAATGACCCCCATCAGTAATTAAGTGGGGGTACTATGAATGACCCCCATCAGTGATGCAGTGGGGGTCATATGAATGACCCATATCAGTAATTAAGTGAGGGTCGTATGAATGACCCCCATCAGTAATTAAGTGGGGGTTGTATGAATGACCCCCATCAGGAATGCAGCAGGGCTTCCTATGAATGACCCCCTTCAGTGATGCATCGGGGGTCGCCAGTGCCCTGGACCATTAGCGCCGTCCTTGAGTCCCTTCCACCAGTCCAGTATTGACCCCTTTATTTATCAAGCACCTTGAGGAAAATACTGCAGTAATTATTGTGCTTCGACCTCTTAATTTTTTCAGATTTTTTGCTAAAATGCAAAAAATAAAAGTTATATTTTGTTATTTTTCTAAATATTCTTTGTGGAGTTTTTATGTAACAGTTTTCTACTCTCAGCCCTAACCCTGTGATATCCTGTACATCGGGGATCTGATGACTTCTCCCTGTCTAATCCAACCCCGACACATAGTGTTAGAAAAAGGGAAGTGAATGAAGACTGTATAGCATCAAAATGTTGCGTCCCCCTTATACCGCTCCCCTGGTCCCATCACTTGATTGTTCAGTGTTTGCACAGTCCCCGGCGTTCAAGGTGACATCTCGTTATCCGGGGTCCTTGTTATGCGGCGCACACAGCGCTCAGGACTATCGACTCTTCACGACGCTGTGAGATGTGATTAGCCTTTAGTTTGGTAAATGGGAATCTTGACACGGAGCCGACACGTCAGCACTTTCTGCGCGCGCTGCTTACATGTCAGTCCGGGACCGGATACTCGCAGCATTCATGACAAGGAATATATATATTCTGGGGGTGACACTGGCGTTACACACAGAAGCTACAATTCAAGATGTAACAATGCAAAACAAAAATGGAAAAACCTCTGTAAATAATTGTCCACGTTTGAGCCGACAGGATCCATTATTGGAGCGGTGTCTTTTCCGCGTCCCCTGTTCTGCGCGCTCCTGTTACCTCGGGGTCCTCCGTGCTGCAGTGCATTGTGGGAGATGTGGAGCTTTCAGAGAATTGTGAGTGCAGCTTTGGATGTGACTGGAGTGTAAAGTTTTTGTAAAATTCCTGTGTGCAGATTTCTCACCGCTCAATGCTGAAATCATTATCGGAGCATGTGAATCGCAGCGAGGAATAAAGGGAAATAAATCCATAAATTACACAATAACCGTGATAAATCTGTGCCCCCCCTTACAGCCCCCAATTTTAGTTTGTTGTTTTTTAAGCTTGGAACCTAAAGCAAAAGGATCACCATTTATTAGGAGTGAGAAGTGAGCGCGGCACACCGCGGCGGGGAGCATATGTCCGCACATCTGCTTTCAGTAACATCATCATGATTTTAAAAATGATTTATAGCGCGGCATGTCATAAATCGCCGTCTCCACTGTAACTTACACATGTGAGAACACAGCGAGGAGAACAAGACCGGGGCCCGGCCGATCCTGGGGGCCAAACCTCAGCGTCAGCTCGTCGTCATCCATCACTGCCGACAACCAGCCTGTGTAATGTGAGGTTGTCAGCCCCGCCCCCTTGATATGACGTGATCATTGGCTCATCGGACATTCTCCAGGCTTGAGCCTGATGACTGGTGGAGCAGAGATCCGGAGGGGATTTATCCTTGGGGGGCTCCAGGTGCAGCATCGTCTGGTGCGATCCTGCGGCCTCCGCTTCATGCGGTGATAAATGAAAATGACCCAACGTTAGCTAAAAGAATTAAGGCAAAATCATCTGGAAATAGGTGCAACAGAGCCGTGACGAGGGTCCGGTGATCCCTCCCGGGACAGCAGGTTACACAAATATTTCGGATTTCTGTGCAGTGATATCTCCAGATGGAGTGTAAAAGAGGAAAGTGGTAAAAAACGGGGAGAAACTCGTCATCAACGCCTAATGCAAAACTGAAGACGTTCCGTTAAAACACACGGCATCCATCATAGCGCCATTCTCCTCCCTCCGAGAAATCACACAGCTTATTGTTTTTTCTTTAATTGTTGCTAATTAAGTAAAGGAGGATGACCATGCTCGATGTAATGTGCGACTCTCGTCTGACTTTTTTGATTTGCAGTTTTCTGATAAATGTCTGTCACGGCCTGATTTTTGCTTTGCAGTTGCAGTTTCACTTCTGCAGCTTCGGAGCAGAAATCTCGCAGCATGCCCTGCTTGTCTTTGCTGTCTTTACACCACATACTAAGGACGGGATCTGCTGATATCGAGCATGCTGACTGTTTCTAATAAAAAAAAAAAATGGCAGAATTGTGAATGCAGCTCTGAAGTTTTTCCAATACATGCCAAAAATTCCCATTCACTAATTCTGTACATTTTTCGGACAAGCTGTGGATTTTTCTCCATTGTTCACAGCACAAAGCACCAAATATCTGTGTATCCGGCGACCGACACATCTGGGATTGAGCGTTCAACTGTGATCTAGAACATTCAGCAGCACATTTCACGTGATGATACAATGGTCTGTCTCATTGCGAGGTCTCAGGATACAATGTTGTCGGTCTGTCTCATTGTGAGGTCTCGTGATACAATGTTGCCGATCTGTCTCATTGCGAGATCTCGTGATGCAATGTTGCCGATCTGTCTCATTGCGAGATCTCGTGATGCAATGTTGCCAGTCTGTCTCATTGTGAGGCCACGTCATACAATGTTGCCAGTGAGTCTCCTTGTGAGATCTCATGATACTATGTTGACAGTCTGTCTCATTGCGAAGTCTTGTGATACAATGTTGACAGTCTGTCTCATTGCGAAGTCTCGTGATACAATGTGGCCAATCTGTCTCATTGAGAGGTCTCAGGATACAATGTTGCCGACTTGTCTCATTGCGAGATCTCGTGATACAATGTTGCCAGTCTGTCTCATTATGAGGCCTCGTGATACAATGTTGCCAAACTGTCTCCTTGTGAGATCTCGTGATACAATGTCGCCGGTCTGTCTCATTGTGAGGTCTTGTGATACAATGTTGCCGATCTGTCTCATTGCGAGATCTCGTGATGCAATGTTGCCAGTCTGTCTCATTGTGAGGCCACGTCATACAATGTTGCCAGTGAGTCTCCTTGTGAGATCTCGTGATACAATGTTGCCAGTCTGTCTCATTGCGAAGTCTTGTGACACAATGTTGCCAGTCTGTCTCATTGTGAGGCCTCGAGATACAATGTTCCCGATCTGTCTCATTGCGAGATCTCGTGATGCAATGTTGCCAGTCTGTCTCATTGTGAGGCCTCATGATACAATGTTGCCAGTCTGTCTCATTGTGAGGCCTCGTGATACAATGTTGCCGATCTGTCTCCTTGTGAGATCTCGTGATACAATGTCGCCGGTCTGTCTCATTGTGAGGTCTTGTGATACAATGTTGCCAGTCTGTCTCCTTGTGATTCTTCGTGATACAATGTTGCCGATCTGTCTCATTGTGAGATCTTCTGATACAATGTTGCCGATCTGTCTCATTGTGAGGCCTTGTGATACAATGTTGCCAGTGAGTCTCCTTGTGAGATCTCGTGATACAATGTTGCCGGTCTGTCTCATTGTGAGGTCTTGTGATACAATGTTGCCAGTCTGTCTCGTTGTGATTCCTCGTGATACAATGTTGCCGATCTGTCTCATTGCGAGGCCTCATGATACAATGTTGCCGATCTGTCTCACTGTGAAGTCTCGTGATACAATGTTGCCAATCTGTCTCACTGTGAGATCTCATGATACAATGTTGCCGATCTGTCTCATTGTGAGATCTTGTGATACAATGTTGCCGATCTGTCTCACTGTGAAGTCTCGTGATACAATGTTGCTGATCTGTCTCACTGTGAGGTCTCGCGATACAATGTTACCAATTTGTCTCAGGTTTCATTTCTTAGTAACTTTGATAAATGTTAATTACGTTTCTCGGATCCTCATTGAACTGACCCAAGTATTCGTGCTCTTGATCTGTGTGGCGCTCACACACCAATGGCATCTTCATCATGGAGGAGATTATGTTAATGCCTCAGATCATTGACAGAAATTCCAATATAATTGTCTTGGTCGTTTTCTCGGAGTAGCCATAATTATCTCTTTTTATAGGGGTCGTCCAAGAGGGGTGTGATCAAGTCAGGTGCGTGAAATAAATGCAGAGATGAAAGCGGGAATCAACGGAAGATTTCTGCATCCATCACATGAGTGATGCAGAAAAACAGCAATTGCATCTGTAGAGCTGTTCATCCAGGGCTGTCTGCTTCATACATAGAATGCAAATGTTATAGTGAAGACTGACACTCAAACACCTGGTGTAGGAGAGGGAAAAATAGGCATCAGAATGGCTGTGTTTGGGGTCAACTCCCATCTGGGCTGGATGCTTTTTGCACTTTTATATATATTGTTTTTATAAAGATTAATGCCAATATTAAAGGGGTCATCCAGGGGAAAAAATGGCTACTTTTTATTGTTTTTTTTTATTGTATGTAGTTGTTATTTTGGTGGCGGGGAGGTGGAATCTTCTACCTTTTTCTAAGTACAGACCATTATTTTGAGGTTGTTATTGATGCCCCCAGGTATCATCCCTTATACTGGAAGCCACAGAGAGCGGTGTGAGACAGTGACCGGCATTGTTGTGAATGGCCGATATGTGTCGCAGCAGAGGAGGTCCTCTGCGCTGTAAGCCTGAAATGTTGCTCTGGGAGCTGTAGTTCTACGAGCCTTGTTTTTGTTTATAAAGGGGGGCTTACAGTGTTAGCCGGAGAGCTGGGCTGGACTGGCTAACCACACACACCTCCCACCTATGGGGATGGTTTCAGCTACATAATGTGACTGTGGTTGGGTCACATGTTCGGTGTTGTAAGGTCCTGAATGGCCTCTGTGTTGTAAGGTCCTGTGCGTGGAACAGATTCCTGAAGAGCACATGGTGAGGCCATGGACCTGAATGGTCTCTGTGTTGGAAGCACCTAGGAGTGGACCGATTCCTGAAGAGCACAGGGTGAGACCAGGTACCTGCAGAGCCTGTGGCGGCTAACTGTGGTGGGGAAGTTACCGTCCTCCTGAGGGTCTGGAATGTTGAGTTTGGCCTGTGGAACAAGTCAGCGTGTGGAGTGGAGCTTCTTCGGGAACCTAGGACTGACAAGGAGTCAGCATGAGGAACGGAGCTCCAGGAAGGTAACCCAGAGTATGAGGGACTGTGCGGTCACCCACGGTAACTGGATGAAGTGAGGATCATCGTGTTTAGTGACTGCAATCTAATGTTATGTGGCATGGAGTAAAGTTGTGATAGACATTGGTACGGCGTGCGGTCGCCCACGGTAACTGGACAAAGATTAGTCTGGTGTGTTTAGTGTCTGTGAGTTAAAGCCGTGTACTGTGAAGTGTTACTGACTATATGTTAGGTCTGTGATATATAGCATGGCCTATAGTGGTTTATGCTGAGTTTAAATAAACCGAACGGACTGTTTAAGCTAGAAAACGGTAAAGGGTCAGCGCCAGGACGACCTGTTGAGAAAATGGTTGTCACGTTCAAAATATAAAACAATGTCTCAAAAATACTTTGGGTCGGATTTATTTCTTAATTTTTACCTATTTTTCTGCAGTTTTTCCTGTTTAATGGTATTTCTTTGTTTTGCACCAAATTCTTTGTTGGTTGCTCTTTTACTTAAGTCTTTTTTCTACTTGTTTATTGGTTTGTCTTTTTTCTCTTTTTTTGCCATTGTGCACTCGGGTTTATGCGGCTGATTCATTCTTTGTGACTTTTTAAAGGGTGATTAAAATATTTGTTCATTGTCCTGTGTGTCCTCCATTGTTTTTTTCTTTTACATGCTAGAAATGTTTTGTGCATATGTTCGAGATCTGTGCGACACTGTAACAGATATGAAACAGGCGCAAAAAAGGTAAAAGACAAAAGAGCCTTTTTAATTTAGTTCAAAAGTCATAAACCCAGTTGCTTCATTATGAATAAATTGGTGCTAAAAAAAAACAACAATGAATATATCAAGAAAGAAAAGTGACTTAAAACCCCCCACAATTGATGTATCGAGCCCTTCATTTCCAAATTATGGGGAAATAATTCATAAAAGTAGGATACATTTACATAAACACTTCCGTGACGCGGCCGCACTTTTACAATCGTTCAAGGAGTTTAACCTCTTAATGTGTTTCTAGGAGTCGGTTCGGAAAGTTTGACAAACTTCCAGGGAAATCTCCATGAAATTTCTGTGTTACATTAAACTTTAGAGAAAAAAAAAGAATCAGTCGTCAACTAAAGCCTTGGTGCCAGCTACGGCTTTGTACAAGGTAACCTTGTGTTTTCCTGCAGCATAAAGCCCCTTTTCCCCGTCCCCGGGGACCACGCTCAGCGAGGTATAAACAGGAACGTAAAAGGTGGCTGCATCTGCTGGGGATCTGCGTTTCCCTTTATAAAAGTTCCTAAATGAGCTGAGAAGTGTTGATTATAAAGTAGCGCGCTGATCTCAGATAGGAGAGGAACGCCGGGCTCGGCTTTGAGATAAGAACTTGATAAAAACCGTGTAAAAATAAATAAATAAATAAAAGATGCAAAACATTTTACTTCTGAAAAGAAAAAAAATATTTGAGATTAACATTTCCTCTGTCGCGTGCCAAGATTTCCGCGCATTTGAACCGCGAGCAGTTGGCTCGTTTTCAAAACGGATAAATAATGATGTTTGCGGCAGAAACAATTATCCTAAAAAAAAATCATTTGAAAGGACGCGGCGCCTTTCTGCTGCTTATAAAGACGACATTCAATTTATAGAGAGAGCGCGTTACATATGGGGTGTGAGAGCGCCACTTACATCTCGCAGCCAGTTCTTAAAGGCTCCGGCTCATTGATGTGCGCAGAGCGGTGGCGCGCCGGCGTTTGAAGTTCCGTTTCTGTGACACCGAGCTTTTTAATCGTTCTGTCGGCTCGCTTGACATCTGTAAGAGCGGATTCGTGAAAACTTCTGCCGTTCCTCGTTTTTTTAAACTTGTACTTATGTGTGAGAGGAAAGTAATTAGCGCCAGGCATCGGGGCGCTTAGCCCACCCCCAGGGCATTGGGAGACCCCAGAGACTCCAGGAGAGAGGAGCTTGCTTGATAGTGTGCTGGGACTTCCCGCTGTGAGAGAGAACTGAATCTCCCCATCAGAGATACAGAGCTGGTGGCTCGTTGGGGATGACGGGAATTCTTGTGTGTGTTACATTTTTGGTTCTTTTTCTGTCTGGTGAAGGCTGCAAGGGCGATAAACCATTGGTAGAACCTGTGTGCAAGAGGGGGCTACATACACCTCCAAAGCAGCAGGCAGCTTCTGTAACCAGGGCTGTGGAGTCAGTGTCATGGAAATTGAGGAGTCGGAGGTTTGGCTTACCGACTCCACAGGCCTGTCTGTCACAGCCACAGCAGAGTACCCGTATACTGTGCTTGCACAGGGGCCCCATCTGTCTGGGTCGGCCGCTCGTGGGCAGTGTCTATGCTTTGTCTCCTTTTATCCAAAACTCCTAAATTTCTTGACATTTCGACGCCACGTTTTTAGCTTTGGAGTAAACCCCCTGTTGTATGATGCGGCTCAAAGGTGATGCTGGTGGTCCCCAGATGTTTCCTCTTCCAATCAGCTATCAGGGGGTCACATCATAGGTGTTTTTGGGATGTCACTTCTATACTTTTTCTCACTGCCACAGACAGGTTTTTGGATTCAACAAAAGTCATTCAGGAAATTAAATTTTATCCAAAATCTCCAACTGGACTGATGAGATCCTCTTATACGAGGGAATATACCCAATATTGTGTCGGATCCGGGACCACCAAGGACCCTTTGTTACACTGCCTGGTAAAGCACGCATCTTCTTCTGAAGAGCAACTTCTTCTGGGCTTCTTGGATGAGAGCGGATCTGGAGAACGCTGCTACATTGTATCCGTTCATTCCCAGAGAGGGGTTTCAGCTCTGACCTCAATATTCAGGGGGTGTTGATAGCAGCACCCCCTGTGTAAATGTGGGATCTGAATACCGCCTCCAATGACGCAGAAAATCTAAAATCCTCCATAGACGCTTGGTCGCTTTTTTTTTTACACGCCGCCCGTAAAACATTATCAAGTTGTAACCGATGATTTACCAAAGAATCCGACGACTTTCTGCCAAGTATTGTGTCCAGGAATCTGCAGCATCGCCTGTAAATAACGAGGACGGGGGTCTCGCTGCTCAGTATCGGCAGAAGAGATGGCCGTGACCGCACAAAGCGTGGATTTAAGTGTATAGAAATACAATTAAGCTTTATGGCGCGGCTGCATAGAAGAGCCACGGCCGGTGGGATCCCAGCCAGCGCTGCTTACAAATCACCGCCACCGAGAGGCCGCAAAACCGAGATTTTCTACCTCCGAAGGCGGAATTTATTATCTCGTGTAAATTGATTTTGGACGCCTTTCAATTGCCATTGGTCTTAACTCCCGAGCCAACAGACACGCGTTCTTCTCACTGTTATGGCTCTCATCTTGTTCTGCCACAGAAGCCGCCGCGAAAGCCACCAAGAACAACAGTGTGTCCAATGAGGTCACAGAAAGGCCTCCAGCAGCACAGAGTATTTCAGGAAAGAGGTGTGCTGATCCAATGGGAAGTTTGCAGAAATGCCGTTTCTCTCAGCAGCGCAGAGTATTTCAGGAGAGTAGTACTGATGTTGTGGGAGGTCACAGGCTGAAAGGTACACAGGAGAGGATTGTGCTGGCCTGAAGGAGTAGGATCCCCAGCAGCACAGAGTATTTCAGGAGGGGCTTGTCCTGATGTCAGAGACTGAGAGTTCCATACTGGAGGGTGCAGGGTCCCAGCAGCACAGAGTATTTCAGGAAAGAGGTGTGCTGATCCAATGGGAAGTTTGCAGAAATGCCGTTTCTCTCAGCAGCGCAGAGTATTTCAGGAGAGTAGTACTGATGTTGTGGGAGGTCACAGGCTGAAAGGTACACAGGAGAGGATTGTGCTGACCTGAAGGAGTAGGATCCCCAGCAGCACAGAGTATTTCAGGAGGGGCTTGTCCTGATGTCAGAGACTGAGAGTTCCATACTGGAGGGTGCAGGGTCCCAGCAGCACAGAGTATTTCAGGAAAGAGGTGTGCTGATCCAATGGGAAGTTTGCAGAAATGCCGTTTCTCTCAGCAGCGCAGAGTATTTCAGGAGAGTAGTACTGATGTTGTGGGAGGTCACAGGCTGAAAGGTACACAGGAGAGGATTGTGCTGGCCTGAAGGAGTAGGATCCCCAGCAGCACAGAGTATTTCAGGAGGGGCTTGTCCTGATGTCAGAGACTGAGAGTTCCATACTGGAGGGTGCAGGGTCCCAGCAGCACAGAGTATTTCAGGAGATGTATGTCCTGATGTCATAGACTGAGAGTTACATGCTGGACGGAGCAGGGTCGCAGCAGCACAGAGTATTTCAGCACTCTTACATCCTGGCCCGTGCTGCTGCAGAGCGCGGCATCGCCCTTGTCTCAGTTTGTCGGAGGATTTCTTCATTACTTTTCCGCAGATACTGCTCGGCCAGCAGTATTATTGTTGCGATCGTCTCTTAGATCCTGATCGCCGGGTGACTGACAGCTCTGGCAGGTAGTGAATGAAGACTGACAGTGTAATATACAAAATGCAGCGTTCACAAAACTCCGGCCTGAAGTTTTTCCATGACGCAGCATTTTTATTGTGAAGACGGCGGTTTTTTTCCTACTTTGATATAAATGTCTCATTTTCTTTCCGGAGCGACATATTTGTTTTGCTCAATAAAGAAGGACGTTGTTTCTGAAGTTGAATGTATTTAACCCCTCTTATGCCTGAGCCTTTCTCCATAACGTCTGAGAAGCGCTAACGGAGGGATCCTCTGTAGGAAAAATGGTCTCTCCGACCTCCAGAGCTGTAATCCGTGTGCAATATAGGAGCGATGCTGCATTGTATTGGGGTAATTGCCTTATGTTCTCCTCCCTGCCGCACTAAGCCGTCTCCATTATTACAGCCTGTACCTGTTGTATCAGGTGGTACAGTACTGATATAGTGGAGGTAAGTAAATGGTACGGCACTGATATAGCAGAGGTGAGTAGATGGTACGTCACTGATACAGCAGGGGTGATAAGGTGGTACAGTACTGATATAGCAGAGGTGAGTAAGTGATACAGTACTGATATAGCAGGGATCATAAGGTGGTACAGTACTGAAATAGCAGAGGTGAGTAGGTGATACAGTACTGATATAGTAAAGGTGAGAAGGTGGTACAGTACTGATATAGCAGATGTGAGTAGATGGTACGGCACTGACATAGCAGGGGTGAGTAGGTGATACAGTACTGATATAGCAGAGGTGAGTGATACAGTACTGATATAGCAGAGGTGAGTAGATGGTACGGCACTGATATAGCAGAGGTGAGTAGATGGTACGGCACTGATATAGCAGAGGTGAGTAAGTAAAACAGTACTGATATAGCAGAGGTGAGTAAGTGATACAGTAGTGATATAGCGGGGTGAGAAGGTGGTACAGTACTTATATAGCAGTGATGCGTAGATGGTACGGCTCTGATATAGCAGAGGTGAGTAAGTAATACAGTACTGATATAGCAGGGGTGAGAAGGTGGTGCAGTACTGATATAGCAGAGGTGAGTAGGTGATACAGTACTGATATAGCAAAGGTGAGTAGGTGGTACAGTACTGATATAGCAGATGTGAGTAGATGGTGCAGTACTGGCATAGCAGATTTGAGTAGGAAGTACAGTACCTGCGGTCTGGAGGATAGTCGGGTATTAAGGGCTTGCAAATGAAAACATACGAGGGTTGGGTATGATGTACAGTCACGGTGGTCAGTAGGGTTGTCAGGCAATCTATGGTTTGGCACTGGTTGTGTATAACACAGAAGATAATCCTACAGAATTGTTTGTGAAAATTCAGCTTATAGCAGGTCTAAGATCAGGCTTTGATAATACATCCGAGTTCAGAAAAAGCAACACCTAGACCTGGTATTGAGGTGAGCTGGCCCTTTAAATAAAGGGCCCTGCAAGCTAAGTGGTCCTGTGCCCTGCACAGGAGATCACCTATCCTTGCCAGTCCAGCTGGAGGGAGATGTGGCGCTGGCTCGGGGTGGGTGTGTAACCTAAACATAATAGGGTCTGATTTAGTTACTTTCAGCTCCCTAAATCGCCTCCACAGCTGCATTCACAATTCTGCTGGCTCCTCACTGGTCCTAGCTGCAGAGCACATTGCCCTGCTGGTTAAGCTTCACATGACGTAGTCTTTACTCCAGGCATTGTATAGGAAGCCTGCACATCGTGGTTGCAGCTCTGTAACTAGAGTAGATCTGCGCTGTGACGTGAGATCGCCCCTTGCTCATTCTGTAATCACAGCAGAGCTGAAGTTCTGGGCCATTGTGCATGGTTTTAGAAACCTCAGTGCCTTTGACTAAATTAACCCCTTAAAGAAGCTAATGGCGCCGCAGCCATCAGGCGCAAGGTTCTGTCTTGTTCTTTCTGGAAATCCGCTTTGAACTTAATGAATTATTGAAGCAATTTGTTTGGCGTAACGCCGCCGCGTCCACGTGAATTTGTTTTCTTAATTCCTTCGTCTCCAGAACAGTTGATCGTAAACGGCTTCTCATTAAAAACAAAAAATGTCTTTATTTGTGTAGTGAAGTTTTTGATGATTATTCTCTAATCGCATGAAATGACTCCTCCGTCACCGGCGGCGCCGAGCCGCCATCATTTACTTATTACTTTATCTCCTTTTGAATGTTTTTGTTTCGCCGCTTCTTCACACGAACATCTAAGATGTCCTTGTTCTTCTAACACAACTCAATGGAAACCCGCAGAGACCCCCATTAGTACCAGGGAGGACGAGCTGCGGAGGTCTTCACAGGCGAGCCGCAGCGTGCAATATACGCGGATTAGTTCTCATGGACGCAGATTCTTTTTGGACCTGAACTGTTCTCCACTTCAGAAGATATCCAGGTTTCCTGATCATCATTGACACATTGTATCCACTTACTGTTGTGTCCTCTATTCACATCCAGTTACCTCCAATATTGGGGCTTGGATGGTGCAGTCTGGACTCAGTGGACATTTTTATAAGTTTCTCCAATTATGAAAAAACTTTTAGGCTGTGTGCCCACGTTGCGTTTTTTAAGCGTTTCCGCAGCGCTTTTAGACGCGCATTTCTGCTGCAGAAATGCTTAAGAAAAGCATACAATGTAATATAATGGAATCCGCACATGTTGTGCTAATGGTGCGTTTTTTTTTTACCGCTGCGGAAACGCTAAGCGGAAAAAACACAGCATGTTTATTAATTTTGCAGGAAAGCAGCGTTTCCGCATACATTCAATTGTATTGCAAAAACGCATAGGAAAACGCTTAACAAAAGAGTCAAAAACGCTTACAAAAGCGCTTCATAAAATGCATGCGTTTTCCCGGGAAGAGGGTGTGCGTTTCCGCTCAGGAATATTCTGCATGAAAAACGCTACGTGGGCACATAGCCTTACTGTTACTGCTGAATGTAGCATTTAGGTAAGACAATCCATGTATTCTCGAAAACTGAATGTGGAGACAATATTGATTCTTACACATTCGTCCTACTGAGCCATCAAAGAGAATGACTGTACTGCGGCTCAGTGGATAGCACTATATAGTGGCTCAGTGGTTAGTACTATTGCTTTTCAGTGCAGAGGTCCTGGGTTTGGATCCTCCCAAGGACCTGCAGTTTGTATGTTCTCAGTCGGACCCACAGTAATCAGCAAGTTACGGTATCCCCTATCCGATAAGTTAACGTGATTTTTGGACAATAACCCTTTAATCACATTTTTGGAAAACATGTTGTTGGCTTCGCTGGTGGCAGCATGCGCTGCGGGAATGACGCTGGTGGTGATGGAGTGATACATTAGATGCAGCAGGGGAACCGCATAGTCGTCATTGATGTAATGCATCAGTGGAAGTAAAATGTAACCGAACATCAAGGCAGTAGAGGTAAGGTTGAAAACCGCAGGTCTGTGCCAGGATCAGGATGACCTGGCGGTGGCACTTTCTGTAAATGTTACAGTCTTGTAGTGGCTCTACCTCGTACACGTCGCTGCTGGCGTGGTGCTTCATGGTACATGTCACTGCCTGGTGGTGGCGCTCCCTGGTACATGTCACTTCTGGTGGTGGCGCTCCCTGGTTCATGTCGCTGCCTGGTGATGGCACTCCCTGGTACATGTTGCTGCTGGCGTGGTGCTCCCTGGTACATGTCGCTGCTGGCGTGGTGCTCCCTGCTACTTGTCAGTTCCTGGTGGTGGCGCTCCCTGGTTAATGTCGCTGCCTGGTGATGGCACTCCCTGGTACATGTCGCTGCTGGCGTGGTGCTCCCTGGTATATGTCGCTGCTGGCGTGGTGCTCCCTGGTACATGTCGCTGCTGGCGTGGTGCTCCCTGGAACATGCTGCTGGTGTGGTGCTCCCTGGTACATGTCGCTGCTGGCGTGGTGCTCCCTGCTACATGTCACTTCCTGGTGGTGGCGCTCCCTGGTTAATGTCGCTGCCTGATGATGGCACTCCCTGGTACATGTTGCTGCTGGCGTGGTGCTCCCTGGTATATGTCGCTGCTGGCGTGGTGCTCCCTGGTATATGTCGCTGCTGGCGTGGTGCTCCCTGGTACATGTCGCTGCTGGCGTGGTGCTCCCTGCTACGTGTCGCTGCTGACGTGGTGCTCCCTGGTGCATGTCGCTGCCCGGTGGTGGCTCTCCCTGGTACATGTCACTTCCTGGTGGTGGCACTCCCTGGTTCATGTTGCTACCTGGTGGCAGCACTCTCTGGTACATGTCACTGCCTGGGTGCGGCGCTCCCTGGTACACATCGCTACCTGGCAGTGGCACTCCCTAGTACACATCGTTGTCTAGCTGTGGCGCTCCCTGGTACATGTTGCTGCCTGGTGGCGGTGCTGCCTGGTATACATCGCTGCTCCATAGTGCACATCGCTGAGGACTGGTTTTGAGTTTATTGTGATTCTGGAACCGTCCTATTTGTTGTTGTTATATATAAAGTATAATAGTCGTTGTTTCCACTTGATCCGAGTTGTCGCCACATATCAGGGCCTTGATTTATTTCCCCTCCCCAGGACTTTATAAATTGTCGCATTTCTCGCTATTTTTACTTCCTCTCATGAAGAGAATGTAAATTTAGTCTTTTCTTTTATCTGGAGACATGGCGGCTTTTTTTATCGCCTAGTTTGTTCTGCTCGTTAATTTTTCTGTACAATGAAGTTGGACGTTGGTGTTAATGTCCTGGAGGCTGCGGCCGCCACATCCGAGAGATGAGATTAGCGAATACTCAGCGCTCAAGTCACTCGCTGCCGGTTAATGGCGCAGCCCGAGATTATTTTATAGGTCTTTTATTACTGTTATTTTTTCGCATCGGACACTTAAATAAAACTTGTCCCACTGCTCAGATATTCCACCTTATGCGGTACACATCATATAGAGAGCGGCATATATCTTATGTGGAGTGGCGTACATTTTATATGGAGAGCGTACATCTTGTAGCGGTGTATTTTTTATCACACTTTTGGCCATATAGTGAACAAAGATGGTGCAAGGTAAAGGCTCATATAAATATAATGTACCCACTGATGAACATTGGTCTGTTGGCTGCCTGTTGTGCACATGGATGATGCGCGCTCTTTAGTACACAGTGTAATTTTCCTGCTGTATGTCCACTCATTATATGTCTCTTTGTGTCACACGGTATACATCTTTGTGCTTCACATCCCCTTGTGCCGCGCGCCATATGTCTCCTTGTGCCGCGTGCCATATGTCTCCTTGTGCCGCGCGCCATATGTCTCCTTGTTCCTCCCTCCATACTTTTCCTTGTTCCTCCCTCCATACTTCTCCTTATGCCGCCCTCCATACTTCTCCTTGTGCCGCCCTCCATACTCCTCCTTGTGCCGCCCTCCATACTTCACCTTGTTGCGTTCTCCATACTTCTTGTGCCGCCCTCCATACTTTTGCTTGTTCCTCCCTCCATTCTCCTCCTTGTTCTGCTCTCCATACTTCTCCTTGTGCCGCGCTCCATACTTCTCTTTGTGCTGTCCTCCATACTTCTCCTTGTGCCGCGCTCCATACTTCTCGTGCTGCGCTCCATACTTCTCTTTGTGCTGTCCTCCATACTTCTCCTTGTGCCGCCCTCCATACATCTCCTTGTGCCGCCCTCCATACTTCTCCTTGTTGCGCTTTCCATACTTCTTGTGCCGCCCTCCATACTTTTCCTTGTTCCTCCCTCCATACTCCTCCTTGTGCTGCTCTCCATACTTCTCCTTGTGCCGCACTCCATACTTCTCTTTGTGCTGTCCTCCATACTTCTCCTTGTGCCGCGCTTCATACGTCTCCTTGTGCCGCGCTTCATACGTCTCCTTGTGCCGCGCTTCATACGTCTCCTTGTGCCGCTCTCCATATTTCTCCTTGTGCCGTGCTCCATACTTCTCTTTGTGCTGTCCTCCATACTTCTGCTTGTGCCGCGCTCCATACGTCTCCTTGTGCCGCGCTCCATACGTCTCCTTGTGCCGCGCTCCATACGTCTCCTTGTGCCGCGCTCCATACGTCTCCTTGTGCCGCCCTCCTTACGTCTCCTTGTGCCGCCCTCCATACGTCTCCTTGTGCCGCCCTCCATACGTCTCCTTGTGCCGCCCTCCATACTTCTCCTTGTGCCGCCCTCCATACTTCTCCTTGTGCCGCCCTCCATACTTCTCCTTGTGCCGCCCTCCATACTTCTCCTTGTGCCGCCCTCCATACTTCTCCTTGTGCCGCCCTCCATACTTCCCCTTGTGCCGCCCTCCATACTTCCCCTTGTGCCGCCCTCCATACTTCCCCTTGTACCGCCCTCCATACTTCCCCTTGTGCCGCCCTCCATACTTCCCCTTGTGCCGCCCTCCATACTTCTCCTTGTGCCGCCCTCCATACTTCTCCTTGTGCCGCCCTCCATACTTCCCCTTGTGCCGCCCTCCATTCTCCTCCTTGTGCCGCCCTCCATACTTCCCCTTGTGCCGCCCTCCATACTTCCCCTTGTGCCGCCCTCCATACGTATCCTTGTGCCGCCCTCCATACGTATCCTTGTGCCGTCCTCCATACGTATCCTTGTGCCGCGCTCTGTACGTCTCCTTGTGCCGCCCTCCATACGTCTCCTTGTGCCGCCCTCCATACGTCTCCTTGTGCCGCCCTCCATACTTCTCCTTGTGCCGCCCTCCATACTTCCCCTTGTGCCGCCCTCCATACTTCCCCTTGTGCCGCCCTCCATACTTCCCCTTGTGCCGCCCTCCATACTTCCCCTTGTGCCGCCCTCCATACTTCCCCTTGTGCCGCCCTCCATACTTCTCCTTGTGCCGCCCTCCATACTTCTCCTTGTGCCGCCCTCCATACTTCCCCTTGTGCCGCCCTCCATTCTCCTCCTTGTGCCGCCCTCCATACTTCCCCTTGTGCCGCCCTCCATACTTCCCCTTGTGCCGCCCTCCATACTTCCCCTTGTGCCGCCCTCCATACTTCCCCTTGTGCCGCCCTCCATACTTCCCCTTGTGCCGCCCTCCATACTTCCCCTTGTGCCGCCCTCCATACTTCCCCTTGTGCCGCCCTCCATACTTCTCCTTGTGCCGCCCTCCATACTTCTCCTTGTGCTGTCCTCCATACTTCTCCTTGTGCCGCGCTCCATACTTCTCGTGCTGCGCTCCATACTTCTCTTTGTGCTGTCCTCCATACTTCTCCTTGTGCCGCCCTCCATACATCTCCTTGTGCCGCCCTCCATACTTCCCCTTGTGCCGCCATCCATACTTCCCCTTGTGCCGCCCTCCATACGTATCCTTGTGCCGCCCTCCATACGTATCCTTGTGCCGTCCTCCATACGTATCCTTGTGCCGCGCTCTGTACGTCTCCTTGTGCCGCCCTCCATACGTCTCCTTGTGCCGCCCTCCATACGTCTCCTTGTGCCGCCCTCCATACGTCTCCTTGTGCCGCCCTCCATACTTCCCCTTGTGCCGCCCTCCATACTTCCCCTTGTGCCGCCCTCCATACTTCCCCTTGTGCCGCCCTCCATACTTCCCCTTGTGCCGCCCTCCATACTTCTCCTTGTGCCGCCCTCCATACTTCTCCTTGTGCCGCCCTCCATACTTCTCCTTGTGCCGCCCTCCATACTTCCCCTTGTGCCGCCCTCCATTCTCCTCCTTGTGCCGCCCTCCATTCTCCTCCTTCTGCCGCCCTCCATACTTCCCCTTGTGCCGCCCTCCATACTTCCCCTTGTGCCGCCCTCCATACTTCCCCTTGTGCCGCCCTCCATACTTCCCCTTGTGCCGCCCTCCATACGTATCCTTGTGCCGCCCTCCATACGTATCCTTGTGCCGTCCTCCATACGTATCCTTGTGCCGCGCTCTGTACGTCTCCTTGTGCCGCACTCCGCTCTTTGTTCGCACACATCCTTTGCTGACTTCCATTATAAATTGTTACATTTTTCCATTTGAGCCTCTATAAATGTACCAATATGTTTCTGTGCACACATTGAGTAAAATCTCTGCAACGTTTCTGCATCTCTTGGCAGAAAAAAAAGCAGCTACAGAAATGTGCATATTTGGTGTGTTTTTTCCATGTGTTTTTATTGATTACCGCACAGAGAAATGTCACGCAGAAGATTATTTTCTGCACCAAATCTGCAAGTCAAAAATACTCAACGTGTGAATGACACTTCAGTTCTCTCATTCACTTTAGTGACATCAGGATTGCTTCAGTTTATCTAAAAAATCTGCAAGAAAAAACACTCTAAAAATGCACCAAGTCGGCAATGTGTGCACACAGCATAATAATTATGGTAAATTGTTACATCCCCCCGGAGAACCCATAATCCGGGATGCAACAGTATTCGGGTCTCTGACACTTCAGCGATTCCAATAACTTGTAACCAAACTGCTTCCAGTAATGAGAAGATTAGAACAATGGCGAAAACAAGACCTCTCTCCCCTCCGGCCCCAGTGACTTGGCCGTGGCTCGTCTTCCTGTAAATCCCTCATGGGCCGTTCTCCAGGACGCCCCCGATCTGCTCCTTGTTAGAGAATCTCATGTTTGGAATCCGTTTATGGCCGGGGGTGGGGGGCGCATGAGCAGCACTGGGTCTGATCGCGGTCAATTTCTTCATCAGCGCACGCTTTCTGGCTACAATTTCAAAGCTTAATTATAAGAAATGTAAAAAGGTGAAATACCAGACATGGAGCGAGACGGCTGAGCTCTCCTTGAGTCATCAGGGCTGTGGTAAAGGACGTGTAAACTTCTTCAGCGCTTTGTTACTGCTCCAATAAACCAAAATAACACGTGAAGCAAATTTAATAATGGTTTGATAAAAAAATAAAATCTTTTCCCGTTTTGTGTATACAACATTCATGCTGAGCTATGTCTCTGCACTTGCAGAGTACAAACCCACTGGGCCTGATTTCTTCATTTCCAAATCAATGTTCATGAATTAGTCTAAAACATCAGAAAACCCGCATTGATATAAAAATGAGAAAACGAACCCACAAAAGATGACATATAATAAAAGGCGCAAATTGTTTGATGAATTTGTCGCAAGTCAGAAAGTCCCTAAATGAGGGGAAATCGTGCCAAAAATGGGTGGAAACGTATTCATGAATGGGCCCAGCGCGTATTCTTCTCCTGCACTCGTGCTACTCCACTGCCTACTCTACAGGTACATTGCTCCGTACAGGAGCTTCATACACAAAACGGTGGATTTTAGGATTCTCTTGTATTTTAAATCCACTAGAACAATACAAAAAATGACAAGTCTTCAGTATTTTTTAACATGTTGAGTTTTTTCATAAATTCCTGGGTACAGTTTTGATTTTCTTGCAGTACAAGTGAAGTATTTCACACAATCTTGGATTTGTCACACTCCTGAGGGTTTGCTACAATGTATCGGAGTAGGTAGAGCAATGAGTCTGGAGCCCAGGACAGGAGATTTATGCTTCTTATAATTTCAGGAAGGAGATACGAAAAATCTTTCCAGGGGTTACTAGAATAAATTTACACAAAAAATGTAGCATTTTTTTACAAAAAAAATAATAGACCACAAACTTCTGGCTTAGAAAACTTCATGTATTTTCATCTTCATGAAACAGACTTCAAAATAAGCACAGTCTCCAAGAATGCAATAAAATGTCCCCCATTATGTCATTCAATTGGCAGCCCATCCTAGTCAAGTTTCAGGGTGGGCTGCAGTCTGGAGAAACACATACCTGTGTCTCAACTGGCAGAGGAGCTGTACAAGAGAACAAGGAGCAGGGCTGTGACATCAAAAGAAATAAATCTTCTCCTCGGCTGACTGAGTATGGAGACTTTGCCCTTAATCAGCCGAGGTGAAGATTTATTTCTTCTGATGTCACAGTCCTGCTTCTCCGCTTAGTCAGCCAATGTGAAGATTTATTTTTTCTGATGTCACTGCATTGCTCCTCGTTCTCTTTACTGCTCCTCTGCCAGTTGAGACACTGGTGTGTGTTTCTCTAGACTGCAGCCCATCTTGACGCTTGACTAGGATGGGCTGCCAATTGAATTACATAAAAATAGGAGCTAGTTTATTACATTCTCTTGGAGACGTCCTGTAAAAGAATAATTTAGCTCAAAACACAAAAAAAGCCATAAAACAAGAAAAAAATTGGGAAAAAAAGAGGCAATTGCAATAATGACCCTACATTTATTAGAAAGTTGGAGAATTTATTATTAGGCAATGATTATTTCCATAGGCTGGACATTGCCCCTTTAAGTCTTTATGGCATTATTAAACCAGAGATTACAGGGCTGTCCTGCCCACCGCCATCTTTCCTGTAGACTCGTGTGTTCAGCATTGCCGCTGTCGTCGCTGGAAATTTTATGTCCTTCTCTCAGCAGAGTTTGCGTAGTAAATGGGTACAAGACACACAAGTCATTTGGGAGCCGGGCGGCTGTTAGCGAGGAGCAGCGAACGCCACGACGCAGGTCACAAGCACAAGGACATATATTATTACTGGAAAACAATGGTGCAACCAATCCGAGCCTTAATGGGGCCATTCAGCAAAGAAGTAATTCACCCCAGAGGAAGAACGTCTGTGGCTCCAGACAAGCAGCACCTTAAACATTTGCTGGGTGATTGCAGTGTCTGCGCCGGTGATTGATACGTTCAGCAGCAGAAACCGCGGGGAAGAGTCCGCACCGAAAATCATCTCCATAGAGGACGGGAAACGTGCTTCTGGAAATATACTCTAGTCACCTTCAAAGCTGCATTCACAGGAACTCCACAGATAACACAGTGGTAACACTGAGTACAGATAATGTAGTAGATGTCACCTGCAGTCCTATGTAACACCACAGATAACATATTGATGACTCTCTGAGTGCCTATGATGTAGTAATTGTGACCTGCAGTCCCATGTAACACCCCTGATTACACTGCGGTGTGTAGATCCCAAAATTGGATTACTTTGTGCTAAGTTGATACAATGTATTAGGTAACGCTCCTGCCTGTGATGATACAATGTTTCAGGTAATGCTCCTGCCTGTGATGATACAATGTTTCAGGTAATGCCCCTGCCTGTGATGATACAGTGTATCAGGTAATGCTCCTGCCTGTGATGATACAGTGTATCAGGTAATGCTCCTGCCTGTGATGATACAGTGTATCAGGTAATGCTCCTGCCTGTGATGATACAGTGTATCAGGTAATGCCCCTGCCTGTGATGATACAGTGTATCAGGTAATGCTCCTGCCTGTGATGATACAGTGTATCAGGTAATGCCCCTGCCTGTGATGATACAGTGTATCAGGTAATGCTCCTGCCTGTGATGATACAGTGTATCAGGTAATGCTCCTGCCTGTGATGATACAGTGTATCAAGTAATGCTCCTGCCTGTGATGATTCAATATATCAAGTAATGCCCCTGCCTGTGATGATACAGAGTATCTGGTAATATTCCTGTCTGAGATTATTATTATTATTTATTCTTATAGCGCCATTTATTCCATGGCGCTTTACATGTAAGGAGGGGTATACATAATACATACAAGTACAGTAATCTTAAACAATACAAGTCATAACTGGTACAGGAGGAGAGAGGACCCTGCCCGCGAGGGCTCACAATCTTCAAGGGATGGGTGAGGATACAGTAGGCAAGGGTAGAGCTGGTCGTGCAGCGGTTTGGTGGATCAGTAGTTACTGCAGGTTGTAGGCTTGTCGGAAGAGGTGGGTCTTCAGGTTATTTTTGAAGGTTTCGATGGTAGGTGAGAGTCTGACATGTTGTGGTAGAGAGTTCCAGAGTAGGGGTGATGCGCAAGAGAAATCTTGTATGCGATTGTGGGAAGAGGAGATAAGAGGGGAGTACAGAAGGAGATCTTGTGAGGATCGGAGGTTTCGTGCAGGTAAGTACCGGGAGACGAGGTCACAGATGTATGGAGGAGACAGGTTGTGGATGGCTTTGTATGTAATGGTTAGGGTCTTGTACTGGAGTCTCTGGGCAATGGGGAGCCAGTGAAGGGATTGACAGAGGGGAGAGGCCGGGGAATACCGGGGGGGACAGGTGGATTAGTCGGGCAGCAGAGTTTAGAATAGATTGGAGGGGTGCGAGAGTGTTCGAGGGGAGGCCACTGAGCAGGAGGTTGCAGTAGTCAAGGCGGGAGATGATGAGGGCATGGACTAGGGTTTTTGCAGATTTTTGGTTGAGGAATGAACGGATTCGTGAAATATTTTTGAGTTGAAGTCGGCAGGAAGTGGAAAGGGCTTGGATATGTGGTTTGAAGGAGAGATCAGCGTCAAGGATTACCCCGAGGCAGCGAGCTTTTGGGACTGGGGAGAGTGGGCAGCCATTTACTGTAATGGATAGGTTCGTTGGGGGGGTCACGTGAGATGGACGAAAGATGATTAATTCTGTTTTGTCCATGTTAAGTTTCAGAAATCTAGAGGAGAAGAAGGATGAAATAGTGGACAGACATTGAGGGATTCTGGTTAGTAGGGAGGTGATATCTGGTCCAGAGATGTAGATCTGTGTGTCATCAGCATAGAGGTGATACTGAAAGCCATGAGATTCTATGAGCTGATACAGTGTTGTCTGAGATGATACAGTGTAATGCTCCTGCCTGTGATGACACAATGTATCCGGAAATACTCCTGCCTGTGATGATACAGAGTAATGCTCCTGCCTGTGATGATACAGTGTATCAGGTAATGCTCCTGCCTGTGATGATACAGTGTATCAGGTAATGCCCCTGTCTGTGATGATACAGTGTATCTGGTAATACTCCTGCCTGTGATGATACAGTGTATCAGGTAATGCACCTGCCTGTGATGATACAATGTATCAGGTAATGCTCCTGCCTGTGACGATACAATGTTCAGGTAATGTTCCTGCCTGTGATGATACAGTGTATCAGGTAATGCGCCTGCCTGTGATGATACAATGTATCAGGTAATGCGCCTGCCTGTGATGATACAGTGTATCAGGTAATGCTCCTGCCTGTGATGATACAGTGTAATGCTCCTGCCTGTGATGATACAGTGTATCAGGTAATGTTCCTGACTGTGATGATACAGTGTATCAGGTAATACTCCTGCCTGTGATGATACAGTGTATCAGGTAATGCTCCTGCCTGTGATGATACAATGTATCCGGTAATACTCCTGCCTGTGATGATACAGTGTATCAGGTAATGTCCCTGCCTGTGATGATACAGTGTATCGGGTAATGCTCCTGCCTGTGATGATACAGTGTATCGGGTAATGCTCCTGCCTGTGATGATACAGTGTATCGGGTAATGCTCTTGCCTGTGATGATACAATGTATCAGGTAATGCTCCTGCCTGTGATGATACAGTGTATCAGGTAATGCCCCTGTCTGTGATGATACAGTGTATCTGGTAATACTCCTGCCTGTGATGATAGTGTATCAGGTAATGCGCCTGCCTGTGATGATACAATGTATCAGGTAATGCGCCTGCCTGTGATGATACAGTGTATCAGGTAATGCTCCTGCCTGTGATGATACAGTGTAATGCTCCTGCCTGTGATGATACAGTGTATCAGGTAATGTTCCTGACTGTGATGATACAGTGTATCAGGTAATACTCCTGCCTGTGATGATACAGTGTATCAGGTAATGCTCCTGCCTGTGATGATACAATGTATCCGGTAATACTCCTGCCTGTGATGATACAGTGTATCAGGTAATGCTCCTGCCTGTGATGATACAGTGTATCAGGTAATGCTCCTGCCTGTGATGATACAGTGTATCAGGTAATGCTCCTGCCTGTGATGATACAGTGTATCAGGTAATGCTCCTGCCTGTGATGATACAGTGTAATGCTCCTGCCTGTGATGATACAGTGTATCAGGTAATACTCCTGCCTGTGATGATACAGTGTATCGGGTAATGCTCCTGCCTGTGATGATACAGTGTATCAGGTAATGCTCCTGCCTGTGATGATACAGTGTATCAGGTAATGCTCCTGCCTGTGATGATACAGTGTAATGCTCCTGCCTGTGATGATACAGTGTATCCGGTAATGCCCCTGCCTGTGATGATACAGTGTCAGGTAATGCTCCTGCCTGTGATGATACAGTGTATCAGGTAATGCGCCTGCCTGTGATGATACAGTGGTTGGTGTCTTGCCTGTGATGATACAGTGGTTGGTGTCTTGCCTGTGATGATACAGTGGTTGGTGTCTTGCCTGTGATGATACAGTGTATCGGGTAATGCTCCTGCCTGTGATGATAGTGTATCAGGTAATGCTCCTGCCTGTGATGATACATGTATCGGGTAATGCTCCTGCCTGTGATGATACATGTATCGGGTAATGCTCCTACCTGTGATGATACAGTGTATCGGGTAATGCTCCTGCCTGTGATGATACATGTATCGGGTAATGCTCCTGCCTGTGATGATACATGTATCGGGTAATCCTCCTGCCTGTGATGATACAGTGTATCGGGTAATGCTCCTGCCTGTGATGATAGTGTATCAGGTAATGCTCCTGCCTGTGATGATACATGTATCGGGTAATGCTCCTGCCTGTGATGATACATGTATCGGGTAATGCTCCTGCCTGTGATGATACAGTGTATCGGGTAATGCTCCTGCCTGTGATGATACATGTATCGGGTAATGCTCCTGCCTGTGATGATACATGTATCGGGTAATGCTCTTGCCTGTGATGATACAGTGTATCGGGTAATGCTCCTGCCTGTGATGATACAGTGTATCGGGTAATGCTCCTGCCTGTGATGATACATGTATCGGGTAATGCTCTTGCCTGTGATGATACATGTATCGGGTAATGCTCTTGCCTGTGATGATACATGTATCGGGTAATGCTCCTGCCTGTGATGATACATGTATCGGGTAATGCTCCTGCCTGTGATGATACATGTATCGGGTAATGCTCCTGCCTGTGATGATACATGTATCGGGTAATGCTCCTGCCTGTGATGATACATGTATCGGGTAATCCTCCTGCCTGTGATGATACAGTGTATCGGTTGGTGTCTTGCCCTGATACGTGTGAGCGTTGGTGTACTCCTTCCGTTGTTGCAGCAGGTGTCGCCTGCAGACGCCTTTGTTCCCTTCTCACCAGATATTTACAGCAAAACATTTTCCCAGTGATTGAATTTTCAGAGTAGTAAAATCGCGGAGAGAAATCTCCCTCCCAGCAGCTTTACTGCTCCCCAGACGCCGAGCTCCGAACCTTGTATCTGTGAGGACGCAAACAGAATATTACTAGAAATATAGATCTATTTTACTGTGTTAACCGGCTCTGCGGCCGCACAGAGGACGCGCTCACTGCACCGCCGGGACCGCCACTCGTTCACGATTAGTTCTGCAAGGGGGGCATTATTTTATGATAGTGTGGCGGGCGTAATGTGCCGCTGACTGCTCGACACCGCTGCTTTATAAAGGTTATTTTACATCTATACAGCCGCCATTACTTTCTGCACTACTTGCGTTTAATGGATGGCGGGGGACGTCATATTTCTGAAGTCGGCGCGGGGCGCGGGCGGCCCCTTATAACCTGCCCGATAAAGTAGTAAAATAACCCTTAATAAAGTAGGAATAATTACTCCGGGCCGGAGACTGGGAGCTTCGCTGTGCACCGTCATGGAGCGCTCAGCGCTCGCGCAGGCAGGAGTGGGTTTATTTCTGGAGATCTCGCGCCCGGTGTTATGGGGGGAGCAGGATAAGGGGGCGTTTAATGTTATAAAAGCTGCTTACAATGTTTTCTTTGTGTGGACAGAGGGGTTTTATGTCCTCATGTAAATGACCCTTCAGCGGCTGGTGACGGAACGCTCTGCGTGTTTCTGGATAGATTAGGTGCTATTGATCACCAGATCTCTGCTTGCTGTCAGTGAATGGTGGCATGCTCATTTTAGCTCAATGCTGAAACCCCTATCACTTCTCACACCTGAAGTTTTGCTACAGTTGTATCCAGTATCTGTCCTTCATCCTGAATAGCTCTGGACTATGATGCAGATGGGGTGAAATCGGCTGCAAATCCACATTAAAGTCGGGATCCTGCAGCTGATTTGTGACTGTAAAATAACGAGGTGTCCATCCGATAATTCGTCCACTTGGCTTAGCCCACAGCGGATTGCCTAGACTGGATACAGTTGTAGCAAATCCTCAGCTGTGACAGATTTGGGTGGGAGTCTCAAAGAAGTTTCATTGTATCTTCTGTAGCCAAGGTTTTACATCAGGATTCCTAGCAACATTCACGGTAGCCAAGTAATGGCAGAAAACTATATATACTGTACAATACAGAGAACTGCCTCTCCACGCTGCACAGACTTGTTTTAAAAGGGATTGCACAGGACTAGAAAAAGATGGCTGCTATCTTCCAGAAACAGATCCACACCTGTCCAGGGCTTGTGGCTGGTTTTGATGTAAATGGCCTGAAAATGCCATAACCCAAAAAGACATAACCATGGTGCTGTTTTTTTGGGGATGAAAGCAACTGGGGTTTTTTTTTTTTTTTTTTTTTAAATCCAGACACCCCCTTTAAGTCTCTCCATTTTTCTATTCCTCCCAGATTGGATCTCAGAGCTGCAGAATACAATCCCCCTCCTTCTCACACTGATTCTACCAGAATACACCTACTCATTGCATGCTCTGTCAGCATCTGGCTGCTTACTGTTTCTGTGTTGAAGAATTCATTGGCATTACCCATCTCCTTGCTGACTGTTTTTCCTCCTGGCTTATTTGGCATCTTTAAGCATTTCTTTATCTAATTATTAGATAATATTTGGCTGCTTACTGACTGTTTCTGGGTGGAAGCATACATAGGCATTAACCGTCTCCTTGCTGGCTGTTGCTTCTTGGGTATTGAAACTTTTGAGAATTTCTCCTACAGACCATTGGATAATATTTGGCTGCTTACTGATTTTCTGGTTCCATATCTTTTCTTTTTGCACTTGGAGCAGAATTAAAGGGTTAAGAAGAAACTACGGTAATTTAAGAAGCCAAAGCCGGGATTAGAATTATTAGGCTGTGTTCACACACAGCGTTTTTTTTTTTCGCGTTTTCCCCACGGATTTACCAAAAAATCTGCGGGAAAAACGCAAAAAAGAAGCTTCCCATTCATTTTAATGCATTTTGCACTTTTTGTGCATATTGATGCGAATTCCGCATTTCTGGCTAATTCCTATGTGTCTGGGGACGCACGAAAAAAATCGCGGAAAAAAAGCGCGTTTTCTGGGAAGGAGTCCTGTTTTTATGCAGAAATTTTCTGCATACGTGTGCACATAGCCTTATTATTCTTCCATTTTACATTCAGTTTTTCCTCTCGGCTAAATAATTTGGATGAGCGGAGACCTCAGAGTCATAAAAGAGCAATCCCACGCCCCAGACACTTCAGAAACGGGTCAGTTATTTGTAGAGGGGTTAGATTTGATTCCTTTGGTTGTCGCAGTGATGTCGCATGGTGTGGGACCTGTAAATACACACGTGGTCAAAATTGTTGGTACCCCTCATTTAACGACTGAAAAACCCACAATGGTCACAGAAATAACTTGAATCTGAGAAAAGTAATAATAAATAAAAAATCTATGAAAATGAACAAATGACAGTCAGACATTGCTTTTCACCATGCTTCCACAGAATTTCTTTTTAAAAACAAAACTCATGAAATAGACCTGGACAGAAATGATGGTACCCCTGAAAATAATGTGACAAAAGGGACATGTCACATCGCGGTGTGTCCACTAACTAGC
This sequence comes from Dendrobates tinctorius, assembly GCF_039654945.1. Classification (NCBI taxonomy): domain Eukaryota; kingdom Metazoa; phylum Chordata; class Amphibia; order Anura; family Dendrobatidae; genus Dendrobates; species Dendrobates tinctorius. Next base: position 22,876,500 of record NW_027361782.1, on the reverse strand, counting down.
ATCACGGGTGTCTACAATCTTGGAATCAGTGAGTGGGCCTGTATAGAGGGCTACAGATACTCACTGTGCTGTTTGGTGACATGGTGTGTATCACACTCAACATGGACCAGAGGAAGCAAAGGAAAGAGTTGTCTCAGGAGAAAGAAAATTACAGACAAACATGTTAAAGGTAAAACCTCCAAGCAGCTTTATGTTCCTGTGATTACAGTTGCACATATTATTCAGAAATTAAAGCTACATAGGACTGTAGCCAACCTCCCTGGATGTGGCCGCAGGAGGAAAATTGATGACAAATCAAAGAGACGGATAATACGAATGGTAACAAAAGAGCCCCAAAAACTTCTAAACAGATTAAAGGTGAACTTCAAGCTCAAGGAGCATCAGTGTCAGATCGCACCATCCGTCTTTGTATGATCCAAAGTGGACTTCATGGGAGATGACCAAGGAGGACACTATTGTTGGAAAAAATACATAAAAAATGCAGATTGAATTTGCGAAACTACATGTTGACAATCGATAAAGCTTCTGGGAGAATGTCCTATGGACAGATGAGACAAAAATGGAACTTTTTGGCAAGGCACATCAGCTCTATGTTCACAGTTGGAAAAATGAAGCATATCAAGAAAAGAACACTGTCCCTACTGTGAAACATGGAGGAGGCTCTGTTATGTTCTGAGGCTGCTTTGCTGCATCTGGCACAGGGTGTCTGGAATCTGTGCAGGGTACAATGAAATCTCAAGACTATCAAGGGATTCTAGAGAGAAATGTGCTGCCCCGTGTCAAAAAGCTTGGTCTCCGTCACTGGTCATGGGTCTTGCAACAGGATAATGACCCAAAACATACAGCTAAAAACACCCAAGAATTGCTAAGAGGAAAAGATTGGACTATTCTGAAGTGGCCTTCTATGACCCCTGACCTAAATCCTATTGAGCATCTTTGGAAAGCACTGAAACATGCCGTCTGGAAAAGGCAATCTTCAAACACAAGACAACTGGAGCAGTTTGCTCTTGAGGAGTGGGCCAAAATACCTGTCGAGTGGTGCAGAAGTCCCATTGACAGTTACAGGAATCGTTTGATTGCAGTGATTGCCTCAAAAGGTTGTGCAACAAAATATTAAGTTAAGGGTACCATCATTTCTGATCAGACCTACTTCATGAGTTTTATTTTTTTTTTATTCTGTGGAAGCATGGTGAAAAGCAATGTCTGACTTTCATTTGTTCATTTTCGTAGATTTTTGATTTATTACTTTTGTCAAATTCAAGTTATTTTTGTGACCATTGCGGGTTTTTTTGTGATTAAACGAGGGGTACCTACCAACAATTTTGACCACGTGTGTATGCGACATGACTCTCTGGGTCCCGTCCCTTTAAGTTCTGCCGCTTTTCCTCCATTCTCTTGTGATAACATTGATACAGCTTAAATGAGGAGATCCGTCATCCACAATTGGACTGATTTCTTTTTTTAATCCTTTGATACGGACAATCTGACAATCGCACAGATCTACGAGGGTTTTTTTTCTTCGTTAATGGCTTCTGTTTATATAAATATTAATGAAGCGTTAATGTTCGTTTGCGCGGTTTGCTCGCTGTAAGTAGGAGAGAAAGCTGCTGACACAGCACCAGGATTATGGCTGCAATGAAGTCCTTGCTGCGCTGTGGTTGCGGAGACATCTGTCGCCCCATATGGGCTCATAAATATTTGTATCAAACTTGTATGGAGGCTCCTCCACCCCCCCGCCGCTCACGAGACGAAGTGCCGGGGAGTCACAGGTTGTGTAAATCTAAGGTATAACCCATGTGGTACTTTTACTTTTCCCCAAATCTTCTTTCGTCTTCGAAATGTCGTCTCTGGCGAGTCCCAGCATGGACTGGAGGATGCTGAGAGTATTCCCTGTGTCCATAATCATGGGCCAGGACTGCGACAATCTCTCTTCTGGGGTCATAGAACTACACATAGTGCCCCTAGGGAGGACATTTAGGTGGGTCCGGGCCCCCTTCACTTAGTTTACATGGATTTAAAAAAAGTGTTCAAGCAGGGGCGAGCAGCAGGGCATATGCAGCACGCTTTACTTTGCCCCTAATAGTGATTTTTGGGGTGTCGTTAGTGTCTAATCTGTAAGGTAAACATATAGAAGTCCTTCCTGCTGATTATTTCCTTTCAGTAAGGTATAAATGTAACCATTCATACTGACTTGGTCCTAAGTCCTGTAAGTCGAGCGGAATTAAGATTGTTCTCTTCAGGAATAAATTGTGTGTCCAGAGAATTAGGCGTAATAACAAAACCTAAAAAATGCCGGCAGTGTCATACAGCCAGGTTACACCCGAATAATAACTGGAGGGTCTCCAGATATACTGGACCCTCTGACCGGACTGGCGGGGGCTCGAGGACAATTTGACCCTCCACAGATCAGGTCCTGCCTAATGTGATCGTCGGGAGAGGGGACGACTTCTTTCCATTGCTGTAACGATGTACTAAGATGACGCTTCTGTATCATTCTATACATCCAGTGTATTAGTGTCATAACCGCTATAAATTCGGCCAACTGCGCATCGCCGCCCTGGACTGCTGCCACTTCCTACATTAATATGGTCAGAAAGTGTCCTTATTTGTTGGAGGCAATAAATTGCTGATATATTTTCTGTGCTAATTACAAGATAAATAATGAGGCTGTAAAATACGTGAAATAGCGAAGAAAAGAGGCTGATAGCAGAGAGTAAAGTGTGGCCCCATTCATATGGTCATATTTCATGGACAGAACACATACCCACGATATTCTGTGGGGGCTTTCAGACGCTCCGGTCTTCTTTGTAGATTAATAATCAGGTCGTCCGATTCACAGATCAATCTTGCACATCTCCGAATGGATCCCTGGCGTAACAGCTGCCGCATGGATGCCGTCCATGTGCTGTTCGGATGGACGAATGGGGTCAGGATATGTCCTTTAGGCTGGGATCACACATGCGAGAAACTCGGACGAGTCTTGCATCTTAATACCCAACACTGCCGCCGGCATTCTGGAGCGGAGCGTGCTGCTGCATAGAAATGCATGCAGCCGCACGCTCTGCTCCCGAGTGCCGGCGGCAGTGCCGGGTATTGACGTGCGAGACTTGTCCGAGTTTCTCGCATGTTTGATCCCGGCCTTAGAGCGTTTCTGAAACTGAATATAAGTCATACCTTGCTCCATTAACATCCAGAGCTGCACTCTGCTGGTTGCTCTTGAAGACAGACTGTAGATTGCGGCACCCAATGGTAAGACGTGGCATAACTGCTTGCCTCTAACTGTATAACTGCCAGTGGATCTCCCACAATGCATTGCTCACTGGTGGAAACAGATAAGTAGCAGAGTTATGAATGCAGCTCCGGATGTGACTCTTTATAAGACATAAAGAACTAAGTTTTTCCTGTTTCACCTTTTTTCTTTTCAGTTGTGCCTATAAAAGTCCATTTTCTCCTTTTTTCATTTGTTTTTCTTTCCGTTTTTTTTTTTCCTCTGTTCACCATTGTGCCGGTGTTTTTTGGAATCCAGATGTTTGTGGCCGATTTATTATTTGTGACCTTTTAGAAAGCAGCAGTATTTTTGCCCTTATGTATTCCAGGCCCCCTGGTACCTCCACCTCTAATGTTGAGTGCAATATTTTAACAGATTTTCTATAAAAAAGACACAACAAAGTTAAGACAAAAATAAAGAGCATTGTTGATTTAACACAAAATTCATGGATCGTGTGCGCTGTGATTGAACCCCATAGAGAAGTGACTGAAAACAATGGCGGATGATGAATTGGGGCCATAGAATTGTTCATGATGCTGTAGCTTCAGAGCTGAAATCTCCCATTATTCCCAGCGTCCTGTGGTGACTTGTATTCTGGGACGGCACCCTCTCGGAACTTGACGCCCGGGTACACCTCTGTAACTGCCCTTCATTTTTACACAATTTGGCCATTTCTTAATATTCTTCCACAAATATTTTGCGGGTGGAGATTCCCTTTATGTCTCCATGGTTATGGTTTGTACTGATACATTGTATCTCCGACATTCCATTGTTTGTCCAGCATAGGTGTCATGTTATTGATGGGTTCTGACGTCTCATCTCTGCTCGGCTCCTCCGTATTGAATTGGTCATAAAACGGAGCCCTCCACTTTATGACCCTCACTCCCCACGGGCTCTGCAGCCTCATCCTTCACACTTAGAAGGTTCTCTGATTTTAGGACAGACCATCTTATCCTAATGACACAAATGAGAAAGTCAAAGGAGGAGGAAAATGTGGAGTCTGTAAGAAAGACTGAGACTAAATGAGGGCGTCCTAATTGTCTGCACCCTCCGGAGGCGCAGGATGTGACTGCATTTGGGAAAATGCATCATAAAATGTATTGAATGAAAAGGAAATTCTATAATGCAACATAAAGCACTAAATGCATCCTGTAAATGCGGAATATGGCACAAAAAGCAATTCTTTAATTGCAGCACATCTCTGTCCCTCACCTTGGCCTTCAGTAGGCATATTGGTGTTATCTGAAAATGCAATCTGGGCCTCTAAAAAAAAGTGTGTGTGTGTGTGTGTATATATATATATATATATATATATATATATATATATAATTTTAATTTTTTTTTCAAAAAATATCCATCTCTGAGGCAAGGTGGCGACTAATAAGTGCGGGTACAGTCCACCCGAGGGTTGTCACCCAGCTGTCTGCAGAGTCTAATGACTACAACCAATGATACCATATATGTGCCTGTGCGAACTTCCCTCGTGAAGATATTGTTATTGTAAAGTTTTAGTAAAGAATCATAACTTAGAGAAAGGGGGGTTGGACCTCACCAGACCGCCCATTTCAAGAGGTCACAGACCCTGGACTATAAGGTATTCCCTACCAAATTCCACTCAGGTGGAGCTACAGAGTCCGTGTTGACAAGACGTGCAGATGAGTGGAGACGTGTGGCTCCACCTCCACCTCCACATGGTCTGCCTGATACCGCTGATACCGACTAAGCACATGTGAGTGTTACTTTCTGTCTTTTTAATCCCTTTATGTTGTATTTGTATTGTACATATTTGATGTCTCAGTTTATAGCAATTTTTATCTATGTAATCACTGCCCTTTTGGGAGTAAATGATAAAATCTATTAGCTCTGTCTCCATGCTCTAAGAAACGAACTATGCGCCCTTTTTAGATAATCGCTACTAATTTGGGGTTTGTCACGGACCCTCTTAATTAACTCTGTGATTAAGTAAAGCGTGGCTGTTGGCAGCGTGGTGTGTGCAGTTGGTTAGGCTAGCTGGCAGTACAGATGGGTCTTACATGCTGAATGAGGGGCTGCGGCCACAGCATTGATAATTCCCTTACTGCAGTAGTCTAAGTGCCCGTACACAACAAGCAGCCCATCCGGCGACTACTTACCCTAGGTGTAGTTCCCTGACTGACCTGAGGGTAAGGGGGGCGCCAGAGAGCTGTGAGTTCCAAAGTGGAACTGAGAAAGTGGGATGTACATAAATCCCCCGCAGTTCTTGGAAGGTGGTTAGCAGTGGTGGTGCATTCCAAAAAACCCCCCTGCGGTAAATTGTTAGAGCGAGATTACCTTGCTGTATATTTTGGTCACATGGTGTCAGTGGTGTGATAACTAAGATAAGCCCCCACTGTGCCTGTGATAGCCATGCGCCGGCGGTGCGTCGCGTCCCTCCGTCCGCTGACAAACCCGTGTCGGTGGTAGGATTCTGACATATTAGTGGCACAGGCTGCGCTGTCCGTCACAATTTGGGGGCAGCAGTCTGCTGTTCGTCACATTTGACGTGACAATGACATGAAGTTGTGCTTTACGGTGTACTTCCATTCACTTGAGTGTGTCAGTCTTTACTGTACTTCTGGCTTTCTACGCATGAACCAGAGGGCTCAGGATGAACAGAGCTATATGGGACTGGTCTAGAAATGGCAGTGGTGGAGAAAATTTTGAGATTGCACACAAGAAATTGTCTGTGGGTTGTTCTACATCAAGAGGTGAGTGATGATGTGGGGTCTGCGCGTGCCCACCATGTCCCGTGCACTATGGTTGCGTTTGCCTCCCAATGCCAAAGACTGACTCAACCCTTTTAATGCCAATAAAGAGGCCACATATAAAACATCAATGAAGACAAGGTACTGGGCACACGGCATTCAGTGGGTCTCACCCTGTAGACAATTTTAATCGGGAACCGCTCCCTCCTACTGCCGGACTCATACGGCGCATCGGTGCCATGTGTGGTCAGCATTATGGGATTGGATCTGATCACTTACACATTTATCCTCCATGTTTTCCAGTGCGATTCCAATCTGAAAGAAATCTGATGAATGGGCCGGGGCCGATCCTCCCCAATACGCTGCCCCATAATCCGCTCCTCACAAGCCATTACCGGAGCGGAGCGCGCCGCGTGACCTTGGTCTGCCAAACATGTTTGGGTAGCACAAAAACTTAATCATAAGGAGTGATAAGTCGAATCTTTCTTTTTTACTGCTCCTTTTTTCCGTCTTGGAGCTGGATATTTATGGCTTGGGGGACAGGTAGGATATGAACAATGGGCGCAATGGAGTCCAGGGTTATCTCATCTGTGCACAAATGCTGTTAAAAATCGATGTGACCTCTGCTGCACTGTCATCCCAATTCCCACCCTCTGCGTCCTATTTGTCTTTCTTGGGATGCTCGGATCTGTGCGCTGTCTGCGGCCGTCTCTCTTGGGCCAGATTATCAAAATGAATCATTGCCCGCACACCTCTTATTTTTCTATTTATTTTCTAGCTCCTGACTCGCAGCCATGAAATATGAGACTTTTTGCATTTGATCCTCGCCGCAGCCGGCAGCACCTAATTTCGCCGTGTCTCTCTCTTTTTAACGGAGAGTAATGTTATTTTGAGACTTCAATCTTTAGTGCATGGAAACACTGGAGTCGCGGCGTGACGCTGGTCCTCGCCATCAATACTCGTTCCCAGGGGCAGAATGCACCATAAGCCGTGTGCCCTCCACTGGTCAGGCTGCAGATGTAGCGGTCAGCGATGGCGGAGGACACGCCACGCCTGATGGAATCACCGGTGAGAGCGCAGTGCTGTTGTCATGATCCCAGTGCAGGTTTTGACCTGCACGTCAGGGGTTAATGTCTTGAGCTCAGTGCAGGCTTTGACCTGCACGCCTGGGGTTAATTATTGTGGCCTCTCTTTGGTTCAGGGAGAGCTTTTTATAGCCCTGAGAAGCTCCAATCCCTGTCAGTTATACTTTTGCCTTTGGCCGAGTGTTGTGACCCCTGTGTGCCTGTTTGTTGTCTTATAGCTTGCTTATATGGTTCTGATCTGGTTCTGTCCCCCGTTGTGAGTTTGCCTGTTGATTCTATACTGTATAGCTGCCTCTCTGGTTTCTGACTTCTTGGCTACGTCTTGACTATCCGTTCTGTCTTGCCCTTTGGTAATTGTCGTGCTATCTCGTGCTTTGACCCCGGCCTGATCTGGTTTATGTCCCTGTTTATGCCAATTAGTAAGTTTGTTCTGTAGTTACCTTTCTAGGAGTTTTCCTGCAGCTCCTAGCTCTCTGGAGTTTAGGCCACGCCCCCAGCAGTCACGTGTTTCAGGTCCTGCGGGTCTGAAGCATGCATCTTCTCTGCTGCTGCCCGCTCCACAGGTATCTCTGAGCACAGGTTGTCAAAGGCTACCTTCACACTAGCGTTTTTTTGCGCTGCACTGCGAGCGAAGTCCAAACGCATACAGAAAACGCATCAAGCGTTTTGCATGCGTTTTCTTATTTTATGCGCATGCGTTTTAGCCAGTTTGTAGCCATATTGACTCTTAAAACGCATGCGATTTTTAAATGCAGGCATGCGCATGTCCATGCACACGCCTGCGTTCCCATAGACTGTAATGTGTTTTTTTTGCGCATTCGTGCGCATGCGTTTTTTTGAGACAGGTCGCACGGACCTAAATGCAAGAGGTTGCGTCCAGCGCGCCTGGGCACACACTACAAAAAAAAGCATGCGCACGAAAACGCATACGAACGCGTTCAAACGCTAGACCATGCACCCCCATGTTAAAGATAGGGGCTCAGGATGCTTCACATGTAAGCGCACGATGCGCTACGCTAAAAAACGCTAGTGTGAAATCAGCCTAACTCAGGACACGCGCACTGGCTCAGTGAGCAAGCGCAGTTCGGTGTTCCTGACAGCTGTCAGCAGATCCATTCAAGCCTCTACGTGTGATTGATTAGCAGACAACAAGCAGAGATCTAGTAAATACTGACACATTGACACCAGATCTATTTCTACAGAAATGGAGGACTTTATGTCCATTCCACATCCTGAATGACGAGCTGATCGGCAGGTGGTGAATTAATTCCAATTCCCACAGAGCAAGGGGGCCCAGACTGATATTACCTGCACTGGTACATTGTAACAAAGCCTCTGCACAGGAGGGAGATTAGCTCACAGAGGATATTTTAGGTTGGATACAATTGTTACAAACATTCAGTTGTGAGAAGAGTTCAGTGTGTGAACGTTTCTAAGCCACTAGATGGAAATAATCAATGATTCCTTTCGCTAGCGGCAGAAACCCTGAAAATTGTGAGCAATTGAAAGAAAAAAAAGTTTATTGAGAAGTTATAGAACTTTTTGGCATGAGATTATTCTGGTTAATTTACAGAAAACCTCTCTAGTGACTTTCTATACTTTGTTTTATTTTGGGTCCAGCCGTTGAGACCCCCAACAATAAGCCGCCATCCAGCGATGGGTTATAATGGTCAGTGTTTCTATTGATTTGGAGGGGTCTCAGCTCTCAGACCCCACTGATAACTCTGTCTTCATCCATTTTATGTAGTAAATGCAAATCTAGTTTTTGCCGTTGAGATGCTGCTGCAGAACTTCTTTGCACTCCTCAGTAAGAGTCCTGAAGCAATGTCACTTTTACCTCCCTGTCCCAGGTAAATTCCCACAAGGATTAGTCCAGTCCCCAAATCTGTCATCAGAGCTTGGCATCTAAATAAAGCAGCAGCGCAGAGTAAGTGTCGCCGTCAGCCGCCCATATTAATGCCATTCGTCACTGGTTAATATCGATGGCGCAATAAAGATACATTGTAACATTGTGCTCCTGATAGACGAGCGCCAAAACGGCACTAAACGGCGAGACCTAGCGGGAGCTGCCAGACACTTTTCCAGGTCTTAATCTTGGGAGATAATTCTGGAGACGGCCGGTTTAATGCGTGCGTCGCCTGTGATAAATACCCACCCTCATCCGGATGAGAAATAAATACCAGGCGAATACAAAGTGTGAGTCGTGTTCTCTGTCCGCAGACGTCTGGTAATGGAGATCTCGGCTGTCGCACAAGGGTCTGAGCAGTGAGTCCGCCGCAGAGCACGGCACGACGGGCGCAGTCCCGCCATTTAATCACGTCCCGATCAGATCCGATTCGCCCGTCCCCGAGGGAGCTTTATAAAGGAAAGAAAAAAAATGCAATTCTGCCGAGGTCTAATTGTAAATCTCGGCATTAATATGACATGGGTGTATGAGAAATGGAGCCATAAGGAGACGACGTGCAATGGCCTCCGACAAAACAAATGGATCAGGTGCTCGGCTCCATATATTCGGAGGAAGGTTTCCCAAAAAGCAATTGCAGCTGAGATTCTCTCCATAACCTTTTTTTATGTGCCAGATGCATCGCCGTGATGTATGTTACTGTGCGGCTCCTCTGAAAATGACTCATTTTAAATAGTATCCGAAACATTATTTCAGCGTAGTTTATGCGCCGCGATGAATCCGACAGGGAAATTGGACGCTTATCAAACTACTTTCCTCTTCCAGCGACAATATAACGTTTTGGCTTTTTCTAACTAGAATTGGGGTCGTCATTGCAGATACAGTTGAGTCAGAGGCGGCTGGCATTGGGCCACGTGGTGCCCCCCGGACACCTGAGGCCATGTCCTTGTGCAGGAGTTCGGAGAACCAATCTTGTCTGATTACTTCATTTTTTATGTGTTTTCCCCTTTAATTGATTCGTTTCTGATATTTTTATTGCCTTTTTTTTTATTTAGTGCAGAAACATGTTTTGCAGTTAAAAACACAACTGCACTTTTTAGATGTTTTCCACCTCTCCTTTTGGGCCCAAGTTTTCAATTGTTTGATTGATTAAAAGCAGCAGATTTTCTGCACTCAGAAAAAAACGGCTATGTGTGAACATGGCCTAAGGAAGCAGCAAGAACGGGGCCGACGTTACAGATTGGGCCTGGACACTTGGGGGCTCGTGGGGTCTCTGGACTGATGCAGCAGAGTTTGTGAACATGGATTTAACTTCCTTTATTCTGAAATTAGTTGGTATCAAAAATTATAGAAAAATTTCAGATTTTCTGTAAGGTGGAAATCCAGTGATCCCCCGGAATCTGCTGCTGGTCCTTCTGGTTTTGATCTGTGAGAAGTCCAGGGATTGTGACCATGATGGGGCTAGAGGCTGCGCGTTACACAGTCCTCGGGCTGTTTCACATTTTAGTTGCGGTTTTTCCCTTCCTCCGATCTCGTGACCTGAACTAACGGCATCGTGTATGACATGACGACACCATTGTGGTTGGGTCAGGAATTGCGCAGCTTGAATTAGACATCTGGAGATAAGCTTCGTCATCAGATCCCTTCCACTATACTTCTCTGTGTGCTGCCAGTGTCTCTTTTTTATGCTACATTCACACATCCGTGTGTCACAGTCCGAGTAAGAACCACAATGCATGGATCGTCTTCGGACCCCTGACCTGAACTCCACAGCCATTTCCATATAGTATTACACCCAAATCCATATATCCATCCAGATCTAATCCTGCTGTCTCCTGCCAGTTCACACAATCATCTATAAGGGAAACAATGCAGACTGATTCATTTCACCTACACAGATACATTGCAGCAAACGATCCAGGCAGGAGACTGATTTGTGCTGTTCATAGGTTTACATTGCATAGAATTATGTACACAGGATGCAAAAGTAACAAACCCTCAGCTGGGAGATGTATTGTGTCTGTACAGATTTTAAGACTGTGGATTAAAAAAGGACCATCCCTGTTCACTGACAGCAAAAAGAGATTTTGAAAACAGTGGGGCAAAAATTAGCAAAACCAAAGTACTTTATAGATCTCATTCACCTATGTATTAGTGAATGTATTTGTGAAGGATGAGAAATTCAGCAACTACCACGTGTGAACAATGCCCTACAGCAACTCACAATCCAACCACATCTGCTCCCCCTGCATCTCCTCCCATCCCCGTGCCACTTCTCCACCTGCAGATTCTCACATCCTTGCACCACTTCTGCTCCACCTGCTTCTCCTCCCATCCCTGCGCTACTTCTGCTCCACCTTCATCTCCTCACATCCCTGCACCACTTCTGCTCCACCTGCATCTCCTCCCATCCCTGCGCTACTTCTGCTCTACCTACATCTCCTCCCATCCCTGCGCCACTTCTGCTCCACCTGCATCTCCTCCCATCCTTGCGCTATTTCTGCTCCACCTGCATCTCCTCCCATCCCTGCGCCACTTCTGCTCCACCTGCATCTCCTCCCATCCCTGTGCCATTTCTGCTCCACCTGCATCTCCTCCCATCCCTGCGCTACTTCTTCTCCACCTGAAGCTTCCCCCATCCCTGCACTACTTCTGCTCCACCTGCATCTCCTCCCATCCCTGCGCTACTTCTGCTCCACCTGCATCTCCTCCCATCCCTGCGCTACTTCTGCTCCACCTGCATCTCCTCCCATCCCTGCGCCACTTCTGCTCCACCTGCATCTCCTCCCATCCCTGCGCCACTTCTGCTCCACCTGCATCTCCTCCCATCCCTGCGCCACTTCTGCTACACCTGCATGTCCACCCATCCCTGCGCCACTTCTGCATCTCCTCCCATCCCTGCGCCACTTTTGCTCCACCTGCATCTCCTTCTATCCCTGTGCCATTTCTGCTCCACCTGCATCTCCTCCCATCCCTGCGCCACTTCTCCAACTGCATATCCTCCTATCCCTGCACCACTTCTCCAACTGCATCTCCTCCTATCCCTGCACTGCTTCTGCTCCACCTGCATCTCCTCCCATCCCTGCGCCACTTCTGCTCCACCTGCATCTCCTCCCATCCCTGTGTCACTTCTGCTCCACCTGCATCTCCTCCCATCCCTGCGCCACTTATGCTCCACCTGCATCTCCTCCCATCCCTGTGCCACTTCTGCTCCACCTGCATCTCCTCCCATCCCTGCGCCACTTCTGCTCCTCCTGCGTCTCCTCCCATCCCTGCGCCACTTCTGCTCCTCCTGCATTTCCTCCCATCCCTGCTCCACTTCTGCTCCACCCGCATCTCCTCCCATTCCTACGCTACTTCTGCTCCACCTGCATCTCCTCCATCCCTGCTCCACTTCTGCTCCAACTGCATCTCCTCCTATCCCTGCACCACTTCAGCTCTACCTGCATCTCCTCCCATCCCTGCACCACTTCTGCTTTACCTGCATCTCCTCCCATCCCTGCACCACTTCTGCTCCTCCTGCGTTTCCTCCCATCCCTGCGCCACTTCTGCTCCACCTGCATCTCCTCCCATCCCTGCGCCACTTCTGCTCCACCTGCATCTCCTCCCATCCCTGAGCTATTTATGCTCCACCTGCATCTCCTCCCATCCCTGCGCTACTTCTTCTCCACCTGAAGCTTCCCCCATCCCTGCACCACTTCTGCTCCACCTGCATCTCCTCCCATCCCTGCGCTACTTCTGCTCCACCTGCATCTCCTCCCATCCCTGCGCCACTTCTGCTCCACCTGCATCTCCTCCCATCCCTGCGCCACTTCTGCTCCACCTGCATCTCCTCCCATCCCTGCGCCACTTCTGCTCCACCTGCATCTCCTCCCATCCCTGCGCCACTTCTGCATCTCCTCACATCCCTGCGCCACTTCTGCTCCACCTGCATCTCCCTCTATCCCTGTGCCATTTCTGCTCCACCTGCATCTCCTCCCATCCCTGCGCTACTTCTTCTCCATTTGCATCTTCTCCCATCCCTGCGCCACTTCTGCTCCACCTGCATCTCTTCCCATCCTTGTGCTACTTCTGCTCCACCTGCATCTCCTCCCATCCCTGCGCCACTTCTGCTCCACCTGCATCTCCTCCCATCCCTGCGCTACTTCTGCTCCACCTGCATCTCCTCCCATCCCTGCGCCACTTCTGCTCCACCTGCATCTCCTCTCATCCCTGCGCCACTTCTGCTCCACCTGCATTTCCTCCCATCCCTGCGCCACTTCTGCTCCACCTGCATGTCCACCCATCCCTGCGCCACTTCTGCATCTCCTCCCATCCCTGCGCCACTTTTGCTCCACCTGCATCTCCTTCTATCCCTGTGCCATTTCTGCTCCACCTGCATCTCCTCCCATCCCTGCGCCACTTCTCCAACTGCATATCCTCCTATCCCTGCACCACTTCTCCAACTGCATCTCCTCCTATCCCTGCACTGCTTCTGCTCCACCTGCATCTCCTCCCATCCCTGCGCCACTTCTGCTCCACCTGCATCTCCTCCCATCCCTGTGTCACTTCTGCTCCACCTGCATCTCCTCCCATCCCTGCGCCACTTATGCTCCACCTGCATCTCCTCCCATCCCTGCGCCACTTCTGCTCCACCTGCATCTCCTCCATCCCTGCTCCACTTCTGCTCCAACTGCATCTCCTCCTATCCCTGCACCACTTCAGCTCTACCTGCATCTCCTCCCATCCCTGCACCACTTCTGCTTTGCCTGCATCTCCTCCCATCCCTGCACCACTTCTGCTCCTCCTGCGTTTCCTCCCATCCCTGCGCCACTTCTGCTCCACCTGCATCTCCTCCCATCCCTGCGCCACTTCTGCTCCACCTGCATCTCCTCCCATCCCTGAGCTATTTATGCTCCACCTGCATCTCCTCCCATCCCTGCGCTACTTCTTCTCCACCTGAAGCTTCCCCCATCCCTGCACCACTTCTGCTCCACCTGCATCTCCTCCCATCCCTGCGCTACTTCTGCTCCACCTGCATCTCCTCCCATCCCTGCGCCACTTCTGCTCCACCTGCATCTCCTCCCATCCCTGCGCCACTTCTGCTCCACCTGCATCTCCTCCCATCCCTGCGCCACTTCTGCTCCACCTGCATCTCCTCCCATCCCTGCGCCACTTCTGCATCTCCTCCCATCCCTGCGCCACTTCTGCTCCACCTGCATCTCCCTCTATCCCTGTGCCATTTCTGCTCCACCTGCATCTCCTCCCATCCCTGCGCTACTTCTTCTCCATTTGCATCTTCTCCCATCCCTGCGCCACTTCTGCTCCACCTGCATCTCTTCCCATCCTTGCGCTACTTCTGCTCCACCTGCATCTCCTCCCATCCCTGCGCCACTTCTGCTCCACCTGCATCTCCTCCCATCCCTGTGCCACTTCTGCTCCACCTGTATCTCCTCCCATCCCTGCGCCACTTCTGCTCCACCTGCATCTCCTCCCATCCCTGCGCCACTTCTGCTCCTCCTGCATCTCCTCCCATCCCTGCGCCACTTCTGCTCCTCCTGCATTTCCTCCCATCCCTGCTCCACTTCTGCTCCACCCGCATCTTCTCCCATTCCTATGCTACTTCTGCTCCACCTGCATCTCCTCCCATCCCTGCTCCACTTCTGCTCTACCTGCATCTCCTCCCATCCCTGCACCACTTCTGCTCTACCTGCATCTCCTCCCATCCCTGCACCACTTCTGCTTTACCTGCATCTCCTCCCATCCCTGCACCACTTCAGCTCCTCCTGCGTTTCCTCCCATCCCTGTGCCACTTCTGCTCCACCTGCATCTCCTCACATCCCTGCGCCACTTCTGCTCCACCTGCATCTCCTCCCATCCCTGCATCACTTCTGCTCCACCTGCATCTCCTTCTATCCCTGTGCCATTTCTGCTCCACCTGCATCTCCTCCCATCCCTGCGCTACTTCTTCTCCACCTGAAGCTTCCCCCATCCCTGCACCACTTCTGCTCCACCTGCATCTCCTCCCATTCCTGCGCTACTTCTCCAACTGCATCTCCTCCTATCCCTGCCCCACTTCTGCTCTACCTGCATCTCCTCCCATCCCTGCACCACTTCTGCTCTACCTGCATCTCCTCCCATCCCTGCACAACTTCTGCTCCTCCTGCATCTCCTCCCATCCCTGCGTCACTTCTGCTCCACCTGCATCTCCTCCCATCCCTGCGTCACTTCTGCTCCACCTGCAGCTTCCCCCATCCCTGCACTTCTTCAGCTCCACCTACATCTCCTTCTATCCCTGTGCCATTTCTGCTCCACCTGGATCTCCTCCCATCCCTGCGCTACTTCTTCTCCACCTGAAGCTTCCCCCATCCCTGCACCACTTCTGCTCCACCTGCATCTCCTCCCAATCCTGCGCTACTTCTGCTCCACCTGCATCTCCTCCCATCCCTGCGCCACTTCTCCAACTGCTAATCCTCCTATCCCTGCACCACTTCTCCAACTGCATCTCCTCCTATCCCTGCACTGCTTCTGCTCTACCTGCATCTCCTCCCATCCCTGCGCCACTTCTGCTCCACCTGCATCTCCTCTCATCCTTGCACCACTTCTGCTCCACCTGCATCTCCTCCCATCCCTGCATCACTTCTCCACCTGCATCTCCTCCCATCCCTGCGCCACTTCTGCTCCACCTGCATCTTCTCCCATCCCTGCGCCACTTCTGCTCCGCCTGCATCTCCTCCCATCCTTGCACCACTTCTGCTCCACCTGCATCTCCTCCCATCCCTGAGCCAATTCTGCTCCACCTGCATCTCCTCCCATCCTTGCACCACTTCTGCTCCACCTGCATCTCCTCCCATCCCTGCGCTACTTCTGCTCCACCTGCATCTCCTCCCATCCCTGCGCCACTTCTGCTCCACCTGCATCTCCTCACATCCCTGCACCACTTCTGCTCCACCTGTATCTCCTCCCATCTCTGCGCCACTTCTGCTCCACCTGCATCTCCTCCCATCCCTGAGCCAATTCTGCTCCACCTGCATCTCCTTCCATCCTTGCACCACTTCTGCTCCACCTGCATCTCCTCCCATCCCTGCGCTACTTCTGCTCCACCTGCATCTCCCATCCCTGCGCCACTTCTTCTCCATCTGCATCTCCTCACATCCCTGCACCACTTCTGCTCCACCTGTATCTCCTCCCATCCCTGCGCCACTTCTGCTCCACCTGCATCTCCTCCCATCCTTGCGCTACTTCTGCTCCACCTGCATCTCCTCCCATTCCTGTGCCACTTCTGCTCCACCTGCATCTCCTCCCATTCCTGCGCCACTTCTGCTCCACCTGCATCTCCTCCCATCCTTGCGCTACTTCTGCTCCACCTGCATCTCCTCCCATCCCTGCGCCACTTCTCCACCTGCATCTCCTCCCAGCCCTGCGCCACTTCTCCACCTGCATCTCCTCCCATCCTTGCGCTACTTCTGCTCCACCTGCATCTCCTCCCATCCCTGCGCCACTTCTGCTCCACCTGCATCTCCTCCCATCCCTGTGCCACTTCTGCTCCACCTGCATCTCCTCCCATCCTTGCGCTACTTCTGCTCCACCTGTATCTCCTCCCATCCCTGCGCCACTTCTGCTCCACCTGCATCTCCTCCCGTCCCTGCACCACTTCTGCTCCACCTGTATCTCCTCACATCCCTGCACCACTTCTGCTCCACCTGCTTCTCCCATCCCTGAGCCAATTCTGCTCCACCTGCATCTCCTCACATCCCTGCACCACTTCTGCTCCACCTGCATCTCCTCCCATCCCTGCACCACTTCTGCTCCACCTGCATCTCCTCCCATCCTTGCGCTACTTCTGCTCCACCTGCATCTACTCCCATCCCTGCGCTACTTCTGCTCCACCTGCATCTCCTCCCATCCCTGTGCCACTTCTGCTCCACCTGCATTTCCTCCCATCCCTGCACCACTTCTGCTCCACCTGCATCTCCTCCCATCCCTGCGCCACTTCTGCTCCACCTGCAGCTTCCCCCATCCCTGTGCCACTTCTGCTCCACCTGCATCTCCTCCCATCCCTGCGCCACTTCTGCTCCACCTGCATCTCCTCCCATCCCTGCGCCACTTCTGCTCCACCTGCATCTACTCCCATCCCTGCGTCACTTCTGCTCCACCTGCATCTCCTCCCATCCCTGCGTCACTTCTGCTCCACCTGCATCTCCTTCCATCCCTGCGCCACTTCTGCTCCACCTGCATCTCCTCGCATCCCTGCGCCACTTCTGCTCCACCTGCAGCTCCTCCCATCCCTGCGCCACTTCTGCTCCACCTGCAGCTTCCCCCATCTCTGCACTACTTCGGCTCCACCTACATCATCTTCTATCCCTGTGCCATTTTTGCTCCACCTGCATCTACTCCTAAACAAGCACCACATCTGCTCCTCCTGCAGCCCCATTTTATGGGCTCAACCGCTTATTTATAGTGTATTACCTGTCACGCCATGGTGGTCGCACTGGGGACACAGCATGACTTAGTTTTCTTTAAAGTTTGAAACTTTGTAAGTAACTTAAGAAAACTATTTGTGCCTTTGCTAGAAGCAGAGTCATGACGGTGTGGCGCTGTGTGGAGGCCGATGTGATGATTCTTCCCTGTCTTCACCGTTTTTATGCCCTTTTAATAGATGTTGATGTGCTCCTGCCGCCATATAAACCTCTCATCTCCTAACGACTTTCCTTCCTCCGTTTTGTTACAGATGAAATCCAAATCGCCATCCCCATCATAAAGCCGACCTTGGAGAAAGTTCATCTGGTTGGACAGACCTTACCTCCCGGGTTCCCGGCGCCATTCCTCTTCGCGGACGGGCTGTCATCCGTAGAAACGCTTCTCACAAACATTCAGGTATCTGTCTGGCAGGAGATCCTACAGGGGGCGCTTAAAGAGCCGGCGTTCTGAGAAGGAAGCCGAGCGGCTGAATGAGGAGATCTTCCGCTTTATCATTGTCTGTTTCGCTGCTTGCCGTCAGGGAATGGAGTTCCTGTTCACATTCAGCACTCATGGGTATGACTTATTGTATCTTTTATGTAATTAGTAAATATTTGTGCAGCTTCTGGGAATTTCCTAGAGTGGATACAATTGTAACAACCCCTCAGTTGTGCGCAGGACTAGATCAGGACCGGATTTGGCCTCTGAATGTGATCAGCAAGTTTTTTTCGGGTGTAGGAGGTGACTGATCAGAGTCTGGGGTATCACCAAGCAGTTTTACAGCAATTCTCTCCTTTTTTTAGGGCCTTCTTAAAGTCGCAGTGGACAATGCCAGAGTACAAGAAAAGCAGATACAACAGGAAAAGAAAGAGTTAAAAATGGAGCTGTGTCGGGAACGGGAACTGAGGGAAAACCTGGAGCGGCAGCTGACGGCCGAACTACAGAGCCGAGGTGAGTGCTGCCCCCAGGATCCCCCATAGACCCCCAGGATGCAGAGGAAGGGGTTTTACTGCCCGAGCAGGAATTGGGGGGGGGGATATGTGGGGGACCCACCGGTAATAACAAAGTTCAGCGGGAATATTACCTGCCCGAGCAGGAATTGGGGGGCACGAGTGACCCCACCGGTAATACGAGGTTCAGTGGGAATATTACCTGCCCGAGCAGGAATTGGGGGGCACGAGGGACCCCACCGGTAATATGAGGCTCAGTGGGAATATTACCTGCCCGAGCAGGAATTGGGGGGCACGAGGGACCCCACCGGTAATACAAGGTTCAGTGGAAATATTACCTGTGACATCATCAGCATAGTCCGTGACCTTATACATCCCACTCCATCTACTACCCCGACGCTCCTTCTGGCAAGTTTTGCAAAGATGAGAATCATTTTCCACTAGAACAATCACTCCCATCATCCAGTTGTCAGCAGTCAAACAGGATCTCAGCAGGTGGCAACAATCAGATTAATGTCCAAATGATTCCCAATGGTCAGTGATTGCTCTGATTCTGCAGTACTATGTGGTCATTGCATGGCGCTATGATTTGGCATCTGTATGGCGGTATTACATGGGGGAAAAATTCATCATCTAAGTTCTGCCCCCAGGAAGCGTCACATCACATGAGCACTGCATGGCGGGATTATGTGCACAGTGTGGCGGTACTGTATGTGCAGAGCACCCTTATCCTTCTGCCCGCGATTGCAGGTTCCCGTATCCTTGTTTCGCCTTGTTCCAGGTTTTGATTCATAAAGTTCCGGGATTTACAGACTCGTTTCCTTCTCTCCATATTTTCTTCTGAAAATTAACAGGATTTAAACCGTTTCCTCTATCTCTGCGACCGCGGGGATGGTCTGATATCTAGAAATGGAAGGAAGCGAGACTTTATATCAGTGACACGTAGTAAAATATGGCGGCAGCGGGCGCAGATCCCGTCATTAGGCTTAATTGCACGCACTTATCTCTGCGGATTTATAACCAGTTCTGGGGAATACGACGTCTACTGCCCGATACAATGTAACACAGTGATGGGACGCCACATCTGTTAGTGGATATTATCGGGGGTCTGCAGGTCGAGACCCCCACTGATTCCCAGGGCAGAGGGGCTGTGGAGGCTCGGACCATGCACAAACCCCCTGTGGCCATTCTATATGGATTTTTTACCCCTGTGCAAAAATATAGCGTGAGGTAAACCTAAAATCTCCACCAGGTGCCTCATGGAGGGGCTCGCGGCATTGTGAAGAGTGGTGGGGTCAGCAATAATCTTACTGCATTCGGCTGCGATTACTCCCCAGGATCTCTTTGGGCACCCCCTGTTTAGAGGTTTACTAGAACTGCAGACCCCTTTAAGAAATTGCTCAGGTCCTCAAGGAAAGAGTAAAACTCCACCAAGAAAACTAAATTTGGAAGCAGCCACACATAACACCGGAGAATACCTCAATTTTATTTTTTTTTTTTTAAAGGAACTTAAAACCCTAAATCTATGGAAAGAAGATAATTATTGCTTGTAATGCTTATTTACTACATTGTTTGCTCTAGTCACATCCAGGGCTGCAATCATGATTGAGCATTTACATTAGCGGCACAGTCAAAAATCGTATCCAAATCGGTTTCTGTTGACATTGGTCACGGTTTTGCGGTGATTTTTTAAACTTAGAAGTCTCTTTAATGTGTTATCTTCACATAGAAAAGGTTCCAATCCAGGCAAATGCATGTGCATACTATCAGTGTTCAAATCACAGCAGTTCATAGCACTACACAGTACAAGGCATCCTTTAGATTGCAGTCACTACACACGCTAGTCCTCCACTGACTAGTTCTCCTGGGTGTCCTGCACCGCTGTAGCACAGTCTCTACTCACAGCCGTACACAGTCCAGGATATCCTCCGGGCACCATATCCACCTGTTTTGCAATCATTACATGCCAGTCCTCTTTTGGGCACAGGACATCCACCTCCGGTTCACCTCCAGGCACAGGACTGTCCACATCCGAGACCAGTTACCGTGAATGACTTGCATCAATGTGTACGCTATCAGTGCCAGGCCTATTGGCTCCGCTCTGTCCTGTGCTCTGCACAGCAACAAGCACCAACTCACTCTGGCCCTGACACACCTGAAACTCACTCAGAACTCCTCAGATCTGACTAACCCTTTCCTGCAGGGTTTTTAACACAGCAACCTGTGGCTTTCAGCCACATGGAAAACCTGGATCTGGAAAGGAACAAACTAATACTGCATTCTGTTTCAAACACAACATCCAGAGCAGGTTTTCCCTACCTCTGTCTTGGACACTAACATTTACAAGACTAACACTTACTTTTATTATCTGTCTGCATACCTATTGTCTTCAAACACCCCTGTGCATATTCTGGGGAGACTACACAGCGACCTCTACCTGTGACATCGATCACTGCTTCCCCATTGCAATCCCAGCTATGCCTGTGACCGCAATGCCTCCTAATAGCCTCAATACGCCTCTGTGCATAGCCTGGGGAGAACACACAGCACCCCCTAGCTGTAACAGGGGTCACTGCCTCACACATCCCCCTCCCCTGTTCAAACCTGTGGGGTTGAACACTTGGCATCCCACATAGGCGCGAGACAGGGCATCTGCATGCCCCCGTGACATCCCCGCCCGACACTGCACCAAGAAACCAAAGTAGGGTCCGGAATTATCGATCAACACATACATCCATCCCCTTTGCATTTCTCCTCCATACTTCATAACAGGGCCACCCACCACGCCGTTCTCCGTTGCAGCGCCATGCTCACTTTCACGTTTAACCATAGATTTGGGCCGATTTTGGGTGGTCTCAACCTTGTTTATTTTGGGCTCACTAACCCTTCAGCTCATCCTGTCACCTAAGTATTCGCCTTCGGACCTCTCAGACCATTTCCTCCGTACCCTTACCCATGCCTCGGTGACTACGTCCGCACTCCGCCCCGGCAACTTCGAGCATCGATCTTTATTACGTCGCACCCGAACCTGAGCCTCCCGACAATGCTGTCTAACGAGCGCTCTATCTATTTTACCATTACCCCCAGCCACATCCTTGGCCGGTGCCAGAGGGTTCCTCGTGCGCACATCCCCAGTCGCCTCCACGATCACACACTCCCGGTTCTTCTCGGCGTTCTTTTTAAGTCTGCGGTTTTTACACCAGTTTCTCTGCATGGGACCCTGGAACTGAGTTGTCCCGAACTTACCAGGGGACATTTCCAGCTCTGGGTTCAGTGGAGTCTCCACATCTTCTACTGCTACAACCTCTATGGCAGGGGTCTCAAACTCGGCAGAGTAAATGGGCCGCACACATAAAAAATTTGAGCTGGTGGGCGGCACTCCTTTCAAACTTAATACACCTCGCACACACACGGCTCCGCTCCGTCCACCTCGTACACATGCAACTCCTCTCCTTACACCTCGCACGCACCCATCTCCTCTCCGTACACCTCGCACACACGCGTCCCCGCTCCGTACACCTCGTACGCATGCGACTCCCCTCCGTACACCTCATATACACGCAGCTCCTCTCCGTACACTTCGTCCGCACGCGGCTCCACTCTGTACACTTCGTACGCACGTGGCTCCGCACACTTCGTACGCACGAGGCTCTGCTCCGTACACTTCGTTGGCACGCGGCTCCGCTCCGTACACTCCGTATGCACGCAGCTCCGCTCTGTACACTTCGTACGCACGCGGCTCCTCTCTGTACACCTCGTACGTACACGGCTCTGCTCCATACACCTTGTACACACACGGCTCTGCTACATCCACCCTGTAAACCCAGCAGAGTCCTGCAGATGCTGAGGCCCCTGTTCATGTGACCCCTGACTCCTCCCCTTCCTGTGACGTCATCACAGGTCCTGTGCTACAGAACAGCCATCGGGCACTCCTGAATGCGCGCCTTCCACCTGCCTCAGGGAGTGAGACATGTGGAGATAAAAGCACATGTAACCTTTTTTTTTTTCCTTAAGCTGTGTGCTTAAGTTTGGTTTTGCTCCTGGTGGCCATTAGGATTATTACACAGTGGTGTCTTTTGTTCTAGTTTGCCCCCGGTGGTGGTGAGCGTCATTGCACTCTGGTTTCTTTAGTTTAGTGCATGTGATCTAAAGCAGGTGTGATTGCTGGCTCTTACCTATAAAAGAGTGTCAGGTGTTACAATCACTGTTGGTGATAGTGTTCATTTCTACCATCCTTGGTAGAGGAAGGATCTAGAGAGAGGTCCTGGCAGCTCAGTCAGAGCCCTGTTGTGGAAGGAGTCAGAGGTTATTTCCTTGCAGCTCTGACAGAGCTTGGTGGCAGCTATTCAGGAGGAAAGCTGCATTCTGGTGGTGGACTCTGTTGCTGGGAGCAAGAGCAACAGAGCAAAGCTAAGTGGTGTTTCCCTGTCTGTATTTTTCCCTGGTGTGTATTAGTACAGCGGTTGGGCCAGTGCCTGCATCACCCAGCTCCCTAGCAAGGGATAGGTGTAGGGTGACAGGTATCCTGATCGGCGCCCGGTGCGGAACCGGCCTAGGGAACGTTAGGAGTGTGAGGGACACTGACTCAGGGGAGTGCAGGAGGTCTCCACGTCCCCGTTCCCCATCGCAGGGCCCACCGTTGTAACTGTTTTCCCTTTCCTCGTGTCTTGTTGGTTTAGTTACCGGCCTGCGGGCCGTGTCACGCAGGACAGTTTCACATGCCGTGTCTTGTTGTTTCAGTTACCGGCCTGCTGGTCGCGTCACACAGGACGGGTCCACGTGACACCCTGTAGCAGATATCTCTGACTTGACATCTTTGGGTTCTGCACTAGAAGCATTATTTTCATCCTCCCCTGCCAATACCTCTAGGGGAAAACTATTGAGATTACACTCTGTCCCTAGGCTAGCGACCCCTATGGCAGGTATCTCAGCATCTTCGGTTTCTGCCCCCAGCACAACTTTTACCGTGAGAAGGTTGACCCTGGTCTCCCACAGGGACCAAAACAGGGGCAAGTTTTTTCCCAAAACAGCCCCATATGGAAGGGTCTTCACCACTCCCACCGCATGTTTAATGTCCCCACTTGGTGTGGAAAAATTAACCTCAGCAGTTGGGTACTCCCGGATTTCCCCATGGATACCCACCACCTCCACTTTTCGTCCTTTGGGGTTGTCCCCGGCAACAAAGGACCTATGGACCAAAGTCATTCTGCTCTCTGAGTCCATGAGAGCCTCTGTGCGGTACCCGTTCACAAGTACCTTGCACAATCGCTGTTCGCTGCCACCAGTGCCCGCAGTGGTGGTACAGACTGGCTGGGCATACATAGATACATGGTGAGTATACCCGCAGTCCATGGGCTCAGAAGTCACAGAACAGTTACTAGCCCCATGTCCGGGCTCTGGCATAATGTCCTGAGTGGGTTTATTCCACTCAATCAATTCTATAGGCAGGTCCAGGTTGCCCAGGTCCCTTTGCCCGGCCCAATGCTGCATGGTGGCTGGCAGAGTCCTCACCATCCGATCAGTCACAGCTCTCTGCATCATCTCGAATGGGGAAAAAAACTCAGGCTGGAGCCACTCCTCCACCAACCGCAACAAGTCATTTGCCTGAGACCTGGCTGTCTGAGACTCTACATAGGTCCACTGGTACACCCAATGATCACCCCTTACCTTTAAGTTCTCTTCATGACTCTGCTGATTGCCCCTCAACTTAGGGGTCTCTTCTTCACACCGCTGATGCTGCTTCTGCCACTGCATCTGCCACACCTCTTGCTGCTGCCGCGCCTCTTGCTGCTGCTGGAATAGCAATGCGTCCTGCTGCCACTGCAGTGCCTTTTGCTCATGCTGCTGCCGCATGAGGATCACCTCTTTCAATAGTTCCTCCATATTTCCAGTAGACTTGCACAACAACATGCAGCACTCTTTGGGGTATGCCTCAGTTCATACTGCCCGCATTCTTCACCATATGTAAGACATCGGTAGCACCGTACACAGTTATGAGGCAGTGACCCACAAAGTTCAAACATAAAAGTCTCTTTAATGTGTTATCTTCACACACAAAAGGTTCCAATCCGCGCAAATGCATATAACTTCAGTGCATATTATGAGTGTTCAAATCACACCAGTTCATAGCACTACACAGTACAAGGCATCCTTTAGATTGCTGTCACTACACACGCTAGTCCTCCACTGACTAGTTCCCGTGGGGGTCCTCCACCGCTTGTATCACAGTCTCTACTCACAGCCGTACACAGTCCAGGATATCCTCCAGATCGCAGCCGGGCACCATATCCACCTGTTTTGCAATCGTTACATGCCAGCCCTCTTTTGGGCACAGGACATCCACCTCTGGTTCACATCCGGGCACAGGACTGTCCACATCCGAGACCAGTTACTGTGGAAGACTTGCATCACTGTGTACACTGCCAGTGCCAACCCTAATGGCTCTGCTCTGTCCTGTGCTCTGCACAGTAACTGCTCTGCACAGAAACAAGCACCTATTCACTCTGGCCCTGACACACCTGAGACATACTCAGAACTCCTCAGATCTGAATAACTTTCCTGCAGGGTTTTTAACACAGCAACCGAAAACCTGGATCCGGAATGGAGCAGACTGCAACACTATCATACTGCAATCTGTTTCAAACACAACATCCAGAGCAGGATTTCCCTACCTAACATGTCCAAGACTAACACTTAATTTTATTATCAGTCTGCATTGCAGTCACAGCTACGCCTGTAACTGCCATGCACACCCATGGTCGTCATACACCCCCGTGCATATCCTGGGGAGGCTACACAGCGACCCCTACTTGTGACTTCAGTCACTGCTTCCCCATTGCAATCCCAGCTATACCTGTGACCACAATGCATCCTCATAGCCTCAATACCCCTCCGTGCGTATCCTGGGGAGAACACACAGCGCCCCCTAGCTGTAACATTGGTCACTGCCTCACAGTGTGAATAGAGTAGATGGTAACTTAAAAAGTAAAATTGGAAAAATTAAGGCGGCTCGTCTGAGGTCTCCAGTCCCCGGTGCCGCGCTCATGGATGCCACCGGTGGGGATTGATCTCTAGACATCATCACATTGTATCAGTGCAGGTTCACAGATGTTCTGGATAAACACAATTTCCCACATTTCCAGTTTTATGTGAAAGAGGTTAGAGGAGTGCGCGAGCGGAGGCTTTACTGTGTGTTTAGTCAGCGGCGTGGAGTCGCTTCCACACGAGCAGTAAGTGGATTATAGTCACAACCTCGATCTGCGCAGCGATTACCTGGAGAAAGTGATTATCGTAGAGTGGAGGCTGCAACCGCGCGGGGACGATGCGCTCGGCAAGAAAGCGGCTTTTCTGGGAGAATATTCCTGGGAGAGCGTGGATGACCGTAACCGACAATCCTTGTGTCTTACAGCAACTATTCAGAAGCGCTTGAAAAAAGAGAAAAAGGCGAAAAGAAAATTACAAGAAGCGCTGGAATTCGAGTCGAAACGACGAGAACAAGTAGAGCAGGCACTTAAGCAAGCAACGGCGGGAGACGGCCTCCGGATGCTGAACGGTAACAACACGCAGACCTTTGTCAGAGCAGAGGAGTGGACCGGGAAAGAAATTAGGGGCTCAGACCCTGCTCGGTGGGGGAGGTGTTACACCGAGGGGTCATCTCTATATGTAGAGCAAGTACTGTGAGCTCATGTGTTACATAGGACTGCAGGTGACATCCACATCATTTGTACTCAGAGTTATCACTGTGTTATATGTGGTGTTACATAGGACTACTGGTGAAAGCTGCCACGTTATTTGTAGTCAGAGCGTTATCGCTGTGTTATCTGTGGTGTTACATAGGACTACTGGTGAAAGCTGCCACGTTAGGCCTGTTTCACACTTCCGTTTTTGTGTCCGCCAAACGGATCCGTTTCCGTTTTTTTGACGGAAACTGATGCAAACGGATCCGTTTTTAAAAAACCGGATCCGTTTTTTTGACGGATCCGCGGTAACCACTAATGGAAGTCTATGGGACAAAAAAAACGGATCCTGCAAAAAAAATGGCGGATCCGTTTTTTTACGGAAACCAACGGATTTTGACGGATTTGAAAAAACGGAAGTGTGAAACAGGCCTTATTTGTAGTCAGAGCGTTATCGCTGTGTTATCTGTGGTGTTACATAGTACTGCAGGTGACATCTACTACATTATCTGTACTCAGTTATCACTGTGTTATCTGTGGTGTTACATAGGACTGCAGGTGACATTTACTACATTATATGTACTCAGAGAGTTATCACTTTGTTATCTGTGGTGTTACATTGGACTTCAGGTGACATCTACTACATTATCTGTACTCAGAGAGTTATCACTGTGTTATCTGTGGTGTTACATAGGACTGCAGGGGACAGTTACTACATTATCTGTACTCAGAGAGTTATCACTGTGATATCTGTGGTGTTACATAGGACTTCAGGTGACATCTACTACATTATCTGTACTCAGAGAGTTATCACTGTGATATCTGTGCTGTTACATAGGGCTGCAGGTGGCATCTACTACATTATGTGTACTCAGAGAGTTATCAGTTATCTGTGGTGTTATAGGACTGCAGGTGACATCTAGTACATTATCTGTTGTCAGAGAGTTATCACTGTGTTATCTGTGGTGTTACATAGGACTGCAGCTGACATCTACTTCATTATCTATAGTCAGAGAGTTATCACTGTGTTATCTGTGGTGTTACATAGGTGACATCCATTACATTTTCTGTGGTGTTACATAGGACTACAGGTTCAATTACAAATTAATTTCTGCTACCCATAATTACAAGTTTCTTGGCTTTCTAATAGACATTTAAGTGTCTGTCATGGTTTTGTGAGTAGAAATCTTTTGATAACATCCAGAACACCCTTTACGATCCCACAGCTGATGGTTTGGTCCAGTGTGTTAGTGCAGACAGTTACACTTGAGCTGAACACAGAAGCAGCAATCTTCCTCCAGTCCTGATTTGTTTGTTACAGTGTATCAGTCTGGAATGCCGGCTGTTTAGCTCACATAGGATTGTCTGAACTTCATACAATTGTAACGGACCCTCAGCTGTGGAAAGTGTTGGGTCAGAATCGGTTTTGAACCTCCATTCACACATTCTTATGTTTTGTCTTTCAGATGCTTGTATTCCCGAAATGGAGACAGAGCACAACGGCTCGCAGCACGACAGCCCGCCCATGCAAGGTAAAGGATGAGTGTCCGCCATGGCGCAGGATTAGCCGCGCTTTCCTGTAAAGCCCCAGAATTGATCTTGTCACAGGCTCTTTTATTGCCCGGTGTCACTGGCCCTGCGCACAGCACAGTAATTTACTGCTCCGCCGGTGATTGCGGCTCAGCCGCTCCGCGTCACGTTGTCATTTTTTTATTTAGTTTTTTTTTTATTTGACCTTTCGCATTCAGCGGGTTTCTGTGACAGGACGACGATGGCTTCACAAGTGAAATGTGTGAATGTAAAGATGTCGCCGTTAATTGTGCCCCAGAGCGTGGGAACTGCTCCTGTCATTAAAGGGACGGTGCACAGAATAACGAAGCCACAATGGGGATTTATTACATTCTCCAAAGTAGATGAACGAGGAACCGAGACCTAAAGGGTCAAAGGAAACATTTCAAAAGGTTTTTAATCCTGTAAAAAAATCCACTGCACAATGAAAGTTCTATAAGATACA
This sequence comes from Dendrobates tinctorius, assembly GCF_039654945.1. NCBI lineage: Eukaryota > Metazoa > Chordata > Amphibia > Anura > Dendrobatidae > Dendrobates > Dendrobates tinctorius. Next base: position 22,848,442 of record NW_027361782.1, on the reverse strand, counting down.
ATGTGTCACTGGGTTATAGTTTATGTATCGATATTCTGCAATACACAGGACTATCCCAAATGTTCGGGGGAGCGATCCGGTTGTCAGCACCAGTTGTCAGATCAGACGACTGCTTGTGACCCAAGTAAAGGCTGTGATATTCCTGAATGGCCGGCAATGATCGCGGCCCATAATGCACCAGTGACAGCTGTCCCTTTCCCCTCCTGGGTGGAGCTTACTTGTCACATGACCGCCTGCCCAGTCTCCTATATATATAATGAAAGATTATAACAATCTGCTACAATGTAGAAACCGTAATGTAACATCATGTAGATGGAGCTGCGATGTTCTGCAGGGACACGGCCCGTAAATGGCGGGGAGCCTACCTGGGGCATTTATGGCTGCTCCACAGGGTCCTGCTGGAAAAAGCACCTGTCTCGGATCGCCCTGGTAATTATCGGAGCTCTATAGATATGTCTGGGGTCTCCTTCCCCCCCCCCGCAGCCGCCTCTTGAATGTCCAGAGCTCGTGTCCGGCTTCTTTCTTGAGATCGATGAGGGGCTTGTATCATTTGTGTCATATTTAATTCCCCGATCAAAACATTCATACATTTCCTTTTTTTTCACTATTTTCCATTAAGGTTGGGATTCTCTGACATTTTTTAAAGGGTCCTTGATAGTAAATGTCTCCCTGTTGGGATCTCCAGCGATCAGCTGTAATCTGTGGGGATCTATGGTGTTACGTGCTCATGATCCCTGCAGCGCTCCCTCTGGAGAAGTCAAGTATTACATGGTGCCCATTCTTGTCAATGGACTGTCTGTGCCATGCAGGGCAGGACGAGTCCTTCAAGAAGAGACCCTCTTTATAACTGCGGTTGCTGATTGGAGGATTCCCCTCTATGGTAATGGGTGTATATTGTGGACCCCCATGAGGGCCGGTTACAGCCAGCAGCGTCCTCACTTCCGGCCTGTCGGCCTTTTTAGCTCTGTCGTCTCCACTTTGCATAAAGTAATCGCCCAAATCAATGATTTTTGTAAATGACATTGAGGCACAATCGAGGGAGCAGCAAAAGACCTTTTTTTTTTATTTCTTAATTTTTTGCTGGCAAAGGCAAATTAAATTAGAGAATCTTCCACAAGTCTGGAGCAAGCGAGCGGCAGCCATTAGCCGGAGCGCAATATTTTCTCTTTACTGCTCGCTGCCATTTAGTTATTATCCTATTGGAAATCTAATTATAAACCTTTTACTCCCCAGTCAGACTTCTCCGTTTCTGCAAGCTTAGCACTGACAAGTGAATTCATTACATTTGATTGCTCGCGCCCGGATTGACTCGACTTCTCTCCGAGACCTAGAAGCCTGCGCAGTTTCTCCGATTCCCTGTTTGCACATTAGTGGAACCGCTCCTTTAATTAATTAGTATGAACAGCAGTAACATGAACTGCTGAACAGAAAATAACTTCCTTTTATGATCGCGGCGAGAATTTCCTTCTCTTTTTTTTGTCTCGTTCTACCTTTTAGTTAAGTTTTGGTTTTGTTTTATTAGCGCAATTGGCGTCCGACATAAAGTGTAGAAATACGGAGGCAATGACGAGCGGGAAGAGATGGGAGCGAGACTCCATCCAACCTGCCAGGCCATTTTTGGATGTTTCTTAAAGGGCAAGGTCCATTATTTCTTGCACCTTCCGGTTCTGGGCTCCGAACATTCACATGAGAACTGCTGAAGAGCGCTGATCTGTAGGGATCTTCACGGCGCAGTTCCAGCAGATTTGATTGCTGCATGCAGCACGGTTATAGCAGATTTGATTGCTGCATGCAGCGCGGTTATAGCAGATTTGATTGCTGCATGCAGCGCGGTTATAGCAGATTTGATTGCTGCATGCAGCGCGGTTATAGCAGATTTGATTGCTGCATGCAGCGCGGTTATAGCAGATTTGATTGCTGCATGCAGCGCGGTTATAGCAGATTTGATTGCTGCATGCAGCGCAGTTGCAGCAGATTTTCTGGCTGAACATAGCAGATTTCTGTGCTGGCCTGTCTCACCGCTGTACATGGGCTGCACGGCTGGGGTAATAATGATGTGTCGGACATATTATGTGTCCCTCTACCCTCCCTTGGTCCAGAGTGATAAGCAGATGCCGCCGCTTGTCTCCACTCATGTTCTGATGATACAAGATCTTCGCACTTTGATGGAGTCGGTGTTGGGAACTTTTTTAAAGCTCCATCTACATCTTCTCCACACAATGGATTCATGTGTATGTGTGAGCCCAGCACCCCCCAGAGAGACGACCGCCCCCCACAAATCGTGTTCTGCCAGTCAGCATCTCTGCCACGAGCGCCGGCCTGGTGTATTATTGAGCAGTGCTTATCTGTGAGCGCTGCCATGGCCACAAGGTGCTGAGATCAAGGCTGTTGGCGGAAAGCAGGCGGCCGCTGTAATAAAGGGGGATTCCACCTATATTCATCTCTAGATACGAGGGTCCAGCTCACAGCCAAAGATCTACTCAATCAGTTCTGCAACAGTACATGTGATGTCGACAGGACCATGCATCAGTGGAGCGATCTACAATGTATTAGTGCAGTGAAAGCGGCTCGGACTTCAGACTCTTAAAGGGGATGTTCAGGAATCTCAAAATAGTTGCCCAAAAGCAAGAATTGTTCTAAAATATTGAACCCATCACTTTCCTGTTTGTACCCCTCCACTCCAGCATTGCCGCTCTAGTGGTCTTCGCTGCTGTTGTTATAAGGATGTCACACTTCCATGCGAGTGACACCGCTAAGGCAAGTGATTGGCTGCAGTGGTCATATGACCAATGAAGATGGCGTCATCCTTGCAAGACCAGCGGAGGGACCACCAGATCGGCAGCATTGGAGCTGTGGGGTATTGTGGGGTCAGTTACTGTTGTTGGTTGCATGTACGTGCCCCCTTTACATTCACACAGATTTTACTTCTCTAATTGAAATTGTAGCAAATTATCAGCTGTGAGAAATGTGTTTTGTTTTTTTTTGTTAGCAAACTGAAATTTTGCTAATTTTTTCTCAAAAATTAGTTTGCTAAAATTGTGCCCAGAATTTGGGATCTTCAAGGATCGTCCTGATCCTTTGCCTCCCAGATTTCCCTGGGGGTGGTCCGCTCCAGATGATTTACCATTGCCATGTCCGAGCTTCTGGTCCAATCTCTCTTCCTGTCCGCTAGCACAGGCAGCATCGGAGGAGCTCAGGAACGCTGAAGATGGCCGGATCCAGCGATGTTAAAGAGCTTGTAAGCACTGCGCTCCTTGCCTAGGAAATCATTCACCAGTTATGACTACAGAGGTGGCTGGTAACTAAGCAACAAGGTCCCTTCGATCTTGAGAATGAAGAGGACTTTTAATAATAGGTAAATTGCAGACTTGCTTGGTTTTTTTTTTTACAAATTTACCAATTTAAGGTAATGAAAAAATCCCTTTAACAGCCTGAACTCCAGACTGATACATTTGGGCTGATGGCCACCATCACCTCCACCTTTGTAGCTCAGCTATAATATAAGCGATCTACCGATTGCATGTTCATCTCCTTCTTGTTGTTTTAAAACTTATATAAAAGATGAAATCCCCGTCTTTCCCAGCTTTACGATATAAAAAAATACTCAGGTGCGTTGTGTATCACTGCATCCAAAAAAGTCCGGTCTATCTATCAATGAATACAACTATTTCAAATGCGTTGAATGCTAAAGAAAAATACATTAAGACGCCCAGATCTGTGTTTTTTCCCCCCTAAAACTGCAATAAAAAGTCATCAATATGTGGTATGCACCCCGAATTGTCATATGAAACTACAGTTCGGCCCAAAAGAAACGTCGTCAGAAGAATAATAGTTACGGGTCTCAGAATTTTTTTCCCTACTAAAATGTAAAAATAAGGATCCAAGTTTCTGACGGCAGAATCGCGCCGACCTGGAGACTCATCGGCAGGTAATGTTACAGCATAAGAAGCCGCAATTAGTGTTATAAAAAGAAAAGAGGAACGCCGAAATAAAAAAGAATGAAAACACCAGATTTATTGTTTTTCCGGCTCGGCATTTCCTAAAATATAGGGAATAAGAAGTGATCAGTATGTTATGTTTACCCCAAAATCGGATAAATGAAAACTGCAACTTGTCCACCAAAAATGTGCCTTCAGGTAAAACGGCAGAAAAATAACGTTATGGCTCTTGGGAAACACGGAGGAAAAAAACAAATGCGCAGAAATGAGAATTTGTCTTAATGAAGATCGGATACAATTGTAACAAACTCTCAGCTGGATTAGATCTGTGCAGATTTTCAGCCATGAGAGGAAACCGAGATTTGGAAAGGACTGAGCATCACGTGATGAGCGGGGACCCACGGACCCCTCACCGCCTCCACTGATCGGGATGTAGGCCGAGCCTCTGTTTAAAGCTTCCATGACACATTGCACCAGCAGCTCAGCATTGAGATTGATGGCGCTCGGATTCTCCATCTTCTCTCTTTCTGCAGCTCGCGGTGATTTAGCTGTATCTTCGGCTATAAACTCTGCGTCCTGAGGGAGAATTCCTATTATTGAAGGATTTTCAGCTCTCGGAGAATTTGTGAGATCTTGACTCGGAGTAAAATCCTTTCCAGGTACGTTGCTTAATAAGCCAGTCATGCATCTCGATGGCAGCGGCAGCTGTAAAGCGGGCGAGCAGGCACCCGGGGGCCATCAGCACATTTTACTGTTACACAATATCATTTATACTGGTTTTATATAGTGGATATTACCCCCAGAGAGCCGGATTAAGCGTCCTCCTAAATCTCCCATTTTGCTCACCTTTGTATAATGCGCCTTTAATGGAACGAAACCTGCGGAAATGAATATTTGATTAGAGCGAAAAACCCAATAAAGGAGGCAGTTACTGCGCAGAGACGCGGACAAATCTCCGCACGCGCAGCGCCGGAACGCCGTAAAGCTGCCGATCGGTAAAGTGGTCTCCTGTGTCCTGGAGGTTTTCGGCTGCCAGCGCCTGGTATCCAGATGGAGGGGCGCCGTACCCACCCGCTCACCCACAGCAACCAGAAAATGTGTGCTGCGATCACCAGATCCTTCCCACACTGACGGGTCTATGGTGGAAAGAGCACAGTCCACAGCAGCACAAAGTGTTTCAGGAGAAGAGTGTGCTGATCTTGTCACAGACTAGGAATTACATAGTAGAAAAGTAGTGGTCCGAGCAGCACAGAGTATTTCAGGAGTTACAGATTTGTCACTAAACCTGAAGGGATTCCTGACGTAGAAAAGTGAGTGAGAATCCTGAGGTCTCGTGACAGGGTGCTTATTGGTGACTTGCAGATTTAGATCTGTTGCGTTGATTCTTTCAGCTTTTTTGCTGCAGATTTCACCCATAATAACGAGGGGGGAAAAATCTGCACCAAAGTTGCCTGTGAATAATGCAGCAAAAACATGAGTATTCTGCGCAGCAAGAGATGCAGAAATGTCTGCACCAAATACTTAACGAGTGCACCGACCCTGATAGGTCATTGACCGGGGTCACAGAGAAGCACAGAGTATTTCAGGACCTACTTAGTCGCTGTGTCGCCTCCTGCGCCCGCCGTGCGGCAATTCTGCCTTGCGCAGCAGATGTCGGTGCAGAATGTGGAAATCAGGTGATGTCTCTACATGGAAACCCTAAATAATGAATTATTTCTACTTTTTCCATCTTTTCCTTATAAATTATAGAGAAATGTCAGCGCTTTGTTTACTCCTCTGATAAATTAATGATTCTCCACGATTGTTACTTTATTATTTAGGATTTCATGTTGTCATTTTCACATAAAGTATTAATCAGCAATCACTTTCTGTGGGGAGCGGCGCCCAAATATCAGTGTGTATAACTGCATCGGGCGCAGAGGGGCGAATCCAGGGGGACAGCGCCCCGACCTAATGTCCCCCACTGTAGCCACCCCTGAATGTTAATGCCCCCCACTATAGTCACCCCTGAACATTAATGTCCCCACTGTAGTCTCTCCTGATCATTAATGTCCCCCACTGAAGTCACCCCTGAACATTAATGTCCACAATGTAGATACCCCAGAACATCTTTGTCCCCACTGTAGTCACCCCTGAACATTAATGTCTCCCACTGTAGACACCCCTGAACATTAATATCTCCCACTGTAGTCACCCCTGAAAATTAATGTCCACAATGTAGACACCCCAGAACATCTTTGTCCCCACTGTAGTCACCCCTGAAAATTAATGTCCCCCACTGTAGACACCCCTGAACATTAATATCTCCCACTGTAGTCACCCCTGAACATTAATGTCCCCCACTATAGACACCCCTGAACATTAATGTCTCCCACTGTAGTCACCACTGAACATTAATGTCCCCCACTGTAGTCTCACCTGAACATTAATGTCCCCCACTGTAGTCACCCCTGAACATTAATGTCCCCCACTGTAGACACCCCTGAACATTAATGTCTCCCACTGTAGTCACCCCTGAACATTAATGTCCCCCCACTGTAGTCTCACCTGAACATTAATGTCCCCCACTGTAGTCACCCCTGAACATTAATGTCCCCCACTGTAGTCTCACCTGAACATTAATGTCCCCCACTGTAGACACCCCTGAACATTAATATCTCCCACTGTAGTCACCCCTGAACATTAATGTCCCCCACTGTAGACACCCCTGAACATTAATGTCCCCCACTGTAGACACCCCTGAACATTAATGTCTCCCACTGTAGTCACCCCTGAACATTAATGTCCCTCACTGTAGTCACCCCTGAACATTAATATCTCCCACAGAAGTCACCCCTGAACATTAATGTCCACAATGTAGACACCCCAGAACATCTTTGTCCCCACTGTAGTCACCCCTGAACATTAATGTCCCCCACTGTAGACACCCCTGAACATTAATATCTCCCACTGTAGTCGCCCCTGAACATTAATGTCCCCCACTATAGACACCCCTGAACATTAATGTCTCCCACTGTAGACACCCCTGAACATTAATGTCCCCCACTGTAGTCACCCCTGAACATTAATGTCCCCCACTGTAGACACCCCTGAACATTAATGTCTCCCACTGTAGTCACCCCTGAACATTAATGTCCCTCACTGTAGTCACCCCTGAACATTAATATCTCCCACAGAAGTCACCCCTGAACATTAATGTCCACAATGTAGACACCCCAGAACATCTTTGTCCCCACTGTAGTCACCCCTGAACATTAATGTCCCCCACTGTAGACACCCCTGAACATTAATATCTCCCACTGTAGTCACCCCTGAACATTAATGTCCCCCACTATAGACACCCCTGAACATTAATGTCTCCCACTGTAGTCACCACTGAACATTAATGTCCCCCACTGTAGTCTCACCTGAACATTAATGTCCCCCACTGTAGTCACCCCTGAACATTAATGTCCCCCACTGTAGTCTCACCTGAACATTAATGTCCCCCACTGTAGACACCCCTGAACATTAATATATCCCACTGTAGTCACCCCTGAACATTAATGTCCCTCACTGTAGTCACCCCTGAACATTAATATCTCCCACTGAAGTCACCCCTGAACATTAATGTCCACAATGTAGACACCCCAGAACATCTTTGTCCCCACTGTAGACACCCCTGAACATTAATATCTCCCACTGTAGTCACCCCTGAACATTAATGTCCCCCACTGTAGTCACCCCTGAACATTAATGTCCCCCACTGTAGACACTCCTGAACATTAATGTCTCCCACTGTAGTCACCCCTGAACATTAATGTCTCCCACTGTAGTCACCCCTGAACATTAATGTCTCCCACTGTAGACACCCCTGAACATTAATGTCCCCCACTGTAGTCACCCCTGAACATTAATGTCTCCCACTGTAGTCACCCCTGAACATTAATATCTCCCACAGAAGTCACCCCTGAACATTAATGTCCACAATGTAGACACCCCTGAACATTAATGTCCCCCACTGTAGTCACCCCTGAACATTAATGTCCCCCACTGTAGACACCCCTGAACATTAATATCTCCCACTGTAGTCGCCCCTGAACATTAATGTCCCCCACTATAGACACCCCTGAACATTAATGTCTCCCACTGTAGACACCCCTGAACATTAATGTCCCCCACTGTAGTCACCCCTGAACATTAATGTCCCCCACTGTAGACACCCCTGAACATTAATGTCTCCCACTGTAGTCACCCCTGAACATTAATGTCCCTCACTGTAGTCACCCCTGAACATTAATATCTCCCACAGAAGTCACCCCTGAACATTAATGTCCACAATGTAGACACCCCAGAACATCTTTGTCCCCACTGTAGTCACCCCTGAACATTAATGTCCCCCACTGTAGACACCCCTGAACATTAATATCTCCCACTGTAGTCACCCCTGAACATTAATGTCCCCCACTATAGACACCCCTGAACATTAATGTCTCCCACTGTAGTCACCACTGAACATTAATGTCCCCCACTGTAGTCTCACCTGAACATTAATGTCCCCCACTGTAGTCACCCCTGAACATTAATGTCCCCCACTGTAGTCTCACCTGAACATTAATGTCCCCCACTGTAGACACCCCTGAACATTAATATATCCCACTGTAGTCACCCCTGAACATTAATGTCCCTCACTGTAGTCACCCCTGAACATTAATATCTCCCACTGAAGTCACCCCTGAACATTAATGTCCACAATGTAGACACCCCAGAACATCTTTGTCCCCACTGTAGACACCCCTGAACATTAATATCTCCCACTGTAGTCACCCCTGAACATTAATGTCCCCCACTGTAGTCACCCCTGAACATTAATGTCCCCCACTGTAGACACTCCTGAACATTAATGTCTCCCACTGTAGTCACCCCTGAACATTAATGTCTCCCACTGTAGTCACCCCTGAACATTAATGTCTCCCACTGTAGACACCCCTGAACATTAATGTCCCCCACTGTAGTCACCCCTGAACATTAATGTCTCCCACTGTAGTCACCCCTGAACATTAATATCTCCCACAGAAGTCACCCCTGAACATTAATGTCCACAATGTAGACACCCCTGAACATTAATGTCCCCCACTGTAGTCACCCCTGAACATTAATGTCCCCCACTGTAGACACCCCTGAACATTAATATCTCCCACTGTAGTCACCCCTGAACATTAATGTCCCCCACTGTAGTCACCCCTGAACATTAATGTCCCCCACTGTAGACACCCCTGAACATTAATGTCTCCCACTGTAGTCACCACTGAACATTAATGTCCCCCACTGTAGTCTCACCTGAACATTAATGTCCCCCACTGTAGTCACCCCTGAACATTAATGTCCCCCACTGTAGCCACCCCTGAACATTAATGTCTCCCACTGTAGTCACCCCTGAACATTAATGTCCCTCACTGTAGTCACCCCAGAACATTATTTCCCACTGAAGTCACCCCTGAACATTAATGTCCACAATGTAGACACCCCAGAACATCTTTGTCCCCACTGTAGTCACCCCTGAACATTAATGTCCCCCACTGTAGTCACCCCTGAACATTAATGTCCCCACTGTAGTCACCCCTGAACATTAGTGTCACCGCTGAACATTAATGTCCCCCACTGTAGTCACCCCTGAACATTAGTGTCCCCCACTGTAGTCTCACTTGATCATTAATGTCCCCCACTGTAGTCACCCCTGAACATTAATGTCTCCCACTATAGTCACCCCTGAACATTAATGTCTCCCACTGTAGTCACCCCTGAACATTAGTGTCTCCCACTGTAGTCACCCCTGAACATTAATGTCCCCCACTGTAGTCACCCCTGAACATTAATGTCTCCCACTATATAGTCACCCCTGAACATTAGTGTTCCCCACTGTAGTCACCCCTGAACATTAGTGTCCCCCACTGTAGTCACCCCTGAACATTAATGTCTCCCACTATAGTCACCCCTGAACATTAGTGTCTCCCACTGTAGTCACCCCTGAACATTAATGTCCCCCACTGTAGTCACCCCTGAACATTAGTGTCACCGCTGAACATTAATGTCCCCCACTGTAGTCACCCCTGAACATTAGTGTCCCCCACTGTAGTCTCACTTGATCATTAATGTCCCCCACTGTAGTCACCCCTGAACATTAATGTCTCCCACTGTAGTCACCCCTGAACATTAATGTCTCCCACTATATAGTCACCCCTGAACATTAGTGTCCCCCACTGTAGTCACCCCTGAACATTAGTGTCCCCCACTGTAGTCACCCCTGAACATTAATGTCTCCCACTATAGTCACCCCTGAACATTAGTGTCCCCCACTGTAGTCACCCCTGAACATTAGTGTCCCCCACTGTAGTCACCCCTGAACATTAGTGTCCCCCACTGTCGTCACCCCTGCATATTAATGTCCCCCACTGCAGTAACCTCTGAACATTAAGGCTGCGTTCACACGATGCAGTCGCATTTTAATTGCAACAAAAACTAATTTTGCCAAAATCGCAGAAAGGCAACGTTGAGTGGTCTCCACCCAAAATTGAAAAGTGATCTGGTAACATTATCCTGAGCCGCGCAGGATCATAGGGGCAGAAACAAATTGTGACACGTAGATGCTGACAGCTGATCTCTTGTTACAATGTATCCAGATCTCCCAGCCCTCTACATGTGTGGACGTCTCTATCCAGAGTCATTCTGGAGTCAGATCACAATCCTCCGCTATGACCAGCTGGTTCTGAATGTAGGCAACAGATCAATGAGAATTTATCCAAATACCCAGAATGAACATACTGAACCAGCAGGGAGTGCAGGGGGATGTCAGCTCTAAAGTATCCTGAATGCAGCTGTGGACAGTAGCGGAGTAAACTGGTGATGACTTTATGAGTGCGTATAATGCAGCCAGACCGTGCACTGTAGCGGGCGCATACACCAGCTTGTCGTACACCCTGTATGCACAGGTCTCGCTGCTGCTAATTAGCGATTTCCTGCCCCTAATGAAGCAAGCGGCCAGCTCCGGATTAACATGCAGCCGCTGCGCTCCTTTGTTTGTGCTTCCAGATGTTTTGGCTTTATCTACAACTCAACTCCTGACAGCTCGAGCTAAATGATAAATCACTGATATTACCATGAAATGCAACCTGAAATTAGAACGTGGCAGCGACTGAAAGTGCTCGAAAGGTCCGCGTCACCTGGGGGGTCAGTCCTCTGCGCAGGGGACCGCATACCCTCGCTGCATGGCATTATTATCCCTGACAACACCAGAGATTTAGGGACACTTCCCCTTTAATGTGTCCTGATAACAGTAGTAGCAGTAGGTTGCATTAGGAAGCACAGAGAATGGCATGGATGCTCGGATAAAGGATATTTCTCCACACTCTGATTACATGATGCTACAAAAAACCTCTGGAGATCTGGTGACATCCAATAAGTCTCTTCAGAAAAAGAGACTTGAATATAAATGACCTTTCATTAAGATTAGTTACTGAAGGCAGGACAGCAACACCGGCGCTGATGGTAAAATGGCGTCACCGGCACTAATAACTGATTGTAGAATGGTGTCACCGGTGCCATTCAGCTGATTGTAGGACGGCGTCACCGGTGCCATTCAGCTGATTGTAGGACGGCGTCACCGGTGCCAATCAGCTGATTGTAGGACGGCGTCACCGGTGCCATTCAGCTGATTGTAGGACGGCGTCACCGGTGCCATTCAGCTGATTGTAGGACGGCGTCACCGGTGCCAATCAGCTGATTGTAGGATGGCTTCACTGGCGCTGATCAGGTGATTGTAGAATGGTGTTACCAAAGCTGATGGTAGAATGGCATCACTGGTGCTGATCAACTGATTGTAGAATGGCATCACCGATTGTACATCAGCTGTGTGTACAGCATGTATATTTGTGTATACGGCACGCATGTGCGTGTACGGTATGTGTATGTACAGCATGTATATGTGTGGACGGCATGTGTACAGCGTGTATATATGTGTATTTACAGTATGAGTATTTGTGTGCAATTGTGCCTGTATGTAGCTGTTAGACGCCTCTGAGTAGTACTTGAAAAACATGTATGAACAGGTGTGTATCTGTATTTTTGTATAGTAGGTGTAAGACTTGTGCGGCACGGTGGCTCAGTGGTTAGCCTGGGTTCGAATCCCACCAAGGACAACATCTGAAAGGAGTTTGTATGTTCTCCCTGTGTTTGCGTGGGTTTTCTCCGGGTACTCCGGTTTCCTCCCACATTCCAATATCATGCTGATAGGGAATTTAGATTGTGAGCCCCATCGGGGACAGTGATGATAATGTGTGCAAACTGTAAAGCGCTGCGGAATATGTTAGCACTATATAAAAATAAAGATTATTATTTACGTGTACCTGTATGTTTGTATGATAAGTGTAGGACTTATGTGAACAGTTGTATACCAGTGTTTTTGCATAGTAGGGTAGGACTTGTTTGAGGGTGTGTGTACTTGTATTTTTGTCCAGTAGGTGCAGGACACATATGAGCAGGTGTGCCTGCTTTTTTTGTACGATAGGTGTAGAACATGTATGAGTGGGATTGTGTCTCCCTGTATGTATGTGAAGTTGTGTGATTCATGTTGCCTGACTATATAGTAATTGTGTAGCGATGAGTAGAGCAGTGTCCCTGAATATTGCATGACCCGAGGCCAGAGCCGGTGCTGCTCCTGCATGTGAAATATTTAATGCAACCTCACAACAGATTTACGGAGGCTGCCTTGCTTCTTACTTCTGCAGTATTACACCCAGCATCGAACATTAACCCGTCGGTGACAGGAGTCAGGATATGACTTGTAATTTAGGTTCTTCCCCATTATTATTATTGTCCAGCCTCTTTGTTCCTGGCATAAGATGGCAACACACACATCTTCAAATGCCGTGGCCCTTAGCATAAACTACGCATCCATCAACATAGTATCACCCCAGAAAAAACGGAGAGCAGCGACTGCATGGGCGGCAAAGTGGCGCAGACTGCAGGGAAAAACGCAACCTAGAAGAGACTAGACATGATCACAAATCTGTCATCAACACGTGCAGCAAATGTCACTACAAATATTGACCCAAATGTCGTCTTTATTGGACAACTTGCTGAAATAACTTTGGTAAAATTGTAAGTTTTAAAATATTTATTTTTCTGTTTTCAGAAAACAGGTCGTACATAAAACCTCCGATCATGTACTGAGGGAGAGGACACCATCTGGCGAGCACGCGGTTCACGGGGGGAATCTATTCCACCTTTCGCTGCCTTTGATATGAAAGGAAAGATGGTGAAAAGCAAAAAGCATGAAAGACGGAAGGACTTTTCTGCGTGGTTCCCGCAGTTGCTGCATCAACAACTGCCCCGGCAACGTGATGGCACGGAGAGATTCCCACGAGGTTTCCACACACGATGGCGACAGATCCAAACATTGGAAGCAAAAGAAACATTGTAGACATATTTAACAGTCACTCCCTCCCCATCCGACCTCCTGAGAGTTTCTGTCATTATTTATATTTCTTTTTTTATGTTTATTTTTCCTTTTTCTTTGGGCTACAGCACAGAAATGATGGGGTCTTCATCCCTATTTTTTCTGGCTCCCCCCCAAGGTCTGGATTTGGGATTCCACCGATCACAGAACAATATCGTTGTGTTTATGAGCAGAGCCTTCGTGTACCGGATGTTCAGCAGAGATGACATTTTGGACAGAATTGTGTGTACATTTTTTTTTTTAAAAAAAAAGAGAAAAACAAAATACTGTAAAAATTTTAAAAAAGGAGATGAATGAAGAAGAGCAACGGAGCCATCATGGTGATGGGGAAATTGCTCATTCTGCTGGGAGCTCCGGGGAGCGATGGATGAAGGAAACTTTGCAGTCCGGTTTCTCTGTTGTACAATATTAAGTTAAAGTATAACTTTGTTAAGATGTTCTTGCTAAGATTCAGTATTAAAACTTTTTTTGTTTGACTTTTGAAATCTGATTGTAATTTTATGAAGGATTGGGCATTGACCCGGAGCGCCAACTTGCAATCCAGGCTGCACAGAAGCAAGAAGGAGAGTAATGCATCACAGGAAAAATGGAGCTTTCCTTTAAAATTGTTTTAGGTGTAACATCTAATAAGTTTCTTAAACAGAAAAGCTGATAAAAAATGATTCATTGTGTTATATAAGGTGCAGTCAAGTCCTGAATTCTCAGCTGGTCTATATATATATATATATATATATATATATATATATATATATATATATACAGTGAGAAAAATAAGTATTTGATACACTGCTGATTTTGCAAGTTTTCCCACCTACAAAGAATGGAGAGGTCTGTAATTTTTATTGTAGGTACACTTCAATTATGAGAGACCGAATCTAACAATAAAATCCAGAAAATCACATTGTATGATTTTTACATAATTAATTTGCATTTTATTGCATGAAATTAGTATTTGATACAATAGAAAAACAAGTTAATATTTGTACAGAAACCTTTGTTTGCATTTATAGAGACGTTTCCTGTTGTTCTTGACCACATTTGCTCACACTGCAGCAGGGATTTTGGCCCCCTCCTCCATACAGATCTTCTTCAGATCTTTCATGTTTCAGGGCTGTTCCTGGGTGACATTGAGTTTCAGCTCCCTCAAAAGATTTTCTACTGGGTTCAGGTCAGGAGACTGGCTAGGCCACTACAGGATCTTGAAATGCTTCTTACGGAACCTCTTCTTAGTTGCCCTGGCTGTGTGTTGTGGGTCATTATCATGCTGGAAGACCCAGCCATGACCCCTCTTCAATGCTCTTACTAAGGTTACGGAGGTTATTGGCCAAAATCTCACGATACATGACCCTATCCATCTTTCCTTCAATATGTAGCAATTGTCCTGTCCCCTTTGCAGAAAAGCACCCTCAAAGTATGATGTTTCCCCCACCATGTTCACGGTTGGGACGGTGTTCTTGAGGTTGTACTCATCCGTCTTCTTCCTCCAATCATAGTGAGTGGAGTTGATACCAAAAAGTTCTGCTTTGGTCTCATCTGACTCCACAACCTTCTCTCATGTCTCCTCTGGATCATCCAGATGGTCATTGGCAAACTTCAAAGGATCCTGGACATGTGCTGGCGTGAGTAGGCGGACCTTGTGTGTCCTGCAGGATTTTAATCCATGAAGGCGTATTGTGTTACTAACAGTAATGTTTGAGACTGTGGTCCCAGCTCTGTTCAGGTCATTGACCGGGTCCTCCAGAGTACAGTAGTTCTGGTCTGATTCCTGTCCTTTCTCAGAATTATCCTTATTCCATGAGGCGAGATCTTGCTTGGAGCTCCAGACTGAGGAAAATTGACAGTCATCTTGTGTTTCTTCCATTTTCTAATAATTGCGCCAACAGTTGTTGTCTTCTCACCAAGCTGCTTGCCTGTTGTCCTGTAGCCCATCCCAGCCTTGTGCAGGGCGACAATTTTGTACCTAGTGTCCTTATATAATGTGTGCTTTTCACAAGATTAGAATATCACCAAAAAGTTAATTTATTTCAGTTCTTCAATACAAAAAGTGACTCACATATATTATATAGAGTCATTACAAACGGTGATCTATTTCAAGTGTTTATTTCTGTTAATGTTGATGATTATGGCTTACAGCCAATGAAAACCCAAAAGTCATTATCTCAGTAAATTAGAATAAATAACAAAAACACCTACAAAGGCTTCCTAAGCGTTTATAAAGGTCCTTTAGTCTGTTTCATGGGGAACCATGTCATCTGCTGGTGTAGGTCCACTGTGTTTTATCAAGACCAAAGTCCGCGCAGCCGTCTACCAGGAAATTTTAGAGCACTTCATGCTTCCCTCTGCCGACAAGCTTTTTGGAGATGGAAATGTCATTCTCCAGCAGGACTTGGCCCCTGTCCACACTGCCAAAAGTACCGATACCTGGTCTACAAACAACAGTATGCCTGTTTTTGATTGGCCAGCAAACTCGCCTGACTATAACCCCATAGAGAATCTATGGGGGATTGTCAAGAGGAAGATAAGAAACACCAGACCCAGCAATGCAGATGAGCTGAATGCTGCTAACAAAGCAACCTGGGCTTCCATAACCCCTCAGCAGTGCCACAGGCTGATCGCCTCCATGCCACGCCGTAATGATGCAGTAATTGATGCAAAAGGAGCCCTGACCAAGTATTGAGTGCATTTACTGAACATACATTTCAGTAGGCCAACATTTCGGATTTTAAAATCATTTTTCAAGCTGGTGTTATAAAGTATTCTAATTTACTGAGATAATGACTTTTGGGTTTTCATTGGCTGTAAGCCATAATCATCAATATTAACAGAAATAAACACTTGAAATACATCACTCTGTAATGACTCTTTCACTTATTGTATTAAAGAACTGAAATAAATTAATTTTTGGTGATATTCCAATTTTGTGAGATGCACCTGTATGGACACAGTGACTGCACCAGCAGAATAGTGAGTGCAGCTCTGAAGGATAATACAGGATATAACTCAGGATCAGTAATGTAATGTATGTACACAGTGCCTGCACCAGCAGAATAGTGAGTGCAGCTCTGAAGGATAATACAGGATATAACTCAGGATCAGTAATGTAATGTATGTACACAGTGCCTGCACCAGCAGAATGGTGAGTGCAGCTCTGGAGTATAATACAGGATGTAACTCAGGATCAGTAATGTATGTACACAGTGACTGCACCAGCAGAATAGTGAGTGCAGCTCTGGGGTATAATACAGGATGTAACTCTGGATCAGTAATGTAATGTATGTACACAGTGCCTGCACCAGCAGAATGGTGAGTGCAGCTCTGGAGTATAATACAGGATGTAACTCAGGATCAGTAATGTAATGTATGTACACAGTGCCTGCACCAGCAGAATGGTGAGTGCAGCTCTGGAGTACAATAAAGGATGTAACTCCGGATCAGTAATGTAATGTATGTCCACAGTGACTGCACCAGCAGAATGGTGAGTGCAGCTCTGGGGTATAATACAGGATGTAACTCAGGATCAGTAATGTATGTACACAGTGCCTGCACCAGCAGAATAGTGAGTGCAGCTCTGGGATATAATACAGGATGTAACTCAGGATCAGTAATGTATGTACAGAGTGCCTGCACCAGCAGAATAGTGAGTGCAGCTCTGGGGTATAATACAGGATGTAACTCAGGATCAGTAATGTAATGTATGTACACAGTGCCTGCACCATCAGAATGGTGAGTGCAGCTCTGGAGTACAATACAGGATGTAACTCAGGATCAGTAATGTAATGTATGTACACAGTGACTGCACCAGCAGAATAGTGAGTGCAGCTCTGGAATATAATACAGGATGTAACTCAGGATCAGTAATGTAATGTATGTACACAGTTCCTGCACCAGCAGAATGGCGAGTGCAGCTCTGGAGTACAATAAAGGATGTAACTCCGGATCAGTAATGTAATGTATGTACACAGTGACTGCACCAGCAGAATGGTGAGTGCAGCTCTGGGGTATAATACAGGATGTAACTCAGGATCAGTAATGTATGTACACAGTGCCTGCACCAGCAGAATAGTGAGTGCAGCTCTGGGATATAATACAGGATGTAACTCAGGATCAGTAATGTATGTACACAGTGACTGCAACAGCAGAATAGTGAGTGCTGCTCTGGGGTATAATACAGGATGTAACTCAGGATCAGTAATGTAATGAATGTACACAGTGCCTGCACCAGCAGAATAGTGAGTGCAGCTCTGGGGTATAATACAGGATGTAACTCAGGATCAGTAATGTAATGTATGTACACAGTGCCTGCACCAGCAGAATGGTGAGTGCAGCTCTGGAGTACAATACAGGATGTAACTCAGGATCAGTGATGTAATGTATGTACACAGTGCCTGCACCAGCAGAATAGTGAGTGCAGCTCTGGAGTATAATACAGGATGTAACTCAGGATCAGTAATGTAATGTATGTACACAATGCCTGCACCAGCAGAATGGTGAGTGCAGCTCTGGGGTATAATACAGGATGTAACTCAGGATCAGTAATGTAATGTATGTACACAGTAACTGCACCAGCAGAATAGTGAGTGCAGCTCTGGAGGATAATACAGGATGTAACTCAGGATCAGTACAGGATATGTAATGTACGTACACAGTGACTGCACCAGCAGAATGGTGAGTGCTGCTCTGGATTATAATACAGGATATAACTCAGGATCAGTAATGTACTGTATGTACACAGTGCCTGCACCAGCAGAATAGTGAGTGCAGCGCTGGAGTATAATAGAGGATGTAACTCAGGATCAGTAATGTAATGTATGTACACAGTGACAGCACCAGCAGAATAGCGAGTGCAGCTCTGGAGTATAATACAGGATGTAACTCAGGATCAGTAATGTAATGTATGTACACAGTGACTGTACCAGCAGAATAGTGAGTGCAGCTCTGGAGGATAATACAGGATGTAACTCAGGATCAGTATAGGATCAATAATGTAATGTATGTACACAGTGACTGCACCAGCAGAATGGTGAGTGCTGCTCTGGATTATAATACAGGATGTAACTCAGGATCAGTAATGTAATGTATGTACACAGTGACTGCACCAGCAGAATGGTGAGTGCAGCTCTGGGGTATAATACAGGATGTAACTCAGGATCAGTAATGTAATGTATGTACACAGTGACTGCACCAGCAGAATGGTGAGTGCAGCTCTGGGGTATAATACAGGATGTAACTCAGGATCAGTAATGTAATGTATGTACACAGTAACTGCACCAGCAGAATAGTGAGTGCAGCTCTGGAGGATAATACAGGATGTAACTCAGGATCAGTACAGGATATGTAATGTACGTACACAGTGACTGCACCAGCAGAATGGTGAGTGCTGCTCTGGATTATAATACAGGATATAACTCAGGATCAGTAATGTACTGTATGTACACAGTGCCTGCACCAGCAGAATAGTGAGTGCAGCGCTGGAGTATAATAGAGGATGTAACTCAGGATCAGTAATGTAATGTATGTACACAGTGACTGCACCAGCAGAATGGTGAGTGCAGCTCTGGGGTATAATACAGGATGTAACTCAGGATCAGTAATGTAATGTATGTACACAGTGACAGCACCAGCAGAATAGCGAGTGCAGCTCTGGAGTATAATACAGGATGTAACTCAGGATCAGTAATGTAATGTATGTACACAGTGACTGTACCAGCAGAATAGTGAGTGCAGCTCTGGAGGATAATACAGGATGTAACTCAGGATCAGTACAGGATCAATAATGTAATGTATGTACACAGTGACTGCACCAGCAGAATGGTGAGTGCTGCTCTGGATTATAATACAGGATGTAACTCAGGATCAGTAATGTAATGTATGTACACAGTGACTGCACCAGCAGAATGGTGAGTGCAGCTCTGGGGTATAATACAGGATGTAACTCAGGATCAGTAATGTAATGTATGTACACAGTGACTGCACCAGCAGAATGGTGAGTGCAGCTCTGGAGTATAATACAGGATGTAACTCAGGATCAGTAATGTAATGTACAGTGGGTACGGAAAGTATTCAGACCCCTTTACATTTTTCACTCTTTGTTTCATTTCAGCCATTTGGTAAATTCAAAAAGTTCATTTTTTTCTCATTAATGTACACTCTGCACCCCATCATGACTGAAAAAAAAAACACAAATGTAGAAATTTTTGCAAATTTATTAAAAAAGAAAAACAGAAATATCACATGGTCATAAGTATTCAGACCCTTTGCTCAGTATTGAGTAGAAGCACCCTTTTGAGCTAGTACAGCCATGAGTCTTCTTGGGAATGATGCAACAAGTTTTTCACACCTGGATTTGGGGATCCTCTAATTCTTCCTTGCAGATCCTCTCCAGTTCCGTCAGGTTGGATGGTGAACGTTGGTGGACAGCCATTTTCAGGTCTCTCCAGAGATGCTCAATTGGGTTTAGGTCAGGGCTCTGGCTGGGCCATTATGTCTTCATTGCATTCTCCTTAATGGTGTACGATGTCTGTGTCTAATTCATTAGGAGACGTACACCTCTTAATGACTTGGTACATCGTATTCCTCTAGTCAATGACTGGAGCAACATTTCTGGTGTAAAAAAAACTTAGCCAATTTTACAGAATTTCTTGGAGTGTTGTAGCCACACTGTCCCACCCGACCCTTTCCCTTTTCTGCCCATTATGACTTCGCAGTGCGAACATGACAAACGTCGCCTACAATTTGTGACTCTTTAATGCGTTTTACCCCGTTTTGTGGCGTAGAAGCTGTGATCGCTCGTCCCTAGTGTGTATGAAGTCCATTGTTTGTTCTCTATAATGTCTGGACTTGCGCAGGGATTATATCGATGGTTATCGCCACCTGACTACCTGAGAGCGCTGCGCCGTCTGGTGTGCAGTTTATTTTCGGCGCTGAGTCTCATTACCGGTCATTTATAGATGCGAATGTGATGAATCAGCGCCGATCTCCTAAGAAACTGCGACGGAGCGCGACCGCTGATCATTATTTCAAATGGAAATATTAATTGTAAATAACTGGAAGTCAATTAAGCGCCGGTTCTGCCGGGTAATGCCGATCTTTTATAGTTTTGTTTGAGTTAACGGCCTCATTAATGATTTATAGATGTGGGAGCCGGAGCTTTATCTAATGCACTCCGAGAATAATTACATATGAAAAGGAGAGCGCAGCTCTGGGGACAAACTGAATCACTGACTCCATCCTCACAGCTTTATATAGTAAGAGCAGATGAAGCGCCGGCGTCCGTTATCATCAATACTTGGCTGTTTATTTCGAGTCGCGTTTTACGGAATATTCTCCTTGGTTTGGCGAGCGGCGGCTCCGCACGACGTTAACTTCTGAGACGCTCTGCAAATAAAACATCAAGGAGAATGCAACAAAGGCGCTAAGCAGCACATTTATAATTTAGGCGCTCAATTCATAAAACATTTGGCCTCCCCCCGCGCAGACTTTATTGCATTAATATCTAATCCCTTCCACTAAAACAATTGGGAAGCTGAGACCCTCCCTCCCCCACAGACCTTAACCCTTTACCTGTTATCTAACGAAATCCAACCCTGTGTTCTACAGATGACCACTGGGGGCGCTGTCCATTACACCCTCCAGTCACAGGGGTTTCTGTGTTGTTCTAAAAAAGTTCTGCAAGTTTTTCAGAAACGTTGCAATTTCAGCTGCATTCTCCGAATCTCTGCTTGCTGCGGTTTGCCATATTGTATTCGGTATCCGGAAAGGTTTGTGTTCAGCTCATGGAGAATTGTCGACGCCGATAACATTGTAACAAACCATACACTACCTGAGCAGGATGTGGTGTCTCCTCTCGAATGTTTTCATTCACTGACAGCAAACATTGCTTTAAAGGGGAAATGTATCAGACCGCTAATAATTGGATCAGGTCCTCTCTGTATCTGAAATAAAAGGGGCGACTCCGAACTATAAATGGGGACTGTAAAAACTAACATTTACCACATTAATAATTATATATGTTCTTAAGAGCGAGGAAGTTTTGTTTATTTTATTGTTTACTGCTTGTTGAATATTTTACCGGCCACCTCTGTAATCTATCAGCGGTGGTTGCTCCCCTAGGCAAGTAGCGCAGCGCTTACAAGCTCCTGATTGAGAACACAGGAAAACCCATTTAAAGGGCTCATGAAGACTGGACACAATTGTAGCAAGGTCCGAGCAGCACAGAGTATTTCTGCGGACGACAGGGCATATCTGATGGGACTGAGCACTATAGAGGAAGAAGCATGATCCTCAGCAGCAGAGAGTGTTTAAACGGATTATCGGACAACTTCCGCATCAGAAGCCTTTCCGGTGACGATGCGACTCGCGCAACGCAATGAATGAAACATTGCACAATTCCTGCCCATTTTGCAGACATCTCAGTAGAAGTGCAAGTCACAATGTGATGGCAGCCACACATCTACGGTGGAAAAGAGCAGCTCTGTAGACCCCTATAAAGGAGTTACCCCAATACTAGGGAGCTGGCCTCTCCATGCCTTTCCCTTTAGTCTTCAGATATGAGACATTAGCCTCGAGTCCCAAGTTCTTCAAAAGAGGCCGTGATCAGTCACGAGTCTGTGCAGGTGGACGTCTGACTAAGTAGATGGTAATATGGCAGTGGACCTGTCGGGGGGAGCTGCCACTGTAGTTTTGCATGGTCAGATCCCATTAATACTTTGGCCTCCGTCCAGGGCCTCACAGTCGCTCCCTGTCCTCCCCGGCGTAAATCTTGGAAATGGCGGAAAATGTCTCCAGGTGTCACCCCACTGTTAGTTCCCTAAGTCTGCGGGAAGCTTGCCCTATTCTCCAGAGGAGATTCTGATCACTGGACTGGAAGAAGTGCCAGCAAAGTTTAAACAGTTGAACAAACTTTGGGCCCTTTTAAAAGTCACTTTCTCCATTGTCTCGTGGCACTCGCTGATGTCTGTGCTAAATTCAGAAATTTCACTCAAGACAAAAAAAATCATGTGCATGATTGTGCGTAACCGTCCTTGCAACTTTTTAGAGCAAAAAAAACAATCACAAAATCCTTTAAAATGTTGCACATTAGTCTTCACTTACATCAAACTAAAAAATCCACCAGAAACCTTACAGCAGGCAGAGACCGGAGTGAGAAAAGAAAAAGCAGCATATTTTATGAATATGTCGCAAGTGTCGACACAGAAAAGGAACCGAAAAAATGGATAGGAGATAACTTCCAAACTTGAGAATTCCCTCTAAATCTGATTTGCATAGATAACAATACAAACCCAAAGCTACATTTTTAAAAGTGTCAAGAGGCGCATAGAAATGCCAAAAAGAATCACACTCATTGTGGAAAGTTTGAAGGAAAAAAAAATTATAAATTCCCCCAAAATCTATTAGAAAAATTCATAACTTTGTGTTATAATGATTTACCGTAAATAAAACCGCAGAATTGCTTTAAGTAATAAAGGGAAAACAAATGTGACCGTCACCTCTAAACACTTGGGGGATATTATACATGAGCATTTCAAGGGTTAACTACCCATGTATTATTACACTTTTATTATTATCTATAGCATCATCTTATTTACATTGTGCGTATTTTATTATGTATAGCATTATAGCATTATTTTTTATATTCTTATAATCTTCATCATTTTAATCAATTACTATGTAAATAATTTGTGTATTTATATTTTTTTTACATTTAGTTTCTATTAGTTACAGTGTTGTTATTATTAGCATCACCATTTTAGTGTTACATATAAATTTTATTGTGTAGTGTTGTTATTCATACTATAACATTATATTTAGTTTACAATTATATTAATATTTTTTATGCGTAGTTTTTATTTGTGTTTTTATGTTTAGTTTGAGCATTGACACTTTAGTATTATTTTTTATTGTCATTATATTTATTTACATGTATTGTGTTTATATTATTATTTGTTTGGCTTGCGCATTGACACTATTAATAGTCTGACCATTTTATTCCTTGTATTCTTACTATTTTCTTTCCCTTCGACCTGATTAATGAGATAATTCTCTTCTGGATGTTGCTGCCGATCACGAAGCAGATGTGCAGTCGTAGACGGCGGTCGCTGGGACAGCAGGAGATGAGGACGATGGCCTCACAATGACAACAGTGAATCCCAAATCTCGGGATCAGGTCCTGGCAATTCAGAAATGATATTCTATATTCCTTGATACTTCTGTGCTTTAAGTCCAGAGGAATCTGGGACTGTCTGCACTTAATCCCTCATAACTGCATAACTGAGTCATACTAGTATTCCTGTCCAGTCTCTGATGGTTTATAGGAATATGGGGGGTCATCTAATAGCACATTCACACCCCCAGACGTATGCTGCTAACTGACCGCCAATCGGCTACTTGTCCCTGTCCTGTCCCGTCCCTGGTGCTCTAGTGGTCTCTCTCCTGTCCATGGTGCTATAGTGGTGTCTCTCTCCTGTCCCTTGTGTTACAGTGGTGTCTCTCTCCTGTCCCTTGTGCTGTAGTGATGTCTCACTCCTGTCTCTGGTGCCCTAGTGGTGTGTCTCTCCTGTCCCTGATGCGCTGGTGGTTTCTCTCTCCTGTCCCTGGTGCTCTAGTGATTTCTCGCTCCTGTCCCTGGTGCTCTAGTGGTGTGTCTCTCCTGTCCCTGATGCGCTGGTGGTGTCTCTCTCCTGTCCCTGGTGCTCTAGTGATGTCTTTCTCTTGTCCCTGGTGCTCTAGTGGTGTCTCTCTCCTGTCCCTGATGCGCTGATGGTGTCTCTCTCCTGTCCCTGGTGCTGTGGTGGTGTCTCTCTCTTGTCCCTAGTGTTCTGGTGGTGTGTTTCTCCTGTCCCTGGTGCTCTGGTGGGGTGTCTCTCCTGTCTCTGGTGCTCTAGTGATGTCTTTCTCTTGTCCCTGGTGCTCTAGTGGTGTCTCTCTCCTGTCCCTGATGCGCTGATGGTGTCTCTCTCCTGTCCCTGGTGCTGTGGTGGTGTCTCTCTCTTGTCCCTAGTGTTCTGGTGGTGTGTTTCTCCTGTCCCTGGTGCTCTGGTGGGGTGTCTCTCCTGTCTCTGGTGCTCTAGTGATGTCTCTCTCTTGTCCCTGGTGCTCTAGTGGTGTCTCTCTCCTGTCCCTGATGCGCTGGTGGTGTCTCTCTCCTGTCCCTGGTGCTATGGTGGTGTCTCTCTCTTGTCCCTGGTGCTCTGGTGGTGTGTTTCTCCTGTCCCTGGTGCTCTGGTGGTGTCTCTCTCCTGTCTCTGGTGATCTAGTGATGTCACTCTCTTGTCCCTGGTGCTGTGGTGGTGTCTCTCTCTTGTCCCTGGTGCTCTGGTGGTGTGTTTCTCCTGTCCCTGGTGCTCTGGTGATGTCTCCTGTCCCTGATGCTCTGGTGGTGTCTCTCTCCTGTCCCTGGTGCTATGGTGATATCTCTCTCCTGTCCCTGATGCTCTGGTGGCGTCTCCTGTTCCTGGTGGTGTATCTCTCCTGTCCCTGGTGCTCTAGTGGTGTCTCTCTCCTGTCCCTGGTGCTGTGGTGGTGTCTCTCTCTTGTCCCTGATGCTCTGGTGGTGTCTCTCTCCTGTCCCTGGTGCTGTGGTGGTGTCTCTCTTGTCCCTGGTGCTCTGGTGGTGTCTCTCTCCTGTCCCTAGTGCTGTGGTGGTGTCTCTCTCTTGTCCCTGATGCTCTGGTGGTGTCTCTCTCCTGTCCCTGGTGCTGTGGTGGTGTCTCTCTTGTCCCTGGTGCTCTGGTGGTGTCTCTCTCCTGTCCCTGGTGCTGTGGTGGTGTCTCTCTCTTGTCCCTGATGCTCTGGTGGTGTCTCTCTCCTGTCCCTGGTGCTGTGGTGGTGTCTCTCTCTTGTCCCTGGTGCTCTGGTGGTGTCTCTCTCCTGTCCCTGGTGCTATGGTGATATCTCTCTCCTGTCCCTGATGCTCTGGTGGTGTCTCTCTCCTGTCCCTGGTGCTGTGGTGGTGTCTCTCTCTTGTCCCTGGTGCTGTGGTGGTGTCTCTCTCCTGTCCCTGGTGCTGTGGTGGTGTCTCTCTCTTGTCCCTGATGCTCTGGTGGTGTCTCTCTCCTGTCCCTGGTGCTGTGGTGGTGTCTCTCTTGTCCCTGGTGCTCTGGTGGTGTCTCTCTCCTGTCCCTGGTGCTTTGGTGATATCTCTCTCCTGTCCCTGATGCTCTGGTGGCGTCTCTCTCCTGTTCCTGGAGGTGTCTCTCTCCTGTCCCTGGTGCTCTAGTGGTGTCTCTTTTGTCCCATCCCAGGTGTTCTGATGGTGTCTCTGTCCTGTCCCTGGTGCTGTGGTGGTGTCTCTCTCTTGTCCCTGATGCTCTGGTGGTGTCTCTCTCTTGTCCCTGATGCTCTGGTGGTGTCTCTCTCCTGTCCCTGGTGCTGTGGTGGTGTCTCTCTCTTGTCCCTGGTGCTCTGGTGGTGTCTCTCTCCTGTCCCTGGTGCTGTGGTGGTGTCTCTCTCTTGTCCCTGATGCTCTGGTGGTGTCTCTCTCCTGTCCCTGGTGCTGTGGTGGTGTCTCTCTCTTGTCCCTGGTGCTCTGGTGGTGTCTCTCTCCTGTCCCTGATGCTCTGGTGGCGTCTCTCTCCTGTTCCTGGAGGTGTCTCTGTCCTGTCCCTGGTGCTCTAGTGGTGTCTCTTTTGTCCCATCCCAGGTGTTCTGATGGTGTCTCTCTCCTGTCCCTGGTGCTGTGGTGGTGTCTCTTTTGTCCCATCCCAGGTGTTCTGATGGTGTCTCTGTCCTGTCCCTGGTGCTGTGGTGGTGTCTCTCTCTTGTCCCTGATGCTCTGGTGGTGTCTCTCTCTTGTCCCTGATGCTCTGGTGGTGTCTCTCTCCTGTCCCTGGTGCTGTGGTGGTGTCTCTCTCTTGTCCCTGGTGCTCTGGTGGTGTCTCTCTCCTGTCCCTGGTGCTGTGGTGGTGTCTCTCTCTTGTCCCTGATGCTCTGGTGGTGTCTCTCTCCTGTCCCTGGTGCTGTGGTGGTGTCTCTCTCTTGTCCCTGGTGCTCTGGTGGTGTCTCTCTCCTGTCCCTGATGCTCTGGTGGCGTCTCTCTCCTGTTCCTGGAGGTGTCTCTCTCTTGTCCCTGATGCTCTGGTGGTGTATCTCTCCTGTCCCTGGTGCTCTAGTGGTGTCTCTTTTGTCCCATCCCAGGTGTTCTGATGGTGTCTCTGTCCTGTCCCTGGTGCTCTAGCGGCGTTTCAATAGTCCCAGGTGATTTACTCTATTGATTTCAAACTTTTCATTCAAATCTTCATTCTGCTGTTTCTTTTTTTTTTTAGACTTTTTTGTTTTTTTCTAAACTTATTTCTTAAGCCAAGTTTTCTGACCTCGCGTCTTAGATGTGAGAGCGACTTTGCTTTCATTTCTTGCGCGGCCATAAACACTTCTCCACGGAATGTGATTATTCCAGAAAGGAGAGAATACAAGCCATTGACAAACAACTGATGAGGATCAGCCTAAACCGTAAGGTCAGGGGGAAGGGGGGGCACGTCTGAAAGTAAAATCTCCAGACCACAGAAGAAACACAAACCTGCACAGATTTTATACATGTTTATGGTAAAATGTTTCCTGATGAGAAAGAAAAAAAGTTTCACTGAAGTCGTTTTTATTGCTCTTATTTTCTTAATAGGTTTTGTATGCGCAGGAAATCAATTTCACTTCTAAGTTTTAAAGAGGAAGCGATGATGTCTGCAGGGTAAACTATGTTGAGCCCCCCATGAATCGGGCCCGCTGCCCCCTCACATGCACAGGACCGGGGTGCACTCTGCACGTGGTCATCGCTGGTCACTTAGATTCTTCTATTTGTAGATTTTTTTGTTTTTGCAGGAATAAATTGAACATTTGCAACATAACATCAGGATTATGGGGGGGCTACTTTTTGTTTCTTACTTTATGTCAAATGTTTGTTTTGCAATGACAAAAAAATAAATAAATACATGAAGTTAATAATAAAATAAATAGTGAGATACGTGTGAGCTTTATGCCGTACAATATGGAGATAATCGGAGTTAGACATTGGGAGGAGAGAAGAGACAGACAACCCTTGCAGCCGCTGTTGTTTCTGATGCTTAGCCATTCTGTGTACCAACATATGCTGAGAGAAAACCTATAAAATAGCATCTAACAGCAAAGCTGGGCTCTGTGACTACAGCTTGGCTGCAGTGTCTACAGGTAATCTATGGTAGTCTGAGACACACCTCCTGTCTCATCATTGGTTCAGGCTGCTGCACTCTCCAGCCCCTCTGCAGCTCCGGCTACTCTAATTGGCTACTAAGTTTTTTTTTCCCTTCCCTTCTGCACCTTGGTCGCGTGTGATTGGCTGTAGTGTATAAACACATGGGCATGTGGGAAAGTGACGGGACAAAAGTTGATACGGAAACTGTAACAACCTCCAATTACAGCATTAAGTGGATAAAACTGATAAGAATTCTATTTACTGCTACATATTTTATTTTTTAGAAAACATGGAGAAACCAAAATATGAGAACATAATCTGTCCAATAAATTTTGGTTCAATTACAATTAATTGAATAATTTTTTTTCATGAATGCTAAGTGGATAGAGTCGATGAAACATTTGCCGTATCCCAGTCCAGTGACTATGCCATTATTCCGTGGTTCTGCTCCTATCGGCATTACCGAAGCTTCTTCTGGTGGGCTCAGTGTGATGCCTTGTGGGGGAGCACTGGCGATGGCAGCAGGTAGGAGGCTGCAAGATTCATGTCTGGCAATGTGGCTGCTGGACCAGGGACCGGTGAATCTTTTTTGATCATCTCCATTTCTAAGATGTTTGTAAAATAAAGTATATATAGTGGGTTCGTCACATGCTGTCCATTTCCTTGTGATCCTCCTTGAGATGGTTCTACTCCTTCATTGGATTCCAGCTGTGTTTAATTAAACTGATAGGACTTGATTTGTAAAGGCACACACCTGTCTATGTAAGACCTCACAGCTCACAGTGCATGTCAGACCAAATGAGAATCACAAGGTCAAAGGAACTGGCCAAGGAGCTCAGAGACAGAATTGTGGCAAGGCACAGATCAGCCAAGGTTACAAAAGAATTTCTGCAGTACTCAAGGTTCCTAAGAGCACAGTGGCCTCCATAATTCTTAAATGGAAGACGTTTAGGACAACCAGAAGACTTCCTACACCTGGCCGTCCAGCCAAACTGAGCAATCGTGGGAGAAGACCCTTGGTGAGAGAGGTAAAGAAGAACCCCAAGATCACTGTGGCTGAGCTCCACAGATGCAGTAGGTAGATGGGAGAAAGTTCCACTAAGGCTAGCTTCAGACTAGCGCATTTTACATGCAGCGCACGCCGCCGCTAAGCCCCGCCCCCTGCCCGCCCCGTCCGGTCACTTCCTCCTACTATCGCACACGGCTGCATGCGATCTGTGCACCCTATCTTTAGCATAGGGTGCGTAGACCGTGCGCTAGTAGGATTTTTGTGTGCGCTGCGCACTTTTGAAGGTGCGCCGGTGTGAGCCAAACACACCTTGTTGCATTTTGGTGCGCTCGGCGCACCTTCAAAAGTGCGCAGCGCACGCAAAAATCCTTCTAGCGCATGGCCAGTGCACGGTCTGCGCACCCTATGCTAAAGACAGGGTGTGCAGATCGCATGCAGCCGTGTGCGATAGTAGGATGAAATGACCGGATCGGGCAGGCAGGGAGCGGGGCTTAGCGGCGCCGTGCGCTACATGTAAAATGCGCTAGTCTGAAGCTAGCCTAAGTCAACTATCACTGCAGCCTTCCACCAGTCGGATCTTTATGGCAGAGCGGCTCGACCGAAGCCTCTCCTCAGTGCAAGGCATATGAAAGCCCGCATAGAGTTTGCTGAAAAACACATGAAGGACTCCCAGACTATGAGAAATAAGATTCTGTGGTCTGATGAGACAAAGATAGAACTTTTAGGTGATAATTGTAAGCGGTATGTGTGGAGAAAATACAATCCCAACAGTGAAACATGGTGGGGGAAGCATCATACTACAGGGGTGTTTTTCAGCTGCAGGGAAAGACGACTGGTTGCTATCGAAGGAAACATGAATGTGGCCAAGTACAGAGATATCCTGGATAAAAACCTCTTCCAGAGTGCTCTGGACCTCAGACTTGGCTGAAGCTTCACCTTCCAACAAGACAATGAACCTAAGCACACAGCTAAAATAACAAAGGAGTGGCTTCAGAACAACTCTGTGATGATTCTTGACTGTCCCAGCCAGAGCCCTGACCTAAACCCAATTGAGCACTTCTGGAGAGACCTGAAAATGGCTGTCCACCAACGTTCACCTTCCAACCTGACGGAACTGGAGAAGATCTGCAAGGAAGAATGGCAGAGGATCCCCAAATCCAGTTGTGAAAAACTTGTTTCATCATTCCCAAGAAGACTCAAGGCTGTACTAGCTGAAAAGGGTGCTTCTACTCAATACTGAGCAAAGAGTCTGAATACTTATGACCATGTGATATTTCAGTTTTTATTTTTTAATAAATTTGCAAAAATTTCTACGTTTCTGTTTTTTTTCAGTCAAGATGGGGTGCAGAGTGTACATTAATGAGAAAAAAAATGAACTTTTTTGAATTTACCAAATGGATGTAATGAAACAAAGAGTGAAAAATTGAAAGGGGTCTGAATACTTTCTGTACCCACTGTAGATATTGTAGGGATTCACTCGGGAAGGCATTAGGTACTGTTCACAGGAGGCAATGCCTCTTCTGGACACAAAGGTTTCACAGCAAGTAAACAGTTCATTTATCAGGCACATATGTCAGTGCGGACCACCTGAACAGATTACAGTCAGACATCATACACATAACTGGCCAGATCCGACCAGTTTCAGCATTACCTTCAACCTGCGCTGCAGCAACTTCCAGCACCAAACATAAATGTTCAACTCCGGCCATAGTTCACACTGAGCAGGCTGCAGCGTCCACACAGTTCTCTGCAGCTCCAACACACAGACTGCTCAGCTTTCATAGCTGACCCATGCAGTCTCCGTTCAGAGAATGACCCCAGCACATATCTAGCTGAACTACAACTTTCATTTTGGCTGCACATTGACCAGCAGCACACTTGACTCTGCTCTATCCAGCAGACTGACATATCTAGTGAACACAGACCCTGGTTCTTAGCCAACGTTAGATACATCTAGTCAAGAACTGCATTGCTAGGACTTTACCCTGTCCAATCTGACACTCATACAATATCTAGCACTGAAGAGCAAAAGGTGAACAATGTTGTGATCTGACTTTGGCAGCAGCTCGGGCATCAGTGCGGCGCTTTTGTGATGTTGGGGTGTGGACACTTGTGCATCGTTGCCAGAGATATGGTTGCTTGTAGTAATGTAGACCAACAGTAGGTACAGATACAGAATATGTTTGTGTATCTGATCATTTTACCCCATCGCTTGCCCCGTATATTCTGGGGCCATCACCAGCTGCGATTCTCTTTTTTTGGCAGTCTGATTTAGTAACAATTTATTTCTCTGTTGCCTCAAAGCTAAAACTCAATAAACGAATATTAAACCTTAAACCTGGAGATGATTGAAGGCAAAAATCACCCGTCGGGCATAAAATGAAGCGAATGTTCGGCATCCTCTCTCGGGCCGCCCACAAGCTGCACTTGGAAGATGAGGGCAGGGAATTCGCATGGCGAGGAGCTCGTCTTATCCCGTCTAATTGTTAATCAGAGGATAGAGGCATTAGACGGGTAATAGGACGCAGCGGCGCGTTAATCACCCGATCCGCTCACTGCAAATGTCCTTACAAGAGCCAAATTGTTCATTACTCCGAGAAGGGGAAGAGTCGGAGACTCCTCAGAAGACGCATGATAAATGCGCAAAATTAATTCTAAATTATAAAAATGGGATTAATGAGGATGGAGTCCCCCGACGAGGCGCAAACTTCTCACCGCTGATACTTTTAACTATGTTATACAGAGAGATGATGGAAAAGTAATATCAGGAAACAAACAACAAAACTGCGCAAAAGTGTCAGACAGAAGAAAGTCACCAGCGGCAGCGGCAAATGGAGAGTCCACTGGGCGGGTGTACTTATATAGACTGCTCTCTAACTGGGTGACATATCCAGGGGTGACCTTTTCCTCAGCCCCTTATCTGGGGTGGGACTACAATTGCTAGCAGGCTCTGGCGCAATAATGATATAATGTACAGAATGAAACTCAACATACAATTAAAGATACATTGATATTCCATTAATCCAGCATCCAATGGTCTGGAAATCGAAAATAGTCCTGTAGTAATCATCCACTCTGACATTGGGGTTCATGATGGCCATTGGCCCCAGCCATTGATCACTAGTTCTCAGACTCTATACATTGGTATATATATGTGTATCCAAACTGCCAAGAGTTCAGAATTTCCAGTTACTCAGAACACAAAAATTTTCCAGAATTGTATTAGTTTGTAAATATTTAGCATTTTGTGCAGATGTTGAGATTCGCATAATAACTTAGTTGAGCGCCTGCCCAGTTCTGATTTCCTATCTGCTGTTCCCCTTCCCTACGCTTGGTGTTAGAATTAGCAGCAGGGAAGGGGTTACACACTATCACACAGTGAGGTGATAGCGTCACTGAACGCGGGGTCCACCGCTTGTTCTATGCGACGCTATCACACACTTCTGATCTGGACTGGGAAATATTTCTCATTGGACACTGGATCCAATCCCACATCTCTTTCCTCCCCTGATCTGTGCAGTCAGAGAATACTGATGAAGGTCATATGAGACTGAAACGTTTACGTTTATTACTCTTGCTTTTATCGACTGTTATACAATTAAAGAAAAAGAAAAAAAAGGTCTTTTTTTCTTCTTTTGAATGTATACAATTAAAGATGTATACATCAGCGACGCTGGATGCTGGTTTCTAATGTAAGTGTCTCCTGGATACCCGACGTTTACATTAGAAACCAGCATCCAGCGTCGCTGATCGCTGGTCTCTCGCTGCCACACGCAGCGATGCATGCTGGCCAGCGGGAGACCAGCGATCGAAAAACGGCCCTGGCCGATGCTGCACGATCAGCGATAACCGGCAGGGGGGCCGGTCGCTGATCCCCGTCACACACAGCGATCTCGCTGGCGTGTCACAAAATCACCGTGCCTTAACACTTAGAAATTCAGCTTTGCTACATCCAGGTTTCTTTTACATGGTTACTTCTGGATTTGAATTTATAAACATCTTCTGGTCTTTCCTTCCGAAATCTGTAATTTGAGCCCCATCTCGCCCCATCTATTGCCCCACATCCTCTCTGCCTTCTCAGGATAATGCAGCTTTTTTACATGACGAATTGTTTATAATTTTAGTTTTATACCGAGAACTGCGACGTTTCCATCCAGTGCACGTGATCGGCTCCGTGTTGTAAATCAGCAGGGAAGCTTCCTCTTCCACAATTAACTGGTAACATATGCGGCAGCCGCTGCCGGGAGGCGCTCTAATCCCCCCAAACATTAATGTAGCATCTCTGGCTCTGCTGCAATAAGGCGGCCATCTGTGTTTGCGGGAAACGTGCGGAAGAGCGGACAGAAAGGTCGCAGAGCGCCGCACTCCAGAGAAGCGAGCGCTCAGCCCCTCTGCTGAAAGCAGCAGTAAATACAGATAAACACAATAAACTTGTAAAGGTCGATCATTTTTATTTTCTTAAAAGTATTTTTTTTTACAACTTTGTCATAGAATTTGTGTCACAAGATCTTCAAGATCTGTGCTTGTCAGTGAATGTTCCCATTCGTTATCAGCAATTAGAGATCCTGCAAGTGTTGTTTACAACAATATTGCGCCAGTCATAAGTTCAATTGCATTAACATCAGTTCCGTCATTGTACCGGATGGTGGATTTTCATACAGAAACAGACACAGTTTTAGTTTTATGAAATGAAGTTGGAGTCACCAGAAGAAAGAAGGAGAAAATACCGATATCAGAGCCACATGCAGGAACCGAGGAAATGGGAGGATTTCAGGTAATGAAGATGGCTGTCACGGGGTCCTCCGATACCACACAATCAACAGAGTGAGGGAAGTGTGAACAATCCCAAGACCTTTATTACAGGCAAAATTAGAAGGTCCATAAACAATCCACCACACTGAGGATACAATAGTCCAGAACACGTATGCAGATCAGTAACAGGATAAAAAGTCCAGGGAGATGAGAGTCCAAAAATCCAGTCGCCAGAGGATAAAAAGTCCATACACTTCCCTTTCTCTCTGATGTGCTGTGTTCACACGATGCTCTCCACACAGGAACTGACTTCCCCCGTCCTCTCCTTTCCAGCCCCCTCCCTAGGTCCAGGAGTAGTCTGACGGGTTGGGGTGGTTTTCTGGCCTCCCAGATCTGATAAAGGTGCCTGGGGGATTAAGACACTACAGGAGGCCATGATTAAGAGACATAGATACAGTCAGGCTGCAGACATACAAGGCAACAAGAAAAACACTGAAAATCAGTAAAATAGAAATATATACAAAATGATATCCACATAGCATATCACACCATCACAACCTCTCCCCCCTCATAATAAGGGAGCACACCATGAGGTCTACACAGACCTCTGGCCTGCTTACTTTAGTCCACATTGCTCTATCGTTTATAGTTCCTTGTACAGTGGCAGGGGTAGGTCGGCCTGGGGAGCCTATGGCTCTTGTTGAGACAGTCCATCGGCGTTCTGGTGTTAGCTTCCCCGCTTGTATTGGATGAAGAAGCTGTAGGGTTGTAAGGAGAAGCTTCACCGCACCATTCTTACATTGTCCCCTGATACGTGGTTTAGCCATGTGAGGGGGTTGTGGTCTGTAACAATTGTAAAGTCTCTGCCATACAAGTATGGCTGCAATTTTTTTTAGCGCCCACACGATGGCAAGGCACTCCTTTTCAATAGTGGCATAGGCAACTTGCCAATCCAGTAGTTTCCGACTGGCAAAAGCAACAGGATGTTCTTCTCCGGCAGCGTTCACTTGGCTAAGTACTGCCCCAATCCCAAAGGTGGATGCATCTGTCTGCACGAGGAACCTGCGCTTATAATCAGGGGCAGCCAAGACAGGAGCAGTGATGAGGGTGGTCTTTAACGCTGAAAAGGCATCCTCGCATGCAGTCGTTCACGTCACATTCCTAGGCATGTTCTTGTGGGTCAGGTCGGTTAGGGGCTTGGCCAATGTGCTGAAATTAGCAAGGAATTTTCGATAGTATCCAGCAGTTCCTAAAAATGCAAGTATCTGCTTTTTAGTCTGGGGTCTACACCAGTTGCTAATGGCTTCCACCTTGGCAGGCTCAGGCCTTAGGGTCCCACCCCCTACTCTATGACCAAGGTACTGCACCTCAGCCATCCCTATTTGGCATTTATCAGGGTGAATGGTCAGTCCTGCAGCAAGGATACAGTCTAGCACTATGCCCAAGTGTTTAAGATGTTCCTCCCAGGTGGTGCTAAAAATGGCAATGTCATCCAAGTAAGCACAGGCAAAGTCCTATCATTGTTGTAACAGTCAAACTACCAGTCTTTGGAAAGTAGCGGGAGCAGTTTTCATCCCAAAGGGCATTCGCAGGAACTCAAAAACCTCAAATGGAGTAATGAAGGCCGAGCGCGTCTCCTCTGTTAGCAGTATCTGCCAGTACCCCTTGCTCAAGTCTAACATGGTCACAAATTGGGCACTGGCCAGACGATCCAATAGATCATCAATCCTGGGCATGGGGTAAGCATCACTCTTGGTGGCATCATTTAATCACCTGTAATCAACGCAGAATCGTGTTGTACCATCCTTCTTGGGGACCAGGACGACAGGAGAGGCCCAAGAACTGTGAGATGGCTGAATAACTCCCAGTCGTTTCATCTCCTCCAGTTCGTTCTTTATCATGCCTTGAACAGCCTCTGGCATGGGACGTTGTCCGGGGGTTTCCACAGGGTGGCTGGTGAGAGTAGTCTTCCCCGGCTTTGAGGAGAAAGCAGCAGCCCTCAGCCTTAGTAAGGCGAAAATATTGTCCTTTTGTATATCCGATAAATTGGAGCCCAGGGGCACTTGTTCCAGTGATCCTCCCGCTTGGGAAACCTGGAGAAGATCAGGGAGATACTCGTCATCGGCAATATAACTAGGGGGGTGGCAGACAGCTAGAACAGGCAGAGATCGGTCGTGGTAGTCTTTCAGCATGTTAATGTGGACAGTTTTCTGTCGTCGTTTCATCTCCTCCAGTTTGTTCTTTATCATACCTTGAACAGCCTCTGGAACCCGGTAGGCAGCCTGCTGGATGAGGCGTTGTCCGGGAGTTTCCACATGGTGGCTGGTGTTTTTCCCAGTCTGTTTCAATGTCAACAAAAGCCCTCAGCATATTTTTTAGGGTTCCATTCAAGCGTTCACATAGTCCGTTGGTCTGCGGGTGGTATGGGGTGGTGTGGATGGCTTGAACACCACAGGTATGCCAAAGGGACTGCACCAGATCTGACATGAACTGAGTGCCTTGATCCAATAATATTTCACTAGGAAACCCTACCCGAGTAAAGATGGTAACAAGGGCCTCGGCTACCTTTACTGCTGTAATACTGGACAGGGCCACAGCTTCAGGATATCTAGTGGCATAGTCCCCCACGGTCAGGATATATTTTTTCCCCGACCGGCTGGGGTGGGCCAGAGGACCTATGATGTCAACAGCTACATGTTGAAATGGTTCTTAAATTATGGGCAGGGATTGCAGGAGTACCTTATGTTGAGCTCCTGGATGCCGCATTCGCTGGCACACATCGCAGGTGCGGCAACAATGGGCTACTGACTGCGAGATGCCAGGCCAGTAAAAACTTTGGGTGAGTCTCTTTTCAGTCCTTTTCCTCCCTTGATGCCCAGCCAAGGGGATGTCATGAGCCAGTTGGAGTAGCTGTGCCCTGTACTTCTGAGGGACAATGAGTTGCCTGGTCGTTGCATCAGGGTTGCCCTGGTCACTGACCTTTGTTACACAATTATACAGTCCGTTTTCTCTAGTGAAACCATCCCCATTATCTCCCATGTGCCCAGTTTCTGCCTTTTGTCTAAGGGCTGCTAAGGTAGTGTCACCCTCTATTTCTCTCCTAAACTCGCCTCTGTCCCAAGACTCTCCCAATGTAGTAGCAGTGAACATATCACTTACCGACTCTGATGCCGTTCGTGGTGGTTGCTCCCCGGTGAGGTCCGGATGACGTAGTGCTTGAAGAGCCTGTAGTCTGGTGACTGCTCCCACAAATTGGCTCTGTAACTTCCCAATGTCATTCCCAAGGAGGATATCTGCAGGAAGTCCTCCCATAACTCCAATCCAACACAGTTTTTCTCAACAACCATAATCCAAATGCACAGAAGCTCACTGTATATATTTGCGGGCACCCCACACCAAGACAATGGGAATTCCCAGTCCCTGGTAAATTGCCTCAGGTCGAACCACACATGGGCCAGCGATAGTCAGGAATGCCCCCCATGTCTCTAAATCATGACACTTTGTATTCATCAATTAAGACATCCTGCAGGTGGCGTTGCCGTTGCTCTGGGTAGCTAAACGACCAAGGCCCGAGTCCGTACACTCCAGGAGGAGTATCTATGGTGTTATGGTCGGTGGTCCACTCTGGTGGGGGTGGTGGTAGCTTTTCCTCAGGCGGGATGGAGTGTACAAGATGCACTGAACGAAGTGGGGCTGCGTGGGGCTCCCTCCGAATCCTTGAGGGACAGCCAGACTGCAAATGTCCAGGTTGCCCACACCCATAACATCTCCTCTCTGTGATACCCCCAGGTTGTGGTCAGAACTGTTGGGGCCTAGGATTGTGTGGCGTGATTGTCATCGGCTTGCGACTAGGTGGATGGGCAGATATAATCGGAGGGGGACGGGGCGCGGGAGCAGGCCGTGGTTCATTGTCCAGAAGCCTTCTCCATTGTGGTCAGATAGTAAGGGCTTCATCGGCCAGGGCTGCAGCTCTATCCAAGGTACTCGACGTGCGCTCCCGGACCCATTCCTATACCTCTGCGGGGCACTTGGCAAGAAATTGTTTTATAAGGAACGCCTGTGTAACATCTTCCACAGTAAAGGCGTTTTCTGATTCCAGCCATCTCCGACATGCCTGGGACATCTTATGTGCATACATCCTAAACGATCCCCCACACTGAGGATACAACAGTCCAGAACACATATGCAGTTCAGTAACAGGATAAAATGTCCAGGGAGATGAGAGTCCAAAAATCCAGCTGCCAGAGGATAAAAAGTCCATACACTTCCCTTTCTCTCTGATGTGATGTGTTCACACGATGCTCTCCACACAGGAACTGACTTCCCCCCTTCTCTCCTTTCCAGCCCCCTCCCTATGTCCAGGGGTAGTCAAGCGGGTTGGGGTGGTTTTCCGGCCTCCCAGACCTGATAAAGGTGCCTGGGGGATTAAGACACTATAGGGAGCCATGATTAAGAGACATAGATACAGTCAGGATGCAGACATACAAGGCAACAAGAAAAACACTATGAAAATCAGTGAAATAGAAATATACACAAAATGATATCCACATAGCATATCACACCATCACAATGGCAAATTAAATAATGATGCCATAAACAAGGGAAATAATACCACCATGCACAGCCCAAATAATACCCCACAGCAGTGCACAAATAGATCTTGCAAAAAAGGCTACAAAATAACAACCATGCTGTACAAAAATAATAACAACATACAGGCTGAAGCTAATGCTACCATACAAGGTCTAAATACCACCATGAAGTGCCAAAATAATACAAGTATGAAGGCTTCCAATAATACCAGCATACAGTGACAAAACCCTACCATACACTGCTAAGATAATACCTGCATAAAGCCTACAAATACCAACGTACAGTGCTAACGTTCTAGCATAAATCTACATTACCATCATATACTGCCAAAATAATAGCCTGAAGACTACAAATAATACCCCCATACAATGCCAATACCAGCCTATATACTACCATGATACGAAGTGCAAATTCCATAAACAGCCAAAGTAATACGACCAACAGTGGCAAAACAACAACCGCCATACCGAGGCCATACCTAATACAACCAACATTTGTACAGACCAAGTAATAGCACCGTACAGAGAACCCCAGTGATAACATCTTATAGAGCCCAAATATAAAGTCTGAATAATTACACCATGCACAAACCAAATAACATCACCAAGAGCTTATATAATGACCCCAATAATACAACATACATAATACCGCAGCACAGCACCATATTGATCACCAGAGAAAGTGGGGGGAACATTAATGGGAATGAGCATCTCCTGATCTGCTCAATGCAGAGCCCCTTGCACCCTAGTAGAGTTTTTGTCCCGCCCGGTGTTGCCCCCCCTCCCCCCGCTGCCTTCACGCTCCAGGCCCTTAGTGAAAGTGCTACCAGTTTACATAAAGGTTTTTGGAGCCAACGGAAAAACATTTTCTACCACAAACAGCAAAGGAAACATGGTTCTGTATTTCCTGCTGAGATTCCAGGACTTTGTTCTGCTGATTACCAAGCCCTCATCTCCTCCTGAGCTCGTCCAGCTGCCAGCGTCGTGTCATAGGCAGGGGAGCAGCACAATGGTTGGCGTACGTTCAAACCTTCTGATTTTCTTTTCAATATTTTATGGCCTTGACTTCGGTGACCTTCCTGTTGGCACAAAATGCCCCAAAAATGTTCAGCAAATCTACACATCCAAGCAAGATATACAAATAAAGGAAAACCATTTGGATATTCGGATTATACTGCACTGATCCGGCCACCTCATTCCACTCCAACCCTCATCATCCCTAACAATTCGTTATCAGCTCCATGAAAACAGGAACATTGAGGGTTTTATTTAAATGTAGTGACATTGTTATATAATGTATTATTATGTGTTCCATCATATTATTATATCATATAGTGCAATTATGAATGTGTGTGTACATGTATGAACACACACACCGTGTCAGTACAGGGAAGCAATGATATATGTCCAGAGAATTAACAACATGTTTTGCTCCAAAGGCCATTTTATAATCAAGAACCTATTCCAAGGGCCACAAAAAATTAAAGGGTACTTACATGAATACATCAACAAGACCACCATCAGTACATGAGTACATCCCCAGAACCAAGTTTTGAGTATTTGAAGAGGATTTGGAAAGTTTCTGGTTCCAAAAAATCAGTATCAACACACTAGCTTAAGCCGAGTTTTCAAAGCAGAAATTTACCAAATCCTACTTATAATCTCAAATTTCTAAGTTTTTAGGATTTTTATGTTTTAACATAGCCATGAAGCATGATATGGATTGCTACATGTGTACAAGATTAGAATATTAATCAACACATGAGTGCGGTGCCACAACCTCTATCAATACATGAATGCAAGATCAGAACCACCATCAGTACAAGAATACATCACCAGAACCAAGTTTTGAGTTTTTGAAGAGGATTTGGAGAGTTTCTGGTCCCAAAAAAATCAGTATGAACACAAATTAACTTAAGTTGAGTTTTCAAAGCAGAAATTCACCAAATCCTACTTATAATCTCAAATTTGTAGGTTTGACAATTTTTAAGTTTTAACTTAGCCATGAAGCATGATATGGATTGCTACATGTGCACAAGATTAGAATAATAATCAACACATGAGTGCGGTGCCACAACCTCTATCAATACATGAATGCAAGACCAGAACCACCATCAGTACATGAATACATCACCAGAACCAAGGTCAGTACATGAATGTAGCTCCAGAACCACCATCAGTACATGAATATAGAATCAGAACCACGGTTAATACATGAATGCAGCTCCAGAACCAGCAATAGTTAAAGAATGCAGCTCCAAAACCACCATCAGTACATAAATGTAGCTTCAGAACCACTGTCAATACATGAATGAAGATTCAGAAACACTGTCAGAAATACAGTGCCGGATGTTGATGTGAGCTTGCGAGTTTCTCGCATCACACATGGTAGTGTGATCCTGGCCTGACACTAATCCTCTCATTCCCCGGCCCCCTCATCCAAAATGATAGCACAGTAAATCTTCACCTTCTCCATGGAGTGCTTACCGTTGCCCACCACGTCCTCGCCACCCCTGCGGCGACAGCAGCAGTGTGCTG
Organism: Dendrobates tinctorius; assembly: GCF_039654945.1. Taxonomy (NCBI): domain Eukaryota; kingdom Metazoa; phylum Chordata; class Amphibia; order Anura; family Dendrobatidae; genus Dendrobates; species Dendrobates tinctorius. Next base: position 22,807,965 of record NW_027361782.1, on the reverse strand, counting down.
AGCTCATCATGTCGCTGCATTTCGGGGCAGTGGTTGACAGACCCCCTGCTCTGCCCCAGTCACTGCACCAAAATGTTGGAATGTATTCTTGCCTGAAAGACACAAATACATTTGAATATAGCAGGAAGGGAGCAGCGTTTCAGGATTCCGGAAAGTCGCAATAAATCCTTTGGCAAACCGCATGCAGCCTGCGGGCCGCCCGGCCGTGTGTTGTGCAGACCTGGCATGGAATATTCTCTATGAGCTGCAGACATCTCTATCCTGTCCTGATAGTTTGTAACACTGTAGCAGTGCAAGCACAATGCAACATAACGGAGCTGAGAATAGTCTAGATGGTATACAATTGTATCAAATCCTAAATTGTGAAAAGTAACTAAAATATTCTATTCACTGATCGCAAACAGACACCTTAGGCTACTTTCACACATCAGTTTTTTGCTGTCAGGCAGGATCCGGCTATTTTTAGAAAAAACGGATCCGGCATAAATTTTGGAGAACTGTAGAAACGGATCCGTTTTTCTGCTGGATCCGTCTAGCAGGTTATATCTGTTTCCTGGGGGCTGGCCAATTGGATCTGAGCATGCGCAGACTTAAAAAAACGGATCTGGTGGCTGGATCCGTCTTTTTCTGGATCCGGCGCATTCCGGCGCACATAGACTTTCATTGTAGCAAAAAGCCGGAAGCGTCGGATCCGGCGCTTCCGGCTTTTTCGCCGGAGACAAAAAAAGTTACAGTAGCCGTTTTTTCCACATGCCAGAATGAGACAAGTAGCCGCATCCGGCAAAAAACGGATGAAACGCAATGCCATCCGGCGCGATCCGGCGCTAATGCAAGTCAATGGGGAAAAACTGGATCCGGCATTGCATTTCGCTGGATCCGGTTTTACAAAAAAAAGCCTGATCGCGCCTGAAGGCAAAAAACTGATGTGTGAAAGAGGCCTTAATCTAAGTTTCCCACTTTATGTATGCAGCTCCTCTGCAGATGTCCATGATTAATGAGCAGCCCTGTGTAGCCTGCGCCTCACTCTCCTAAACTTGTACTGTCTGTAGGCCATCAAGAAGAGGAGATGGAGGAAGCAACACATGGCGGCAAGCCAGACTGCACAGGATTTGTTTGGGGTCTGTATCTGTGCTGACATATTGTTTTGTGATGTTGGTCTATTAGGCATTGCTCCCACCTAGCCCGAATCCTACTCCACACTGATGAGGGGCAACACCCCGAAACAGCTGTCTGTGGATGGATACCTGGCCTTGGTATTTCCCTTGTCATATCTGTAAACTCGTAAAGAGCTGGATATTGACTTAAAGGGCCACTTAATATGGTGGTAATGGTGGTTTCCGAAAGGAGCCACTCCTTGGCTGGGTCCTTCCCTGGAGGAAGATCTGGCTAGTCCCGTGTTTGAGACTCTTAAATGAGGCTCCACGGACTTTATTTGCATATTTGTATTTCCCAGGGAGCAATACACCTAGGATTTCACTGATTGAGCGCCTTTGCCGGCTGCTGCAGTGTTTTCTTTGACTGGTCTCCCTGAGGTCAGTGATTGTTTCGTGACATATAGAACTGCACATGTTCTGAAGAAATAAAAACAGAAGATCCTTCATCATCAAGTCATCATTTTCTTAATTGAAATCCATTAAAATAATGAATAAAATATGCAAAAATATACACACCCTCTTTGACTGGAGAATGTGATCTTTTTCCTTTGTGCATTAGAAGCCATGGAGGAAATAGGAGAAACTCTGCAGATGTTAGGACACATTGAACTTGTAGTAATAGCCCCCATATTTTTGACTGTGATCCCCCCAGGAGAGGACAATGCACCTTACACTACCAAGTATAGACTGCAGCCCTCACCCTGAGCGCAATATAGTGACATGAATAATTGCCAGATGTCACTTAAGTATATATTGAGATTTGAATATATCGGCTGAATGTTGGGGGTCACTTACTAACTCAATAGGTATATTAGAGTTACATTTACAGAAATAAGTGGTAAAAAATGGGATTTTCAGTGTAATCCTAAGTATGACCACAAGGGGAGCTAATGATCACAGCTTCCAATATCATACAGCACCACCTACTGGCAGGAGGATTCTCTACAGCAGTATGTAGAAAGAATATAAAGCAACTTGTGATCTCCTACAGTATGAGCTAGAACAGGGCTCCCCAACCTGTGGCCATGATGTGTGGCTCGCAGATGTCTGCCAGCTTGGTGCATTAGCCACAGGACTAGTAAACGGCTATGAAGAGCAGGTCTCCAGATGGTGACATTGTGAGTAGCCAGAGCAGAACAGCAGCTCTGGAGCACATATACTTGTGCGGAATGGAGTGATAAATGTGGCATCCTGAAGATAGGATCATACTGCCATTTATCGGGGTGCTTAATGCTGGATGAAGGGGGGGCTTGATGTAAGAATATGAAATGATAACCCCATGGATGAAGTATAAGGCCTATAAGGGAGGGGTGGGCTCAGGGTCTCCGTGTGCTTTCTGTGAGTCGTCATTAAACAGGTAGTGGGGGGCTCTGGGGGGTCGGTGCGGTGTGTGGGGAGAGGGTGGAGGACGGGATGGGGCTCACAAGGTAAGAAAGGTTGGAGACCACTGATCCAGGACATACTAGTACACCTGATCCCTCCTATATGTGATGAGTTTCCATCTCACATTGCTCATTTCTTTATCGCTATCGTCTAGGAAGACATTTTACTGACACAAATACTCAATGATTTTTCTTATGGGTTTACGCAGTGTCACTAGCCCTCACAGCTCAGTAACAAGCCACCGGCCCAGAGGGATTCACATGTGGATGACCTCTCAGGTATCGGCTGCAGGTCCTCTGACGAACATGAAGAAAAGGCTGCATCTAAATGAATGTGTGGCTGGACGGCTGCCCAATGATTCTGTAAAGGATTACCCCAATGTATTGTCAGGATATATTCATCCCAATGATGAGACCTCAGGGAGAGACGACGTTATTACACGGCCTGGATTTCTAATATATCGAGTACAATGCAAGGTTCCTGTTGTTCTTTCCCTCTACATGATTATGTAAGGGTGTACTCCAAATTCTGTGTGGCTCTCTGCAAAACAACATGTCCAAACAGGAGAAATCCTCCCATACATAAGAAACAACTTCACACACCTCAGAGAAAAAAAGAAATGTGCAGAAAGTACAAGACCTCACTGGACAAAATAGTACTGTAATAATGTCGCTATGTACAAAAATATAACTACTATAAATGCGCCTATGTAACTACTATATACTGCCCCTAAGTACAAGAATATAACTACTATAATACTGCCCCTAAGTACAAGAATATAACTACTATAATACTGCTCCTATGTACAAGACTATATCTACTATAATACTGCTCCTATGTACAAGAATATAACTACTATAATACTGCTCCTATGTACAAGAATATAACTACTATAATACTGTCCTTTATGTACAATAATATAACTACTATATACTGCCCCTATGTACAAGAATAGAACTACTATAATACTGCTCCTATGTAGTAGTTGTATTCTTGTACATACGAGCAGTATTATAGTAGTTTTATTCTTGTACATAGGGGCAGAACTATAGTAGTTATATTATTGTACATAGGAGCAGTATTACAGTAGTTGTATTCTTGTACATAGGAGCAGTATTATAGTAGTTTTATTCTTATACATAGGGGCAGTATTATAGTAGTTATATTCTTGTACATAGGAGCAGTATTACAGTAGTTGTATTCTTGTACATAGGAGCAGTATTATAGTAGTTTTATTCTTGTACATAGGGGACAGTATTGTAGTAGTTATATTCATGTACTTTGGAGCAGTACAATACAGTAGTAGTTATATTGTTATACATAGGGAGCAGTATTATAGTAGTTATATTCTTGTACATAGGAGCAGTATTATAGTAGTTATATTCTTGTACATAGGGGACAGTATTATAGTAGTTATATTCTTGTACATAGGAGCAGTAATATAGTAGTTATTTTCTTGTACATAGGAGCAGTATTATAGTAGTTATATTCTTGTACATAGGGGCAGTATTATAGTAGTTATATTCCTGTACATAGGGAGCAGTATTATAGTAGTTTTATTCTTGTACATAGGGGACAGTATTATAGTAGTTATATTCATGTACTTTGGAGCAGTACAATACAGTAGTAGTTATATTGTTATACATAGGGAGCAGTATTATAGTAGTTATATTCTTGTACATAGGAGCAGTATTATAGTAGTTACTGTATATTCTTGTACATAGGGGACAGTATTATAGTAGTTATATTCTTGTACATAGGAGCAGTAATATAGTAGTTATTTTCTTGTACATAGGAGCAGTATTATAGTAGTTATATTCTTGTACATAGGGGCAGTATTATAGTAGGTATATTCTTGTACATAGGGGCAGTATTATAGTAGTTATATTCTTGTACATAGGGGACAGTATTGTAGTAGTTATATTCTTGGACATAGGAGCAGTATTATAGTAGTTATAGTCTTGTACATAGGAGCAGTATTATGGTAGTTATATTCTTGTACTTAGGGGCAGTATTATAGTAATTATAGTAGTTGTATTCTTGTACATAGGGGCAGTATTATAGTAGTTATATTCTTGTACATAGGAGCAGTATTATAGCAGTTATATTCTTGTACATAGGGAGCAGTATTATAGTAGTTATATTCTTGTACATAGGAGCAGTATTATAGTAGTTATATTCTTGGACATAGGAGCAGTATTATAGTAGATATATTCTTGAACATAGGAGCAGTATTATATTAATTATATTTTTGTCCATAGTGGCAGTATTATAGTAGTTATAGTATTGTACATAGGAGCAGCATTATAATAGTTATATTCTTGTACATAGTGGCAGAACTATAGTAGTTATATTATTGTACATAGGAGCAGTATTACAGTAGTTGTATTCTTGTACATAGGAGCAGTATTATAGTAGTTTTATTCTTATACATAGGGGCAGTATTATAGTAGTTATATTCTTGTACATAGGAGCAGTATTACAGTAGTTGTATTCTTGTACATAGGAGCAGTATTATAGTAGTTTTATTCTTGTACATAGGGGACAGTATTATAGTAGTTATATTCATGTACTTTGGAGCAGTACAATACAGTAGTAGTTATATTGTTATACATAGGGAGCAGTATTATAGTAGTAATATTCTTGTACATAGGAGCAGTATTATAGTAGTTATATTCTTGTACATAGGGGACAGTATTATAGTAGTTATATTCTTGTACATAGGAGCAGTAATATAGTAGTTATTTTCTTGTACATAGGAGCAGTATTATAGTAGTTATATTCTTGTACATGGGGCAGTAACTATAATATTGTCCCTATGTACAATAATATAACAACTATAATACTGCCTCCTATGTACAAGAATATAACTACTATAATACTGCCCCTATGTACAAGGATATAACTACTAAAATACTGCCCCCTATGTACAAGAACATAACCACTATAATACTGCCCCTATATACAAGAATATAACTACTATACTACTGCCCCTATGTACAGGAATATAAATACTATAATACTGCCCCTATGTACAAGAATATAACTACTATAATACTGCTCCTATGTACAAGAATATAACTACTATAATACTGCCCCTATGTACAAGAATATAACTTCTGTAATACTGCTCCTATGTACAAGAATATAACTACTATAATACTGCTCCTATGTGCAAGAATATAACTACTATAATACTGCCTATATGTACAAGAATTAAACTACTATAACCCTGCCCCCTATATACAAGAATATAGCTACTTTAATACTGCCCCTATGTACCAGAATATAACTACTAAAATGCTGCCACTATGGACAAGAATATAATTAATATAATACTGCTCCTGTGTACAAGAATATAACTACTATAATACTGCCCCTATGTACAAGGATATAACTACTATAATACTGCCCCCTATGTACAAGAATATAACCACTATAATACTGCCCCTATATACAAGAATATAACTACTATACTACTGCCCCTATGTACAGGAATATAACTACTATAATACTGTCCCTATGTACAAGAATATAACTACTATAATACTGCTCCTATGTACAAGAATATAGCTACTATAATACTGCCCATATGTGCAAGAATATAACTACTATAATACTATCCCTATGTACAAGAATATAACTACTGTAATACTTCTCCTATGTACAAGAATATAACTACTATAATACTATCCCTATGTAAAAGAATATAACTACTATAATACTGCCCCCTAAGTACAAGAATATAACTACTATAATACGGCTCCTATGTACAAGAATATAACTTCTGTAATACTGCTCCTGTGTACAAGAATATAACTGCTATAATACTGCTCTTATGTGCAAGAATATAACTACTATAATACTGCCTATATGTACAAGAATATAACTACTATAATACTGCCCCCTATGTACAAGAATATACTTACTATAACCCTGCCCCCTATATACAAGAATATAACTATTATAATACTGCCCCTATGTACCAGAATATAACTACTAAAATGCTGCCACTATGGACAAGAATATAATTAATATAATACTGCTCCTGTGTACAAGAATATAACTACTATTATTCTACTCCCTATGTACAAGAATATACCGTACTATAATGCTGCCATTATAGATCATTATTCATAGGTTACAAAAAATTCTTATAACTTCTCCAGATGACATCATATATGCCACATTTTTTAGTTTGCCCCAGGAATGAATTGCACATACTGAAAACACTCTCCTGAGCAGCAGAAACATTTTATATAATATATTCACTTGTGATATTTTCAGATCACGTGATCAGTGAAATCTTCAGACAGAGTAATATTTACGTGAAATGTTTTCTTTCCAGTAATACAAATCGCGCTGTCACTCATGGCTGCCGCTGTACATTGTCTCTTTTCCTACAGTGAGGTCAATGAAGGTAAATAAATGTTGTATGCGGAGTCTACATCAATTATCTGATCACGCATTCATTCTGATAATCTGTTACATGCAGTGCAGGGCTTGCTAGATTATCAGAGGTTCTTTTTTCTGGATTCTGTATTTCTGCAATAAAGGCAAATGCAGAGTTCTTAAACGTTTGTGGCGTAAAGTGACATCAAGTTTAATATTTTATGGCTTAGATTGCTAAGTGATCTAAATACATTAAAGCTCCTCATAGGGTTAAACATAATGTGTAGCTGCATAATGGACCCCCTGAGTGAGTGATAGTGGTGGGTCTTTGATAGCCCGATCCGATACTGTCTACAGATATTGAAACACAGAAAAACACAGTATAACAAACGTATAAAAATACTCTGTTGTAAAGAAGTAACAGTAAACAGCAAGTGCTAGTAAAAAGACGATGCAAAGCAGGGTATTTGGTTGATACGTTTCTTGCAAAAAATGTATACTAAGCCGCTCTACCAAACGTCAAGGTATACCCATATCTGAGCAGTCCCTAACCGATGCATTTAAAAATCTGATCATGTGTATAGTACCTATATGAGCAAGATTCGGGCAAGTAATGTCCGGATGTGGACACTCTATGGAAGACGGCTTTTGTGAGCATGGCCCATGAGGGAGGGGTTGAGATATTGCCTGTATTTTATGAACTTTTTCCCACGCTGTCAGTTCACCTCAGGTCAGCTGAGGACTCCACGCAGCCTCTGTGACATCAGTGGTAGTCAGTGAGGCTGCATGGACTCCCAGGCTGACCTGAGGTGAACTCAGGAGCGTTGGAAAAAGTTCAGAAACTTTCCCACGCTAATCAGTTAATCCCCAGTCAGCCGGGACACCTGCCCAGACATGATTTCATTCATTCTGCAGTGGTTTACAGCAGGGCTGGTAGCATTAGCACCAGTCCCTGTTGTAAACTAGTTAATCCCTTGTGATGGATTGCACCGGGGGACCTGACTGAATGGCAGAGAGGTATGTATATTGTTGTTTTTTTATTTTATTTTTTTTTATTACAGGAGAACAAGGGATTCTTTGGGATTAGCAGAATAATAAATTTGGTCAAAAACTTTGTGTAATTATTTCATTAAAATAATGTTTAATTAATGTCCGTGTGTATTATTTTTTTTAACCCTTTACTACTATAGGATTAATAATGGATAGGTGTCTTATTGACACCTCTCCATTGTTAACCCTGCTTAATGTCACTTTTCAAAAGCAAGGGGACATTAACCCCTTATTAGCCACTGCTAAAGGCAATGGGAATAGAGAGGCTAAGTGCCAGAAAAGGCACATCTTATATTTGTATTCTATGTGTATATATCTCTTCTTTCGTTTGTGTTAACCTGTCATTGGGCTCCATTATATGTCCATTTTGCAAGCCGGCGAGAAAATCTCGTCATACGGATGCCATACGGATGTCACACGGATGCTTAGATGTCCAAAAATCGCATCCTCGCATTGACAACGGATGACATACGGATCACTGTTCAGGGAACATTTCTGTGTATTACATCCGTAAAAAATTGACCTTATTTTTATACGTTTTGTGTGACTCCAGCCTGAGGCCGGGGTCACACTAACCGACGCAAAATACGGTCCGTATTTTACATGTGTAATACGGATGAATGACCCCTAAATAGTGCTCTGTATGTCATCGATAAGCAAAGTGTGGTCGCATATTTTGCGCATGTCAGCATCCGTATGTAATCCATATGCCATCCGTATGGCGAGATTTTCTCGCAGGCTTGCAAAATGGACATTTAACGGTTTTGAGGCCTGCTAACTATTTAAATCATTAGCCTGCACCCTATTTATTGGCTCAGGAACAGGTGGCTGCCTCCATTCTGTCCATTTGTGACCTTGCCTTGACTAGGTGTGTTGGTGTTGTATGTGCAACATGGCAGACAGTCTGAGTTTCAACACAACTGAGCAGGTTCTCTTCAACTGGCTTTTGTCACGCCGCTTTGGTCAACCATACCCAGTGATAGTGGATCCGCGGAGGAGGAGACGCATGTGGGTCCATCCACTTTTGAGGCAACGACTCACAAGAGGTCATTTTCACCGCCTCTATTCTTCTCAGGACACAAGGATGCGCAAAGCTATATCTGCAGATGAGCGACTTCTACTCACATGTACTACACAACCACATTCTCTATGTTCATGATGTGTTGCCTAAAGTATGTATTTTTTGCTTCTTGGACTACGTTTAATGCCCTCACCTTATTTCAGATATGTTTAAACTTATAGACCAGAATGTTATGTGTAATATGTACTGAATATCACGTAGTCATTGTGCGACCAAATATATGTGTGTTAGTAGATATGAATCACTAACAAGTTTGGTATGTATGTACCTGGTCTTTTGTTAATTTGTGCATTCTAAAATGTTCCATTTCTGTTGTTTTTCAGCTTCCTGTCCACTGGTCTGTCTGTCCATTTCTGGCATAGTCAGGTCGACATGTACTGATATCTTGTCAAGACTACATCAACTCGTCATGCCCTAGCCCAGGATGGAAGACTGGTTGAGGATATCAAGGGACTTTGAGGAGGAATGACAGTTTCCTAATTGTATTGGGGCCCTTGATGGCAAACTTATCCGGGTGCGTAAGCTGCCGAACTCTGGCTCCCAATTCTTCAATTATAAACAAAACTTTTCTGTTGTATTGTTGGCTCTGGCCGACCCTCAATACAATTTTATAATTGTTGACATTGAGGCCTATGGAAGGACGGGAGACTCTAGAGTCTTCAATACTTCCATTATAGGTCGGCGGCTACGCACCAACCAGTTGGATCAACCCCCACCACGCCAGCTACCAGGCTCCACTCAAGAATCAGTCCCTTATGTCCTTGTGGCAGATGAGGCGTTTCAGTTAACGCGCAATGTCATGAGGCCATATCCCCGGCGCAACCTGGACCACCGGAGCAGAATTTTTAACTTGCGCCTATCACATGCTCAGCGACTGGTGGAGTGTTCTTTTGGCATTTTTTGTGCCAAATGGCGAGTACTCCAGTCTGCCATTCAGCTGAGTGAACAAAATGTTAATAAAGTTGTTAAAGCCTGTGTGGTTCTTCATAACTTCACCAGGATACATGATTGTTCCTCCTCTGCTGGTGTTGTGCGTTGGCCGGACAATGTGCACAGGGCGAGACCACCTATCAACCCTCAACGTAGACCGCTCTCTGGGCTCAAAGTGTGTGATATTTTCACAAATTATTTTATGTCACCTGAGGGGGAAACTTCTTGGTAAGAGCATGCTGTGTCTATGTTCTAATTTTTTGGCTTATGTCTGTCTAAATATATATTTAAACCCCTTATGATTCTATGACTGTTTAAATGCATTGGTAAGCATATATTAGTATGCTGACACCTTTTTTTTAGAATTGAGACAGAGACGTAAAATGTAGTAGACAAATGTTTACTTTTGCCTTTTTTTTTTTTTTTAAGAAAAACATATTATTGCCATATGATAAATGTGGTAATGGGCCAAATTGGCCTTTGTGCAGATATGAAAATTGGAACAAATAACATTTTCTGACATACAAAACAACCACAAAACCATTAGGCAATACCAAAATGGCAACATTATAAATTTTTGTAGGTCGGGGGAGGAGAAGGCGGAAGACCAGCCTGTGCTTGCTGCTGGCTACTTTGCCCAACTTGGCCATCGCCCTGTGTGGGGGCATACTGTTGCCCATGATGTGGGTAGTGTACTGCCTCCTGGGATTGTGGTTGGTACTGGCCAGAGTGATACTGGAGAGGGGCCTCTTGTTGGGGCTGGTAGGCCCGTGCCTAATACCCACCAAGATAGCCATGTCGTCCCCAACCAGGTTGGGACCAGCCTTCAACACTGGGTGGGAATAAGTGGCCATATTGGTGAGGTTGGCTAGAGCCAGACATATGTGGCTGCTGTTGGAAAGGTTGAGTAGGAGGAGGAAGGGGGTGATGTGTAGGCCCACGTATTTCAGGATCCTCAGAGCCTGCTTGAGCAAGCATGTGTGTGGGGTGTCTAAGGTGCATCAGATTTCTGGGTGAAAGCTGCCACCTCTCCAGATATTCAAATAACTCATATGGGGTATTGGGATGTGTGTTTGTGTGGTAGGGGGCCGGGATTGGGGGGGTGGTCCACTGCTTACCAGACGAGGCACAGACGAGATGGAGACAGTATTCAGGTGTAACAGTTCAAGGTTTATTTCGTTGTCCTCTTGACGACCATTGCCACGTACCGCAGCCGCCTGTACAATTCTCCGTTTCCAGGCCCGGGTACCTTTTTCACCTGTCTTTTAGTCGTGTTGGCGTTCCTCGCGGATCTTTCACTGGGGCCGTCCTAGACGCATCTACTGCCAGCGCTTCACCTGCCCGAGGTTGCCTTCCAGTCGGTACTCCCGGGGCCTCACTTGTCCTGCGGTACGTCGTGTCAGGGCCACCCCCCTGACTGTCCTCTCTGTCAGTCCCCTGGCCGAGCTTTCTCCATTCTCCATCTTCTCTGCTAAGCTCCTCCCAGGACTGACTACTCTGGAACCCAAGCCACTCCTACTTATCCCCTCTCTCACCGGGAATTCCTCTCCTGGGTCCCTATCTCCCCGCCCCCCATGACTACGCGTTTTCTATAGCCGTAAGCTGTTGTCAAGTCCAAGGCTTCTCTCCCCTGCCATCTTGTGGTCATTTCTCAGTACTACACCCTCCTATCCTGCCTTTCCTGGCTGTCACCCTTCTATCCTGTCAATCTCCGTCTCTGGTGTACAAACCGTCCCCTCCTACTGCCAATCACGTCTGTTCGTCAAGTCAACTTCCCCACACTTGCATCAAGCAGGATCTGAAAACATCCTCGAATACGTAGCCTCACCTCACGGGAAAGGGCATGAAGATAAAGGGCCATGCTGCGTGAGTATGCCTCCTCGCCGTCATCATTATTGACTCTAGCCAGATAGTTCAGTACCCCTGTGTCAACATTGGTATGGGTATCTTGGGCAGGGATATGGCGCCTTCTTCTTCCTCGTCGGGATGGTCCAGCAGGCTGTGGGGAGCCCCGGATCTGGGCAGTTGGGCTGCTGCTGATGTTGCCCTGCTCCTCCTGTATGGCCGATGGTGAAGCAGCAGATGGTCCTGCTTGTGGATGTGGTCCTGGTGGTGGGTTTTGTGGCGCAGGCACTGGGTTTTCCTGAGAGGCATCTTCACCCATGCTCCTTGGAGGGAGAGAAGATGGTCCAGCCACCTCATCCCCTACAGACCCAGGATCTATGATGGGCTCGGTATCTGAGCCAGTTCCTCTCTCCGTAAGGTTGGACTGAGTTCTGTTATGAAATAGAACAGAGCCAAAAATAAATCAATTTTTTTGGCCCTGTAAAGTATCTGTGAAATGTGGTGTGAGGTATCTACTTACGGTCTCAGATCCAGAATAGGAGCGAGGAAGGAGGGGCGGTCATAATAAATATATTTTCGCTTTGTGTGGCCCGCATCACCACTCCTGGCTCGCTGCTGACGTTCCCGCCTGTATTGGTCGTGGATGCTGCGCCAGCGTCTCATCACATCTTCTACTGCAATGTGACAGGAAATATTCTCAATTTCACATATTTGCTAGGTCAAATTTATGTGGCCTTCTAGGGTGTGCTTTCTACCCAGGGTGGCATATATAATTGGGGCATCCAGGCCAGATACACAGGGGCACAATAGTTCAGGTATCAAGTAACTACACTTAATAACTTGGTTGGCTAGGAGGATGAGGAGCTTGTGGGCTGGGCCAAATTATGGCAGTGTAAAACCATGGCTCACATAAAAATCTACCCGCCTCATGAGGCAAAAAGTCCAAGCACAGCAATGGGGGGGCTGATTGCCTTTTTTGATGTGAGGTAATTTTAAACAGTTTTTGGGTTGTACTTACTCAGTTGCTGCTGCTCCTCACGTGGCCGATCAGCAAAATCATGGAACATCTGGCGACATATGCGCCTCCATGACGCCTCCTTTCTTGCCCAGTTGGCATAATGGGCATCACGTTGGTCCCAGATTTCTGGCCGCTCTTGCACTAATACAATAAGCATCTCCACATTGAGGAAATATGGCGCCATGACGCTGAAGGACTCCGTGGAGGCGTACTTCCTGGATGTCTGGAGCGCTTTTTGAGCTAATTAGCATGTCTAAGCTTCCTGATGATGGATTGGCCAGAACATTAAAAATTGAAAACTCTATTAGGCTGTGTTCATACGTCGCGTTTTGTTGCATTTTTGAGGCGTTTTTTAACGCGCGATATTGCAGCGAACACGCAAAAAAAAGCATCCCATGCAATCCTATGGGATTCCGCAATGCTGTGCTAATGCTGCGGATTTTCCCGCGGCGGAATCGTATTGCGGAAAAATATGCAGCATGCTCATTATTTTTCGGAATCGCGGCAATCCCGCACCCATAGGATTGCATTATTCCACTTACTTCCCGCATGTGGCTGTGCACACCATGCGAAAAGTAAGCAGAACATTTGCGGATGGTACCCACGGTCCGGAGGAGAGGAGACTGTCCTCTGGGCTGTGGGTACCATATCCCTGTAAAAAATAGAATAAAAAATAAAAAAATGGTGTTATATTCACCTTCTGGCGTCCCGCGCAGCCTTCCCGGGCCTCAGCGACGCTTCCATTCCCAGTAATGCCTTGCGAGACCTTTGATGGCATCGCGGTCTCGCGATAATGTAGCGGTCCCTATTCCTCGTGAGACTGCTACATTATCACGATTTTCCCACAGAATGGAGTTCCGCAATTCTCGCGGTAACGTCCGCGAGAGTTCCGCTACGTGTGAACTTAGCCTTAATGAAAAAAAAATCACATTATTTGTAATTTGTATGAAAGTATCAGTTTTAGTGTTTAGTAAAAATATAAGCGCCCTAAAATACTTTCCATTAGAAGAAACAGGACTCAAAGTACAAATAAATTCCTGCCATGACGCTGCCGGTGAGTACAGCAGCCCAGCGACCATCGGCTGCCGGTGAGTACAGCAGCCCAGCGACCACCAGCCGCCGGTGAGTACAGCATGTGTATAGAAACTTGGCACACACACGTTCAAATGCAGAGTTAAAATGCAAGAATGGTGATTTAATAAGGTACAGTACATACAGTGACGTTTCAGTCTGTATGACCTTCATCAATGTACTGAAACAAAGTGAATATAGAAAAATTAAATAAAGTATATACACAACATGTGCAAAAATATAGCTGGGTACAAAATGCATTCTTTCACAATTTACATGCAAAAAACATCCATAGTATCATAGCCTTGTGGCATAGTATCTAGGTCACGGAGTACAAACAATACAAAAGGTCAGGTAACAAGAAAAAATGGAGAGGCACATACCCCTATGATGCACTGTAAGTTCTCAATATATAGGCAAAAGAAGCCTAGGAGGTAAGAGGATAGATGTCATGGGTTGTGCATTTCAAAAGTTGTTATAGGTTGTGTACCGCAATATGGTGGTGGAATTCAGAGAGAGGGGGAGGTACTTACATACCATACAGTGCTGGGCAGGCTGCTTGTGGCCGTTAATCTGAATCTGAATCTGCAATAGTGCCATAGCAAATCCCCATTAAGGCCGTCATAATGAGAAAAAATATAGATGTGCCCCCAAAGTCTTACCGGTATAATGTGCGCAGTGCGAGTGCCAGCAATGACATGGCGTCCGCCGCTAGTCCCTTGGTGCTGGGTTAATGGAGATTCTATACACAAGTTCACGGATTGGGACCCTACTGTACTTGTGCACCACTATGAGGAAAGGTTGCAGGATTTGGGATTGTTTAGTTTGCAAAAGAGAAGACTGAGAGGAGACTTAATAGCTGTCTACAAATATCTAAAGGGCTGTCACATTGTAGAAGGATCATCTTTATTCTCATTTGCACAAGGAAAGACTAGAAGCAATGGGATGAAACTGAATGGGAGGAGACACAGATTAGATATTAGAAAAAACTTTTTGACAGTTAGAGTGATCAATGAGTGGAACAAGCTGCCACTAGAAGTGGTGAGTTCTCCTTCAATGGAAGTCTTCAAACAGAGGCTGGACAGACATCTGACTGGGATGATTTAGCGAATCCTGCTTTGAGCAGGGGGTTGGACCAGATGGCCCAGGAGGTCCCTTCCAGCTCTACCATTCTATGATTCTGTGATTCACTACTATTGAGTTGTGCCAACGGTTATATTAATACTGGTGAGTACAGCAGCCCAGCGACCATCAGCTGCCGGTGAGTGCAGCAGCCCAGGGACCACCGGCCGCCGGTGAGTACAACAGCCCAGTGACCATCGGCTGCCTGTGAGTACAGCAGCCCAGCGACCACCAGTCGCCGGTGAGTACAGCAGCCCAGCGACCACCGGCTGCCAGTGAGTACAGCAGCCCAGCGACCACCGCACTCCCAACAACCCTCCCGGGGGCCGCATTACACGCTTACGTAAGTCGCAGTCAGTGACAACACGTACAGAACATTGGGAATTTGTGTTACATTTACGACCCTGTTAATTGAACAATTTGAATTGTTTCGGACTTGGGTCTATTTATACCCAGCCGGACACACAAAGGATCACATTGTCTTCACTTTCCAGGCTGCAGCGGTGGAAATCGCTCCTGGGTCAGGCGTGTTCTCATGAGATAGGAATTCATAGAAAGCAGAAGAACACGACTCAAACATTGTTAGCGTTTCCTCTCTGGAGAGATATTAAATAATTTCATGCACAACTGCTCAAAAATATTTTTTAAACTTCTGTAAACACAAGATTGCCAAAATCCAGCATATGCTCGGTGGCATTCAACTCTCCGGAGGAGTGCGGGAACAAAACACGTCTGCTACAGTAATTAATGAGCAGCAATACATATCCGAGAATCTGTCCTATCTGCAGGAATCACATCCTCCCTGCGTCACACCCAGGCAGAGGCAGGCGCTGTCACCTGGGGGCATCACTGTGTTATCTGTGGTGTTACATAGGACTGCAGGTGACATCTGCTACATTATCTTTACTCAGAGATTTATCACTGTTATCTGTGGTGTTACATAGGACTGCAGGGGACAGCTACTACAGTGTCTGTGCTCAGAGAGTTATCACTGTGTTATCTGTGGTGTTACATAGGACTGCAGGTGACATATACTACATTATCTGTACTCAGAGAGCTATCACTGTGTTATCTGTGGTGTTACATAGGACTGCAGGTGACATCTGCTACATTATCTGTACTCAGTTATCACTGTGATATCTGTGGTGTTACATAGGACTGCAGGTGACATTTACTACATAATCTGTACTCAGAGATATATCACTGAGCTATCTGTGGTGTTACATAGGACTGCAGGTGACATCAACTACATCAGGGTTCCCCAACTCCAGTCCTCAAGGCCCACCAACAGATCATGTTTTCAGGATTTCCTTAGTATTGCCCAGGTGATAATTGCATCACCTGTACAATACAAGGGAAATCCTGAAAACATGATCTGTTGGTGGGCCTTGAGGACTGGAGTTGGGGAACCCTGTACTACATTATTTGTAATCAGAGAGTTATCACTGTTATCTGTGGTGTTGCATAGGTCTGCAGGGGACAGCTACTACATTATCTGTACTCAGAGAGTTATCACTGTGTTATATGTGGTGTTACATGGGACTGCAGGGGACAGCTACTACATTATCTGTACTCAGAAGTTATCACCATGATATCTGTGGTGTTACATAGGACTACAGGCGACATCTACAGCATAATCTGTACTCAGAGAGTTAGCACTGTTATTTGTGGTGTTACATAGGACTGTAGGTAACATCTACTACATTATCTGTGCACAGAGAGTTATCACTGTGTTATCTGTAGTGTTACATAGGACTGCAGGTGACGTCTACTGCATCATCTGTACTCAGAGAGCTATCACTGTATTATCTATAGTGTTACATAGGACTGCAGGTGAAATCTACATTATCTGTACTCAGAGTTATCACTGTTATCTGTAGTGTTACATAGGACTGCAGGTGACATCTACTACATTGTCTGTACTCAGAGAGTTATCACTGTGTTATCTGTGGGGTTACATAGGACTGCAGGTGACTTCCATTACATTATCTGTACTCAGAGAGTTAGGACTGTGCTATCTGTGGTGACATTTTTGGCTCTGCTACATCCTTAGAGAAGAAGCTTTTATTTTTACATCTGAGCCATACATACGTTTCGCCCGTTTGCGCGGTACGTGGATCTTTTATGTGACATTGTTATAAGCACTCTTTTTGTCTGTACCATCTTTATTTTCGGCCTCCGTCTCTGGCTATATCGGCTCTCTCTCCTGTATACACCTATAGCTGGTTCCTGTATATGGGTGGATCTTGCTGCCTCATTTATTTCGATCTATTAATAGCCCTAGGATGCGGCAGCAGGTGCGCACCAGATGGTCCTGCGCAGCGTTTAGCATTTTTACATGTTAATAGAAGCGTATTTTTGTTTTCCTTTTCATAAACTCTACCTGGCGGAGATGAAAGCTACGCCCCGGGCAGCCGGAGCCGATCAAAGATTTATTAACATTGTCAAATCATTGTACATGGAAAATGTTACAGTAACAGACTGATTTCTATAGGTTACAGTGTCACCGGCGTGTGGAGAATGCAGCAGCGTCACAAGTACAATGTATTGTGTCAGTAAATTGCAAGACAGCAAAAAGGAAATGATTATGGCGTTCACCAAAAGACTTCATCTCCTCTACATACGGAAATAATAATAGGAGTTTTCTTAGACAGTAAATGCATTTTTTAATTAAATTTACATCTACAAAGATTAATAAACCTAAAAATATAAAACATGTAAAAAAAACCCTCAGAATATTGGCAACAAGTCAGTGTATATAACAATGTAGGATAGGTAGAATGGATATCAATAGTATGAAGTTTCAAATAGACACAATGGTTAATACCTTCATTACATACACACGTGGTCAAAATTGTTGGTACCCCTCGTTTCATGACAGATAAACCCACAATGGTCACAGAAATAACTTGAATCTGACAAAAGTAATAATACATCAAAAATCTATGAAAATGAACAAATGAAAGTCAGACATTGCTTTTCAACCATGCTTCCACAGAATTTGAAAAAAAATAAACCTCATGAAATAGGCCTGGACAGAAATGATGGTACCCTTAACTTAGTATTTTGTTGCACAACCTTTAGAGGCAATCACTGCAATCAAACGATTCCTATAACTGTCAATGGGACTTCTGCACCTCTCAGCAGGTATTTTGGCCCACTCCTCAAGAGCAAACTGCTCCAGTTGTCTCGTGTTTGAAGGTTGCCTTTTCCAGACGGCATGTTTCACCTCTTTCTGAAGATGCTCAATAGGATTTAGGTCAAGGCTCATAGAAGGGCACTTTAGAATAGTCCAATGTTTTCCTCTTAGCCATTCTTGGGTGTTTTTAGCTGTATGTTTTGGGTCATTATCCTGTTGCAAGACCCATGGTCTGCGACTGAGACCAAGCTTTCTGACACTGGGCAGCACATTTCTCTCTAGAATCCCTTGATAGTCTTGAGATTTCATTGTACCCTGCACAGATTCTAGATACCCTGTGCCAAATGCAGCAAAGCAGCCCCAGAACATAACATAGCCACATCCATGTTTCACAGTAGGAACAGTGTTCTTTTTTTTTTATAGGCTTCATTTTTCCATCTGTGAAATTAGAGCTGATGTGCCGTGCCAAAAAGTTCCATTTTCGTCTTATATGTCCATAGGATATTCTCCCAGAAGCTTTGTAATTTGTCAACATGTAGTTTGGCAAATTCCAGTCTGTTTTTTTATGATTTTTTTTTCAACAATGGTGTCCTCCCTGGTCGTTTCCCATGAAGTCCACTTTGGTTCATACAACGACGGATGGTGTAATCTGACACTGATGTTCCTTGAGCATGAAGTTCACCTTTAATCTGTTTAGAAGTTTTTCTGGGCTCTTTTGTTGCCATTCGTATTATTCATCTCTTTGATTTGTCATCAATGTTCCTCCTGCAGCCACGTCCAGGGAGTTTGGCTACAGTCCCATGGAGCTTAAATTTCTGAATAATATGTGCAACTGTAGTCACAGGAACATAAAGCTGCTTGGAGGTGGTCTTATAACTTTTACCTTTAACATGTTTGTCTATAATTTTCTTTCTAATCTCCTGAGACAACTCTTTCCTTCGCTTCCTCTGGTCCATGTTGAGTGTGATATACACCATGTCACCAAACAGCACAGTGAGTATCTGTAGCCCTCTATACAGGCCCACTCACTGATTCCAAGATTGTAGACACCTGTGATGCTAGTTAGTGGACACACCGTGATTTAACATGTCCCTTTTGTCACATTATTTTCAGGGGTACCATCATTTCTGCCCAGGCCTATTTCATGGGTTTTATTATTTTTTAAATTCTGTGGAAGCATGGTTGAAAAGCAATGTCTGACTTTCATTTGTTCATTTTAATAGTTTTTTTTATTTATTATTACTTTTGTCAGATTCAAGTTATTTCTGTCACCATTGTGGGTTTTTCTGTCATTAAACGAGAGGTACCAACAATTTTGACCACGTGTGTATAAACAAAATAGTACAGGTACCCATTCATATGTAGATGGAAAACATACCCTTAATGAGATGCACTATGCAGAGTTGCCATAGAACATGAACGTCAAGGTGCGTTTCGCATGTTTTACATCGCATCCTCAGGGGGTATAGTGCAATAACCCTCCCAAAGCAGTTTAAATACACTGTACACTGATCATGTGTAACTAACATATGATATCTGTCATTGTTGAATACACCTCAAGCTGCTACCTGCCAATTAGCCAGCCCGCAGCCATCAAAGCAGACCATGCATGACGAGAAGCAGGGATGCATCACCAGTTCTCTATACATTTTTTGCTCAACTGTTCTGGCTAGTCAAGCAATAAAATGTGGCACAAGGGCCTAGATTATTCCTGCCAATGTTATTTTTTTACGTGATACAATGTTTATTAATTATTTATTTTGCTTATATAGCACTATCATATTCCACAACATTGTACAGACATTATCATCGCTGTCCCCACTGGGGCTCACAATCTAGATTTCCTATCAGTTTGAAGTGTGGGAGGAAACCGGAGAACCCGGAGGAAACCCACCCAAACACGGGGAGAATGTACAAACTCCATGCAGATGTCATCCTTAGTGGAATTTAAACCCAGGATTCCAGTGCTGCAAAGCAACATCACTAACCACTGAGCCACCATGCTGCCCTATATATAGTACAGTGCTAACCACTGAGCCATCATGATGCCGTATATATAGCACAGTGCTAACCACTGAGCCACCGTGTTGCCCTACATATAGCACAGTGCTAACCACTGAGCCACCTACTGACTATGTTACACCATTACCCAATACAATGCTACTTGATACAGTGTTGCCTTATATGATATACCTGGTTTAATATTGCCTTGACCTGTCATATACAGGGTTACCTGATACAATGTGACTTGATTTATTGCTCCAATATTATGTATCAGGACAGAAGGAAACTCTTCCATGTCCCAGACAAGAGGAGGCATCCAGCACAGTAGATCAGAAGCAGGATACATAGAGATACATTCGTGTAAGATGATGGAAATTAAAGAAAATATTTTTTTGTGTAACATAATGAATAAATTGCATTTCATATGCATGTCCTTCTGTCTGTGCTAAATCCCAGTCCTATCCCACAGTGATTTCCCCAGAGCATTGCCGTTATTGCTCAGTTTGATTTAAATCATAAAAAGCCGGGTTTTTCGGAGCGTCGTCCCTCTCGCTTATTTGTTTGGATTTGTGCATACAGGCAATTAATTTGTTTGTATATGTAGTGTAATGACTAACTGGATGCAATTGCCAGTGATTCCCCGCGCGTTTTAATACTCCTTTTTGAAAAGTGATCCATATTTTATAAGAGGAGATGGCAGCTGAGAGGAAAAAAAAGAATTTTTATAGCAAACCAAGTTTTTAGAAGTACATCTAATGATCCTAGTCAGTCAGCATAAAAGAAAATTTACTATTCAATAAAGATTTCTAATTCGTACTGTCAGCTACTTATGCTTTCAATATACGTTATTGAAATGTCATAAAAGGAATACGTTATTTTAAAAAGCAGCGCTATCTCTGCTCTCCTCCTGATTGTATCCATCACTGCTGAGAATAACTCTTCCCAGGCCGTATATCTCTTTCCTTCACTCTAGCGGACGAGCCGCCTGCGTGGTTGACGCCTCGATGACTTAGAAGGATGAAGTTTACTTGTAGTTTATTGGATATAGTGATTCAGAGGCGCAAGAGATTGTACCAAAAGGAGCTCACAAGAAAGTTCTAGGAAACTTAAAGTAAGTTTGACAGTTTTCATGGAAGCAACTGGAAGACTCCCAAGAAAGGAGAAACTGAGATGCTACCTGGATTCCTTAAGAAAGGAAACACTTCCTGGTAAATGGAGACACTTTCGAGCAAAAAGGGGACACCTCCCGGAGCAAGGTAACACTTCCTGGTAAAAAGAGACACTTCCAGGACAGAGTAGACACCTTCAGGACTAAAGGTGAAAAGAGACTTCAGCTAGACTCCTGGAGAGAAGAGACACCTCAAAGACTCAGTGAGAAAAGAGACATTTTCTGGAGAAATTAGATATTTCATGGCAAAAGGAGACATCTCCTGGAGATATGAGATACTTCCTGGAAAAATGAGACACTGCCTGGACAAAGGAGACACCTACTGGACTTCAGGGGAAAGAAGACATCAGAAAGACTGCTGGAGAAAGGAGACACTTCCTAAACTCATTGAGAAAAGTGACACCTCCTGGAGAAATGAGACACTCCATGGTAAAAAGGAGACACTGCCTGGACAAAGGAGATACCTACTGGACTTCAGGGGAAAGAAGACATCAGATAGACTCTTGTAGAATGGAGACACCTCCTTTACTCATTGAGAAAAGAGACACCTCTTGGAGAATTGAGACACTCCCTGGAAAAAAGGAGGCACCTCCAGGACAAAGGAGACACCTCCAGGGGAAAGGAGATATAAGCTGGACTCCTGGAATGAAGAGACACCTCAAAGACTCCTTGAGAAAAGAGACAACTCCTGGAGAAATTAGATACCTTCTGGCAAATGGAGACATCTTCTGGAGAAATAAGATACCTCCTGGCAAAAGAAGACACCTCCAAGATAAAGGAGACATCTCCAGGACAAAGGAGACACCTCCAGGACTCCAGGGGAAAGAAGATATCAGATATACTCCAGGAGAAAAGAAACATCTTCTAAACTCCTTGAGAAAGGATACACCTCCGGAACAAAGGAGATACTTCCTGGCAAAATTAGACACCACCTAAACATACCTCCAGAACATTTCGAGGCAGGCAGTGCGGTTCCATAAACCTCACTTTCTTAACTCCCACCCACTTTGAACCACAAGCTGCACCTGTGGCTCCTGTGCCTATTATCCCAGAGGCATTGGCAGGAGTCAGACCACTGCTAATCATACTACAGCCGTATATTCATCCATGTTTATCATGGACTTATGTATGAAATCAGAAACATAAAATAATATCCTCTAAATAACTATCACCCCTAAAATATCAATCTGCAAATAGGACCTTCATCACTAAGCCCAATTATCAGAGAGCACTGAAATGGCCAATTTCTCTGCAGATTGGCACTTTTGTTGGTGAAATACTTAAGGACAATCGAATGCATCTTACTTTATAGTCACAATCTCTTTAAATTCTAAGTGAGCAGAAAACGGGGGGTGGCCACTATTGTATGGCACCTGTGCTCGTAACACTGGCCCTCATGACTGTGGCATCAGGAGCTTGCACCCCTAATCCCACACTTATGACCTGGAAAGATTGGATCAATCTACAGTCCCTAGTTTGTGGATGGGGTAGGACAAATGCAACAAAGTTTCACTTTCCAACTTTACCACTTTTACAAAGATGTTCGGTGTATCATTTTGAAAAAAAATCTGATAAAACACATTAAGAGTCAAAGCAATTGTCCATGAGGGTTCCTCCATGTTCCCAGACCAGACATATTGGGGATCAAAAGAGGAACATTGTGTCATGCCCGAGTGTGAGTCTATGAAGACATTGGTTATGGCTGTCAATACTGCTTGCATTGATAAGCAACAATGACATATTAAAGCAAAAGGAAAAAGGGCCTTTGTGTCATGGTCGCATTCACCTGTACATCTCCTTCAGCTCACTCTCAAAGCGCAGCATAGTAAGACATTGTACAGTTGCAATCAAAATTATTTACCCCCTACTGTACAGTACACCAATGTTCTACATCAACCTCCACTGTACATTCAGCTTCTTAGTAAAATCTACAACTTTTCTGCTGTTTGAAATAGACAAATTAAACAAGATTCACTGTAGACTTCACTGAGCCACCGCCATGCTTCACTGTAGACATCACAGATCCCCACCATGCTTCACTGTAGGCATCACTGAGCCCCTGCAATGCTTCACTGCAGACATCATTGGCCAGTGCCATGCTTCACTGTAGACTTCACCGAGCCCCTGTCGTGCTCCAATGTAGACAGCACCGAGCGCCCACCGTGCTTCACTGTAATAATCACTGAGCCCCTTCCATGTTTCACTGTACACATTACTGAGCCCCCACCATGCTTCACTGTAGATATCACTCATCCCCTGCCATGCTTCACTGTAGACATTACTGAGCCCCTGCCATGCTTCTCTGTAGACACCACAAGCCTCTGCCATGCTTCACTGTAGATATCACTGAGCCCCCATGTGCTTCATTGTAGACCTCACTGAGCCCCCACCATGCTTTACTGTTGACACCACTGAACCCCCACCATGGTATACTGCAGGTATGGTTTTTGTTGTTTTTTTTACTTTCTGTCTCCTAAAGAATCTGATGGCAGACTGTGAAGTCTTTCTCTTTCTTTCACATCCAGATAGTGTATCCAATGTTTCAGTAACTTTGAACTTGAGAACTCTTCTTCCAGCTTTATCTCTAGGAGCATTCAATGCCTTTTGTATCATCTCATATAGTACATCTCACATTGTCTGTTCAATGATCTCTTAAACCTTTTAGACCATCACTTGACAACCCAAGAATATGGAGGGGTGAATAATCCCGTGACTGAAGGAGTCAGTGGGATTTTGTGATGAATTTGCAGAAACCTCTTGTTATATTAGTTGTGTTCAGATAATTATATTTTTCTAGCTTCATTGGTTTATTGCGAACAGCAATTGTGCAAATAAACCAAATTTACAATGGGGAGGATAATTTGGATTGTACAGTTAGGTCCATATATATTTGGACAGAGACAACATTTTTCTAATTTTGGTTCTAGACATTACCACAATGAATTTTAGACAAAACAATTCAGATGCAGTTGAAGTTCAGACTTTCAGCTTTCATTTGTGGGTATCCACATTAAAATTGGATGAAGGGTTTAGGAGTTTCAGCTCCTTAACATGTGCCACCCTGTTTTTAAAGGGACCAAAAGTAATTGGACGGATTAAATAATTGTAAATAAAATGTTAATTTCTAGTACTTGGTTGAAAACCCTTTGTTGGCAATGACTGCCTGAAGTCTTGAACTCGTGGACATCACCAGACGCTGTATTTCCTCCTTTTTGATTCTCTGCCAGGCCTTCACTGCGGTGGTTTTCAGTTGCTGTTTGTTTGTGGGCCGTTCTGTCTGAAGTTTAGTCTTTAACAAGTGAAATGCATGCTCAATTGGGCTGAGATCAGGTGACTGACTTGGCCATTCATGAATATTCCACTTCTTTGCTTTAATAAACTCCTGGGTTGCTTTGGCTTTATGTTTTGGGTCATTGTCCATCTGTAGTATGAAACAACGACCAGTTTGGCTGCATTTGGCTGGATCTGAGCACACAGTATGGCTCTGAATACCTCAGAATTCATTCGGCTGCTTCTGTCCTGTGTCACATCATCAATAAACACTAGTGACCCAGTGCCACTGGCAGCCATGCATGAACAAGCCATCACACTGCCTCCGCCGTGTTTTACAGATGATGTGGTATGCTTTGGATCATGAGCTGTACCACGCCTTCGCCATACTTTTCTCTTTCCATCATTCTGGTAGAGGTTGATCTTGGTTTCATCTGTCCAAAGAATGTTCTTTCATTAGAAAACATTAGATATTTTTTAGCAAAGTCTAGTCTAGCCTTTTTATTCTTGATGCATATGAGTGGCTTGCACCGTGCAGTGAACCCTCTGTATTTACTTTCATGCAGTTTTCTCTTTATGGTAGATTTGGATATTGATACGCCTACCTCCAAGTGTTGGTCACTTGGTTGGCTGTTGTGAAGGGTTTCTCTTCACCATGGAGATTATTCTGCGATCATCCACCACTGCTGTCTAACGTGGGCACCCAGGTCTTTTTGCATTGATGAGTTCACCAGCGCTTTCTTTCTTTCTCAGGATGTACCAAACTGTAGATTTTGCCACTCCTAATGTTGTAGCAATTTCTCGGATGGGTTTTTTCTGTTTTTGCAGCTTAAGGATGCTTGTTTCACCTGCATGGAGATCTCCTTTGACTGAATGTTTCCTTCACAGCAAAACCTTCCAAATGCAAGCACCACACATCACATCATCTCCAGGCCTTTTATCTGCTTAATTGAGAATGACATAACGAAGAGATTGCCCACCCCTGTCCATGAAATAGCCTTGGAGTCAATTGTCCAATTACTTTAGGTCCCTTTAAAAACAGGGTGGCACATGTTAAGGAGCTGAAACTACTAAACCATTCATCCAATTTTAATGTGGATACCCTCAAATGAAAGCTGAAAGTCTGAACTTCAACTGCATCTGAATTGTTTTGTTTAAAATTCATTTTGGTAATGTCTAGAACCAAAATTAGAAAAATGTTGTCTCTGTCCAAATATATATGGACCTAACTGTAGTTGTACAAGGAGTACAGGATGGCACCGCACAACCCAGGGCTTTTGCTGGGGAGTGGCAGCCAGCGCATCTACTGGGTGTCAGGAAGGGTAACAAGCCACTTTGCAAAGGTTGGCTTATTTAGATGCAGGTTGAGGCAAAACAAATTTTTTTTAGCTGGCTACAGCTCTTAATTGCGTTTCGGTGCTGGGCATCTATAGATCTGGCGCTGAAGGGTGAGAGGTCGTGTTTGTGTTGGATCCCTCTGCTTCCCGTGACCCCCTTCACATGGGCATAATCTGTAGATATGTTATCTGATAAGTGTCCGCACCTGTATGCTTCAGTTCAGCTTACCATAATTAAAAAAGACAATATTCAAGGTTTGATACATTGTTACGTTGTGTCCCCTGTCCTCCCCCCAATTTTACCGTGCACGAAACATCACATCAGGTGCAAACTTTCCGCTGAATCTTGCGGAACAATCAGTCCTGTACAAGAGTCGGCATCGCGTGGATGTTGTATACTTGTCGTTCCAACAGAGAAACAATGTACGGAGAAATGTGTTTTTTTTTGTGTTTGTTTGGTTTATTTTGTCCCCTTATCTAATGCAAACAATAACACATAGAGACTCAGTTCTTGTAATGAATCCCCCACATTAATTTTATTTTTGATGTGTCATTGTAATTCAAGAGATGTCTTTAATCTCCGCATTGCTTAGGCACAATAAACCATTTAAAAAGAATTTGGCAGACGTCCCCGTGTCTTGCAGCAGCTTTTTTCTGTTACAACTGTGTGTTTTTTTGTTTTTTTTTTCGTGGAGCGGCTATTGAAAGCTGCACACATTAAAATAAAGTATCTTACTTCAAACGGGAATTTCAGAGAATATAATCAGGACTGAGGCAGAAAACACAATGCGGGCGGCAGATGAAAGGTAATAATACAGAAAACACGAGCATTTATCCGGACCTTCTTATTTTTCATTAGGAGGGACATGAAGATAGATGCTTCATTAAGTGGCCACTTTTATATGCTTTTATTGGGTTATCCCATAGTTTTCATTCTTCTCGGGGTAATTTATTACTTACTATTTAATTAAGATTGTGATATCAGCCATTCACAACTGAAATTCAATTAAACAAAAAGAAGATTTTATTTCCAGCGGCGGACGGTTAGAAAACAATCATAATGCAGGTATTTACCTTCATTTCCTGTCGCCGTCTGACTAATCTATGGAATTAAAGGGGAATAGATGTAATTCAACTTTCACATTCTAGGGAGGAATGCTGGGAGCTCACACAAAAGTCCCCGTGGGTAGATGCCACAATTTGGGGTTGTAACCCTCCAACCCGTTGTTTGTATATGGTGCATGTGCCAAAGAGTACATCATCCCATGAAAAGAGTCCTGCAAAGTCCTGGAAGAGTCCTCGTTAGTTCCAACAAACTTTCTACTTAGGGGCAATGGCTGTGCAGAATAGGTGTCACCTTGTCATTCACTAGGACCCCCGAAAGCAGGGCTCCCCAGACCCCGAACTGCATGGAGCAGAGGTTGAGCGCCTCCGTTCCATTCTTTGTTTATGGCCGGGATCACACATGTGAGAAACACAGCCGAGTCTCACATGTTAATATCCAGCACTGACGCCGGCACTCGGGAACGGAGCGTATGGCTCCATGTATTGCTTTGCAGCCGCACACTCCGCTCCTGAGTGCCGGCGGCAGTGCTGGGTATTAACATGCGAGACTCGTCCGTGTTTCTCACATGTGTGATCCCGGCCTATGGGGGATAACTGCTTCATTGCAATGAGGCATTTTTGTGCTTCATTTGGGTGATCTGGTGGATTCCCACGGGTGAGACCTCAAGTTGCCACCTATTCCACAGACAATTTGCTACGTTGGGACAAACCCTTTGATTACAGTTAGGTCCATATATATTTGGACAGAGACAACATTTTTCTAATTTTGGTTCTAGACATTACCACAATGAATTTTAAACAAAACAATTCAGATGCAGTTGAAGTTCAGACTTTCAGCTATCATTTGAGGGTATCCACATTAAAATTGGATGATGGGTTTAGGAGTTTCAGCTCCTTAACATGTGCCACCCTGTTTTTAAAGGGCAAAAGTAATTGGACAATTGACTCCAAGGCTATTTCATGGACAGGTGTGGGTAATCCCTTCGTTATGTCATTCTCAATTAAGCAGATAAAAGGCCTGGAGTTGATTTGAGGTGTGGTGCTTGCATTTGGAAGGTTTTGCTGTGAAGGAAACATTCGGTCATAGGAGCTCTCCATGCAGGTGAAACAAGCCATCCTTAAGCTGCAAAAACAGAAAAAACCCATCTGAGAAATTGCTACAACATTAGGAGTGGCAAAATCTACAGTTTGGTACATCCTGAGAAAGAAAGAAAGCACTGGTGAACTCATCAATGCAAAAAGACCTGGGCGCCCACGGAAGACAACAGTGGTGGATGATCGCAGAATGGTCTCCATGGTGAAGAGAAACCCCTTCACAACAGCCAACCAAGTGAACAACACTCTCCAGGAGGTAGGTGTATCAATATCCAAATCTACCATAAAGAGAAGACTGCATGAAAGTAAATACAGAGGGTTCACTGTACAGTGCAAGCCACTCATAAGCATCAAGAATCAAAAGGCTAGACTGGACTTTGCTAAAAAAAACACCTAAAAAGCCAGCACAGTTCTGGAAGAACATTCTTTGGACAGATGAAACCAAGATCAACCTCTACCAGAATGATGGAAAGAGAAAAGTATGGCGAAGGCGTGGTACAGCTCATGATCCAAAGCATACCACATCATCTGTAAAGCACGGTGGAGGCAGTGTGATGGCTTGGGCATGCATGGCTGCCAGTGGCACTGGGTCACTAGTGTTTATTGATGATGTGACACAGGACAGAAGCAGCCGAATGAATTCTGAGGTATTCAGAGCCATACTGTGTGCTCAGATCCAGCCAAATGCAGCCAAACTGATTGGTCATCGCTTTATACTACAGATGGACAATGACCCAAAACATAAAGCCAAAGCAACCCAGGAGTTTATTAAAGCAAAGAAGTGGAATATTCTTGAATGGCCAAGTCAGTCACCTGATCTCATCCCAATTGAGCATGCATTTCACTTGTTAAAGACTAAACTTCAGACAGAAAGGCCCACAAACAAACAGCAACTGAAAACCACCGCAGTGAAGGCCTGGCAGAACATCAAAAAGGAGGAAACACAGTGTCTGGTGATGCCCATGAGTTCAAGACTTCAGGCAGTCATTGCCAACAAAGGGTTTTCAACCAAGTACTAGATATGAACATTTTATTTACAATTATTTAATCTATCCAATTACTTTTGGTCCCTTTAAAAACAGGGTGGCACATGTTAAGGAGCTGAAACTCCTAAACCCTTCATCCAATTTTAATGTGGATACCCTCAATTGAAAGCTGAAAGTCTGAGCTTCAGCTGCATCTGAATTGTTTTGTTTAAAATTCATTGTGGTAATGTCTAGAACCAAAATTAGAAAAATGTTGCCTCTGTCCAAATATATATGGACCTAACTGTATGTCCATTGTTAGCGGTGAGAACTGTTGTAGTAATAAATGAGGCAACTATGTTGCTTTTTTGTTGCTACATTTCACTGCAGGATGGGATTGAGAATGTCAGTGAGCTCATTCTGAGGATGCATCTGTGTGTCACCATATGAATATGGGCTGGCCGTGGGTCTCCTGACCCGAAGTAGACACCCCCTTGTATACCTGTGACTTATAGGCAAATAATCACTCATATTCACTTATGAGGCTGTGAAGTTGAGGTTAGGAGAGTCCCGGCTGTAACATGTATCACTCACTGTCTGTACGTACGCAGACAAAGAACGCACAAATGTGTGAATGAGGTCTTAGGGTGAGTTTGCAACAATATATTCTGCTCTTATACTGAGCTCATGTTAATTGATTTGTAACCACAGACCACATCAAAGGAGAGCTCAACTTGGATGTGGTAATGTATCAGCTGAGAGATATTTAGTAAACAACAGCTAAAAGAGTTACAAACCTGGAGCTCACTGCCAAATTCTTAGTTAACTCATTCTGCAGTCAACAGGACAGTGCAGCTCGGAGGCTATAGAAGGAAAATAGTGAAAAATGTTAATGCAATCCAATTGCAATTTATATTTTTAGCCAAAACTACATACATTTTAAAAAATCAAGAAATAAAAAAAAGTTGAATCAATATCCTTAAAAAGAAAGATAAAACCAGTCGGGTTCATACTAGAAAATGTATAGAAGAATTGAGAAGCAGTTTAAACGGAGAAGAAGCTATAATAACGACGATGGTGACGGTTTATAGGCGCTGGCTTCATAACTAATATGACCTTTGAAGTTTGGCTTTATGATTTGCTTTTGTTATTATTTTACTTATATTTGCTATTGTGTTTCATTATTAATAATTTTAATAGTAGTTTATTACTTTTTCACACTTTTTTTATCATAATTTTGTGCTCTTCTTGTGTAAAGAAGAAAAATATGTCCCAATAATTAATTTTGATTGGTATAAATGAGCATTTGATGTGCAGCTCCTTAATTACTGACACATAAAGTAGGGCACCGCGGCTCCCGAAAACCTTTTTAAAGCAGATTAGAAAACAATAGAAAAACAAAACCTAATTCATTAATAGAAAGAATAATTGGAAACTCTGGAGCGTCCGTCCAATACTTTCAATCTGAACCGTTGCAATTTAATACATCATTTTAATGACTGCTTAATTACCTCCAGCGTCCTGTGGAGATATCAGAGACGAGCGCTCAGGTTCTAGGTTTTTTTTATTTTTTTTCAGACTTGTTTATGCACTGAGATCAACAAAGGCAACAAATGAAGGGAATGTAGCAACGTAGCGCACGTGTGTTTAATCCCTGCATGCAGGTCAATTTTCTGTTCAGCAGATAGTAACTCATGTTTCTGGGTGTCAACCAATAAATGCTGCCATGTGTGTTCCCATAGGGTTCAATGTCCATAGGGGGCATTATCCAGCTTTACGCAGACGGCAAAGCCTTTTCTCTCCTACACCTCTTCATACAGTGGGGCAAATAAGTATTTAGTCTGTCAGCAATAGTGCAAGTTCCACCACTTAAAAAGATGAGAGGCGTCTGTAATTTACATCATAGGTAGACCTCAACTATGGGAGACAAACTGAGAAAAAAAAATCCAGAAAATCACATTGTCTGTTTTTTTTTCATTTTATTTGCATATTAAGGTGGAAAATAAGTATTTGGTCAGAAACAAGCAATCAAGATTTCTGGCTCTCACAGACCTGTAACTTCTTCTTTAAGAGTCTCCTCTTTCCTCCACTCATTACCTGTAGTAATGGCACCTGTTTAAACTTGTTATCAGTATAAAAAGACACCTGTGCACACCCTCAAACAGTCTGACTCCAAACTCCACTATGGTGAAGACCAAAGAGCTGTCAAAGGACACCAGAAACAAAATTGTAGCCCTGCACCAGGCTGGGAAGACTGAATCTGCAATAGCCAACCAGCTTGGAGTGAACAAATCAACTGTGGGAGCAATAATTAAAAAATGGAAGACATACAAGACCACTGATAATCTCCCTCGATCTGGTGCTCCACACAAAATCCCACCCCGTGGGGTCAGAATGATCACAAGAACGGTGAGCAAAAATCCCAGAACCACGCGGGGGACCTAGTGAATGAACTGCAGAGAGCTGGGACCAATGTAACAAGGCCTACCATAAGTAACACACTACGCCACCATGGACTCAGATCCTGCAGTGCCAGACGTGTCCCACTGCTTAAGCCTGTACATGTCCGGGCCCGTCTGAAGTTTGCTAGAGAGCATTTGGATGATCCAGAGGAGTTTTGGAAGAATGTCCTATGGTCTGATGAAACCAAACTGGAACTGATTGGTAGAAACACAACTTGTCGTGTTTGGAGGAAAAAGAATACTGAGTTGCATCCATCAAACACCATACCTACTGTAAAGCATGGTGGTGGAAACATCATGCTTTGGGGCTGTTTCTCTGCAAAGGGGCCAGGACGACTGATCCGGGTACATGAAAGAATGAATGGGGCCATGTATCGTGAGATTTTGAGTGCAAACCTCCTTCCATCAGCAAGGGCATTGAAGATGAAACGTGGCTGGGTCTTTCAACATGACAATGATCCAAAGCACACCGCCAGGGCAACGAAGGAGTGGCTTCGTAAGAAGCATTTCAAGGTCCTGGAGTGGCCTAGCCAGTCTCCAGATCTCAACCCTATAGAAAACCTTTGGAGGGAGTTGAAAGTCCGTGTTGCCAAGCGAAAAGCCAAAAACATCACTGCTCTAGAGGAGATCTGCATGGAGGAATGGGCCAACATACCAACAACAGTGTGTGGCAACCTTGTGAAGACTTACAGAAAACGTTTGACCTCTGTCATTGCCAACAAAGGATATATCACAAAGTATTGAGATGAAATTTTGTTTCTGACCAAATACTTATTTTCCACCATAATATGCAAATAAAATGAAAAAAAAACAGACAATGTGATTTTCTGGATTTTTTTTTCTCAGTTTGTCTCCCATAGTTGAGGTCTACCTATGATGTAAATTACAGACGCCTCTCATCTTTTTAAGTGATGGAACTTGCACTATTGCTGACTGACTAAATACTTTTTTGCCCCACTGCATGTGTCAGTTTTCACTGTAAGTCCACCTTGATATCCAAGGACTGAAGGCCCCAATACACATTTCAGGGATCAGCCGACCACCTGTTTGTGGGGCTCCTGACAACTGATGCTGGGGAAAAGAAAGATCAGGATCAGGAGCTAGCATAATGTCATAAACATCTGGCTGTGGCAAACCGTGGTGCCCATTACAAAACGCGAGCGCTCAGACATATATTACTTACATGGTTTGGATACTGAGTAACATCCTGTATTATATCTCAGAGCTGAACTCACTATTCTGCACCTCTAGAAAATACACCATGTTAGGCTGGTTTCACACTAGCGTTTTTTAGTGCTGCGCTTCATGCGCGTCCATGCGCATGCGTCCTGCGCCCCTATCTTTAACATGGGGGCACAAGGTCTAGAGAATGCACGCGTTCGTATGCGTTTTCGTGCGCATGCGCTTTTTTTGTAGTGTGCGCCTAGGCGCGCCGGACCCATTCTGTTGCATTTTTGGTCCGTCCGACCTGTCTCAAAAAATGCATGCGCACGCTTGTGCACGGAATGCGCAAAAAAATCACATTACAATCTATGGGAATGCAGGCGTGCGCATAGACATGCGCATGCCTGCATTTAAAATCACATGCGTTTTAAGAGGTAACATGGCTAGAAACTAGTTAAAACACATGCACCTAAAAAAAGCAAATGCATACAAAACACATTATGCGTTTTTTGTATGCGATTCTATTGCGCACGAAGAGCAGAGCTAAAAAACGCTAGTGTGAATCTAGCCTTAATCATCATCTGTACAGGATAAGTAATATAATGAATGGACACATTGACTGCACCAGCAGAATAGTGATTGCCGCTCTGCTCATTGTTGTGATTGTGGGTGCGGTCGACACTAATCCTGCTGTGTGCTCCTGAACTCTGAGATCCAACACCTCTCCACCCGGAGACCTGCTCTCTCTCCTACCCAAGGGGGAGTGGGTTTCCTGGGATGAGTGAAGGAGTCAAGTCCCTGGCTTCTGTTTCCCGGACCAGGCCGGCAGGGAGCAAAAGAAACCAGCAACCGGCCTGCACATCAGAGGACTCGGGGTGAGACGCTCCACCAGGAGTCGCAGCATTGTGGCTCCTACTCCCCCCAAGTCTGCAGAGACCCAGAGAAGCCGTAAGGCTTCCAACATGGAGTTGAAGCCTGCTAGCAGCATGCAAGATGGCGGTCCTTCCGGAGGAAAGCTGAGTGCTCACGGAGGTAAGGCTGACCTCACTGAGGAAGGTTGGGGGCTGCAGAAATCCAAGGAGTCTGTGACCACCTATGCCTTTCGGGTCATGAGCCACATCCGTGAGTATGAAGAGGCTCCGGGAGGAGCTGCGCTGCATAAGCGCCAAAGCTGCAGGTTCCTCCAGACCCAGGAAGACCCAACTCCAGGCGGATTTAAAGCAACTGAAGCTGGATATTAATGAGCTGGAGGTGAGGAAAGTGTTCCTAAGAGAAAAAAGTGGACCATTTAAAGAAAAACTACTAAATGAGGACAGATTCAGAGAAATGGCTGATAACAGAGAGCAAAGGAAGATGGGGCTGCAGCCTGAGAGCCAGGTGGATGATGATGATGAGGAGGAGGAGGATGTTGACCAGCAGAAAACCCCACCTGGCAGCCTGCAATGTCACCCACAAGCCTCGTGCAGCGAGCTCCCTGCTGGACAGGCGACATTGGCATCTGGTCGCAGTTCTGCTGGCTCTGGGGAGGACAGTGACAACAGTGGCCAGGGTGGGGCACTAATGGCGGAGATCAAGCTCCTGGAGACCCCAGTGTGCCTTCAGAACTTCCATCTTGGTGATGTTTTACCAGAGGAGGCACCTCGGAGCCAGAAGAAAAAGGGAAAGACCACCAAACTAAAGCTCCAGGAAGTGGTGAGTTATGTATATGTCCCCTCCCTGTACCCCCTGAGTCAGCTGCAGGGTCAGCTCGCTGCATAAGCCCCGTTGCCCAGCCCAGTGTGGGTTCTGCTGTGGATCCGGTGCAAAGGCGCGGGGAGAGTACAGAGCATGGTAGTGAGGCGCAGAGCTTCGTCTGTGCTCGTAGTAGCGGGGACGTAGCAGCAGGTGCATCAGCCGAGAGGCTGGACAGTGAGGGCAGCCCGGCGGCGGGTATACGGTCAGGCCACGATACTGTGGTGCGCTCATCAGTGGGAGGGGGAGCGGCCCAGTGTTGGGGGCAGCTCCAGTAGCCTCGACACCCCTGAACGCTGTTGCCGCTGATCACTTAGTTGAGAAGCGGCCGCAGTGTGAGGGGGCTGTCCGGGCTGGGCGTTCCAATTCTCCCAAAATCCTGCTCTGCGTTGGCGCTGCTGGTCAGCAAGATCCTGATGTAAAGGTTCAGTGGCACCTCACAGCGGCAAAGGATCAGCGGCGCCTAGTGAAGCAAAGAGAATTACCAACTGATGATGCGGAGGGCACCCGTAAGTCCAGGGGTGAGGTCGCCTCCAGTTCTGTGGAGGAGACTGAGCCTCTTGTGCCCGATGATGTGGAGGTCAAAATGCCACCCCCTGTTGTCACTGGTCCAGCAGGAGTGAATGTGGTGGGAGGTGTGGATGAGGACATTTCTTTGTCTAGTGGTGTGGTTGCTGGTTTGGTGGAAAGTGATGGTGTTATGGAGGTGGGTAATAGTGATACTGTTGGTGTTGATGTGGTCACTGGTCCGGTTGCCACCCCGGTGGTGGCAGTACCTGTTATTAGTTATGCCGCTGTCACCTCCGGGGGAAATAGGGCATCCTCCATGTCTCCGGGCTCTGGGGATGGCATGTTGCAGCGGCGTCTCCTGGAGGCTCTAAAGGGGGAGAGATCACTAATAGTAGAGAGTCGAGAGGTTGATCTATCCTTCTGGATAGAGAGGCATGGCCTCGGGGCCTTCCGAGAGCAAAATGGGGGAAATACAGTGTGGTCCCTTCCGACAGCCGTAGTGTGCGTAGGAATGTGGTCCGTCTTCGGTGGAGGGGCAGTGATGCGCGTCCTCCAAGGTCTAAGGTTGTGGAGCTCCTGCTGAAGATGGGCTTCAAGGCTATTGACATATACACCTTGATACATCCTTATTCCACGCCTGAGTTTGATGTCAGCTTTGTTCGGCCAGAGGGGCTTGAGCTCTTCTGGTCAAATTATGAGTTGGCAAAAAATGAGCCCGGCTGGCGAGACTTTGCCATCCAGGCGGTGTCTCGCCAAAATCAAGTCAAGAAAGTGACCATGATGACTTGTAATGAGGCGCTTTCTTGTTATGACATCATGACGTGGCTTGGCAGATATGGAGAAGTGGTGGAGATGCCAAAGAAAAACCATGATGAATATGGTATCTGGTCAGGGGCCTGGACGTTTATGGTAAAACTTAAGGGTTCAGGTGGTACGGTTGCCCACATTACATCATCTGCCTTCCTGGGTAGAGATCGTATCCAGGTCTTCTACAGGGGCAACCGAAGCTCTGTCAGAAGTGCGGCGACCCCATACACTTCGGTGCAAACTGCACTGTGCAGAAATGTGCATTGTGTGGGGATATCGGCCATTTTGCTGCATCTTGTTTGGAGATTAGGTGCCACCTGTGTGGTGACTTAGGTCACCCATTCATCCTTTGTCCTCGCTCCTTTGATAATGCAGTCGTGACCCCGGTGGGAGGAAGCCGTGAGGCTGATTCTGCTGGGGAAGGGACTAGCAGGGGTGAGGGAGCTGAGGGGCCAAGGAGGAAAAGCAATAAAAAGACGCCTGCCCAGCTGAGGCGTCTAGACAAGCGCAGACAGGAGAGGGAGCTGGACAAGACCCGTGCTACTGAGGTGAACCCTGTCCTGGATGCTAGTCTTGTTGCTGAGGCCCCGAGGGATGATGAGTTGGATGAGGAGGTCAGGAGGATGCACAGGGAGGAAACTGCCACTAGAGGACAAGCGTAAGCTCGGCACCAAAAACCTCGGCCCCGCTCCGTCCAAGGTACCTAAGGAAGGAAAAACTGACTCCCCTCTGGTTGGTCTTTTTAACCGGTTCCAAGCCCTTGAGAACATCTCTTCCTCTGAGGAGGAAGCTGAGGGTGAGGTTCCGGCTTCGGCGTAGCTTATGTGGCGCCCCTGAGGCTTCAGTTGCCACAGAGGTACTGCACCTTCTCCTAAGGTGTAGTGCCCCACCATCCAGGTAAGGTGGGAACTCCTGACCACGCTCCACACCTGCATTCCACGCACAGGATAGTTCAGTGGGGCCACTTAGCAGCTTCAGGCTGGGGGTTAGCAGAGCACCCCTCGTGGAACCCTGCTTCATAACACGAGATGTGCTGGGAGGCGGGTGGAGTGAGATGATACAAAAGAGAGGGAAAGTGTAGGATTTCAG
The DNA here is from genome assembly GCF_039654945.1 of Dendrobates tinctorius. Classification (NCBI taxonomy): domain Eukaryota; kingdom Metazoa; phylum Chordata; class Amphibia; order Anura; family Dendrobatidae; genus Dendrobates; species Dendrobates tinctorius. Next base: position 22,771,113 of record NW_027361782.1, on the reverse strand, counting down.
GTCAGTCAGTTAGAGAGTCAGTCAGACGAGAGTCTGAGAGAGAGAGAGAGAGAGCAGGCTGACAGCAGGTCAGCCTGAGAGGAGCTCAAGGCGGAGGAAGACAGTCAGTCAGGAGAGGCTGTTGACTGGTCTTAGTGGAACAAGCTCCCAAAGGAAGAGAAGGAGAAAGAGACGTAGACTGAAGACTACAGATTCCATAAGAGAGATAGAACAGATCAGAACGAAGGAGAATAGAAGGGCGGTGGGAAGCAGGTTGAGAAAGAGAGAGAACCCTTTCAGTCCAGAGCGTAAAGGCCGGGGCCCGGTCCCCGAGGTTGATTGGAACTTTATGTCCGGCAACAGACACCGGAGGAGTAGTGAGCCACTAATGCCTTGCTCCCATCATAGACTTGGGACACAAAAGCAACTTAATAGAGAGCCGGGACGCAGAGTGGAGTCCACAAAGCAGGCTACAGCTGTCTGTCATACAAGTAAAGACTAGGAACACCTAGAGAGAGGCATTCCAGGGTAACTAAGTACTGGAGTGCTTCGCACCTAAAGGCGCATTGGAGGAGTCGTTCAGTAAGGTACATGTTGGCGGAGTGTGGAAGGGAGAATCCTATCCTGCCTGGAGGTTGGCTGGAGCCCTGACCTGGACAACACAGTACGGAGGCAGGTAGTGGTGTGAACTGCAAATAGTGAGTAAAGCTTTGGAACCGCATACTCTGGCGTCCTACAGTTATTCCCGCACCGCTACACCTGAGTACCAGCATCCATACCATTTTGCGCCTCTCCTCATCCATTGCACCTACACTGCCCTGGGACTACAGCTCCACCTGTTGGGAGCTACTCCATCTTTGCTGCACCACACCATCAGTCCCAGCGGATCAGCATGCAGCGTTGGCTCAACACCTTACTTACCAAACACCACGGGTGGCGTCACAAACTACTCTAATAAACTTTAACACCACTAACATCACCGCCATTGATATTGGGTGCCCAGGGCCACGGACCGGGTCACCGCTGCTGTGACACTTTCCCGTCTGACACCGGCCCGGTACCGAGTACCCCCGCTGCCCTAGGTGAGCGAGGGGCGACCCAATTTTGGCGTCACGAACAGGATGACGAGACCCGATGCCATTGGGTTCTGTGTGCCTTGGATTTACAACTTTTGAAAATGTGCAGAAGACCAAATTTAATAGACTGTAAAATGGACATTAGAAATGGCCGCTGGCATGGAGAAGAAGGGCATGAAGAGATGGGAGGTCCTAAGAAAAGACCGCGAAGATTCTTGGGCCGTCTCTGCCTGAATTACTATGTGACAGATGCATGGCCTACCCCCTGAGGGGTTCGTATACTGGCTTGGTATGGAGGCGCGGGAAGAAGACTCCGCCACCGGAAGGAGGGGCAGAGAAAGCCAGTGGCGAGCAGAAGGGCGGAGCAAGAGGAAGAACGCCATTTTGGAGAATGAGGGAAGGAGGCCTGCGGAGTGCGGGGAAGTGCAAACCCCCAGCGCCATGGCTGGCGGCTCCAACCCAAACTCCTGAATGAACCGCTAGCAACTAGAATCTGAAATAGCTGAATTGACAGCCAGTCTGCAGCTGAGGAAGGAAGCTTTGGAGCAGCTGAAACGGCAGCGCGCCCCGGCAGGGCCTACACTAGCGGTACCCCCTCCATCGGTACCTGTCGCTACCACACTGGACTGTCCCTGGGCAGCGCTGATCTATACTTCCACCCTGACCGTACGGCTGAGTGCCGCTAGCCCGAAGGAGTTACCGGAGGACCTGGGAGTGGAAGCGGAGCTCCCGCCTGGACCTGACGCGGCTGCGCAGGTCCCCGCAGAGACCCCTGCGGATCCGGAGCCACCATCCGCCCCATCACCACCTGAACCGGAGCAGAGGCCGCACCGCCAGGAGGCCCCAGGTATGTCGGATGTCCTTCCACCTGGGGAGGCCCCGGGGTGTACCGCAGTTGCAGCGGCTGGCCAGGTCATCCTGGACCTGGTCTGGGACCGGGATGCTGGTGCTGTGGGTGAAAGCAGGTCCCGGGAAGAACAGCATGAGGCTTACTGCCGAGCCACCCTTAAAAAGCTGGCAGATGAATACCGGGAAAGGGAGCAGAGGAAAAAGGCTGTGTTGGGCCCGGATCTGGCCCGGAAGGAGAGGGCCCATACAGGTCATCATGGCCCCCGGGATGCAGCTGGTTGGGGGCAGGTGCTGAATGTGAACAAGGAGAAGGGTTTTGGATTCATCGCGGACCCTAAGCGCATTGGTGACCTGTTCTTCAACCGGCGGGATGTGGAGTCCCATCTGAGGAGAGGACATCCAGATCGAGACCTGCAGCCTGGGGAATATGTGACCTTTACCCGGCATGAGGGACTCAGGTGATGGTACGCCCTGAATGTACGACATATCCCTGCAGAGTTCATCGAGAGGTACCTGCCATCAAGACCAGTCAATGCTCCATCCACCGGTACCCCACAAACTGCTCAGGTACCTGTTTCCAAGAACCAGGCTGCTAATGCATCACCTCCAGTTCGGCAGACCAAACCAAAGATCTCTGGCTCGACACCGTGGGAAGAGGAGTACCTGCGGATTGCCAATGACTACCTTGAATCCGGGAGCCGCTAAAAATTTCAAATCTCATTCCCCAGGAGGGTTTTGTTTGCACCAGTTGTGCTTTGTTTTGCTATCATGTTTTTGCGGTAGCACTTTTCTTGCTCTGTCTTTTGATTGGCAGTGTTTTTCTACAATGGAACTGAGGAGATCATGAACGCTGTATGATCCAAAACTTTCTTGTAAATAGTTTGCACCTCTTTAGGTGCCCTTTCTTGGTTTTACATAAAAAGACTCTTTGCGAATATAATGTTTTTGCATGGACACTTTTCGAAGAATGATGTCTACCTCAAGGGACACTGCAAGAAATCCCGGCTGGGAGCAGTGTTCAGCACCTTACAAGAATTTTGAATGTTTTATGATAACGTATTTGATAATGTTGTGTCTTGTGGAAAGTAAATGTCTTTTATAGAATATTTGATACAGAGAATTAGAAAAGTTTTGAGACAGAATGTGAGAATTGAATAAAGACTGAAGAATTGAAGGTGACGGGTGACAGGCCAAGTGTAGATGGTCAGTGTCTTGCATCCAGTAGAAAGAGAATAATTGATAGAAAATGTAATAAAGAAAATGTGTTGAGTATAGCACTTTGAATTGAGAATTGCACTTAAGTAAATTTTTGATATTTAGATAGGAAGTTAGCCTGTTTGTAACGTTTAAGAAATGTGCCTCCTATACTAGGAAGATTAGATAAGTATTGTTAAACAGCATGTAAAATTTTTGTGTGTTCCTGTACTGTACCTTTTGTTGTCTTACAGCCCGTGGACGTGCTGTGTTTAACGGGGGGGGTATGTGGCGCCCCTGAGGCTTCAGTCGCCACAAAGGTACTGCACCTTCTCCTAAGGTGTAGTGCCCCACCATCCAGGTAAGGTGGGAACTCCTGACCACGCTCCACACCTGCATTCCACACATAGGATAGTTCAGTGGGGCCACCTAACAGCTTCAGGCTGGGGGTTAGCAGAGCACCCCTCGTGGAACCCTGCTTCGTAACACGAGATGTGCTGGGAGGCGGGTGGAGTGAGATGATACAAAAGAGAGGGAAAGTGTAGGATTTCAGGTCAGTCAGAGAGTCAGTCAGACGAGAGTCTGAGAGAGAGAGAGCAGGCTGACAGCAGGTCAGCCTGAGAGGAGCTCAAGGTGGAGGAAGACAGTCAGTCAGGAGAGGCTGAGGACTGGTCTTAGTGGAACGAGCTCCCGAAGGAAGAGAAGGAGAAAGAGGCGTAGACTGAAGACTACAGATTCCATAAGAGAGAACAGATCAGAACGAAGGAGAATAGAAGGACGGTGGGAAGCAGGTTGAGAAAGAGAGAGAACTCTTCCAGTCCAGAGCGCAAAGGCCGGGGCCCGGTCCCCGAGGTTGATTGGAACTTTATGTCCGGCAACAGACACCGGAGGAGTAGTGAGCCGCTAACGCCTTGCTCCCATCATAGACTTGGGACACAAAAGCAACTTAATAGAGAGCCGGGACGCAGAGTGGAGTCCCCGAAGCAGGCTACAGCTGTCTGTCATACAAGTAAAGACTAGGAACACCTAGAGAGAGGCATTCCAGGGTAACTAAGTACTGGAGTGCTTCGCACCTAAAGGCGCATTGGAGGAGTCATTCAGTAAGGTACATGTTGGCGGAGTGTGGAAGGGAGAATCCTATCCTGCCTGGAGGTTGGCTGGAGCGCTGACCTGGAGAACACAGTACGGAGGCAGGCAGTTGTGTGAACTGCAAACAGTGAGTAAAGCTTTGGAACCGCATACTCTGGTGTCCTCCAGTTATTCCCACACTGCTACACCTGAGTACCAGCATCCATACCATTCTGCGCCTCTCCTCATCCATTGCACCTACACTGCCCTGGGACTACAGCTCCACCTGTGGGGAGCTACACCACATTTGCTGCACCACACCATCAGTCCCAGCGGATCTGCATGCAGCATTGGCTCAACACCTTACTTGCCAAACACCACGGGTGGCGTCACAAACTACTCTAATAAACTTTAACACCACTAACATCACCGCCATTGATATTGGGCGCCCAGGGCCATGGTCACCGCTGCTGTGACACTTTCCCACCTGACACCGGCCCGGTACCTAGTACCCCCGATGCCCTGGGCGAGCAAGGGGCAACCCACTTACAGGGGGTCCCGAGTCTCCTTCTTCTGGGAATATAAGGTCCTTGGAGGGAGGGACTGGCCCAGAGTCTGGAGACGAGGACGACAAAAAGAAAAAACATGTGGGAATGGGCACCTCTGTGTTGTTAAAGAGGGGGAAGGATTCCTCCTCTGAGGCAGAGGATAAGGGGAGTGGAAAGAAGAAAGCCATCTAACTCAATCACCAATGATGGCGGTACCCACTCCGTTGGCGCTGGTGTCCATTAATGTCGCCAGCATAAAGTCAAATACAGCTAGATTTGCGGCCTTTAATTTTCTCAGCCGTGTTGAAGCTGACATTTTCTTTTAGCAAGAGACCAGACTGCCTAACATAACAGACGTGTTTAAAGCCAAGAGGGAGTGGAGACTTGGGCCTCCTATTGGTCTCTTGCGGCCGAGCCAAATAGCGGAGTGGCGGTCCTTTTTACCGCACCGGTGGAATGCCGACGGGTTATTGAGTTAGAAATGGGAAAGTGCCTGATCTTAGATGTCCTCATGAAGGGACAAGAGCTCCGGCTTATTAACATCTATGGTCCCCAATCTAAATGGGACCGGAAGTGTCTCTTTATGAGGATCAAGCCATACCTTTTTACAAGTCGGCAGGTTGTCTTTGGAGGGGACTTCAATACTGTCACAAGGCCCCGAGATAGAGGAGGTTCCAGAGACAAGCTGACTTATGATAGCGTCACCCTTAATTGTATAGCTAGTGAGACCTGCATGGTGGATGTCCACATTTGGCACACCCCAGGCCTCGAGGGGTTCACCTATCATAGAGGTAACTGTAGGTCCAGAATAGATAGGTTTTATTTAAAGGAGGAAGCTGTCTCTTTAGCAGTGTCTGTTGTTGAGGTGGAGTTCTCCAACCACTGTTTAATTTTGTTTTCTCTGAACGTTACAGAGACCCACCAGGAGGGAAGAGGCTTTTGGCGGCTCAATTCATCTCTCTTAGAAGAAGCAGACATAAGACAGTCCTTTGAGGATTTTCTTCAGAGCCAGATACCCTTACTGGATCTTTGTAGTAGTAAGTCAGAGTGGTGGGAGATGTTCAAGAAAAGGGTGGCAAGATTCTTCCGCCAGCTCTCGAGCCTCAGGAGTCTGAACAGGTACCGCCTGTGTCAGGGTCTGAGGAGGAAACTTGAGCATCTTGTCTCAACTGGAGGTAGTCGCAAGGAGATCTCCAGAGTGAAATCTTTGCTCATGAGGTGTCAGTACGATAGACACGCATCTTTGGTTTTTGAGAGGGATTACGGGAAGTACCGCTCGCCTGAACCTCACAGAAACTGCAAGATGTCAGTGAATAGTAAAGTGGTTACAGGTCTGGTTGATACTACGGGGTCCCTGAGGCGATCCAGATCAGGGATCCTGGAGGTTGTCAGATCCTTCTACGCGCACCTCTTGGGGAAGAGGGATCTTGATTGGGATAAGATGTTGGCTTTCCTGGCTGAAGCTGTTCCCGAACCAGGGATAGACCCTCTCTTGACGTTTTGACAGAGATGATCAGGGAAGAGGAAGTTAAGTTGGCGATTGATGGACTTGCCCCCCCCAAAAAAATCGCTCGGTCCAGATGGCTTAACATCTGAGTTTTATAAGATCTTTAAGGACGCTTTGGTTCCCCTCTTGACTGAGGTATTCAATGAGTGTCTTTCCTCGGGCACTCTGCCAAAGTCAATGAGGAGGTGTGCCCTGATCATCTTGTCAAAGGGTAAGGACCCATTGTGCTTTGAGAATTGGTGTCCCATAGCGCTTCTCAATGTAGACAGGAAGGTTCTGGCAAAGGTGCTGTTTAATCGGCTGGTGAAATTTGCACCCTGACTCCTTTCGGAGGCCCAGCATTGCTCTATTCCAGGTCGCAACACATTTAGTGCTGTGCTCAGTGTTCGGGTGGCGGTGGAGCAGGGTAGTGCTGGTCACTGGAAGGGATACATGCTGCCACTGGACCAGGCAAAAGTGTTTGATCGGGTTAATCACGAGTACCTCTGGTTTGTCCTTCAGAGATATGGCCTGCCGGGGGGTTTCTTGATTGGCTTAAAACCTTGTACGGTGGGGCAGAGAGTTTCCCGCTTGTGAACGGTTGGATTGGCAGCTCTTTTGAGATTGGATCTGGTGTTCGCCAGGGTTGTCCCTTGAACCCGCTGATGCACATGTTCGTGATTGACCCACTTCTTAGGAGGGTGGAGCGTGGACCGTTGGTCGGGATCGGGATGGACCGGGCAGCACCGGAAGCCACTCTGAGGGTGGTGGCCTATGCCGATGATGTCATTGTTTTTGTTTCCTCTCACGAGGAGGCAGGGTGGCTGAAGTCAGAGGTAGATCGCTACTCGGAGGCATCCGGGTCCAAGATCAAACGGGATAAGTGTGAGAGTCTCTGGCAGGGAGGAGGAGATCCTGGTTTTGATTTCCCGGACACCCTTCCAGGAACCAAAGTCTCTGCAAAAGTCCTTGGCATCGAATTTGGCCAGGGGGATTACCCCAAACAAAATTGGGACAGCAGGCTAGAGATCGCCACTCAGAAGGTGAACCAATGGAAGGATTGGTCTTTGACCCTCAGGGAAAGGGTAAACCTGATCAAAACTTACCTGCTTCCTTTACTGATTTATCTGGGCAGTGTGTGCATCTTGCCGAAGTCTCTCTGGACTCGGGTCTACAGTTTGTTCTTCCAACTGTTATGGGGGAATAGACTGAACCTGGTCAAGAGGTAGGTTAATTACCATACTAGGAGGGTTGGGTATGGTCAACCCTGAAGTATTCCTTGTGGATACCTTCATTAAAATCAATAATGCAAACCTCTGGAAAGAGAGGGCTCCTCCATGGGTATTCTCCTGTAGGGGATGGTTTCAGCCTTTCTTCCAGGAATGGGAGACAGGAGGGCAAGTGAAGGATCTTTGCACACCGCATGGACATCTTCCGGCTTACGCTACCTTGGTTCTGAAGGTAATTCGCCAGTGGGGTCGGGGAATGTGGGAGATCAGGCCTCTGTCAAGGAAATTCCTTGACAATAGGGTTCTGTTGTCCCATTTCCAGAGGCCTCTGGTGCTCAGGGATTGCCCAAGTCAGGATCTTGGGGTGGGTTTGCATCTTTTGAATTCTGTCAGGATCCCCTCAAAGTTTTGGGACTTGGCTTGGCACTGCTTCCATGGGAAACTGTGTGTAAGGGACAATCTGAAGTGTAGGAGCTCTGAGGACAGGAACTGTTCTCGGGAGCATCATGGTACCATGCTGGAAAGCATGGATCATTTCCTGCTTCATTGTCCCTTCAACACAGAGGTGTACAACAGGGTGAGCGCCTCCATTGACTGGTCTCGGCTGTCCGGTTTCTCCTATGCGGAATGGGCCTATGGAGCATTCAGAGACCTTGGTGGTCGGGACCGCTGCACCTTATTTCTAGTTAGTGCAGTGGTTAGATATCACACGTGGAACGCACGGTGCTTAGTATCGACGCAACGGAAAATCCTCCCAGCGGACGATGTGTTTAGGACCATACTCGATGACTTGGTGAAGGTGCGCTGTCTGGAGTATGAGAGACTGGGAACACATAGGGCCGCCCTTCTTTGGAGGGGCTTTTCTTTTAGTGTGCCCTAGTCTGGTCATCTCCTTTCCTGGTGGTGGGCTGCTGCTGACACTATAGATTTTTGTTTTGTGATCGGTGTACATTGATGTAGGGCTGCAGGCGCCGAACTTGGGCTTTGTGATTTGTAGGTATTGGTGCTTGTTTCTGTATATATTGTATATAGGGATATAGGTTTTGGTGTAGGTGTTAGATTGGGTGGTGGGAAAAGGGGGGAGGTGGGTTTATCTTGTGGGACTGTGGGACACTGGGGTGTTTGGGGAAACACTGGCACTGCCTGATCTGGCCTATGGACGTTGGACATAAACTGAGGCATGAGACACAGAACCAGCTCCCAGGTCAGTGCGGGGGTTGGGAATGGTGGGCTTGATTGTGGGTGTTTAGTTTAGTCTTGTATATATTTGTATAGTTTATATATTTTATATATATACTTATAAAAAAAAAGTTTATGTATATATTTATGTTGGCCTTTGTTTATTTTATTGTTTGCTATTAGTTTGTTTGACCGGACAAGAAGGTGTAAGTTATTATTAGTTATTATTCTGTATATATGTATAATATGTGTGACAGGATAGAATGAGCGGCTGGACCAGTGTTCAGTATACAGATTATTTTCTGGCTGATATTCTTGTTATGTTTCTGTTATTATTATTGTTATGTTTTTCATTTTTATAATAAAAGATCTACAGGATGTAACTCAGGGTCAGTACAGGATCAGTAATGTAATGTATGTACACAGTGACTGCACCAGCAGAATAGTGAGTGCAGCTCTGGAGTATAATACAGGATGTAACTCAGAATCAGTAATGTAATGTATGTACACACTGACTGCACCAGCAGAATAGTGAGTGCAGCTCTGGAGTATAATACGGGATGTAACTCAGGATCAGTAATGTAGTGTATGTACACAGTGACTGCACCAGCAGAATAGTGAGTGCAGCTCTGCAGTATAATACAGGATGTAACTCAGGATCAGTTATGTAATGTATGTACACAGTGCCTGCACCAGCAGAATAGTAAGTGCAGCTCTGGAGTATAATACGGGATGTAACTCAGGATCAGTAATGTAGTGTATGTACACAGTGACTGCACCAGCAGAATAGTGAGTGCAGCTCTGGAGTATAACACAGGATGTAACTCAGGATCAGTAATGTAATGTATGTACACAGTGACTGTACCAGCAGAATAGTGCGTGCAGCTCTGGAGTATAATGGAGGATACTGATAGGGACAGTACCAATAATGTCTGTAAAGCGCTGTGGAACTAATGGCGCTATATAAATGAGTAAAATAAATAAATAAACTTAGGGTCAGTATAGGATAAATATTAGATGGATTCACTTTTTTGTACAAGTAGCAGTTTCTGCATTGGAAACAACAAATAGATATTTTTCTTGCATGAGATCAGAGTCAGTGATGTGATTAATATTTTACTGGTTCTATGGTTAGGAGTAAATGCATCATTACCGGTCGGCTGCTTGGACGCAGGTTACCTGGGCGCTTAATAAGACGCCTTGTATGTTTGTTTCCGCTCGGTTTTATGTGTCTGTTCGCCATGTGTTAATGTTCTGTAATTATTTTCATAAAGGAACAAGTTCAATTGCAGAAAATGCTGAGCAGCTTGTACTGTGTCTGTCCGCCCATCCAGCAAATGTTCCCGTATAATCCCGCACAATGTGCGCCCACAGTCTACGCTTAATTAATTCACAGGAATAACAGTTTCGGGTCCTTTAAAGCTGATTTCATGTTACTTTGTCTGCAGAAGGTAAAATCTTGAGGTTCTTCTTTATAGAAACGGCGACTACTAATAACGGCCAAGAAATGGCGCAGCTTTATTAGGCAGACACTTAATGAGGTGATAATTGACTGTTGCTACTGTACTCAGAACTGATGGGAAATGAAACGTTACAAAGGAACCTGAATATGGAAACTGAACAAACCACTGGAAATATACAGCTCTGCAAAATTTTCAGTTAGTCTGATTTTTCTCTTTATAGGTATATTTTTGAGTAAAATGTAAATTGCTCTTTTATTCTATAAACTACTGACAGCATGTCTTCGAATTTCCAAGCACTAAATTTTGTATTTATTTTCAGAAAATGAGAAATGGTCAAAATAACAAGAAAATGCAGTGATTGCAGATCTCAAATAATGCTAAGAAAACAAGTTAATAATCATTTAGAATGAACAATTCTAATGTTTTAACTCAGGAAGAGTTCAGAAATCAATATTTTGTGGAATAACCATGATTTTTAATTACAGCTTTCATGCGTCTTGGCATGCTTTCCACCAGTCTTTCACACTGCTTTTGGGTGACCTTATACACTCCTGGTACAAAAATGTAAGCAGTTCTTCTTTGTTTGATGGCTTGTGACTATCCATCTTCCTCTTGATTACATTCCAGAGGTTTTCAATGGGGTTCAGGTCTGGAGATTGGGCTGGCCATGACAGGGATTGGATGTGGTGGTCCTTCATCCACACATTAATTGACCTAGCTGTGTGGCATTGTCCTGCCAGAAAAACCAGTCCTCAGAGTTGGGGAACATTGCCTGAGCAGAAGGAATCGACTGTTTTTCCAGGATAGCCTTTTATGCGGCTTGATTCATACGTCATTCGCAAAGACTAACCTGCCCAATTCCAGCCTTGCTGAAGCATCCCCAGATCATCACCAATCCTCCACCAAATTTCTCAGTGGGTGCAAGACACTGTGGCTTGTATGCCTCTCCAGGTCTCTGTCTAACCATTAGATGACCAGGTGTTGGACAAAGCTGAAAATTAGACTCATCAGAGAAGATTACCTTACTCCAGTCCTTATGGTCTTTGGCAAACTTCAGCCTGGCTCTCCTTTGCTTCTCATTGATGAAAAGCTTTTTTCTACCTTTACATGACTTGAGCCCTGCCTCTAGGAGCCTGTTTCGAACTGTTCTTGCTGTGCACTTTACCCCAGCTGCCATTTGCCATTCCTTTTGTAGGTCACTTGATGTCATCCTGCGGTTGCTGAGTGACATTTGAATAAGATGACGGTCATCCCGGTCAGTGGAGAATTGTTTTCACCCTCTGCCGGTCTGTAGCTTTGTTGTCCCCAATGTCTGCTGCTTGACCTTGTTGTAATGGACTGCCGTCTTAGAAATTTTAAGGATGGAGGCAACATGACGCTCACTGTATCCCTCTGCTAGTAAAGTCAGAATTGAGCCATTCTTTTCCTCACTGAAGACTTTTCTTTTCAACTCCTTTGGCATGGTTAAAAGTTAGTTTTTCATTCCTATTACTTTTGGGATATTACTAGCACTTGTTTTGCCATCCAGCTTGTGCTATTGCAAGAGGATTGTGAACACCACAGCAGGGTTTTTTATACTTTCCTTCATTAAATAAGATTTGGTTCAGGTGATCACCTAATCAGAAGCACATTAAGTAGAATGAGGTGGAATTCAACTGACACTGGAATGGAATGGCGGTCAGACAAGTAAAGAAGCTGATTTTTATAAAAATGTGCAGTGGTCTCTTAATGTTTGCCAGAGCTGTAGGCTATAAATGAATAACTGTAATAATAAATAATAATGACTGGATCTGAGAAAATTCCCGATCGACAATATTAGCAATTGGCCAACACTCAGACCCTATGGCTTCCAGCACAGGGCTGGTTCTGATACCATTGATTCTATACAGACCTATCACCACAGGTTTTGATGATATTTTGATACCTTGCACTGACATACGAGGAGTTAATGTCAGTCTTCTGCTATAAAAAGTATACAATTTTTGGTGCAAACTACATTTGGGCAAAGATTTGCAACTTTTTTATTATATTTTGCAATTTAGTTATGATTTTTAAAAAAGTGATAATGGAATTTGGAAAGATCTCACCTGGCCTGAAAGATATCCTATATTTTATGTCACAAATTGGTATAAATTATGATGCAAATCTGTTATAAGCTGCCATAGATTTGCCATGGCATGATGGCTTAAAGAAAATATTATTTATATAGTTGGCTCATTGTAATCCACCGCACTTTGGGGTAAGACTGAGGAAAAAAATCACACATCCATGGAGTGTTATATGGTCTCAGGTTTAGAGCAAGAACTAAGGAGCGAAATTTAGAATATAGCTCTGGATGTGACTGAAGTCTCTGTTCTCAGATATTGGTGACATAATCCTTCCCTTTAGGCCATGACCATACAGTGGTATACAGCCTCAATGGTTGTAATTTTAGTTGAGTATTCAGTGCAAAACTTGATACATTTTATTATCCATTGTGCAGGGCCTAAGGGGACAGAGCATGACACACAGGGACCACCCCATAAGTGTTGTATAGAGTATTTCTGTAACTCATGTGGCCAGACCATGGATCAACATTCTGGTCTCCTCCTCCATGACTTGCTCCCTCCGCTCCTTCTGCTATGATAGCCTGGCACGCGCCTCTGATGTCATGCTCTTAGGCTGGCTTAGGCAGCAGCACACTGCATGAGTATTCAGGTATTTCACCAGGCCCTGTTATGTTCCTCTTCACATATTTGCCTCTCTTGCATTATTTGAAGTATGCCTTCAGACAAACTCAGCTCTGCTGCATTACCCCAAATAAATCTCCTGATTATCCGAGCTCTGCTGCACCAAGTTCTAAAGTATCTCCTTGCCTATCCAGCTCCACTATTCCACATGCCGTCCAGCTTAGCCAACGCTGCTGATCCACTCTGCTCCAGATGCCGTCCAGCATTTCCAATTCTACAGTACCGTGCTGCACACCAGACCAAGACTTACAGCAATGTTTCCCAAACCCTATCCTCACGGACCCCCAGTATATCGTGTTTACATTTGCAAAATTAATCTGATAAAATCTGATTTCTTTCATATTCAGGAAAGGACCTGTGATTCTGTTCTCAGCAGCATCTTTCTCGTCTCTCAGTACATTGTATCAGTGCAGGTAAAATGTATCTGGATTACAGAATGTTCCGAGGATTATTTGATGTAGATACACTTGTAGCAATGTGTGAGCGGGGTTAGGTTACAACAATGCATTTTTGTCTTCCAGATGTAATGGATGCATCCTGAAATATATATGAAAATGTAAAACAAACAGTTGGAAAACTTTGTACTATAGAACAATGAGACTGAGTTTTTCCATATAAACCAGGTGACATTTAGCTTTACCGGGAAAACGTGTCGTTCCAGTTCTGCTATGAACTGATAATGGAGCCAGTGTTCGGAGCGGGTTTTATCACTTTCATTACGCCGCCTTATACTTTTGCTTTATTTATATCCTGTTTACACATTTACCATTATTTCTTAATAATAGAGAAACTCGTCTTCTTCAGTTCATAGGAAACTTTTATTAGTGAAGGGCCCATAATTGTAAAAAGTCTTACGGAATGGAGGCGACCGCTAATATTTATTTGTGTTGCTTTTGATAAATTGGATGCTATGGTCTCATTAAAAAACAATAACAGGACTCAGCTTCCACTCCCACATGCGAAGAGAAATTGGTTGACACCTTCATAAAGGAGATGGTGGCATAACGTGACCCATGCGGCGCAGGAAGACAAAATGTCCTTTCACGTCTAACAATTGGCGATATTTAGTGAAAAGAGCTTTTATTTGTGCGGAGCTTTGTGTGAGGAGCGGGATCTTTCTGTTACAATTAAACAAGTTAATTACGCTTCAATTATTCGCTCTGGCGGCAGAAAGTAGGATGTGCGCGCAGCCTCGGCAATTCTAAGGAGATACATTGTCACTCTCTATCCAGTGAACCCTAGTGGCAGCTTTTATTCTCCTCCTTATAATTCTGAATAAACATGACATTTCTGCTGCCGGAACCGATGGATGGAAGCTATAAGTAACACCTTGGAGCAGCGGAACGATAGATCTGTCTCTAGAAGTTACATATGTCCTGGCGATCAAGTTGGGCCACAAATTGTATCTGCAGGTAGTAATTGATGGTTGGATCCCTCCAGAAGTGTAGGAATCAGATATGTTTAACCTGTTTAACACTGAAAATCAATTTATTGTTATAAGGTTCCATAACAAAAAAGTTATCACCACTGGATTGGTAACAAGTGATAGATCAGTGCGGAGCTCACGGATCGCCAGAACAGGGCACTAATGTCAACTGATTTCCCACAATCACAGTACTGCAGCCAGGAGGAGATGAATGGTGTGTGGCGCCCCTGAGGGTTCAGTCGCCACAGAGGTACTGCACCTCCTGCTGAGGTGTGGTACTCCACCATCCAGGTAAGGGAGAGACTCCTGACCACACTCCAACACCTGCATCCCACACAACATAGTAGTGTAGCAAAGCACCCTTTGGTGGCTCCCTGCTTGGAACACGAAGCGTGCTGGGAGGCGGGTGGAGTTAGTTGGCCCCAAAAGAGTGGGAAGAGTTTAGGATTTAGTCAGTCTGACAGAGTCAGAGGAAGAGTGAAGATCCCCTGAGTGGGATGGATGAAGGAAGTGCTGCAGCCGACCTCAGTGACCTGGGTCCGCCGGCACGGGAAAGAAACATTGATGGAAAGCCTAACTCTCTCCATAAGAAAGAAGGATTAGTACAGAACCTAAGGAGAGGAGGACTAAGGATTAGGGTTAGAGTAGAACCCTTCTCAAGTTCACAGCGTAAGGCTGGGGTCCGGTCCCTGAGGTTGTATGGATACTAATGGTCCTGCAGCAGACACCGGAGGAATAGAAGTTGTCACCACTTTATTTCCACACAAGACTAGGGGGCACAACAACAATGATAGTGAGCCGGGACGTAGTAGGAAGGAATCCCCGAAGCAGGCTACAGCTGTCTGCCGTACAAGTAGAGTTCGTAGGAACATCTGACAGGAGGAACTCCAGTGTAACTCACTACTGAGAGTACTTCACTATAGGCGCAAAAGGGAGACGTTCAGAAAAGGCACTTATGTTGGCGGAGTG
This sequence comes from Dendrobates tinctorius, assembly GCF_039654945.1. Lineage (NCBI taxonomy): Eukaryota > Metazoa > Chordata > Amphibia > Anura > Dendrobatidae > Dendrobates > Dendrobates tinctorius. Next base: position 22,755,918 of record NW_027361782.1, on the reverse strand, counting down.
TTGGAACAGAGTACTTCATCTTGACTGGTGGTTGGCTGAGCCCCTGACCTGGAGGACACAGCATGGTTGCGGGCACCTGTATGCACAACAGACTGTGAGTAAAGCTTTGGAACTACATGCCCTGGTGTCCTCCACTTATTCCTGTGCCAACATACTCAGCACTGCTACAGCGCTGTGCCTGACACCGCACCATCTATGTCTCCTCCCTTTCTCTTCACCTACACTGCCCATGGACTACAGCCCTACCTGTGGAGGGCTACACCATCATTGCTGCACCACACTATCAGTCCCAGAGGATCTGTCTGCAGTGTCGGCTTAACACCTTCATTGCCGAACACCACAGGTGGCGTCACGAATCATTCACTAATAAACTTTAAGCATCATCTGCACACTCAACATTTCCCCCTTTTACAATGGACGCCCAGGGCCACGGACTGGGTCACAGCTACTGTGACAACGCCCAATGAAATCCACCGGGCCCGGCTCCGAGTACTCCGCCGCCCTGGGTGAGGGCGATCCAGGTGCATCACTTAACTCCTCCTGGCTCTGAAGTCACAGCATCAGGCTGCACGGACAACCTGCTGCACCATTCATCTGCTCCTGGCCACGGAGTCATTAAGTTCAATGGAGGACAGATCGTAGCAACATTCATCTCCTCCTGGCCATGTGGCATATAGTGAGTGATCAGCATTGTTCATGTTCGACCTGCTGCTCTTGGGGGCCAGGGGAGAACAAGTGACACATTCCCCATGCTTGTGACCCATGGGGGTGCAACAGTAGATAGCACATTGACTTAAAGCTGCGCTTACACAAGATAGCCATACACTGAACGTTCATGTGTCCGACAACCCCCTCTCTTGACTCATATGTAACACAGGTATACGGATGCAGTGACACAGAAGCACAGAGCAAGGGTTAACAATTATCCTCCTCGAAGGGAGAAAACAAGGGAAAATACAATCAAAGGGATGAGGGTTAAACAGGGTAACGGTAATTCAGTTTAACAGTCTATAAATCAGTTTCACTTAACGTGACTCAGGTGTCCGTTTCTCTCGCAGAGTCCGATGGTTGCTTGGCTGCCGGTTGAGGCCAGTGCTTGAGGCTTCCTTGCCTAGCAAACGTCTTACTTCTGGCGGCAGCGGGCGGTCACTGTGTGGTCACAGTGACCGTCCGCTGAGCGCCTTGTCCATTCAGCTGCTGTGCAAGAGATAGGAGTCCTCCGTAACCATCCACTCGGCGTGTGTTTCCTTGCACGCCCGCCGGTACTTGAGAATCTCCACATCACCCGTCCGGGATCTCTACTATGCGGCCTATCTCTCACCACAGTCCGTCAACGGTCCTCACTCGCTCTGCTCTCCAGCGGGAAGCCCCTTCTCTTTCCCGCGCAAACCCTTTTAAGGCCGGGGTCACACTTGCGAGTGCAATGCAAGAAACTCACACAAGTCTCTCGCATCAATACCCGGCACTGCCGCTGGCACTCAGGACCTTGAGTGTGTGACTGCATGTCTTTCTCTGCAGCTGACTGCTCCAGTCCGAACAGCCGGCGGCAGTGCCGGGTATTGATGCGAGAGGCTCGTGTGAGTTTCTCGCATTGCACTTGCAAGTGTGACCCTGGCCTAACTACCTCTCTCTAGCCACCCCCCTTCACCTGGGTTATGAGTTTGCTTCGTCACTAATCGTCTTCCCTCTCGCAACATGAGGCTCGGCCCCAGCAGTTCCGGACCTGGCGCTCCGTCAGTACCGGCAGCCCAGTCCTCTCTTCTACAACTACACACAAGTGCTCAACATCATCATGGGCGGCTGGTCCCACCAAATTCAGCAGATCTGGACAATTTTCATCTAATGTGTATGGGGCTTAACAGTGTCCAGGAGACCAGTGATGACTTGTTATGGCTTTCATATAACATACAAGGACACAACTGATATAATATAGGACAGAACTGATACAATAATTGCACCACTTTGATCAATGTGTGAAGCCTGATACTGGGATATTCTCATCTGTGACCAGTGATTCTACAGATTCTGGGGAAAAAAAATACTGTAAGTACTGTAAAAATGAATGATGAACAGCAGAATGTTGCTATATTTCCGGCTAGTCATTGTAATATCAAAGAATGTAACATAACAGAGGGAAAGATGAAAATGTCTTTCCTTTGGGTCTCTGAGAGCAAATCTGGGCCCTCACAGTCAGTGAAGAGTTCAGGGGCCACAGCCAGGAGATTGGCTTTGGGGTCTCCTGCTAGTTCTTCAGGATCTTTTAAAAATGGGACCAGCCGGCTGCCCCTTGATGTCCCCTCTCCTCCTGTTCCCGTCTGGTAACCAGTGACCTGAAATTCATTATACAGGATTATCGACCTTTAGTAGCAATGTAGCATATGTGGGAGCAGAATTTGCTATGGGACCCCATGATTTCTGTGCTGGCTTCAGGTATCCATCAGCCTCTACAACACATTATGTTGGGATTCAGATATGAAATCTGCAGGACGACGGACATTTATGAAGGGTGTAAAGGTGCCGTGTGTTGCCCCAAGCACAGACATCACTTCGTAAGGACATCTGCAGTGTCTTTATAAACCTTGGAGTCTTCCAGGTATTTAATCTTCTCATCGTATTGTACTACTGTGGGGAGGAGGACTCCCAGACAGTGACTGGGCCGGAAACCAGGGGACCGCCATCAGGGTTCCTGAAGGAACAACACTGGGGGGACATCAAAGGGAGACACACGACTGAAGGTGTCAGGGCAACAGGGGGCGGGGCGAGGACAAAGGGAGGAGGGGGCGCGCTCAGGTGGCAGTTGGCAGAGAGTGTGACAGGAGGAGGGAAGCCGTGTGACTTAGAGAGAGACGGGGTGACGAGCGGTGTGTGTAAGGGACGCCGTCAGGAGTCTGTGAGGAGAAAGCTACGCACTCACCGACAAGAGAAACATGAGAGACTTTTACTGGAGGCCGCTTCCCGCCAACGGTTGCACACAGCCACGCCCGCGGTCCCCCGCCCTTTTGAGACAGGTCCGTTACCAGAAAGTCGCCGCTGCAACGACACGTAAAACGTTGGCAGCGGCCTGGACACTGCCCCCGTCTCCTTCCACAGCTGTGGCCCTGCTATCACCGGCCTCAGTGGATGCCACCTCGCCATAGGCGGCAATAGAGGCCCACGTCCTATCTACAAGGGGACCCTGAGCAGAGGCTGGCCGAATGTCATTTGGGGAACTGCGTCATCACTGCACTGTGAGACGAGAGCCGGTAAAAAACATCCTGAAAGCCCCACCAGCACAGATTCTTCAGGGCCTGTTGTGCCCCACCAGCACAGAGTCTTCAGGGCCTGTTGTGCCCCACCAGCACAGAGTCTTCAGGGCCTGTTGTGCGCCACCAGCACAGAGTCTTCAGGGCCTGTTGTGCCCCACCAGCACAAAGTCTTCAGGGCCTGTTGTGCCCCATCAGCACAGATCCTTCAGGGCCTGTTGTGTCCCACCAGCACAGAGTCTTCAAGGCCTGTTGTGCCCCACCAGCACAGATCCTTCAGGGCCTGTTGTGCCCCATCAGCACAGTTTCTTCAGGGCATGTCAAGCCCAAATTTTCCCGGGACAACGAGGCATCAAGGCAGCCGCATTCAGCGACCTCTGAGCGGCCGCACCTGTGAACCCGAGCGATGTCTGGAAGGATAAGTGATCTATAGGAAATAAGGACTCATAGTTTGGGCCATACGTGGCCTTCGACGCCCGGACTAGCCGGGTTAGTCACATTGAATATAAGAAAAGTATTGTTTATTTTGTTGAGTCCCTGCGAGGACAGATTGTTGTTACCCCTGTTACTTGTTCACCATAGCCCCAGCGGCTTCAAGTTATAAAAGTTGATTTCACAAGTCATACCTTGTCTCGTGTCTCGTCACTGCATCCTGAGAACCTGCTCAACTCTACACTACCAGAACCTCCTATATCCTTATGAAGCAGCTTTTTTTTTGCACCTGGTAATCAAAATTATTGCTTTAGCTGTTAATTTTCCAGCTTCAAATGACTCCTGTCAACCCAAAGCTCATGACTAAGTTGCTCAATCTGTCCTGGAGCAGATGTCATCCATTAAGATGTGCACTGGGCTGGAGGACGCTGGACAAACAGCAGGAAAATAGAGAAGAAAAAGTGAAAAGAAGACAAAAATCCTTCACTCTGCACAAACAAGCGCAATGTTAAATGCCGTCTCAAGAAAATGTAACAATGTATCCACCAACAGCAAGTGGGACATCATGCAGATGAGCGCATTGTGCCTGGGCCGCATTATACCAACAATTGATGTGTTCCTAAAATAAATACATGTAAGTTTTATTTCCAGAGTTTTCCCATTTTCCTGATATCAATCGCAGCCCAGGACCCGGCAGCTCGTCCAGGTCACCAGAGCTGGATATGGCAGGATGGTTCATTTTAAGAACGCTGCCTCGGGTTTGACGGAGGAGACTGTCTCATCCACAAGAAAGAAGTGAAGCTGCTGAGACCTCACTAATATCTAAGGATCAGGAAACATTTATCGATACAAGAATATTAGTGAGTTTTATATATTTACATAGGGAGCACATCTAAAGATATATATACTGTATATATATACACTCACTGGCCACTTTATTAGGTACACCATGCTAGTAACGGGTTGGACCCCCTTTTGCCTTCAGAACTGCCTCAATTCTTCGTGGCAGAGTTTCAACAAGGTGCTGGAAGCATTCCTCAGAGATTTTGGACCATATTGACATGATGGCATCACACAGTTGGCGCAGATTTGTCGGCTGCACATCCCTGATGCGAATCTCCCGTTCCACCACATCCCAAAGATGCTCTATTGGATTGAGATCTGGTGACTGAGGAGGCCATTTGAGTACAGTGAACTCATTGTCATGTTCAAGAAACCAATCTGAGATGATTCGAGCTTTATGACATGGCGCATTATCCTGCTGAAAGTAGCCATCAGATGCCTGTTCTTAGCTGAGAGGAGTGGTACCCAGTGTGGTCTTCTGCTGCTGTAGCCCATCTGCCTCAAAGTTCGACGCACTGTGCGTTCAGAGATGCTCTTCTGCCTACCTTGGTTGTAACGGGTGGCAATTTGAGTCACTGTTGCCTTTCTATCAGCTCGAACCAGTCTGCCCATTCTCCTCTGACCTCTGGCATCAACAAGGCATTTCCGGCCACAGAACTGCCGCTCACTGGATTTTTTTTCTTTTTCGGACCATTCTCTGTAAACCCTAGAGATGGTTGTGCGTGAAAATCCCAGTAGATCAGCAGTTTCTGAAATACTCAGACCAGCCCTTCTGGCACCAACAATCATGCCACGTTCAAAGGCACTCAAATCACCTTTCTTCCCCATACTGATGCTCGGTTTGAACTGCAGGAGATTGTCTTGACCATGTCTACATGCCTAAATGCACTGAGTTGCCACCATGTGATTGGCTGATTAGAAATTAAGTCTTAACACACAGTTGGACAGGTGTACCTAATAAAGTGGCCAGTGAGTGTATATATATGTTTTTAAGTGAACATCTCCTTTTACTGTCCACATTGCAGATGTATTTGCTGGACAACCGGTAGTTCTACTGACCATTGAAAGCCATGATGTTTTAAGGTGACGTAAAGGGGTTGTCTGGTCCAGATCGATAAGTCTGCAGTCACTCTGTGTGTCACTCTGTGTGACTGCAGACTTATCGATCTGGACCAGGCAACCCCTTTAAAGAAGCCCTCCTCCTCCAATCACAGTGTTTATCCCTTTAATATTTGCAGTCATCATATTATACAGCACTGTGTACTTCAATTGCTCATTTTGCCCTTCTACCCAGATAATTCTTCTCTTTTCCATTAAGTCTATGACATCATGTGATTAATAACTGAGGAGCTGAATCCTTCTAATCCTTTCCCCTGCATGAGTCATCATTACAAAGTCCTTGGCAGGAGGAGAGAGCAGCTAGGTCAGGAGGTGGAGAGAGGGATGACTCATGCAGGGACAAGAGACCTCATGTTTCAACATAGAGCTTGGAAGGATTCAGATTGTTGGTTAATAACCATGTAATGTCATAGACCTAATGGAAAAGAGAAGAATAAATTGGCTAGAAAGGAACATGATCAATTGTAAGTATCCAGTGCTATATAATATGATGACTGCAATATATTAAAGGGGTATCCAGGGAGAAAAAAAAATATTCAAATGGCCATGTCTTCATAAACAATAAAGTTAATATGAATAGTAATGTTTGTAAACTTCACAGCACCTGTAATTCGGTGTGACACTGGAGCTGCTCCTCCTCCCTTCTGGGATGTTACATCACAGACCAGGTGGACTTTTCTGCTCCCAGCTGCTAGTAACAGCAATCCCCTGATAACATCTCTTTTACTGCAGGGCATCTAGTAGCCCGGAGCCAGTAATGCCCCCTGATCTGTGACGTAACGTCCCAGAGGAGAGGGGGAGCAGTGAGGAGCAGCTCCAGCATCACACTAAACCCGTAGTACTGTTTCATGTTAATATTATTGTTTATAAAGACATGGCTATTAAAATATTTTTTTATCTTCCCAGAGTACCCCTTTAAGCAGATAAAAATGTTGATGGTAGTGCTTCTTTAACCCCTTAAAACGTCATCCCTTTGAACTGTCACTGCCTGTAAACACGCAGTGACAGTTCAGTGCCGACAGCTGTCTATGACAGCTGTCAGGCACAGCAAGGGGTGCAGGGACCCTTGCTGTAAGTCCCTGCACCCCAAGCGCTGTGATTGGTCAGTCAATCTGACCGACCAAACACAGCAGCGATCGAGCAGGAGAGGCTGAAAGTGCGATTGCAGCATTCAGAGAGGGGAGGCAGAGTGTAGGGGGCTCCCTCTGCCTCAGATCGGCATCCCCGCGATGTAATCATGGGGCCCAACCTGTGCCATGATGACCCGGAGGTGTCATGACAACCTCCGGCTCATCCACCTACGGAAAGCTGTTGAGACCATGCTCACAGCATGGTGTCAGCAGCTTTCAGCATAGGTATAATACATTACAATGCTGGAGTATTGTAATGTATTATACCTAGAGTGAAGGTGAAAGTCTCATGAAGGGACAAGGTAAAAAAAAACATTTTTTTAAAAAAATGTAAAAAAAAATTATGAAATACTAAAAAATAATAAAAAATCCTCTAAAAATTACCCTAAAAATACACATTTTTAAGTAAAAAAAACAAAAACAAAAATGTGGCGTCCCTGAGGCTTCAGTCGCCACAGAGGTACTGCACCTTCTCCTAAGGTGTAGTGCCCCACCATCCAGGTAAGGTGGGAACTCCTGACCACGCTCCACACCTACATTCCACACACAGGATAGTTCAGTGGGGCCACCTAACAGCTTAAAGCTAGGGGTTAGCAGAGCACCCCTCGTGGAACCCTGCTTCGTAACACGAGATGTGCTGGGAGGTGAGTGGATTAAGATGATACAAAAGAGTGGGAAGAGTGAGAGCTGGGAAGAGTAGGAGAACAGAGTTGGAGAGGAAGGAAGATGGATGTCTGAAGGACGTGCTGCACCAGGTCCCAGGGATCTGGGCTGCTGGCACGAGAAAGACAGAGAAAGAGACTGATAAGATTGATAACCTGACCTTCCATAAGAGAGATAGAACAGATCGGAACGAAGGAGAATAGAAGGACGCTGGGAAGCTGGTTGAAGAAAGATAGAGAACCCTTCCAGTCCAGAGAGCGCAAAGGCCGGGGCCCGGTCCCCGAGGTTGATTGGATCTTTATGTCCGGCAACAGACACTGGAGGAGTAGTGAGCCAATAACGCCTTGCTCCCATCATAGACTTGGGACACAGCAGCAACTGAATAGAGAGCCGGGACGCAGTGAGGAGTCCCCGAAGCAGGCTACAGCTGTCTGTCATACAAGTAAAGACTAGAAACACCTAGAGAGAGGCATTCCAGGGTAACTAAGTACTGGAGTGCTTCGCACCTAAAGGCGCATTGGAGGAGTTGTTCAGTAAGGTACATGTTGGCGGAGTGTGGAAGGGAGAATCCTATCCTGCCTGGAGGTTGGCTGGAGCCTTGACCTGGAGAACACAGTATGGAGGCAGGCAGTTGAGTGAACTGCAAACAGTGAGTAAAGCTTTGGAACCGCATACTCGGGTGTCTTCCAGTTATTCCCGCACCACTACATCTGGGTACCAGCCTCCATACCATTCTGTGCCTCTCCTCATCCATTGCACCTACACTGCCCTGGGACTACAGCTCCACCTGTGGGAAGCTACACCATCTTTGCTGCACCACACCATCAGTCCCAGCGGATCTGCATGCAGCGTTTGCTCAACATCTTGCTTGCCAAACACCATGGGTGGCGTCATGAACTATTCTAATAAACTTTAACACCATTAACATCACAGCCATTGATATTGGGCGCCCAGGGCCACGGACCGGGTCATCGCTGCTGTGACACATTCCCACCTTGACACCGGCCCGGTACTGAGTACACCGCTGCCCTGGGTGTGCGAGGGCGACCCAAAAAAACTACACATGTTTGGTATTGCCGCGTCCGTAAAAATACCATCTATAAAAGGGTCACCCTAGTTAACCCCTTCAGTGAACGCCGTAAAATATGCCACAAAAAAGTAGCACATTATACTTTTCCCAAGTGGTATCATCATACCGCTTGGAAAAAGTGCAGTAACACGTGATCAAAAAGACGGATATAAATGAACATGGTACCGCTGAAAACGTTATCTTGTCCCGCAAAAAACGAGCCACCATACAGCATCATCAGCGGAAAAAATAACATAACAGTTATAACATAAAAAAACGATATAAATGAGGTATCGCTGTAATCGTAGTGACTCGAAGAATAAAGCTGCCATACTAATTTTACCACACGCAGAACGGAGGAAAAAAAACAAACAATTCCTGAATTTTTTAGTTTTTTGTTCATTCTGCCTCCACAAAAATCGGAATAGAAAACAATCAAAAAACGTTATGTGCCCAAAAATGGTACCAATAAAAACGTCAGCTCGTCCCACAAAAAACAAGCCCACACGAGACTCTGTCGGACGGAATACGGAAAAATTATAGCTCTCAAAAAATACGACGATGCAAAAATTTCTTACAAAAAATTCTTCCAAAAAAAGCGTCTTTTAGTGTGTGACAGAAGCTAAACATGAAAAAAGGATATAAATCTGGTATCACTGTAATCGTACTGACCCGAGGAATAAAGTCGCCATATGGCCGGGGTCACACTAGAGAGGAATACGGACGAGTGAGAGGCGTTAAAAGCACGCATTACACAAGGACAAATGATTCTCTATGGGTTTGCTCCCAACAGCCGTATATTTCTCGGCCATATTCTACGGTCCATGCCAATCGTAGCATGCTGCGATTGTCAGCGTACTACTGCCGTATTACGCCAATGCAAGTCTATGGGTGCGCAAAAAATACAGATTACACACGGAATACACGTGTGACTTGCGAGAAATACGCAGGTCTTTTGGCTGGTGACAGGAAATGGGCCAATCCATCATCAGGAATCCTAGGCATGCAAATGAGCTCAAAAAGCGCTCCAGACATCCAGGAACTACGCCTCCACGGAGTCCTGCAGCGTCATGGCGCCATATTTCCTTAATTTGGAGATGCTTATTGTATTAGTGCAGGAGCGGCCAGAACTCTGGGACCAACGTGATGCCCATTATGCCAACTGGGCAAGAAAGGAGGCGTCATGGAGGCGCATATGTCGCCAGATGTTCCATGATTTTGGTGATCGGCCACATGAGGAGCAGCAGAAACTGAGTAAGTACAACCCAAAAACAGTTTAAAAATACCTCACATCAAAAGATGCATATAGAATCGGCCACCCCCCCTTCCTGTGCTTGTACTTTTTTTCTCATGAGGCGGGTAGATTTTGATGTGACCCATGGTTTTACACTGCCATCATTTGGCACAGGCCACATGCTCCTCATCCTCCTAGCCAACCAAGTTATTAAGTGTAGTTACTTGATACATGAACTATTGTAACCCTGTGTATCTGGGCTGGATGGGCCAATTAGATATGCCTCCCTGGGTAGAAAGTACACCCCAGAAGGCCACATGCCTAGGCTACTGGTAGCAAATTTGACATATCAAATATGTGAAATTGATAATATTCCCTGTCACATTGCAGTGGAAGATGCGACCAATACAGGCAGGAACGTCAGCAGCGGTCCAGGAGTGGTGATGGGGGCTACATAAAGAGAAAATACATCTATTATGACCGCCTCGCCTTCCTCGCCCTGATTCTGGATCTGAGACCGTAAGTAGATACCTCACACCACATTACACAGATACTTTACAGGGCCAAAAATATTGATTTATTTTTGGCTCTGTTCTATTTCATAACAGAACTCAGTCCAACCTTACGGATAGAGGAACGGGCTCAGATACAGAGCCCATCATTGATCCTGTAGGGGATGAGGTGGCTGGCCCATCTTCTCCCCCTACAAGAAGCATGGGTGAAGAATCCTCTCAGGGGAACCCATTGCCTGCAACACAAACCCCACCACCAGGACCGTCTGCTGCTGCACCATCACCCATACAGGAGGAGCAGGGCAACATGAGCAGCAGCCCAACTGCCCAGATCCGGGGCTCCCCACAGCCTGCTGGACCATCCCGGCGAGGATGAAGAAGGCGCCAGATCCCTGCCCAAGATACCCGGACCAATGTGGACACAGGGGTCCTCAACTATCTGGCTAGAGTGAATACAGATGATGGCGAGGAGGCATACTCATGTAGCCTGGCCCTTTGTCTCCGTGCCCTTTCCCGTGAGGTGAGGTTCCGTATTTGAGGATGTTTTCAGATCCTGCTTGATGTAAGCACACCCCCCAATGCCCCATATGAGTTGTTTGAATATCTGGAGAGGTGGCAGCTTTCACCCAGAAATCTAATGCGCCTTAGACCACCCACACAGATGCTTGCTCAAGCAAACTCTGAGGATCCTCTAATACGTTGGCCTACACCTCACCCCCTTCCTCACCCTACCCAACCTTTACAGCACCAGCAACATATGTCTGCCTCTAGCCAACCCCACCAATATGGCCACTTTTTCCCACCCAGTGTTGGAGGCTGGTCCCAACCTGGTTGGGGACGACATGGCTATATTGATGGGTATGAGACACGGGCTTACCCGAGCCAACAAGATGCCCCTGTTCCGTATCACTCTGGCCAGTACCAAGCCCAATCCCAGGAGGCAGTACAATACCCACATCATGGGCAACAGTATGCTCCCTCACAGGGCGATGTTGGGCAAAGTAGCCAGCAGCAACCACAGGCTGGTCTTCCGCCTTCTCCTTCCCCAAATTACCAAAATTTATAATGTAGCCATTTTGTTAATGCATTATGTTGTATTTTTGTTTTTGTATGTGTGAAAAATTGTTTGTGAAAAAATGTTCACATCTGCAAAAAGGCCAATTTGCCACACTGCCACAGTTCTTATATGGCAATAATATGTTTTGATATAAAAAAACAAAAAAAAAAGGGTCAAGTAAACATTTGGATACTACATTTTACGTCTGTGTCTCAATTAAAAAAAACAGTGTCAGCAAACTAACATACGCTTACCAATGTAATTAAACAGTGATAGAATCTGAAGGGGTAGAAATATATATATTTAGACACACATAAACCACAAAATTATAACATAGATACAGCATGCTCTTGCCAAGACGTTTCCCCCTCAGGTGACATAAAGTAATTTGTGAAAATATCACGCACTTTGAGCCCAGAGAGCGGTCTACATTGAGGGTTGATAGGTGGTCTCGCCCTACGCACATTGGCCAACCCACGCACAACACCACCAGAGGAGGAACAATCATGTATCCTGGTGAAGTTATGAAGATCCACACAGGCTTTAACTACTTTATTAACATTTTGTTCACTCAGCTGAATGGCAGACTGGAGTACATGCCATTTGGCACAAAGAATCCCAAAGGAAAACTCCACCAGTCGCCGAGCACGTGATAGGCGCAAGTTAAAAATTCTGCGCCTGTGGTCAAGGATGCGCCGGGGATATGGCCTTATGACATTGCGCGCTAACTGAAAAGCCTCATCTGCCACAAGGACATAAGGGACAGATTCTTGAGTGGAGCCTGGTAGCTGGCGTGGTGGTGGTAGATCCAACTGGTTGGTGCGTAGCCGCTGAGCCATAATGGAAGTATTGAAGACTCGAGAGTCTCCCGTCCTTCCATAGGCCCCAATGTCAACAATTATAAACTTGTATTGAGGGTCGGCCAGAGCCAACAATACAACAGAAAAGTATTGTTTACAATTGAGGAATTGGGAGCCAGAGTTTGGCGGCTTACGCACCCGGATATGTTTGCCATCAAGGGCACCAATACAATTAGGAAACTGGCATTCCACCTCAAAGTCCCTTGATATCCTCAGCCCATCCTGGGCTCGGGCATGACGAGTTGATGTAGTCTTGACCATATTTGACTACATGTCGACCTGACTATGCTAGAAATGGTAGATCTTCCAATCAGAAACTCATGGTGGAGGGCGGCATAAGACAGGCCAGTGGACAGGAAGCTGAAGAACAACAGAAAAGGAACCATTTAGAATGCACAAATTAAACAAAAAAAGGTACATACATACAAAACTTGTTATGAATTCACATCTAATAACACACACATATTTTGTTGCACAATGACTAAGTGATATTCAGTACATCTTACACATAACATTATGGTCTGTAAGTTTCAACATATCTGAAATAAGATGAGGGCATTAAAATTATTCCATGAAGCAAAAAATACATACTTTGGGCAACACATCATCAACATAGAGAATGTGGTTGTGTAGTACATACCGTAATGTGAGTAGAAGTCGCTCCTCTGCAGATATAGCTTTGCGCATCCTTGTGTCCTGAAAGGTTATCTCCAAGCGTCGATCAAATGTTGCAAGGCTCATGCGACAGTATTGGTAGAATTTAGCCGGATGCTCCCGCAGAGAAGAATAGAGGCGGTGAAAATGACCTCTTGTGAGACGTTGCCTCAAAAGTGAATGGACCCACATGCGTCTCCTCCTCCACGGATCCACTATCACTGGGTATGATTGACCAAAGCGGCATGACAAAAGCCAGTTGAAGAGAACCTGCTCAGTTGTGTTGAAAGTCAGACTGTCTACCATGTTGCACATACAACAGCAACACACCTAGTGAAAGCAAGGTCACAAATGGACAGAATGGAGGCAGCCAGCTGTTCCCGAGGCAATAAATAGGGTGCAGGCTAATGATTTAAATAGTTAGCAGGCCTCAAAACCGTTAAATGTCCATTTTGCAAGCCGGCGAGAAGATCTAATATGTACTGCATATCACTTAGTCATTGTGCAACCAAATATGTGTGTGTTATTCTATCTCAATTCCTACCAAGTTTAGTCGGCATGTAACTGATGTTTTTGGACTTTATGCATTCTAAAATTATCAATTTCTGTTGTTCTACAGCTTCCTGTCCACTCGCCTTTCTTATGCCGCCCTCCACCATGAGTTTCTCATTGGAAGATCAACCATTTCAGGCATAGTGAGGTCTACATGTACAGAAATCTGGACAAGACTCCATCAAGTGGTCATGCCCGAGCCCAGGATGGAAGACTGGTTGAGGATATCAAGGGACTTTGAGGAGGACTGCCAGTTTCCAAATTGTATTGGGGCTCTGGATGGCAAACATATCCGGGTGCGTAAGCCGCCGAACTCTGGCTCCCAATTCTTCAATTATAAACAATACTTCTCTGTTGTATTGTTGGCTCTGGTAGACCCTCAATACAAGTTTATAATTGTTGACATTGGGGCCTATGGAAGGACAGGAGACTCTAGAGTCTTCAATACTTCCATAATGGCTCGGCGGCTACGCACCTACCAGTTGGATCTACCACCACCACGCCAGCTACCAGGCTCCCCTGAAGAATCAGTCCCTTATGTCCTTGTGGCAGATGAGGCGTTTCAGTTATCGCACAATGTCATGAGGCCATATCCCCGGCGCAACCTTGACCACAGGCGCAGAATTTTAACTTGCGCCTATCACGTGCTAGGCGACTGGTGGAGTGTTCCTTTGGGATTCTTTGTGCCAAATGACGGGTACTCCAGTCTGCCATTCAGTTGAGTGAACAAAATGTGAATGAAGTTGTGAAAGCCTGTGTGGTTCCTCATAACTTCACCAGGATACATGATTGTTCCTCCTCTGATGGTGTTGTGCGTAGGCCGGACAATGTGCGCAGGGTGAGACCACCTATGAACCCTCAAAGTAGACCGCTCTCTGGCCTCAAAGTGCGTGATATTTTCACTAGTTACTTTATCTCACCTGAGGGGGCAACTTCTTGGCAAGAGCATGCTGTGTCTATGTTATAATTTTTTTCTTTAAGTGTGTCTAAATATATTACTCAACCCCTTATGATTCTATGACTGTTTCATTGCATTGGTTAGTGTATGTTAGTATGTTGACAGGGTTTTTGAGAAATCACACAGAGACGTTAACTATAGTAGACAAATTTTTAGTTTTGCCTTTTTTTTTTTTTTTCTTAAAGGCAAACATAATATTGCCATATGAACATTTTGGCAATGGGCAAAATGGCCCTTTTTGCCTTCTTAAACTTTTTTGAAAAGTAACATTATATAACATAACCCAAAAAAACATTAGGCAATAACAACATTGCTGCATGAGAATATTTAAATACAAAGGAAAAAAATAGGTGAGCTCCATCAACAAAATTAATGCTAAAAGATAACACTCACATTTCTTCAGAATGTTTTCCAATCATAGAAATATTCCACCATGACAGGCAAGGCTACCTCACGGCTTTCAGACAGATATTACCTGTCTGTAGAACAGAGAATATTTAACCACGCTATACTGGAAAGGATTAAAAAACAAAACTCACTTGTTAAGACATAGAGAGAGCGTGATATTCTGAAGGCTGGTTGCCTTGATTTGCTACTATAGATTGCTAGCAAAAAAGGTGACTACTTCACTAAGGCCAGAATGCCTTTCCTAGGCATTAGCAAGTGAGTAGTGTATTTTCATCCTTCGACTTTACAGTATAGCGCGTTTAAATATTCTCTTTTGTACACACATGTAATATCTGTCTGAAAGGCGTGAGGTAGCCTTGCCTGTCATGATGGATTCTTAATATGATTGGAAAACATTGTTAAAAAATTAGAATGTAACATTTTGTAACAAAGTTTGGTGATGGAGAACACCTGTTTTTTCCTTTGTATTTGGAGCACCAGTGAAACCGCACTGGACATCTACGGCCATCAGACTTATAAATCCTCATAGGTTGGGGAAGGGGAACGTGGAAGAGCAGCCTGTGGGTGCTGCTGGACACTGTGGCCAACATCGCCCTGTGTGGGGCCATACTGTTGCCCGTGATGTGGGAATTGTCCTGCCTCCTGGGACTGTTGGGGATACTGGCCAGAGTAATGATGGGGAGGGGCATCTTGTTGGCTGTGGTAGGCACGTGGCTCATAACCACCAAGATAGCCAGATCGTCCCCAACCAGGTTGGGACCAGCCTCCAACACTGGGTGGGTACAAGTGGCCATATTGGTGGGGTTGGCTAGAGGCTGACATTTGTGGCTGCTGAATAGAAGGTTAGGTAGTGGGAGGAAGGGGGTGAGGTGTAGGCCCACGTATTAGAGGATGTTCGGACCCTGCTTGAGCAAGCATCTGTGTGGATGGTCTCATGCGCATTAGATTTCTGGGGGAAAGCTGCCACCTCTCCAGATATTCGAAAAGCTCATATGGGGTATTGGGGGGGGTGCTTGCATCAAGCAGGATCTGAAAACATCCCCTAATACGGAGCCTGACCTCACGGGTATGGGCACGGAGATAAAGGGTGAGGCTACGTGAGTAGGCCTCCTCCCCATCATCTGTAGTTACTCTTGATAAATAATTTAGCACCCCTGTGTCCACATTGGTCCTGCTCTCTTGAACAGTGACCTGGCGCCTTCTTCGTGTTCGCCGGGATGTAACAGCAGCCTGTGGGGATCCCCTGATATGGCCAGTTGGGCTGCTGCTCAAGTTGCCCGGCTCTTCCAGGATGGGTGATGGGGCAGCAGCAGACCGTCCTGGTGGTGTTGTGTGTTGGGCAGCCATTGGGTTCTCCTGTGATGCCTCATCTTCTGCTATCCTTCCTGTAGGGGGAGAAGATGGGCCAGCCACCTCATCCCCTACAGGATCAATTATGGGCTCTGTCTCTGAGGCTGTTCCTCAATCTGTAAGGTTGGATTGAGTTCTGTTATGAAATAGAACAGAGGCAAAAATACATCAATATTTTTGGCCCTGTAAAGTATTTGTGTAATGTGGTGTGAGGTATCTACTTACGGTCTCAGATCCAGAATTGGGGCGAGGAAGGAGAGCCGGTCGTAATAGATGTATTTCCTTTTGACATATCCTGCATCCCCACTCCTGGACCGCTGCTGGCGTTCCCTGCGGTATTGGTCCCGGTTGCATCGCCAGCGTTTCATCACATCTTCCACTGCAATGTGACAGGAAATATTGTCAAATTCACATATTTGATAGGTCACATTTGCTACCAGTAGTCTAGGCATGGGGCCTTCTGGGGTGTGCTTTCTACCCATGGTGGCATATCTAATTGGGCAGATACACAGGGTCTCTTTAGCTACACTTAATAATTGGTTTGTCTAGGAGGATGAGGAGCTTGTGGCCTAACCCCAAATTATGGCTGTGTGAATCCACGTGTCACATCCAAATCTAACGGCCTCATGAGGCAAAAAGTACATGCACAGGAAGGGGGGGTGCTGATTCTATATTCCTTTTTTGTTGTGCGCTAAGGTTACTCATGTTTTGCCTTGTACTTATGAATTTTATGCTGCTCCTCACGTGGCCGGTCACCAAAGTCATGGTACATCTGGCGACAGATGCGCCTCCATGACGCCTCCTTTCTTGCCCGGTTTGCATAATTGGCATCGCATTGGTCCCAGATTTCGGGACGCTCCTGGACCAGGACAATGAGCATCTCCACATTTATGTAAGTGGACGCCATGCTGCTGCTGTACTCCGTGGAGGCGTACATCCGGGATGTCTGGAGCGCTTTTTGAGCTCATTTGCATGTCTAGGCTTCCTGATGATGGATTGGCCCATTTCCTGTCACCAGCCAAAAGACCTGCGTATTGCTCGCAGGTCACACGTCTGGTCCGTGTGTAATCCGTATTTTTTGCGCACCCATAGACTTGCATTGGCGTACTACGGCCGTAGTACGCTGACAATCGCAGCATGCTACGATTGGCACGGAGCATAGAATACAGATGAGAAATATATGCCTGGTGCAAGTGACCCCATAGAGAATCATTGGTCCGTGTCTAATGCGTGCTTTTAGCGCCTCTCACTCGGCCGTATTCCTCGCCAGTGTGACCCCGGCCTAACACTAGGGCACGACAGGGAGTGTAGGGGAACACTTTACATTAACACTGGTTTTCCCATGTCTCAGCTTCCCATGAGGGGATCGTCTCTCCAGCAGGATACGCCCTGATGCCGGAATGCTATATCTAATACCAATGGTGATACCAAACCATTTTTTATTGAGCACTGGTTCACATGAGCACTTTTTGTAATGTTATTGTGTGCTATGTCCTTTAAACGGTTCATTAAAGGTTATGTTTTAAATGACTTTATGTGGGATACTCTCTAGGCTCTGTGCAACACACTTCAGTTCACCCCAACTGACCGTGTTCTGTACAACTAGGTTTTGTCCCACTGCTTTGGCCAGCCATACCCAGTGATTGTGGATTGGAGGAGACGAATGTGGGTGCATCCGCATTTGAGACAACGCCTCAATAAAGGCCATTTTCACAGGCTTTATGCAGCTCTGAGGACACATCCTGACAAGTTATTCCTCTATTGTCGGATGACAATACCTTTGATGTTTTATTGGAGACAGTGCACCCAGTGATCACCTTCCTGGACACCCGGATGCGCAAATGTATCTCTGCGGAGGAGCACCTTCTCCTTACGTTACGGTATGTATTCCTCAGCTACAGAATGTATGTAGATGATTCGTTTTCTAAATAATTATCTTACTCAATGTTAGGCGTCGGATTCCTGCAGCCGCACAACAGGAATCCAATGCCTCACACGCTCACGAGACGATCTCCCATTGGAGGTCGGGAGTCACGAGCTCAGGTCCTTCTCCAGATCAGATTGGTCCATCTCAGAGATCTGGAAGGTCGCGGCAGCGCACAGCTATAAAAGGCCCGCATGGCCATTCGGCCATGCGCTAGTATAGACTTTTCTTGCTAGATCTGTGTTTGGTGATGGATGTATAATTCTGGTGAAACCCCTTCCCTCTGATATTACGCATGTGGATAGGGAATTAGTTCAGCAGTCAGCACCAGTCAGTGGCAAGCCTTTGGCCACTGTGCACACCGCACCTCTACGCTAGCGTCCGACATTGCGCCTGCTTCCTAGCTATGTCGTCTAGCGGCAGTGTCCTACGCCGTGCTGCAGTTGCAGCCCTCCTTGGCGTTCACAGTAGCGATGCCGCACACACGGTAGGTCTAGACGGACGCAGCTCCTCTGCCTCGGGTCCTGCTCCTGTGACCAGATACCGTGTGTGCATTTTCCTGAGGCCTGTGACACTAACAGGCTCAGCCTTTTTGTATGTTTATGTTACAGCACCTCTGTGTGTGAACAGA
This sequence comes from Dendrobates tinctorius, assembly GCF_039654945.1. NCBI lineage: Eukaryota > Metazoa > Chordata > Amphibia > Anura > Dendrobatidae > Dendrobates > Dendrobates tinctorius. The sequence goes on along the minus strand of NW_027361782.1, from coordinate 22,737,280 downwards.
GCCCGCTTTGTGCACTTCGGGTGAAGTTGAACCCGTGTGCATTATACCGCCATATCGCTCTTCTGTCATTACCTAGCAGCGGTGTAACACCTACTGCACGGTAGGACCCCGAGCGGCGAATGCACTTTATTATTTATTTTTATTTAGTGCGTTCCGCCGTTCCTAACACTCAGTGACCCCTTTTTTGCTGAGTGATATTCTTAATGTTTCCCACATCTATGGTCTAAGTAAGAATACTTTGATGTTTTATTACACATTACATAGCCGTGTTACGTGTGTATATGTATTGTTCGCCTAGCTTCTTAGTTACACACTGTTCTGGGGATCTATATGTAATGTGTGCTTCCTGTAGCATGTAGTAATGTATATATTTTCTCCTTTTATTTATTTAATTGTAGGTTCCTCACAACTGGGCTTTCTTATGCCGCACTCCATCTGGAGTTTTTTGGTTGGGCGATCGACAATATCTGGCATAGTTCTGGCTACATGTTCGCAAATCTGAACCAGACTTCATCAACTGGTCATGCCAGAGCCAAAGATGGGAGACTGGTTGAAGATTGCCAGGGAATTTGAGGCGCACTGCCAATTCCCCAATTGTATTGGAGCCCTGGATGGGAATGCAGCGGATTTGGCCCTGCGGATCCACAGCAGTTCCGCAGACATTGTACAGTACAATTTTAGCCAATGGGATTTCAAATCCGCTGTGCACATGCTGCGGATTTTTCCGTGCGGATTTGGTGCGGTTTTAAATCCGCAGCATGTCAATTCTTTCTGCGCATTCCGCAGCGGTTTGCCACCTGTTCCATTGTCCAGGTATCAAACCTCAGGGGAAAACCGCAGGCAAATCCACAGGTCACTTTACCTGCGGTTTTACCTGCAATTCGGTGCGGAAAAATCCGCAGGTAAATCCGCAGCGTGTGCACTCACCCTAAAGTGGAAAAAAAATTTTTAAATGTCAACCATCTCAGCAAGACAAAAAAAGAAGGAAAACTGTAAAAATTATAAAATAAAAACGAATCCACTACCAACAAATACTCAGCCCCGAGGACAAAAGAGAAGAATAAAGAAGGAAAGAAAAAAATAAAAAATACGACAGTGAAACTCTTCTCCCTCCTGAAATATGCACAATGTTTTATCCACAATTCCTTACCGCTGCATATAAGCAAAGTAAGGAAGGAGCCGCGCAAGCAAAACGCCGCCCTTGATGTATTTTTTATTTAACAAATAAAGCGGTAAAGTGTCCTCTTATCCAGGAAAACGTCCCACAGGAGACATTTCTAGATTTTAGATGTTGTAACTTTTTATGAAGATGGGTGGAAGAGCAGCAACGACGTGAGCAATTAGCCTGACGGTTGAGCTGAGCTTGCCAAACCTTGGTTTATAGAGAGTGATGTACAACCAATCACGTCTATGATTAGAGATCCTGTTGGCATTGTGGTGGGGAAGGAGGGATATTTGTCTGTCGCGCTGACACCGCTCGGCGTTCCTCTATCTTTTTGTTTATTTTTGACACTTGATACAATGTAGCTTGTGGAGAGTGATGAGGATGTAGTGTCATGTGGTCGCCTCTGCTCTTCCAGGATGTGTCTTTGGGGCATGTAATACAGTTGGTAATTATGTATAGAGAGCGACCGATCAGCGTCTATCAATTTACGCGACAAAACAAATTTGCGTAGAAGTCGGTGATAGAAAATTCAGTAACTGGGGGTAATGACAGCAGGATTCAACTAGCGCATCATAGTTGCTCCATTTTAATCTAGGTACATCGGACTCTCATTTACATCTAGACAAAGATACATGTGAGTAGTTAGACGCTCTGGGGTGTAAAACATTCAAAGTAATTGGTACTTGTTGTGGGATATCAGTCAAGCAAAGTGGAGGCCGACCTACCACATCCAGAATAAAGTCTACTTAAAGGGAATCTGTTTAAGCTGGTAGAAAATATGATAAAGCGCAGAAGGAGCTGAGCAAAGTGATATAACATTTTATCGGAAAAAATTTGGATACACCTAGTATTTTATTTGCTAAAATTCCTGCTTGCTCTGGGCTGATAAGTCCAGAGGGCGGTCCTACTCAATGACTGACAGATGCTCCGCCCTCTTGATTCCTAAGCCCAGAGCAAGCAGGAGATCATTAAATAAGTTACAGGTTGTATTAAGTATTTTCCTGCAAACCTAAAAATCAATCTGTTCAGCCCTTTTTGCTCTACAACAAGCACATGTCCACCTTGACAGGCTCATTGCAAATTTGGAGTTTTTTGGTGTGAAGCAAAATATTATGAATGACTACAGAACTGATTAGAACTGCAAAACACAAGGCATACTAGATGCTAAAAACATACGTTTTGGTGAGTTTTGCCATTTCATCCTATCGGTTGTATGAAGCCAAGAGCAAAATATTTGGCTGACAGAGGATTGTTTAGTAAGATACACTGTAGCAAATCCCCCATGTAAGAAGAATTAGCTCAGAATCGGTTTTCAGTCTTCTGATTGTAAATAATGCTTCCATTCACTCACAAGAAGCAGGGATTTTTGAAATAGAGAGAAAATGATACCCAAACGCTATTAAAATATTGCAAAACTTTTTAATGCAAATTATTGAAACTTTGTTTTTTTACATTTTCACCACTGAGGACTCTCCATTCTAAATATTTTTACATTTTCATGGTCGTGTGTGGATAAAAGTTCGGCGGCAGCCGCAGCGACACCGGATGAATTCTGTATGGAAAGTTGTCCGTCTGCTTTTATCGTTTGCAGTCAGCGCTATAACGAGCGGTTTGGATATATTGATGGATGCGGGTGTCTACAAGGAACAGCCCCAATGTGTGCTACATACTAATAAATTGATAGTTTATCACGTGCATACATAATGACAAAGACGTTGTAGCGGCAGTCAGGGAATTGACTGGTCAGCAATAAGTCAAGCGCAGCGAATGAACCGTATTCTGTTATGGACGCAGCAACAAAGGTTAAAGATAAGAGAAGCTTCATTACTGCGCTCACTGGGTAATTGCTAGGAGATTGTGGGTAAATAACAGAAAATTGATACCGCAGGAACAAGATCTGTGAAGGTCATTTAAATGGAACCTGTCAGCAGTTTTGGCCACTATAAGATGCGGCCACTGCCTTTCAGGGCTGATATATAGCATTCTATAGTGCTGTATATCTGCCCCGACCTCAAAGATAAGAAAAATAAGTTTTTTATGTTCATCGAAGGGGGGGTGTCTGGTCCCATGGGTGTTGCAGGTCTGGGTCCAGCGCCTCCCATCTTCTTGCAATGCCGCCCTCCTGCTTGCTTCATCTCTCCCTGCATTGAGCTCCTGTGCAGGCGCACTGATGTGCCCTGTTGAGGGCAGAGTAAAGTACTGCAGTGCGCAGGCGCTGGGCCTCTATGACCTTACTCGGCGCCTGCACACTGCAGTACTTTGCTCTGCCCTCAATAGAGTCAGGAGCGTGATGCCGGGGAGTCATGACTCAAGCAGGAAGGCGGCATTCCAAGAAGATGGGAGGCGCCAGACCCGTGACACCCATCGGACCGGACCTCACCCCCCGGGTGAGTAGAATAAAAGTTATTTTTCTTATTTTGCAGGTAGGACCGGAGGCTTATCTACAGCATTATAGAATGCTGTAGATAATCCCTGAAAGGCAGTGGCCGGATCTTATAGAGGCCAAAACAGGTGACAGGTTCCCTTTAAAGGGGCTCTCCATCTTTTTGGAATTAACTCCCAACTTACAGATGCAACCTTCATTAAAGAAACATTCATACAATATTTTCCTAGTGTGGCTCCTTTCAATAATAATAGAATACAGGCTTTGTGCTAAGACTGTATGGCACCGCTGATGTTCTGGTATCAGCTGTTACATACATATCTACAGCTGATGTTTAGTTACAGTTGTATCCAGTTTAGGCAATCCTCTGTGAGATATTAAGCCTGCACTATCCAGAGTGATACAAAGTATCAGGTCAGGTAAAATGTAACAACAAACCATCAGGACAGGAGAGATTTGCCCTGCTGCTGATGTGTTTAGCTTACATAGCATTGCCTAAACTGGATACAATTACAGTGCCTTGTGAAAGTATTCGGCTCCGTGGAACTTTTCAGCCTTTTCCCACATATCATGCTTCAAACATAAAGATACCAAATGTAAATTTTTGGCGAAGAATCAACAACAAGTGGAACACAATTGTGAAGTTGAACGAAATTTATTGGTTATTTTATGTTTTTGTGGAAATACAAAAACTAAAAAGTGGGGCGTGCAATATTATTCGGCCCCTATAGCTTAATACTTTGCTGCGCTACCTTTTGCTGCGATTACAGCTGCAAGTCGCTTGGGGTATGTCTCTATCAGTTTTGTACATTGAGAGACTGAAATTCTTGCCCATTCTTCCTTGGCAAACAGCTCGAGCTCAGTGAGGTTTGATGGAGAACGTTTGTGAACAGCAGTTTTCAGTTCTTTCCACAGATTCTCGATTGGATTCCGGTCTGGACTTTGACTTGGCCATTCTAACACCTGGATACGTTTATTTGTGAACCATTCCATTGTAGATTTTGCTTTATGTTTGAGATCATTGTCTTGTTGGAAGACAAATCTCTGTCCCAGTCTCAGGTCTTTTGCAGACTCCAACAGGTTTTCTTCAAGAATGGTCCTGTATTTGGCTCCATCCATCTTCCCATCAATTTTAACCATCTTCCCTGTCCCTGCTGAAGGAAAGCAGGCCCAAACCATGATGCTGCCACCACCATGTTTGACAGTGGGGATGGTGTGTTCAGGATGATGAGCTGTGTTGCCTTTACGCCAAACATATCATTTGCCATTGTTGCCAAAAAATTCCATTTTGGTTTCATCTGACCAGAGCACCTTCTTCCACAAGTTTGGTGTGTCTCCCAGGTGGCTTGTTGCAAACTTTAAACAACACTTTTTATGGATATCTTTGAGAAAAGGCTTTCTTCTTGCCACTCTTCCATAAAGGCCAGATTTGTGCAGTGTATGACTCATTGTTGTCCTGTGGACAGACTGTCCCACCTCAGCTGTAGATCTCTGCAGTTCATCCAGATTGATCATGGGCCTATTAGCTGCATCTCTGATCAGTCTTCTCCTTGTTTGAGATGAAAGTTTAGAGGGACTGCTGGGTCTTGGTAGATTTGCAGTGGTATGATACTCCTTCCATTTCAATATGATCGCTTGCACAGTGCTCCTTGGGATGTTTAAAGTTTTGCAAATCATTTTGTATCCAAATCCGGCTTTAAACTTCTCCACAACAGTATCACGGACCTGCCTGTTGTGTTCCTTAGTCTTCATGATGCTCTCTGTGCTTCAGACAGAACCCTGAGACTATCACAGAGCAGGTGCATTTAAACGGAGACTTGATTACACACAGGTGGATTATATTTATCATCATAGGTCATTTAGGACAACATTGGATCATTCAGAGATCCACAATGAACTTCTGGAGTGAGTTTGCTGCACTGAAAGTAAAGGGGCCAAATAATATTGCACGCCCCACTTTTCAGTTTTTGACTTTCCACAAAAATTTAAAATAACCAATAAATTTTGTTCAACTTCACAATTGTGTTCCACTTGTTGTTGATTCTTCACCAAAAATTTACATTTGGTGTCTTTATGTTTGAAGCATGATATGTGGGAAAAGGTTGAAAAGTTCCAGGGGGCCGAATACTTTCACAAGGCACTGTACATAAAGTAGATGGACAGATGCACATCACAACTAGTTTATGGGGTGCAGAAAACATTTAGAAACACGCAAATGACTCCACAAGAACAGAACCACATTAAATATCATCAGCAAGAATCCAGAACTTAGCAAAATAGATGATTTATTTACACTTAAGAATATAAAGGTATCTGCACATTTAAGAGCAATTAAAGCACACAAAACAGTCTCCCATAATATAATAATTCAGGCAGGCCCACAACATCTGTCCCATGAAAAATTAGGACTGTTCCCTCCTCAACACATACCATGGCAACACCATGGAGAAAAGAAAGTCCCAATATTACATGGGGTGGATGCTGTAGGACTCCCCTGAATTATTACAGCATGAGGCTCTGAACGTTGTGTGTTTAGGCTGACTTCTAGAAATAAAATCTTGTATTTTGCTAACTTTTGTTTTGCGCAGCCCGAATCTAATGTGGTTTTGTTCTCTTGGAATGGACTTTGCTGCAATGTTGCAGTGGCGGAATTTAAGCTTGAATATTTCCATTTATTGACAACAAGCAGAAATATTGCCAAAGGTGAAAAGTGGGAAAACTAAATATCTCTAATGTAAATATGTTGTTTTTTTCTTTACAGGTTGATGTTTCATTTACTGTATGTGAATCTGGAAACTGCTGGTGTCTCAGTCACCACTGATACCCGCATATTAGCTGCTCCGACACAATGTCACTGATTTGCTAGAAACTTGTTTACAATAAAAGGAAAAGAAAATTGATCTATAAATCTACCTTTAATAATTGATACAAATTATCTTTCGGGTTAGTGATAAGCAAAACTGCTAAAAAAAAGACACTCATCCCACCTTCACCTGTCCTGACGTGTTGTCGCTCTCTGCTCTCCAGCTGCTTTCTGGCATCTTCGGCCCTCAGCACTAACTAGGCCTGAAAACATTATGACGTTACCCCACGATTTCATGGCGTGCCTCTCTCTGGGGTCATCACATCACATCAAGCCAAATGATGCCAAGTCAGTGCAGAGGGGCCGAAGATGCCAGGAGCGGCAAAAGAGCAAAGAGGATCTGTGTTGCTGGAGGGTTCACAGCTCGGCAAGGTGAGTATAATTTTTACATTTTATTAACCCATTCCCAGCCCCCTAGCTTCTAGTATGGCTTGCTGGAATTACGTGAAACAAATCGACCAAAATTCATATTCGGAAATTCTAAACTAATTTAATTTTACGTTTGTCATGACAGAGACAAACACTGCAGGGAAAACTTCTGTTATTTGGCCTCTTTTCCTGGCTTTTTGGTCACGGAAATAAAAAGTAGAAATGTCTGCATCGTGATCCTGTAACGAGCAAATATCCACCTGAAAAGAAATCTCAGAAACAGAAAATGATTCATGTTCCAACATCCAAGCAAGCTGATTAGTAATCTCAGAACTAACAGAGATCATTGTGAAGGTTTTTGCCTCCGCATTAATAACTAACGGAAAACCCTTGGTACATCACTGGCAGTGAGAGCGATAAATAGTTTTGTCTTTATGACAGCTAAACTGTATAAAATCTATGTATCGCTCCGGCCATCAAGTAGTTCCACTTGAATTTTTAGGATTTCACTGAAGTCGGCAAACTAAGATTTGCCTTGTGAATTATTAAAATGTCTGCTGCTATTTTAGACAAGAGAGAACCTAATATCAGCAAGAGAAGCCAGGCAGGATAGCCCATAATGTTTTACAACTGTGACATGTCATAGTATAGCACAGCTAATAAGGAAAGACTATCAAAGACTGTGTAAAAGCTGAGGCAAGGAATGCAGCAGCCATTGTGCGCTGAATCTGGATGGTGATAGGACGTCACAGCTCAGCCGTAGACATAAGGAGAGAAAGGCAAATACTGACAGCATAGCAGTGATGAATATTAGTGTGTGAGGAAAAAAAAATACTGTTGTTTTTCAGGGCACCTTTGTTTCACCACAAATTTGAATTTTCTATAAAAATTCTGCAAATCTGTCAATCTTGAATTTTAAAAGATTAGCTTGTCTTTAGTAGTAGAGACACAACACTCCTAATCTGTCTTTGGAAGTGAGAGGGTTAAATGGATCTTTACATCTAATGGAGATTTGGTTTTGCGGTCATTTCAAATTGTGTTCTTAGACAAGATATTCTCAACGTTATCATTGGCAATGAGAGGGTTATAGGAGATGTCTGAACTTCTTGACACCAAAAACATTTGTGTGACTAGATGAAAAAAAAAGGCGTTGCATGCGAAACTTCCATTAAAGTCTATGGGACTAAAAATGCGGTGACTTGCTACCCTGCAACCGAAAAGTCAGCAAGTTTGGATTATTTGTTCCAGTTGCTTTGCAGCCGCAGGTCACAAGGCAGCCGCACTGACAATCATTAGATACAATGTTGCAACATCACGTTCTTAGTGTTGTATGAAGTGTAGCCTAAATCGAAGATCTCATGGGACGTGGACTCAGGATCCGTTCTTAAGATATGGCCTCCTCTAACCTGTATATAAGAAACCTGCAATAAAGATCTCAAAACCACACCCACTTGGCTAAAAAAAAAAGATTTCTATACAGGGAATAGGGTGTCATATTTCAGGAACGGAGCGGCACAGGAACAAAAGAAAAACATCGCCAGATTCAGGAGAACAGCGGCAATCACACCAGGTAAAGAAATACATGTTCATGGCAAATAACAAATCCTCTAACTTTATGTCCACGGCTGCAGCCGAAAAGGTTAAACCCACCCAGATTGTTTTTATTTTTCTTCTTTTCTCTAATGCCCTTTTAAATGTTAAACAGGACAAAATGCAAATTGCTGTGCTCTCCCTCCTACAACAGACACATTATGCATCTTCAGAGCACGGTTCAGACAAAATGCTTTATGAATTAATTATTTTTTGCAGTGAAGTGGTTAATGAACATAAATTGACCGAGAAAGCACTTACTGCGGCGAATCAAATAAAAAACAACAGAAAAAAAATACAAAAAACACAGGGAGAAGAGCGGAGCTTTCATCTGCACAAAACCAATAAAGATAAAAAGAAGCCGGGAGTTTATGTTTATTCACAAAAACAAAAAAAAAACAACTTTTTTTTTTGAAGGGAATGGTATTTTTTGTTTGCCATCTTGATAGGACGGAACATAAGACCCATTGAGCCTAATGAGCATTATGATTAAATCACTTACTTACAGATCAAAGAAGATTTTAATTATGTAAACGAGTTGTTCTGAGACATAAAATGTTCCATTAAGCGGCACAATTAATATATGCAATATTTATGAGTTCAGGGTTGCTTTTTTTTTTTTTTTTTCAGGTCTCGTTAAAAAATTGATTGTTACCATTTCTACAAGTCTTCCATACGCGGAGGTCAGCGGGAAAAAGAATCCGGGCCGTAAAACGGAAGGCTCCGCAATGCAGTTTATTACTTATAGATTTTATACAACAGCAAACACCTTGTCACCAGATGTTCATTATAGACACAGGGAAATGCCGAATTCACATCCCCCGTCTTCACACACAGCGGGACCACTCTTCAAAAAACTATCTCACTGCACTCTTCCGTTGCTGCCTGCTCTTAAAGGGACGGTTCGCTATTGAGCATCACTTGACAATTAATGTCCAGATATAAAAAAAAGTTCAGAAACTTTGAAGAATCCGCTGCTGTAATTATTCCTACAGATCTTCGCAGGGTTTCCCCACCTCAATAGAATATATTCCAAGTTTAATAAAAAGTTTTAAAACTTTGAATGGGCTTTTGAGGGGGATTCATCAAAGTCTTTATGTCAGGTTTCCAGATTTGAAAATTGCAACATTCTTTAGATCTTTTTTTTTTTACATTGACACTGACCCTTTTCTTTTTTCAAGATGGTGCTGTCCTCCAGGATGGGGCGAGGTCACCATAGATGGACTGATTTACTAGGAAAAGTTTCTCCTGCTCATGATGAGCTTAGATTTTTGCATCAAATTTGGGAAATTGGATCAAAACTGCCAAAGAATCGCCAATCTTGAGCAATTCTACTTATGCCTTAATTCATTACTATTTTTCACATCTCTGTTTGCTGTCAGTGAATGCAACATTCTTAGGCTCTAAGTTTGTACAGACCTAAAGGTGACCACATGTATTAAATAAATCTCAGACGAACTTGGTAATATTAGAAGGACCAGAGAATGATCTAATGTGTATTGGGGTGTCCTCACGTTCCCCTAGAGACAGATGCTGAGGGAAGAAGGATCAGTCGTGTTGGATTTCAACAAGCCTAATTCTTGCTTTTTCCTCTTTCCCCTTTAAGAGCATATGTATACTCGGGTGTAAGGAGAGTGCATGTATATGTAGTGGGAAGAGAGGTTGGGAGCAAGTACAGACTGGGACTGAAATTCAGCCCTGGCATTTGTAATCACACAGGCCCAGGTTGTCCCAGTCTCCAAGCACCAGATGGGGGTATATTACTAATATTACCCTGGATGGAGGAAAGGAAGATTTACTACCAGACCAATATTTCTAATAATACCTGTGGCCTGCTGGGGTAAGTGATGGAATCACTGGCGTAACTACCGGGGTAGCAGCCGAAGCGGTTGCTTTGGGGCCTGGCAGAGGCGTATCTAGGCTTTCTGGCACCCGGGGCAAGAATTTGGCTCGGCGCCCCCCCCCCCCAAGTACATATGCGACTTGCACAGTTAGTCATGTACCCACGAGCTGCTCTCCCTAATGCTCTCAATGTTCAGTAAAAAACTGAAAGCAGGAAGAGAAGCTCGTTGTCACAGGACCATAACTATGAAAATCGCATATGAGTGAAGTGTCCGTGTGATGGCTACTGGAACCTGCAGAGCTGAGTCCTGACATTGCAGCTTCTGAATTCTCACAACGAATGCATTGCACACTTTTAGGATTCTCCCTTGTCGATGTACAGTCATGTCAGCACAAGTATGTGATTTATATACTTCTGGCCACATTCCGACTAGACGTGCCCGGCCTCGCTCTGTTCATTTTCATGGAGTGAGGCCACACATGTCTAGTCAGCATGTCACCACATGTATGTAAATTACCGGCATGAGAGAATCCTAACAGCGTTCAGTCAGCACTGTGAGAATTCAGAAGTCTGCAGTCACATAGAATGTCTGCAGACTCAGCACAAACCTGGACAATCCCTTTAATGCTCCTAACAAATAAAAACATGAGACTTAGTCAGTGTCACAAATAACATTTACATCCAGGTACCTTATAGATGACGTCATCTCTGGAGTCGTTCTCCTTTTCTTCATCTTGTCCAGACCCCATGATGAGTTTTCTCATCCACAGCCATCTCTGCAGACGTCCATCTTCTGCGGTCTTCTGCAGCAAATCTCCACACGATCCCCTTAAAGATAGAAGTGTCATTATAATGCCCCTAAATAAAAATATCTGCAATATACTGTCTCCTCACACTATTCCCCTCCCTCCCCTAACATCCCTCTGTTCACCATACTGTCTCCTCATATATTTACCCCCTCACTCTCTATACTGTCTGCTCACACATATCCCCGACTCCCCATACTGTGTCCACATACATTCACCTGTTCGCACCCCTTACTGTCTGCACCCATCCCCCATACTGTTTCCTCATACTCTTCATTTTGTGTCCTCAAATCTCCCCACACACATTAAATACCATCCCCACTCCAAATCCCCCATCACTAATCCCCCACACACATTAAGTACCCCCCCATCCCCACTCAATAACCCCTCATCCCTACTCCCAAATCCCCCCACACATTATGTACCCCCACTCCAAATCTCCCCACACATTATGTACCCCCACTCCAAATCCCCCCACACATTAACCCCCATCCCCACTCATTAACCCCCACTCATTAACCCCCATCCAACCCCCATCTCCACTCATTAACCCCCACAGTCATTAACCCCATCTCCACTCATTAACCCCCCCAATCATTAACCCCCATCCCCACATTAACCCCCATCTCCACTCATTAACCCCCCACATTAACCCCCATCCCCACATTAATCCCATCTCCACACATTAACCCCCATCCCCACATTAATCCCATCTCCACACATTAACCCCCATCCCCACCTCCACACATTAACCCCCATCCCCACATTAATCCCATCTCCACTCATTAACCCCCATCTCCACTCATTAACCCCCACACATTAACCCCCATCTCCACTCATTAACCCCCCACTCATTAACCCCCATCCCCACATTAACCCCCATCTCCACCCATTAACCCCCCACTCATTAACCCCCATCTCCACTCATTAACCCCCATCCCCACATTAACCCCCTTCCCCACATTAAGCCCCATATCCACTCATTAACCCCCATCCCCACATTAAGCCCCATATCCACTCATTAACCCCCATCTCCTATCTTCGGTGGTTCTTCAGCTCCACAGTGGAGCACACTTACCACCAGGGTTCTCTCTGGGCGCCGGGGAGTGACGTCAGCAGCGTGATCACATGACCTGATCACTCTGCTGACGTCGCTCTGACCCGGCGGTCAGAGCTTCAATTGTACTGGCGTCTGTATAGGCGCCAGTACAATTGCTGCCTGGGAGTCGGCGCGGCCTCCTTCTCTGCGTCGGCTGTCAGCTTGACAGCCGACACAGAGAACCGCCGACTCTCAGGATGGGGGGGCGGCAGAACGCAGCCGCTGGGGGAGAGACACTGCCGACCGCTGCATTAGGCGGCCGGGCGGCCCGACTGCGCCCCCCTGCTGCCTGCGCCCAGGGCAACTGCCCCGGCTGCCCCCCCTGGATACGCCACTGGGGCCTGGCACATATAGGGGACCGGGTCCCCGGCTCCGATCGGCGCTACCCGGTAGTGCAATTTAATTAAGTACATTACTGCGGCTCTCCGGCGGGTGCTGTGTGTGGCCAATGCTGTCTTGGGGGCCCGAGACAAAAATGTACACTATGATTTCGCAACCTACGCTGCATTTCTGTGCCTGCTGTGCGGAGTGAAGCACATATTGGGCCCGCCTCCCTGCCTGCAGCCAGTCACAGAGTGTTTTGCTTCAGACTAGTTCAGTACCGCCCCTTCCCTGAGCCCTCGCTGTCTATTAGCTCTCTGCAGAGCTGCCTGCCACATGGACGTCTGGGAATGTCTTGAAGGGGTGTGTGTTTAAGGGGGTGTGTCTTTGAGGGGGCCCCGTTTAAAAGTTTGCTAAGGGGCCCAATCAGTTCTAGTTATGCCCCTGGATGGAATCAGAGACTTGTGCTCCGTCACATCTCTTAACAGTATGAGTGTCTTGAGAACACCGATTCTGTTAACAACATATCAGACAAGGCGGCCCACCACCAGACAGGCCCTTCTGGCATTTGCCAGATGGCTAGTCCGGCCCTGGTTTGGAGTATTAGCCGCCGGCTTCCAAAGACATGCTGCCACTCTACCATTTCTCACAGCCGTGGGGTCTCAGTCGCTCTGGTAGAGCTGCATCGGCACAGATCTGATGCATTGCTCACATATATATCACTTCTCTATTCACACCCAAAGCGGCATTTCACATATTGGATACTACTGGTAATCTCTCAGCACAGCACAATGTGCGCAGGCAGTAAACCAGCAGGGATTGAGAGTTTGCAGTCCACGAAATCGAACCAGCAGAATAATGGTTGCAGCTCTTGATGCGACTGAAGCATAGACATGGAGCAATTACAGCTTCATGTAGGTGATATGAGAGATCTGTACATGAAGTCAGCGCGTCGCTCTGGGACTGCATGACCTTTCACGTCCTTCAAATGAAATCCATTCCTACTGCCAATCAATCAATTAAAGAAGGAGCCGGGATGACATAGGTGCGCATTACAGCCGCCGGCGCGCGCCTCTCCGCTGCCAACCTGCTAAGTGTAAAACATTATCTTCTAAACCGAGACATAAAACACGACGTGCCGCAGCTCTGACGTTAGAGAGAAAAATTAAAATTCACCTCTAAAATATTTAGGACAGAAAGAACGAAACCTTCGCCAGAGCACAGCCGCAGGTAAAACGCTAACATGCATTACCGACACCACGGGGGTAAGTGGTATGTCTCTGCGAGTGGAACCCACTGGTTGTTAGGATGGGGAATTTGTGTCCCCCATCTGCAAGACTGTGGCCAGATGGAGCTGAAGGCAGCCCTGCCCCCAATTCAAAATTTATGGCAATGATGAAGATGGAGGAAACTGCGCTCCGGTATGATCATCACTCCCGTAGAGGATAAATGGAGCAGCGCATGCACCGGTTTGTGCCCAGGGGAATAGGGACATTTCATTCACAGAGAAGATGCGAGTCTCCCTGCTGGGACACAAGGTTACAATTGAGTTGGTTACGCATGCGTGGTTCTCTCCATTGACTTGAATGGGAGTTTCCAAAGTGGCTGTGCATCATTTCCTAGGTTTATTGACTTCTTGAGAAGTTGTGTAACAGTTTGCCAATGATAATATACTGGAGTCAGTTGAGTGGCCGGGTCAGTAATCTGTGGCTGCTGGACGGGAGCCCTGAGAACCGCCTCTGACCTGCCGCCGGCATCCGCAGCTCCTCTTCTGATCGGCCGGCCTGGTGCGACGTCATGTGCTTCACGCTGCAAAGATGAGGCTGTGCCAGAGCGGCTAATCAGGAGACTTGTGGATGACGGGAGGTGAGAAGCCATCCATAGGGCTCACATTCCGCAGTCAAAGACTACTGACGTGGCCAGTGGACCGGGGGATTTGTAACCATCCTCATCAAATCTATCCTTTCACACTGCAGAATGATAAATGCATCTAGTTATACAGGTAGAGATCCTGCCAATCCCAAACCATTCAGCATTTTGGGGAAGTTGGGTCACGATCATAAGTCTCTCCTGCTATCCATGCTGTCCAGACATTTATCAAATGTCTGTTTTGGGGAAAGCAGTTTATTACCATGCAGAGGTTGTCACCCAGCTTTTCTAGGTATTTGAGCAGCAGATCTGGCTAGTCATGTCCATTGGACCCCTTACTTCTGGGTCCCTGCATAACAGGGCAGATTCACCATTCTGGAGATTTGGAAAGATGGCGATGATATATGATCAGTATTATACAGAGTTGTGGGGCAGATCCGCCTCTGCATTTTTCAGGGCTCTAGAAAAGCTGGGTGTCAAAGCGTCAATTACTGTGACAGCTATAATGCTTGTCACTCAGCTCTCCCAGAATCCTGAATTGAACTTTACAAACTTGGTTGGAGAGGCTAACACCAGGACTTTTTAGAATTAGTTAGGTGCCTCAGTGGTAAGAACAGTGCCAATACTTTTGTCCACCCTCTTTTTTATGTTTGGTGTGGAATTATATCCAATTTGGCTTTAGGACAATTCTTTTTGTGTTTTTTCATTTAAGACAAATTAAATGAAGATAATAACAAAGAATTTGTGTTTGCAATCATTTTCAGGAAGAAACTGAGTATTATCTGACAGAATTGCAGGGGTGTCAATACTTTTCAACAACTCTATATAGGGCAGCAAGGTGGCTCAGTTGTTAGCACTGTATTATATACAGGGCATCATGATGGCTCAGTGGTTAGCACTGTTGATTTTCAGCACTGGGCTCCTGGGTTCAATTCCCACCAAGGACAATATCTGCTAGGAGTTTATATGTTTTGCATGTGTTTGCGTGGGTTTCATCAAACCCTCCAGTAATAATATGGAATGTAGATTATGAGACCCAATGGGGACAGTGCTGATGATGTCTGTAAAGCTGAATGTGATGGCTCTTTATAAGCAAAGTATAATAAATAATAAAGAACAAAATAGGTTATTAGGAGAAATAGAAACGTTTTTCCCCGAATAATGAAACCTGCAGCCGTGATCACCTGTATCATTATATTATATAATACATATATATCTATAACGCTGTAAGCAGTTCAGACAGAGTGACACATCCCCCTGTAGGTAGGTGGGCCGATTGGGGGGTGGTCCTCTTACCGCCGCGAACAGACTGAGACAGAGACAGTAGTGTGTCCAACAGGTCCTCTTTATTGGCCGTCCTCTCGACAACCCGCAGCACCACACAGCAGCTGCTCGACTCCGCACACAGGCCCAGGTACCTTCACTCTTCACTTCCTTTCCTGTTTGATGCCCCTCACGGCTCTTTCACTGTGGCTGCCCTATGCCTACCACCACAGCGCTTCACCCGTCCGAGTCTGTCCGTCTTGTGGTACCCCGGTCTCTCTCTGTCTGCAGCTTCTCCCGTCAGGGCCACCCCCCTGACTGTCCTTGTTGCCTGTCCCTTCCGGAGCTTCTTTATCCACCTCTCCCACTAGTCTTCTCCTCTCCTGAGCTCCTCTCCTGGACTGACCTTATGGAACTCTCTTCTCTCTTTTATATATCCCCTCCCTGGGAATTCCCCCTAGAGCTCCTGTAACCCTGCCCCCATGACGGTGCGGTTTCATAGCCATAAGCTGATGTTAAGCCCTGCTCTCACTGCTCACTGCTCCCATCTTGTGGCCAAACTGCAGTAGTACACCTTCCTACACTTCTGCTGTCCTTGGTCTCCCTCTAGTGGCAGAACCCAGTCCTTCACCACCCTGCTCCTCTGTTTAGCTGTCTCCCACCTTCATATACAGCAGTCCATGTCCAGCATATTTGTACATTAACCCTTCCTGCTGCAGACACGTCCGTATGTCAGCCCACTTCCCCTACACCCCATACTGTGATCTCCGCAACACCTTACCGAACTGGTGTTGCTGTTGCTGCGGGGTCTTGCGTCTTGATGGTGATGTCAGGAGAGGGCGGGTTGTGGCGCCAGAATCGGCGCATGCTCAGTCCGTGCTTACAGCCGCCATTTTGTAGAAGACACTGCAGTGTGGCTTCAAGAAAATGGTGCGGAAAGCGAGGACTGTGCAGGCGCCGAGTCCGGCACTACAACACGCCCTCTCCAGACATCACAGAATAACTTAACGATCGGTATTGACGCGGGCCCTCTCTTGACATCACGGCGAGACCCCGCGTCAATACCCGATCATTACGTTGTTGGGCCGTGATGTCTGGAGAGGGCGTGTTGTGGTGCCAGACTTGGCGCCTGCATAGTCCTAGCTTTCCGCCACCATGTTGTGGAAGACTACAGTGTGTCTTCAAGAAAATGGTGCCGGAAAGCGAGGGCTGCGCAGGCGCCGAGTCCGGCTCCATAACACGCCCTCTCCAGACATCATGGCCCAACAACGTAATGATCGGGTATTGACGCGGGGTCTTGCCGTGATGTCAGGAGAGGGCGGGTTGTGGTGCCTGAATCGGGAGTGAGGGGACCATACATACCAGCATTGGGAGTGAGGGGACCATGCATTCCCGGATTGGGGGGTGAGGGGTAGCATGCATACCAGGATAGGGGGGTGAGAGGACATGCCTACCAGGATAAGGGGGTGAGAGGACCATGCCTACCAGGATAGGGGGGTGAGGGGACCATGCATACCAGGATAGGGGGGTGAGAGGACCATGCCTACCAGGATAAGGGGGTGAGAGGACCATGCATACCAGGATAGGGGGGTGAGGGGACCATGCATACCAGGATAGGGGGGTGAGGGGACCATGCATACCAGGATTAGGGTGGTGAGGGGACCATGAATACCAGGATAGGGGGCAAGGGGACCATGCATACCAGGATTAGGGGGGTGAGGGGACCATGGATACCAGGTTTGTTGGGTGAGGGGGCCATGCATACCAGGATTGGGGGATGAGGGAACCATGCATACCATGATAGGTATAAGGGGGTATCATGCATACCAGGATTGGGGGGTGAGGTAACCATGAATACCAGGATATGGATGAGGGGGTGCCATGCATACCAGGATTGGGGGGAGCATACATACCAGAATAGGGATAAGGGGGCCATGTTTACCATTATAGGGATAAGGGGGCCATGCATAGCAGGATAGGAGGGGGGCAGCACATACCAGGATGGGAGACCATATACCAATAAAAATGTTCGCCACCCAGGCGTAGAACGGGTTCATAGCTAGCATATATATATTATATATATTATATATATATATATTATATATATATATATATATATATATATATATATATATATATATATATATATATATATAATACACACTGCTCAAATAAATAAAGGGAATACAAACAGCCTGTTGCAAATGGAATAGTGTTCCCTTTATTTTTTTGAGCAGTATATATCTAATATATAAAGCTCAATGTGTGTGTGTGTGTGTATGTATGTATGTATGTATGTGTGTGTGTATGTCCGGGATAGGCATCCGCACCGTTGCAGCTACAGCCACAAAATTTTGCACAGTCACACGTCTGGACCCCGAGAGCGTCATAGACTATGTTGTGAGGTGAAATTTTAACCCTGCGTGTTCCAATTCACCAAACAATTTTGCCCCTAGGTACATAATGGGAAAAAGTGTATGTACTGTATGTATGTGTGTATGTCCGGGATTGGCATCTGCACCGTCGTAACTACAGCCACAAAATTTTGCACAGTCACATGTCTGGACCCCAAGAGCGTCATAGGCTATGCTGTGAGGTGAAATTTTAACCCCGCGCATTCCAATTCACCTAACAATTTTGCCCCTATCTACATAATGGGGAAAAAGTGAAAGGAAAAGTGTTGGAGGCAAATTGACAGCTGCCAGATGTGAACAAGGGGGACTTAAAGAATGAGAGCGATGGTGCCAAAGAGTATATACCGTACAGTTGCTAAGGTGGGGCCCTGACATGTGAAACTCACCACACACGGGGATATGAACACTCACACAAAATGCGCCACACACTACCACATGCTTCAACACATATACCACCCTCAGCACACAATTCACCACACATACACCAACCTCGCCACATAAAAGTCGAAACACAAAAGTCGCCACTCAAAACTCACCATGCTGTCCCAGAGCTGTTTAAAAGATGAAAAATGAGGTGTGATTGGTTGCTATCAGCAACGGTTTTCTTTGTAGACAGTTGTGGTAACTGAGGCCTATTATTCTTATCATTTCTATGGTGTTATCGTCCTTCTGTAAAGCTGGAAATAACACATTTTATTACCGTGCCATCACAGACCACCCTCTGACACAGACTGCAGGGGGAGCCCAGTATCACATAGTATAGGATTAGATACACGGCTCAGCAGTCAGTATCACACAGGAGAGGATTAGACACACGGCTGACCAGTCAGTAACACACATGATAGGATTAGGTACACGGCTCAGCTGTCAGTATCACACAGGATAGGGTTAGATACATGGCTCAGCAGTCAGTATCACACAGGATAGGATTAGATACACGGCTGAGCAGTCAGTAACACACGATAGGAATAGATACACAGCTCAGCAGAAAGTATCACACAGGAGAGGATTAGGTACAAGGCTCAGCAGACATTATCACACAGGATAGGGTTAGATACACGGCTCAGAAACAGGATGTGCCAAAGGAGAGGACGTTTTCATTCCAAGAATTCCACCCATTCCATTTGATTTGTTTTTTTGATTTTAAACGCCCCCAGTTTCCAGTTCAACTGCTATTTGCAATGTCCATTAACATTGCTCAGGGACAGTCCTTGAAAGTAGTAGGGATCGATTTAAGTAGTAGGGATCGATTTGCAATCTCCATGCTTTTCTCATGGTCAACTTTACGTGATCTGTTCAAGAGTTGGAACTGCCAAAAATCTGTTCATCTTTGCACCGAAAGGAAAAACCAAACATGTTGCTTATCAAAAGGCTCTTGAATGAGTTGAAAATAAAATACTATCAATACTTGGGTAATCATTTAGCTAATTTGTGCTGCAAATCTGTAGTGTTGAATATATGATGAGAAATGTTTTTATGTGCAATATAATCATTATAATTTGTTATAACTAACCACAGTTGGTTACTGTGCCCAGGCAACGATGGGCTCTTCAGCTAGTACATACAGTGGGGCAAAAAAGTATTTAGTCAGTCAGCAATAGTGCAAGTTCCACCA
Source organism: Dendrobates tinctorius (assembly GCF_039654945.1). Taxonomy (NCBI): domain Eukaryota; kingdom Metazoa; phylum Chordata; class Amphibia; order Anura; family Dendrobatidae; genus Dendrobates; species Dendrobates tinctorius. The sequence goes on along the minus strand of NW_027361782.1, from coordinate 22,717,680 downwards.
CTTAAAAAGATGAGAGGCGTCTGTAATTTACATCATAGGTAGACCTCAACTATGGGAGACAAACTGAGAAAAAAAAATCCAGAAAATCACATTGTCTGTTTTTTTTTCATTTTATTTGCATATTATGGTGGAAAATAAGTATTTGGTCAGAGACAAGCAATCAAGATTTCTGGCTCTCACAGACCTGTAACTTCTTCTTTAAGAGTCTCCTCTTTCCTCCACTCATTACCTGTAGTAATGGCACCTGTTTAAACTTGTTATCAGTATAAAAAGACACCTGTGCACACCCTCAAACAGTCTGACTCCAAACTCCACTATGGTGAAGACCAAAGAGCTGTCAAAGGACACCAGAAACAAAATTGTAGCCCTGCACCAGGCTGGGAAGACTGAATCTGCAATAGCCAACCAGCTTGGAGTGAAGAAATCAACTGTGGGAGCAATAATTAGAAAATGGAAGACATACAAGACCACTGATAATCTCCCTCGATCTGGTGCTCCACGCAAAATCCCACCCCGTGGGGTCAGAATGGTGAGCAAAAATCCCAGAACCACGCGGGGGGACCTAGTGAATGAACTGCAGAGAGCTGGGACCAATGTAACAAGGCCTACCATAAGTAACACACTACGCCACCATGGACTCAGATCCTGCAGTGCCAGACGTGTCCCACTGCTTAAGCCTGTACATGTCCGGGCCCGTCTAAAGTTTGCTAGAGAGCACTTGGATGATCCAGAGGAGTTTTGGGAGAATGTCCTATGGTCTGATGAAACCAAACTGGAACTGTTTGGAGAAACACAACTTGTCATGTTTGGAGGAAAAAGAATACTGAGTTGCATCCATCAAACACCATACCTACTGTAAAGCCAAACACCATACCTACTGTAAAGCATGGTGGTGGAAACATCATGCTTTGGGGCTGTTTCTCTGCAAAGGGGCCAGGACGACTGATCCGGGTACATGAAAGAATGAATGGGGCCATGTATCGTGAGATTTTGAGTGCAAACCTCCTTCCATCAAGGGCATTGATGATGAAACGTGGCTGGGTCTTTCAACATGACAATGATCCAAAGCACACCGCCAGGGCAACGAAGGAGTGGCTTCGTAAGAAGCATTTCAAGGTCCTGGAGTGGCCTAGCCAGTCTCCAGATCTCAACCCTATAGAAAACCTTTGGAGGGAGTTGAAAGTCTGTGTTGCCAAGCGAAAAGCCAAAAACATCACTGCTCTAGAGGAGATCTGCATGGAGGAATGGGCCAACATACCAACAACAGTGTGTGGCAACCTTTGTGAAGACTTACAGAAAACGTTTGACCTCTGTCATTGCCAACAAAGGATATATCACAAAGTATTGAGATGAAATTTTGTTTCTGACCAAATACTTATTTTCCACCATAATATGCAAATAAAATGAAAAAAAAACAGACAATGTGATTTTCTGGATTTTTTTTTCTCAGTTTGTCTCCCATAGTTGAGGTCTACCTATGATGTAAATTACAGACGCCTCAGATCTTTTTAAGTGGTGGAACTTGCACTATTGCTGACTGACTAAATACTTTTTTGCCCCACTGTATATAAGTATCAGCCAGTAATGATACATTGTGTCTCCTTTTACTAGTGGGGATGATCAGGGATACATCACATAAACAGGAGATGACGACCTTTTCTTCGATTTATTGAGCAGCTATGTAACAAATCTAGAATTTGCGCGCGGTGCGGCCGCCTGACATTTGCTGCTCATTTCCACCATTGTTCAGAGTTTAATCAGGGGAGCCGTTTCTTCATTAAAAGGGACTGATGAAATGTATCTCATGTAATGGAAAGGAAGGTAAAAAGTTTCAAGGGTGACAAAAAGTTTAAAAACTTGATAAAATGAGACTTGAATGTGATAACGAATTCAATTGTTCAAATGTGGGTGCGTAGATCTATCAGCTGGGTGACTGCCCCAGCGGGAGCTGCGTGTCAGCCGATATGTGCAAAATTTATTCATTGCTGGTATACATTTATGTATACGGTATAATCACTGCAGATATATATTTATGTATACGATATAATCGCTGCAGGTATATATATATATGGAATATTCACTGCAGGTATATATTTATGTACATAGTATAATCAGTGCTGGTGTATATATATGTATACAGTCAGCGTCGGACTGGAACACCTTGGGCCCACCAGAGAAAATCATTCTTGGGGCCCACTATGTAGCTACATAGAGTTAAATACCAGACCACCAATTGTGCGGTAAAACACACTAATATCCGGGTATAATATAAGGCTGTACACGTCTTAATTATGTAGCAGGAGTTGGGGTAGCCCCCTCATAGAATATAAAGCAGCCCCCTCACATAGTATAATGCAGCCATCTCATAGAATATAAGGCAGCCATCTCATAGAATATAATACTGCCCCCCTCATAGGGTATAATACTGCCCCCCTCATAGGGAATAATGCATCCCCTCATAGGGTATAATGCACCCCCTCATAGGGTATAATGCTGTCCCCCTCATAGGGAATAATGCACCCCCTCATAGGGTATAATGCTGCCCCCTCATAGGGTATAATGCTGCCCCCCTCATAGGGTATAATACTGCCCCCCTCATAGGGTATAATACTGCCCCCCTCATAGGGTATAATACTGCCCCCCTCATAGGGAATAATGCACCCCCTCATAGGGTATAATGCTGCCTCCTCATAGGGTATAATACTGCCCCCCTCATAGGGAATAATGCTGCCCCCTCATAGGGTATAATACTGCCCCCCTCATAGGGTATAATACTGCCCCCCTCATAGGGAGTAATGCACCCCCTCATAGGGTATAATGCACCCCCTCATAGGGAATAATGCTGCCCTCCTCATAGGGTATAATGCTGCCCCCACATAGGGTATAATGCTGCCTCCTCATAGGGTATAATACTGCCCCCCTCATAGGGTATAATACTGTCCCCCTCATAGGGTATAATACTGCCCCCCTCATAGGGAATAATGCTGCCCTCCTCATAGGGTATAATGCTGCACCCCTCATAAGGAATAATGCTGCCCTCCTCATAGGGTATAATGCTGCCCCCACATAGGGTATAATGCTGCCTCCTCATAGGGTATAATACTGCCCCCCTCATAGGGTATAATACTGTCCCCCTCATAGGGTATAATACTGCCCCCCTCATAGGGAATAATGCTGCCCTCCTCATAGGGTATAATGCTGCCTCCCTCATAGGGAATAATGCTGCCTCGTCATAGGGTATAATGCACCCCCTCATAGGGTATAATGCACCCCCTCATAGGGAATAATGCACCCCCTCATAGGGTATAATACTGCCCCCCTCATAGGGAATAATGCACCCCCTCATAGGGTATAATGCACCCCCTCATAGGGAGTAATGCTGCCCTCCTCATAGGGTATAATGCTGCCTCCTCATAGGGAATAATGCTGCCCTCCTCATAGGGTATTATGCTGCCCCCACATAGGGTATAATGCTGCCCCCACATAGGGTATAATGCTGCCCCCACATAGGGTATAATGCTGCCTCCTCATAGGGTATAATACTGCCCCCCTCATAGGGAATAATGCTGCCCTCCTCATAGGGTATAATGCACCCCCTCATAGGGAATAATGCACCCCCTCATAGGGTATAATACTGCCCCCCTCATAGGGTATAATACTGCCCCCCTCATAGGGTATAATACTGCCCCCCTCATAGGGAATAATGCACCCCCTCATAGGGTATAATGCACCCCCTCATAGGGTATAATGCTGCCCCCCTCATAGGGTATAATGCTGCCTCCTCATAAGGTATAATGCTGCCCCCTCATAGGGTATAATGCTGCCCCCCTCATAGGGAATAATGCACCCCCTCATAGGGTATAATGCACCCCCTCATAGGGTATAATGCTGCCCTCCTCATAGGGTATAATGCTGCCCTCCTCATAGGGTATAATGCACCCCCTCATAGGGTATAATGCTGCCCCCCTCATAGGGTATAATGCTGCCCCCCTCATAGGGTATAATGCTGCCCCCTCATAGGGTATAATGCTGCCCCCCTCATAGGGAATAATGCACCCCCTCATAGGGTATAATGCACCCCCTCATAGGGAATAATGCTGCCCTCCTCATAGGGTATAATGCTGCCCTCCTCATAGGGTATAATGCTGCCCTCCTCATAGGGTATAATGCTGCCTCCTCATAGGGTATAATACTGCCCCCCTCATAGGGAATAATGCTGCCCTCCTCATAGGGTATAATGCACCCCCTCATAGGGAATAATGCACCCCCTCATAGGGTATAATACTGCCCCCCTCATAGGGTATAATACTGCCCCCCTCATAGGGAATAATGCACCCCCTCATAGGGTATAATGCACCCCCTCATAGGGTATAATGCTGCCCCCCTCATAGGGTATAATGCTGCCCCCTCATAGGGTATAATGCTGCCCCCCTCATAGGGAATAATGCTGCCCCCCTCATAGGGTATAATGCTGCCTCCTCATAGGGTATAATACTGCCCCCCTCATAGGGTATAATACTACCCCCCTCATAGGGTATAATGCTGCCTCCTCATAGGGTATAATACTGCCCCCCTCATAGGGAATAATGCTGCCCTCCTCATAGGGTATAATGCACCCCCTCATAGGGAATAATGCACCCCCTCATAGGGTATAATACTGCCCCCCTCATAGGGTATAATACTGCCCCCCTCATAGGGAATAATGCACCCCCTCATAGGGTATAATGCACCCCCTCATAGGGTATAATGCTGCCCCCCTCATAGGGTATAATGCTGCCCCCCTCATAGGGTATAATGCTGCCCCCTCATAGGGTATAATGCTGCCCCCCTCATAGGGTATAATGCTGCCTCCTCATAGGGTATAATGCTGCCTCCTCATAGGGTATAATACTGCCCCCCTCATAGGGTATAATACTACCCCCCTCATAGGGAATAATGCTGCCCTCCTCATAGGGTATAATGCACCCCCTCATAGGGAATAATGCACCCCCTCATAGGGTATAATACTGCCCCCCTCATAGGGTATAATACTGCCCCCCTCATAGGGTATAATGCACCCTCTCATAGGGTATAATACACCCCCTCATAGGGAATAATGCTGCCCTCCTCATAGGATATAATGCTGCCTCCTCATAGGGTATAATACTGCCCCCCTCATAGGGAATAATGCACCCCCTCAT